>NC_138128.1:71005161-72239793 GCF_964188305.1 Podarcis bocagei
CTCCCACCTCCCTTTGTGCAACATTCCCCCCCCCACTGCACACAAACCACCCCCATGGTAACCTCCTGCATCTTCCTCCTCCCACACACTGAGCACCCTGTTCACCTTCCATCCAGTTATGGAGCCACCATCCTTTCCTGTTACATTTTTATTTATAAAGGAAGACACTCATTACCGATGCATTTTTTGTTTCTAAGTCCCTTTAATCTTAAAGGAACTTTCTTCCAAGTCAGGGTGTTTAAGGTCACAGCCTTTGTCAAACTTGTAACCAGGAAAAAAAATATCTATTTTAAGCTTCTCTCTGCTAATCTGACAATGAAAGCAATGGAACATCATGAATCTCCAGCTGGCGCACTTTTGTACAAGTGCCATTCATTTCTGTGAAGTTGCGCCCATGAAACGCTTTGAGGAGCTAATTAATACTGTCAGGAGGACATCTAAAGCACGGGGCCGTGTCCCAATGGGATATTCAAATAGGTTCACGAGCTGCCCTTAAAATGCACGCATGGAACAGTCCCTATAGAATGAGACATCCAACCAGGTTGCTTCTCCTTATGTGAAAAGTTGTGTCATCTTTGGATGCAGCAGCTGGCACTGAAATGTTTGATTTGGCTCTCAGTCATTTCAGCCAGTGGCCATGGTACCAATAAATAAGTAAATATACAGGTGTATGTAAGCACATACCGTAGGCAGTATTCACTTCCCATCAGCAGAAGCCCTGTGCGAGGCAATGGGACATTTTCATCTCTCTTTACACTGCATGCCCTCCGCAGCCCCTGAAATAGGCTCGGGTGGGGGGCGGTCAGGAAAACTGCAGAACAGCACAGGGAAGAGGTGGGGACGAGGGGGGGATGGTTTCATCTGGCAATCTGCAATGCAAAGCTTGTACACATAAAACTACTGGAAGGGCGCGAGATTGAATTCCTCACAATGTCTGTCGTCTCTCTCTCTCTCTCTCTCTCTCTCTCTCTCTCTCTCTCTCTCTCTCGTGTGTGTGTGTGTGTGTGTGTGTGTGTGTGTGTTGGTGAGAGACAGAGAGAAAGAGAGAGAGTCATGGATTTGTGCATCCCATTCTTTACAAGAGGCATTTATATTGCCTGGGGGCAGCCAGACATTTGCATGTGTAAAATTTCAGGTAGTAGCTAAACATTGTTGCCCGATATATTTTCCTCTTTCAAAATAGCTATGGCAGAACCTTGAGTGTCCAAAGAAATTCTACATTGTTATAATGACACTCCACTCTTCCTTTAGAGCACATGGCTCCCAGTGATCTCTCAGCTGAGCACTAATCAGATCAATGCTGCTTAACAAATCTATTGCATTTGGTACCCCAGTGAATTCAATGGACCTAAAAATGGGAAGCTGCTAGTTGAACCCTAAGTTTGCATCCTGTTTTATATCCACCAGATACAACTCCTTAATCTAATGTATGACCCTGAAAGGGAAATGTTCAGTCAGATATTATTTTCCTAAGGAGGCAGCAAATTAAGCAGATCCAGACAACTGAATTGCATACACAGATTCACAGACACAAAATGGAAATAAATTAAGGAAACTGGAGGACCTGGGATGCTGAATCTTTGCAGAGCCATTTATAGCAGATGGAAAATTACCCAGATGCTTCTCTGCAAATAATCTATGAGATGCTGAAAACAGCTCAAGAAATTCTTGCAACAATAACATAAAACAGGCCATTTCTGCTATCAGCACAGAGAACCAACCCAACATCGCTGCTTAAATTAAATTTTGTTCTATTTTCCTGGCTTGCCTAATAAATTGGTCACAAAGCAAACTACAGGACAAGGTCATGGAAAAAAGTCACAGGGGGGGGGGGGAAGAATGCCATAACTCATTAGTATATTTCTCTGCATTTGCAAATACAGTTCTGGTCATATCTCATAGACTAAGCAAGTTTGCCTTGAATTATCACAGCAGAGCATGTAAGAGCAAAGGAAAACAGAACTGGATAGACAGAGCTGCACATTTCCAAAGATCCCAATAAAAGCCCTAAGCCAGACACTGAGGATGTACATGCATTACAAACTTATTTCCCTTTTTATCAGATTAACTGACATGGCTCTCCCAAATGATCCTGTGATTTGCAGAATACATTCTATTTTAAGGTCTCGCTTTTAGTGTATAAATTATTATTATTATTATTATTATTATTATTATTATTATTATTATTATTAGCCCTGGATATGTCAGGGATTGAACCTGTGACCTTTTGCAGGCAAAACAGTTATTGTACCACCGAGTCATGACCCTTTTCTATTTGGACAACTGACTGTAGACCAGTAGATGTGACAGAGGACTGGACAATATGAGAACTGGGAAAATAAGCAGGAGAAGCCATGAAGGAGCTAAGGCTGTCTTATTGTCTGCTTCATTTGGGGATTTAGAAGGAAGCATACAGTGTCTGGAGTAAGAAGTAGCAATCCTGGAATTGGGTCATGATTTCTTCAGTGGGTACCTATGATTTCAGACCTAAGAACACAACTCCAGACATTTTGAAAATTAACAAAGGGTTCATGGGCTTTGAAGCAATCAATATCCGTTCTTGGTGTGCAAAACAGCTCCATTACAATCAATGAAAGTTTTACCATTCACCTCAGTAAATGCTAGATTGCTGCCTTAGGTTATTGCTCTTTTGATTTCAGGCTAATTTACATGGGTCTTTTCACAGACCGATCTAAACCACGTTTATTCAGAAGTAATTTCAATGGGCTTAATGTCCAAGGGGGCAGGTCAAGGACTGTGGCTTTGGAATGTCAACTAGAATTACAGTGAACTACACTACTTTCCTCAGCTATGGATTGTCTGCAAACAAATTTAAGTACGCTTTCCATTGGTGTTCCACCAACAGTTAATTCATTTACAGTGCAATCCTGTATGTGTTCTACTGTTTAAACTGTGGGAGGTCATGCACTCTAGGAAATGTTAAATAGCACCTTATGGCTGCCCACTGTGGCTGCCAGGTAAGCCCATGACTTGGTGAATTGGAATAGCAGGGGATTTGGGGTGGGGGATACTTTGCCAAGAGCTCTTCAGTCCTGGACAGCATCTTTCTGTTCTATCTTTATTCATTTCAGGTTTTATGACTCCCACCAAACTTCAAAATATCAGCTTCAGAAGTCTAGCTTCAGGGAGAGAGAGTCTTGGGAGCTGCTGGCTTGACTGATAGGATAGACCTTCCTGTTATAAAGCCTCCCCATTGGTTCCATCAACTGGGATGGGGAATGTTTGGCCTTTCAGATGTTGCTGAACTGCAACTGCTATCACTCCAGCAAGCATGCCCAATGCCTGCAGATGCAGAGCTGCAGGTCAGCAACATCTGGAGGGCCACCTGATTAAATTGCAAAGTTTGGTGGGTCTTTCCCTCAAGTACTAAAGCAGTTATCTTACCTTCACTTTCAATTTTGTCGTTAAGTAATTCAAGGGCCATTAAATCAACGTGCATCCCCACTTTCCTTCTCTTCTGAACTGCAAAGGGGGAGGCGCACCCAAGGGCAGTCAAGGGCACAGGGCTACAGTGCTGTGATGGACTGCCACGATCCCAGCTTTTGCTTGAAGGGTTCAAGCACTGTAAATCAGCAGCTGTGCCTCTGAAAAGAAGAAACCTGCGGATAAAAAAAACAGGCAGCACATTTAGGCAGAGTGTTAATGTTCATCTTCTGACCTAATCTGTAAGAGCATCCCACCACCGCCCCAAGCAAGACATAAGATTCTCTTAATGGCCACTCCTGACAGATATTGATTGAAGTGAGAATGCTTTTTCTAATTGAAAAATTAAAACTTACAACTTTTTTTTTTTTTTAAAGGAGGGAGTGTATTCTAGCAATGGAAAAGAAACCCAATGCCTGTATCCACCCTGCCCTGTGTGTGCTCCAACTACAAAGAGTCTTAAATATGCATTTCAATAAAGGCAGCATTTCTGAACACAGCCGTCTTCATTCATGCTGGCTACCCTCTGTATTAGAATGTGTGCAGAAAGCGATGCAGACTGGGGAGGAATTACTAGGTTGGACTGACTCAATTAATGCAGTTTTTAAACATGTGGTGCTTACTAAGGGGTTAAAGGTAACTTACAGCCAATTTCTATTAAGGCTGGGAAAGGGGTATGCTTGAGTTGCATTTTAATACAAACTTACCTAATTTGTATTTTCCAATCCAAAGCAAAATAGGCTAACCTTTGAAAGTTGCACAACTCCAGATCCTTTGACATAGTTCTCCAGTCCAAAATCTTGTGCAGTAAAGGTGCACATTAGGAGGGAGTGCACAGCACTGTTTATATTAGTGAAACGAATGTATAGAAATGCCTTATATTAGGGGAAATTGCTGCAAGCATTCTCGGATGACATGGATGATTTCATTTCAGATCTGGCCATGGAACTGAATTGTCTTGGTTGCTTTGATCACCTTTGAAGCGGGGCAGGACAGGAAAAAGCTGGGCCAGAAAAGCTGGGCCATAGCAGTTCATGCATTGGTTACTTCAATAATAGATTGGCTTAGTTGGGTAGAGCATGGTGTTGGTAACACCAAGGTTGCAAGTTCAATCCCCATATGGGACAGTTGCATATTCCTGCATTGTAGGGGGTCGGACTTGATGACCCTCAGGGTCCCTTCCAACTCCACAAGTCTATGATTTTATCGTTCTTTGAGTCAATGCTATATGTGGAGCTTCCCTTGCTCTTGATCCAGAAGCTGCTGTTGCTGCTGGAGTGAGACCCTGTTAGCACATAACACCTCTGCTCAGACACCTGCACCAGTTGCCAGTTGGCTACTGGACCAAGTTCAAGATGTTACTATTAGTTTATAAAAGCCTTAACAGCCTGGGGTCAGTTTACTTGCAAGATTGCCTTACCCAATGTGACCACTTCAATCTGCAGCACTGGCACTGTTACAGGTGCTATGTAATACTGATTCTGCATTTGTAAGAGCTGATCTTTTAGTGTGGCAGCACCCAAACTTTGGAACTCATCGGGCCGGTGCCTTCAGTGTATCCCTTTTTGCACCTGTTAGCAGCATATTGATTTAGGCAAGCCAATTGGAACGTATATAATGTTGATACATGTTGTAAACTGGTCTTTAGTTTATCATTTATTTTAATTATTTTTGAATGTTTTAAATAGTTGTCTAGACTGTTTTCCCTCCTGATAATTTAATTGTTTGATTCTTTTTGTAAACCACTTTGAGATTTTATTACAATCAAGTGATATATAAATCTTATGAAATAAAATAAAGTAAGGCTGGGGTCTGATCTGAGGATGTACAGCTGGGAGAAAATGAGCAAAAGAGGGGCAATCAAGGGCCACTGCAGGGGGTGGGTTGTGTTGCTCAGTGACAGAACATTTGCTTTGCAAGCGAAAGGTCTCAGGTTCTATCCCAACATCACCAGGTAAGGCTGGGAGAGATTCCTCTCTAAAATTCCAGAGAGTTGTTGGAAGTCCATTGTAGGCAATACTGAGGTCGATAGAGCAATGGTGTGACTCGGTGGAAAACCACTTCCTATGTAATAGTTTCCACTAACCAGCCACATCTTAGACTGGATAAACTTGGGGTTATTTTCAATTGTGCTCGTAAGTGGCGGAGCCATTTTGCAACTCTCAACAAAAAGAGCAACTTCTGATCTGTGAGCATAATCCCTCCTAAATTGCCTGAACTTTATCCTAAACTCTCCTTGACATTTGTAAGAGCCATGGGAACGTATTCCAAAGAACACAGCAAATGAATGAAATGTACAAAGCACAGAAACATTGGCAAGGAGCTTTCCATTTATGACCATAAAAGAGGGACCGCTTACCGGCTGCTGCAGAGAAGCAGCAATTGCAGCCCGGCACAGACATGACGGACAGACTTCTGGTGTTGGCGCAGGCCAGAGGAGGGCATCAACCCCCCCCCCTGCACCAGCTGTGCTAGGCTGCCAGGACTCACCCATATTTTCAAGCAATTGTGTATGAGCTGGGGTATGTGGCCTAAAAAAGCCAGCAGTGCCACACATTTGGCCTCAGTCAGTGTTAGATTTGGTCAGGCATAGGCAAACTCGGCCCTCCAGCTGTTTTGGAACTACAACTCCCATCATCCCTAGCTAACAGGACCAGTGGTCAGGGATGATGGGAGTTGTAGTCCCAAAACAGCTGGAGGGCCGAGTTTGCCTGTGCCTGGATTTGGTAGAATGAAGGCAAACCAGAAGAGGCCTCTAAAAAGGCGAAGATGGAAGATGGAGTCCTGGGCCTTGAATCAGCCAAGGAGCATGACAGCAACAGAGATGGTGGCGGAGGTGTGTGGAGCCTCTGAAGCAGCCGGAGATTAGCAGTGGTGGCAGCAGCGGTGTGCTGGGCCTTGCAGGTGGCTGAAGTGTTCGTAAGAAGTGGCAGTGGAAGTCTGATGACCACCGAAGGGGCCAAAGTGGTGGTGCATCCAGGTACTGGGGGTCTGGATCTGCCCCTCCTCCCTCCCCCGTTTGCTGTGGTGCTAAACCAAAGGCACTTTTAAGTGCCAAGAGTTGAAACAAAGGCACTTTTCAGTGCCAGCAACCTCACTGGGGAGGAATTGGAGTCAATAGGGCAGCTGCAGCATCTACAGCAAGTCACAAGCTGTGGGATAGTTGACACTGGATGCGCATCCAATGCCTGTGCAAAAACCGGTGCAACGTTGTGACCTGTTTTATCCTAAAAATGGTTGGACTGTGTCCATGGCAACTTCACCCTGCCTGGCCCCAGTGTCCACAGCTTCACTGCAGCTGGACCCACAACGAGACCACTCTATAAAATACCATACAAAGGTGTCCTTGTTGAAGCTTATTTTCCCTGTTACATAAACAAAACTTCTTTGTGTCTAGATTTTCATGAGCCATGCCATTGTTCATTCCACAAATGTGTTATGTGTTCGGTGAGGATTAGCTTCTTTGAAAAGGAGAAATGCAGAAGTGAATTCAGGTGCATTTTCTAAATAACAGCAAGTCAACAGAACCTTTTGTACGTATTAGTGCTCCTTCAACCTGCCAGCTGTTTTACAGAGATCAAGGGACTCTGTTGTTTTCCTATCAATGGAACTGGCCGCCATCCAGCTAAAAATAGTCACAACTAATCCCCATTGAAATCAACACAGTTTACATTAGTCAGGACCCTTTGCTTACAGCAGGACTGTTCCTAGTAAGATATCATGCTTCCTTCTTTATTCAACTGAATTTTGCATTGGTATACTGGAACAGGAAACAAAATGCTACAGTGTGGACTATTCCTGTGCAGAGTGCTAACCAGCCATGTCCTGTTACAGGAAACTCCATTCCGGATAGCTCAGTTGGTTGAGCATGAGACTCTAAATCTCAGGGTCATGGGTTTGAGCTCCACTTTGGGCAAAAGATTCCTGCATTGCAGGATGAGCCTTGTGGTCCCTTCCAACTCTACAATTCTAGGATTATAGGATTTCGTCTCCACCCCCATCGTTCTTCTGAGGTCCAGCACCGAGGGCCTTCTGGCGGTTCCTTCATTGCGAGAAGCAAAGCTACCTGACATTCAGAAGACATCTGAAGGCAACCCTGTTCAGGGAAGTTTTTAATGTGTGATATTTTAGTGTTTTTTTAGTGTTTGTTGAAAGCCGCCCAGAGTGGCTGGGAAAACCCAGCCAGATGGGCAGGGTACAAATAATAAATTATTATTATTATTATTCTCATCCTAGTTTTCTATTTCTATTTCCCCCTCCAACAATTGACATTCCATGTCCACTAAGTATGCTCGATCCTCAAATCTTCCATTCTTGGGCAAGGTGATTGAGTGGGTGATTGCTGAACAACTCCAGGCACGCCTGGAAGACGTGGACCATTTGGATCCCTTCCAGTCGGGATTCAGGCCTCATCATGGGACTGAAACTGCCTTGGTCACGTTGGTTGATGATCTCCAGCAGGCTAGGGACAAAGGTGAGAGCTGTTTCCTAGTTCTGCTGGATCTCTCAGCAGCTTTTGATACCATCCACCATAACATCCTTCTGGACCATCCAGAGGGGCTGGGAAGCTGGGGGCACTGTTCTGCTCATTCCTCCTGGGCTGTGTTCAGAAAGTGGTGTTGGGGGGATGAGTGTTCAGACCCCTGGGCTCTCACTTGTGGGGTGCCTCAAGGTTCCGTCCTCTCCCCCGTGCTTTTTAAGATCTACATGAAGCCTCTGGGAGAGATCATCAGGGGGTTTGGGCGGGGTGTTCATCAATATGCGGATGATACCCAGCTCTACCTCTCTTTCAAGTCAGAACCAGTGAAGGTGGTTAAGGTCTTGTGTGAGTGTCTGGAGGAGGTTGGAGGGTGGATGACAGCTAACAGATTGAGGTTGGGGGACAGGAGGCGGGCAGGTGTCGAGGAATCCTTTGTCCTGAATGAGGTAACTGTGCTCCTGAAGGACCAGGTGTGCAGCCTGGGAGTCATTTTGGACTCGCAGCTGTCCATGGAGGCGCAGGTCAGTTCTGTGTCCAGGGCAGCTGTTTACCAGCTCCATCTGGTACACAGGCTGAGACCCTACCTGCCCGCAGACTGTCTCGCCAGAGTGGTGCATGCTCTAGTTAATTCCTGCTTGGACTACTGCAATGCGCTCTATGTGGGGCTACCTTTGAAGGTGACCTGGAAACTACAACTAATCCAGAATGCGGCAGCTAGACTGGTGACTGGGAGCGGCTGCCGAGACAACATAACATCGGTCTTGAAAGACCTACATTGGCTCCCAGTACGTTTCCGAGCACAATTCAAAGTGTTGGTGCTGACCTTTAAAGCCCCAACCGCCTCAGTCCAGTATACTTGAAGGAGCTTCTCCACCCCCATCATTCTGCCCAGACACTGAGGTCCAGCGCCAAGGGCCTTCTGGCAGTTCCGTCACTGCAAGAAGTGAAGTTACAGGGAACCAGGCAGAGGGCCTTCTTGGTAGTTGCACCTGCCCTGTGGAACACCCTCCCATCAGATGTCAAAAGAAAAAACAACTTCCAGACTTTTAGAAGACATCTGAAGGCAGCCCTGTTTAGGGAAACTTTTAATATCTGAAGGACTATTGTATTTTAATATTTTGTTGGAAGCTGCCCAGAGTGGCTGAGGAAACCCAGCCAGATGGGCGGGGTATAAATATTATATGTTGTTGTTGTTGTTTTGGAGTTTCTCCCCACCCCCTGCTTAGTGTTTCTTTTAAGATCTTTGAACTTCTGAAAAATCTCAGGCTACCTTCTTCTTGTGCCTGGATAGGGCTGTTGGGGCTACATACATATATGTTCTTTAACTCGCTGAGGCTCTCCCCTTCCACTCAATAACCCTTTCAGTTTCATTGGTCGTGTAGCTAATTTTATTTTGATAATGTCTTGGAAATGTCTGAAGCTACAGGCCTATACACACTTGGGAGTGAGTGCTATTGAACTTACTAGAGTTCTTCTAAGAAGACATACACCAGATTGCACTGTGTAAATTTACTGCAGTGATCTTTTAGAGTATGGTTCAATGCTGTTCCAGCAGCCAGATGCTTGCTTCTTTTCTTTACCCCATTGCCATTTGCAGATTTTGCCCATAAACAGTGCCTATGCTTTGAGCCTGTGAGAGAAGACAGGGCAGCAGGTGAAAACGATAACCTTTTAGCACAGGTTAACGATCATCACTGTAGACTGAGCTACAGATCAGGATCTTTGGCTTAAATTAGCCTTTGGCTAATTAAACAATCTATAGCCTTTTAACTGTGACAGGGTTTATTGTATTTGTTTGATATTATGGTATGTATTTTTGTGTTTTTATATTATAAGATGTCCTTTGATCTTCAGATGAAGGGTGGTATAGAAATTTTAATATAAATGATGATGATGATGATGATGATGATGATGATGATAGGAAAATGAGCTTTCTGTTACTACTGCAATGGATTGCTAGGTAAGCACAGTAAATAAGAAGACATCTAATGAGTAAATCTACAACTTATTGCCAACCTAATTGCAGCTAGAATGTCCATTGCTCAACACTGGAAATCAATAAAATCAATATGAACATTGCAGGATGGCTTACAATGTATGGGATATAGCATTGCTTACAAAATGGACCTATTACTCAACAATATCAATATCATCCTCAAAATGATAAATGTATCGAGAAATGGTCCCTGCCTGATCATTTTAAAAATAAGAAATATCTGGAAAATATTCAACCATGTGTTTTATTTCCTATGTTGTAACTGAATATCTAAAGCAGAAATGGGGAACCTGTAGCCTTCCAGATGTTGTTGGACTTCAACTCCCATCAGCTCTGGCAAGGATGCCCAATGGAAGGAATATTGGAAGCTGGAGTTGATTCAGGTGTTGAAGTTCACAGTTTCCCCACCCCAATATTAATTTTATTAAAATGCTGGCTAAAGTGATATCAAATCAATTAAGTGATCACTGTATGGCCAAGACGGCATGTATTGTTTTCTCTCCTTTTATTCTTTGTTGCTGTTGTTTGTGAACAGCTATGCTAATTTATTGATCTAAATAGATGAATACCTTACATTTTAAGAAACCCAACCATCAAATGCAATGATATCCCATAGAAGTGAAAGGCATCCTTCATTTCTGTAAAAGATGCAGTTGATCAAACATTCCGGGTCCAGTGGACTCCAGTCATTGGCTACATTGGTGTAAAGGGTGGAAGCAGACTTTACCCCATCACAATGGTGTCTTCGTCTGCAGTGGTGTCATCGGCCCATGGAAGCCATGTTAGATCACTATTAGGCATTCCTACTCTGTATTTGTATTGTATAGATCGCTGTTATCTTTGATGTTAATGGAATCTCACATATTTTATTGGCATTGCTTTGCTTGCTGTATAGAAATCACTTTGGGGTTAAACAAGGGGAAATGGTCTATTTTCATAAAATAAATACATATATACATTTCTCTTATAGATATGACTATATCTCTGGATAAAATGAACACATGCCATCATAATGATGAGCACTTCAACAGTTGCTATGGAAAGCCTACAATTTTACACAGCTGTCTGGGAGGTTTAATGCATCATAAGAGGGACGTTACATTAATCATAGTGATAACATCCCTTATCGTTTAATAATTTGAATTGACAAAATGTCATCATCACTTGTAACTATGATCAGATGAGAAATTGTGCTGTCCTTTGTCACATCATCACCCAACAATTGGACTGAAGCTAGGAAATGAAAAAGCTTGCTCTTAGTTGACTGCCACTTAAAATGAATATCTCCATTGACTTGAGGCCCTATTGCAGCAATACTGCCAGTCTCAATCAGAACCATAAGTTTACAGCAAGGCCGTGCTCCCGGGGTTTATTTTTTAATTTATTTCTGTTACGGAAAAATCTGGGTGCGGGGCTACTCTGCCACCCAGCTCGTCGGACTAGGTCCGCGGGTCCCTGCGGAAGAAAATGAGCTCAGCCGGAGACAGGAGCAAACTGCAGAAGATCCAAGTTTATTGCGCAACATATTCAAGGCGAGATTGAACAGCGAGAAAGGGGTGACATGAACTTTTGAAATTTCCCTCCATGTCCCAGAATACAGTGCAAAATACATCCCAGTTACATTATGAATACATTAAGAAGAGGTTGGGTTACACAGATTACATCATGAATACATTAGGAAGAGGTTGGGTTACACCGGATTAACATATGGAGGAGGGAGGGGGGAATATGCAGAGCTGGAGATATGCGCAGATAAGCACATCCTGAGAAGACAATGGTCCATGTATGCATAGTCTGTCACCTGGCATCGCGGAGGAAGGGCTTGGCAGAGCGATTTGACCGGATTAGGGTCTTGACACCTTGCTTGAGGGATTATGGAGGACAGGGGAGGTGTCATGGGGCCCTAGAGAAATTGAGCAAATTGGCACGCTGATTTTCTATGAATTTTATAGATTTTAGTCCCTTTTGACATTGACAATTGGAAATAAATGGATATATTGTAGCGAAGAAGGAGGTGAAGAAGACATGCCCCCCCTTCCGTATCAATTTCATATTTATATACTGCTTGGTTACAATAAAACCTCATAGGAGCCTTCCAAAAAAGAATAAGACAAGAAGATTTTCAATAAAAAGCAGTTTAAAACAAGCATTACAAACGTCTAAAAAGTCAAAATCAATGATGGGCTAAATGGCAGATTTAAAAAATATGACAGTTTCTACATGTCTTGGTAGGCTTGCCTAAACAAAAATGGTTTTAGCAAGCATTTTTTTTTAGAAAAGAGTACTTGCCTGATGTCAAGAAATAGAGAATTGTAAAAATGGGTTGTGAACCTCCAAATCACATGCATTATCCCTAGGTAAGAGATGTGTGGAACCTCCTAGTTTTATTAAAAGTATAAAACCTTCCCTTTCTATATCTTAGAAGTTTTTCTCCCCAAGCAGGAACCTTCAAATTCACTTTGAAGTTTCAGTTTAGGTGACATTTAGAGCCAACTGCTTCTTCTTCTTTGCTAATCAAGTGAAGAAAGGAGCATTTTCTATAGTACGAAGAACAGAAGGGGAGAATTAACCATTGCCCATATCCCCAGAGTAAGGTACAAAAATAATTATCATGCAGAAAGCAGAGTGTACTTAAATTTCTATGCCCACCTGCCTTCCTAGCCATAGGCCAAAGCTATCTGCTTTCAATCTGGATTGCTTAGCTAACCTTAATGAAGTGCTCCTGTGTTAAGCTCCACAAAGTACTCATTGATCCCTTGTTTTCATTCCTCTCCTTTGTAAAAGCTGCACTTTTCCTTGTTGCCCTCATTGCTATTTTCAGCACACTGTCACAAACCAAACCTTCAAGATAAGGAAGTTTCCAGCCAGTTTTGTTATTGCACTGCTAACCGAGCAATTGTTGCTTTTTTAAAAAAAAGTCATTAATTTTCAGAGAGCTCCTTGCTGCCCTTACCTCCCCACATACTGATTAAGAATGTAAATTCCTTCCCACCTCTTCCTGCTAACAAATGAGTAGGTCACTCCCATTTCATATTGATTCAACTTCCTCTTCCATTGCTTCCAGTGACTGATCATCATGCAGTTTGAGCCAGTGTGGTGTGGTGGTTAAGAGCGGTGGACTCGTAATCTGGGAAACCGGGTTCGTGTCTCCGCTCCTCCACATGCAGCTGCTGGGTGACCTTGGGCCAGTCACACTTCTGTGAAGTCTCTCAGCCCCACTCACCTCACAGAGTGTTTGTTGTGGGGGAGGAAGGGAAAGGAGAATGTTAGCCGCTTTGAGACTCCTGAAGGGGAGTGAAAGGCGGGATATCAAATCCAAACTCTTCTTCTTCTTCTTCCTTTGTACCCATGACAAAAAGTCCTCAGCAATCAGAATTGCTTTCTTCAAAGGTCATCTAATATATAGCTTTACTATATATGAAAATCACTGCTGTATTTGTATAGCCACTGATATGTATTTCTATATAATATCATCTTCATCTAGCTACGGGCATATAGCCAGAATGAACATGTGAAGAAAAAGTATATCCTTTTAACGGTATAACTGCTGCAGAACTGCCTGTTTCCTGTACCATCATACTTAAACCAGATGCACCAGTGGCTGTTTCCATGGCCCCCATTTGATGGCAGGGAGAAATTGGGGTGCCCCGGGAGCAAGACAGAAAGCATGGCAGCAGTAGGAAAACCATGGTCGTCCTGCTTAAATAGTGGCACTTGGAGGGCACTTGGAATCTTCTCTTGGAGAGACAAGGCTTTCCATCCAGCTCATCATAATATTTGAAGGGGGTGGAATTTCTTGCAATAAAGTTTTGACTCTCCAAGAGATTCCCCCCGAAAAACCTACATCCTCTATCATGCTTGGGTTAGACAAGGGATGTAACTCAATGGCAGAGTATAGGTTTTCCATGCAGAAGGTCTTCTGTTCAACCCTTGGCATGTCCAGGTAGGGCTAGAAAAAGGTCTTGTTGAAAACCATAGAGAACCACCACCAGCCTAGGTAGACTGGGGCAATAAATCTTTTCTGGCTCAGGGGCCACATTGCTTCTTGGCAACCCTTTGAGGGCCACTTGCCAACACAGATATTTCGTTTGTTTTGTGAGTGTTTTTTGTAATCTTCTGAAAAAGAGTTATTCTAACGGGAGTTTACAGAAACAGAATAGCAATGGCTAATTTTTGTTGAATTTAAAACGATAAATTATATCACAAAAATGAACAGGCTGCATTGTCAAATTCATTTCCAGTGCACTTATGATTAGTGATTAATCTGACCTGCAGCTTCCCTAAGTAATGAAGGTCCTCATTCATAGCTGTATATTAATGGGAAAACAGTTCTCCAGAACTTAATTATGGGATGTGATAGATCTCATACCAATAATTACACTTTAGTTTCTCACCGTGGCAAAACATACAACAAGCCTGCATACATTATTTTCTGAAAGGGTATGTTTCCTGTCCTGATAAATGACTTTCCTGTAGCAGTTGTAGTCAATAAGAGCACAGCAACTAGCAGAGATGCTCATTAACACAAGCTAATGATTGATATGCTCACTTTCCAGTGGTAAGTCTGCCCCTAGTAATCCATTCCTAGAAAGGAGTAGTCACACAACGGGACTTAGCCTTAAGTAAATTACCCCTGAGATCATCGCTCATGGGATAATGAGGTCCTATAATTTGACATTATTAAAGTCACTATCAATGCAAAGTAGGCGCTACGTCCCAACATTACCTTAGCAGCACACAAGCTCCTGACGTGTATGCAGTTGCCAACACATCCTAGAAGACTCGAGAGACAGAGTACTGGTGAAATTGTCATATTTATTCAAATATAACACAAGATCTGCCAAACAATATCCAAATTATGTATGGGCAGGTGGGTTTGAATTAATTCAGGAAGCATATAAACAACTAGGCATGTAAACAACCGCATTCTGTGGCTCCTCAGCTAGGGATTGGAAGAAAATTCTTCCTCCTTGCTAAGCGAGTCTCGGGCATGTGAACCCAACATGGCACACAAGTCCCACTCCCCTGCATTCACTAAGCTGTGCATGCCAGGTCTAAACCCCAAGGACCATCCCCCCCACACAGAAGGCCTCGGTTCTGTACACCTGAAGGAGCGTCTCCACCCCCATCATCCAGCCCGGACACTGAGGTCCAGCGCCGAGGGCCTTCTGGTGGTTCCCTCATTGTGAGAAGTGAGGTTACTGGGAACCAGACAGAGGGCCTTCTCAGTAGTGGTGCCCGCCCTGTGGAACACACTCCCCTCAGATGTGAAGGAAATAAGCAGCTATCTTATCTTTAAAAGACATCTGAAGGCAGCTCTGTTTAGGGAAGTTTTTAATATTTAATGCGGTATTGTTTTTAACACTCTGTTTTTAACAGAGTGGCTGGGGAAACTTGGCCAGATGGACGGGGTATAAATAATAAATTATATTACTACTACTACTACTACTACTATTATTATTATTATTATTATTATTATTATTATTATTATTATTATTGTGGCTCAAGATTGCACTTAAAAAACCCTATAATTCCTTAGGATGCCTGTCAATTAAGTTCTTCAGTTCCATTACCTGCCTACACTGAATGCCAAACATACCAAATAAGTACATATATCAAGAGTAAATCAAATAACTCTACAGTGAGGAGGAGGCAAAAGAGAGAAGCCCCAAGGGCCAATTGGGCTCACCCAAAATTTCCTACCCAGCCCCCTGAAAGGACTACTAGCAAAAAACCAAACAAACCAGCCACTGTGCATGGAAAATGAGTGCTGCGAAAGAGGTGGAGAGGATGTAGGCAGACTTTAATAACAGCCTGATGAATCCCCTCCTAAGGGGCACTCCTGCTCATGTGATCCATGAGAGCCCCTCCCCATGGAAGAGACCGATTCATGTCTTCTCTCAAGTGTGCACACACTGAACTCCATGGGACTTAGTTCTGAGTAGTCATATATTGAGAATCACTTTAAATGTATGAGAAAGCAAAGCTACAAATGCACAGAATAATAACTGTCCTAGAGTTCATTAGGTAGGTAAGCTCTGGGGTATTATAGCACAGAAGCAACTAGCACACTAGTCTTCAACTGGTGGGTCAGGACCAACTAGTGGCCTGATCCAAGGTGGGTCACAACATGAGCACTGCCACCATGCAAATATATGATAAAAGATGAAGGATTGGGTCCCCAAATGCATGCTTCTGTTAAAATTAGGCCCTGGGTCTGAAAAGCTTGAAGATACCTGATCTAGATAAGACTGCATCAGACAGACAGTGTCTCCAGTTAAGTGGCCAGCAAGGAAAGAAGCTCTATTTCATTCATATTTACAACCACATAAAACCAGTTTTAAAGAGAAAAGAGTCTGAAAGTTGGACAAAGGGAAATAATACTGGAGAAATAAGCACGAGAAGGATGTGGACAGGCTGAAAGGAGAAGTTCAGCGGAGTGTGAGAAATCTGAAAATTGCTAAGAGCCAAAGAGCCCCCAGGCCATGGCTATGAGAGACCTGTGATCTTTGGAAAAGAGCAGAAATGGCTGAGATCATGGGATGAAGTAATGGCAAAAAAAGAGCAAGTTATGAGCCTTGCATCTGTTTTGGGGGTTTTTTTAAGAACAATAACAATTTTGAGTCTGGGTATTTGAGTTTTACTGCACAGATACCAAGAAGAAAAACAAGTATACAACCAACTTATATGTAATAGTACCACTAGAGAACACAGAGTGTAGAAAATATTGGTAGTATAACAAAATATCTACTTCACTTTATAGAACAGTGTACAGTGTTCCTATGTTTCAAATGGCTGCTTTAGGGTGAAACTGGATGTAACATCTGTAGCACAGTGGGGCTGAAAATACCATAGCTGCCTTTAATCCAAATGATCTTTCTTATACCCTGGGGAAAACTCTTGAGGAACCCATTTTGCAGCTTCTCAGTCTGCTCATTCTAAATGGGAACGAACCTTGCTGTGTTATGGCACTGATTGGATAGTGCCTGTGATGTCACACAACATCCCTCCCCCCCCCATCACCAGAGACATTTTACAACTAGCAGTCAAGAAGTGAGAACAACATCATTGTTATATGATCTGAACAACTAGCACCAGTAAGCTGTCCCTGAATGTTCCATTTATTTTAAAAGATCATTTATATTGACATACATATCTCTTTGGATTTGCCCAGTGGGTCACTGCAATTGGGATGTTAGGAACTAGTACTGTTCTGAGATTTATTCTCCAATTTCTGAAAAGTTTTCTTCTCCTGTGAAAGAAGTTTCCATTTTTCTGGCTTATTCTAAGGGATTTATTTGAGGATTTATTTAGAAATTCAGTGGATTGCAGGGTTTTGAGCACGGAACAACAGCAATAACAACAACAACACATTAAGAGCATCCCAATGCAGGGCTGCCTTCAGATGTCCACAGAAGGTCATATAATATTTCTTTGACATCTGACAGGAGGGCATTCCACTACTGAGAAGGCCCTCTGCCCAGTTCCCTGTAACTTCACTTCTCACAATGAGGGAACTACCAGAAGGCCCTTGGAGCTGGACCTTAGTGTCCAGGCTGAACAATGGGGACAGAGATGCTCCTTCAGGTACACAGGTCTAAAACTGCTAAGGAGAATGTTTGGGGGAAATGTGGGAGAGATTTGCAGCACAGCACAAATTTGAAGATAGCTCTGTATTACTAAATGAAAAGACAGTCAGACATAAATGGAGGGGGCACTGAGACTGATGGCAAATACTTCTGACAAACTTGCTGAAATGAAAAATCTTAGTGACTTGCAGCAGGATTATTGTCTCCCATTCCAGTTGCCTTTCATAAAGACAGGTGTTCAGGTTATCGCATTATGGACATGTTAGCACAGGAAATCCTACTGTGCAATCAAAGTCGGACTGGATTCACTGTTCAATATAAATGTTGCAAAAATCATCAAGCTTGAGCTCAGGTGGGTTTTCATGAACATTGATGCTTACTGAGAGGGCCAAGTTGAAGAGACCCGGAATGGTAAAGAGAAAGATTGAGTGGATAAAAAGATTAGAGAGATCAGAATGACAAGTGGAAAGATCAAGGCTTCCAACAGCACATTAACCACAGTCTTGAAGATCCAAAAGCAACAGACAGTCCAGGGTCAAGACAGTCAAATGGAAAGGAATGCATGAAGGGAGATGAGAAGAATGAATTGAGAGAGAAAGGTATATAAACAGAGCTAAAAACAACTCTCAAGAGTTCAGAGGAGATATTGATGTGAGTTCACAGAACTCAGAGAAAATGAATGAAAAATAGGAACAGAGATGGAGGCCTTTAAAAATATCCAAAAGATGCTATCTTCTCATACTTAGGTTGAAAAGGTAATTCAATTTTGAACTACTGTGCTGCCAAAGTTTCTTTAGAGGGCAAATATTCTCTGGAAACTATACTCCAGTTGAAGCAAGGTACCTCACAAGCCACATTTAAATTAACGGGGGCTCACAGGAACATAGGAAGCCGCTATATATCAAGTCAGACCATTGCTTCACCTAGCTCAGTAAAGGTAAAGTACACCTGGACGGTTGAGTCCAGTCAAATTCAACTTTTGGGTGCTGCGCTCATCTCTGCTTTCAGGCTGAGGGAGCCAGGGTTTGTCTGCAAACAGCTTTCCGGGTCATGTGACCAGCATGACTAAACCGCTTCTGGTGCATGGAGCACTGTGATAGAAGCCAGAGCACACAGAAATGCTGTTTACCTTCCCACCACAGTGGTACCTATTTATCTACTTGCACTGGTATGTTTTTGAACTGCTAGGTTGGCTCAGTACTGTGTACACTGATTGGCAAGTGGCTCTCCGGGATATCAAGCAGGGGAGCTTTCTATTCCTACCTGGAGATGACAGATATTGAAGCTGAGATGCTCTACCACTGAGCCACAGCCCTTCCACAAACATTCCATTCATTTCAGGGTGGTGCTGTGGTCTAAACCACTGAGCCTCTTCAGTTTGCTGACCGGAAGGCCGGTGGTTTGAATCCCCTTGGCGGAGTGAGCTCCCATTGCTCTGTCCCAGCTTCTGCCAGCCTAGCAGTTTGAAAGCACACCAGTGCAAGTAGATAAATAGGTACTGCTGCAGTGGGAAGGTAAATGGCGTTTCTGTGCTCTCTGGTTTCCATCACAGTGTCCCATTGTGCCAGAAGCGGTTTAGTCATGCTGGCCACATGACCCAGAAAGCTATCTGTGGACAAATGCTGGCTCCCTCAGCCTGAAAGTGAGATGAGTGCCGCAACACCATAGTCGCCTTTGACCGGACTTATCCATCCAGGGGTCCTTTACATTTACCATTCATTCCACCAAAGCTTTGAAGCAGAACTTCCGAATGGGAACTGATTACAGGATTCCAACCACGAAATAATGTCACTTACGGCCTCTAATAAACTGTTGGTTTAACACCCCAGTCTTTCCCCACTGAAGAAGAGGAAACTGCATACTGGATATTGCTGGACAACAACTTTCATTATCCCAAACCATTGGCCTTGCTGGCTGGGACTGATGTTCTTCAGGTTCCCCACCTCTGATTTAGATAGCAGATTGTTCTATCTAAAAATATATACACTGGAATTAAGATGAGTTCTGTAATCTATGAATACCACACTCGAATCTTGGTCTGCATATTTGAATGTGCACACACACACACACACACACACACACACACGTAGGACAAATGTTTAGCATTGCAGTATTTACAGCACAGCAATTAAATATAACATATTTCTGTTCCTGCAGGGTAGAATGGAATGTCTCTGCTATTCCTTGCTTAAAGACAATCCAACCTTGTAAAAAAAAAAAAAAAAAAAAAAAAAAAAAAAACCCGTCCAGGTCCCCAGTGTATGTAATGCTAGTGCAAATCCAAGTTATCCATCAGATAAGAACCGATGAGCCTTTATAATCCTGGCAGCTGCTTGAGTTTGTTCTCCTCTTGAGAATGCAGGATATGTGCTAGGATTTAACAGACAGCCTGTTTTTTATTAGTTCCTGTAAGGGAAGGACAATTGCGTTAAAAAAAAAATCATTTTAAATGCTCAGTGATTCTGCATTCTTTTGCTGTTCGTCAGATCTGGGGGCAACATTTACTGTTTATAAAGGCGGAGACCCTTCAAAAATCCCAGGCGGAGGAAGCCTGGGAACGTGGGATTCGGCTGACACCAAGAGCGCCTCCCCTACTCGCGGGGAAACCCTTTTTCGGGGTCCCGAAGCGAAGTGGGGTGAGTGGCGCGGTGTTTTGAATCAACCGCTACTTTTACGGAATGAAGCCACACAGCCGTTGCCAGAGAGCGCTGACTTTTTCCTGTGGACAATTGGACTCTAAACAACTACCCATGAGTAGAACGGAAAATTGGACTAAGAAATATTTTAATTTGGCACCGAAGCGGGAAGGTTCTAAACAGGAAGTCCGCCTTCCGCTTTTGTAAATAGATTGAAGCAAAATTTTGCAAGCTAAAGTCTGGAAAGTCGTATACAAAGGACTAAATTTCTTTCAGTTAAAACTACCAAAACCCCTCTTGGAAGCAGGAGAAGAGGAGGGGGAATTTTAGATTGTTTAAGCCTGCAGGAGAGAGAGTAAAGAAAGATAAATTTCCACCGTCTCAAACCTGGGAACGGGGTGTCAGAGACAGACGTTTTGGGGAAGTTCATTGACTGTGAATGAAACGTCTTTTGACAGATGGTTAAAAAAGAGAAACATATTGATTCCAATGTTGCCTTTTGCATTTAAAAGAAACAAAATATTTGAAAAATGAAAGTAATTTTCTTTTGTTGGACCTGCTTTTAAAAGATGGATACAAATAGAAATTGTCTCCTCTAGAGGGATCTTGTTAAACTGTTGCTGGAGTCGATCTGGGGAATTCCACAGCTGTGGAGATTAAGGATCGTGAGACCAGACTCTGACCTTGGACAAGAATGTGCTTAGAAGAAGTTTTGGTGCTTGCTTTTTGCAAGAGAAGCACTTTGTTGGAGCAGCTGCATGAGAAGATGGATTTGATGACTGCTGCAGTCAGTAATTTTGGACAAACAGCAAATACGCATATAGAAACCATTCAGGAACCAACCAAGGAATCTGCTTTGACAGGGCAAATGCAGAAGATAATGGAGGAGGCTGTTGTTGAACCTCAACTAACACAATTGGAGAGACCCAAGGCCCTGCAGGAGCATAAGCTGCAGTCTTTGAAGACTGAACCTGGAGAGGGTCAGATTTGGAGAGATGGAGTACTGTTTGGTTTGGAGACGGGAAGTTGGATGGATCCCCCTATGCAGGGCATTTTCGGCTCTTGGGATTTGGTTTTGGGCCAGGGGGGGTCTGGAGTTGTGGGGGCTCCTAACTTTGGAGGGACTTTGAAACATGCTTTTAAATACCTTTTGGATTACAGTGCTGACTGTGGAGAGTGGGCTGACCTGTCGAGGTGGGATGGAGATATTGTTGGGTTGGAGTCTCCCCGAGACCTACTCCTCAATGAGAAAGGAAAGAAATTAAGAAAAAGATCAACAAAAGACAAAGAAAAGTGCATGTATAAACAAGAAGAAGATCTGCAGAAGGGACATGGAAAAGACTTAAGAGCCTCGGACAGAAGATCACCAGGTTGATGGACTAGATGGAATGGGTAGAAAGGACTGACATAACCCAAGACCAGGAAGAAGAGATGATGGATGAAGATTGGAAGAAAGTTTTTAAAAATTCATTTTGAGAAATAGTGTAAAATTAATGAGGATTAGGAAAAATGTTGGAATGAAACTATTTGGCTTTAGTAGAAATGATATAAGGAGTTATGTATAAATAAGTATTAAGTTTTAAGTTTAAGTTTTAAGGCTTTTTATGGTAAGATAAGGTTAAAATAAATTAAGGTAATTTAATGACAGAATACAGTGAAAGATGGAAAGGATTTGCTGAGTTAATTAATAGGTTAAACCGTTAAGATAAATTATAGAATAAAAATTGAGAAAGATGGAAAGAATTTGCTGAAACAATTAATTGAATTAGAATACAAAAAGGGAGGTGTGAGGAGGTCGATGAAACAAGTAAATGAAAGATAAAGATATGGAATATGGATGTGTGTTTTTATGTTATTGTTCTTTTTTGCTGTATTGTTGTATTGTTTTTTATGTTTTCTTTTCTTTATGTATTGTAATGTATGTCCTGTTAAATTTTTTTCTGTTGTTTTCTTTTTTTTCCTTTTTTGTAATTTTTAAAACTTCTAATAAATATCATTTTAAAAAAACATTTACTGTTTATAAACTAGGAAAATAAGCACTACTTTTAAAAAGATTTCTCTGCTTAAAAAAAAGGTGTGTGTGCGTGCGTGTTGTTGTAACCCAACTAAGAACAATGTTGTCAATTGTCACTTGATTATTTTTTTTTATCTCATAACAGAATTAAATGTGATGAAAGGGCTCTCATAGGCTCAACTTCCTCCAAGGATCAATGACAGTCTTATGAGATGCAGAAGCCTGGATTCTGAACAACGGGATGTTTTGTAGCAAAACCCTCCCTCATCCCTCCTTTTGGGAAATTGTTACAGATAATGAAAACAAGCCTATGACAATATGAGATGTCACCCTCTGTATTCTATGCACGGACATTTTATTCAGATATTTGTCAGCTCTTGCCTACCAAAATTGTCTTTAAAAATAATTAAAAATGTATTTTATCATAAAGGAATGCCACACCGAAAATGGAAATAACTTTCTGAATAGGAAAGGGGGGGAGTAACTCGAAATGCTTTCCTCAACATTTAGAATGTCAAATTTTTTAATACTTTTTTTCTGAGATTAAATAACCTTGGGCTGCAGAGGAACCAATTTGAATCTTGCAGTTGAAAGCAAGGGGTAAATTTTCACCTTCCTTAACAGAGGCTTATATGCACAATCCTTATTAATGTTAATGAGATTTTCATGGAAGATCTTCTGCCAAGATGAAAATTCACTCCCAATTAGAGAAGAAAAAGAGAAGATTGTTCCAAGTCCCTTTTGAGGGGGCAGGGGGTGCTGACTCTGACTTTTTTTGGTGGGGGGGGGAAGGGTACAACAGCAAATTAGAGAAGGATGTTAAAAGATAGAATTCTTGGGGCATCTTTGACAATTATGATTTGTTTACTAGAATGAAAGGGCATCCAGGATACAGGTTGAATACAGCAGAAGTGTATATAAGTGGAAATCCATATATAGCTACCAAGAAGTCATATCCGTTGAGTTTAATTGGCTTAACTCAGTGTAGCATAGTACAGCAGCAAAAAGGGCTGGGGAACCTCTCCAGGAGCCTGCACACTTTCACAGTCCTGCTAAGCCCAGGGTAGGGAACTTTTGCCCTTCCTGGTATTGCAGGAATCCCAGCTCCCATCAGACCCAGCCAGCATTGGCCAATGGTCAGGGATGGTGGAAGTTCTAATCCAGCAAGAGGGCCGCAGGTTCAACACCCCTGGAGTTTGGCTTACAGTGACATGAGAACCAGGCCATTGTATTTTGGGATCAGAGCGATGTCACAAGATCTGACAAATTGCATGGAAAAAACATCATGTAGGGAAAGGGTTAAGCAACTCCAACTCCAAGCTCCTCTCTCAAACCAGCTTTTCCTCTGTGAAAGTGGAACACCATTTCAAGTGGTTGTGTATAAGGCATAATTTTTGCTGTTGAGGATGCTGCTATTGACTGCTATTGACTGTTTAATTGATTTGATTTAATGTTACTGTGTTTTATTGTACTGTTACCAGATCAGTAAGTCACTTTGAGAGCCTTGAAATACACACATGAATAAATGAATATATGTCTTCTTACTTTTTAATAAAAAATAAAAAAGCAACTTAGCAGAGGGAGGTTCCCGCTGAAACAGTAGAAAGCTGCACCCATTGGAAACAAATCTTTCAAAGAAAATAAACAGAAGAAGTATTATGAAACTAGCATAGTTTCCTTCTTGTTCATTGCTTCTGTCATCAGCTACTAAACACATTCTGGGAGGCCACAAGAAAAGCACCCTCAAAGAAGTCATCCTGATAGTAGAATCATAGAATTGTAGAGATGGAAGGGACCACCAAGATCATCTAATCTAACCCTCTGCAATCCAGGAACCTTTTGCCCAAAGTGGGGCTCAAATCCACAATCCCAAGATCAGGAGTCTCATGCTCTACCAACTGAGCTACATGAAATATAATCTCTATTGACTTGCGGGAGATGTAAGAGAACTGGTAGTCTTTTCTGTAAGTAGTTCCCAGACGATGGAGGACTTTCACAACCCCTTAAACTGGATCCACATGCAGTCATACCTCAGAAGTCGAACGGAATCCTTTCCAGAAGTCCATTCAACTTCCAAAACATTCAGAAACCGTAGCGCAGCTTCTGATTGTATGCAGGAAGTTCCTGCAGCCAATCGGAAGCCATGGAAGCCATGTCGGACATTCAGGTTCCAAAGATCGTTCATATACCAGAACACTCACTTCCAGGTTTGTGGCGTTCAGGAGCCAAAACGTTCGACTCACAAGGCGTTCAAGATCTAAGGTGCGACTGTACTAACTGGAAACCAGAGGCACCACAGTGTTAACATCATAGGACCACAGTACTAGAAACCCTGGTCTCCCATGTCGTAGTCCAACACTCTAGCCACTACACCACTCTACCTTTCACTGGTGGGTGGAGAGATGCATGCCACCATGCATGTGTGGCAACCTCCCATTTGTGTGGAGCTGGAATGAATACAACACTGCTCCTTTTCCCCATTCATTATATCTGGCCTCTAGAAGGTTGTCCACAACTGAATGCTGCTCTCAGGCTTGGGGAAAGGGCTTTTCTCTGCAATAGACTATCAAATCTGCTGTAGGTCTTCTTCTCATACAGAGGATGTTTACTTTGCAAGCTGGAACACAAAATCTCAGTCCCCGGTGCCATTGCTTTGTATACTGTCAGCGGAAACATACTGTATCTCTCTTCATATATAAACCGAGCCCCTAATAATGTGTTGTTTGGAATGTTCCCCTTGAATTTCAGCCCACCCGGAATGTTAGTGCTTTCATGGGCAATGTGCTAACCTGCGCTAGAGATTATTTTGGTCCAGCATTTCCCCTTCATGGGGCGCAAATTATGCTGTAATACACACTGCCAGCCACCTATTGTTTAACGGGTAAGTCAATAAGCAAATAATACATTAGCGGCAGTGTTCAGCTCCCACACAGGGAAATAAGCATCCAAATGCAACCCTTTCTTTTCCTAATGAGAATGTTATTCCTGCTAATCATTGCCGGGAGATGGGTGCTATTGACAGCTCCACTTCACAGCATTAGGAGAGATGCTTAGTTATTTTCAGGACAGTGCTTGCCTCAGTGAGCGGAATTTTTAAATATTTATGGGGAAATTCAAGATCTGAGGTTTTACTCTTATCTGGGCTAATTAGGCAGTGCTGCTGGAATTACTTATACATACTCACGGCCACTTTGCATACGTAGTCATCTGCCTGCATGTTTTATTTAGCATGTGGCTTCGTCTGTTCCTTAAGAATTGGTTGAAGTTTGCACCACTCTGTGAATTATTTCTCCCCACTGTAAGCTATGACAAAGGCAGTAAGTACCTGCTCCCACCTCCAGAGGCATCCATCCAGGCACCTGGCCCAGGAAATCCTCTTACCATCCCTCTTTGCAGCTAACTGGGGTTTTTGTTTTTCAAAAAAAGAAAAATAGGTGCTATTGTTTTTATGTGTGTTTTTGTTCTATTATGACATTGTATTGAGATGCTTCATAGGAAGCAATTCATAAATGATATGAATAAAAATCTTAGCTACATGGGGCCAGAAACAAAATCCAAACTTTGAGACAATCAATGGTAGTAAAAACATATGAAAGTGGAACACCGTCCCATCAGATGTCAAGGAAATAAACAACTATCTGACTTTTAGAAGACATCTGAAGGCAGCCCTGTATCGGGAAGTTTTTAATGTTTGATCTTTTATCACTTTTATTATTATTAATATTCTGTTGGGAGCCACCCAGAGTGGCTGGGGAAATCCAGCCAGATGGGTGGGGTATCAATAATAAATTATTATTATTATTATTATTATTATTATTATTATTATTATTATTATTAAGCATGTTCATGACCTGGGGCAGTGCATTTTGGCCCCGTTCCCCTCTAGCAACAGCCTTTCGTTTGGTGCCAAGTCCTGAAAGGAGGTTTCTAAACATGTTCATTTCAGCATGCTTACAAGGCTAACCATGACGGGGAACTCAAAATGTGGTGGGTTTCAAACGGTTTTAGAAACCTGCAAAAAAAAAAAAAAAAATTCACTTCAGCAGTTCTACCCAGACATATAATTTAGTTATGCATACTTGTGTTGTTGTTGTTTATTTTAAAATAATCAATCAGTTTCCCCTGTATATTATTGATAATTGTTTGCTATTATTTTATGTACACTGCTTAGATATTTTGTTATTATTAAACTGCTTAGTATTATTTTCTAAACAAATAAATATAAAATTATGTCCACTATGTCCAGACAACTTAATGCAAGGATTTTAAGGAGGCCTGGGTCTTCTTATCTCCGCTGAGGATCGTCAGCGTCTCTGCTTGGTAATATGCTGATATATTGCTTTTTACATATCCTTAATGACTTTGCATTAGTTTTTGCTCAAGTATGCACTTTTTAATTGCAGTGCTTATCAGGGGTACTGGTTCTAAATGGAGAGTCTGGTCAGTGAATTGCAGAGAAAACTATAAGTAGGATATAAAGGGATGCTAAAGTCCCTGGCAGTGAATACCATTCAGTTCAGCAACCCGGCAAGTTCTAATATACACAACCTTGCTCTGACACATTAATGGGAGTGCAAGGAGTTATACTGAGGTAATGTATACAATACACAAAGTCAATTGTGATGACCACACCCTAGGCAAAGTTGCAAGACTTATCTACTGGTCAACTCTGCTCTGCGGGTAAGAAGGGAAAAATAATAATGTTTTTGAAACAAGTTCCTCAGATCTGCATGATCTGGGCACACTGTCCTAATAACCACTGGTAGCTCAAATACAACTAATCCACTGCTCATTTTCGTCTCTGGTTATGCACTTGCCAATGAAGATAAAGCCTAGCCAAGGGCATGTGAGTACTTAAGTATATTACTAACCCTTCCTAAGAAACTGGAAGAACTGCATTTTTCATGAAACCACCTCAGGGAATCATCTCTCCTAGGAAAATTGTGGCAAAATAAAATAAAATAAGCTGACTTGAACTGCAGCTGAAGAAAAGGGTTTGTTTCACCTGTGTGCCATTTTGGAATGGAACCTGTTTGTACACAGGAACCAGGGCCAGCTCTGACATCAGGCAAAGTCAGATGGCCACCACAGACAACTAGTTCTGAGTGTCATGAAAGGACAGGAAATTGTTAGATACAGTGGTACCTCAGGTTAAGTACTTAATTCATTCCGGAGGTCTGTTCTTAACCTGAAACTGTTCTTAACCTGAAGCACCACTTTAGCTAATGGGGCCTCCTGCTGCCGCCGCACCGCCGGAGCCCGATTTCTGTTCTTATCCTGAAGCAAAGTTCTTAACCTGAAGCACTATTTCTGGGTTAGCGGAGTCCGTAACCTGGAGTGTATGTAACCTGAAGCGTATGTAACCCGAGGTACCACTTTATTCAATTTATTATTCTTGTATATTTTACTGCCAGAAATGTGGTGCTGTGTTTGTCAGAATTTCTGCCTCAGGTGCTGAAATAATGTAACTGCCCTTAAATACAATGCACCTTGACTTGGGGAAGGGGGAAGTGCTGTCTGCTTCTCTGCCTCAGGTAACAAAATGTCTTGAGCCAGCATTGACTGAGGGGCAGGGGAGGGCGTTACATTGTAGTTGTGCCTCAACTCATTTAAGATCCAGCCTCATTAGCACCACCTTTAGTTAGCTCCAACAGATCACCAAAGTACTTGAAATGGGGCCATATGTTCAACCCTACTTTCCACAGATTTAGATCTTCTCGGACAACAAACCTAACAGAATTAAAAGAGGTTTTACATTATCTGTGCAGTGTGACTCCTCCCCAGTCTTTGGAGGCTCCTGCCCACACCAGCATTGCACCATTTTCTGGGAGGTACAACACTGGCATATCACTTATTCTTATTATGTATTCCAACATGGAAACCAGAAACAGAGGTTATTACAGGGGAGAGACCAGGAGCTCACCAAGACAGTAGCTAAGTTCCTCTATTTGGTATTTTGTCGCCGAAGTATGCTACAGGATCCTGCCCTTGCTGGAAACCCTCAGAGATGAGGCGGATTGCTATGCCGTTGGGGTGGCGATGAGATCGCACTGGCCCTTCTATTTTAAATGTATTCTGAATGTTCTTTCTGAATGTTCTTATGTGATGCCAATAAAGGTTACTTGACTTGACTTATTCTTATTCTTATTTATTCACAGGAAGAGGCTACAATGAGCATTCCTTGCAGGAAGTCATGCATTCTGGTGTTATTATCATAGCATAGGAAGGACAGAGTCCTGCATTTGCTCCCATCCAATGGAAGATAATACAAGAATGGGGGAAAATATTTATTTATGTGTTTATTTCCTCCAAGGAGCTCAAGGTGGCATACATAGTCTTCTTCCTCCCTGTTTTATCCTCACTTCAGCCCTGTGATGTAGGGTGAGAGAGAGACTGAGAGTGATTGGCCCAGGTTACTCTGTCTCACTCTGTCTCAAATGCCAGTCAACAATGTCTTCTTGATCATAATGTCTCTGTCCTAGCATGTATGCATGTTGAGATCACACAGATATATTTTGGGAAGCTATTCACAAGAAAAATAATTCCTTCATGCTGAAAATCTGCCACCACCTTGACCCAAGGAATTTATGAAAGTAGTGTGAAGGCTACTTCACAAATCATGCTTATAATTAAGGACACAGAAAATGTTTACAGCTAATAAACACTGGAATTTAACAAAATTAGGGTATTCATTCCTGGAGCATTTAAGTTATAGCACCAAGCTAATTCTATCAAGAAGTACCTGTAAATGTATGCCACAATCAAATATAGGCTAAAGATGAACTATGAAACTGGACAAGGATGTAAATATTTAAAGGCTGTCACCTGTGTCTGTCCTCTGATTGCACAAGCATTTTTCCACTTCATTTAAAACTAATAGCTCATATTAATTCATATGCACAGAATGTCACTGCTTCTTCTGTTTTTGCCCGCTGACCTCCATCCTCATCCACCTGTTAAGGAAAGTGTACTCATGAGAACATGAGCATATCATTGTGTGGCATTAACTGAACCCTTGTCAATGAGATCACCATTAAAGAGACAATCATTGACTGAAGGGTAATTCATGACAAAATTATTCAAATTCTTAATAATTGTGTAGACTTCTTTTGTCTTTCATCCTTGTGTTAAATTTGGATTTTAGCTTTCTCAATTTTACTCAGTTTATTTGGTTGTGTTTTTAATTCAGCAAAAATAAAGTTTGCTTAAGTGGTGTTTGGGTCATTCTTGAAGCTTTTAGATTACTATCGGACAGTCAGTTCGCCTACAGTACCTTTCTGCTGTATGAAGTACACCAGGGGTCATGTGACCCCATTGGTTCCCCCCCTCCACCCCACCCCCCCACCCGAAACCAGGCTTGAAAGAAGCATTCTGTTGTTGGCAATTGAATAGGTTGTGGCATTTGCTTTGTGGTTGTTGTTATACCGTGTAATGCCAAAATAAGCTTTAGTTGCAAAGTATAAAAAACAGTTACACAAACATCCAAATTCAACAACCATAATTAAAATATGCAATAAAATAAAAATAGCACAGCAGTTTAAACAGGAAACTCAAGCAGAGGGATCAAGGGAATGTCATTGCAAACAGGTGTGTCTTCAAAAATCAGTGACAAGTTGATTTTTAAATTTTTTAAAAAATTTAAAAAACACTTTTTAAGTTTTGCAAGTGTGCTCCCAGTTTCCAAAAAAACTGGTGACTTCAATGACTCAAACTGTCTGCTGAAACTATTTCTTATTCTTATTTATTCCATTCATTCATTCACTTACAAAAGTACTTAAATATCACAATTTCATTTAAAAAGGTCAAAGAGGTTTACAGCAACTATACAAGCAATTTTAAAAACACATAAAAATTATAAACACATGCTTTTTGTGTGTGTGTCTACATTACCCTGACAACATAACCTAAGTTTTCAGCAAACATTTAAAACAAGACACCTGCTGAATCTCTGCGGGACTGAGCTAATGGACCACTTAACATTTATTTACCGTGAACAGCATGGTCACTGGTGAATAGTCTTCCTTAATGATTTGAATTTTGACCCTGGATTTTTACTTTACACACCACATAAAGAGGTAGAACTGTGCTGAAGTCCTTTTGAGCACATGGGCCTTGTACCCATGACCTTTTGGGCTATTTTGAGAAACATTTGTCTATTCTTGGCGCTAAGCCTACAAGCAGGAAAGTAGCCAAGATGGGTCACAAATATGTCTGCACTACTTTTACATCACAGCCCTTACTAATGTACCAGTGTCAAGATCAGAGCTAAGTTTTCATAACCATAAAGTCAATGCAGTAATCTATATGAACCAACATTGCCATATCTGGTACTGAAGCACCATTTTCCATGCAGAACTGGCTAGAGGTGGTTCACGGACACCAAGATAGGCTTGCCTCACTGCAATGTAGCCCACCTAAGCATCACAATGGTGAGTGGGCTTTACTCCCAGTTAAGTGGGTATCATGATAAAGATCAGGGGTCAGCAAACTTTTTCAGCAGGGGGGTGGTCCACTGTCCTTCAGACCTTGTGGGGGGCCAGACTATATATTTTTTTTTGGGGGGAGGAACGAATTCCTATGCCCCACAAATCACCCAGAAATGCATTTTAAATAAAAGGGAACATTCTACTCATGTAAAAACATGCTGATTCCTGGACTATCGGCGGGTCAGATTTAGAAGGCAATTGGGCTGGATCTGGCCCCCGGGCCTTAGTTTGCCTACCCATGATAAAGATCAATCAGGCAGCTGTCTGTCTCACTGAAGGGCTACTTTATATTACAGTCATACCTCATGTTACAGACACTTCAGTTTGCGCGTTTTTGGGTTGCACACCGTGCTGAACCCGGAAGTAACGGAACGGGGTTACTTCCAAGTTTCAGCATTGCGCATGCTCAGAAGTGTTAAATCGCACTTCTGCACATGTGCAAAAGTGCTGATTCATGACCCGTGCATGTGCAGACGCAGCGCTGAGGGTTGTAAATGCTGCGGCTTGCGAACATGCCTCCTGCACGGATCACATTCACAACCTGAGCGTCCACTGTATTCACAGCTCATAGGTATGCCCTATAATGCAGTCACAAGATGCAGAGATGGCCATGAGTAGCTAAGATGGCTTTAAAGGGTATCATTGATAGTTGTAGGACATAAGTCTATCTAATTGTGATGGCTATATGTAGCCTCAACATTTCAGAGATTGTATAAGCCACTAATTGCCAGTTTCTGGAGGGCGACCATTGGGAGCTGTTGCCTTTATGAACCCCTGTAGGTTTCTCATTGGGTGCTGTAGAAAAGAGGCTGCTGGATTGGACGGGCCTTTGGCCTGATCCAGCAGGGCTCTTCTTATGTGCTTATATACCGGTATCTTAGAACTCTGTGGTGCTGCAGCTGATCAAGCAGAGAGTCCACCCATCACTACGCACACTTGGAGAGCAACAAACTGTCTCATCCTCTCACCAATTCATTTCACGGCTCAACTGAGTCACTTGTCTTCCTTCATCCAGGCAAGGCTTTAGGCAGATCGTTATAACACACCCACATCCCATGATAGGGTGTTACTGCAGCAATCTGGGGTAAGCATGTCCTAATCTGGATATTCTTGCAGTTGGAGATATATTTAGGAATAAGTGGGGGAGGGGAATGCACATTCATGTGTAAAAATGCAGGACACTGCATTGGTTACTTTGACTATTTAATTGAAGATCTCTGTCAAGGGATGTGTTATGGCCAATGGAAAGCAATTTGTTTGCAAATAAAACTATGGCTCCATATTTATCCAATTTCCTTTCCAACACTGTCTGCAATTCCAATTTATATGCTGCTCTTAATGTTTTCCAAAATCTTTTCTGTCATGGCACAGTACACTCTTGGGAGTTTGCCAGAGTTTGCTCTTGCTAATTATGCTCTGTTTTAGGTCTTCAGCTTAGTATGGTGAGCCCAGATCCCACAGTTGTTAATCATGTTTAGTATATTCTTATGGCACTTAATTTCCCCCCAAGGGAGATTAGGTGGCCTGCATGCACACAGTAATAATTACCTTTAATTTAAGTGTTTTATATTCCCCACACCCACATAACGCAGACTGTTATGGTTCCATCACTGGGGGGTGGGGAGGGAATGAATATACATCCAGTTTTAACTCCAGCTACCTATCCAATAGATGGCAAATTAATATCCACAACCCTGATATTTGCTGAATGAGTCATTAAAGGAAAGCCATAACTGTGACTATCAATTATTATTAAGGTGACACCATGTTTTGTCTTCCAAAAACATTTGGCATCAAAAGAATTGGTGGTGGGGAGGATTTCCTAGATGTTCATTATTTATTTGTTTGTTTATTGCTTTTTAATGGCTCTTTGCAGACCCTGTGATGGCCCTCTCTGTTGCACCCTAGGTGGCATTTTCTTCTCCCATAAATGATTAGATAGCATTAATTAGATTCTGTCACACAGTCACTGCACCTACTACTGCCAAGGTGGCTATCTAAGCTTTTAGTATTTACAAAGTAGGTCCTATGCAAGCATCTGCAAGAAGCTGAATTCCCCTATCCTTGTTCCCAATACCTTGGCTTGATGTCTGTTTCCCAGGAAGAAGAACTCTGTCATTATTAGGCAGTCACTCAACCCTTCCCTTCTATGTATCCTAGAAGAAGCTCACAGTTGCCTGAAGTCTTCAGCCATGGTTGGCCATGGGAACAGGCAGCAGCAAAGCTCTTCAAAGTATATAAAACTGGTGCTTCATATTTTCCCCAACCGTCAACCACTGCTTGATAAGAGAAAGCCCTTCTCCTTTAGGCCTGAAAGTGAGAGAGAAAAAACCTTCAAAGTGACTCCGATAAGCTGGTAACAGCTGCTTATGTTCAGTAAGTGTTACCAGGCAACCACAATTCTAATAATCATATATGATTTTCCAGGCCAGAATCTCTTAATCAAGTGAAGTCTGTCAGTACCTATTCTTAAGGTACAGTCATTTGCTTTTTTCATACTAAGCACACACATATATCCCCATCACGTATACAAATGGAAGTAATTAATTTAATTTACATGACCTTGGCTTCAAGTGGCCATGATTTGTATCTATGCTTTAGGGCAGTAATGCTTCTGAATACCAGGAGCTGGAAACCACAGGAGAAGAAAGTGCTTTTGTGCTTGGCTCCTGCTTGCAGGTTTCCCACTGGCATCTCGTTGTCCACTGTGAAAACAGGATGCTGGACTAGATGGGCCATTGGCCTGATCCAGCAGGATCTTGCATAGCAAACACACATTTGATTAGGCAGTTATTAGCGCAAACCGTATTCGCCAAGTAGTACCATAGGTGACAGAACAGAAACAGCTTTTTCTTAAAAGAACTGTGGATTTCATTTTAAAAAGTAAGCTTCTGGAACATCTGAAAAGGCCTGAAAATGAAATGGTAGGACATTCTGTTGTAGGTTTCTGCCCTGAAAAGATTGGGAATTGCACATCTTATTCATTACACATTCGTTACAAATGGTTTAATATTTTAAGCAAAGTAGACAGAGGCAGACCCTCCAAGTGTCCCTATTTTCCAGGGACAGTCCCGGATTTACAGAAGCCATCTCAGTTTCTGATTTGATCCTGGAATGTCCAACTTTTCCTTAAGAAGTCCCTATTTTCATTGGAGAAATGTTGGAGGCTGTGAAGTTTTGTGACTTCCAAGCCAAGGAGATATGTAACTATACAAGTTTTGGAAGACATCTGAAGGCAGCCCCGTAGAGGGAAGCTTTTTAATGTTTAATGTTTTATTGTGTGTGTGCTTACCTCTCTGTCTCCAGACCCACATGGGCTCCCCCCTTCCCTCTTCAAGTAGACTTTGACCCAGGAACTAACTATATACACATAGGAGCTGCCAAACTGATTTCTTGTGGTCAGCTGTTCCACTCACCTCCATCATGTGACTGCTTTTTGCAGTGTCCCAGACTCCAGTGGAGCACCAGAGCTAACTATGAATCAGTGGTTTTTCAGGGGCAACCACATTCTGAATTTAAAAAATCTGAACTGCATCTCAATTTTGCACCACTGAATGAAGTTGAAACAAGCCACAGTAACAGAATGAGCCCTCAGAATAACTTTTACAGTGCAGTGTCCACAAGGCCTGCCTTCAGGATTGGCAGAGCTGCCAAGCCCAAATGCTAAGCAGAGACGGTTAACTCAATTACTTTTTATGGTTCGTATTTTACCATTTGTGCCTGTGAGAAGGAAAGCAGAGTCAAAAAATACGTTCTGCTCTGGGTAATGAAACACCAAACTGTCAAGCCAGTCACATATTTGTGCGCAAAGAACATTGCTGATGCAAAACGAATACGAAAATGTGTGCTTTTTATAAAGCATGCTTGAAAGGGGTTGGGGTGGCCGTTCTTAATAAAATATAAACACCCGAAGCAGGTTTACTCTTGCAAAACCAAGGGAATCCTTAACATAAACATTGAAGAAACCTCTTGGGGTGAGATGGAAGAAATCAAGCTATTAACATCCTTTCTCCTGGGCCAAGTCAGGCTATAAGGGAGCAAAAATATCTGCTTTCCTTGTAAAAATATATGAGCACTGGCTGCTTGGAGTGTGGCTTTTCACCTGAAGCCTAGTAAGCAACCCATCATGAATCTCTTTGCTTTCTCGAGCAAGCCCGGTGGGTATTCACCACCAAGGTTCAAATTGCCACAAAAGCAGCCTAGCAATGCCTCAAGAAACTCAAAAAGGGCAGCGTCTCTCATTGTTCTGAAAGCATTACTAGGAGCAAACTCGGAGACCAGAGCTTAGATGTTTAAAGATGATGATGATGACTGCTCCCAGTCCCATACTATAATTCACATGTACCAAAATAACACTGAGAGGCACAAAAGATGCAATCAGCAGCCACTTCAAAGTGTAAGTGGAGGCATTAAATGATGGGATGTGCTCTCTCTCATGTAGAAAACCGCCCACACGTTCAAGACTAGCACTTCCAAGGCTAGGCTACAGCCTGCTCTCTGACAATACAGTTTAATATGTGCAGGTAGTGTTCATTAGTTTTTATGTGGATGCACCTGAAATATCAGCTTGGGTTTAGTAAGCAAGTCTTGCAACATAGTCCAATGCTCCCAAACTAATTTCAAATTAGCATAGTTTACAAAGGGTAGGTTATTACTCTGTTGTTTAGGGAGTGTGAGGTCCTGCTAAACCAAGGTGTGATTTAGCATGTCATCCGAGACAGGCTAGTGCCTAAAAGCAAATAAATGGAACCTACATTCTTTGTCACCATACTGGATCTCAGGATATTGGCAAACCAGAGCCTAAACACAATGTCAGGACTAAGACTGAAATAGCAGATTTGTCAAAAGCCAGCTTAATGCTTTGTGCTGAGTATCTATGCTTGATATTCACCAATCTCAAAGGCTTATTTGACTAAAGATGCAAAGACTCATCAGGAAATATGCAAATAATAAACTTTGGAGATCATCACAAAATGCCTTAGTTAACTTATCCACACATAATTTCAGGCATTCATTCACCAAATGGTAACTTCCCACAGTGGTTTGTACAATTGCATAATAAGACAATTAACTGGATGGTTAAAGAAGACAATTTTACTACATGTCTGCACCTGATTGGTGGTAAAATTCCATTTGACCAGATAATAAAAATGGAGAAAAATTTTGCTGAGGAAGTTTGGTCATCTAGAATGCACCATCTCTGATGCTCTGCTAAGTGGTGAAGAGAAATGTATAGCTCCCCAACATCTTACGATTTCCAGTTGCATATAGATGTCACCTTGCTATTTGGCTGAATGTTATGGAAGATAGACTTTCAACCTGGTTTGCTTGCTTTTTGGTACCTCATGGCGTTCTCAAGGCAGCTCACAGTTAAAACAATATGCTATCCATCCATATGCTATCCATTGTTCCTAAGACATTCTGGGAAGTGTGGCTAGTGCGACCAGGTACAAGGCTCTCTCCACATGTCCCCATTTCCTGGCAAGACCCAATATGGTAAGTGACAACCCCTCCTAAAAATTTCAGAGACATTTCTCCCCTCCTTAGAAAAGCTATAGAAAAACCAATCTTTGTTTTTGCAATGGGAGTATTTTGGGAATCTAGAGCAGTATTTTTGGCCCAGCCTTGAAATCCCCACTCAGCCATGAAGCTCAATGGGTGGATCTTGGGGCAAGCATTTTCATTTAGCCGAATGTACTTCACATGGTGGGATGATAAAATAGTGAAGTTGGTGGGGTGGGGCCATCTTTAGCTCCTAGGAGAAAAGCTAGGATATTTAGACTTAATCTTCTTAAACACGACTCTCTATGTCAACAAGAAGCTTATTTCAGAGTGGAGATGATTTGCAAAAGCAATTTGTAATATGGCAGTGGAGCCCATCAAGTCCACTGAGTGCACCGAGCCAGTGGCGATTTGCGGTGGGGAGAGCTGGGGCAGGACACTCTGCAGGGCCTTCAGGGAGTCTGCCTGCCTCCTCCCACTCAGCCACCCTACAACTGAGGGGGAGGCAGAGGGCAGACCGTTTGGGGCAGCGCGGAGCCTGTGGGTGCCCAAGCTACCACATCACTCCCAGGAGAGACTTGTGGCTTGGGCCCCGTGGTGAGTGCCGCCTGGCATTTTGTCACCCCCTCAGTGGTGACACCCAGGGCGATCCGCCCCCAGTGCACCCCCTCCTCCGCCCCCGCACCAAGCCCATAAACATGCATAAGTTAGGCTTCTGCTCAAAGTACAGAACCCAAGCAGATACCACCTAGGAGAATCCCAAGACATTAATCAACTGACCATGGGCCAATAAAATAAACAGCCCAGTTTTATAGAACTTACAGTTACAGAAGTCTCTTAATAGGAGTTTTATGTACTAGCAACCTTAACTTGCTGTGTTCAGCATTGGATCTTAAAGAAATCCGAGAGAAGATTTTAGGATATGCAATACTGAAAGCATAAAAATGTCAGAGAATTATTTTATTATTGGGAGGGGGGTTGGCATTCTCTTCATATATCTCTTCCTGAACATCACTGTTTTTCATTTAACAGATAATTGAGCTTAAAGGTTAAGCTTTAAAATACTCATGTCTTCAAGGCTGAGGAGTCGGATTCTAAGCACTCAAATGACTTCCTTTTTTTTTATTTAGGAAAAGTTATTTCTGTAATGGAATGTTCAGACTGATGATCCTCTTCGAGATGGTTTATGATGTGATCAGGAACACTGTACATGACAATCTTCGGTGAGTATATTTTCTCAGTCACCTGAAGCTATTCATGAATTAGAGGCCATTTACACACAAATCTCAAGTCACGCAGTCGTAATATAAGGCTTTCTAATATTATCTTGTTCTTGCCTTCCCACGTACTGCTGCAATAGATATAGATATAGATATAGATATAGATATAGATATAGATATAGATATAGATATAGATATAGATATAGATATAGATATAGATATAGATATAGATATAGATATAGATATAGATATAGATATAGATATAGATATAGATATATATGAATGTTGCAAAAAGGCATATATGTAGCATTACTACTCTGTATAATTTTCTTCTCCAAAAGCAAAACTCGAAAATCTATTCTTCGCTCTTCCTTACTACAACACTAAATGGACAAAGGAGTGAGCAGGTTGGTTGTTTAAATCTGTTGAGATTATCTGACTGTCTAAAAGTACAGCTGCTGCACACACATATTTATGGAGAGGAGCTTTCGGATTCCTGAGTACATTAATTTAGTTTTCATCCAGATTTTCTTTTCTGCTGCACTTTCCAGGCACAGGACTGTGCTTTAAAGCTCTGTGCCGGAGCAGTTTTGTTTTGCTTTTGTCCCAGTATGTTCCCTAAGAAAACCTGCATTTCTTCGCTGAATCAAAGTGTACGGCATTCCATAGTAAAAGATTGACATTTTCTCTGATTCAGCGGTAAAACAGGTTTTCCTGGCAAAAGTGCCAGGACCAAAAAATAAAACCCCACTTAGACACAGAGCTTTGAAGCTAAGACCTGTGCCTAGAAACATGGCACAAAAGGAAGTCTGGATGAGACACTAGTTGGCCAACTAAGGTCCAATTAATAAAAACTAAAGTTAAGAAATATTCACTCAGAAAAGGCACAGAGTCTTAATATAGGAAGAAGTAAGCTACTGGTCTAAACCACAGAGCCTAGGGCTTGCTGATCAGAAAGTCGGCAGTTCGAATCCCTGCAACAGGGTGAGCTCCCGTTGCTCAGTCCCTGCTCCTGCCAGCCTAGCAGTTCGAAAGCACGTCAAAGTGCAAGTAGATAAATAGGTACCACTCCGGCGGGAAGGTAAATGGCGTTTCTGTGCACAGCTCTGGTTCGCCAGAAGCGACTTAGTCATGCTGGCCACATGACCCGGAAGCTGTATGCCGGCTCCCTCAACCAATAAAGCGAGATGAGCGCTGCAACCCCAGAGTTATCCGTGACTGGACCTAACAGTCAGGGGTCCCTTTACCTTTAAGCTACTGGACTTTTTCATTGTAGTAGACTTTTCATCACCTGAGAAAATATCTCTTCCTTTCTAAAATATACAGCACAGTTTGAAATAGGAATTGCCTGGTTTACTTCTTGGAATTTCTCACATAGCAATTCTATCCAAGTATCTTTTCTCTCTATGCAGCTATGACATTATATTCACCAGCTCTGGACGTGTGATAACAGACCAGTGAACTCTCACCATCTCAGAAAATTGGATCTACATAATTGTTATAGATACTCCGAAGAAATGTCCTACATATAGAGAATTAATGAATGAGGGGGGCACGTCTTACAAGTTCAAATCTACTGATATATAGACGGCACACGTTAATATAAAACTCCTTTCTACATTTAGAATTACCCAAATGTACATATATAATTCTCTGTTTTCTCCATCAACCTTCCTCACGTTTTTTGTTAACCATTATCTTAAAATTAAACAGCATATTATCTGAGATCCTATTACTGTACTAATCAATCATAAATTAAATGTATTATGAATAGTCTGTTCAACATAAATCTTGAATTGTTATCCTTAAATGACTTGTAAAATACCGGTATAACAGTGCCTGTTGCTTCAAAAATCTCATTGATCTTCAAGACATACCTCTACAAGGAAGGTAATTATTATTTCTAGTTTACAGATAAATAACTAAGCCCGAACTTAGTTATTTGGAACTAATGAGAGGTGAGCAAAAGATCCCTTTGTCTGTTACATCAATTTTCTCTGGTGCAGATTGTGCATTCACAGCCTATGACTATTGTTAAGAAAGAAGTGAGATGTAACCTCACATGTTCCTTCCCCAGGCCTGGCAGAGAGCCACTTCTTTTGTTACCTTAATAGCTCATACTTAGAGGGTCATTACTTCACCAGGAAGCTAGCCTGGCTATTCCAGGAATTGGATCCACTGCTGAACAGCTCTTATGGCCAGAAAGTTCTTCCTGATGCTTAGTCAGAATCTCCTTTCTTGAATTTTTTTAAATTGGAAGTTTAAAAGTACATAATTTATGGTTACCAGATTTTTTTTAATGAATCCGGGGACACTTCCCCTCCCCCCCTTTTTTTTTTTGAAGCTGAGTAGCAACAGTAGCAACAGGTAGTCAGTAGTGGGGATGGTGAGGCAAAAGACCCTGGGCCCAAGTACACACGCCTATTGTATAAAGGTGCAAAGCCCTTCTTTCGCACCCTGTGAAACATAAATGCACAGAGTTTTTGAAAAACTGGGCAACTGCGTGCTGCCTGCCCATGACTCCCGAGCCTCCCCCGATCTGTCAAAACAGGGGAAAGGGGGCAGGAGATCGGGGAAGGCTCAGGAGTCATGGGCAGGTGGCACGCCATTGCCTAGGAGGGGCATGAGGTCCACGGTTTCTCTGCCAGGCAAGGTACAAAGCCCTTCTTTTGCACTCTGTGAAACGTAAATGCAGAGCTTTTTAGAAAATGGGCAACTGCGTGCTACCCGCCCATGACTCCCGAGCCTCCCCCAATCTCCTGCCCGCTTCCCCCTTTGTTTTGACTGAAGGGCTTTGCACCTTGCCTGATAGAGAAACTGTTCACCTTGCGCCCCTCCTGGGCAATGGCCGCCCACCCGCAACTCCTGAGCCTCCTCCGATCTGTCAAAACAAACAGGGAAGGGGGCAGGAGATCTGTACTGCTGGATGTCCCCAGTTCCCTTTGGGCAGTGGCGGCGGCAGCGGCAGCGGCAGCGAGCAGCTCCTGAAGCCAGCCAGAGCCAACTGCGCTACCCGGCTGGCTCCGGGCTGCTGAGGCTGCTGCTGCCCAGGGAAAGATTTGCAAATCTGGGGACATTCCGGGGACGGAATTTGTCCGGGGACAGATTTCCAAATCTGGGGACATCTGGTAACCCTAACATAAATATATGTGCACTAAACATGGTGAGACGTAAATAAAAGAGAGAGAAAGACAAAGAGAAACAGCACTTGTGTAGAAGGGAAAGTAACTTGGATCCACTGCTTCAGGTCCTATCCTCCAGAGCAGGAGAAAACAAGCTTGCTCCATCTTCCATGTGGTAACCCTCTGCAAATTTGAAGATGGCTATCACATCTCCTGTTATCCAAGCTAAACGTACACAACTCTCTCGACCATTCCTCAAAAGGCTTGGTTTCTAGACCCAAGTTCATTTAAAATCAATTCTAATAACTATGGATTCTATCAAAGTGACAGGCACAAACAAACCTTCATGAAGTCGTAAACAAGAAAAGAATGCTAAGCTTAATGAAAATAATAGATCCTCTGCATATTAGTCTTACATATAGTCTTGGGGAAATGGGAGGCGGGGCTAGAATGCTATGAAAAGGCAGCACTAAAATAGCCGCATGCTGTTTCCTGCTGCTTATACTGCTTTCCATCTCTTTTTTACTAGCTCTCATAAGGGTTTCTCCCTCCCTCCCTCTCTCATGAATGTGTTGCACCTCCAGATCTGTTTTTTTATTATTATTCCCAGACTTTTTTTTATTTACTCCCAAGCAGTACATTGAATTTACATCACAGCATATTATAGTTTTATTTAATGGGTGAGGTTCCCTCTCTCTGGCTATGTAGATACACATTTTCAACTTTCTGCCTCAGAAAGAACCCCGCCATGGAAAATCCAATCAAGTTTCAGTACTAGCTGTTGAGCTTTATTGCTGCTGTGATTTCCCTCCATTCCCAGGTGAAAAGTCGTTTCGGAAACTTTTAATCCTTTCCCAAATCCTTGCATTTCAAAGCAAAACATATATGTTAATCATAAGCTGTTGTAGCATTGTTTCTTCTCTTTTTTATATAAAAAAAATGCTGAAAAGACACCTTTGTCAGGGGTCTAGACTGTCTGCAGTCCAGAAGTTGGTTGAGGCTTCATTCCCCTTTAAATCACTGGGACTTCATCAAAATTTCATATTGAGTTGTGGTCCAAAGATTCTTCATATGGAATGGTTGATTCTGTCACAAATGGTGAGTTTAAAAAATGCATAAAATTAACACTGAAAAACTTTTGCAATAACTAAACATTGTAAACCTTTTGTGGCCTGGGACTAGTTCCTATGTCTTGTTCCTCTCTAAGGAATCAAGTTCGGTCTTCATGGCATTTAACCCTGGCTCAGCATCCTCTGAGGTTAAACTTTAGACCTCTTGGAAGCTTGAAGGTTCCCAAACCTTCTCTGAGTTACTAAGAACAGCTGTATCTGCTATGACTGTTTTAGCAAACTCTTCAGCATACCTTTTGGTTGGCCTGGCCAGGACATAGGCATCCTGACTGTGACAAAGGTGACCTGTGTGCTTGCTTGCTTGATTAACAGCTGTTGGAAACTTCAAGGTCCCTGCTCTCTCTTCTTATCGTCTTTGTACTGGACCTGGAGACTCCAATAGAGAGCATTTCATGTCAAGAAGGAGGGCAAGTGGGCACTCTGCCAAATGACAGGACAGGAGTTACACAGAGCGGGGCCTTTTCACTGGTGGTGCCCATTGTATGCCTCACTCTTCCCAGACCTCCTCTCTTTTGGCCTGTATTTTGGAGCTTTATAATTTAGGAAGACTTTGGAAGAACTGGTTGACAAGTCTTATCAGTTGCTGACATGTGAGCGGATTTTATTTGCTGCTATTCTGTGCTTCTGGTGCACCAGGGTTTACACCAGTGTAATAGAGTTGGCCAGGATGCCAGTAAGGATACAATTTATGAGCTTTCTCCATTATCTGCACAGCAGGGGGTGTTCAGTCAACAGTGCAAAGGCTGAGTTGAAGCTTTCCCTGCTGGTTACCTGCTTTCAGTAATAGGGGTCACTGTTTGGTAGTACCCAATTGGTTAGCTGTCAGATTCTAGAGCTCCCTGTTGGTGACTCTTAGGTAATTCACAAAATACAGAGTCCATTCATAAAACACAGTTCATTCATAAAGCAGTAGCATAAATCTCCATTATTACATATTGGGTGTATATTTCAGTGGTTGAACGTACAAGTTTATGGCCATGCTGTAGTGTAGTGCTTATGTGACTGTGAATAAAAGATGGCTCTGTGTCCACTTTCTGGGGCTGTGGTACAGATTAGGGTTCACAGCAGCATAATCAATAGCTCCACTAACTAGACTGGCCAATTGTGCAGTGTAGCTCTTAGCTGCCTGGTGCAGTTGCACAGAAGGCAACCACAGCAACCGTTATGTGGGTAAAGCAGTAAACTAGAGTCAGTTTGATGGAGGCAACAAACATCAGCCAATTAGCTAACAGAAAGGAAAGCACATAGACTCAGTGCCAGACACCAAGTACTTCCCCCACTTCTAATTGTTCATGCATTGACATCCTATGCCCTTTTAAAATGTGGGGTTTGGGGGGCATTATTGGGTTGTTTTTGTTTTGATTATATATTTTGATTTTGCTCTGTGAACCGCCCTGAGACCTCTGGGTATAGGGCGGTATATAAATTCAATAAAGAATAGTAATAATAATGCATTCAGCATGCATAATGAGGAACTCAGTGATGCTGTGGGCAAAGCAGTATTAACGAGGTACATACCCCATGACTGGGATTTCTCCAAAAATTCAGAAGACTGTACGGCACCCAAGTTGTCATGCCATAAGCCAAGTCCAAACGTGGTTTGTTCACACATAATGTAAAGCATGTTGGATAACTGCTTTGTCCGGCCTTGGTGCATCATGGCTATGTTTCTTAAAGCTCAGAAACCTGGCATTGGGTGGAAGGTAGCAACTCAAATAGCTTAATAAAAAGGAAGCTGCTTGTGGGTCTACCTACATCTATGAAGCGCTGCCCTGTCAGGATCTGGGGGTGTGAGTATCCCACTCCCGGGACCCACTCGGGCAAAGAGGAAGTATTATACGTACAACTGGTCCTATTAAACGTCTGACTGGCTTGGCTACTCGCCCTCAGCAATGTGTTGTTCAGGTACAGACTGAGCTGCTCCCGAATTGCCTGTTCACACTTAGTGACTTGCTATTCTGCATGCTTGCTTCCCAGCACAGCTGCCTGAAGAGCATCAGTCTGGTTCTCCTCCCAAAGCACCAGGCCTGATGGAGGCAATTTCTGCAATCATATCACAGCAGAAATTCATATTATGCTTATTTTAATTTTGCAGACACATTTTCTTAATTCAAACACGCAAGAGTTTTAGATGCTTGTGCCCCTGTCTTCAACTTTGCATGAACAATACAGTGGGAAGGGGAGGGTTGAGCTGCTGTGAGGAGGGATTTGAAGTTAATAGGAAATAGTTTTGCTCTTGGAATCACTGAATTATTTCTAGGGACTTTGTGGCCGCACCATAATCGAAAACCTTAACTCCTTAGACAGTCCTTTACACTTGAGGTGAACGGTAATGCCTGGAATTTCGAATAAACTAAAAAGCCTGCTATAAAAGAGCGAAGCTTATTTCCCCCTTCTAAACATGCTGATATTTGTAGCTGATGTACCATCCATTTAAAGTCTTATTTTCATAAACCCTCAGAAATAGGCTTTGGGAACACAGTTATTGCTGGGTGCAGTATTGTGGATCAAACCTAGCAAAGCTCACTGAAATACATTCACCTCCTTATGCATGCTAGTTTTGCAATTTCAGAGACTCCTGGTCAGGAGCTCTCTAATTCCAAATCTTTATCTTCTACAGTTGAGTCCCATGTGGAAGCTAATTCTTTTTGTTTATTTCAAACTGCATTAAAATATCCAATGTTCTAAAAGAAACCTCATCCTATGGTTGGATTAACCAGTAGGCTGGGTAAGCTTTAAACAAAGGTCCCAAGCCATATATGGAGACTTTAGTGTACAATTGTTATCTAAAAGTGCTACCAGGAAGATAGGTAGGGCTGTACAGTTCTCAATTTGGTTTTAGTCAAAATTGTTTCAGGACTTGCTTCAGCAATGTCCTTGTGACAAAAGGATTCTCCAAGCCTTCGGATGCAGAAAGGATAGAGACAGTGAAGGCACTATTGTAATGGAAGCTTTCAAACAAAGCTTTCAAAGTTTGTTTCTCAAACTTGGGTCCCCAACTGTTGTTGGACGCCAACTCCCATCATCCCTGACCACTGGTCCAGCAAGCTAAGGATGATGGGAGCTGTAGTGCAACAACAGCTGGGGACCTAAGTTTGAGAAATACTGCTTTAAAAAGAAGCTATAAACACCAACCCATTTTTAAAAGGGAGTCATCACTGAAGAAACACAGGAGCAGTTTTGGAGGAATGGATTCTTGGAGATAAATGAGTGAATGGTGTCAATTATGGAGAAATGTCTAGTGCATTTGGGAAATGTCCCTAGCTTATTGGGGATAAGGAGCCTGTGGCCTTTGAGAGTTTGCTGAAGTGACCTTTGGCTATGCTGACTGGGGCTGATGGGGGTTGGAGTCCAACAGCATCTGCAAGGCCACAGTTTTCCCATTCCTGGTGTAAATTAGAGCTAAGTGGAACTTAATCCAATCTAAGTGTTAAAACATGGATGGGGAACCTGTGGCCGGCCAGATGCTATTGAACTCCAACTCCCATCAGACTTTCTTAGCATGACCAATGGTCAAGGATAATGGGAGCTGGATTCCTACAACGTCTGGTGTACAACAAATGTTTCATCCCTGACCTAGAGCTTGAAAGTCTAGGACTGCATGGAAGGTAGAACATCAAATCAATAACATGCTAAAAGACTCAGTGGAAATAGTCAGTTGATATGAATTGCCCTACCATTCACTTAATGCCATTATATGAACCTTTGGGAACATAGAAAACTCGCCCATCTAGTTCAGCATTGTCTACACCAGTGGTGGCCAAACTTGGCCCTCCAGCTGTTTTTGGACTACAACTCCCATCATCCCTAGCTAACAGGACCAGTGGTCAGGGATGATGGAAACTGTAGTCCCAAAACAGCTGGAGAGCCAAGTTTGGCCATCACTGGTCTACACTGACTGAAAGTGGCTCTCCAAGGTTTCGGGCTATCTGGTGATGCCAGGGATTGAATCCAGAGCTTTCTACATGCAAAACAGATGCTCTACCACTGAGCTTTGGCCCTTCCCCTTAAAACTTTAAAACCTGCTTTGGTAATGTTTTAAGACAAACATGACTTGGTTTCCAGTTCAATCGGAGGTAATTTCCAAAGTACAATTCTACTGATGATTCCCACCCCCTTCTAATGTTGGCAAGTTACTTCTAGCACAAGTGCCATGAAGCATGAGACTAAGGAGTAAGTGGGTACAAGTTCAGAAGATCACATTTTGCAAGCTGAAACAACTTCTTTTTTCCATTACATTACAGTCATTCTGAATCACTGTCCCCCTTAAAGCATTCCAAGAGGAAAGGAGAAGGTAAGGAAGTGGTTTAAAAACACATATGGAGGAAGGCTAGATTTTAAAAAATGGCAGTCTAGCAAGGAGACTGAATATCACAGCAATGTCAAATAATATGTTTGTTTCCTAAAGTTCCCCCCATAGATTATAGCTCTGTCTCTCCAGTGACCACTTCCAATTCTTGAGGGCTCTAAAATACAAGCAGAGCTTTTATGGATATATTGGCAAGAGAGACACTGTTGACCTATGAAAACCTTCTTGGTCATGGTTCCCTTTTGTGGGATGCCCTCCCTAGTGAAGAGCAACTGTCTGCCTCATTATTATTTTTATAACTTTACAAAAAGTTGCTAACTTTATAATTTTATTTTTGCATTCTGTTAAGTACATCAACCCCTTCATGGATCACTGCCTTGCCGTGGCAAAGGGGCTTGAATAACTCGTACACCCCAGGTAGTGTGGTTGCTGACCTTGAGCCAGACATCCTGGAGAGTGAAGTCAAATGGGCCTTAGAAAGCACTGCTAATAACAAGGCCAGTGGAAGTGATGATAGTCCAGCTGAACTATTTAAAATTTTAAAAGATGATGCTGTCAAGGTGCTACACTCAATATGCCAGCAAATTTGGAAAACCCAGCAGTGGCCAGAGGATTGGAGAAGATCAGTCTACATCCCAATCCCAAAGAAGGGCAGTGCCAAAGAATGCTCCAACTACCGCACAATTGCACTCATTTCACACTCTAGCAAGGTTATGCTTAAAATTCTACAAGGCAGGCTTAAGCAGTATGTGGACTGAGAACTCCTAGAAGTGCAAGCTGGTTTTCAGAGGGGTAGAGGAACCAGAGACCAAATTGCAAACATGCGCTGGATTATGGAGAAAGCTAGAGAGTTTCAGAAAGACATCTACTTCTGCTTCATTGACTATGCAAAAGCCTTTGACTGTGGAAGACAGGAGGGCCTGGCGTGCTCTGGTCCATGAGGTCATGAAGAGTCGGACACGACTAAATGAGTAACCAACAACAAAGTACATCAAACATATAAACCCCCTTTCCGCACCACAACCCCAAACATTCCATGCATATTATTATTATTATTATTATTATTATTATTATTATTATTAATCAGAGTGTTCCGGTCAGGTAAGTAATAGTTAAGTTTATATAATACTTCTTCTGGGTGCTCCATTAGGCCCACCCACAGGGAGGTGTCTTCCTCCCAGACCTGCTCTCATTGGTCAATTTGAGGGCAGGCCTGAATTTAAGGTCCAACCGGTGAGGTGAGTGTTTTGGCTATCCTGCTTGCTGGAGAGCCTCAGTGAACAGGAACCTGCCAGATTGCAGGGTGAGGTGAGCAGACTTCTCAACAGGTTGTCCCAGAGCGAGTCGTGGGTTGCTGGAGATGCAACACTGTTTCTTCCAGCACACTGAATGAACATGTCCCAAACAGTTTCATAATCATCTCCGCTTTTTGCATTCTGCAATGAACTAAGATATTTTGTCAGTTTGTCAAAGGTGGTGTCAGTAAAGCTCTAGAGATCAACAACTAAAAACAAATTCACCCCCCCCCCACTTCTGAAAAAAAACAAACCACATCTAAGTATATAAAGGGAAATAACTTAATGACAAGGTACAGGTGTGAGATATTGCAATACTGAAAAAACCTTTTGAGGAGTAAGTTGCTTGACAAACCACTACAGGTGACATGTTTGGTATCCCAAATTGTGAAAAGAGATCTGAATTATTATTTTAATCCCTGATGTAAAAATGGCAATAAAATCAAATAAGTGTGTGATTCTAACTGCAAACATCCCTCACTTTCCAGTTTCCCAGTGATCCCAGTTGCCTATTTTGGCTCATTATAGAGATCAGGCCTGCACATTTCCTCATCTAAATGCTTGTTTTAAATACAGTCATACCTTGGTTGATGAACAGAATCCATTCCGGAAGTCCATTTGACTTCCAAAACGTTCACAAACCAAGGCACAGCTTCCGACTAGCTGATTGGTCCCAGAAACAATGCTGAAATCTGAAACGAATGTTTGGGTTCCAAAGAACACTCGCAAACCAGAACACTCCTGGGTTTGCGGCGTTTAGGAGCCAAAATGTTTGAGTCATAAGGTGTTCGTCAACCAAGGTATGACTGTACTTTTAAAAAATATTATATTGTTTTAATTTATTAAATAATAATAGGAGTAGTAACAGTTATTTTATTTTTGTGCAGGATTTTCAAACCTCGAACATATGCAAAACTCCTATAGCTGTGCAGAGATAGGAAAGTCGCAGAGGCAATATTGTGCACTGCCAGGAAGTTTGCATATGAGGAATAGCCATAGCTTGGTGGTAGTACACCTGCTCTGCATGCAGAAGGCTCCAGGTTCAATCCCCAGCAGCTCCAAGTAGGGCTGGGAAGAAAACCCTGGAGAGCTGCTGCTAATCAATGTCAAGAATACTGAGTGAGATGGACCATTGTTTGACTCCAAAGCAGCTTCCTATGCATTCATGAATTGGAGACAGAGCAGCAGTTTCTCTCGAAATAAAAAAATGAAGTGAATTCAATTATTTATCCATACGAATTTGCTTTGCCGCTGTATTTTTTCACCCTCCTACTTCAGGAGTTTCAGTAGCTTAACTTACGGTACCTTAAAGAAATCAATCTATCTGTGTGTGCCGCCAATATAGTCAACAATGGATGCTGGTGCTTGAAGAAAATAGTCATTTCTGTAGAAATTTATGGACGCTATATCTGTATGTTCATGCCATTTGCATTCATTTCGTACTCTGCAGCAATAAAAACAAATAGAAAACAAACAAAAACATTGTGAATGGTGTCTGCTGCCATAGTTGGAATATGTGAAGCTTTTGAACCACAGGGCGATTAAACCTGTTTATGAGCACATAAATAAATATGTAACCACATAAAATGAGGTCTCAACATGAAGGCAATAGGGAACACATTAAGAGTCCAAGACCTGAAATGATTGGTTTATGTAGGAAGATATCTGTTCTTTGTGAGAGGGGCTGTGCTTCTAAGCACACAAGAAGAGTCCTGATGGATGAGACCAAAGGTTTATCTAGCCCACAGACCCTCCAAGTGTCCCTATTTTCCAGGGATAGCCCTGGATTTACAGAAGCCTTCTCACTTTCTCATTTGATCCCAGAATGTTCCGTTTTTTCTTAGGATGTCCCTATTGTCATCAGAGAAATGTTGGAAAGGTATGGTAGGACGTCCCTATTTTCATCGGCGGGTATGAAGTTATGTGATCCCTGAGCCAAGGAGATAAGTAACTATACAACCTTTAGAAGACATCTGAAGATAGCCCTGTTTAGGGAAGCCTTTTAATGTTTTGTTATGTTTTTATATATGTTGGAAGATGCCCAGAGTGGCTTGGGCAACCCAGTCAAATAGGTGGGGTAATAATAATAATAATAATAATAATAATAATAATAATAATAATAATAGAATAGGACATCCCTATTTTTATCAGATAAATGTTGGAGAGTATGAGTCCCACTTTCCACAGTGTGCAACCAAATGCCAATGTGAAGCTCTCCCACACTTCTGCTTTTCCCATACCCAGGAAGCCTGGGTCCTAGTGGTTTTCTGCTTGTCCCATACTTTCTAGTCATGGGTCCAAGCAGTTTTGCCTTTGCCCCGCAGCTTTCCTCCAGGAAACCTCCTCTTAAGCACTAAATTAGCTATCTGCAGAACACTTGATTGCTGTTTGTTCTGAGTCAGCACTAAACTGCAAGTTTCCCCCAGGGAAAGCAGAGGGAGAACCTGAGGTGCAAATAAGCCCTAATTGTACAGGCCTGACCTAATATACAGTGGTACCTCAGGTTACATACGCTTCAGGTTACAGACTCCGCTAACCCAGAAATAGTACCTCGGGTTAAGAACTTTGCTTCAGGATGAGAACAGAAATCGTGCTCCTGCGGCGAGGCAGCAGCGGGAGGCCCCATTAGCTAAAGTGATGCTTCAGGTTAAGAACAGTTTCAGGTTAAGAACAGACCTCCAGAGCAAATTAAGTACTTAACCAGAGGTACCACTGTATTTAGAAAAGAGGCACCTTGTTTTTATCTCTTATCAGGGCAGTAGCATTATGATGGTAAACTTAGTGTCGTTATCTTAAAATGCTAGCAGAAAGGAGTTGTGTCCTTTGAGAAACTTTGGTCATCTAACTCAGCTCTGGAAGCAGGGAAGGGGATGGCATCATATGACTCCAAGCAGGAAAGGACGTGAAGCCTTCCAAAGCTATGCAAGCTCTTAAGCTCATCCCCCAAATAAGTTCAGTCTGGAAACTTTAGGCTAACATATGTGTTATGATCAAACATCACATTAAACATTTGGCACTTTTTCAGCTTTTCCATTATGCATCTTCTGTTACTCACTGGAAGCCTGGAGGTCACTAAATGAAAGAGACTGGCTGGCAGGAAAGAGTATTTCCTTCCTGTCTCATTTTCGGCTTGTTTACTTACCATATTTGACGGAACCTTTGTGTGGAATCAATTAAGGATGTTCACTTTTTAAGTGTCTGTCTGCATGGAGAGCTTTCTGTGCTCTTAGTCTTAAGTTTCTAAACATAACTATGAATGCAGAGAGCAGGCTATCTCCGCTGTCTCAGCCAGGAGGAACGTCTCCACCCTGCCAAGTTTGCAGCCCAGCCGCCCACTCCCCTATTTACATACCCAGGCAGAATGTTGCAGGAAAGGACCATGTTTGCATGTGTGTCTTGTGCTGTATGGAGGGCCGGATTTAGTTGAAGAGCGGCCCTAGGCTACTCCACTAGTGAGGCCCCTCCCTATCCCCCACTCTCACAACTAGAAGAAAATGGAAGAGTGAAGTCAAGGATGATGATGGGTATTTAAAATTCTGCAATTCACAATTTCTCCTCTAAAGGGCATAAGGTCTTATTGTTAAATACTGTGGTGAATTTTAAAAATGCAGAAAATTAACACTGAAAAACTTTTGCAATAACTGAACTTTGTAAACCTTTTGTGGAATAAGCATTATTTTTTAGGGAAATGAAGTTGTAATGTTGTTCTTTAAAAAAAACCCCGAAGGAGTGTGTCAGCTCAGCCCTGTAGAACAGTGGCATTGCTTGGGATCCCGTCGACACAGGCGGTCCTGCTTTCATGTGCATCAAAAATGGAGCTGAAAAGCGGTGGGGCAGAATGGGCAAATCCTCACTTCCTTGTGTCGTGTAATGAGCCCCACAGTGTAAGTAGCTTCCACAGTGGAGCCACAGAAAGAATGTGGTTGGTCAAGGGAGCCATGAAATCAAAAAGGTTGAAAACCACTGTTTTAAGAAATGGGTGTGTCATCCCTTATGCCTAAAACATTATTTCTCATTTTGAGATTTTTTTCCAATATCTCCTTTTCATGTTCTAATCCATGATTAGAAAATATTTTAGAATTTTTCTATCCCAACAAATTAGCCCCGTGACTTAAATAGCGAGCCATACTAATACAATCTCTGGAGTGGAAGAGGCAATTCACAGTTTTAGGATAATTGCTCCCTTTTATACATGTGCCTTTGAATACCGTTGGCTTGCTCTGAAACTAGGATATGCAAAGGCATGAGAAATAAACAGAGAAAATTATTAGTCTGTTATTTTTTACTACCTCGGGTTCATGTTGGGCTAGGTACCCAACTTAAAACACTTAACAACTGAAGAAACAAGGGTCTGCCGAGAAAAGTTCAAGGTTCCAGCTGCTGAAGATGCAATAGCATCTTAATATTGCATAATACTTGGAGCAGCGGGCTTGGTCAACTTCCAAGATTCGGCTGGAACATATGCCAAGTCTCAGAAGACCCCACTAATTACTGAAAGAGAGTGACAGAAATTGGGATTGCTCATCTTGCTCCCCACTTCTGGTTTGGTAACAAACGGAAGCAAAAGAGTGGAAACATTGGTTTAGATTCAAAGTGCTATTTTCCACTGGTTTCCCTCCCATTCCCCTAGCAGTTCATAGCCCTTTTTATTTTATTTTTTGGTCTTGTGTATGTAGAGCTCCTGTTGTTCGGACCCAGCTCCTGCCAACCTAGCAGTTCGAAAGCACGTCAAAGTGCAAGTAGATAAATAGGTACCGCTCCAGCAGGAAGGTAAACGGCATTTCCATGCGCAGCTCTGGGTTCTCCAGAAGCGGCTTAGTCATGCTGGCCACATGACCCGGAAAAACTGTCTGTGGACAAACAACATTGGCTCCCTCGGCCAGTAAAGCGAGAAGAGCGCCGCAACCCCAGAGTCGTTCACAACTGTCAGGGGTCCTTTACCTTTACCTTTATGTAGATAATGTATACTAGGGATGGCTAACTTGTGACCCTCCAGATTTTGCTGGACTACAGTTCTCAACATCCCTAACCATTGGCCATGTTAGCTATGGATGATGGGAGCTGGAGTCCCACAACAGCTTGTGGGCCACAGGTTTACCTGTCCTGTTTCCAACAAAGTTGTAGAAAAGCAACTACTTATTACACTGGTCAACAACAAATTTGTTGTCTGCATTTTTTCAGTTGATTTAGGACGAATCTGATGCGTTGAATCCAAAAATCACATTGGTTTTGCTCAATCAGGTCAAGCTTTTGAGCTATGGCCACATGTCATTTTTTTACGTTTTTGTTCCCATGTACGCTTGTGTGGAGCATTTTAGAAGAAGTTGGTGGGGGTAAAATGCCATGTCAAATAATTGTTTTGATTGGAAATGATTATTTTAATGACAAGAAGTATTCAGGTCCGATAGTTCTGGGTGATTATGTCGAAAAGGGATCAGTTTGAAGTCATAAAACCTCGAAATCTTCCATAAATTGGTGCGGCTGGGATCAACAGAAAGAACTGGAGCAGCCTCAAGTATCCTGATCTTCAATCAGCACGTCGTCCTGTAGCTCATTGTAATGAAATTCCAGTGCCTATCTTCGGAGAACTTCCTGACATTAGTGACGAAGATGCCTCCAGTGTTGAAGGACATGAAGAAGAAAAAGTGGTTCTTGAAGATGATGCTCCACATCCATTTTCCCAAAAGGAGTTGAATGATCTAGTTCGCGACCTCAGCTTGTCAAAGGACTCTGCCGAACTGTTGGCATCCAGATTGAAGGAAAAAAACCTCCTCTCTGACAGTGCTCCATTTTTTCATGGAAGAGAAGGACTTGGTGTATTGTGCAGATATTGCGCAGCTTCTGCTCAAGCTTGGAGTGCCACAGTACGAACCCAAAGATTGGGGACTGTTCATTGACAGCAGCAAGTGATCACTGAAATGTGTTCTGCTACACAACAGCAACCAGTTTGCCTCTATACCCCTGGCTCACTCGACTACACTGAAGGAGAACTATGAAGCGGTGAAGTATGTGCTGGAGAAAATTGGTTATGATCAGCATAAGTGGTTTATTTGTGTTGACCTGAAGATGGTGAACTTTTTGTTGGGACAACAGTCTGGCTTCACCAAGTACCCATGTTTTCTGTGCATGTGGGATAGTAGGGACCGTGCTCAGCATTACACGAAGGACTGGCCTGTGCGGGAGGAATTGGTGCCTTGCAAAGAAAGGAACGTCATCAACGACCCTCTGGTGGACAGAGACAGAATACTCTTCCCACCGCTGCACATCAAGCTCGGCTCAATCAAGCAATTCACCAAGGCTCCGGACAAGGATGGTGACTGCTTCACTTACTTGTGCCAGGCTTTTCCAGGATTGACCATGGAGAAGTTGAAAGCTGGCATCTTTGACGGTCCTCAGATCCGTCAACTCATCAGAGATCCAGAGTTTGGAAATTCAATGAACGAAGTGGAACTGGAAGCGTGGAAGGCATTTGTTCTGGTAGTGAAGAACTTTCTTGGCAACAATAAGGCCAGAAACTATGCAGAACTTGTCAACAACATGCTGACTGCTTTCAGAAACCTGGGCTGCAACATGAGCATCAAGATGCACTACCTATTTTCACATATGAATCGGTTTCCTGAGAACCTGGGTTCAATGAGTGACGAGCAGGGGGAGAGATTACATCAGGACATGAAAGAGATGGAGACCAGGTATCAGGGTCGCTGGGACGCAGTCATGATGGCTGACTACTGTTGGACTCTGAAGAGAGACCTCCTTGCCGCTGAGCATTCCAGGAGTTCCAAGAAATGGAAGTTCAAGCCCTGAAGTTTGAAAAATGGTGAAGCAACATGCAATTTACATGTACTTACCTTTATCAATGCCCACCATTCAGTTTACAGTAAACCTGACCTGATGGAGAGAAACGGATGCCATTTCCTGATTCAGCAGTGCAAAAATACCCTAAATCAGTTGTAGAAATCTAGACAACATTCAAAAAGTAAAAAATTGTTGCCCAGTGTTATTTTTTTAAGGTCTACATTGATCTCAGAGCTCCCTTAATGTCCATAAATATGAGTAGTGGAATCTTATACATATCTACTTGGAAATCAGCTCAATTAATTCCAAGCAGACTTACTCCCAGATAAGTATGTGTTATATGGCAGCTTTATTTCATTGACATATTTTGCAAGCAAACTCGTACAAGGTTTTCTTGTGTCTGAAATGAAACAATGAAAGTGTTTTTTGTTTTAATTTAAAAATATAGCAAAATAATTAGAACCGACTAAACAGAATTTATGATTACCCTTTTAGTCCTGGCATTTTCTAGCAATTAAAACTGGCACCAGAGTGAACCCACTGCAGTTCATTCATTGACACATGAATGCAAAGTTCTTTGAAAAAGACTCATAAACCCACATGCAGTCTGTGCCTCCTGAGGTTTGTATTTGCATTTCTGTAATACCCAAAGACGTATAACACTTTCTGTAGCCAGATAACTACACAGTCTCATCTGCATGGTTTATTCCAGCAAGCACATGGAATATCATGAACTCAAAAAATGTGACTCTGAAATTGAATGCAGAAGTTTACAAACTTGTGCGGGGCACATCTTCTCTTGAGACTTGTGCATTTCTCTTAGTGCTTGTGCACTATATGCTTAGTTAGGTGAATCTCACCCATTGACTGTAGTACTTTGATATCCTTGATACAAAATTCAGTATATAAATCCTATGAACTACAGGCAGAGATACTGCATACAGCATAGACTACCATCAAGAGGCATCACAAGTGAATAGCTGCGGAAAGGATATAGCTAAGATTCCATTAGGCGTCTCCATTCACCCTCAAAATCGGGGTGATTTTCTTTACACAGTAAGTAAGACCTAAAGAAGTAAAAGGAAGAAACTAGGTACATTCTGTTCTGTTCTGATGCAATCACTATATTTTAGAGGTGTGGAGACCAAAAGCTGTCAGAAGTATTATCTCTGCTTAGCGAAGAAATTGCAAGCTGCCATTCTGATCTCATAAGCATCACTGAACTCTTCAATAACTCAATACAATTTACAGAAAACGATCCTCAAATCCTCTCTTTTACAAGAAGAAAGTTGAAATTCATTTTGCAGAAAATAACAGAAGAGAAAAGCAGGGCATTGCCAACTGCCCAGTAGTAGAGTCAGGGAAATTAGTTTTCCTCTGTCTAAAAGACCTTCTAGTACCTAACTTGGTTCTTTAAAATTAACCTTCTGGCACAGGGATACCCCCCACCCTTCCAAATTAATCTGGATTTATGTGTAGAAAAATGAGAACCTTCAAGAAATCAAAACTGGCAGGTTGGTTCGTGACTACATGCCAAGTGTGGTGAATGCCTGAATAGTGCTATACTTAGGGCAGAAGTGGATTTAGAGCAATGCGACCGGTTTGCCCACAACAGGCACCCAACCTCGGGGGCACTGCAGGGCACACCATAACTATGTTGTAGAATGGAAGGAGAGAGGCAGGATGCCAAATTTTGGCGTCACACAGCAAGCTGCTGAAATTTGAGACCCCAGTGTCTCAAAATGAGTGAAAGCAAGGCACAAACTTATGACAACTCAACAGCTCTCTATGCTTTCCTAGGGAGGCTCACATGACACTGCAAGAACCACCATTATGTAACTGGTTGCAAATGTGCTGTTTGTTTTTTTAAAAAAGCGAGCCATCAGCATCAACACGAGCAACCTTTGGAAGACCTGAAAAAGCTGTGAAGGCCTGTCAGCTCTTTGCAGCTAGAGCAAAGCATTGACTCTCATCTCATTCCAACTAATAAAAGACGTATTCATTTGACTTTCTTCTTCTTCTTCTTCTTCTTCTTCTTCTTCTTGTACAAGTGCAGTTAATTGGTTGTGCATAGAGTTTGTTTTCTGTATTAACATAGTAAGAGAAGTTCATGGACTCATTGCTTACAGAACCAGGAACTGCAGTGTAATTTGCAGTGACATTTGAACTCTCATGATGGAAGTAACAGGTCAAGAAAAAGACCCACCTTTTCCTAACACATTTAAGGGTCTTGAAACCCACCCATACTGATTTCTTTCATAACTTCTTAACAAATGCTTGCATGTAACTGCAATTGGTTGCTATATCTCCTTATACTAATTGTAACCATTTGAGGTCAGTCACTATGATGCAATGAACAGAATCTATTTTTACGATGGGCTTTTACCCTTCTGTGCTGTTCATAGTTTATTTGTTTACATCTTACATACTAATGGTATTATTACAATGTGTGTTTTGGCATATAAATTCTTGGACATTTTGTACACTGTGGGTGCCTTAATCAATTGATCTATCTCTACAGTTCCCATGGTAAGGGAGAGACAGCTTTGTCAGTTTCAGTTTATCACATTTTTCCTATCTTCAGTTCATCAGATTTCCACATCGGATTGCAAAACAAACAAATCATGAAAATTCACCAGCATTTTCATTTATCCTAAGGCATCCATTTTTTGTATACCATTTTCTCTAATGTACCACATTTCTGCAAGTGATTTTTCCCTAATATAATGCATTCCTGTACATCATTTGTCTCTAATATATGCATTTTTGTACAGTTTTGGGTTGGAGAATTTTGTATCACAGAAATCAAAGAAGTGAAAATTTCAAAAATGGCTGCACTTCTGTTCATGTATTGTTCTGGGAAGTGGAAACCTGATAAATTTGCTTTGAAATATGAACTAAATCCCTCCCATCCCTACCCATATAAGTGTGGGACCAAAGGCAAGCTGTGTGAGGTTAAGTAGTGGCCAGGACAACACCTTCTCTCTCTCTCTCTCTCTCTCTCTCTCTCTCTCTCTCTCTCTCTCTCCTATCCATGCCCCTTTCAGTCTCTCCCTCTTCCTCTCTACTCAGGAGCCAGTCAGGGCAGGGGCAAATTGGTCTGAAGGGTCACTTGTAAAGGGGTTGCCCATCCCCATCTTCTTCGATTGTTCCAACAATTTCATCTCCAACAGCAGACCTCCACAACATTATATTGCTCCTGCCTGGAAGAGAAGAAAGAAGCAGAAGGGAAGGGATGGACAAATGGGAAATTATTGCTGTTGTGGAATGTCTTCCTCCTCCTTGTTGCTTCAGTTTCGCCTTCATTTTCTGCAGCAGCACAGCAAATGACTGCTTTTCAATACATTTTTCATGGCTCTCACTCTCTTCAGCAACCCAATTTGATTTTATCAATAGAATATTAGATTTGAAAACAGCTCATGAGCTGAGAGGAAAGCAGTTTTCTCTAGTCCCTCAGACTGCCCAGTTTTACAGGATTGAACTTCATTCTCAGACACAAAAGAAAGGGAAAGTTTATCTTGTGCCTCTGGGCATTTCCCATTATCTGAGACTAACATTAGCAATAACTTTTCAGAAGAAAGAGGGAGAAACTTGCTTTCACAATGGATGGACACATCAGAAATATATTGTGAGGCAAAGGAAGCTTTCATGGTCTATAAAAAGGATGGGAAACAACGCTCTTCCCACTTGTGATTCTTAGCAACTGGCATTCAGAACCACAGTGGAGGGAGTCCATAGACATCATGGCTGGTGGACATTGATAGCTTTTGTTGGAAATGCAATAGCAGGGATCATTCAGTTAGTAACCTAAGGGGGGAAATGTTTATAGCTAGCCCAAGTGTTACCTAGCAACCACTCCGACTGACATGAACTTTGCTGAGGTAACTCAAGTTCTGAGTTCTGAGTGTGCTTCTAATGGAGTTTTCCCCTCTGGGTGTGATTGTATGAACTAGACCTGAAGTAAAAAAGTCAAAATCTCTCAATTCCTTTCCCCTCAAATTTTGTGCTGTTTCCGCCCAGTGAAAGCTTATCAGGACTTCTTTCTTTCTGTATTATTTAAGAGGACTTTGCTAACGGCCTTATCCTCCATGCATTTGTCTAACCCCCTTTTTTAAAGCCATCAGAGTTGGTGGCCATCACTGCAACAAGAACAAATGGCATGAACTTTCATAAACAAAAGCAACTTCTTTTGGTGCTAACTTGGAATAAGGCTTATTAATAATCTCAAAAGTGCCATCCAACATATTCATCTCTGACTAACACAGCTTTCATATTACAAAGGCCAAAGAACTTACTGAAGAACTTTCCTCCAACATACACTAGTGTCCAGTCAGAAATTGGTGAAATGTCTGGGAAAATCTGTGTCAGTCAGAGACGAATATGAGATTTTGAGATTACACTGCCCATGGTGAGTGTAGATTTTGGTGATTTCCATTCTTGTTCAACAACTTTGTCCAAAACTAACATAAGCTGAACTGGTGAGAATTGAAGGTACATATTTTCTGGCCAGTTATGGGCATTTCAGGTGAAGGAAATTCACAAAGCATCTGCCCTTGTTCTGTCTTTTTCAAGTTTATTGCTGTATTTGGTCATGATAGATATTAGCTCTACCATAAGGCTGAACTAACTTGTACCATTTGTCAGATTACATTAAGGCCTCACTTCAACATAGAAAATTTAATTATCCTAAAATACCTAATGTGGTACACAAAATAATGTTAACTGTCATGTCAAAATTGCTAAGTAGATAGATACAATGATTGAAGCTTGGGTTTCATTAGACACTATATTACAAAGAGCTGTACTGAAAGATCTATTGAGTACAGTCTCACTGACAGAAGTTAATTTGCAGCTTTCATTTAAAGAAAGTTCCCAAATAAGAAAATATCAAACTTGACACTCCTATTATGTTTACAGTTTTTTTAAAAAAAGAAATGTGTCAAGCTTCTTCAAACCACACAATATGCAAGGGCTAAGGTTTTTTCCATTTTCAAAGCCAAACTTAACATATTCCGCAGGCATATGCTATGGCATGATGCTAAGTTTAAAAGCGACCAGAGGTCTAGCTGTAAAAGAAGTCACAGAGGAGGATGTGATATGAGTTACGTTTTGGAAATAAAACATCTTGCCAGAGATCTGGGTGCTCTGGTCCTGCCAGCTGCCACAATGTATGAACGCACCATATAAATAGTTGTGTATATAATTACACTGATTTGCAATGAGGAACTTGAAATAAATAAAGAGACATAAGAAGGAAGTGAACGCACCCGTAACTATAGCCAAACTATGGATAGATCCAAACTTTGTCCCTTAAAAATCAATGGGATAGGATTAAACACTACGGCAGTTATAAAAGATTTGTAAGAAGAAGTAAAACAATAAATATAGCTACATTACGGATTGGATCCAGATTTTGCCGTACTTAGGGTTTGCACTAAGTACAGTGGTACCTTGGATTACGAACTTAATTCATTCCAGAGGTCTGTTCCTAACCCGAAACTGTTCTTAACCTGAGATGGGCTTTCGCTAATGGGGCCTCCTGCTGCCGCTGTTCTGCCAGTGCACTATTTCCGTTCTCATCCTGGGGCAAACTTCTTAACCTGAGGTACTACTTCTTGTTGGAAAGGTGCCCAACAAGTCTTTGGAGCATCTCTTTGGTGGTCCCCTCTCTGGCTGTAAATCTCCCTTAGTCCAGAGAGACCAGTAATAAGTGACCCCCCTCTCCTGAGAAGAGCACACTAGTCTTCTGGTATATCATAGCAGAAGAAAGACTCAATCATGGTTCTAAACTACTTTATTTACACTCTTATAATACAGAGACTCCATCAGTACGTCTGTGCTCTCTGAACACCAGTACAGAACTGTGACACACTCAGAAGTGAAACTAACTTCCAACAGTACTCAGACTTCCTGTCTCACACTCACTCAGACATGATGTACACAAAACATAGTACCACTGCTGGAGCAGCTCGGATAGATAAAAATCCTAATACTTCTGGGCTAGCGGAGTTTGTAACCTGAAGTGTTTGTAACCCGAAGCGTTTGAAACCCAAGATACCACTGTATAACTAACTTTGCATCTAACCCAATATGCAATTTCAAGAAGTCTTGTCCATTACCCTTCTTCACACTGTAAACATGTGTGAGCAGCTGGTTCCTGGCTATGTATCTCAGAAGAACCTGGTGTGAAAAATGAAACAGTAAACAATCCGTGTATACTGTGTTCTTAACGGCTTCCCAGTTGAGTCAAAGGATAAAATGCCAAAGGTTATTCATACAAACTCTGGAGTCATTCTATTGAGCCACTAAAATTGCACTGGGAATTCCTCCCAGGTAGACTCAGGCTGTCATATCACAGGGTGTTCCTTGTCAGCAATCATCTTTGCCACTTTCCCCATGCCTACCCAGGCAATTCCCAGCCACTGGCCTCCTGAACGTTTAAGAGACATTGATCCCTCTGAAACATAACCCTATGGGATCCCATGGCACAGCAGTGGCTCCCTGTTCTTTGTCACATCGTTAAATACTAAAGCACTCATGTTTTCTGATAATTCCACAACACTGTTCTACCTCCCCTGTAATCTTAATATCCCATGCCAGAGGCTACCTGTATTCCACACGGTGGACATGAATTTTAATTCTGACTAATTTTTTTAATGAACGCTCAACATATATTGTCATTTGACTGTTTGAATATGGATGGATGAATGGAGAGGTTTTGCAAAAGACCTTTGGCTGTATGCATTAATGATTAACTATTCATTAATGCTAAATCAAAATAATAAATGTCATAAAACGTCTGTTGAGGTGGTGCAGGGGGGAGGGTCACATCAGAAATGCGGATCAGGAATGTGAAAGGATGTCTTCATTCCAACTGTTTTGCACCCTGCTCAGCCAACAGCAGATTTTTTATGACACGGCCTCAGAAGTTGCCCAAACTAGAGTTCTTGCAGCAGTGAGAATGCAAACTCCATTCTGAACAGATGGCGATTGCTCAACTTTAAATTTCAAATTTGCCCTTTATTACCTAAGTTTAAATGAAGACAATAATGCCCAAAGGGCTTTCACAGGCTAAATAAATTCCCCCTGCTGCTTCATGACCATGCTGGTTCCACAGGGAGTCTGTGATACAAAGCATAAATATCCTTTTAAAGAAAAACAGGATGGTGAGATACCAGCTGCATTGTCATTTAACCAAACGATAAACTACAATCCTAATTATTTACATGTGAATCAAAAGAATTGATACAGTTCTAAATGGAAACTGCCTTGGTTAACTGAAAGACGCAATGCTACCCATTGTGTATATATGCCATCAAGAAAAAGATGTTCTTCTAAGGCAATAATCCCTTCCTGCCAAAAATAAAAAATCATAGGGTCATAGAACTGGAAGGATCCTTGGACGTCCGTGCTCATGACAGGACTCCTGCAATCCCAGGAGCTATGACAGATGGCTATTCAACTTCTTTTCAAATTCTTCCAGGGAAGGTTGGGCTGTAGCTCAGTGGTGGAACATCTGCCTAGGTTCTGTGGAATGTAACATAAACAGTCAAGTACAACACTTCCTGTTTGCCCAGAGTGGACACACGGGGGGGGGGGGTACTCCAGCCAGGAGGACTTCATGTCACACCTATCTGGAGCTTCCTCCTCCTGCATGTGACCAGGTAGATGGGTGTGACCCTAGGAGACCCCATAAAAGGACCGGTCGTGCAGCCATCTTCCCTTGTTGTTGTTGTTGTTGTTCTTTTGATGCTGATACTGATGTATTTTGCTGTCTGCTGGCGCTCAGCCAGCAGCACATGGGTTCATTCCCATATGGGATGAGCTCAAACTGTCTTCTGTAACTACAAGCTTAAGTCTGCCTTCAGGGATCCAACTGTGAACTGAATGTGAGTAAACTTCATATTACCTTTAAAAGAAGATTGTTGTGTCTTTATTCTTTTTAGGAGGGATAAAAGGGGACTTACCAGAAACAATACCCAGATTGGATTGCTTAAGTAAAGAGATTCAAACAATTGTACCAACTAGCTTCCTGCTATACACTGGGGAATGTACTCTGCTCACAAGCGTGAGTGGGGAAGGATAATATTAAATCAATATATCCTCTCCTAGTATCCACAACATTCTCACAGGTTCAGTCTCCAGGATCTCTGGGTATCTCTGGGAGAGACCATCATGCTATCTGTCATGGATGCTTTAGATAAGATTCCTGCATAGCAGGAGGTTGGACTAGATGACCCTTGAGTCCCTTCCAAATCTAAGATTCTGATTCTGTTATTCCTGCCTGAAACCCTGAAGAACTTCTGCTGCCAGTCACTGTAGATAGCGCTAAGCTAAATGGGCCAATGGTCTGACGCAGTATAAGGCACCTTCCTAGGTGCCCCCCCCAGCATCCCCCCAGCATCTCCTGGACCAATCTCCACCACAGTTAAATAGCTCTTACCCTTAGGAAGTGTCTCCTTGCAATCTTCATCCATTAATTGCAATCCTGTCCTCTGGGGCACCTGGGAAGAAGTCTGCTCTATTTTTAATAATTAAATTTGTATACTGTCCTTCAGTCAAAGATCACAGGGTCATTCACAACATAAAAATACAAAAGGAGAACACAAAATACATAATAGAACAAAAGCAGAAACCAACCAATAACTCCCACCTCCCTCAAACACATTTATAAGGCTATAGAATGTTAATCAGTCGATGTTAATATAGAGAAACGTTGTCATCTGCCCAAAGTTATCATGTTAATGTATTTTGCATATTGTGTGTAACAAATTATATCATAGGCTAATGAGTAATTCCCAACAAATGCTTCATACAACTACCTAGGTGTGCAGTGCAAAGGTGCTAAATCATCCTCTACAAAAAGTGCCAAATCATGCTTAGCAAACACTGCATCAAGAGCTGGAAGAGTGCTATTATACTCAACATATTCAGAGTCCATGACATGCCACTTCTGGAAAATTCAGTGTTTCTGAAAGAGCCCTTTTAGATGACAATCTGACACTTTTGTAACATGCACAGCTCAGCCCTTTTCCAGTGCATTACTTAGAAATTCTTCAGTGAGAACTCTTTGATGTATAAAAGGCAGAATACATCAGCACTTTTGCAGACTGTAAGTTTAGACTTGCTGATCTGAAAACCTTTGATAGCTCTTGTTCATGGCAGGCAGAACACATTGACCATGAATCATTGCCTTTACAAAACACCTTTGCCAACACACCCACAAAGACGCAAGAAGCATAAATGTGATGAAGCAGCTTATATTTATTAAAATATAACGAGGGGGGGAGTCTGGGCAAAGGAGTTATCCACAAAATGGGAGAGGATGTGGTCCCTCCCATCTCTGAGGAATGTTTACAGCCGCACACTGTGACCACACAGCAAAGGGCTGAAAGGAAATTATTCCTCTTTCCTGCACTTGTGCACTGGAAGCCAATAAGGGCACTTTGGCCCCACTGGCCCAGTGTTCAGTGTGATGTCATGCATGCCCAACCCCAAGGGGTGGGGCACCCCAAGTCAATGGTACAGGGAAGGACCTGAGAGTGCCTTTAAAACCAACTCTTCCTTAAATTCTCTCAGCTACTTGGCCTACCCACATTCCTCCCCTAGGAGAAACTACTTGAGAAAGAGGAGGTGAATGGCATTGTAGAACAGAACTGCACAATATTGCACACCACGGGTCATTGTTGCCACATATGATTTGGAACTTGCTAATATTTCAACTTACATATTGTACTACGTTTGCTAAAAGTGTTTTGAAGAAGGCTGATCTAGGCAGTTTGAGACATTATACAAAAGCGCATAGTATGGTGAACTGTAGGTGTATTTCACAAGTCTGTGCTTTGCTGTTTCAGCTCCCGTTTTTATCTACCTGCCCTGTACTTTATTATCACATTCCGAACACCCCACTTTATATGCACTGAGAGATGAGTCCAGCTTGGCTCCGATTTATATAAACTATTCAGTTAAGACAAAGGCATGGGCTCTCTGCTAAAGAAATAGAAAAAAGGAGAAACTGAAGAGGAGGGGAGCAAATTCAACCACATTCATCCTGCTGTTTGAGGTTCTCAAAAAGGCAACAGAAGGAGATTCAAATGCTGCAGAACAAAAGCAATGAGTTCTAATGAAAAGCAGTGTGTTATAATATACCATCCCTTTTTTATTTTTCCAGATTTTACCATGACTATAAAGCTTTCAGATTAAAATTCATAAGATATGATCCAGTTATTTTATAAAGCTTGACTCAAGGAGTTATAATGGCATCACATTTTAAATGTCATTCCCTTCCACAGAACGATGTGTGTGTGTGAAAGAGAGAGAGAATGAACAAGAGGGGAGAGGGGGGTGCGGAAGGTAAAGGCACACGTTATCTTTGGGAGTCAATTTTCTTCCTGGTCTACAGTTGCTCCCAAGGTGAAGGCAAGGCTCATACTTCCTTCCTCCTCCAAGTCATTCATGGGTACGGTGGTCCTGTGTTCTATTTTAAAAGGACAGTTCTATTTTTAAAGAGGATCGTGCTCTCTCTGAAGGGATCCTCTGTTTTAGGGGTCAGGAACCTATGCTCATCCAGATGTTATGATGATAGCCCCAGCAAGCATGACAAATGGTCAGGGATGGTCAGGGATGATGGGAGCTAGAGTCTTCACATTATTTCCTTATACTGCTGGCCTCCGCGGATGGAGAAATGGATGGCAACATGATGGTCAAGGGGCCCCATGTTAAATAGTCCTACATATTATGGGAATGGAATATGGCGGCACTTAAATAGCAATTGTAACATGTTCTCTAGCCCTGAAACTCACAGCTACTGTGAGTCCATCACTGTTACAGCTAGGAGGATTTTGTATTCCACCATTAATAATAATAATAATAATAATAATAATAATAATAATAATAATAATAATAATATTTTAAAGGGCATGGGGAAAGCAACATTTAAAAAAGAGGCAAAACACCCGAACACAGCACAATGATATGGTATGCTGTCACAAAACCTTATGGTATCTACGTAAACATGATGCACTGCAGCCATAAAGTCAAACAATTATTATACAAAAACAACAGTTATAACAATGCAAAGTGGTCAATCATATACTCAACATGACAACTTTATTACAGCGCTCAACTGAGATTGTAAGAGGAACAAGCAGCACACATAATTTTGAAGGAAAAGAGTAATGGGAGACAAGACGAATATATCAAGATTTTTTTATTCGAAACAATAATTACATTCAAAGGCTATAAACATATATACACCAGCAAGACTACAATGGCGTATCATAAGATAGAATGACAACTTATTGCTGAGGCTGAATTAAAGAAGCCTTGCGACAGTCAGGTGAAAAGCTTTTACTTCCTCCTAAAAAGCAATCCTTGCCACTATGCATAGGAAAGGCTCTCTTCCTCAATATATAGAACCCGTAAGAAAATGAGAATGCCTGCATTCATTGTCTTCTCACAGACAAAAGCACCTTAACCCAGGCCAACTATAATCTTCATCACTGCCAACCTTGTTCTCTGCTACCTCAGGGGGTGGGGCTGCAACTCATAGGCTGAAGTTACAGGAGAGTAGTTTGGGGTTGAACATTAGGAGAGAAACTTCTCCCAATGCAGTTGACAATGGACTCAGATACCAGAGGGAGGGAATACACTCTCACTTGCCGCAGGTCTTCAAATAGAGTCTAGGCAACCATCTGTTGAAGATGCTGTAGCTCCAAATGCCTCCAAGAGTTGAAGTAGCCTACAAAGCCCCCTCCAACTCTGTGATTCCATGACACTGCCTATAGGGAGTTGGCTCTTACTTGAAATTTATTTCTTGCACTGTGAGATGGTTCTTAATAATAAGTATAGGTGCTGGCTCAAAAAAATGGGAATGATCATCCACAGATGGCTAGTACCTTCTCTACCTGCTTTTAGCTGCAGATCTGCAGCATGAGTCCCTAGCGTGCAGTGAATCATAGCCGTGTGATTCCAGGACAGATGGCGTGAGAGTTCTGAGTTTTGAAGTGTTAAGTAAGCCCTGCATTTGGGGTGAGAAATCTTTTCTTGGGAAATAAAAATCTCAGAAGCACGGACGTTCATAAAAAGATGAACCAAAGGCGTAAACTGAGACTTCGGTCTCTTTTGTGCTTCACAAAGTCTGTGCAATTTTGAAAACTTTGAGACGAAATGTTCTGACCTTACAAATGTTATGAAAGAAAGTACTTGATTGTGCAATCCTATGTATGTTTATGGGGGGGGCGGGGCGGGGGGAGTTCACTTTCCTCAGCTAGAAGATATACCACTGGGCCTTGCAACCTAGATGTAGATTTTTCTGACAGTACACCCCAAAGCAGTGAGCTTTCCTTGCCCTTGTTACCCACGATAATGTAACAAGAGGTGCTGGTGATTGAATTGGAGACCTTGAATATGCAGAGGTGTGTGTTGCACTTCTGAGCTATCATCACTCCCAGTAGTATCCAACAGGTCCACTCCTTTCATCCCAATGCCACATGTTGCTGCCACTTAGTGTGAGGGGGAGAGAAATCTCTGGTGAAAATAGGGATGTCCTACTCAATAATAATAATCATTTTATTATTTTTACCCTACCCATGTGACTGGGTTGCCCCAGCCACTGTGGGAGGCTTCCAACATATATAAAAACATAATTAAACATTAAACATTTTTTAAAAAACCTTTCCCTATATAGGGATGTCTTCAGATGTCTTCTGAAGGCTGTATAGTTGCTTATCTCCTTGGCTCGGGGTTGCATAACTCCATAGCCTCCAACCAGAGGCAGAGGAAGGGGGATGCGGTGGGGGTGGTCCACCCTGGGTATCACCACTAAGGGGGTGACAAAATGCTGGGCAGCACTCACTGCAGGGCCTGCAGTGCACCACAGCCACGCGTCTCTCCTGGGAGTGATGTGGTGGCTTGAGCACCCACAGGCTCTGTGCTGCCCCAAAAGGTCCGCCCACCGCCTCCCCCTCAGCTGTAGGGCGACTGAGTGGGAGGAGGCAGGCAGACTCCTCGGAGGCCCTGTGGAGCGTCCTGCCCTGCCCCACCACACCCCGCAGGTGGCTGGCCCCGCCCCTGGGCGCAGGGCACGTGTGCTGCCCCAGGCGCATGATTGCCTTGCTCCGCTGCTGCCTCCAACATTTCTCTGATGAAAATAAGGACGTCCTAAGGAAAGGCGGGGCATTCTGGGATCAATTGAGAAACTGGGATGGCTTCTGTATATCCGTGACTGTCCCTGGAAAATAGGGATACTTGGAGGGTCTGGGAGCAGTACATTGGCTCCATGGCTGCACCCATACTGCACTCCCATGGCCTTCCCTCCTCCACTCAGTACAAGGCAGCAGCACACAGCATTGGGAAGACAGGAGAGCAATGCAGCAGCAGCGGCCACTACTGACCACTTCCCTTTGTAACTGAGCTTGTTCAAATCCCATTTCCATCTGAAGGGATTCCTACCAGTAAAATGGGAATGTGGTGAAAGAAACAGCCCTCTGTGCTGTTGCCAAGACAACCCACATAGGAATAGACTTCACTGTGTGTGTACTGAAGTGCTATATAAATGAAATAAATATTGAAGAAGAACATAAATGAATAGATACACCAAAAAATAAATCAAGGCACTGCATATTGGGAATACAAAGGTCACCGGCAGCAGGCTTTATTCTTTTCAAGGTTCAATCTCCAAATTGCCCCATAGGTCTCTACAACTAAATCGAGATTGGGCCCTTAAAAATATCTCCGAGTACATTCAAAGCTCTATTATCTATAAAAAGCAGTTAAAAGATTGTCTTCAAGTAAAACTCCAAGGTTGGATGGGTTCACTGGCCATTTTTTAAATTAAATATTGATTTACTTGTTGCAATCTTACTTGACATCCTTTGTCATGCTCCAATGAAAAGAAAAGTATTAAGTACAATGGACTGCTGTCCTATCCGCTTTTGTGTGTATTGAAAGGTTGACTCTCCCTGTATTAGGGTCATTTATGCTGAGGCCGCTGTTTCCATCTTTTCCATATTTTTTCCTTGACGTGGCACCGTTGCCTTAATTAGATACATAGCAGGCAGCTATTCAACAGCAGTGGCAAAAGCCGCACCTGTTGAATTTCTTCTTACCCACAGCTTTTAAAGGGCATGGGATTCCAGCTAAGAAACGAGGGGCAAATAGCAACCCTAACTGAGAAGTGACAGGCCTTCGTCACTGGGTCCAAGAATGACTAATCTACTCGTGAGATTGATCATTTTGTATCCTTCACTAAAATAATATTCTTGGTCTGTGACTAGGCCCTGTGTCTTAGGATGAGCGATTACTCTGTCAATTACTGGGACAAATTTTGCAGCATAGAATATGGCCTGTACTGAAATGAAACAGAAAGGAAATTATAGGCGACATCTGCATACCCAGTGCATAAACTGCATCATGATGTGCCATGTTTTATTTGTTTATTCATATTTTCAGCCTTTAAACAAAAAATGATTGCAGGCTTGGAATGATTAATGTAACCAGCATTTGGCTTAATGTAAACAGTGTTAAGAACACAAATAGCCATCTCCATCAATTTTCTGTGGGTGAGTTCACCCATTTAATTGGCTAACATCAGTCATCGCGGAGGGTGTCATCACAGACCATTACTTCTGATCACCTCCCAGTTTGGAATCCATTTTGGGGGCTATTTGCCTTCAGTGGTTGAAAAGCTGATGATCCATAGTGATTCATCATACGATGACTGATCCTAAGCTGTTTCAGTAAGTGATATCAATATATTTGCAGGTGAATAACATAACAAAAGAACTCATCTGTCATTAGGATTGCCAAGTCATAACCTGAAGATGTTGCATATTTCTTTAAAACTGTGGAAGAAGTGATATGGTGGAACAGTGACTTCTCCTGCCCAGAGACGTACCTAGGCTGCCTTGTGCACTTGGCAATGAGCTATATCGGTGACCCCGAATCCCTTGCGTCCTTGGTAAAGAGATGTATCAGCACCACAGCCCCACTGCTGCAGTGACTGGATTCCTCTGCCCAGATGAGCCTGTGCACAGAGAAGCGGAGGAGAAGCCTGGAGAGAGGTGTGATTTTTGTACCCCCTAGGCCTGCGCCCTTGGCAGGCATCAACGTAGCCAACCCCTAGGTACACCCCTGCTTCTTCCTTGCTCCCCTGGTCCATCTTCTTCCCCCACCTGCTTTATCAAGGAGGACTCTAGATTACCTTAGAGCAAGGGGGGAAAGGTAAATAAACAGATCAGGGTTGGAAACCAGATGTTCCCCACTTCTGCTCTGTTTCTCCATCCCTGACCATTGCCCATGATGGCTGGGGCTAATGGGAATTGGAGTCCCACAACATCTGGAGGACCACAAGTGCCTCGCATCTGAAACAGAGCATGAGAAACATCAATGACCAGCTGCATTGTTTCTCACTTCCTTGGCATTTCACATTCCAGTCCTCAGCATGTTTACCCACTGCATTCAATGTGAGTGTGCATTAGATTGCAGCCTTAAATGTAGGCGGATAATTCAGCGTCTCTGGGTTCTAATCCAGCCATGCCTACCAAACATTCTGAATACATATTTTCTTGAATTTCTTTTTCTTTGCCATTTTTCCATTTTGCCGTGTAATTGGCATCACCTTGTGAACATGGCAAGGCTATTAATTTTCCTAGAATGGAAACCATGGAGAATCTCTGCTACCACACTGACACTTGGCGGATGCAAGAAGGAGTGTTAACAGGCATTGAAGCCTATTTTAGAATGAACCAGATGATTCTGAGAGTGCCCCTAAAGCTGATAGATGATTATGATGATGACCTTGTGAGACTTGGGCTCCTAAAAATGTTTCTTGCCTTGCTATAGCATTGGGATGGCCAGTTACAAAGGAGGATGCAGTTCCTCACCTTTCCTAGTTGCAAGACAGGAACACATGTTGAGATTCCCCTTGTCTACACAACTATGGAAGGTGCAGAAGCTCTGACCTCCTTTTCATATGGCCAAGCTATATAAGCTCCCTAGGCTAGTAACTTGGTGCTTATTTATAGTGAAGCAGATGCTTACTTGCTGCTTATCTGTTTTCATCTATTTATTACATAGCACCTAGGCACCATCTTTCAAGTAAAAAATGCAAATTCATGAAAATGCAGTTAATTTCCCCTGAACCAGGGATATGGTACTTTGGCCCAGTGCCAATGAAACCCTACCCAACTCTCATGCTTGTACCATGTTGTGACTCACTAACACCAGCCCCTGGTGACCACATATAGAGAAAGGCAGGAGTAGCCAAAATGGTGCCCTCCTGATGTTCTGGAATATAATATCCATCATCCCTGGCCACTGGTTATGCTGACTGGGGCTGATGGGACTTGTAGTCCAACAGCATGTGGAGGGAACCATGTTGGCTACTTGCAGTTTAGAGGATTGTCCAAACTAAGCCACTTGATGGTGGACACTGAGTCAAAATAAAAAGGAGGATATGCTTGAATCCCGTGACTCGACGGATCTTACGCACTCACCATCTTCTCTACTTTGTGTTCAGTGTGTGAAAGTGCTTCTATGTTGGTTGTTAGTGGGACAGGCCTGGTTTAGATATGAATATTAGTCACTTGGTTTCTCAGTACATGGTGATCCACAGCTGAACGAGTCAGAGAATGGGCGCCTCCAGACTCTCAGCATTTCACAGGAGCCAGTCAAGCGCATGAGGGAATTTATGTCTGTGAAATTAAAGTGGATTAAAGCACTCTGTCTGCTTAACAAAACAAACACCACCACCACCACTATATATATATATATATATATATATATATATATATATATATATATATATATATATGCAGGTTTTGGTGTCTTCGGGTGTCTTCCCGTGTAAGAGTTGGGGTGTCTAGGCGACGTTTCGACGAGGTCTCACTCGTCATCTTCAGGCTGGTGCTTTCGGCTTCTTGTTACTGGAACAGAGCAGGATCTCAGTGTTTTAGTTCCTATAAATACTGTTGAGGGGGTGTGGTGTATAGCCTCCAACGTTCTGGGCAGAGAGGAAGTTCCAGGTTAGTGTGTCTTTTCTTCTTTTGTTCATTAATTACTTGAGGGATATCTTGAGTGATTTCTTGAGTGATATTCTGAGTACCACTTAGGAGGGTCATTAGGTGTGGATTAGTTGCTAAAGCTTTCGTGTCTTGACCTCTTGACCTTGTGAAGAGTTTTTTTCTGAGAAGATGGCTGTACTGCACTTAGTTGTGCTCTGGCTTGGCTTCGTGTATAGGGGCGAGCTGTGGTTTTGTGCCCTGTGCCAGCCAGATCTGTGTAGGGATTGCAGGGGGGTGCAGCATCCGGAGGTGCCACTATGGTTTGGCTACTGGATGGTGTCTGTAATTTATCTGTGGAGAGGGTCTGGGTTTGGGTCTGGTGTGGTTGATTGGAGATGGCGTTCTGTGTGCCTCTGGTTCTGGTGTCGGTTTTTGTGGGGAGGGCTATTTTCCAGATGTCTGGCAGGCGGGACGTATCGTCACGCTTGTTCATGTTGTGAGGGTGTTTCTCTATCTCGATGGCTTCCATGATTATTCTCTTGTGGTGGTGTTCCATGTTAAAGAGCAATTTGGAATCTGAAAAATTAATTTCGTGTCCTGTTTCTTTCATGTGTTGGTAAAGAGAGGAAGTTTTTTCCTCTTTTTTGACGGCATTCTTGTGTTCTGCGATACGTGCATTTATTCGTCTGTTTGTTTGTCCAATGTACGTGGCTGGGCAGACTTTGCAGGGTATTTCATAGACCCCTTGGTTTTCTAACTGGATTTTATCTTTGGGGTTTCTGAGGATATTGGCTATTTTTTGGTTGGTGCAAAAGGCTGTTTTGATATTGTGTTTATGGAGGATTTTGCTAATTTTATCTGTAGTGCCCTTGATATAAGGAAGGAGGGCCATGCCATTGTTTTCTTCTGTGTCTTGCTTTTTGGGGGGTGTTTCTTTTTGGATTAGCTTCGTAACCCTGTTTTGCTGGTATCCGTTGGCGATTAACACATTTGAAAGATTCTGTAACTCAGTTGTCAAGTGGTCTTTGTCAGCCAGGCGTTTGGTTCTGGAGATGAGAGTCTTGGCTACGGAGTTTATTTGTGCAGGGTGGTGGTGTGATTGTGCATGTAAGTAGCGGTTGGTGTGTGTTTTTTTCCGGTAGATAGTGTGTCCTAGGGAGCCATCAGGTTTTTTGTAGATTAGGACGTCAAGGAAGGGAAGTTGGTTGTTGGCTTCTATTTCCATAGTGAATTGTATTTTGGGGTGTAGGCTGTTGAGATGTGTGAGGAAGCTATCTAGTTTTTTCTTCCCGTGTGGCCAAATTACAAAGGTGTCGTCAACATACCTGAGCCAAAGTTTGGGTTTGTGTTCTGACTTGTCTAAAGCATTGGTTTCAAAGTGTTCCATGTACAGATTTGCGATGACCGGTGAGAGGGGTGATCCCATAGGTGCTCCTTCTATCTGTTTGTATCTTTGTCCATTGTGGATGAAGTACGTGTTGGTTAGGCAGTGGTTGGTCAGGTCCAGGATGTATTCGGGGGGATTGTATTTGTTTTGAATGGCTGTCAAGGCTTCATTAATGGGCACTTGTGTGAAGAGAGATACAACATCGAAGCTCACAAGTAGGTCGTCGGGATGTAGGTTTTGCTTCTTTATTGTTTCTATGAACTGGAAGGAGTTTGTAACGTGTGAAGCGATAGATTCTGCATAGGGCTGAAGTTGCTTAGCGAGACCCAAACCCAGACCCTCTCCACAGATAAATTACAGACACCATCCAGTAGCCAAACCATAGTGGCACCTCCGGATGCTGCACCCCCCTGCAATCCCTACACAGATCTGGCTGGCACAGGGCACAAAACCACAGCTCGCCCCTATACACGAAGCCAAGCCAGAGCACAACTAAGTGCAGTACAGCCATCTTCTCAGAAAAAAACTCTTCACAAGGTCAAGAGGTCAAGACACGAAAGCTTTAGCAACTAATCCACACCTAATGACCCTCCTAAGTGGTACTCAGAATATCACTCAAGAAATCACTCAAGATATCCCTCAAGTAATTAATGAACAAAAGAAGAAAAGACACACTAACCTGGAACTTCCTCTCTGCCCAGAACGTTGGAGGCTATACACCACACCCCCTCAACAGTATTTATAGGAACTCAAACACTGAGATCCTGCTCTGTTCCAGTAACAAGAAGCCGAAAGCACCAGCCTGAAGATGACGAGTGAGACCTCGTCGAAACGTCGCCTAGACACCCCAACTCTTACACGGGAAGACACCCGAAGACACCAAAACCTGCATTCCTGTACCCGTGAAAATCTACGAAAGCAAATATCTCACCTCTACGGGGAGGAAACCTTCCAGCTGACAAGAACCTACGAGAAACTAGAAATCCGAAGAGCCACCATCTTATGTGATCTCTTGTTCCTACGCAACTGCCGAGACAACAACTTAATTCCCACATGCTTCCAACTTAAATTCCACTCTAAAACCCCAGCTACCGAAAGGATCCTGAAACGAACTGAACTATCCCTAATCAGAAACGAACTACATAAGAAAAGATACCTACTAAACCAAACCAACAAAGATCTGCTCACTCTTCACCTCAAACTTGGTAACAAAATCCACCCTGCACTCTGGGACAAATGCAAACAACTAGCCGTTTGGAGAGCTGAAACGGAGTCCGCACATAAGACAGACACACACACCAACAAACTCCACAAACTAGAGAAACGCCAGAAGCCCAGCCACCCTCCACAACAACCCATGAAACAAACAGTACATAACATATCAGACAGGATCCTCACCTCAACTGAAACCAAAGTACTCTCCAAAGGTTTCAACTTTGCAGTCGCCCCGAGACGCATCCCCACGGAAAACATCATATGCGGAGTCGAAGCTAGCCTAACCAAAATCAACCCAGATGAAGCCAATAAAATCAGACTTGAAGTCACCAACATCCTCTGCTCCAGCAAACCACCCAGAAGCAATTTACACAAAGAAGAACAGAAAGCACTCACCAACCTGAGGAAAGACAACAACATAATCATTCTCCCAGCAGACAAAGGTAATGCCACTGTTGTGATGAACACATCGGACTACCAAGCAAAACTATCAAATCTACTCCAAGACCCTACCTACCAACCTATAAAAACAGATCCCACCACCTATCTGGAAAAAACCACCAAATCCAAAATAAAAGCCTCTCCTATCAGTGAAGAAATCCAGCTAAGAATCATCCCCAGAGAAAAATCATCCAGATGCCCCAAACTCTACGGTCTCCCCAAGATACACAAAGAAGGAACACCACTCAGACCAATAGTCAGCTCCATAGGCTCACCTCTACAAAATCTCGCTAAATTTCTCGCTAAGCAACTTCAGCCCTATGCAGAATCTATCGCTTCACACGTTACAAACTCCTTCCAGTTCATAGAAACAATAAAGAAGCAAAACCTACATCCCGACGACCTACTTGTGAGCTTCGATGTTGTATCTCTCTTCACACAAGTGCCCATTAATGAAGCCTTGACAGCCATTCAAAACAAATACAATCCCCCCGAATACATCCTGGACCTGACCAACCACTGCCTAACCAACACGTACTTCATCCACAATGGACAAAGATACAAACAGATAGAAGGAGCACCTATGGGATCACCCCTCTCACCGGTCATCGCAAATCTGTACATGGAACACTTTGAAACCAATGCTTTAGACAAGTCAGAACACAAACCCAAACTTTGGCTCAGGTATGTTGACGACACCTTTGTAATTTGGCCACACGGGAAGAAAAAACTAGATAGCTTCCTCACACATCTCAACAGCCTACACCCCAAAATACAATTCACTATGGAAATAGAAGCCAACAACCAACTTCCCTTCCTTGACGTCCTAATCTACAAAAAACCTGATGGCTCCCTAGGACACACTATCTACCGGAAAAAAACACACACCAACCGCTACTTACATGCACAATCACACCACCACCCTGCACAAATAAACTCCGTAGCCAAGACTCTCATCTCCAGAACCAAACGCCTGGCTGACAAAGACCACTTGACAACTGAGTTACAGAATCTTTCAAATGTGTTAATCGCCAACGGATACCAGCAAAACAGGGTTACGAAGCTAATCCAAAAAGAAACACCCCCCAAAAAGCAAGACACAGAAGAAAACAATGGCATGGCCCTCCTTCCTTATATCAAGGGCACTACAGATAAAATTAGCAAAATCCTCCATAAACACAATATCAAAACAGCCTTTTGCACCAACCAAAAAATAGCCAATATCCTCAGAAACCCCAAAGATAAAATCCAGTTAGAAAACCAAGGGGTCTATGAAATACCCTGCAAAGTCTGCCCAGCCACGTACATTGGACAAACAAACAGACGAATAAATGCACGTATCGCAGAACACAAGAATGCCGTCAAAAAAGAGGAAAAAACTTCCTCTCTTTACCAACACATGAAAGAAACAGGACACGAAATTAATTTTTCAGATTCCAAATTGCTCTTTAACATGGAACACCACCACAAGAGAATAATCATGGAAGCCATCGAGATAGAGAAACACCCTCACAACATGAACAAGCGTGACGATACGTCCCGCCTGCCAGACATCTGGAAAATAGCCCTCCCCACAAAAACCGACACCAGAACCAGAGGCACACAGAACGCCATCTCCAATCAACCACACCAGACCCAAACCCAGACCCTCTCCACAGATAAATTACAGACACCATCCAGTAGCCAAACCATAGTGGCACCTCCGGATGCTGCACCCCCCTGCAATCCCTACACAGATCTGGCTGGCACAGGGCACAAAACCACAGCTCGCCCCTATACACGAAGCCAAGCCAGAGCACAACTAAGTGCAGTACAGCCATCTTCTCAGAAAAAAACTCTTCACAAGGTCAAGAGGTCAAGACACGAAAGCTTTAGCAACTAATCCACACCTAATGACCCTCCTAAGTGGTACTCAGAATATCACTCAAGAAATCACTCAAGATATCCCTCAAGTAATTAATGAACAAAAGAAGAAAAGACACACTAACCTGGAACTTCCTCTCTGCCCAGAACGTTGGAGGCTATACACCACACCCCCTCAACAGTATTTATAGGAACTCAAACACTGAGATCCTGCTCTGTTCCAGTAACAAGAAGCCGAAAGCACCAGCCTGAAGATGACGAGTGAGACCTCGTCGAAACGTCGCCTAGACACCCCAACTCTTACACGGGAAGACACCCGAAGACACCAAAACCTGCATTCCTGTACCCGTGAAAATCTACGAAAGCATATATATATATATATATATATATATATATATATATATATATACATACACATATGTGGATGGAACTGTATTTTGTGGTTAGAAAAGTGCCAGGGATATGCATTGAAAAATGTGGGAAGAACGAATGATTAACAAGAAGTCATATAACACCCTGTAAACAAATTAGGATGAATGCACAACAAATGCTCAATGTTGTATAACCTGCCCACACACAAACCAGAACAAATGCTCAATAAAGGCCAGGTATCATCTAGCCTCCACACAAACTTTGTGCAAGCACATCAAGATGAATGCTCACAAAGCAGGTTGCCTGGAGGAGCCTACTGTTAGTTATGTCTAAGGTCTGCTGAAATAAGTGGACCTCATCTTCCCATTCTGCTCCCTCTTCCTCCTCTGATCACTCATTGTCACCCCACCACCAGTCACCTGGCTCTGAGCCGCCTTTCCATGAGGTTCCCTTGGATATTCCCCACATACTGCCTCCTGTTACTCTTCTGCATTCAGCTGTGACATAAAGGTAAAAAAAAGCACCCAGCTTTCAATCTCTGAGCCACGGCCCTTACTCATGGAAAGCAAAAACTGATCCGTATCCAAAATCCAGACACAATGGGTAAAGATTGATTCATGGCCATAGGCCTACTTTAGCCCATTTTTAGACTAATAGAATTGTAGAGTTGAAAGGGACCCTGAGGATCATCTAGACCAACCAAATATGCCGCTGTCTCATACAAGGATTGAGCCTGCGATGTTGGTATTATCAGCACCACGCTCTAATCAAACAGAGCTAGTTAGGGACTGAGACAGGGTTCAATTTTCTGACATTGGCTCATGTTGAATTCAGTCTTTATCCATTAGCTTGATAATAATAATAATTTTTATTTGATATGAAAATCTCCAATGTGTACCAACAGTTCTAGATATTCCTTACAAAATATTCCATCCAAAGCATCTATCCCTCTTTATCATGCCAATTACCGGTAGCTAGCAAGATAAGTATGGGGTGTAATGAGCATGTTATATGAGTAGGCTGCAGGTCTGTTTATTTATCCTTTTTATACCTAAACAAATGTTGGTTAGGAATAGACACAACTACTTTTTCTGATCCTGTTCTGAGTAATATTAGCATCACTGCTAAGAAGGCTCGATATAGTTTACTTTTCAGAATTATATAATTGCTATTATATAAACACATTTTCACTTTCATAGGATAATGAAGTGAACAAGATGAACATTGATCCGTTCACACAACTTTAAAAAAAGACTAACAATTTCCAGAATGCAGTTTATTGACTGGTTGTGTTACTGTGTCTCATTATTGGATAGTCTCTGAAATATAACTAGCGGTGTGATTTACGGTAATAATGTGGCTAATTTTCAGTTGTGGGTAACTACTGCATGATAGGCTTTCATATAACAGACATTTTATTTCACTCTTAACTGAGATAAGAGAATAAAACGTCTCTAACCAAATTATATTCCAAAGAAGTCTTTAATAAAAAGTATTTCTGCAATCCTTTATTGAGTTACTGGAAATCTGAGAATGGTATTTTTAATAAAAGAGTACAATACAAAGGAATATTCAAATCACTATAGACTGGATTATAATACAATCATATAATTACGGGGAAACACACATATTTTATACACATTAATAAGGAAGTGTGACGCTCCTAATCCTATGTTTTCTTCAATGCTTTAATAATCAGTTGGAGGGTGTTTTATCATTTACTTTTATCATTCTTATTGGCTGTTTTTTTCACACACCGACTCCTCGAAGTCATTGCTATTGTATAATTATTAGTCCCCACAGTTAGGCTTTGATGCAGATACAGAGGAAAATAACAGGGAAATTAATGACTGAATCAACACTTAATTTAGTGACCAAATTAAGTGTTAAGCACTCTTCTCCCCACCCCCACCCCTCTCTCTTCTCCCCGCTCAGCTCAATGGCCCTAACCCCCACACTCCCACATTTGTTTTAGCTGGCAAATGTGTTTTAGGCATTATGTGTTTACTGGTTTAACACATACTTTTGCCCTACTAGGTTTTGTTTAAACTAGCTGGGATCCAAAGCACTATGAGTTGATTTCTGTGCACACACTGGAGCATTTACAGCTTCCACCTTACCACAGCAGGCTCCACCTCTCCCTGTCCCCCCTCCCTCAGTGGCAATCCTTCTGTAGCATCTGAGAGTGTGTTCACTGCCTTAGAATGCTGTCAAGTTGTTTCCACCCCCCACCCCATGTATTTCACAGCTCTTCCTTCTGTTCAAGCTGTTCACATCAGCACAGCTTCAATAGTGTCAGATTTGTTTCTGTTTGTGTACCCCCAAGTGAGTGTAGATGGGTGAGGGTGTCTTTACTCTATGAAAAAGCGCTCATGCCTTGGCTCGAGACAATCCATTTGAAGCCATTTGGGGAAACAAGCAACACATCAATCAAGAGTATTTTATAACAGATACAAGTACAGTACATACGCATTTTGGATCACAACGTGCGAACACAAATTAAAAACTCAGCACTGGTTTTCTCCCAAGAAGCTGGCGTCTTGATACAGAACCTCAAAAAAGGGCCCTTTATCAGTTTGCACCTGCACAGCAGATTTAGCAGGTACACTAGTCACCTATTCAGTCTCCCCTCATATCGAAACATAATGCAAATATGTGACCTCTTCTGTCCTGTCAGTGTTGATGCACAAGTGGTCACCCTAGTCCCATGCATCTCCTGTGAAACCTGCTAAAAAGTCTTTTGAAATAACTCATGAGAAATGCAAAAAAAGTACTGAAAAATGTGGATATGCTGAAATACTAACACACACACACACACACCAAAAAAATTAAGGCAAGCTCACAGACACCGTAGTTTAATTTCTATGTTTCAGAGATACGAAAACAACAGCACAGAATTGTCAAAGCATTAAAGCATGATGGGCAACATATTCTGCTATTTCAGAATTTATCTGCTGACTTATTGAGGCACAGCAAATCAATGAAACCAGTTACTGAAACCTCAGTGAGTTTCCCTATAAGAATCTTTGTAACTGTTGAGACTATATCACCTAGGTCTAAGACACTGTGGGGAGGTGTTACCAGCTCTATTCTCGACACCACCCCTACTAACGTTTTGAAAGAACTCGCTTAAAAGTGGGTTTCATTTATGTTAGTCATTGCTCGTATTTTGACAACTCTACATTGGAAAGACAGTAAACCTCCAGCAGTAAAGTGGTATGGAGTGGATGCCAATGATTTGGAAGACTTTGATGGTGAGTGAACTCTTTTAACATTGAGTCAAATACAGGGTACAGACAATACAATCAATAGAGTCCTTGGATAATATACACTTTCTCTCTGAAATTTATAATGCTACATTTTTTAATGAAAATATATGGGCTACCGTGAACTTAAATGAGTCATGGCTTGGTTGCTTTGCATTCTAAAATGTGAAAAACTTATCTCAAACAGAAGCCTTCCATAAAAGTTAACATTTAAAAGGGAGGGAGAGATGGCGTTCTTATAACTGAACTAAGCCATAATTGCAAAGCACATTTTAAAGTTTTTGAATCAATACCAAGAATAACACTCTTAATGAAGGAGACACCAAGCAAATCTAGGCATTTGGTTGTAATGATGAAAGTCTTTCACTGTCTCAAGTCCTGCATATGTTTAGGGACAGCATTGATTCTTCATGGGCTAGTTTGTGTGAATCGCATAAATTCACGTTTCACAAAATCAATCACAGATCAGTCTGACTCAGATGCATCTAAGATGGAGTTTGGTGTTGTGAGCAAAAGCAGTAGATATGAGCCAATATTAATCTGAATCTCATAAAGATCTTCTGAAAGATGTTGAGATTTCATTTTTCAATAATCTTTAGGTAAATACACGAACTATTTTGTCTCTTACTCTTATAGATAAATATCACTTCAGTACTACCATTTTTCCCCATACAGAAACCTCTTTGTACCATTTATCATTTCAGACACCCAATATTCTTTAATCTTTCAATTTATCTGAAACTCTTTCAGCTGGGCTAACCAAAACTTGACTTGTTTCTCAAAATACAATCCAGATAGTGCTTCAAAGAGGCCCAATTCAGAAACTACATTTGTTGGTATTCTCACACTGAAAACACACTGAAGACTGAATCTTTCATGTGTGTACATATTCTGTACAATTTTTATGATTTCTGCATCAGCTAATTCAAATGCTAATTCAAAACCAAATACATAAGATGGCTGACCTAAAAATTTCAATAAGCAAAATTCAAAGCCATGAAACACTAGCATAATGCTGGAGAACTGTATCCAGCAGGGTGGCAATTCCCCCCCCCGGGCCCAAATTTGACATGGGGGTGGCCGATTTGCCCACACAGCCTGAAATCAAGCTGTGTGACAAAGGTACCACACTTTGCAAACCCCAAGAATCAGCTGATCCTCAGTGTTTTGCAAAACCTCATGGATAACACTTTGTAAGCCCAGGACAATCAGCTGATCCTCTGAGCTTGCAAAGCACAATCAGCTGGTTGTTGGTGCCTATAATCCCTCTTTCGGCCCTGTATGACATCAGGTGTGAGGCAGGTAAAAATTGCATATTTACCTGTCTCACACCTGATGTCATACAGGAGGTTGGGTGTGTGGTAGGCAGGCATGGCTTGGCCTAATAGCATTGCAGGCTGAACAGGAAGGCCAGGCAGGTCTGATTAGATCCATAAGCCAGAGGTTCTTCACTATTATATTTGTGGGATGTGAAACACATAGCAGTCAAGTACAACATTCCTAGAATGGACATGCTAGGAGATGCTTTATACCAGCCAGGAGTTGGGACAAAACTTCCTTTGCATGTGTGTGGCCTAATCTGGGGAAGAGGAGCACACCATCTTCTTTAGCCTACTCTCTTCTCCATTTTGTTTTTCTCTATCTGTGAGCAGAAGTGACTGCCTGTCTGCAGTCACTTTGGACTAACTCCCTTATAGGATAGTTCCACATAGTCTGCCTTCAGGGATCTAACTGTGAACTGAATGAATGTGAGTAATCTACTTTTATATTCACTTTATTAGGATTGCCGTGTATACAGTGGCGAAGCTGCATGCTCCGCTACCGGGGGCAGAGAGCAGGCGGGGGAGTGGGGCATGCCCCAGGGGGTATGGCATGCACCCCAGGGTGTGGTACACCGCCCGCAAGGGCGTGGCATGCATTCTGGGGGCATGCCGCGCCGCCTGTGGGGCCATGGCACCTGGAACGCGCAGGGGTGCACAGCGTGTGTCAGGGGTGCCACGATGGCACCCTACTGGAATAGTGGTGAAGGAGGCGGTCCGCTCCCTCCGCACTCCCGTTCCTCCGCCAGTGTGTGTAGATTCTTTTTAAGAGGGACAAGAAGGGATCTTACCAGGAATCTTATATGGAGAAGTTCATAAGATCAGGCAAAACATACAAAGGGATTGAGGTCCGAATTGCAAACCCATGACTTTTCGTAGAACAAAGTTAAATACCACCATGGAAAATAACAACCAAGGAAGAGAAGTTATAATTCCTGTTTTTGTTTGCTCAATATTATGCACTGTATAATCTCCCTCATGAAACAAAGTGCTTGCTGAGGCATGTACTGAAGTATCACCATAATCAGTTATTTCATTTTTCTCATTTTACTACATTCCTCTGCCCCAAAGCACAGACCATCTTAAGTGAAGAAGTGCCAGAACAACCGACTGATGGGTTTCTGTTTATCACCGCCTGGGCCTTCCATGACAATTTCATTTTCTAAACATTCTCATACTTCATTACTTCGCCTCTCTCATAATTTTTCAGTGTTTCCCATTGAAATGGAGTATTCCATTATTTTTGATTTATTAGGCCTTTATCTACGTTTAACGATGACTGATTCCCCCAAAACTGGTTTTTAAAATTTTGCAAAATATTGATTAGCACGTTCATTTTTCATCACCCTTCTGTGGGATTCACACACCACATTAACTCATTAATGACATGAACTGAAGTTAATAATAGGATAAATCATTCAGTGCTGTCAGGGAATTATACTTGCATTAGGAATATTTCTCTCTGTGTCAACCTTGTGCTGTCTAATATGCTACATGAAACAATACAATTCTAACACACTTGATAACATGGAATATAAAGACAAAGGTTGGAGAATGCAAAAGGATTCACACAGAGAGAGGTTATCTTCATTGGCCGCAAGGCCAGATTTAGGCCTCAGACGGGAATTATAAGTCAATTTCCATTTTCTGAGCCAAAAACCCCACACATCCTCTGTTGTGAGTATATTTCCCAAAGTGGAGGCAATTTTAAGATTATCATAATTGGATTTGCAAAATAAAAGCAACTTAATTGAGCATTCTATTGCACAATTAAGCCAACGTGCAACAATTGTTCAGTTCTACAATTTATCGTGGTGCTCGTCCTCCTGTACTGGTAACACGATGTGCAATTAAGGCAGCTGAGCATGAAATACACAATAGTGATTCAAATTTACTTTGTAAAAATCACAGATCCAGATAGCTGTCCCAAATATGTCATGCCAGCTAAAGGGAAGTTGGAAATAGTTGAACACACACACACATACACACACACACACAGCTGACTAGGAAAGGATCTGTGTACCATCTTAACCATAATTGCATTTGGAAGCAGGAGAACAATAAATTTGTTTAATATTTAGTTAATGTGCTTAGTATGAAGTCTATATATGTGAAATGGGGTGATGATCATTTCTTTCAAGCATTCCTTCTAGATTTATGACCAAGGTTGCTGGACCTATGTCAGAGTCCATACTTTCAATGGGCTAGCTCAGGGGTTGTCAACCTGGTCCCTACTGCCCACTAGTGGGCATTTCAGGATTCTAGGTGGGCAGTAGGGGGTTCTACGGCACAAGCTGAATCCTCCGTCCATCGAGCGCTGGTGGGCAGTAAGGAAATTTTACCATCAAGAAAGGTGCATTAGTGGGCGGTAGGTATAAAAAGCTTGACTACCTCTGGGCTAGCTGTTTTAAAACCCCATTGATGAGTATGTGTATCATCTTAAGGATGAATGCACTGAAAACAGAACAGAAGTTCTATTGAACTCCCTGGTGTTTTTATTTTATTTTAAACTTATCCCTTTTTTATATAAAAGTAATACACTGATGTGTCTCCTAATTAGCTGAAATGTCATGCTCATTTTTAATGTCTCGCGGGGTGGGACTGTATAACAGAAAGATATTCACAAAAATGGATAAACTCTTGATAAACGAGCCCTATTTCATCGGGGAGAGAGTACGAAGTACCACTCTATTTCATACTATGTTTAACTTGCACTTTTAATAAAAATCAAGCCACAGCTAAAGGGTTTTTCATCTTCTGCCTCAGAGGGGAATCATTTTATTAGAATTTAAAACATATAGATTAAATAAGGACTTTCTAAAAATTCTTAAACTTACCTGCTCAGCTAAATAAATTTTCTGACTCTGCAGTTGGTATAATTTTAATAGAGTTTTTGATCCCTGGGTAGACAGATATAACAGTCATATAAATCCATGATTTTCAGCATCTTCAAAAGCATAAAATGTTTATGAGAGAATATGGCTTTAGAGACATCTGGTGGTTATACAATCCTAAAGAGAGAAATCAACAGTGTCGGTATTAAGCATAAATTCTGGATTTCCACAAAAATGTCTTGTAAAGAGAAAGGGAGATTAGCTTGTGTGTGTTATCTACAAATACTTGAGTCAATTTGCCACAAGGGCTGACCTTGTTTCGTGAGTAAAAAAAAAGTTGTGTTCTTATTTTAAAAGGGAGAAGAAGAATAAAAACAATAAGAAAGAAAGAAAGAAAGAAAGATTTAATATTGTAAGCAAGAATGCAATTGTCAGGCAATCCCCCCCCCCCAAAAAAAACCTTTGACATTTCTGCGAAAAGCAAAAAAACCCACAAGCTTTTCATCATCATGGTTGTGGGGGGAAATCCTGAAACCATAAATGCCATACAGCATGGGGGTTATCAGAAAGGGTCAAGAGGCCTAAACCCCAAATCACTTGTTGCCTCAGATCTTTGTCTCTTCCCCACATTTTTTTATACAGTCATACCTTGGATCCCAAACGCCTCGCAAGTTGAACGTTTTGGCTCCCGAACGCCGCAAACCTGGAAGTGAGTGTCCCAGTTTGCGAATGTTCTTTGGAATGCAAACATCTGACAGGGCTTCCGATTGGCTGCAGGAGCTTCCTGCAGCCAATCGGAAGCCATGCCTTGGTTTCTGAACGGTTTGGAAGTTGAACAGACTTCCGGAACAGATTCCGTTCGACTTCCGAGGTATTTCCATTTCTACTAACTTCTGCTTTGTGGGGCAAACTGCAAAGTGCAAGTTTATGACTGAGTTGACATCAGGGCAAGCCCAAGATATATTACTGCCTGAAATGAAGGAGAAGCTGACTGACCTGGCAGTTGAATCTTAGTTCAATCCTGGTGATGGAACACCCTTGGGAGCAGCTGAATATTCTCAGGGCAGCCACAGGGATGTTGCTAAACACGTAAAGGGCACAGAGCGGCTGGTGTAAATTTGCATAAAATTAACATATTCCAATATATATGTAGAGATGTCTCTGGGCAAATTAAGATGGTGGATAAACAGTATCTTTGCATTGTGCCCAGTCATCCTGCGAGTGAAGGTGTCTTTATTTTTAAAGATTTTTAGAAAGTGGGAGAAAAGAGCAGGAGACTGAGGGTTTGGCGCAAACACAGGTTCTGGGATTCTGAAATACCCCCTTAACAATGCTCATGACAGTCTATGGCACACATAGTTTCACCCTCCAACGGAAAGGGGGTCAGTGGACCCAGGAGGAATGGCTGGAAACCAATAATATTTGTAGTTATGCAGTGGGTCAGATGTCAGAGGCAGGTGTGTGTGTGTGTGTGTGTGTGTGTGTGTGTGTGTGTGTGTGTACTGCACTTGCCGCTTGGCACTACTAGTGCCAACAAAGCAGCAACATGGTCACAAGAGAGGAGGAGATACAAGTTTGGCTGGTAGGTGAGTGCTGGGGTTGTAGGCAGGTAGGTCGTCTGAAATGTGGTTGATCTCATACAAAAGCTGAACAATTGAAGAAAATAAGAAGAGGGAAGAGGTCTGCTGGAACAGCCAAAGGCCCATTTAGTCCATTTACTCTCACGGTGGCCAACCAAACGCTTGATGGAAAACCACATTTCTGGGTTGGTTTCAGGGTAAAATGAGACAAATGCAAGCAGTTAACCTGGCAGGCTGGGCATGTGAAGACTAGGAACCGGAATAAAGAATACATCTTTTGTATAAGGACCCAAGATGGAGGCATGTGAATGTCTCTGTATATTACAGACAAAAAGTAAGGCATTTTAAGCATATGGGATGGCAACTTTTTCACATTTTGTTTAGGTTGTTTTGTTTTGGTTTTGGGGTTTTTTTTACTAATAAACATTCCCACGAACTACTTTAAATTGCTCACGATTTTCATCATGTAAAATGTCCAATTTTAATTAAGTGCTTTTAAGTTATTTGCCACAGCAAAGGAATTGTTTCTTTCTTCCAGTGCAAAGATTACTGTTATGTACTGAGTTGAATAGGATCCAAACTGCAGCAGTCTGATTGGTCCTAGAACAATAGGATTCAGAATGCAGCAGTCTGATTGGTCCTAGAACAATGCAGCAGTATGATTGGTTGGCAGGAACCACCCAATCACGCTCCAGATATAAGTGAATCCACAACCTGATTGGCTTACAGTAGAATTCCAGAATTAGCCAATCATGGCCAGCCCATTGTGTAAATCATGTATATAAAGCAGATACTTTGAGGGGACCTTCATTCATTCCTCCTCACCACTATGAGCTGAATAAAGAGCATGAAATCACTTTGCGACTCTGAGTATATTTCAGTTACTAAAAAGGTTTTTTTAATGTTTCCATCGGCACCAAGCTTGGATCCATATTGTTACTGGCTTTTTCAAAATGTGCACTTTTCGTGTTTTTGGTTTTATTTGTTGTTCTTGACATACTGTGCATGTTTTCCTCTGGGAGAAACAATCCTTCTGCCAGTAGCAACTTGCCAGGTGAGGTGGAGCTAGCTTCCCAATGGGAGGGGCAGCTTTGCTTACCAAGAAGGAGACCAGGATAGTCAGGGCGAGGGGAAGTCATTTTGGGGCAAACACACTGGCAGGAGCCACATCACTGCTCCCATTCCCAGTGAACAACAGCAACCCACCTGCCCAGAAACAAGAGTAACGACTCTGCACCACCCAATGAGCTGCTTCTGTTTATACCAGAGCAACTCTCCAGATATTTTGAACTACAACTCCCATCACCCCTAGGCATTCTAGCTGCTGGGAACTGTAGTCCACAACATCTGGAGGGCACAATGGCTAGATCTAGACACATCAAAGAAGTGATTCCGCTGAATGTGTTGTAAACTCATAGAAGGAATGTGGTGTCCAAACTTGGCCCTTCAGCTGTTTTTGGACTACAACTCCCATCATCCCTAGCTAACAGGACCAGCGGTCAGGGATGATGGAAACTGTAGTCCCAAAACATCTGGAGGACCGAGTTTGGCCACCACTGCGGTAGGGAAAGACAGAACTCAAGACTCCACAGCGCCATCTGGTGTCACAGTGTTATATCACATATACAACTGTCAGGGGTTTAGGAGCAGAGGCACGGGCAAGGGAGGAGACAGAGAGCGAAGGGGAGGAGGCAGAAGAAAAGATGAGTGATGACGACGACCCGAGATCTCCCAGTCTTTCCAGTGAATCAGAGGATTCACAGAAAGGAGCACCAGTGGCCAGGGCAAGGGGGGAGTCTAGGGGGGCACCCCAGGAAGATAGAGCCAGAGGGGACTCAGGGGGGAGCAGCTGGAAATCGGGACCAGCGTCACCGCCAGGAAGCAGGGAAGAGAAAGGGAGCCAGGGGGGAAGCGCTGGCAGCTCACCACAGGAGGGAGGGCATGAGTCAGGAGTGGCCACGCCTCCATCGGGGAGCGAAGAAACGGTTAAGAGGAAAGTGGAAGGTTGGGCGCGCGCGCCAAGTTCAAATGCAGAGGAAGGTGGCGCAGTAAGCAGCCCCGAAAGGGAACCAGGTCCTAAAGCCCGGCGCAAGGAGGCAGGAGGGTCCGGGTCAGCGTCAGAAGAATCCCGGAAGGAAGAAGCCCCGGGGGGTAGAGGGACCCAGAGGAGGACAGTCAGGCGGAAAAGGTGGAGCAAGGCTAGGATATTAAGTTGGTGCACACGGGGCGGAGACTCAGACGGAGCTTCGCCGATCTAGCTACTAGACGTAGAGTTTGCGCGCAGCAGCGTGAGAATGGAAACTGTAATTCAATAAAGACTTTTACTTAATGATCGCTGGCTAGCGTGATCCTCTGTGAGCTAGGATCTTCAAGCAGCTCTGACAGTAAGCTCCGTCTCATCATTGTGGGCATCTACAGCCTCGAGGAGGGGAGAGAAACAGGTGCCTACTAGCGAGCTCACGAACGGCAGACGACATGACGGCTGAGCAGCAGATAGAGGACCTCAGAAAAGCAGTGGCACAACTGAACGCCGAGGTTCTCGCATCCAGGAAGAGAGAGGAGGAGGCAGCTGCCGCCTGCAGGGATCTCCAGGTCAGGTTAGACGTGCTGACAAAGCAGACACCCCGGCAGGAGGGAATTGGGTTGGCGAGACGGACAGGCGGGCTAGTCTCTCACTTCGATGGGAACCTGCAACAGTATCCCAACTTTAGAGCCGACGTACTGTGCGCACTGCAACTGCTGCATAAAGACTTTAGAGATGAACAAGAGAGAGTGGGGTTCATCATGTCCCATCTGCATGGGGATGCGAAAGCATGGCTACGCAATTTATGGAGAGATAAGGATCCGGCGCTCCAGAATGCGGATGCCTTTATTAAAGCGATGGATGGGTGCTTTTTATCAAGTATTGACGTGGATCTTGCACGGAAGGAGGTGCATGGGCTGAGACAAGGGAGGGCCAGCGTCAGGCAGTATCATGCCCGCTTTTTCGCCTTGGTCAGTGCCCTGGAATGGGACAGAGATTCGGCTCCGGTAAGAGACCTCTTTTGGGAGGGGCTGCACAACTCGATTAAAGATGAGATCGCGAGGGGGGAGAGACCCCGAACCACCCAGGAGGTCGTTCAGAGGGCACTGGCAGTGGGGGTGAGGCTGGAAGGACGTCCGTGGAGCAGGGAAGAAGGGCGTGGAGGGCGCGAACCAGCCGGGGGCCCCTCCTTCCTTCCCAGAGAAGCAGCGCGGGCGCAATCCACGCCTCCGCCAGGAGGAGGAGCCGAACCTATGGAGGTTGGAGGTGCAAGGGCTCAGTCAGCAACCAGAGCCCTAGCACCGGCAGCAGTGAAAGCGAAGCCTCCTAGAGGGAACAGGAAGTGTTACGTCTGTGAGGAACCAGGGCATAAGGCAAAAGAGTGTCCCCAGAGGCCCCACAAGCTCACTGCAGCCTCGGCAATGGTGACTGCAGCAACGCAGCAAGCAGGACCACAGCAGGGAAACGACGCAGTCTGGCTGGAGGAAGAGGCACTGGGGCCCAGCCAGACGTGTTAGTGACGCAGTCCCCAGAGATTTTACAGCCCGTGAACCCCCTCCCGCCCAAACCAGTAGTGAGGCTCACAGCATCTCTCCAGCTGCCCAATGGAATCACCATAGACGTGCCAATCACCATCGACTCAGGCAGCAATGCGGACTTTATAGGACAGGACTTTGTCGACAGGCACGCTGTGCAGTTGCTGCCGGCCACATTGCCCCTGCAGGTTGTCACGGTGGATGGCAGGGAGCTGCTCGGGGGGCAAGTGGTGAAGCAGACGCCACCAATGGTGATGCGACTTGGGAATCACAGAGAAATCATCAGCTTCAACGTCACTCAACTATCTGACACGCCCGTTGTATTGGGCATGAGTTGGCTGGACAAGCACAGCCCAACGATGGCTTGGTACCAGAGGCAGCTGACCTTCGGCTCTTCCTTTTGTGCTGAACACTGCATAGTGCCCAGGCAGGAAGGAGAGGAAGAGGAGTCACAGCTGCTGCTAGGCACGCTGCAAGCGATTCCCCACAAGTACGCTGAATTTTTGGAAGTTTTCTGCGAGAAGGAGGCAGACAGGCTACCCCCTCACAGACCATATGACTGCAAAATTGACCTGCTGCCGGGGGCGGCGCTGCCTAAAGGGAAACTGTATTCCATGTCAGAGGACGAACTGCAAGAACTCAAGGAGTTCATTGATCATAATTTGCAGCGCGGCTTCATCCGGGAGTCCAAGGCAGTGGGGGGCAGTCCCGTATTCTTTGTTAAGAAGCGGGACACGCCCCAAAAGAGACTCGTAGTGGATTACAGGATTTTGAACAGTGTGACTAGGCCATCGGACTTCCCCATGCCCCGAATTGACGACCTCCTCGCGAAGGTACGGAAGGGCAGAGTGTTCCCCAAGTTGGACCTGCGGGGGGCGTACAACCTCATTCGCATGCGGGAGGGTGATGAGTGGAAGACAGCCATGTTCACGCCCCTGGGGACCTACGAATATAGAGTTATGCCTTTTGGATTGCAAAATGGCTCCCACGTTTTTCAAGCATTTATGCATCACGTGTTGGCGGGACTGCTCTACAAGACGTGCGTCTGTTTCTTAGATGACATCCTGATCTTTTCGGAGTCGCAGCAGGAGCATGACAAGCACGTCAAGGAAGTGCTGAGCAGGCTAAAGCAACATAGGCTCTACGCCAAGCTGGAGAAGTGCCAATTTGACGTGACGGAGGTGGATTTTCTGGGCTACAAGCTGTCTGACAAGGGGCTCGCCATGGACAGCGCCAAGGTTCGAGCGGTGTTGGATTGGAAGAGCCCGCGCAACCGGAAGGAGGTCCAACGGTTTGTCGGCTTTGCGAACTTCTATCGCAAGTTTATCAAGGGCTTCGCGATGCAGACGGCGGCCATCACTGACACGCTTAGCTCCAAGAAAAAGAAGTTCATTTGGACAGAGCAGGCGGAGCAGTCCTTTCAGGCACTCAAGCGTCTCTTCGCGTCGGAAGAGCAGCTGCTTCATGTCAACCCCAGCAAGCCGATGAGGGTGGAGACAGACGCTTCGGACAGAGCCGTGGGGGCGGTCCTGCTGCAGAAAGACCCGCAGGGGGTGTGGCGACCGGGAGCGTTTTACTCCAGGAAGCTCAGCAAGTCCGAGCAGAACTACACCATATGGGACAGGGAGTTGCTGGCAATTCATGCAGCGTTCAAGGCGTGGAGGCACTTTCTGATCGGCGCCAAGCACACGGTGCAGGTTTGCACGGACCACAAGAATCTAGAGCACTGGCGCACGGCACAGTTCCTGAACCAGAGGCAGATACGTTGGGCTGAGTTCTTTGCGAACTTCGACTTCCGAATAGAGTATGTCCCGGGGGACACCAACATCATGGCAGACGCTCTCTCCCGTAAGCCACAGTATCTGGAGGACGCAACACCAGCGGCCGCCATGCACATCTTCGCACCGACAGTGTGGGCGTGCGCCGCGGCGACCGTGGACCTAGAGGCGGTACGGCGAGCGTTGCAGGGGGACTCCTTCGCACAAGCAAAGATGGCAGAGGTGCAAAGGGGCAAGGCAGCGGCCGACGGTTTCCAGCTAAGAGATGGATTGCTCATCCGTAAAGGGGCCATCTACGTGCCGGGAGACGAACTTCGAGCCAAGGTGCTGCAGCAGCTGCACGACGCGCCCACGGCCGGGCACTTTGGCAAGGAGAAGACGGTGGAATTAGTAGCCAGGGATTTCTGGTGGCCTGGAATGAGAGGGGAGGTCGCAGACTACGTGGCGAGGTGTGACACCTGCCAGAGGGCCAAACCAGTGCACAAACCGCCGGCCGGACTGTTGGAGCCGCTGCAAACTCCGGTAGAACCTTGGGAAAGGGTGGCCCTGGACTTTGTCACGGATCTGCCCAGCTCAAGGGGCAAGACGGCAGTGCTGGTGGTGGTGGACCTGTTTTCCAAGATGGCGCATTTCATTCCGTGTGCTAAGGTGGCCACGGCGGAGCAAACCGCCAAACTGTTCATAGACCACGTGTTCAAGGTTCACGGTCTGCCACGGTCTATTCTGTCCGACCGCGGGCGGCAGTTCATCTCGAACTTCTGGCAGAAGCTGATGGGCTTCCTGAACGTCAAGATCAACCTGGCGTCGGCGAGACACCCGCAGACCAACGGGCAAGCGGAGCGGGTCAATGCCATCATGCAGCAGTACCTGAGATGTTATGCAAATCAACAGCCTGCGACGTGGGTGGATTACCTGCCGCTTGCAGAGTTCGCCTACAACAACACGAAGCACGTATCCACGGGGGTCACGCCGTTCTTCGCCAACAACGGGAGGCACCCCAGAACCTTCCCGGGACTGGAAAGAATGGGGGAGGGGGAGCCGCAGACAGCAGATGCGTTCGCGTCGGAGCTGCAGGAAGTCCACGATCAGCTGAGGCGCCACCTGGAGCTGGCCAAGCACGCATACAAGGTACAAGCAGACAAGCACAGAAGGGTTGGAGAAGAGCTCCACGTGGGAGACTGGGTTTGGTTAGCGGCCCACGCAGTGCCGGCCAGGTCGTTGGCCAAGAAGAAACTAGGGCATAAACAACTGGGGCCCTACCAAGTCGAAGAGCAGGTCAACCCGGTAGCTTTCAGACTGGCACTTCCGGAGGGTTCCAGAATGCATCCGGTATTCCACAGATCGGTGCTCACTCCCTACAAGGCACCGCACAGGTTCCAGGAACCCGGAACGGCGCCGAGTCCGGCCAGAGACAGAACAGGACACGCGGGAGCGGCACAGAAGGAACGCATCAACGAAGTCACGGAGATTTTGGACTCCAGATGGGGGGAAGAGGGGGTAGAATACTTTCTCGCCAAGGAGGGCACCCCGGCCAGTGCGAACAGCTGGGTGCCGGGATACGCCTTAGACGAACCTCTGCTCAAAGACGAGTTTCATGCCCTCTTCCCACATAGACCTATGCCAGCAGACTTTTTCGACGACTGGCTTTTCACACCCACGCTTTCGGCCAGCACGTTCCGGGGGTTCGACTCGGACGAGGAACCAACGCGAGACGTCCGTTCCCCGGAGGGGTCACCCTCGGGATCTGTCTCAGAACCCTCGTATTGGTGGGACGATAGGCCAGAGGAGCAGTTCCGCAGAAAGTGGCTGGACTGCTCAGGACGAGCAACGCCGCCAGGAGGAAGTGAGGGAGAGACGGACATGGACATTTTCGGGGACGACCCTGGTTTCGAGCACGGCGGCACAGAGATGGAAGCGGAGGTGACCGTCGTCGACGAGAGCAGGGAGGAAGTCCCGGAAGAGTTCAGATGGAGGCCCGCCACGGGAAGCGACCGATATCCGACGTTCGTCCCTTTGCAACAGCAGCCCCCAGCTCCAGCACCGGAAGGAGGGGAGGGGGGACTGGGGGGCTTCGAGGGGGGGATGGATGTCAGGGGTTTAGGAGCAGAGGCACGGGCAAGGGAGGAGACAGAGAGCGAAGGGGAGGAGGCAGAAGAAAAGATGAGTGATGACGACGACCCGAGATCTCCCAGTCTTTCCAGTGAATCAGAGGATTCACAGAAAGGAGCACCAGTGGCCAGGGCAAGGGGGGAGTCTAGGGGGGCACCCCAGGAAGATAGAGCCAGAGGGGACTCAGGGGGGAGCAGCTGGAAATCGGGACCAGCGTCACCGCCAGGAAGCAGGGAAGAGAAAGGGAGCCAGGGGGGAAGCGCTGGCAGCTCACCACAGGAGGGAGGGCATGAGTCAGGAGTGGCCACGCCTCCATCGGGGAGCGAAGAAACGGTTAAGAGGAAAGTGGAAGGTTGGGCGCGCGCGCCAAGTTCAAATGCAGAGGAAGGCGGTGCAGTAAGCAGCCCCGAAAGGGAACCAGGTCCTAAAGCCCGGCGCAAGGAGGCAGGAGGGTCCGGGTCAGCGTCAGAAGAATCCCGGAAGGAAGAAGCCCCGGGGGGTAGAGGGACCCAGAGGAGGACAGTCAGGCGGAAAAGGTGGAGCAAGGCTAGGATATTAAGTTGGTGCACACGGGGCGGAGACTCAGACGGAGCTTCGCCGATCTAGCTACTAGACGTAGAGTTTGCGCGCAGCAGCGTGAGAATGGAAACTGTAATTCAATAAAGACTTTTACTTAATGATCGCTGGCTAGCGTGATCCTCTGTGAGCTAGGATCTTCAAGCAGCTCTGACAACAACGCATATAAAATGCTTTTTCTTTACCAGTCTAGCTGAATCCAATGTTGGCCACTCCCTGGTTTAGACTTTAAATACAGTTATCTGGGAGTACTCAATGGGTGTCATACAATGCTAGTTTTTCTCAGGTTAGCGCTTAAAGGTAATGACTAACTTAAGTTCATTGATTTCAGTGGGCCTACTCTGGCTACAATTTAGTTGAATACAACACAGTGATACTTCTGAGCAGATATGCATAGGGTTGCACTGTAAGTTGACTTTCCTCTTAGTTTTAAAAATGAGGAATACAGGCCTGAAGTAAAGGTCATAGCTGCTCAGCAAGCATTAATGAGCGCTATATATCTTCTTCTAGCCTGGAAGTACCAAAGAGGAGTGCAACTACGGTGCCTCCATAACTACAGGCTTTCTTGATCACAAAGCCCTGACTGAACAATAGATGAAGGGAAATTTCTCAACCTTTCTATATCCACCCAAAGCAGCCCGAGGAGGTTGCTTCATGCCTCTCCTGACCCCTTTTACATTAGGGGAGGAGGGGGGAAAGCATTTGACTTGATACTCATGGAGTTTTGCTGTGAACTGAGTTCCTCCCCCATTGGTTTAAGCGCACAAAAGAGAGAAGTAATGCTTAAACAAGAAAATAGTCATTTGTCCACAGATGGAAAGGGGCAGCGCAGCCCTGTTGGTTCAATTGGATTTCTCAGCCATATTTAATACTATCAGGTCAACACCATGCCCCAGTGCCCAACAGCAGTGTTCATTTTCTGCAGTTTTATTACCATGGCGATTTAATGTATTTTACAGTTTTGTTATTATGTCGGTTGATATTTTATACCAAAAATATTTTCTTGCTATTTTGATAAGCAGGTTGGATTCTCTCTCCTCTCTCTCTTTTCCCCAGTGGCAGGATGTAATTTTAAAAAAAAGAAATCAATTGAAATAATAAATCTGACAATTATGTCATAAGGATGTGTAATGAAAAGGGAATGAAGAATTAAAAAGATGGCAGAGAAGGGAAAGAAACCTTGTGAGGAAGCAACCAGAGTTAACAGATACCTATTTGCCTTCAACCCTACAGCTTGTTTCCACTTGAAGCTATATCACAGAGATAGACGCTGCAACAAATTTACATTGAGGCCATTGTGCAACACAATCCTCTGAATGCTTATTCAGAAGTGAGTCCCACTGTATTTAGTGGCTTTCAGTCCCGAGCAAAAGAGAATAGGATTATATCCTCCACACAAATTGGGCATAAATTAATCATATCTTGTTTTTCAGCTAGAATGCAATTAGCCTTTATATTTAGCTATCAAGTACCTGCACCTCACCTGATTCGTTAGTAAAAATATTGTCATTTGTCAACTTGCAGCTTCCCTTCTAGAGCTAATCCGTGGCTAATCATAATGTTCTGTAATAAGCAACCTGCTGGGTGATATTTTTTAAATGTTAGGTGCTGTATATTAAAAATGCATCCCTACATCATTTGCATCAAGGCAGCTGAAAGTCATTTACAAAGGCCTGGAAGTTACCCGGTGCAAATTTTATGAGCTCCATTATGATTTAGTTCTCCTTCTTTGTAAACACTGACCAAAGTTATAGTCAAGCATGCATTTATTTAGGGAGCAGCTATTATTAGCATTGCCAGAGGAAGAAGAGGAGAAGCTTGCAAATGGAAAGGTCCAGCTCCAGACACAGAATGAAAGCTGGGAACCTGACCCCAGTAGGTGCCCACAATGCTTCCATGCCCCGCTTCCAGTGACCACCATCACTTTGACCCCCTAGGGAGAACTAAACCACCAAACGCATAAACCAAGATGCCCTATAACAGGCAAGTACAATGACTGCCCCCTGGTTTTGTGCAAAATATTTTAATAACAAAGATACAGGGTCCCCAGTCCAGCAGAAGTTCATTATGCTTGTTGCTGCAATCCCATACACAGTTACCTATCAGTAAGCCCCACTGAATCTTAATGAGACTTATTTCTGAGTAGGGATGGGTTAGTCTGTGTCTCTCATTTTCCCCACGCTTAAGTTGAGCTTGCCCCATTTTTGCATCAGTTTGTAAACTTTTAAAAAGTGTAAAAATTCATGTGTATTTTCCTAATAAATGCATTTTTGCAATAAACATTCCACGATAAAATGCATTTTGTATGTTATTTAAAATGATAAATGCATTTCTGTGCACACTTTTCCATAATATATACTGATTTTATACATGTGTTTTGGTTTGAGAGCTGCATTGCAAAATTCAGAAGGGCAAATTCTGAATTTTGCCCCTTGGTTCAGGAAATGTGATTTAGAAAGGTTTGCATTAAAATATGAAGTGAACAGATTGGTCCCTCATCCTTACTTCTGACTACACATATGCAGGATTGCTCCATAAATTACATTAAGTGAAACCACTGGAAGAAGTTAGTCTTTTTCATTATTTTTTCATATTTAGTCACACCTAGCATTAGTGAGATCAGGGCCTGTGATGAATTCTGAATGCCCAGTGCCATGCTGCTAAACAAATTGAGAGTATTTCTTGGATTAAACTTTTAAGCCAACTTTTAATACATTTTGGTGGCAAACCTCAAGAGTGTGTGTGTGTGTGTGTGTGTGTGTGTGTGTGTGTGCACATTATACTAAGAAAATCCCAAATGACAATGCTGAGAAGTCATTATAAAGAACTGACTGCACACTTTTCGTTCAGAAATATGGAGGCGCATAAAAGAGTAGTAATTATGAGAACAAAAACCGCATGGGTCTTTTGAGCTTCTTAAAGTGTTGACTCTCTTTCAGTCAAGCTTGGGAAACAGATCCAGCAGGAAGGGCTTCCAGGGCTTTCGTCCCCCACTGGTTCATTGCTTCTTATCTGTTTTCTTTACATTTAAAATTAGTTCACTAAATATTATCTATTTAGACTCGCTGTTCAGCTTGAGCCTATATTACACTTTAAGATTGTATCACTGCTTGGGGGACAGCACACCAGCCACGGAATTTAATTGAATGATAAAAATTAATCACATTAATGCTTGCTTTTCACTAGCATCTATCTAGTTCTTCCTTTCATATCTACTTTAGTTTTAGATACAGTGACTTCACTTCACTCCATTAGCATATTGGTAACTTCTTTATATGTTGGAGTTTCTGAGAAAAATATAAAGAATGACGAACCTCAACACAGAACTCAGTTAATTAGAAAATGCAGAAGACAGCTTGATATTGATTGATTGATTGATTGATTGATTGATAAATTAAGTACAGTGGTACCTTGGGTTACATATGCTTCAGGTTACAGACCCCGCTAACCCAGAAATAGTGCTTCAGGTTAAGAACTTTGCTTCAGGATGAGAACAGAAATCGTGCTCCGGCGGCGCAGCGACAGCGGGAGGCCCCATTAGCTAAAGTGGTGCTTCAGGTTAAGAACAGTTTCAGGTTAAGAACGGACCTCTGGAACGAATTAAGTACTTAACCCAAGGTACCACTGTAGAATTCTACTGCCATGTTGCTACAGAGAACAAGAGCACTAGGGGTTTAAGAGTGGTGGTGTTTTTTTCAGAGCTAGCAATATTCTGTTTAAGTACTTCACAACTCTCAGTTGCCCTTACAAGCACTTTGTATGGCACATCAGTATTCCTATCCTCATACCAGATGATGGCTGAGAGACTAGTTAGACAGAAATAAGTGGATAACACATGAAAAGCCCTCCAACTCTGTTCCATTATTGTGGCTTGGGTTAGCTCTCCCTTGCGTTTAGCTTCTACTCTCCTCTATTTTAACTTGGATAATTTCTAATGTTCATTTTGGAGTCTGCTCATGAGCTTTGTAGGGCAATGTCACCTGTTGATTGAAAGATCCTATGGTTCCTGCACAATCCTCGGCATATTTTCTCAGAAGTAAGTCTTGCCAAGTTCAATGGAGCTTACTCCCAAATAAGTGTGCATATGATTACAGGATGATATTTAGATCAAAATCTACATTTGAAAGCCACCAGTGAGGGAATGTGGACACAGACTTGGGCTCCACCCTACACCACAGAAAACTAGTAAGTTTCTTACTGATCACAGAATGCTTAGCAATAGCTCAACAATGGAAGAACCAGACTGTATCTGGGAAGAAATATGGGCCCCTTTCTTTAATTATGTTAATGACCAAAATCAAGACCTTGTAAAATCAACTGCTCAGTCTTGTTAGTGGAGATGTTATGTTAAGTAATATATTTGCACACTGAATGTGTAAGCTTCCGTCTAAATTCAATGGATAGAACAAGCAACATTAGCTATACTGCTGGATAAGTGGTTATTGGTTCTTGTATTTGGAAAGAAAGAAAGAAAGAAAGAAAGAAAGAAAGAAAGAAAGAAAGAAAGAAAGAAAGAAAGAAAGAAAGAAAAGCTATAAAAGGGAATGCCTATTTTCATACACAAATATCAAATTATGCTTAAATGTTGGCAATGCAACTGGGAAAACAATGTGAATGTCAGACTGCACAGCGTTCAGATGATAGGTTTTAATTTCCAGCAAAATGCTTGCAGCTAAATCCAGTATCCTACTGGGAAAATGATACAATATACGCTACAGTTCTGTGTGCTACATCAATTACAAATGCATGTGAATTTAATTCTCTGTGTGGGAAGGAAACTGCTCTCTATGCTGAAAGTCATTCTACGACCTGTGCCCTTTTATTTCTTACCTAAGCACAAAATCAGCTCCAGTTTGCAAAGATGTTAAGATATCTTTGATGCAATTGCTATTTTTGTGCCCAGTAAATCACCATCATCACCATCACCATCATCAGTGAGGTAGCTCACTCATGTAGGATCAGAGCCATATTTCTCAGTTTCTGGGAATACATAGATTTAGGGCAGCCTTCCCCAAACCTATTTCCTGCAGGTGTTTTGGGTTACAGATTTCATCATTCCTGACCATGATGGTTGGGGCTGCTAAGACTTATAGAACAACATCTGAAGGGCACCAGGATGGGGAGAGCTGGTTTAAGGTCTAGTATGGCTAAGGTCTAAAGGAGGGCTGAGGAACAAGTTCCAGCCTACAGACCAGCTCCTGTGTTCTTCCAACCCATCCAACCCCTTTGACAGGCAGGTGAGCCTACCTGCCTACCAGTCACCTGATATCAACATGATAGACATACAGTGAGACAAAATATTATCTCTATAACAACAACAACAACAACAACAACAACAACAACAACAACAACAACAACAACAACAATAATAATTTTGTCATTTATACCCCGCCCATATGGCTGGGTTTCCCCAGCCTCTCTGAGCAGCTTCCACTACATATAAAACAAAATAAAATGTTTCTAGAGGATGAATGCGAAAAGTCACTCCATGTCAGACCTGGAACATTGTGTCTTTTTTGTAGCTTTTTCCTGTGCATGTTGGCAACATCGTATTCAGTCCATTACTTTCAGGAGAGTGCTTTAACTTAAAGCAATCGATTTGAGAATCAAGAGGATGAATATAACATTTTGCTTTCCAAAAAAACCACCTAGGTAAATCCCCAAAAATGTCAGCAACTTTGTTTTATGCAGTCTTGTACTTTACCCAGCTGTTGTCACAAGTTCTGTTCCTCAACCCTTTTTCCTGTGGGCTTTGAGAAATACCTGCTGTTCCAACGAGCTGTTAGAGCTTGTTTGATATCCACCAAATGTTAGCACACACTATAAGTTAATTATTAACACTTTGCTGTGAACGAGTGCCACTAACTTTTCTCCCCCCTGAGTAGTGTTTTGATTAGAAAGTTTCACAACAGTTTTTATTTTTTTATTTTTTGCTTTCCAGAGGCTTGCTTTTTCCTCTGAACTAGCACAACTGCTCTCGTCAGTAAAAACTACAACTAATTTAATAAGGCATCAGAAGGCATAGTACTGATGGTGGTGGTGGTGGTGGTGGTGGTGGTGGTGATACATTAGCTCAGAATTCACTTTTGGAGACTTTGTCCTGGGTGCTTTATTTCCCTCCAAAGTAATTTTCTTTAATTGAAAAGGAAACCTGAACTAGGAATTGAGATAAGTCAGAATGTTTTGATGTAGGTGTTAAAACTAGATTGGCTAAACACTTATCTGAGCAGTCGCCCTACTCTGAAAAAACAAGGGACTGGTCCCTAGGAAAGACAGAAAGCATATGTCCCCACTTCTCCAAGAAGCCACCAATGAAAACTAAAGAGCTGCCTTGTGTGTTCAATATTAGTTATTTAAGGATTAATATATTCTACCCTTCAACAAGCTTCTTGGGTGGCTCAATGGCTGAGCTTTTTTAAAGAAGACCCCAAAATTGTAGAGCTTTTTTTTGGCAGCCCTACTCAATGTAAGTTGTTGAGAACCAAGCCAGCATCTATACTGTTACCTCTTACATAGCCATCACCTAGGTAACCTACCAGTTCTTCTGTCTCTGTCCACTTCTCAGAGCTGGGGAGAAGGATGGTTCTTTTGCCAATGGCTCTTAATGGCCTATTATTGTTTCTTAACAGCTCTGCGTTTAACTAGCCTGGTCAGGCTGGTTTTCATGAGCCACCCCAGGGATTCCTTGTCTGGCACAGTTCTGCAGCTTGCATTTTCCTTTCATATCCCACATATCAGCTGGATTCTGACATTCATTAATTCCTTGGGTTTAGGTGTAGGTCTCTTCCCCTCTCGGGACATGGGTGGCGCTGTGGGTTAAACCACAGAGCCTAGGACTTGCTGATCAGAAGGTTGGCAGTTCGAATCCCTGCGATGGGGTGAGCTCCCGTTGCTCAGTCCCTGCTCCTGCCAACCTAGCAGTTTGAAAGCATGTCAAAGTGCAAGTAGATAAATAGGTACTGCTCCGGCGGGAAGGCAAACGGCGTTTCCGTGCACTACTCTGGTTCACAAGAAGCGGCATAGTCATGCTGGCCACGTGACCCGGAAGCTGTATGCCGGCTCCCTCGACCAATAAAGCGAGATGAGCGCCGCAACCCCAGAGTCGGCCACGACTGGACCTAATGGTCAGGGGTCCCTTTACCTTTACTCTTCCCCTCAGATTTATAACAGTACAAACAGATTGGAATCCTTGAGGTTGTTTTTTTCAGCCAAGGTGATGCTCCTCTGGGTGTCAATATATTGTTGCTGGTTTATTATTTCTTACCCACTCTTCACCATAAGGTCCCAGTAATGAAAAATAAGTGCCTACTCAACACATGCACCCCCACATGAAATTCTGGGGGGGGGGGGTCCCTAAACTGTCCAGAGAAGATTTGGGGGGAATGGGGGATGTGATGGGAGGAGAGAGAGAATATTCCCATTTCACAAGCCCACTTGAGGAGTTCCTTAGAATTCAGTCTGATTGGAGGTTTTAAGCTCACCTTACTGCCTTGAGGCAGCCAAAGGATGGTGCATGTGTTTCTTGCCCATGAACATTTCTCCAGCATTCTGCAGGCTGTACTTCCTGATCAGAAAAAGCCCCATGGGAAAGTGTTATTTCATGATGTCAATCCCTTGGTTTTAATGGAATCGTGGAAAGCCAGAAGCTGCAGAGTGCAGGCTACCAGTGCAATGATTTGTAGAATGAAAGAGAGCACTCGCCTCCTCCCTCCAGTAACCTCAAAATCAAGGTATTCATGGTATATGTAATGTTCATGTTGATGGAGGGATGTATGCGCACACTCACACATCTCTAGCTCACCAATGAGATTTTCAATAGGCTTCTCTCTCCCTTTTGGTAATTTCCAAAGGCAATTTCTTTTTCTCATTAATTGGGGATGGTGTAGAATAAAAATAGGATAAGTTTTCAGTGCAGCACTTCTATATGTTAACCATAAAACTGCGTTCCACACAGAGGCCATGCTGCCCACCTGGGGGCTTCATAAACCATTTATTTCTGCTGCCTACCTGGGACTGCAAAGATAAAGGGTATGTCAGGCCCCTGGCAGAGCACAGACCACGGCTGAAGGCCTATTCTCAGCTTCCTGGGTCAAATGTTCTAAGGGCCTGACTCCAACTCCTTACCCTGATAATTTTAGTCTAGGCTTCTAAGAAAGATCCCTTCTTTTACTGCACTGTGATAAAAACTAATTGGCAACTCACTTATAGCACTGATCTTTCTCTTCAACTGCAATTGCCCTTTTCTCTTCGTAAAAAAAGAACTGACTTTTGCCTCAGTTGTATAGTTAACCAATAATTTTCCCCATTATCTTGACATTTCCTGTGCTATTTGACATTTAGTTTGCCGTGTGTGTGTGTGTGTGTGTGTGTGTGTGTGTGTGTGGTGTTGTTTTCCCCTTCAATTGTTTTCTTTCTGTCTCATTAGCTGCCTTTTTGTATCTACAGTTAGAAGCTCGGGAAAGGATATGCCTAGAAATTCAGCATCTGCTTCACAAGCTGAGTGTCAGTATGCATGTTTGTACAGCAATCTTGTAATTAAACAATTTACTATGGTAGGAGAAACCACTTCTCTAGAGTGGTTGTTCCTAGTCCTAGCTTGATTTCAGGCAGCTAAGGGATGAATTTCGCCATCCTTGGTTAGCTGGCTGTCCTTTAGTTTTTGTCTATCCAGGATGAACCTATTTTATGTTTGTGTATACTAGTGGCAACGTGGTTGTCTGAATGCTGTTGTTATTATTTCAGTTTATTAGTTGCATGACTCATTAAAAGTCTCCAAGCAACTTACAGAATTTTCAAAACATAAAGCATGACATAAAATCAGAAAAGGAACAATGTGGTTATTTTTCTATAATCTATAAAGCAAACCCAACAATACAGCAGCAAAAAACCCCACCATCAACAGTTTACAATTTCATCCTATTTCATTAAATGGCTGGCAGAAGAGGTACATTTTTACCTGGTACTGAAAGGATGTCAATGATGGTGCCAAGCAGATCTCACTGAGGATATTCCAGAAAAAGGAAGCCACAACTGAAAAGACCTTCTCCCTTGTTGTGAGTTGCTGAACTTCTCTCAGAGGGGTCACCTGGATTAGGTCTCAGATGAAGACCAGGTAGGTTCACATCTGGAGAGGTACTCCAAAAGATAGTGGAGTCCTGAGCCATAGGGGTCATGCTTTATAGGTCAAAACCAGCATTTTGACTTGGGCTCAGAAACCTTCAGACACCCAGTGCAGCTGTCCCAGGATCCATGTTATATGACTGGCTCACCTGCAGTCAGGCAGCCACATTCTGCACTAGTTTTCAAAGGCAGCCCCACGCAAAGCACATTGTTCTAATGATATAACTGGTGCTCATATTTCCTGACTTTGAAAACACATGTCTTGGCAGTTCATAATATTCTCGTCATATATAAGGTGAAAATTATGGCCTCATAAATTCTTCTCCAACAAGGATTTTATAGTTTTATAAAACCATTATCTATCTATCTACAGAGATATAGATATATCTGTAGAAGTGTGATACAAGCAAGCTCCCAATTTATGCAGGTGTTCTGAGGCATCATGCACATCAGTGGGATGTACATAAGCCTGGCCCATCTTGTATTGCTCTAGCCCCTTCTAATGATTTGAATGCGTCCAAGGGGAGTTGCCTGTATTTTCCAAATACAGCGGTAACTCGGTTTTCAAGTATCTCGGAAGCCAAATGTTTTGGTTTTTGAATGCTGAAAACCCAGAAGTAAATGCTTCCATTTTTGAGCATGAGTCAGAAGTCAAATGGCTTCATCTGCATTTTTCCCTCTTCAGTTTTCTCCATTGAAACTGCAAACCACCTCTGCGCCTCGATTCTCAAACATTTCAGAAGCTGAACGGTCTTCCAGAATGGATTACATTTGAAAACCAAGGTACCACTGTAATTCCACATCACGGGTGAGGGATCTGTGGCCCTCAAGATGTTGCTGAACCACAGCTCCCATCATCTCTGACCATTGGTTGTGCTGGCAGGAGCTGATGAGAGTTGGAGGCCACAATCACACAGTCACAGCTCCCCCCCCCCCGAAACCTGGGAACCGTTGTTTGTTAAGGATGTTGAGAGTTGTTAGGACAGCCCTACACCCCTCACACAGCTAATAATTCTCAGAGTGATTTAACAATCAACCTCTTCATAAGGCAGGGCTGCCATATGGCCGGGTTTCTCCGGGCACATTCAGGAGTTTGGCCAGAAAATGGCGTCCGGGCAGATTTTTGGCATTTCGGTAAAATGTTTGGTAAAACCTGGACGCATGGTAACGGGGGTTAGGTTTTGTGGGGAGATGTTCCCAAGAAAAGCTCAACAACTTTGACCCCCCCCCCTAAATTTGAACAACTTTTTCTGGATTTTCACTTTAGGGAATATGGCAGCCCTATCATAAGGAACCCTGCGAATGGTGGCTCTGGGAGGGAAAACAACAATTCTCAGGGCCTTTAACAGGTTTCAGCTCCCAGAACTCTTTGGGGAAGCCATGACTGTTTAAAGTAGTATCATAGTGCCTTAAATGTAAAATGAGGAAGTGGCCAAAGTCAAACAACATCTAGACGGTCACAGGCTCCCTACCACTACTCTTAAATACATTCCCGCCCCCCTGCAGAAAGGGAAGGTGTTTAAAATACAGTGTAATTTTGCTCTCTGTTCCTCAGCCATTCATTTCTATGTGAATTTGATTAGCCACAGTGTAGTTATGGAACCTAAGAGTATCTTTCAAAAGCAACTTATATATCAGTTAGTGGTTCCTTGTTTCCAAGGGCCAGTGAATGTTAATTTTAGAGTACACTCGTTTTTTTCCTACAAATCAATGGTCTTCCAAGGAATAAATAGCCCTTTAGTGCTCGTTTCTCTTTGGACCTCTTCAGATGGTGATTGGAAAACCATCACACTCCATCAATGTGCCACTAGATTAGTCACCTACTGATGCCAGCTGCAAAGCCTCTAATTTTGTAATGTAGTGCAATTAGCCAGCTAGGAGAAAGTGTGGCCTCCTTGGTTATATGGTCTCATCCTGTATTATAAGGGAGCATGGCTACCAGGGTGACCCTGAACCTTGAGTGGTGATGTTCAAGTGATAACCAGTGGCTATCATCCAAAGCAATTTCATTGTTCTTTACTCCCTGTCAAAGCCCTACCCTTTTCCCTTAAAGTATTACAGCCATTAGTCCTCTGACACCAAAACAGATGTCCTTGCTTCAGTCTACTTGTACACTATCTGTAAAAGAATCAGTTACCAAGGCCCTCCTCTTAAAGGTCACTTTTATCTTAAGATTTTGGGGAAAGCTTGTAATAGAATCTTGCATTTAACTCTTATGTTTAACTTTTAGAGAAGCCGACCAAGTCATTATCTCCATTGAAATGCAAAACCTGATTTATGCTCACATTAAGTGGTGGTGGTGGGATGTTTTGTTTTGTTTTGTTTTGTTGTTAGTTTGTTTTTTTAAAGAAAGCTCTTTATTCATTCCTATACATGTTCCTTCTATTGAAAATTTAAAGCAGCAACTAAACCACAAATAAACCGAATTCTTTTCAACAGGGGTAGAAAACCAAAAGGGCTGGGAAGGTACTTCAGGGTTGTTGTTTTTTCAAAAGTTCCCAGTGTGTCCAGCAGTGCTTGCTATTCACCCCACAGAAAACAGTAGGGAGAGTCTATAGCTCAGTTGTGGAGCATGTTCATGTAAAAGGTCCCAGGTTCAAAACCTGGCATCTCCAGGAAGCTCTTTCACATAGCAGGACTAAGAAAGAACGCTACATATTATCATGGAGGAGTGAGACTGCCAGTGTCTATCCAGTTATCCCGATGTTTTTCCATGCCTTAAGATATAGACCCCAAAGGGTGAATGGTGGTAGTATACTGAGGAATTTAAACAAGGCCATGAGATGTCTTGGGTCAGCAGTAGTTCTCATCCAAAACCATCTGGTCTTAAACACTCATAGACTAGATGGCATGGATCAAGAAAGATATTTGCATATAGCAGACTGCCAGCTTCAGTTAACTCTAAATTCTTGCCACCATTTCATTCTCCCACATCACCCTTTAAGACCTTTTCCTAAGCCAGGAGGGATTCTATGATGACATCCAGCTCTGTGGAGCATGTTCTTGATATATCTGCCTTCTCCACACATTGGCCATTATTATAACATCAGGCTTTCTAAATAAATAGTTGAGAAGTAGTTCAGCTTAGATGTGGGAAACAAGATACACTCATGAGATCAAGAAGGCAACAGTTTTTCATAGCGAAGCATCAGATTTACAAAATTTGTGGATCTCAGGAAAGGAAGGTATCAGGGGGGCCTGATCCACCAACAAGAACTGAGGCATTGACAAGGGACTTTTAGTCCTGTTCTGACAATCAGGTGAGCTGGAACATGCCCTCTGAGCAGAGTTTTGGCATGTTCTGCACATTCTCAGTTTTGTAACACAGGAGACGGACAGTTGATGGACTCCTAGGATAGAAGTTGGGGAGAAGTAAAGGTGAGGATTGGAGAGAGATGTACAATTTCTTCCTGGCACACAGAACAATTATCAAAACATTTTCTGGCTGAGTGCATGTCAGGTGCATGGTATGTGCAGGGTAGGCAACTATGAAACAGTGTTACCAAGCCATTATGACAAGTAAATCGTGAAGAGAGTGGCTCATAGAGGTGGACATCTTTTGCCAACATGGGTGACTTGCAATGGCTATTTCTAAACTCTCCACTTAGTGCTTGAGGTTAAACAGATGAGTTAATGGCAAACTCTCATTGAATTGATCCCACCCTGCATAATCAGGGTTGTGGTCTCTGAGCAGCTATAGGATGAGGCAAATTTGTCCCTCATAATTGAATGAGAGTTGCAATAGCCTGAGAACTATTTTTAGTCCCTTCATTCCCAGATACATTTCAGAGGGATTTTGTGTGTGTGTGTGTGTGTGTGTGTGTGTGTGTGTGTGTGTGACTTTTGTACATATCACATGCCTTCTGAGTGCTCCTCTGCCACTCGTGCTAGAGGCTGCTTTATGTTCCTCCTCCTCTTTTCTATTTCTTAGAGATATCATCTGTCTGGTGTTCATCATTTGGGACACTGCAGAAGTCTTGGTTGTTTCTTCCTTTGTACTGCTAGATTACAGAATCCCTCTTTTGGCACATTCCAGATGTTTGTCTTAGTTTCAGTTTTTTGGTCCCCTGCATTCTCATTTTTGTTCTTTTGCTTCAGCATTTATCAGTTCGACATCACCAGTTTTAGACCATTTATTATTTATGTTATTTTTTAAATAAATACAAAAATCTAAACTTCCCTTCATTGAAACAGATCCCAGAGCAATGTAAAATAACAGCAAAAGGACATAAAACATCTGTTTGCACTAGGGATGGGCAAATCTCTTTCCAGACAATGTCAATTTCCATGAGTTTTTACCCATATATCAATTCTGTCTCATTTCTGCATTAGTTTATGAAAAATAATTGAAAATTAACATTTAAATACATACATTTCTCAGAATATGCTTTTAAAAAATGTATTTTCTGTCTCCATATGCATTTTTAAATTATTATTTTTTAAATGTTATTGCCAAAAGCTGTATTAGAACATTCAAGAATTGAGAAAGCCAGAGGATAACTAACAATGCAATCCTGACCACATACACTCAAAAGTAAATCATATTGAATTCAATGGTTGTTTACTCCCAGGTAAGTGGGGTTTGAATTGAATCGTAAGAAAGAAATTCAATATAGCACTTAGAAAAGCGTTCCCACAGTACAAGCATTTCAGCTTACCAGATGTAACAATCTTTCCTCTCCTCCCCCACATGCTGTTCTTGGGGTCGTCCCCCCAATAACCAGTTTGGAAAACACAGGGGGAGGAGGGGGGGACTGTGCTAGCTTAGTGAAAGATTTAGGGCACTGCAGACAGTTCCATCACACAGGGCAAAGAGTTGAGGGTGCACAACATTGAGAAGATCCATAACTGAGAAGATCCATTTGGGGGCACCAAATCATGGTGCCATACCACCAAAGATTATCAAAGTCCGTCCCTGAATAGCTGAAGGACTTGGCTTGGCTTCCACTAATGGGATTCATTGGTTGAATCTGGTCCTTGAATACCAAAAAAATCAGTCCAGCAGTACATTTAGCAGGAAAGAACTTCTCTCCTGTAGTGTCCACACTCCCAATGGAGTGAATGATTCCCATTGACTTTGGGGCACCTACGCCTACCAAGGTGAAAGTGCTTTACTGCTGAAGTACATAACTTAACTGACTGTGTTGGCAGATAGTACAGAAGGGAATGAGTTGCAACTCAGCTAAACTGATACTGTTTAGTAGAAAGGTTGAAGTGTACCATAAAGTGGAAATTCCAAAATTATTGCTGCTATTACTATTATTATTATTATTTATCTTTCATCTGATGATCACAGGGCAGTTTGCAGTAGAAAAACACAAAAATACATAGCATAATAATGAACAAAAAAATACCACACAAACACACACACATTTTAAAAAAAGGTCATAGATTTTTTTATTAGCCAAAGCCCTGTGTGAGGAGGAATGTTTTTGCCAGGCACATAAAGATATGTACTGAAGGTGACATGTGAGCCTCTCTGGGGATAGCATTTCACCAACAGGGAGCCACCACAGAAAAGGCCCATTCTCATGTTGCCGCCATCTGGACCTCTTGTGGAGGGGGCACACAAAGAAAAGCTTCAGATGATGATCATAGGGTCTGGGTTGGTTCATATGGGGAGAGTCAGTCCTTGAGTTACTGCAGTTTTGAGCCATTTAAGACTTTATAGGTCAAAACCAACACAGTATTATTCTAGGATTGTTCAGTATTGGCTTCAACTCTACTAGAGGAGATCCACCATGGTTCAACCATGGGCTGCCATGCACTCTGCACAATACAGCAGAAGTATCTCATGTCTGTGTTTCCTCACCTGTCTCAACACCAAAGCACAATCTAATTGTCCTATTTTTCTTCCAAACCCAATCACCTATCACATGAATACATTGGTCGAATAGTGGTTTCTTTGATCTCTTCCTAAAACACAATCAAGGGCTAATAATTATGGCAATATTAAAATAAAAAAGGTTGGGATCCATCAACCATGAACTAACAAAAGCATTTAATGGATGGCAAACTCGACATGTGTATACTGCACTTTGTGAAGAGTGGGAAACTCAGTTTTATAGGTGTTATGCAGCCAGCTCACCAGATGAAAAGGCAGTGATTATTATAAAAAGACTTCACAGACTTAACTCTCAGTGAAATTAAACAATGCACATTCAGTTCTTTTCATGAAGAGAAAGGGGCAATTACTGTTGACAGGTAAATACATTGCTATAAAGCTACTGCATAGTAATTTATGATTGCATATTAATACAAGGACAGGCTATATAAAACTGTACACTAAAGCCCACTGGCTTCTCATAAGTCAGCTTTTACATGGAACCTGCTTGAAACAGACTTCCCTTGGGAATTCCTTCAACTTGTGAGCACCCAGGGCATTATGGCTCACTGTTATGGTTTAGAGATCTTTGTCTATGGGGTGACAGGTCCAAGGAGCTGGTGGGACTGTCCCTCAGTTTTGGCTCGGGGGCATGACTCCTCATTTGCATGTAAAATGTACCAGATTATACATTCCATTTGCACAGTTGGGCTTTCACCCTCTCTTCCCTCTGCATGCCTCCCCCCCCCACTCCCTAAAAACACACAGACAAAACTATTGCAAGAGTGCAACACTGAATCCCACCCTCTGTGTAGAGCAGCCACAGCACGGTCCCAATTTCAAGTCGCCTCCGTGTGGCAAACCAACTTCAACAGTTGGGTGGTAGACATATGACCACAAATAGAATTTCCTGTGCTTTCAAACACAAAGCTTTTCATCTGCAACAGTTTATATAGTCAGTCTTCTGGGAATCATTATGACCCACTTCACTGGCAGAGAAAGCCACTCGGGCGCCTAGGGTGGCACGCCCAGGGGCAGTGAGCGCCATCCATAAGGGCAGGGCGAGGGCAGGGTGCATCATGGGGCCTCTGGAGTCTGCCTGCCTCCTCCCACTCAGCCGCCCTACAGCAGCAGGCTGGACCGTTGGGGCAGCGGGCGGACCGTTGGGCAGGGGGCAGGGGGGAGGCAGCAGGCGGACCGTTGGAACAGCACGGAGCCTGCGTGCGCCTAAGCCACCACACCTCTCCAAGGAGAGATGTGTGGCTCAAGCGCGCTGCAGGCCTCGCGGTGAGTGCCACCCAGCATTTTGTCACCCCCTCAGTGGTGACACCTGGGGTGCACCGCACCTACCGCACCCCCTTCCTCCGCCCCTGTACTTACCCCAGGCAATGGCATGCTTGTCTGCCATGCACCTAAATAAGAGTGTGCTGCTGGCACTCCAGATGAATGCTGTATATCTGGAAACCTGAAATTCATGACCTCCACACCTCTCAAATTCAGCATCCACATGCACAAGCCTCCAACTGAAGTGCTCATATCACACCATACATTACATATGATACTGGTGGTCCATGCAGACCTGCTCCTTTACTTGGTTCTGGTTAAAGTTTAAGACTATGCCATCTTTCAGTGGGGAAAGGCTCCCAAGATTTTTCTCACAAGGGAAAAACACACATATGCACAATTCAAGCCTTTACAACTTACAAAAAATGTAAGGCAACAAAATCTTAACATTTCAAAGAAAAACACTTCACGCTCCTGCCAAAACGCAAAGGCCGGTTCCCAGAAGGCTGTCGTAGTGAGCAGGAGCAAATCCACAGGGGACACCTGCTTGGAGTGAGTAATTATCTACTTCAAGGTGCCAGGCAAACTCTTCCTCCTACCTTAGAATCCCAGCCACCAACTGGGAAGAGTTTAAGTATATTTGTGGCTTCTTCCTTGCTTACTTTTGAGTGGAGCGAGTTGTATTAGACCTGCCATTTATATATGTTTGGGTGTATTTTTAGTCTTTTATTCTCTTCGGCTTTTTATGTTTTTAATGTTTGTACTATGTTGTAAGTCACTTTGGGTTAATTTAAAAATAAAAATAGTGACTAAAATGGCAATAGTAATATTGTCAGCCAGGAAAGTGTCTAAACCAGGCTCAGATTTTGAGTAACCAAGTGATATGCACACATATGTGAAGCAACTGAGGTCAATAACTGTTGAGAGCTTAGAAGCTTTAGAACTATGCCAAGGACATGGGAACTGTAACCATGACCCTTGCTTCAGTCAAACGAGAGCTATACTTTTTGCTTCCGGCATTCACTAGACTATCAAACTGCAATTTATGGAATGTCAGTTCCAGTAACAGGAATATACATACATGAATTTAAGACAGAAGGAACATGCAACCTGTACTAAGTCTTCAATCAACTGTAGTTTGAGTCACTGCTTTTAGAAAACAGAATCCCTTTAGACATATAAGCATAATCTCTTCTCCAGTCTGGGTCATGCATTGCCCAGTTTCATTACTTATGGCTAGATTGGTTTAAGGACAGCTGCTGATTTCCTACTTTCTGAAAAGCAAAATTTAAATTCTGCACTTACATCGCTTCATCTTTCTGCTTCAATTCATCTTATTTCCAAGCTGGCAATTTCCTTCCTAGAGGAGACTTTCAAAATTATATCAAATCAGTGAAACAGCATTAGGTCAAGAGGCCTTAAGTTAGAGATCTCAAGGGAGCTTTGAGAATGGTTAAAGGTATGGATGCAGTTTACAGCTTTAACAAAGTAAATTCCTTGAAGTTGTAATGAGGTTATGTTGGATAATACAAGGGGAGGGAGGAAGAGGTCATTCAAAACAATATTTCCTAATACTTTGAAGGCTGTGGTGCAAATTAAAATAATAAATCATTCATTGACAGGGAGCAGTTCTAAGGAAAATAGGGTGTAGATTTCAACAAGTTAATATGATGAGTATTTTGAAGTTTTTACACTCTGCACAGTGCAATAACAAGTAGGATGGTAATTCTTATTAACTAAAATCCATGCTTCCAAAAGGTGCCAATTTCATTCTATCAGACTGAGGTAAGAGGTTCTGTTTTAAAGAAAACATAGCAGGTACGGAAAGTGTCAGTTGCTCACTGGATATATTAGAACTTGCAAGGGATTTGGGAGAAAATGCAAGGAAAATGCAACAAAATATAATTCTGCAAACCCCATACTCATAGTATACTCAATCATCACAGCATGCTGCTTAACCATAGGGGCAGGAAAGGAATGGAATGCTGGATGGAATGGGGTAGAAAACTGCTCATACCCAGCTTTCTAGGCATAACACAAGTGGAAGTGGGGACGATGAATCACAAATTCCCCAGGATGCCTTGGAGGTATTTGGGGTTTAGCAAAGGTGAAGTGAGATCCCTATGAGACAGCCCAAGTCAAAGCTGGGGCCTCTAAACTGCTCTTTGAAAATAATGTCTCTAAGACTACCCAAATGCCAGGGTGGGATGATGAGGGGAAGTGAGAGCAGGCACCAGAATGGAGAGAGCGCATGGATGGAGAGCTCTGTTGAGATTTACAGGTTTAGCTTGTCGCCAGAGGGAATTGTTTTATCAGTGCTCTCTGATCCCAAGGCTTTGGTGAAGGGAGCAGCTTTGAAAGAGCAAAACCTATGTATTAAAGCTTATGTAAGAGTCCAGGATGGGGAGGAGGTGCAGAGGGAGGGCCCTGGAGTGACTTGCAAGCTTGTAATCAAAGGGGATTGTTTCCCTTTCTACTTTCCACTCCAAAATCAGCTTTAGGGTGTGTAACACAAAACCCCCTGAAACTATTTGTTTGCAGTTTGGCAGGTTTCTTACCTCTCTCTTGTGAGTGGTTTTCAGACCAATTGCCCACAAAACACTAGGAGAGGGCAAATGATTCTCATCCTAAACCCGTAGCCCCTGCCCTAGCAGCAAAACCACTGCATCCATCCTTCTGACATTTGCAGGACTCATGCCTCAGAAGGGGCAAACTTGCTGGCAAATTTAGTCCAGTTCTGCCCAAATATTTTTTTAAAAATATACACATATCTTTTCTTGGGGGGGAGAGGGTTACATTTTAGATGTGTCCATCACAAAGCCTCTAGATCTATTTGTTTGTAGTTCTGCAGGCTGTATCCATTCCAGAGGGGCTACTGTGCCAGCAGATTTCATCCATTTCTGTCAGAAAAATAAAGTTTTCACCATTTTTAAAATTTCCTAATGGTGAACAGAAGTGGGGAAATGAAGCACATTGGGACCCTGAGCCAATCTGGTCAGCTTCCAGATTGGTCTGGGTCAAATTGGGCCATTTACAAAGCAGGAAATCAGGGTCTGGGGTGCAGTGTGTGTATGTGTGTCCATGTCCAAGATGCTAACTATTGTTCAGCCACATTGAGGAAAGTGTCAAAATAGTCATGTAATTGAAAATGCAATATACATAGATATTAAGGAAAAACACGTGTAAACCAGTGCTGCTTGCCAAATCACATATTTAGGGTTATGCTTTTCTTCTTTGAAGGTCTCCCTCCGTCTCAGTCCTCTCTTCAGGCCTTTGTCCCAGTCTGACAGATTTCAAGCCAGAGCGGGCCTTGGGGCACCATTCTGCAATAATTTGACAGGCTCAATGTATATTTATTTCCCACATCCAGATGTTCCACTGACCTACCATCCCCTTCAGCTTTCTCTGAAGCTCAGCAGTCAAATTCACTGACATGGTCTGGTTGTTATGTGCCACTCTGGTGACACAAGGCAGCCGTAAAGAGTGCCAACCACTCAGTTAAGTAGAATTTATAGCTGATATGCTGGACCAGAGTGGTTCAAAAGTTGCCCTGGTCTACCTGCCCTTATGTTTTTCATTAAACCAGCCCAAAGACCAACAGTATTATTAGCTTGGAGAGAGAATCTTGGCCTTTAGAGTATACCTCAATCTGTAGCTGGTTTTATGGGAATGGATTTATAGTCTCCTGTTGTTGTGGCATCGGTGAAATCATTTCCGTACCTCAGAATCTCTCGTTTTATGACAAATAATATGCATAAATTGATAGACAAATTCATGACTCTCTGTCTTTGGGAAAATGCCCCAGTGTATCACTTGGCAGGTCTTTGAAATTTATTACAGGCACGTTAAAATATATGCAAAACTCTCAAAGGGAAATGTATTCTTTCCATGAAAAATCTAACAGCAAATCCTAAAGGTGGGTTAATCAGTTTTATTCAGCTTTCAGTTTGTGACAATGTGTAATCTAACTAAAAGAAAAAAAAACTTTTATGACTGTATCTTCTGATATAATCCCCTACAATTTTTGTTTTTGTTTTTCTCCTTCTTTTATACTTGAACCAAATACATATTTATATGCCAGTAAAATGAATATAATAGAATTTTCCGCAGTGATGGGAAAATAAGATAATCCATATTCTAATGCAAATGCCAGAATTTAGGGGCGAGTTGATGCCGACACGTTCATCAGACAATAACTCCCTCTCCGAGTTACGACTTGCAAGTACAAAAGAGTCGCCCGAGATCAAATGCCGGAGACAGAACTTTTGCAGCTCGTGTCACCCCAAACAAAAGACTTTTCAGCAAAGATAGTTCACTCGTTTGGCCTCATGGAAAGATTCAAAACGATCCAGAAAATGCAGGTGGTACAGTTCCTGCAGGAATATACCATCTCCTATTACAGGTGGGTGATAAAATATTTTAGAATGTTCCTCAAGGTCAAAAAAACAAACAAAAAACCCTGAACGCAATGACAGACATTTCTAATCATATGGGTTTCCCCAACACGCAAGCTTTCCACATGCAAGGGATTTTCAGTTGGGGGTGCACTAAACATGTAATTCCACCCCCATCTGCATTCCAAAGTGGTACAGTCAGTGGTAGCTGATACCTTCCCATGAATCTCATCTCTTTTAGAGTCTTGTAGCCAAAGAGACAGAGAGGGAGGGAGAGGATAGGTGCTCATAAAATGGAGTGTCTGGTATCTATGAAGGTGGCTGATACTAAACTGCCTTTGAGTTTTATTTTTCTTTCCCAAGTGTATTGGAAATGAAGGCTATTGCAAATGCAGTCTGAAGTTTTAAGGGTATGGAACCAACCCTGCAACCAATAAGTGAAACTTTTCCATCATCATCCTCTCTCTCTCTCTCTCTCTCTGCCGATTGAAGTCTATGTAATTAGCTACCATATGACCAATTATTTTAACTTAATCAAAGAATGCTTTTCTGTATTCCGTGGTTGTCTTAATACATCTTACTATCACTATCATATTATTTAGACATTTTATTAGATGAATATGTCTCTTGGGGTTCAAACAATTGATCACTTTTATTCAACAAACCTGTCTCTTTTACTTCCTCTAAAGATGGATTATACTTAATGGAAACATTATGTTAAAATGGAGCATGCGAGAAATCTATAATGTCCTCTGTGTTAAACCAGGAGGGAGGTAATGAACTGCCAGATGTATCTGGAAACTTACTTTTCATGTTTAAGGTGTTAAAAAGTTTTACTGTAATCAATCTACTGAGTTACAGATGATTAATTACAGCGTCAGTAAATTTTGTTGTTATTTAGTGAGGGTATATAAATTAACAGTAGCAACTAGCCAGATTTTGTAATACAATTTATGGCTCTTGACAATTAAAAAGCATATGCAATTACAAGAAAATGGCAACAGTAAATGTAAATATATTCCAGTTGTTTAATTAAAATCATAAATACACTGAAGAGCCATAATCCTTTTGATTTTTCAAATTTTCAAGGCTTATGTGGACCTGAAAAGACTGGGGTCCAGAGTCCCAATATGACCACTTAGCAATTTTGAAGAGAGGAATGCACACAGCTTTCTCCTTCAGAAAAAAAACACCAAAATGTCCTGACTTGCTTTGGGCCTCAAGCAGCTATATGAGCAAAGATAAAGCAGACCCAACACCTTTCATTGCCCTGAAGCAAAACCAAGATGGCGGCCTCCATCCCATTCTATGCACAAAAGCTTGGTGGCCTCGTAGTTCTCTGACTTTGATGCTGATAACATGACATGGTCCTCCACTGTAGTCAAGGGTAGTGCTGAGGTGGAGGTGGTATCTGAGGAGCTGAAGGAAGGAGTAAATAGGAGAGGTTTATAGCATGGCAGAAGTTGGTTTTTAGTAGCCATCAGCTACCACTCATTGTACCACTTTGGAATGCAAATGGGGGGGGGGGATTACATGTTTTAGACATCTAGAAATTCCAGTGTTTGAAACACCTGAAGTTGCTGAAGGAAGATGAAATCCACAGAAGATGAATGACCTTCCTATCGTTTCTTTAGCCATTGACAGTAATGCATTAATATAGCTTAGTAAGGTCTAAGCCAAGGATGGGGAACCTGTGGCCCTCCAGATATTCTTGGATTCCCATCAGCCCCATGTCACGGCCCATTTCAGATAAGGAAGGCACACATCTGATATTTAACTCTTTATTGACAAGAGAAACACAGCAGTTCTACAGTGCTCTGAATGCACACTCATATACGCCTCTAGCTTCTAGGCAGCTGTCCACAGGTCTGAGCCCCAGGGAGCTGTAGCAACAGTGGGGCTCCTCTCCTCCTTCCTCTGATGGGTTGCATGCCAGCAACCTGAAAATTCTCCAACATGGAAGTCATCGCTGCTCTTCTCTTTTCAAGCCCCTCCTGCTTCTAGGAGCCAGAGGGGAGGTGGGGATTCTACTGACCTGTCCCTCACCTGACCTGTCCCTGCTTCCTCTCCCATACCCTAGCCCAGTGATCTGGAATGATGGGAGACATAGCTCAACAACATCCTGAGGGCCACAGGTTATTCATCTGTGGTTTCTGTTCATAACCATACCACTGAACTCCAAAGGGGGGCAATAAAAACAGGTTCCTCCTGTTTTTTTGAGAGATTGCTACAAAACCACAGGCCGCTTTAAAAATAACAGCAAGCAGCCTTCCATCCATTTGAAAACCAAGGCAGTGCGCACTCCTATTCAAGCAGTGTGATTTATTGCCCCCTGGTAAATTATATATCACCGTTCTGAATATGAAGAATGAGAATAGTAACAAACAAATCCTACAGAGCGACCTCAAATTGACAGGAGAACACTGCCTGTGGATTTCGGTATGCATTTGGAAATTGCTTTCCATGACAAGCATTTGAGCCAGGTGCTGTAAATTTTAGAAGACAAAAGCTTTGACTTGCACTTTGACACTTGACTTGGAACTGGATTCTGCAATCCAAGCTAGCCTTTGTGGAAACCTGAGTTATGTACAACGGGTTTTTTTAAAAAATAAAGCAAACAAACATGGACAAGTTTGGAAGTCACAGGAAAGCGACGTGATGCTTTAAGCATCTACAAAGGATTGAATGCAAGAAACAGTGAAATCAGAGATATCTCTTTTTTAAAAAAGAAAAAAGAAAACTGGTGGTCCCTCAAGTTCAGCTACTTACAAATCACAAAAAGTCTTATTCTTTTTGGAATTTGCTTGAATCCCTTCCTTGAAATACTGAGACTGGAGGCACCCAGAGTTAAGTTGGGTCTGAGGATTAAAGGGTTAAACAAAAGGGGTAGGTTTTGAGAAAGAACTAAAAGGGACTTGACAGATAGAGATTTGTTGAATATAAGGGTGGAGAACAAGGAAATAATTGTAGGTGTGAGTAATGGCCACAGGAGGGAGACGAAATAAAAAGCAATGCTTTTTTCTTACCCACCCGCATAAGCTAAAAAACAAAGAAACACGTTATTTGTTTTTCCATCATTGGATCTTTAGAAATTGCATTGATAGCATGTTTTGCATGCTGTAAAGTTCTATCAAAGCAGCACAAACAGTTGTTTAAAGAAATATGGCAGTATTAGATGCAAGCTCTCCCTCTTGGTGTATGTGTACACATAGGGGTATACACAAATGTCCGAAAAGGGTGTGGTATTCATTGCTCAAGAGAGGAGATGAAGACCAAACTAAAGAATAAACACATGGAGATGAAACAGTCTGTGTGTTTTTATAAGGGGGAAAAATGATTTCAGTGATATTAGTTGATTAAAAGGATTGCCTTTCAGAGTGAACAATGAAAATCATAATAGATTTAGTTCTGTTTTTGCAATAAAAGTATAATAAAAAATAATGAGTCTGGATTCCACTACTAAGCGATGAAGTTTGACTCATCTCTAATATCTGCCAATACCAAATGCATTACTTTAAAAGTTGTTTGGAAGAACCACACTTTGTGGCTTCCTCTTTGAGCCTCCATGAACATTGGGGACATAAATCCCTGTTCTAGAAATGGCCAGTGTTCAGTTAAATCTGACAAATATTTCTGCTGCTCATGCTACAGTGTGTGAAGATTCCCAATACAGTTCAGTATAGTGCAGTAGTTGCCAGTACAATTGTTGCTGTTGTTGTTGTTGTTAATTGAATTTATATTCTGCCCTATACTCGGAGGTCTCAGGGCAGTTCACAGAATAAATACAACACATATCAACAAACAAAGTGGCTGGATCAGATGTGTTCCTTTCTCAATTTAGAATTTAGAGCAGCCTTCCCAAACCTTCTACCCTTTCACATGTTTTGGACTGCTACTCCCATCATTCCCCGGTAGCATGACCAAACATTTAAAGCACTATTTTAAATTATCATGGCTTCCCCAAAGTATCCTGGGAGCTGTGGTTTGTTAAGGGTTCTGAGAGCTGTTAGGAAACCCCTGTTCCTCGCACAGAGCTACAATTTCTAGAGTAGTTTAACAATCCCACTTCTTGGTGAATTATGAAGGCACATGAAGCAACTGTCTTAGTGAAGCTAGGCTGATCGAGGTCTGGTGAATGCATGAATGAGAACTACATATATTCTACCTTAGGTACACCTCACTTTTCGTCCAAAGATCTCAAGATACACATATATCTTTCCTCCCAATAATAAAATAATAATTTATGTACCACTCACATGCCAAAATGGTTCCTAAGCAGTTTAAAATCAGTTATAACATCAAAAAAAAATCCACACATAATTAAAATGCATAATAAAACCATTCCATGGATGCGTTAAAAACTTCAAAGATTAAAATATACAATAAAAGAAGCAATCTGAAAAGCTTAACAAGTAAAGCAGCAATTTAAATCATTAGATCAGGAAGTTTAGGTTCAGAGACATGCTTCACTGGACAGGTGTGTCTTCACAAGCAGCTTGTTAGGTAGGTTAGATTGGAATGATTCGCAAAATGGGAATCTGGATCTTAGTCTCCCGGGTTCTGTCTTTCAATATGCTGCTGATTTGGAAGATAAGACAGCCCTGCCTTCACTTCTCCCCCCTCAGCCCTGCCTTCACAACTTTAATCTCAGTCTACCTGTATGCACACATATACACTCTCTGCCTGCCAGGTGACCATACCTGATGAACAAGAGGACAGAGTTCCTCTACCTTTAACAGTCATGTAGAATACCAGCAGGTATAGTCAGCTGCTACTTCCTCCTAGTTTGTGGTTGGTGACATCTTGACATCGCAAGGGCAAGCCACAGGAGAATTGCTCTTAGTATATATAATCTCCTTCCAATGAGCCTGTTATTGACAGCATTTACCACAAACAAATCTCATTTAATCCAATTAACAAGAAATACCACAAATTCCAACAATAAAAGCCTCTTTCCCCCACATCCCTTCATTTCTGAAAGGTCACATAAGTTTCTCATTAAGGCATCTTTCACAGCAAAACCAAGAACTTTAATAATAAAAAAGAAGTCTGTTATCTTTTTACTGTTGTGTCTCTCCTTTTACAACATACACAGTCACTCACTTAAAGCAGCAAATCACTCTAATTGCTTCTGCTGCCATTGAAGGGTAGTTTCCCCCCCTCGTCTCAAAGCTGATTCCAGCATTTTTTGATGGTGCACTGTATAAGATTTTATTGACCAACAAAGAAACATCATGAAATACATTTCCATCTCCCTAATATTGATTTAAGTCAAGCCCGGTAATCATATAAAAGCAAAGTTTTTATAGCCTGCCAGAACAAGAAACTGAAATGCCGAGCTAAAAACAATTGTTTTGGAGAGAAGCAAACTTCTGCTTGTCCAAATGGCAAGTCAAACTCAAAGAAGAATGTTTGCAAACTTTTGATAGCACAAGCCTCTGCTTTTATATTTTTTCAAATCAAATTGCAAGCACGCGGCACACTTAATGCTGAAAAAGGTTGGATGGAGAGCAAAAATATAGTCTGAAGGGAAGGTGCATGAAACCACTGCCTTGCTGAAGCTAAGCAGGTCCAGGTCTGGTCAGTAACTGGATGGGAGACCACCTGAGAGTTCCATTGGGTTTCAGGACAGAAGAAAGGTAGGATGTCAATAATTTATCAATCCCATGCAGAGAGGCAATAGGTGGAGATTCCACTTAGCTATCAGTGCTAATAGATGTTGACAGACATACCCTGTATTACCCTTGTTTCAGGGCAGGCAACAAGATGGGCTTCTCTATGCATCTGCAAAGAGCCACACCTAACAGGCCAGGCCCTTGCTAAGTGCCAGAGCTCTATGAAACTGCTCTTTCCCTTTCCTGTTGCTGTTTGTTCCACCCTAGTCAGTGGTGGCAGAGGCAAAGAGTAGTAGATGCTGCCATATGGAACATAGGAACTTTTTTGAGTCACACCATTGGTCCATCTAGGTCAGTATGGTCTGCCCTGACTAGCAACAGTTCTCTAGGGCTTCTCACAGGGTTCTTTTCCAGTCCTACCTGGAGATGCTGGGGATCGAACTTGAGACCTTTTGGGTGCAAAGCAGGTGCTCTACCACTGAGCTACAGCCTTTCCCCAAGCCATGGCTTTGTTCTCGTAGAATGGGACCAGAGGGGGAGGCTGAGCAGCAAGGAGGGCATGTTGCCTGAGCCATCTAAGTGAATGGGACTAGCATGCCTGCCAAACACTTATTTTTTCCTTTTTCCTTTATATTGCCCAACACATAAGGAGAGCCTTTAGCAGCAACCACAAATGTCTCATACCTTGCTGGCACTTTTCCAGCTGAAAGTTGACTTAACCCCTACATCTGAATTAATGAAAATATTCTCTGCATTGTTTCTGACACTAGAGATTAATATAATTCCATCAAAGTCCTCTTTATCTGCTAAACCTTTTCATTATAACTTTGAATAGACGTTCTCGTTCCTCATCTGCTCCTCTTCTTTTGGTCTTGTCTTGATTTGCTTTTATTATTATTATTCATTTCTTGAAAAGAGATTTTTATGGGAACAACTTGTATGGAGCCTATATTTGGACATTATATAATGAATTCTGGAATTTGCTAATTACAAATCATCCCTTCCATTGTCCTTTCCCATACAAACGTGTCTGTCTAACTTCATCCCTACAGCATTAGAGTGCAGCTATGAAATGTTATCTATCTTTTGCACCGTCTTTGTTGCAGTCTGTATTTGACACCCATTGATGTTTGATTTTCATGTTTCACACTTGACGGTATGTTATGGTCGACATGCAATGATATTTGGTATTGGCTGTAAGGAAAGTGGATGTGTGGTGGTGTATCATAGTGGTTGTCAGTTTTTCAGCCTTCAGAGAACGCTTTCCATCCTGGTGGGTTTGTCAAGGAACACTTGTGCATTGCAGAAAATTCTAGGGCATCTTCTTAGATGCACACTTCATTCACTCTTGGTCCTCACAATTAGCCACTGTGAACTGAAAGTGCCGCATTCCCCCGAGGCTGAACATTGTAGACATATTTTATCTAGCAAAGGTAGCATCCAATGATGATTAATATTTGGCAGATGACAGCTTATAAGATTTCAATATTTGCAGCCTGCCAAGCAAGCAAGAGAAGTGAACAAGGGTCTGATTGTAAGGTTTTCAAAAAAACTCACATACAAAATGCTGGTTTTAATTTTGAATGTAACATTGCTCATTCAAATGATGAATTTGGAATATTCCTTTCAGTTCTAATTTCAAGCACTGTCTGGATACCCTGAAGGTAGAGACGGGTGGATCTATCCTTTCAGTTTGCCAGGCTTTCCAAACTTCAGTTTGCCCTATTTGTGCATTATTTACACTTAAATAATAATAATCACAAAAACTTTTAAATGTGGGTTTCTCCTGAGCAGTTTTGTACACATTTTGGTTGCTTTAGGCACAACTGACTATGGTGTCCTTCTCAAATGACTCAATGGGATGGGTGTTGCAGTTAATGCACTAGGACTGGTTCCACTCCTTGCTGCAAGGTTGCTACCAGGAGACTGTATTAGGAGACTGTTGCCTGGATCCATAGCCAAGGACTTACTCGGTCTCCTGTGCTATTCAGTGTCTATATGAAACCATGGGAGCCAGTCAGCCAGGGATTTGGAGCCCAGTGTCATCAGTATGCCAATAACACACAGCTCTGTCTCTCCATTCCATTTGAATCAGGAGAGGCTGTGAAGGCATTGGACCAGTGCCTGGAAGCAGTAATGGACTGGATGAGGGCCAATAAACTGAAGCTGAATCTTGATAAGATGGAGGTGCCAGGGGTGGCCAGTTCTCCTGTCTGGAAATTAGGATAATGACCTGCTCTGAGAGACTTTGCATTTCCCATGAAGAAAAAGCTGGTTGTCTTAAGAGTACTCCATGATACAAATCTATCATTGGAGCCCCAAGCAACTTCTGTGGCTGTGAGTTCTTCTGCCCAGCTTAGGCCTCTGCAGTCCACTCGAGTGACCTCCTATCTGGGCTTCATGAGCTGCCCTTGAAGATAGTCTGAAATATGTAGCAAGTGCCACCTGAGGTCCTTTGGAGAGAAAGGCGGGATAGACATTGCTAAATAAATGGTGCAGAATTTGGCTGCAAGTTTGGTGAGTAGGGCAGTCAAATGGGACCACGTTTCACCAATGCTGAAAGCACTGAACTGGCTGCCAGTGAACTGCCACCCCTAATTCAAGGTGTCGGCGCTAGCATACAAAGTCCTAAATGGCTTCAGACGAAAGTGATTAAAAGATTACCACACCCAGTATCACCCATTTCAGGTGCTTAGCAGGGGAGACCCTGTTCATCAGGAGTGGCAAACTGGATCTGGCAAGCAGGCTGTCCTATGAGCCAAGTTTGACTGGTGGGTGGAGCCGATGAACTATCAATCACCTGACATCACAGTGATTTCAGACGACGGGGGAATGATTAATGGACTTCAATGTCTGTACACTAATGCGCAAAGCATGGGAAATAAACAAGATGAGCTTGAGCTCTTGGTACAGCAAACTAAATATGACATAATAGGCATCACTGAAACCTGGTGGGATAAGTCCCACGATTGGAATGTAATAATGGGGGGATACAATCTATTTCAGAGAAACAGACCAGACAAGAAAAGAGGAGGAGTGGCGTTATATGTCAGGGATGTGTATACCTGTGAAGAGATCCAAGATTTAGAACCTCAAAGCCAATGTGAGAGCATTTGGCTCAAAATTAAGGGAGAGAAGAATAACAGAGACCTCATTGTGGGAGTTTACTATAGATCCCCAAGCCAAACGGAGGACATAGATGATGCCTTCCTGGAACAGATGGCCAAGCATGCAAAAGGAAGGGAGATAGTAGTAATGGGGGACTTCAATTACCCGGATATTTGTTGGACGTCAAACTCAGCCAAGAGCATAAGGTCAAACAGATTCCTCACTGGCCTTGCAGACAACTTCATTGTCCAGAAAGTGGGAGAAGCAACAAGAGGAACAGCCATTTTAGATCTGGTCCTAACCAATGTTGATGACCTGGTTAGTGGGGTAGAAGTGGAAGGATCATTAGGCGCGAGTGATCATGCTCTTCTGAAGTTTACTATACAGCGGAAAGGAGCAGCCAAGCATACTAGGACTCAATTTCTTGACTTTAAGAAAGCCGACTTCATAAAACTTAGGGAAGTGCTGGGTGAGATCCCATGGACAGTAATACTAAAAGGAAAGGGAGTTCATGATGGCTGGGAGTTTGTTAAGAGGGAGATAGTAAAAGCACAACGTCAGGCAATACCAATGAGACGGAAACATGGAAGGTGCCTAAAGAAGCCAGGGTGGCTATCTAAAGAACTTTTAACTGAATTAAGATTAAAAAAGGATGTGTACAAAAAATGGAAAAGGGGGGAAACCACCAAAGAGGAATTCAAACAAATAGCCAGCACGTGTAGACACAAAGTCAGAAAAGCTAAAGCACAGAATGAACTCAGGCTCGCTAGAGAGGTTAAAAGCAACAAAAAAGGCTTTTATGGGTATGTTCGTAGCAAAAGGAAGAACAAAGAAACAGTGGGGTCACTCAGAGGAGAAGATGGTGAAATGCAAACAGGGGACACAGAAAGGGCTGAACTCCTCAATGCCTTCTTTGCCTCAGTCTTCTCCGATAAAGAAAACAATGCCCGACCTGAAGAATTTGGAGCAAATGATTCAGCAAAGGAAACACAGCCCAGAATAACTAAGGAGACAGTACAAGAATATTTGGCTAGTTTAGATGTATTCAAGTCTCCAGGGCCAGATGAACTGCATCCAAGAGTATTAAAAGAACTGGCAGATGTGATCTCAGAACCACTGGCAGTCATCTTCGAGAAATCCTGGAGAACAGGCGAAGTCCCGGCAGACTGGAGGAGGGCAAATGTTGTCCCTATTTTCAAAAAGGGGAAAAGAGAGGACCCAAATAATTACCGCCCAGTCAGTCTGACATCAATAGCAGGGAAGATTCTGGAGCAGATCATTAAGCAAACAGTCTGTGAGCACCTAGAAAGGAATGCTGTGATCACCAATAGTCAACATGGATTTCTGAAAAATAAGTCATGTCAGACTAACCTGATCTCATTTTTTGACAGAATTACAAGCCTGGTAGATGAAGGGAACTCAGTGGATATAGCCTACCTTGATTTCAGTAAGGCATTTGACAAGGTGCCCCATGATATTCTTGTAAAGAAGCTGGTAAAATGCGGTCTTGACTCTGCTACCACTCAGTGGATTTGTAACTGGCTGACTGACCGAACCCAAAGGGTGCTCATCAATGGTTCCTCTTCATCCTGGAGAAGAGTGACTAGTGGGGTGCCACAGGGTTCTGTCTTGGGCCCGGTCTTATTTAACATCTTTATCAACGACTTGGATGATGGACTCAAGGGCATCCTGATCAAATTTGCAGATGACACCAAACTGGGAGGGGTGGCTAACACCCCAGAGGACAGGATCACACTTCAAAACGACCTTGACAGATTAGAGAACTGGGCCAAAACAAACAAAATGAATTTTAACAGGGAGAAATGTAAAGTATTGCACTTGGGCAAAAAAAATGAGAGGCACAAATACAAGATGGGTGACACCTGGCTTGAGAGCAGTACATGTGAAAAGGATCTAGGAGTCTTGGTTGACCACAAACTTGACATGAGCCAACAGTGTGACGCGGCAGCTAAAAAAGCCAATGCAATTCTGGGCTGCATCAATAGGAGTATAGCATCTAGATCAAGGGAAGTAATAGTGCCACTGTATTCTGCTCTGGTCAGACCACACCTGGAGTACTGTGTCCAGTTCTGGGCACCACAATTCAAGAAGGACACTGACAAACTGGAACGTGTCCAGAGGAGGGCAACCAAAATGGTCAAAGGCCTGGAAACGATGCCTTATGAGGAACGGCTAAGGGAGCTGGGCATGTTTAGCCTGGAGAAGAGGAGGTTAAGGGGTGATATGATAGCCATGTTCAAATATATAAAAGGATGTCACATAGAGGAGGGAGAAAGGTTGTTTTCTGCTGCTCCAGAGAAGCGGACACGGAGCAATGGATCCAAACTACAAGAAAGAAGATTCCACCTAAACATTAGGAAGAACTTCCTGACAGTAAGAGCTGTTCGACAGTGGAATTTGCTGCCAAGGAGTGTGGTGGAGTCTCCTACTTTGGAGGTCTTTAAGCAGAGGCTTGACAACCATATGTCAGGAGTGCTCTGATGGTGTTTCCTGCTTGGCAGGGGGTTGGACTCGATGGCCCTTGTGGTCTCTTCCAACTCTATGATTCTATGATTCTATGATTCTATGATTCTATGACTCATTTTTAACTAAGTGGTTTGAAATCAAACCATGTTGGCACAACACCCATATCACAAATGATCAGCTGAAGGTTAAAAAAAACAAAAACCCAACTCTAAAGCAAGCAATAATATACACATAGTTTCAAGCAGTAATATACCGTATTTTTCGCTCAATAACACACACGTAGTTTTTAGAGGAGGAAAACAAGAAAAAAAATATTCTAAACGAAATAGTGGATATATGATTTTTGTGGTTCATGCTGTGGCCACAGACATGTGATCTGACAGTGAGTTTGGAGTAGCCCAATGCAAAAATCCTGAGGATCCATGTGGATCCATGCTTTATAACTACGGAGGAGGGAAGGAAGGGGAACCATGGATCCTCTGCTCACGACTGCAGCAGACACACACACCCCGCCACCCGCAGGCATTCGCTCCATAACACGCACAGACATTTCCCCTTACTTTCTAGGAGGAAAAAGGTGAGTGTTATGGTGCAAAAAATACGGTACATGTTTTTGCCAGCATTTTCGTAAGTTATTTTCACTAACTTTATTTTTATTTGTTTTTTGGTCAACATTTCCCCTGATATAAGCATTTTACTAAAAATGCTTGTTGGAGAAATCCATCACAGAATTCGGAGAAGTGCAAATTTCAAAGGCTATCTATAATTTAGTTTGTTTATTGGTTCGGGAAGTTCGAATTAAGTAGGTTCGAATTCAAATGCAGATTGAATACTTTTATCCCTTAGCCCATCTTAAAGTAACCATTGACAAGTCCTGGATCCAAATGAATTTTAATCTTCAAGGCCTCTGATTTTCCCAGGCAAATACTTTAAGATGTTTCCCCAATACCATCACCACTATTATAATCTCAGATTAATAGCTTTCAGCAGCTTCATTTATTTACTGGCACAGAATATCAATGAGAATCCATAGTGTAGGGGATAGAAGCCTGCTTTAGTGCTCCTGCTTCCACTGAGTTGTGCGGAATACACTGTGGGAAGATCTCGCATTGAACTTTCTGTCACTCTTGCAAGGGAAGGCACAAAAGAAAATGTCTTGCATGTTAATCATTTTTGAAGCCTTGTAATTGTTTTCTGATGAAAGCTGGAGCTGGTGTGATAGTTCTCCAAAGACAGTAAATGACTTTTTCCTATTGTCTTCTTCACAGGCGTGAAGCACAGAGAAAAGAGCACTGAATTTCCCATAAGAGCACTAAAGGTGAAATTTATACTTGCACAGAGTCCTGTGTATCACTTAAATGACACTTAAAGCACATATTAAAGGATAAATCCTGCCTTCACCTCCTCCCAACAGCAGTCAGGAATCTCAGGCTGTAGAGCTAATGGGTTTCAGCTGCACCAGCACGAGGAGTCTGGGGAGACATTGTTGGCATTGACAAAACTCTGTGAAACTACACTATAGGTGGACATAATATCAGTGGCGGCTGGTGCCCACTGGAACTTACAGGGCAAAAATCAGAGAGGCCAACAGTAAATAAAGCCAGAGTCAACTAATCCTAGTTTTGTCCCCATCCACCTCACTGTTGTTCAACAGGGGGGCAAAACTGTATCTAAGCAGGAGGAAGGTAATAGACAAGCAGGGACACTCCATGGACTGGTTGTAAGTAAGAGGGCAGGCAGGTGGGAACCAGCTGAGGACAGACTCCCATATGCCCTGACGGGCCAGCCTCTACTGCATATATTACAGACCTTGGAAGGGGATTGAAGATTTGTTCGAAAATGTAACGTCCAAATCTACAGGGCTCTGTAATATATGCAGTGGAGGCTGGTCCATTAGGGGGTCTGTTCCTGCACTCATCTAGGTTTATGATGTTGCAGAGACTCATTTCCTAGCTCTGTTGCCATTGCACAGGTGGTGGTGGTGAAGAGGAGACCTCCATTCCTTCTTTCCTTCTTCCTTCCTGTTTGCTTCCACCAGAGCAAGCAGAGCAAGTAAATGAGTAGGAGAGAAGGATAAGTGGATCTGGAGGGTCATTAGTGGGTAGGAGTTAAGGTGTTTGTGCAAGATATCCTGGGGTCAGAGGCTAACAGGTCGAGAAGATCCCTCTATTAAGTGCTGAGCCAAGCATTCTACAATGAGAACTGAAAATAGGGAGTACTTTGGAAGGTGAAAGGCAGTGGCGGAGGAAGAGGAGCGTGGGGGGAGCACACTGCCCCTGACAATGCGATCCCCAGGGTGCCATCGCAGCTGTCCCCCACCCGCGCTGGGTGCCCTGCCCCTACAGGTGGTGCGCCATGCCCCTGGGACGTGTGCCACACCCCTGCAGGTGGTGCGCCATGCCCCCGGGATGCGCACCAGCCCGCCCCCGCCTGCTCTCCATCCCCGATGCCAGAGCATGAAGCTCCGCCACCAGTGAAAGGGATGAGACTAAAGTGTGCTACTTTTTCCCTGTCTGTTCCATTTTCACCACTTGTTCAATGCAGCAGTGTTTTTTGTTGTTGTTTATGTTTGGGACCCAGAATGCCCCATGAAAAGCACTGTGGCATCCATGTTGCATCATTCCTGGGGGGAATTAGCTGAATTTAAAAGTGGAAAAATGAGAATTTAACAAATTCACCCATCCCTAAATTTTGTGGTTCACAAAGGGTCAACAAGACAAACCAATATAGTGGCATTGGAACAAAGTCTCCTAAATGCAAATAGGAACATTCCTGTGGAGAGAGAGAAATAGGAACATGCCTGGGTATACAGTGTGACAGGGCCATAATCCTGTTTTGATACTCTCAGTACATTCAGCAAGATAGTTTTATTCTGGTCTTATTTTTATAGCATTTTCTAGAATAAGCACCATTAATGCAGCTCTGGTTCAGAAGTAGTATACGGGCAATATTCCCAGACTGTTGAAAGAAAATGAAATTCGGGCTCATTATTACTATTATTAGTTTATTTTATTATTATTCCCTATGAAGGAAGTGTAATCAGATGAGATGGCACATTCACCATCCAAAGCAAAAGCATTTTGATCTACCCAGGCAATGTATTTGATAGCAATGGCAGGACAAAAAAAGGAAGAATGACATTGGGTATGTGTGTGGATGTGCTGCGGTACAGAAGAAGAACTAAGAGGTTAACCGACTGAAGCTCAAAAGGCTGCTATAAATACAGAGAGCTACACTGCCAGGTTCCGAAGGGAACCTTATTTAATGTCTGATGGAAAGAGTGAATCCTGTGAGTTGTCAGAGGAGATGAAATGGGAAAAAGTGAAAGTCAAGATCCCTTTATGACAAGCAGGTGCAAAGGGGAGCTGGACATATGAATTTCTCAGGTGTCTATAGAGGTTTTGTTGTCATTTTTTGGTCCGAGCACAAAGTACATTTCCTCCTTCACCACAGAGTGATCACACAACCGGCTCCCACCCACCTGAGACTGTAAGAAGAGGGACAGATTTCAGAAATGAAAAAGGAGGTTTCCTGACACTCCTGAGATTTAGCAACTTGCACTTGTATAAATTTAAAACTGGCTTTGGCCCTTATCTTGCCCCTCTCTCACAAACTTGAGTTGAGCACACCTTCCTTCCCTTCCCATCTCTCCACCCCTCCACAGCTGGTGTCGTTTGTGGGAAATCCAGGAGGGTTTCAACCAGTTTGCCCTTTTTTGGCAAAAACACCCCTCATATTTATAGGGAAGGTGGCTCTGCCAGCAACCAGTGTAAAAATTATTCGGAAGAGTACCAAGATAGAAAAGACTTTGTTCCCGATAAGCTAAGCAACTGAGGATTTCAAGTGTGAACTTTAAGCCTGTCTCGCAAGATGAAAAGATTAGAAGCTTCCGTTTCGTAGTCCCTTACTCCTCCCTGGCTGCCCTGGATCAACAGTCGGTGACACAATAGGAAAATGCACCACACCCCGACACTGAACACAGGATCAGCCACTTCTGCAGCTCTGCTCAGCAGCCACTCAGCCAGAATCAGCTAATACCTTAGATAAGGATTGTGTCTGGAGCAACAGCAACATAGGGAACAGTCAAGGACTCTCTTTTGCGCTCTCTCTCTCTCTCTCTATCTAACTATTGTGCTACATGATGGAGCTGTCCCCCACAACACACAATATATCCTCATTTCCCTTCCAATTTGAGCAGCTCAAGATTTAAGGGAAATGGAGCAAATACAAAACCAGTCTTAGAGAAAATGCTTGATAACTGTTCAAATTCAGGTTTTTCCCAAGGAAGCAATTTACCCAGGAAGGTGGTGAGAAATTCACAACTGCTCTGGACAGTCAGAACAGCTCGCCCAAAGCAGTAGTCAATCATTCTAGAAGATTTACGAACTGGCACCCTGCACAGTGTGCACCAATTTCCAAATGACTTTGGTTTGTCCTAAAAATGAAACCATTTCCCCCCATAGATGACACAATTTGGCAGTACTGTTGGGGTTCATGAGGGTCCAAATGAAGACAATGGGACAGGAGCACATGATGTAACACTTTGTGGATCCTTCTTCAGATGACTGGGGACAATAAACACATAATCCAAATGTCCTGGACATTAACCAGGCAGTCCTTGTTGACCTCTATAGGTTTCACATCAAATATCTAAGTTGACCAAGGAAATGGTCTAGCAACCTGATGTTGTGCCATGATTGCTATGGAAATGATCAGGTCCAGGATGAGAGACCATGAAATCTGCTCTGAGCTTGCAAAAAACAAAGTACATTAAATAAAGGTGTTCCCAGAACTACTTCCCCATCACGACACAGTGAAAAGGTTGTGTAGAATGGACTTCAGGGATGGACCGACAATGAGAGCCACTTATGCATTTCGTGTTACGTAAGGAAGCCCAATGATAATGGAGCAGCTATGGGGGAGGGAGGAAACCTGTCGCCCCCATGTACTCTTAATGGGAGCCTAAGTAGAACACACATTGTTCAGTACAAAAGCAAATTGTGGAACATGTCTATGGGGGCACATATTTCTCATTAGTGCTACTAATCCTGAAATTATTTCCTTTGTGAGGCATCAAAAAAGAGTTTTTCCCCCTCTCTAAATTCTGTGCTTCTGTTAATCAGAACATCTACCACCAGCTGTGAAATTAGCCTCACTGTCTGAAATATGGGTGGCACATTCCCTCCAGCATTTGAAACCACAGGGAAGGGCATTGTTTTGCAGCTGAAATTCAGCAGTCATTTATAAGAGCAGCAACTTAATGCAATTAATGCAAATCATTTAAAGCATGTTTTAAAAGAGTATTAAGAGCATATGGTGATTAATATGTGCTAATTAAAGACAACCTAATTATTTCCACATGCAAATAGAGGCTTATTTGAACATGCAAATGCAGAAAATGAAACACCATCTCCCACATATAAACTTCAAGTGCCTATTTCGGGCCTGCTCCTTGAGGTTAAAAGAAATTAAGCTGTTTAAAATTAAAGAGATTTCTATTTAATCTTAATTTTAATTGCTGGAGCTATAAATTAGCAAAGAAATTGGCCACACTAATAATAAAGGAAGCACTTGATGTGGAGACATATTTATAGTACAATTAGTAAACACCAAAACCCATTGTTGCAGAAAGCCAATCAGGGATTCTGCCTTAGGTCTACAGCATAATTTCATAGAAAGTTAATTCTACACCCATTCACGCCAGTTAAACTTTGGAACAACTCCAGATGTACCCAAACAAAGCATCAAGGGGTGTTTTTCCCCCTGCATTAATGGACTTCATCTCTAAAATGTCTGTAAGCAAAACAAACAAAACAAAACAAAAGCCTCATGAATTTAACCCATCCCCAGTCACTATAATAACAATTATGATCCTCCACTAAAGACTTAAAGTATGCAACTGGATCTCTCTTCTGCCTTGTTCCTCAATCCCACCTTCTAGTTTCTTCCTAAATCCTGACTTCCTCTCTGGGTGACTTCCTGGCTCTCTGCTACCCACTTCTCCTAGGTCAGCCTTTGGCCCTGCTACCTCTTCCACCCATCCTTAGGACCCTGCCAGTCCCTGACATTTGCTATTGGATTCCTAGCTTGTCCCTCAGCTCTGGTTCACATCAGACTGCTGATCATGGCCCAGCCCTGACACATAGAATTCATAGAATCATAGAGTTGGAAGGGACCTTGAGGATCATCTAACTCCCTTCAATGCAGGAATATGAAGTTGTCCCATATGGGGATTGAACCTGCCACCTTGGCATTATCAGCACCACGCTCTAACCCACTGAGCTATTTGCCCACACGTTCACTAAAGAGCAGTTGGAACTTACTTTGACCAGTTGTGACCAAGGAGAGCAACACCCGCTGTCATATGTCTGCAAGCTGGTTCAGCCTCTGTTTCTGAAGTTCTCAAGCAAGAGGGGGAATGACAGTGATATATACAAGTTTTGCATGGTGTGGGGAAAGTAGCTAGAGAAGTGTTTTCCTCCTGCTCTCAAGGCCATCCAACGAAGCTGAAACCTGGAAGATTCCAAACAGACAAAGAAAAGTACTTTATCTGCACATAGTGAGCCAGGGATGGCCGCCAACTTGGATGGCTTTAAAAGAGAATTAGACAAATTTGTGAAGAATAAAGTTATCACTGGCTATTAGCCACAATGGCTATGTTCTACTTCCACTGTCAGAGGCTTCTATAGACGCATCTCTGTCTTTTCTTTCAGTGTGTCCCTTTTGTTCCAGAGGGGAAGTCTGGTTCCCCCCTTTTCTTATGTGTGATTGTTTGATGTGATATGTTAAACTGATCTGTATTTTTATATGTATTTCGTATTCCTATACATATATGAATTGTGGGGGACGATGGCTTTGAGCAATAAAGATAAAGATTCAGATTGGTTAATTTCCATCCAAAGAATTCAAAGCAACAAACCTCCCCTTTCAGCTGTATTTATGTAAAATAGTTAAACTTATTAACTCACAAGGGCATTAGAAGAAATAATTACTCAGCAGAGTTTTGAAAGCGTGTTTACTGGGAAAGTGTATGTATTAGAGAATATTAAATGTTTGCCATCACTAGATAACCTTACATTGCCCGCAGGGAAATATTTCACGGGGAATTAGTTTCACTTACTTTCCCACGCTTAGATTATCTCATTTCCTCACCAAATGGCCATAACTTTCCAAATCATTTGTAAGAGAATATTGACCATGTCTGACTAACGTACAGTCCCTGGACTTCACTGGCTTTTCACTAAGATGCAGAGGGGTAGACTAAAGGAGCCTCTTATCCCTTCCAGCTCCACAATTCTATGAGTCTATGGTTCTATATATATATATATTTAAAAATATTAACCACAATTCAGCAAAAGGTTCCAGGGCAAGGTTCAAAAATATGAATAATAATACTTCATACAACATATACATACCTAGCCAACAAATCAGTCTAGCCAAAGACCAGAAGATAAAATAAAAAGCCCAGAACCTAAATATATATATAAAACAAAATTTCTAAAAATTAACTACAAGCTAAGATTAAAATGCCTGAGTTTGATGGTCTTCAACTGGCACCAAAATGTTTGTAACATCAGCATGTGGCATGGCTCTTTAAGGAAGGTATTCCAAAGCTGAGACACTACCACAGAAAAGGCCCTCTTCTACAGAACTTCCTACCACAATGCAACAGCAGCAGCAGCAACAAGAACAACAGTTTATACCCTGCCCATCTGGCTGGGTTTCCCAAGCCGCTACAGCTAGTCTGGCAAGGTTTCTGTATTAACACCTGCTAATCTTTTCTTTAAGCCATACTTCCTCTACTGTCAATCCACCATTTTGTTATCAGTAGTCCATTTTGTATTGCCTAGCCATTAAAATCAATTCATATAGAGCAAAACTAACGTAAGCCCTCCAGTTGTAGCCAGTTACAGGTAGCAATGAAAGCTAGATGAACATCCATTTTCCAATATATTTTCAATGTTTGACGTGTGTGGGTTTTTTAAAAAAACAACAACTGAGGCTAACCAATGACAAACTTACCACAACAAAACTCACTGGAAGCTGAGGCGGGTGGCATTCACATGATGCCAAAGAAGAGGTAATGCTTCACCAAAGAAAGAGGACAAAACACACTGCACAGATTAGCCTAAATTTTGCAGTTGCTAATTTACAGATATACAAATGCAGATTTAGGAAATAATTTAAATGGAAATACAACGTAGAAGACTGTGACCAAGTGACCTGTGTGCCTGTTAGTCAACTGCCCTGTCGTTACTGTTGATAGGCATCTTCAAGGCCTCAAGTCTCTCTTTTGAAGATTCTTTGTCTCTAAAACCAGGCTGGGACTGGGCTGCCCTACAGAGAGAATACTACTCCTTCAAATAGAGGACTGCTATCTATGCAGAGACACCAACTTCCATAGAACATCGAGGGGGCCCAACACAACATCCTGACATTAAGTTGTGTGATGTCCTGACGTCACTCCGCATTTGGTCTCAACAATGGGGAGGGTCTCAGACCTCAAAAAAAAATTGAGGGGACTCAAAAAGCCTCGCCCCCTGGAGCCACAACCTATGCAACTATGTTAATCCCCCTCTTTATTATCAGTAACTGAGTGCACATCATGTCCATGTAAATGTTATGCAAGCTGTGTGATCAGATTTACATGCAGCTAAAACTAAAAATGTGTTCTCGAAGCTACCAGCATGAATTTGACTAAACTGCGGGATCCAGTAGAAGACAGGAGTGCCTGGCGTGCTCTGGTCCATGGGGTCACGAAGAGTCGGACACGACTAAACGACTAAACAACAACAAAACAAAAAATGTATTTTTGTGAGGGCATTTTTGTACTTTACAGTGTGAACTGCCCTGGGATCTTCGGATGAAGGGCAGTATACCAATTTATTAAATAGTAATGGTAATGGGATGTGGGTGGCCTTGTGGGTTAAACCACAGAGCCTAGGGCTTGCCGATCAGAAGGTTGGCGGTTCGAATCCCCACAACGGGGTGAGCTCCCGTTGCTTGGTCCCTGCTCCTGCCAACTTAGCAGTTCGAAAGCACGTCAAAGTGCAAGTAGATATTTCCTTTATCCTGTTTCTGGCATCCTTATTTATTTCTTATAAGCTGATTCCTTTATGAGTAATTATTAATTAATTAATAAGTCTTTTATTTGGTTGTTTGTATTGTTGTATATTATGCTTGTTGTTTGTTTTGTTCATGTCTGATGGGGTGGATTTCTGTGCTGGGGGGTGGGGGGGTTTGTGTTATGTTGTAAATAAAATTTCCAAAAAAAAATTTAAAAACAAAACAAAGTGCAAGTAGATAAATAGGTACCACTCCACCGGGAAGGTTTCCGTGCACTGCTCTGGTTTGCCAGAAGCAGCTTAGTCATGCTGGCCACATGACCCGGAAACTGTAAACTGGATCCCTTGGCCAGTAAAGTGAGATGAGCGCCGCAACCCCAGAGTCATTCGCGGCTGGACCTAATGGTCAGGGGTCCCTTTACCTTTAATGGTAATGATAATGGCCCTCTGTCTTATGAGCATTTCATAGATGTGGCCCACAACATTTATTCTCAATGGAGAGGGAACACAGAGATCTGCTGAATCACCCTTGCCCCAAAGTGGTGAGGCATTAAAAGATAACCACAGCAACCTGTATCTAATTTCAGAGCGAGGAAAGAGGGACACCATGTGGTAACCTACATCACTACTTTCCTGATTGTGAACAGAACATGTCCTTCATCTCTAGGGTGTTAATGCTCAAGTTCTGGCCCTTCATCAGAATCGCCTTGTCAAATATTTAGAGATGGTCACTTTCCATATGCAAATACCCTGCAAGTGTCTGCTGGAAAACAACAAGCATTTGTTATGAAGGAATTGTGTCGTTTAAAGCATCAACCAAGGCAAATCTCTTAATTCCCACTGTAGCTGACACTTGTAACTCATAAATAAATCCCAAATTAGGAAGGATTTGAATTTTTTGCTCAGTTTGTTTGCCTTTTCTTGATTAGATCATTAACAATAAGGCATATTAATTAAACATGAGAGCAGTTAATCTAAGAGACTTAACTGAGGATATGAGATTTAGGAGTTCATCAGAAGAAGTGCATTCGGGGACTAATCACTGCTGAATCTGCATTATCTTCCCTTATGCTGCTCAAAATGTGTTACTCACCAGCATATGATGATGAAATGATAAGAAACAAACAGGGAGGTGTGTTGTGTGTACAGACCACCTGTGTCGTGGAGTATTAGACAAATAAAATACATTTGATTTAAAATAAACATCTGTTATCATATTTATTTAACGGCGATTAACAGCACAATCCAAACTGAAGTTCTGTCAGGATGAAAGGGATTGGATCTGGTGTATCTTTGGCTTCCCCAGTTCTGGCGCAAGTCCCTCAGCTCAGCTCAGCCAGGACTCTGCTTGAGGAATTTAAGATGGCAGGCTTTACACCAGAATAAGACCTTAAAAGGGACGCGGGTGCAGTGGCGTAGCGTGGCTTGTCAGCACCCGGGGCAAGGCAAGTAATTTGCGCCCCCTAACCCGTGGATTTGCGCCCCCTAACCCTAACCCCCGGCCCCCCCTGCACCCCCCACGCTACACCACTGTTTCCTGGCAGTTTTATTCTCTTGGCAAACCGCTTTTGTAGCTGTCAAGCGGTTTATAAATTTTAGGATTTTTTTTTTTTAAAGGGCATTTTCAGAAAAAGCTGCTCGTGGCTCTCAGCTGTTCCCTCTCAGCTGCTCGCTCCTAGTTTGTGGGAGGGTGGATTTAAGGCGTGACGGGGGGGGGCGTGCGAAGAAGGGCAACCTCTCCCCACTCCGCCGCTTTGCTCCACCCTGGCAGGCAGGCTGGCAGGCTGGCTACACGCGACGCGCTCGGAGAGGGCCTCCGGATCGTCCCCCGGGCTGGGCAAGGGCTCGTTCTCACGCAGCGGCTGTTGCGCAGCCTCGCCGCCGCCGCCGCCCTTGCTCCTTCGCGTGCGGGGAAAGGCCGCCGGCAGCCCTGGGAGCGCCTCCCTCCGCGCCTTCACACGCAGCTGTGCCAGCCCAGCAGGCGGCTCCCATCCTCCCCGAGCCCCGGCCGGGCTAGCGGGGGTTGTGAGCCACCTGCAGGGAGCCGGGGGTCCTAGCAGGCTCCCTCGGAAGGTGGAGCGGGGCCCTCCTTCGCTGGAGGTTGGATGGCCAGCTGCGAGGAATTCTTAGCAGGCTCGCTCCACCTCCTCCTCCTCCCGACTTTGCTGCTGCTGCTGCTGCTGCTCGGCTTTTTTCCTCTACCGACGGCACGCTGTGCCTTGGAGAGGTTCCCGCTTCCTTGAGGGGGGCCGGCCAAACGCGCCCCCCAAAATGTTGCGCCCGGTGCGGCTGGCACCCCTGGCACCCCCCACGCTACGCCACTGCGCGGGTGGCGCTGTGGGTTAAACCACAGAGCCTAGGACTTGCCGATCAGAAGGTTGGCGGTTCGAATCTCCGCGACGGGATGAGCTCCCGTTGCTCGGTCTCTGCTCCTGCCAACCTAGCAGTTCAAGTGCAAGTAGATAAATAGGTGCCGCTCCGGCGGGAAGGTAAACGGCATTTCCGTGCACTGCTCTGGTTCGCCAGAAATGGCTTAGTCATGTTGGCCATCACCCGGAAGCTGTATGCCAGCTCCCTTGGCCAATAAAGCGAGATGAGCGCCGCAACCCCAGAGTCGGCCACGACTGGACCTAATGGTCAGGGGTCCCTTTACCTTTACCTTAAGACCTCAAAAAGGGTTGATTCGAGGACAGGACGAGGAGAGAGAGACCTATTCCAAACCCTGTTCAACCCAGTCATACGACCTAGGGCCCAATACTCAAAAATCTGGTCCATAGTATCACCTCCCAGAGGCTCCTGAACAGAGTTTGGAACATTGGGTGATTTGCATTGGTGTAAATTATGCCTGTCTAAGTTACGCCGGCTCCCTCAGCCAATAAAGCAAGTTGAGCACCACAACCCCAGAGTCAGCCATGACTGGACCTAATGGTCAGGGGTCCCTTTACCTTAAGTTACATCTGTCTGAGTTGCACTGGTTTTCTATAGCTAGGATTTCTCTGCAAGACACCAGCTGCACCATGTTAAATGGGTCCTTGCCATTTTGTGTGGTTTCAGTTTCGCTTTAAATGGATTTGCTTTTCATGGGGGTGAGATTCAGCATAGCGCTAAGCAGCTATGAATGCAGGGAACAAAGTCTGCTTGAGACTACCATCTCCTCTGCCATGCACCCCCATGTGCCCTCTAAACCTGTTCTGGGGTTCTCCCAGCCGTCTGAAGCAGATTTTGAGGTGCATAGGGACAGAAGGGGTTGTGGTTTCATGGCACAATCGGACCTCATTCTGTGCAAGCAACAACTTAGTTGAATCTCACCTGTTTTTAACTGATTTTGCTCTTTTTATTGTACATCACCTTGAGATGGTGGCATAGATGGTGATTAATAATAATAAAATAATAATAATAATTTACTCTGTTATTATTATCATCAGCCAACTTACTGCTTAAGAAGCCAGTGCAGAACAGACTAACCATTGCAGCAGGCATCCCCAACCTTTGGCCCTCCAGATGTTTTGGACTACAATTTCCATCATCCCTGACCACTGGTCCTGTTAGCTAGGGATCATGGGAGCTGTAGGCCAAAACATCTGGAGGGCCGCAGGTTGGGGGTGCCTGCATTGCAGCACAGATGAATATAACACACAGGGGGGAGAGGGGGGCTTTCTTCCACCATATGAAAGCAATTGTTCTCCACATTGCAGACAACAGCTGCAATGAAAACTCTCTCGATGTCTATTATTGGTGAGCCTCAGTTAAACTTAGGTAGAGATTAGTCTAGTGAAATAGCCCTCCCGCCTGCAACCTCAGTTTAGGAATCAGGAATCCTCCCCCAGTACTCAGAGCAAAACTCTAGCTCAGTGATCAATTCCTACCCAGGACTCAGGAAGAAAAGAAGCTCTGTCCCTCCTACTGCGTAAGGCTATTTGTAACAGTGGCTCCTACTGACACTTGCCTCAGCATTACAATGAAAAGGAAATGTCGCAGCATGTTCTGAAAATTGCCAATCATTAAGCATGAAGAGCTTCAGTCTTGTCTACCAAGGCTATTATGATGCATATTCCAGGGCTCAAAACTACTATGTCATCGTGCTGAGCAGCACAACACTGGCTGCACCTTTTGAAGCTCTCAGGTACATAATAAAAGTGTATAGCATGGTATATCTTAATGAAGTGCTACTTTAGACTCTGCTAGAAACGGTCGTGCGCAGGAGCCTTTTGATTCTCACGTAGGCGCCCAGCATTTAATAAGCCTTTCAAGGACTGCTCCGTTTTATTAATAAAACGCAAACAAAGCAACAAAATTATTCTCTCTCTTCATCACAATCTCATTCCACACATCTCTTTTGTGCAATTTATTCAGTACAACATTCCAAATGCTAGCTAACAACATCTTTCTCCTCTGTTTGCTCTGTTAATGCTAGGAACTCATTAAACACACTGACATTTTTACTCAGCTCAAGATTTGTTATGCTTCTACCCTCCCCTCGCCCACACATACACACCCGGACTAACCAGAATCTTCCTTTTTTCATTTGTAAGATTCGTTGCATTAAATGTACAAAAAGACTTTGCTGAATTGTTGGAGGTGCCTAATGTGTTCATGTAATCCAACACTGCAGATGTAGGGCACATTCAGGGGCTAATGTACAGATCTCCGTGTACACTGAAGCTCCTTGTTTTCTTCCTTGAGACAGTCGTACTTCATATGCGCAACAGTGCACTCAAAGGAGATATTTTAAAAGTGTGTGGGTCTCCATGAGTGGGACAGAGTCCTATGGAACATCATATTGTGGCCCTAAAGCATTTCTTGTAGTATAAAGCAAAATACATTCATCATTCATTCATGAGCCCAGCTTCGGCAGGGGAGGGCGGGATATAAATAAAATTTATTATTATTATTATTATTATTATTCATTCATTTAATTTAAAATCTTAAAAACAGAAGACATCTTTTTTTAAAAAAAAAAAGCCCAACTAAATTAAAACACAACCAAAGAGGCAAACAAAATCTAACAAACAATGAAACTCAGCAGGTTAACAAACTCATCCAAAGCTCTGGGAGAACAGGTAAGTCTCCACCTGGTTCCAGAAAGCCATATAAGTTGTGCTAGCAGTGTTTGGAGATGAAATTCCACAACTGGCATCTGTTTCATAGGGTTTTTTTTACTTGCAGTTGACATACTAATTCTTGACCCAAATACGGCTCCTTTGTCTACTATAACTACAGGATTCTGACATGCAGAGAGAATACACAGATACTTTTGCTTTGTTTCAGTGGAACTAAATCTATAATTCATTTACAAATTAATCAATTATAAGTCATATTAATCCATCTCATGTAAGAGTATTGTTATAAGTTTGTAGGGTGCCAGGACTCCTCTTATAATTTGTGGGTGTATGTTAAAATACAAGCCAGGAGCTAGCCTAGTGACATACCCTCCAACATTTCTCTGATGAAAATAGAGGTGTCCTAAGGAAAAGTGGAACATTCTGGGATCGAATCAGAAACCAGGACAGCTTCTGTAAATGTAAATCTGGGACTGTCACTGGGAAATAGGGACAATTGGAAGGTCTGTAGCGATGGCCCGCTAAAGATGAGTCACAAACTGGAACAAATGGAGTGGCTCTGTGCCAGAGAGCAAACGAGGGGGGCTCTCTCAACTCAGAATTAGTCAGAAAGACAAAGCCTTTTTCTGAAGTAGAGTTTTAGAGTTGGAAGGACAGCAGTTGTCTTCAGGGTTTCAGTTTTGCCCCATGTAACCAGTAGGAAAAATAGTTGTGCAAGCAACTGGAGAAAGGAGGTTCAGAGCAATGTGGGCTGACAGTTTGAATCCAAGGAGCCAGTCATGAGAGAAACATGACTCTCTCAGAGTGCAATGTGTGGAACCCCCTCCGCCATAGGCTCAAGTTGCATACATGTGTAAAGAAACCATATATCATAAAGAAATTGCAGTCTCTGCTGTGCCTCATTTCAAAAGGAAACACAGACCCAGGGTAAGTACCTGGACCCCCAAAATCTCACACTGCTGTGGAGATTGGGGTGATGGGTAACACTGTGTATCATTGCTTCTATGAAGAACAATCCTCTGCTTATTTACCCTGAGGTAAAGGTAAAGGTAAAGGGACCCCTGACCATTAGGTCCAATCGTGACCGACTCTGGGGTTGCAGCACTCATCTCGCTTTATTGGCTAAGGGAGCCGGCGTACAGCTTCCGGGTCATGTGGCCAGCATGACTAAGCCGCTTCTGGCGAACCAGAGCAGCGCACGGAAATGCTGTTTACCTTCCCGCCAGAGCAGTACCTATTTATCTACTTGCACTTTGACGTGCTTTCGAACTGCTAGGTTGACAGGAGCAGGGACCGAGCAATGGGAGCTCACCCCATCGCGGGGATTCGAACCGCCGACCTTCTGATCGGCAAGTCCTAGGCTCTGTGGTTTAACCCACAGCGCCACCCGCATTCCTACCCTGAGGTGAAAGGTAAAGGTACCCCTGCCCGTATGGGCCACTCGTGTCTGACTCTAGGGTTGTGCGCCCATCTCACTTAAGAGGCCGGGGGCCAGCGCTGTCTGGAGACACTTCCGGGTCACATGGCCAGCGTGACGAAGCTGCTCTGGTGAGCTGGCACCAGCGCAGCACACGGAAACGCCGTTTCCTCTGCTGAGGAAACCCTGAGGTAAGTCCAGGTAAATTGGCAAAATAGCTGCAGTCTCGATCTCCCGCTTTGACAAAGAACATTTGCAGTCCTTTGTCTTGTTGTTTTTATTAAGCCCTTATCACCGCTAAAAAGCCAGGCCAAAAATGTTCTGCAATTTTCAGCAATAGGAAATACTACACTTATGAAAAAATCAGGAAGCATTTGTAACGGTCATATCGGGGACTGTGAAAGAGAGACAGGTTACCAATGGAACCTTTTGCCTCCGCCAGCAGAAGCAATTCATAAAAGAAATAAGGGAATGCTGAATACAAGAATGTAGTGAATGTATGAATTATTGTTAAGCTCAGTTAAGGAGCTATTAGTGAGGATGTTCTGGTCATCCATCCTAATACTAAGGGAATGCCTGATTCCCTGAACTGATTAGCACACAGCAGAAATAAATGGGATTATATTAAAAGGCATGGGAGAGCATTTTGTTGATGAAAAATAGAACTGCAAAGATCTCCCTTGCTTCGTTTTCTCTGCCCAATGGAGAACAGAGGGATAGCTAATAACAGTAGGAAGAAATGCGTTTACACAGAATAGATATGTGCAGTATTTTCTCCTTCCTGAACAGATGAATAAAAGAAAGGGGTTGTATTCAGTATCCCCCCCCCAATTATATATCCTAACCCTCCAGGCCACTAAACGTATAGCATCAGAAACAAGCACAGCCGTAACAGGCTTGCAGCATTGCAATACGTGGCAGGGAACACTAGCGCCAGCTAGTTGTATGCAAGACTTGCACACATTATCAAAATGGGTTGGGTGAATGAGAATCAGGTTTAGACTGTGTTCCAGAGCCATGTGGCGATGATCATGGCAAACCCTTAATCAGAAGGACGTTATGCACCTGTGTAATTGTAGTAACTCTGAACGGGATTGCAACTGGCAGATGACATAGCTATCATTAATTTACGTGGTGTTCTTTTTTAATGGAGAACGGGCAATTAGAGCAAACTACATCATCAAACACATGGAAATTTAGTCACACCATTTCCAACAGTTCTCTCAGTTAAAATATGCAAATCCCTGGATACTCAAAAGGGGAGAGCACTATTCATTCTGCTAAAGCAATCCTCCAGATCTTATAGAGTTTGAAAAATGAAGGTTAGGTTGGAGTTTTTTTTAAAAAAGCAAGCATTCTTCTTCCTCTTCTTCTTCTTCTTGCTCCTCCTCCTCCTCCTCTTTTTTTTAAGGAAAGAGAACCCACAAACTGTGTTCAGAGAAGAAACTTTCCTATGTATTTCTGTACATAGCAAACCGCCTAAAGGAGCCAGAGGAAGTATGAAGATTAACAAATTAAGCCTGATCAAAGGCTGTCCCAGCATGGAATAACATGCTGAAGAACATCCTTATCAGATCTTTATCCTCGGGACTTTTAAAAAATAGATGGTAAAAATCAAGCTTGTGAATATTCAAATATTCAGTAAAAAAAAAAATTGATGTTAGAAAACTAATGTGCTTGCCAAGGTAGCAGGCCTTTTAAATTCTGAAAAACCAACATTTCTTCCTTGAATAACAAGTAGAGCATCTTCGTTGTGATGTGATTTGAGAATCCTACACATGTCTGGTAAACCCCATTGGGTCCAATTGGCACTTACCCCCTGGTAAATGTGTAAAATATTTTACCCTTAATCATATTTTAGTCCCAATCAAATCATAACTCAAAAAGATAAGCCTCACTGAGTTCAACAGGACTAACTCCCAGGTAAGTGTAGAGGATTTCACCCGTAGTCACACTTCAGTCCCAATGAAATAATTGAAAATAGGACTAATTTGCCCCATTAAATTCAATGGATGCCATACAACTTGTTTCTCAGAAAACATGCAAAGGTTTGCACTTTTAATCAACTAACCAAATAAAGAGGTTTGAGCAGTCCTGTCATGTACATTTTTACTCAAGAACCCAAGCAAATTAAATGACACTTTCCTCCAAGTTAAGGTGCATCATAAGCAGGGGAGTCCTGTGCATGATTCCTCAGAAATATGCCCCCTCTGCACCAGAGGAAGGTAAGGGGAGAAGCAGTGGCGTAGCGTGGGTTGTCAGCACCCGGGGCAAGGCAAGTAATTTGCGCCCCCTAACCCGTGGATTTGCGCCCCCTAACCCTAACCCCCAGATGTTGTGCCCGGTGCGGCCGGGCCCCCCCTGCACCCCCTACGCTACGCCACTGGGGAGAAGGCACCTCCCACTGCTTGACAGCATAGGGTTGCCATATTTTGAAGAGCAAAAAAGAGGACACATTTGCTGACTTCTACTTTTAACTATGGATCGCTATGATGACTCTACCCATAAAAAAGAGGACATGTCCTGGGAAAAGAGGACCTATGATTGACTTTCTTTCTTTCTGAAACCTAACATTTCCAATTAACCCTTTGCCTCTCTGCTTGAAATACAACTTGCCCCTTCTGTGTCCAATCTCTTGCTACCACTGACTTCACTTTGCTCAACAAAGCTTACTCTCTACTGCAAGGAAAAGGGAACCTGTGGCTCTCAAGATGTTGCTAGACTCCAACTCCCATCAGCCCCAGCCAAGACAGCCAATGAAGGAAGTGGCAATAATCCAACAACATCTAGAGGGTGGTCTCCATCCATGCCATACTGTGTTTAGGATTGCAGCATCAATCAATTTAAAAGGTCGCTGCTAAAAAACACCAGTCAGTATATTTTTAAAGTTTGGGGATGAGTCTTTTCTGGATGGGTCTCTGTGCGAATCATGAGGGGGTTGTCTAAAGACAGAGAACATATTTTCCCAAAAACTATTATTTGCCAATTTGTCAATGAAAAACCAAAAGATTACTCTACATTTATTTAATAGAGTGACAACTTTATTTATAAGGCAACGTGCCCCACACCAGTGCAAATGGCACTCTGTAGTCTCCCTCAGGGATTAACTTGCCATCCAAAGTCCCAGGGAATAATTAATTTATACAGGGATTGATAGATATCTGATGCAATGTGCTGGACAGCATAATGTAAAAGGAAGCAGGGCAGGGGCGGTAGAATCTACATGCAGCACAGAAAGATTTAATATCATGCTGAACAAACCAGCAAAAAATGGAGTGACCCCTGTGAAAAGAACCTACAGAGAGGAACATTTACACACCAACTATAAACCCCACTGAAATTATCACTCCTATGCATCCTTCAGAAAGGGAGGCTATCATGAAACTACTGCCAAAACTTTAAATGCAAAGCAACAGTTATGAAGAATCTGGGGCACCAACTGGTACAGTATTTCACACAGTGAAGTTTTCAGTGTTGTAGTGGAAGAAACCCAGTTGTTGTTGTTTTCTTTATTAAGCTTCGCACACACAACAGAACATAATGTGACGTACCAAGCGCTGCAAACTTCATAACGATCTAAACTAAAGAACATTCTAATCTAGTCCATTATAATAGTTCCCCAAGGCCCACTAATGTAATGCAAGTAATGGAATTTTGATGGTGGCGTATAAAACATGAAACCTAGATTTTTCGTATTAGCATAGATGGCCAAGCAAGACTTGTAACAGCAATTAGTGTGAAAACGCATATTTCAATCCAACACACACACTAACTTCAGTGTAAGGTCCTGAGATCTGAAATGGACTTTATTCCTGTGCAAGCATATAGGGAGGATGGATCTCATGCAAGTGTACAGAGGGATGTAGCACAATGAGGATAAAATAATTTTCATATTTTCATAATCTTAAAATTTGATGCACTGAGGAGATCCGTCATGCCTGGCGCCCAGGGGGACTGATAAAGCTGAAGGCAAGGAGCAGGAGGGTTATGAGAGTAGCAGCAGGGGCAGCCCCACGGGCCCTACCCATGCCATGGCATCCCCTACTTGCCCCACACATGAGGAGAATTCCGAAGCAGGTAGCTGGTTCTACAAGCAATTTAGAACTCTACAAGACTGAAGCTCTACATCACTCAAGGTGCCTCCACATGCAGAACTTCTTCAAATTTGATAGGCAGTGGAGTCAAGTGATGTGAAGGCAAGGGAGAGGCCAGGAAGTGTGGCTCCACTCTCCCCCTCATACAGTTGTAATCGCATAGGGACTGGAGTGTTAGTAAGATTGTACCCACAAACTTCCTGGGGCACAACTGGGCAGATGCAATTTCATCTGCGTTGTTCCTAGCCTTCCTACATTTCTCATTTCGCTTGATGTTCTGCTACTACCATCACCCTCCTACCAAACAAAGAAAAATTGGCAGTGGAGCTACATAGACAGGGTTTATTGAGTTTGGAACAGTGGTTATTTTATTTGCACTTGGACTTCTGGAAAGTTTCCCCAGTCACTCAAAATGTTGGTTCCCTGAGGAAGCTGAATACAATGTCTTTCTTCAAGACTCAAATCAATACATGTTTATCTGTGAAGAGTGTGCCTTGAGGAAGCTTTCCATGGTGGCTCTCAAGTTCTTAAAAAAAACCCCACAAAAAATCATTTAATCACAGAATGTGTAACTCTGAGAAGCGGTTCAGTTTAGCCAGGACTGGGAAGCTGCAGGACTCTCTATATATTTGGATGATAATGCACCAGAATATTTGAAGCTTTGTATGCGAACTAGCTCTTGGTGCTTTATAACTTTGGAAGTCATATAGCAAAGACTTGACCTCAAACACAAAATGAGCATTAAAGATATTTGACCCACATCCAAAGTCCACTTCTAGAGTAGGAGTTGCCAACCGCAGCACTGATGCCACCAAAAGCAAGGATATGGGCCATCTGTGGACAGCAGGAGGAACCCACCTGAGCCATGGGGTCAGGCATGCATTCCAATCTGCCTTTCCCATGTAGAGCAGCTGCCTGCTTCTTAGGTTCAGAAGACAAAAAGAAAAAGAAAAATTACCTTAGGTGAGAGCGATCTCAACAGTACTATAATTCTTCCTAGAGTGGTACTATAAGCTTCATTTGTGATACACTTGTCGACAAGTTCGCCAACTCTGCTGCTACTGTACTACTCTGCTCCAATATAAAGCCAGAAATCCCTGTGTGAGTTATACCTAAATGAGGCCAAGCTAGGAATAAAGAGGTTTCTGACAGGGCAATGTTAATATTAAGTAATACCAAGCACAGTTCACAGATAACTCTTCAATAACTTCCTGCTGTTAAGGTTAATGGCAAAAACCTGAACTGGGGAAACTTTATCTATGATTTTTTTATATAGTACACAAAGTCCTTTGAAATGAATACTCAAGATTTTGGGAGAAAAGTGATAATATTGCTGTTCCCCATCATTTTTCACCACCATATAACCTCCTGATTTCCTTTTACTTTCCCTCTAGATTGCTGTATATTATTCTAACCATTTTGTCATATATACGGTATATATGACAAACTGATATCTCATCAAATTGAAGGTGGAAGAACAGCAGCAAATGTCATGTTCTTTTTATATGATTTTTATTTTGATCATTCAATATCTATGCAACTTAATATATTAAAAATATCTTTAAGGTATACACAAAAGTAGCAACAGACAACATAAATGAAATATTACAAAAAATTGCAGTTGCATATCAAAATGTTACATTAATACAGTGCTTTTTTTCTTTAAAAAATGTTTAGGGGTGCTCTCATTTTCCTACTCATATTGAAATACTGCCCCTCAATGAGGCCAAACTTAGAATCACAAAATGTTTAGGGGTATGCGTACCCGTGTCCCTCCACAAAAAGCACTGCATTAATACAAAGGTCTTTGGGTCAGGAGGAGCTGTGCCAGTTTCATATTTGGACATCTTTGGAATACTTGAAGCGAGGATGCCTCAGATGTTCATAGTCTGATTTGGAATACCAATTTCAGTCGTACTATGAATCAAGCAGCATTTCCTCTCCCCCTACCCAAGTGCTTCTCTCCTCTCTGAACCTAATCTTTGCAATCCAAGCATAAAATTTCATCCACTAATGGCACCACCCAGCTTTTTGTGCATTATCTCAACCATTCCATTGGTGATACTTCAATTAACTGATTGAGGGGAGGAAGATAATGAAGAATGCGGCTGCAATCTGTTAAAGTTTAACGTATGTAAAATGTTATGCTTGAATATGTTGTGTTTAAAATGGTTGGGAGCAGGTGGCGCTGTGGTCTAAACTGCTGAACCTCTTGGGCTTGCTGATCGGAAGGTCGGCAGTTCGAATCCACGTGAGCTCCCATTGCTCTATTCCAGCTTCTGCCAACCTAGCAGTTTGAAAGCACACCAGCGCATGTACATAAATAGGTACTGCTGCGGCACGAAAGTAAACGGGGATTCCATCACAGTGTTCCGTTGCGCCAGAAGTGGTTTAGTCATGCTGGGCACATGACCCAGAAAGCTGTCTGTGAGCAAACACTGGTTCTGTCAAGTACTGGTGTGGTTGCTCAGGAGCAAACAGGCAAGACTCCTACCTGTCTTTTCCAGGCTTTATTATCTGTACAACTATTTACAGTGCAGTGCGTCGCAAGTCCATGTCTGCTCAGTCGCAGGCAGAATCTGGGAGTGGGCGATCCTTATACCTTCCCCAGCATAACAGTCATGTGACCCCCATCCTTCTCCTCCCCTCTACTGCGCAGAGTGGGTGTGGGCAAAGGGGGACTTGCCTCCCCTCCGCTTTGCCCAGGCTTGATTTTGAGGCTCTCCCTAGCATCTTCTGATCCCTGTGCCCCTTCCCCACTGGAAGCGGGGCTTCCCTCCTCGCCAGAGGAAGAACTATTTCGCAAGATCTTCGGAGGCTCCCTGTAACACAACTGCCCTTCCACCTCTCCCCTCTGAGCTGATGGCAGTTCTCTGACAGGCTCCCTCAGCTTGAAGCGAGATGAGTGCCACACCTCATAGTCATCTTTGACTGGACTTAACCACCCATGGGCCCTTTACTATTTTTTACCTATTTAAAATGGTATAATGAGAAGCTTGCTGCAAAAGGCTGGTGTTTTTACATTGATGGTGATGTAAGCAACCTCACGACTCACTTTATGACTCATCATGAGTTGGTCTCCTGACACAGCTCATGAGTTGTGACCTGCGTGGGTATGTCTGTACTTAAATGCTGAAAGGAAGCAGCCTGTGTGTGTGGATTTTTTGCAGAGAGAAAGAGAAATCCTCTTTTGGTAAAGATGCTTAGAATATCACTCTGCAAGCAGAGTGAGGAAAGTTTATAGAACTGAAACTTGTTGCTTGCTTGAGTTTGTTATTTTTGCAACATTTATCTTGTATAACTAGTATTTAAGACTGCTCTACAGTAACGCTATACAACTCATTCTTGTGGTGGAGAGAATTATTTCTGCACAAGACCGAGACAGTGGCTTAGCGTGGGCTGCCAGTGTCCAAGGCCACACGGGGGGGGGGGGTGGAGGAGGGATGGACGGAGTACACATGTGCATTCAATTGACTAATGGCATCCACATCACCCAGGAGATCACAGCCACAGAGATAAGAAGAGTCGTTCTGTTGTCTGGAGCAGTCACTTCCTGGTTTGCATGGAGTAGCCATTTTCAATGAAGCTCAGCAACCAAAGCATGCAGCTGTATTGAGGCAGCACCAGGTGTTGAAATTTTGCGCCCCCTAACAATTTTGCACCCGGAACTACAACCCCTGTGGCCCCCCCCCCCATGCTACACCACTGAGTTCAGATGAGGAGTTCTGCTGAACAAATTTCATACAATCCTATACTCAGTTATTAGGGAATAAGCCCCATTAAACTGACTTGAATTCACCTCTGTCTGGACATATATAGGATTGCACAGTAAATCCAGCTATTCAGCTTCCATTCCCATTATTGCTGGTGGGGATGGGGTTTGAGACAAGGTGACACAGACCTAGCCCCAGCAGGTAGATTGGGTCAGGACTTAGGAGCCATACTCACAGCACTTGTTTGCACACACACTTCCTCCTTTAGCTAAGGATGTGTGAATGTGTGTGTGGTCCTAAGTGATAGGATGTTGCACTGCATAAGCCTTGCTTTATGCAATCAGTATCCTCAGAACCCATTTCAAGTAGATCCTTTGCTTTCAATCAGCAACAAGAACTTTTTGATTGCCTTCCCAAAGAAATAATGCATGCCACCACCTAAAGGAACATAAATAAGCAGCCATGCAAATAGGCTTATTTCCTCTTCATTATTTTAAAATGGGGAAAGTTCTAGGCACTTAATCATATGTCAGTCTATGGATCTACTTTTAATTTTAATACTCCATATACTCTGTTAATAATAATTCATAGCATTTTATATTTAATTTCTGCAATACACTTTATAAAAAGTAAATGGCTAATTAGTAATATTAATAAAATATATGATCTATATTCCAGTTCTGCTAATGAACAAGTGCATAAATTTTGCAATATTTAATGTGTGCATAAAATATATCTCGTACAGCACAGTTTGTGTTGATTTAAATAATAGCTTTAGGCTTTATTAAATAGTATATCCAAATGCTCCTGTTGCCTAGGCCTTGCTAATACCCAAACTGCAATATCAGCAACTTAACTTCAGTTTCAAGTTGCTGTGCATTTGTTTTTCTTAAATTTTATTTAGCAGCACAGTACTCTAAAATGCAAAAATATAAACACTGTGGCAAATACTGAAATCAAAAGACATGTCTCAGCTCATATAAACAGTTGTTCTTTTAAAAAGAACATCTAAAAGACTTTTTGTAATTCAAGGAATAAACTGGCTCCTCTCTCTTTTTAGTGTGTCAAGGGATTATTTGTGTATTGTAAGAAGAGCACTGAAGTTTTTCAAGTAATTCAGTTCAATTAAAACATTTAAATGTATTTCATGCTATGATTCAAAGCTGGGGTGGGAGAAACTCTGGTCCTCCAGATATTGTTTGACTTCAACTTCCATGAGTCTTTCAAGCAATAAGCTAAGTAGGGATGGGGGAGGAAACCGACTCAGTTCAGATTTAAAGGCAAACCTACCTAACTCACTTTCTGAAACAATAAGCAACTGGAAACTCAGCCCACCGTCAACATTTGCACTTCTCCAGATTTTGCAATGCAGTTCTCCTTCCAAGTAGTATGTACAAAACGCATATACTAGGGTATAGTGTGCATACAAATGCATCTATTGGTGAAAATCGCATACCAAAATGTGTTGCATAAGGGGAAACTCCTTTGCAGAAGCGCCCATCAGGCAGAATTGCACCCAAGAATGGGTGCTGCAGAAGAAATCTGCACTAAAAAACTGCGGCATTTTCATGAGGACTTGCTTTTTAAAAAACCAAAACGATGTAGAAATCAACTTAAGAGTAAAAAGAGAGAGAGAAACCAAGAGAAACCAAAATTGCTAGATTCACTCATCCCAACTTGCTTCTGAGCAGACATATACAGGATTGCACTGCACATATCTTATTTGAAACAGAAGCATTCCATTCTTATGTAATCCATTTACTACCATCATTGAGTTTTCTTTGAGGAAACATTTATTTCTCAGAAATTTCATAGACCGGCTTGACTGTAATTTCTGTAAACAAATGGCATGCAGTGCCCCAATTATAAGGCAAGATGGATCTGAATGCAGCTGTTCCAACTATCCTTGAAAAGAATTGCTTCTACATGTAAACTGGGGAGGAGAGAGGGGCTTGTGAGTTAGCGAACTAAAGCTTTTGTGATGGAAGCCCCTCTGAAATCAACAGGCATTACCTCTCAGTAAATACGTTCAGGACTGAAAGCTAAGGAGCCCATATATGCTCCTTCCATGATAGACAGTTCATGATGTCGGAGTGCCTGTAGCTTTTTGTAAGCAACATTCAGGATCAGGCTATTCAAAACAGGCTTTGGAACAAAACAACCAGAGGGAAAAGCAGAAGTTTGGCTCACAGCGGATCACAATCAGCTTTGTTTTCCCTGTGTGTTGCTCCTATTCCTTGCACTTAATTACTATCTGCCGACCGGGCTATCTATCACACAGCTTACTTCCATAGTACTGTGCTTCACCAGCTCCGTTCTTCTCTATTATCGAGCTCATTTTGTCGAGGGAAAAGTTCCTTCATGCAATTTCTCAAGGTTGAACACAGCCAATGCCATTTGTTCATGGGCACCTATTCAAGAATGAATAAACAGCCCTAGTCAGATATATCTTTTGTACTTAGGATAGACGAATCCAGATGGTGTCAGCACCACCAAGAGTAAATAATACAATAATAAAACAAATGCCTGCTTTCCTCTACCCTCCCCATTCCTTTTTCCTTTTGTATTGTGCCTGCTGGATCTGAGAGCCTTATCCTTTCATATATGTGCAACACTTAGAACATTTTAGGTGTTTTATAAGCGGATGAAAAATATTGAGATAAAAGCTGACAATAACCTGTCTTGAACGGTGCTGAGAATTGCAGTGCATCACTCAATGGGGGAGACTAACAATGGAGTATTGTGTTCTGCTGTAGAAATCCTAGAGGTATTGTGTGCTGACCCCTGTGATTGCCCCAAATGCAGGAAACTCAACTGCATAAGTTGTGGTTAGCTGCTTGGGACAAGATGTTAGCCTTGGTGGCTCAAATAAAGCAAGGCAATTCTTTTGCAGTCCTAGAGACAAGGCATCTGAAATTGTGTAAGCTGCCACAGCCAAGTTCCCTGACCTTTCTAAGGTCACACAATATGATTGCTTACGTAAGCCAATATTCAGAGATGTCGGGGATGGGGGTGGGCTGGCACCAGAACAAGTGAGCTTGCACCTTATGCTAGAGCAGCTCTGTATTGAGAATGCATTTTGAGTTGAAAAGTGGATTATAATCCCCACTAATAATAATTTGGTATCTCATATCCAAAGGCATAATAATAATAATAATAATAATAATAATAATAATAATAATAATAATATATTTATACCCCGCCCATCTGGCTGGGCTTCCCCAGCCACTCTGGATGGCTTCCAACAAAATATTAAAATACAGCAATCCATCAAACATTAAAAGCTTCCCTAAACAGGGCTGCCTTCAGATGTCTTCTAAAAGTCTGGTAGTAGTTTTTCTCTTTGACACCTGGTGGGAGGGGGTTCCACAGGGCAGGTGCCACTACCGAGAAGGCCCTCTGCCTGGTTCCCTGTAACTTGGCTTCTTGCAGTGAGGGAACTGCCAGAAGGCCCTCGGCACTGGACCTCAGTGTCCGGGTAGAACGATGGGGGTCTGCATAAGGTGGCCCAATTTTGCAGTTGACTATTTAAGCCAGTTAAACAGAACCATTTAATGTCATCAACAGGAGTGAAACAAACCACCAAGGCAACATTTCTGAGGCTAATATAGCTGCTGAAGACAAGATCAGTGCATCTCTCGAAAGACCTCTAAGGTTTCTAATATAATCATGAATTGAAATAATAAGGATAAACAAGTTCACTTAGGCTGCAGTGTCAAGCACACTTACTTGGATGTATGCTACAAGGACCGCACTGGGACTTCCAATAAGTGTGCTTTAAGATGTGGCTGTTAAATTCATCCTGCAAAATAATAATTCAGAGAAGGGAAAAATGAAGATGCAGGGCAGCAGGAGATGGAAGCTTGGTGGGAACCAGCAAAAGAAGATACTGAATCATCACACGCTACCTGTCTAAGAGAAACTGTATCCATACTCTTTATAGCTGTGGTGCTCCACGAAAATTAACATGGATGTTGGTCACAGTCAAAGTCCCTTGTGGGCTTAGCAGGTCTATTGCTTCATATGTTAGACAGCAGAGCCATAACTGCTACAGAATGTTTCTGCACTAGACAGTGAAGAGGCTGCATGCTCCAGGACCAGGGCGGAGAGCAGGCGGGGGCGTGGCCGGCATGTGCCCTGGGGGCATGGCATGTGTCCCGAGGGTGTGGCACGCCGCCCCACGGGGTGTGGAGCGCATCTCAGGGGTGTGTCATGTCACCCGCGGGGGCGTGGCATGCGTCCTGGGGATGTGATGCACCACCCGTGTGGGCGTGGAGCCCGCTGCGGTGGGGGGTTCGGCGTGTGTCCGGGAGGCAGCCGTGATGGTACCCCCCTCCCCGATGGTGCCAGGAGTGGGCGCTCCCCCACCCCACCCCTTTCCTCCGCCAGTGGCACTAGCCAACTTAGGGGCAGGACAGCAAAGCATTATCAAATATATTTTCTCTCTGGACTCCATGTCCATTATACCTCTCACTCTGCTAACAGAGATTTGGGGGACACACAGCGGACTGCAGGGGGGGAACAAGAGAATGCATTCCATCAATATGCTTATTTTATTGATGGATGGACACCATTAGATTTTAATTACTATCCTTATATTGCAGGCATGGGATGGGGTTGAGTTGGAGAAATAGTGGCTTGCTTAGGGCCATGCGGTCTGCTCAGAAGCAAGATCTGAGCCAGAGACATCCTGGGTTGTTTAACTAGTTTTTTTGGGGGGGGGATATTTCTACTGCTTCTTGGCCCTATCATAGGCCCCCAAAGGAATTGGCAACAGTGAAATTTCTAAATAGCTACAAATATTGGCGCATTGCTCAGTTTCTTCACCAGAGTACTGCACCAATTCCTGGTATGCACCGGCAGTGACAAAATCTTACAATCATGCACCATTTTGCACGGGTGTAAACTCTACTGGACTCAATGAGACTTACTTCAGAGTAGATACTATAGGATTGCACCGTTAGTGTCTTGCATAAAAAAGAGGTAGTACTGCATTTCGAAAGGGTCTTAGAAGCAAAGATTTTTGCATTCCACTTTTCTAATACATTCTATAAAGGATCCTCTTTCAGCAGTCTGTTTAATATGATTCGATAAGCAATCATATTAGAGTAGGACATGACTGGCAACATTACAGTGATTACGGATTCTCTGAATTGTCCAAAGGCATCCACAAATGCTTTTTTTTTCTTTTAACACTATGCTACAGCAGATAGTTGATTCAGAATCCCAGTCGTGAGCCTGCTCTGCATTCTAAAGGTTTTCAAAAGCTGAAAAATTACCAAATCTGCCAAGTGCATTTTATATTTATCAGCTGACTCTCTTCAGGAAAATGAACTTGCCATTCTGTCAGAAACTGTCTTCTGTGGGAAATGTGATTAGACTTTAACCATTGGTATAGAAATGACATCCATTCTTTCGGTTCAATACTTTCCAGGCCTAAGCTTTAATTCATGGGCTTTGGGTGATGTAATGCTTTAGCTCCTGATTTGTGGGGGGCATAAACAGCTTTCAAAAATGAAGCAGAAAGAGAGGGGTTAAGATGATTCTTCATCCAAACCAGTTGTCTAAAGAAAACTGCACTTGATTAATGATGCCTTAAGAAGGCTGCTATGTACACCGTGGAAGAAAACTAGATAGATGAATGTATGACAACATGTGAACATCAATGTACATTTAAAATAATCCACTTTGCAGATCATCTAAGAAATCTGTGCACTTGGAAAGTCTATAATGGAAGTATTCCACTTTCAAGATTACTTGTCTTAGCCAGGGGTCAGCAAATTTTTTCAGCAGGGGGCTGGTCCACTGTCCCTCAGACCTTGGGGGGGGCTGGACTATATGGGGGGGGTGAACAAATTCCTATGCCCCACAAATAACCCAGAGATGCATTTTAAATAAAAGGACACATTCTGCTCATGTAAAACCACGCTGATTCCCAGACCATCCGTAGGCTGGATTTAGAAGGCGATTGGGCCGGATCCGGCCCCCAGGCCTTAGTTTGCCTACCCATGGTCTTAGCCATGCTGGTTCCAGGTTTCAAGAAAGCAAGTCTCAGTGGGGCCCTTCACCATTTCACTGCTATTGCCACTGCTCACACACTTGTATGTCTGGTCTGAACCTTCACCGCTTCTAAGTGTGACAGGACAAGGCATGCAGAGATCGCAGCTCCTGTCCCTCCCTGTTCTCCCTTTTTGTTTACTCCAAGAGTACAGGTGAACAGGCAGCAGCAGCAGCAAGGAGCAACAGCAGAGCTGGGAGAGGAGGACCTCCAGGGATTGACAGTGAACACCCTACTGGGGCATGGGTTTTCACAGGTGCTAAGCAATGCTGACCTCTGACAGCAGCGCTGCCTCTTAGGGTAGAATCCCATGTACATTTTCCTGGCTTAAAGCCTCAGTTAGCACAGTGGAACTTGTTTCTGAGTGAACATGCAAAGGATTAGAAACACCCCTGGTTGTTTGCCGGTTTTAGGGAAAATAAGCTAAAAATGTTGTGACAGAGCACTTGTTGATGCTCCATTGTGACCCTTTTTGGCTCTTGTATGTGGTTTCTATCTATTGAACCAGTGACTGCATTAACTGATGGGTCTCCTCCTAGCAAAGGATTTCAGCAAATGACCATTGCTGATTCTTTTAGGTCTATCAACATCTGACCATGAGATTGGTATTGATCTGTTTACCGAAACAAGGAGAGCTGCTCTCAGGTGGCTTCATTTTTGCTTTCTGAGAGAAAACCTAGAGGAAAAAGTTGGATAAGTGTTCTCCAGGCTCTTTTGTGAGACATCAGGGGTCTGTGTTGTCAATATGGACAAGTCTTCTCTAAAGCTTAATGAGGAGATATGGGCTTGCAATGAAATCAGTATGTGAAACCCAGCTTTCCATCTCCCAAATTTCTATGTTTCTCCTCTTCCCCACAAAAACAAACTCTTGAGATTTTTTGAGTGCTGAACTTCAAGAATATTTGTGAAGAACTCCCACACACACACAAACAAACACACCAACCTTGTCCTTTAAAACAAATTATTAATATTTTCAAAACTGAACAGCTCGGTAGCTAAGGAAATCCCTGAGGACACCTATCTAATTTGTAGGCAGAATGCCTTCCCAGGTTGTCTCCCGGTTTACCTTTTCCTAGTCCACAGGTTTAATGATTTTAAATATTTTCTGAAACAGGTCAGGCTTCCCAAATACCTATTTGCTCCACTATTATTCAGCATAATGGTGAGATTAGGGCTTTACATAGGACTTGAAAGTCCATCTTTCTGATATTTATAAGTATAAACCATAACAGCCCTGCAGGACACTCATAATAATGTTTAGAGAACAGAAAGTTCATATTTGCTCTTAGAAAACTCCATTATTAAATAATATTGCATTGTCTTTTGGTTGCAACCCAAATGCACACTTAACTAGGAATAAGCCCCACTGAACTCAGTGAGGCCTATCAGTAGCATAGCTGTCAACCGTCCCTTATTTGGATGGAAACTCCCTTATCCCAGCACCGTTTCCCGCTGCTGTCCCGGATTGATGATGTCCCTTAAATTTCCCAGGTTTCAAAGAAAGCAGCTCCTCTCTCTCCCTCCCTCCCTGCCAGCCAGGGAGGAGGGAGGCTCCAACTGTGTTGCTTGGCTGGGTTGCTCACCCAATAAGGAGTCTAAGAACAACTGGGGGTGGAGCTTGCATGCCTTGTGCCAATCAAATTGGCCACGTTGCCTGGGGACTTACCTTTGCTCAGCGCTTCCCAGCAGAGAGGTGACAGTGGTTTTCCTTGCTGCATCCCCTTTGCCGGGTTGCTGCACTGTGGGAACCACCACTTGAGGCTTCGTTTGGCTACTGGTTGACTAAAATCCCTTATTTTGGCTGCTGATCCCTTATTTTCGAGGCTGCTGGTCGCTTATTTTCAAATCTGTAAGTTGACAGCTATGATCAGTAGGCATGTATAGGATTGTAAACTTCACAGTCCATAGATTTCTAAACCCCACTAGAAGCCATGGAATAAGACATAGTTGTAACTAATTTAAATGCAACAGATAACCAAAGCTGAAGGACTGTATTCTCCCATACAAAACTGCACAGGCTCTGAGATCTGTTGGGGAGTTCTACCACCCTCAAAGGCACATTTGATGTGGGTACAGGAAAGGACCTTCTTGGTGGCTGCCCCTAGACTTTGGAACTCACTTCTTAGAGAAGATAAATAAATAAATAAAATTATTTTTCTAGATTGTGCCATTATTACTGCTGAGAAAGAAAATGTTAAACACACACACAAATTACATCTTGCCAAGGTTGCATCTAGGTCTTGTCCATGTTACTTCTCCAGCTTTCCACTTTCTCTAGCGAAAATTATTATGCATTTGGGCTAGGAAGGAGCAAAAGGTTACCTCAGGACTGAGCCTCTTTGAAGAATTTGGAATCACATTTAGCCTAATTGATATATGTGTAGCAGAGACGAAGCATGAAATGATGGCATAAGATGCAATCTGGCAAAGTCATAACACACTGCAACCGCAGCTCCCTTCTTATGTTACCCTGGTGGCGTTTGAGTCACTGAAGAGAAGTGGTTTTTTTCCTGCACTGCCAGAGTAGAAGGAGATGCCCTGAGCCTCATGAAACAGTCCCACACTCCTTCCCATGTAATGTTGTAAGTTCAGAAACTGGAGAAGCTTAACACAAGAACAAGAGATTGCAATATATGAACAGAGTGGAAATGCATATTTCCAGTTTCTGAACCCAAGTGTCTCAGCCTGCTATAAGCTACAATTTCAAACAACATAAGGGCAGAATTATCTTCAGTTCATAACTGTGTGCACTGTTGCTGTTATTTTTTAAGGCTGGCAAATGTAAAAGCACTGGAGTTATTAATCTGTCGCTCACTGAGTATAGTTCATTCCTCATCAAAGGAGCTAATCTTTCATAAGGCTGAGTTCTAAACACTAATGTTTGTATTTGAAAGAGGCACCAAATCATATATATATTACATAATCTCCACCGTGGGCTGAAAGCCACACGATTGTTTTCATTAACCTTTCATTCTTATAAAAGGGCAAAATCAATAACAAATTTATTCAGGCAAGTGAAAGGCAATTTCAAGAAATTTCACATGGGGTTTTATTTCCATGGTTTTTTTTTCCCCTCCCACAAATTCTAATAAAATATAATATGATCCGTCCAAACATAAGACAAATATAAAAGCTAAGATATCATCAGCCTTTTAAAGAGACTGAATGAAGACATTCTCTTAAAGGTGGAGAAGGACTGACAAAAAAATGCTGCTTTTTTACAGAGTGATCCTGTCCCTGACTTGCTCTTGCTGGGCAGCAATAAGCTCGCTTCTAAATCCTATATTTCCCTGCTCATCATACTAGAGATTTGTAGCCATCCTTGCATTGGACATCCCATGCCTTTTTCAAGGAAGATGAGTGTCACATGAAATAAGCAAAATAACTAATTGGAGAAGTGCACAGAGCCACACACTATTAGCAGCAGAAAAGGAACAAAAAAACAATTTTTTCGTAAATCCTCTTCTGCTTTTGAATGTACTTTATTGGCTGTATATGTCTTCATTGGGAATATCTATTTGCTGTTATGAAGGTTGCGCACCACCTGCAACCTCTGCCGAATGGTAGCAAAATTCCCTGGGCTTCCAAGTGCTCACCCAAGGTTATATATGTGTTGGGGAAATTGAGGCACAGTGGAGGCTAATGCCTTTAAGAAATATGGTTTATGGTACACATATCTACACCTGGAGACTTCAGTGGGGGGGGTGCAGAACATTGTACCCAAAGAGTCCCTCTCATAGCTTCAGCAAGGTTGAGTCCAAAGCAGTCGTCAGTCATGGCACCCAGTATCTCAGTGCAGTCTCCTCCAGCCAGTGCCAAGATAGTTCTGCCTACTTAGAAACATAGAATTGCAGAGTTGGAAGGGATCCCAAGGGTCATCTGGCCCAACTTCCTTTAAGAGTTAGAGGTTGGAACGCGGGTGGCGCTGTGGGTTAAACCACAGAGCCTAGGACTTGCCAATCAGAAGGTCGGCGGTTCGAATCCCTGCGACGGGGTGAGCTCCCGTTGCTCGGTCCCTGCTCCTGCCAACCTAGCAGTTTGAAAGCACGTCAAAGTGCAAGTAGATAAATAGGTACCGCTCCGGCGGGAAGGTAAACGGCATTTCCGTGCACTGCTCTGGTTCGTCAGAAGTGGCTTAGTCATGCTGGCCACACGACCTGGAAGCTGTAGGCCGGCTCCCTCGGCCAGTAAAGCGAGATGAGCGCCACAACCCCAGAGTTGGCCACGACTGGACATAACGGTCAGGGGTCCCCCTACCTTTAAGAGTTAGAGGTATTAGGTGTGTCTTTTCACCATCTGGTGTTAAATGTGAGGCAAAACCCACTTTTTTTATATACATCTGTGAAGCAGCAGTTAAACTAATAAAAAACTGTAACTGGAGATCGAAAGCTTGTTTGAACTAAAATGTTTTGTTTTCTGCCTGAAAGACAACACAGAGAGAGTCAAGTGAAGCTCAACAGGGAGAGCATTTTGAAGCTTCAGTGCTACCACTGAGAAGGCTCTGCCCTATTATGCTCAGTCACTGAACCACTACCTTGACCTCGAGAGGTCAAATAAATAGACACTAATATAGATCCAAGCCGCCAAAGCGAAACAGCAAACTGAAGCAGCAACAGCCCGCTTGAATACAGAGAGAAACCAAACTGTTCTTAGTCGAAAACAGCTACTTTGACAGCTCTTGAAAGCTAGCAAAACATACATGTATTTGTGTGGTGCTGAAATGATAGCAACAGGGTATCCAATTGGAAGGCATTCTAAAGGCACCAGAAAAGGCTCTCTGTGTGGTTACCACAGGCAGACCTTCTGTAATCTTTAAAGGGTAGGTGGAGTGGAGGTTTAATGAACCTGTGATGGGGTGTTTCACCATACATGATTTGTGTGCTCCATCTGGCTTAGTAGATCACACATTGTGCAAGCCTACCTCAAATATGCTTGAGGGTTTGAAGTTGACCTAAATTACCAGAGGGACTATTCTCATTCGGACAGGAGGTGTGTATTATGCAATGTTCCCAATGAAACCATTTTAACGTGTTCTTCTCAAAATGAATAAAAGCTACAGTTGTAAGGCTGTAATTATACCCAGTGATTCTGCATGAAAGCAAGCAATGTGGGAAGTGGAGGTGACAGACCAGAATATAAATAAAAGGTAGGGCCTCAAATACCTCCTATCAACTGTCCGCTACTTGTACTTGTTAAGTCCTGTCCTCTAAAATTGGAAGTACTAATGGCCTTTCTTTGTGCTGCCTCAGGGCACAAACAACAGTGTCAGTTCGTTATGTTCCGATATTTTTTTGAAAACATGTCCCACAGCAGGCTTCCACAGAGATCAAAAGCAGACGGCACATGATGTTCCAGCACACCCAAAATTCTTTGAAGTTCCTATCTCCAGTGTCTTAGCATTTATTTTTAAAGTATCTAATTTCTAACCACTAGCCGCACCTTGAAAGAATGTGATCAGTCTACAGTGCATGGTGTATGTATTTCTTAGGTACATATTTGATTCTCTTAATGCCGGGAAGGGGACTATTAGTTATGCAGGTTCTCACTGTGTTTTTTCTCTTGAAATGAGCTCTAATTTGAATTCCGCCCTAGGATCCTAACTCTATTTCCTTAGGATGTCATGTTTTTCATTAGAATTATCTTCCTTGTTCCACCAAAACTGTCATCAGAAATTTGGGTGAAATGTGGTTCCTCAAGGCCTCTTTTCTCTCATCTACTAAGCCTTTCATCGCAGGTTATTTTGAGGATATGGCAGGAGTCAAAACAGTAGGTTTTCAGATAATTTAAAGGTGGCATGGTACCCATTCCCCAACTGTCTATATTTGCTGGTGCTGTGCCAAAACAATTATCTTACAGGTTTGTTGGTATTGTTTTTTGATCATTTTACATCAAATAATGAGGGGGGAAAGTTGCGTTAAAAATTATCAAATGGAAAAGACGCTTGCATGGAATTCTTGTGGATGGAGTGCAGGATTTTTGTTTGCTTTCATAGTGAGCACTTAAATACAAATTGTCCTCACAAGCTGAAAACACATATACAAGCCTGGCTACCTCCAAGAGTAGCACATGCCCACAATACATTGGGTGGTTGGAGGACCCTATGCAAATATGAATATACATAAGAGGGGCTACTCCATGATAAAGGAAATTCTGGGCCAATTAAGATATGCATTGGCACATTCTCTAGGTTGCTTCTCACAGCTACAGGTGGCTGTCATCCATTCTCTGAGTGTCTATAGTTCAGCATATAGCTCTTTGGGAAAACAAAGCTGGCACTCAGTTTCATTGAAAAGATATTGGCAAATTATAATGAGGACTTTAAGTTATAGGTTTGTTGGGCATTTAGGAAACCCTGGATTAAGCCCCAGGACAGAAACATTCAGTGCCAGAGAGTTAATTTTGGACACCAGAACACTGAGGAATTGAGCAATTGGAATGTTTCCTGTGAGAAGAAATTAACAACTCAGAGAAAGAGAGGGAAATATCGCTCAACAAAGTTTGGGAGAAGGTGCCTATGAAGACGAGTTTAAGAATATATTTTGGAAACATTGGATTTTGTGTTACTATCAATTATAATCTTTGTAATTAGATTGTATATAGATTGTCATTAGGCAAGCAAGGCCAGCCCCAGACATTTTGCTGCCTGGGGCAAAGGAGAAAATGGCGCCTCCAAGCCATTCCACATACAAAAGTTGACTGGGCATTGAATCTTACTTCAGCACAATGTGGTAGTGTCCCACAATGTTCTTGAGGGCAGTAGGTTAGTTAAGGTATACTGGGCAGGCCGCTATGCAGCACACCCAGCTCCACCAGCTACATGCTCCTCAGCATGTGCTGTTTGAGGCAGCTGCCTTAGTCCACCCAATGGCATACACTCCGTGTATGATTGGTGGACCACATATCATGTGGAAATGTATTTCATTGTAAAAAAAAAAAAAAACGGTAGAAAATGTCTTAAGGTAAAGGAGAGGAAATGGAATATCTGCATTCCCTTAAGAAAGGAAAAAGCTAATTCTATAAAACTGAGGCTTGTTCTAGTTATTATTTGGCCATCATACTTGTTGTCTTGCATGCCTGCTTCTCAGTTATAAAACAGTATAGCTGAAGGGGCTGACAAGCACTGGCGGAGGAAGGGGGTACAGTGGGTGCGGTCCGCCCCGGGTGTTATCCTTGAGGGGGGTGACATCGCTGTGGCACCCCCTGGGATGCTCACCCTGCCCCCACGGGTGGCTAGCCCCGCCCCCGGGTGCACAACATGCACACCACTCTGACAAGAGGCTGAATTCTGTGGCCCACATCCTCCGTCTCATGTCAGTAGAGACAATTTATTGGAGGAAGATGGAACAGAGCCATAAGGAAGTACTATACATTCCACAAACAGATACATGGCTACTCTGAATTATCCCCAGATAGCACAACTAGGGGGAATAAAATAGGGTTCATACCATACATGTGCACCCCATTTTGTGTTAGAATAGGCCCAATGTATGGATCAGGCTGTTGTTGCATATATCGAAGACTGCGTCTCCCTGAAAATTGGGTTGTACGGCTGCAGCTGCAGTCACGACTTTAAAAAGAACTGCCTTCGTTAAATAGGTCTATATACTAAAATGGAGACAGCACTATAACCATCCTGTCTCAGCCTTAATTTCAGTTAATAAGTAAGGTGTAAAATATTTACATCCTCAGCATTATTCCATTCTCCGAAGCATTATCCTTAATTCTAGCGGTAATCTGTCAGATTCACTGCTAATTGTAAGGAAGCATTCATAACTATTTTTTCCTCAGATTATATTGTCCACACACTGCCGTACTAAACCAAAGCCTCTATCAGGCCACGAAGCAATAAAGGTGCTTCAAACACTTCTAGCTGGGTAAGGCAGGAGCTCCAGGACAAGGCAAAACAATCTACATGCCACTTAACTGGAAAATGTTAGTAAAATCACTAACAGTGCTAGCAAACAGCATGCAGTACAACATCAATGTTATGTTATATCATTCTTTTCTTGTAGCTATATGTGACTGACACCCCCGCTTTCAGTGTGTGTCAGACTGCAAAGAGATTCTTAACCTTTAATTGGGGTGTTGAAAATCAATTTTGCCCTCATGCATTATGTATTTGGTTTCAGCTTTTAAAAAATACTGCCTGTGCTACTTGGAAGCATTCCTTCTGGACTTCTCTTCTTCAACACACTGACTGTACAGCATTAAGCCTCACTCAACTGAAGTAGAGTAACCTTCAGATATGTGAGCACTGCCCACATCTGCAATGCTTTTCAAAATAATGAGATTCTGAGGCAGGTTTTTTTTAATATCCAAAGTAGCAGCGGCCATTCTCCCTCTTCCATCAGTACAACCACAGTAATTAATGGGTTAGAAAACAAGCAGACCAGCTCACTCACAAGAATATACATTCTGCAACAATGGCAGCTCATGGCAGAATTTGTGTGCTGGACTAAGAAGTTGGCAAAACCAAGAGGCATGCTGGGAAAATCACACACACACACACACACACACACACACACACACACACACAACACCTTATACATTGACATGAGTTTTAAAACTCAGTAGCTTGAAGGGTCAACGTTTCTGTGTGCAAGCCTGTGAGAACTGCTAAGAACTGGCAATACAGTGGTGCCTTGCAGGACGAACGCCTCGCAAAACGAAAAACTGGCAAGACGAAAGAGTTTTCCATTTTTGAGTCGTTCCATAAGACGAATTTCCCTATGGGCTTGCTTCGCAAGAAGAAAGCCCATAGGGAAATCTCCGGGGACCTCTTTTAAAATGCTGGTGGTCGGGAGCAAAGACTTTCGCCCACCGCCGGCCTTCAGAAGAGGTCCTGGACCTCTTCTGAAGGCCAGCGGGGGGCAAAAGTCTTTGCTCCCCCCCCCCGCCGCCGGCCGGACTTCTCCGCTGTCCCGGGCGATCTTAAAATGCTGGCGGGCGACAGCGAAGCCTTCGCTGCCGCCCGCCAGCATTTTAAAATCGCCCCCGGACAGCGGAGGCTTCGCTGCCGCCCGCCAGCATTTTAAAATCGCCCCGGAACAGCGGAGGCTTCGCTGCCGCCCGCCAGCATTTTAAAATCGCCCCGGGACAGCGGAGGCTTCGCTGCCGCCCGCTAGCATTTTAAAATCACCCCGGGACAGCGGGGGCTTTTAAAATGCTGGCGGTCGGCAGTAAAACGCTCCTGTCCCCGGAGCTTGCGGGGCGGGAGGTGGGGAGAAGGGTGGGGAAAAGCCCTTGTTCCCCCCCCAGCCTTCAGAAGAGGTCGGGGGACAGACTGTCCCCGGACCTGGCCTGAAGGCGGTTTCCATAGGAATGCATTGATTGATTTTCAATGCATTCCTATGGGAAACCGTGCTTCGCAAGACGAAAAACTCGCAAGAAGAAAAAACTTGCGGAACGGATTAATTTCGTCTTGCGAGGCACCACTGTACTGGGTGAACCCCTCTTAACAAAATAGCTTACTCTGCCTTGAAGGAGCAGTTTTCTTCCTGCCAGATACAAACGCTACTGTTGTGTAAATGAAGTTAGTAATTATTAACGCTGAGTAAGCAGAACAATAGCTGTTTACTCCTAGTTCTTCCATGATCTGGAGCTAGCATGAAAACATCTGGCTTGAGGCAGTATGGTATTTTTCATGCCTGTCCTGTGAGGAATTTTTAACCATTTGAACCTCACCCAGAAGGTTGGAGGGGATCCTCCCAGCTTTTCACTTATTTCCCCACATAAGCACACCCTCCTTCTTTCCATACACACCCATGAGACCGAAATCTTAGCAAAGAGATAGATTTTAGCCCAATCAGACATCTTCATCTTTATCACCATTACAAGCAGAGTGCACCAGATTTCGAAGGCTTGAAGTAAGTACTTTCTATTGCTAAGTTTTCCTCCCTGATGTGATCTTAACTCAAAGTGTCTGTATGGAAGAACTTGTAAGTTCTCAGACTGGAAACCCAAGCATAGAAATTAATCGCCCAAGTCTGTGGTTTTGATATCCTTATATACACACACCAAGAGAATGCAACAAGAGTCTCTTTCAGTGCTAGATAAGTAACTTTCAATCTATTTCTCTTTTCTGTCACTCCACACCACATAGGTTCTACGCCCATGCATTTTTCCTCGTTTTGTTTGTGAAGGGCTCTCTTTTTCCTCTTAATAGATTATTTGCAATCTTTGTTTTAAGGCATGAATGCAATAGAATGCTACGGTTAATTAAACCAATGAATTTCACCTACACTGCATTGTTTGATGTTCATACTGCATATCTTTATTTTTCCCACCCCTCTTTAGTAAATGGGCACTCTGTTACTTAACTGAAGCCTTTGCTGTGGATGTGAATTCCTGGATTCTTTTGGACATATCTCTCTAGAGTGGCACACAGTTTGACCCATGTTAAAGATTCCAGTTCTCACATAATTGTGTTTTCAAGGGTCCTGTGTGGATGCATGCACTTGCAGGTTCTTAGAGACACATTTAGCCTGTGCTATTTAGAGATGCATTGTGGTGCTGCATCCTGGAAAACTGTTTTAATATTACTTAATTGTATTATCTACGGAATCTTAGATAAAGTAAAATGTCTTTTTACATTATCTGGGAACCTTAACTGCACATGATTCCCCATGGCCCAAAATACAAATGGAGGTTCAGTGATGATGACAGTGATAAGCAGGAGGAATGTGTATATTCTGCATATAGTTATGTATCAGGATACACATGGGATGCATGTTACAAAAATTTCATACGCAATAAATACATTAGCTTTGAGTTTTGGCATTTTCACAGGAAGAACAGTTAGAACTACTCCATTAATAGATAAAAACACAGATAAACCTACACTGAATTGGGGAAAGACATTACAATTCAACTTGTCAAAAAGCAGCAGATTCAAAGAATAGCTTTTTCCTGTATGACTTATAAATAGTAACTTCAAAGCAGTTTGGTCCTAGCACTTTCACTTGGCTTAAAAGGAACCAATTATACATTTGATATCATCTAATGTACTCTCGATTAAGACTAATGTTATCTTCTTGTAGAGGAGATGGAAGATTAATGTCTACTATGTACAGCAATCATCACAAGTCCCATCAACTGAGTGACAGTGTGTGGAAGGGAGATCTGAGAAGTAATTTCTAAATAGGGAGTTAATTTCAGTCGCACTAAAGGTTATTTGTCCTTTTCCATTTCCAGTCTCTGTGATAGCACACTCAATCTCAACTTCCCTGTTTCGCAAGACAAGAGGTATTTCAGATATATTGTTCTGTTCATAGACTTTGACTTCACTATTATTATACCATGCATTATCTTTATTAAACAAAGGCTATAATTTCTTCCTTCACACCACGAGAAATCTCCAATAATTTAATATTGGGTAATTTAGGATATCGGATTAGAAAACCTGCTATGAAGGTCACCCAGAGAAAGGTGACGTGTGGTAATGAGAGATACTGACATTGTTACATGCGAAGCTTACAGAATTTCTCAGGCTATCTGATATTTGGCATAGCTCAGGGTAGAAAGAACTGGGGCCAGGGGGGCCAGCTTACAAGGGCGATTGGGTCACACTGCGCATGTGACGTCAGGACGCTGGGAGGAGCCGGGGCACAGCCAAACATGGCGGCTGCATGCCTTCAGTGGTCAGTGGCTCTCCTCTTCCTCTTCCTGGTGCCACCTCCAGTGGAGGAGGAGAAGGAACCTCCACACTTTTTGAACCTGGAGGGGTCTAGCCCTGACCCCAAAAACATAGTGGGTCCAAAAGGGCCACTAACTGGGCATTTTAGTTCCTAAACATTCTTACCAACAATGCAATCCACAAACCATCTACAGTGGTAGGAACAACATCAACAACAACAGAATGAGACAGGCTTCATAATGTCAAAAGATCTGGTGTCAAACAAATTGTCAGTCATTAGAAGATGATTATAATTTTACCAGAAGAGTGGAGCAGTATTTGGATTTTCTGCCACAGGAACCAAAACATAATGGGTGGTCTCTGCAGACTCTGTTACCCCAAGGCTCTGAAAACTGAAATATCTATCCCAACAACTCAGCTTGCTTTACAGAGTTCCTCTCCTTTTTTTAATTCTTAATTCTTAATCTAAGTCAGGCTGATCTAAGTCAGTTCTGTTCTTGCATGAGAATGATTATCAGTAAATTTACCATTAAATTAATCAGTGAATTGACTCTTACAACTTTATCCAAGTTGTCGAAACTTTCTGCTTACATTACTTAAATGAGGAAAAACTTTACACCAGCCATTGCTAACCTGGTGCCCTCCGGATGTGGTCGCTGAGATCAATCGGAACTGTAGTTCAAAACATCTGGAGGATACAAGGTTTCAGCCTGAACACTGGCTTGCAAGCCAATTTTAACACAGTGAAACATATATGTGGCATGCACATTATGGCCTGTGACTTCAGTCCGATGACGCCGGCATTTCAAAAAATGACTCTGAAAATAACTTGGTTTCAAGTTCAGTTTTATGACATTTTCACTAGAGTCAAATTATATTTTAACTATTATGACACATGCGCTTGGAATTGGTCTGCCACTACTGTGATGTACTGCAGTATCTGAAAAATATTTGAATATGAGTGTCAATTTTTTCCCTCGAATTTTTAACAGAAGAAGAGAGGATAAACTGAGTGAAAGCGTAATGCCATATGTCTTGAGTATAGTTAATGAAATATCACTATTCAACATTCAGCAACCCCCAAAAAAAATCTATACCTTAACTTGTCAAGTTTTAAAGAGATATTTCTGTCTCCTCCTTCAATCCAAGTCATAAATTCTCTATAATTCTTGCTTCTGACCTACCTGTGGAAGACTTCTGGCAGTCTGACAATAAATCAATAGGATGTTTGGAAGTGCCGGCTGACTGCAAAGTTGCCCAGAAATGAGACATTGAAGAAGAATTCTCTCTATGGGCAATGTGTGTCTTTAGGGATGGGTGACATCTGGCACTGATAATCCAGTGTAATCAGACTCTGCAAATACAAGTTAATGGAGTTCTTTTTTAAAAAAAAAATGCCATATAATGATTACATTATCAATATCTTCACCAACAAAGATAGATGACACTGTCCCATATGTCCCAACTGGCTACACCACTGTCTGCAAAGGCACGTCCAACAAGCATTCATGGAGTTCCATCTGCCCTAGAGTTCCATCCACCACTAAGCAAAAGGACCTTGAAGAAAGGGCTATAGCTCAATGGCAGAGCATTTGGCTTTGCATATAGAAGGTCCTAGGTTCAATCTCACCTTCAGATTGGGCTGGGATAGGCTGTGGTCTGAAATCTTGGAGAGATGCTGCTAAGTCCATGCAGACAATACTGAGCTAGAGGGATCAAAGGCCTGACTCAACAGAAGTCAGATTCCTGTGTTCCAGCCTTGAACAAATCACCATGGGAACATGGAGCTCTGGATCAGAACACCTTGTGAAAATTGCAATGTTCAGGTAATTCAGAACTATATGCTTGTGTACAAAATTTCAAGAAAGAGGGCCATTCAAACTTCAAAGGGCAATGTGTTTCATAATCTAGCTGTGGCCACAGAAGACCCTCTCCTGCCATCTAGAGTCTAGACCTCTCCATTAAAAAAAATAAACTCAAGTAAACGCTTGCTTAAATATAGGCAAATCAATTATTCTCTCTACATCTTGGTTGTGGATCTTAAAGATTGTTTTCTTGATCTCTAGGAGTGATCTTTCACCTTTAGTTTTAAAGGAAAATTACACCGCAAGGTGAATAATCCCAGTAATTTTTCCATGGTTATTCTTTATTAACTGTGATGAAACACAGGCACAACCCATGAATTTCTGCAACAGGAAAAAAAATCAAGTTTACTTATGTCTATTTTCCATTAGCGATGGGAATATTTATAAACTGTAGTAATCAGAGGAGAATTGCAGGGATGTGTCACCTGCTTGTGAGATTTTTCTGTAAAAACTTTAATTTTATTGAGCAATGGTGAGCACAAACCACATAGCACTACAGCTGGTCATTGGTTTTTGCTTGGTAGATGCTCAGTAGATGGTCCCTTGACTGGCTGTTGTTATCTGTGCACAGAGCTTGATGCAACGGGGGTGTTTTTGTCATCTGCAGTCCCTACCACAGCAATATAAACACAATTCTATAATGGAGCAACCACAGCAATATAAATGCAATTCTACAATCAGCCAGCCCGATCCTATTTTAGTCCCAGTTGTTTGCTTCAATAATATTGACTTGAAGAACTAAGGCATATGTTTTTGTTTTTGTTTTATTTGCAATGGCAAAAAGAAGTTGGGGGGAGATGTGGAATTTCCAACCCAACCTGAGAGCATTTCCTTATTCTGCTATATTGTGCTTTCTTCAGATCACAAGACTAGTTGTTATATTACATATTCAACCCTTATACAAATTGATCAGCCCGTTGCTTCAGTTCTGAACAACGCAATAATCACAAACACACTTTGCAGACCAGGACAATGCCAGTTAATTGGACCAGATGCTAATGGAGCCCCCAGATTTGTTTCAGATGGAGGGGAAGAAATTCAATTCAGTTTGCATTTATAGGCAGCTATCCTTCAAAATGTGCACTTCTCTGAGATTTACAATACAATCCAGTCAAGCAGTATGTACAAGTATGCATACACTAAAGTAGTGTGTGCACAAAGCACATATATTAAGGAAAGCAGCATACAAAACTGTATTCTGTAATGGTAAATTGCTTTGAAATATATGCATATTAGGCAAAGTTGCGTACAAAAGTGTGTATATTAGGACAATTTTACATTGAAATGCTGCTGAGGTTTCATGAGGACTTTTTTTAAAATTAAAAAAAAATATCACAAGCTGATCTGGAACTGTGGAGAACTGAATTCAGCATTAGAAAAATGAGAAATTGGAACCGATAGTGACATGTTCATCCTACTTCCAGATGACTTGCTTAGTGAGCATTTAACCTGATTTGCTTGTGCAAAGCTCCAGGGAAGATTAGACGATGCTGGCTATATAGTGAGCATTCATTCTGATATGTTTGTGGGGAGGCTAGACAACATTGCCTCAAGTCAGCATTATCCCATGCTTTCCAGCACATTTCCCCATCACTTTCCTTACTGCAAAAGAAGTCTGAAAGTCTGATGAGAGCTGGGGGAAAGAGAGAACAGCTTTGTTGCCCAAGACCTCCAAATCAACTTCATTTGTGCAATCTGGATTTGCCAGTATGTGATTGCATCCTGCTGAAAAATAGCAGTGCTCAGCTCCATGGTTTCCGTACCAGGATGTATATTATGCATTCTCTTGTGCGACCTACATTTCAGACACCGTAGCAAAGAATGAAAACAAGAAGTGCAAGTCACTTGCTCTTTTCACTGTCTCCAGAAGTTGCAAGTTACTCCCAGTTACTTTCTTGCTGGACAGCTCCACTGTGGGATTGAACAAAGCCTCACTGCTTAAAATAAGAGATGTGAAAGTCATCATTTATTTTTGTGTAGACTAATACCTGCCATAACAGCAACTAAAAAATACAGTGGATCAAGCTGCTGTATAGTTTTCCAGAAATAATAAATAACATAAATATTACGTCTTGATAGCTGCTGCTTTTTCTGAATTAAAAGAGTACTATTTTTTTATTTTAAAAATCAATATTTTTTCAGTTGGCAAACCAAAAGTATGTGACTGTTCTCTGATGACTATGGCTGTGAATCGGGGCATACTTCCAAGCAGAAGTATCCATTCAAAAAATAAACACATGGGCTACAATTCAGACAGAAGCAAACACATCTAACCCCTTTCAATATCAATAGGGGAGAGCTAAGCACATACTTACCTCTCTCGTTGAAATCAGCATGTGGGGCTTGAAAATGTTTAACTTTTGTTGGATTTTGTCGAAAGGAATTGATACTCATTGACTTTCTTCAGTGAAAATCACCTGTGTGGGCGCATTGGCAAGAACACTAAAATACCCCCACGGCTGGATTCTCAAAGTCATAGCAAAGCACATACTGGGTACCACTGGGGAATTCCTTGCACAATTCTTAACTTTACTACATCTGAGTAAGCAGAGCACACCCATCAATACAGTGTCTTTCAGAAGCACTATAGACAACGATCTTTACAAATAAAACATGGATAACAATGTCACTGGAGGTCTAATTAAACTATTTTTTTTTCCTAAGGAAGCTTACGTGTCAAAAGCAAATTGTAGATCAATAATTTCTCTGTTGACACAAAACATCGCAAAAGTCTGCCTTCAAGCACACAAAGCAAATTGCTTGTGAGTTGAGGAGTCATTGCTTCTTGTTGTTGTTGTTTTCCATTTCTATATATTTCCCCTTGTGAAGCCTAAGTCAGGGCTTCCAGACAAGGCTGGCTTCATTTATTGCTGCTCCGTGTAGAGAAGATGCAGCAATCGAGAGAGAGAGAGGAGTTGGCCCTCAGGGTGCTCCAAATAGGGTTATCCATACTGAGTGAACATACACAAAGATCTAGTGCAAGATGAGAGGGGAAGTAATGGTGTCGAAACCAAAAAGGAATGTGCTTAGGATGGCTGGGTGACTTTGCCCTGTATCTACCTGCTGTTTGAGAGGTTGTTTGTGTCTGTTCTAAATCTTGCTCAAAGACAAAGAACTCTAAGAAGGGAGAGGAGGGGCCTTGAAGTTGTCCATCAACAGGGGATACTAGACGGAGCAGGCACACAGATCTTCATAGTCTTCCCCCCAATGGTGGTGAGATTTATTTCTGTTTCAACTATGGCAATTAGCTCTGCATATAATGTTACACCTAGACCTGGTTGTGAACTTTTATATCCAACTGATTTCAAAGGGATCTGTTTCAGCATATGCCCCAGTAAGTTCACTCATTTTTTGGTGGGATGTGTTGTGACCCAGACATCCGGAACCCTCCTATGATCCGGCTTGGGGGTGGGGAGTTGACACCCCCCTTGTATCCACCCCAGCCGCATTGCTGGCACTGGGTGGAGCCACGCCCTGCATGGCCCCATTGGCCAATCAGAGCCGGCAGAGGGCGTGGCCACGGGAAATTTAACCGTGGTGTGACCAGGGTGCTCTCCTCTCTTGCCTCTTCTTGTCAGGCTTTCTGCCTCTGAACACAAGGGCCCTTGACTGGTTAAAGACACCAGAAGGTATCTCTACCTCAGGCCTCCTGGCCCGGGTCTTTTCCTTATACAGTGGTACCTTGGGTTACAGATGCTTCAGGTTACAGATGCTTCAGGTTACAGACGCTTCAGGTTACAGACTCCACTAACCCAGAAATAGCACCTTGGGTTAAGAACTTTGCTTCAGGATGAGAATAGAAATTGCGGCACGGAGGCAGTGGGAGGCCCCATTAGCTAAAGTGGTACCTCAGGTTACGAACAGTTTCAGGTTAAGAACAGACCTCCAGAACGCATTAAGTTCTTAACTCGAGGTACAACTGTACTAATCTTAAGTTATGCTACACAGATCACCTGTTTTCCTCAAGATTTTTGAAGCAGAGTGGTTATATGAAGATGTATTTTCTTGGCTCTTTCTTGTACTGATAACTCTTACTCGCCTCAATTCACATTCCAAAATGGCACCATGAGATCATTTTCTTCACATTCCATTTTCACTCACAGCAGGGATCTGAAGGGAACTGCTGAGGCCAAAATCATTTTCAATAGGTCAATGTGATGACGTACAATCAGCATTGATCACAGTTGCTGCTAATGTGACTAGGTAAGTGACAAGTAGCTGGATCAGCGACAGCATGGAAGTATTTCTGGGTGTGCACATACCCTAGCCTCAAAAAAAGGTTGGTAGGTTCCCTCACCTCTGCTGAAGCTGAGCAAAATACTGCTGTTTTATTTTACTGGGCTAAAGGAAGGGCTAGAGCACTTTCATGTGTTTCATAGAGCCAAATAAATAAGTAAACAGCACAGGTGTCTATAAGTAAAATAGCACATCTATAGAGGTCACCATCGAAATGAGAGAAAATCATTAATGTGCAACCAGAGACAAATTCTTCTAAGTTGTTGCCCACACTATTGAAATGTTCAAGCATTATGTCGCCATTGACTGATTTTTTTTAGTGTCTTATCGTGTTGCAAATACCTATAAACAACATTGTGATTTAATCTATGCATAATTAAGAGAGGCAGGTTATATGCATGGTGCATATAAAATGGTGCATGAATTATTCTCAAAGTAGCAATTAGTTTTACCTAAATCAATTTTTAAACATTTACATTTACTGCACTGTATGAATATTTCAGCCACTCTCAAGGGTGGGCACTTTCAAATCTGATGAATGAATTCAAAGGGAGTTGAAATCACACAGCACCTCTAGCAGTTGATCAAGGCCCAGAAGAATTGAACCCTACAAGCAATTTAGACATAAGAGATTGCAATATAATTTAATATCCATTCTCTAGAAGATGTAGGGGAGCATGCTCATCTTGATGAGATAAAAGTTGTGTCCTCAGCTAAAAAAACAACACAAAAAACACTTATGTCCTCAGTTCAAGAAAGTTACAAACAGGTGTGTGTGTATTTTAGGGGTAAGATAAATTGAACAATTGAAGAGTATAGCAGTTGGTCATTGTGCCCCTTCACCAGTTCTAATGAAGAATGTCCACATAATCTCCAAAAGGTATTGGGAAATGCACATATATCAACTGAATTTTGTACGTTCTCCAGCCAGGTGATACCCAATACTTCCAGCATAATACCCAAGGCCAGTCATATTATTATGGCAGAAAATCTCACAAGCTCTCCTCCAGCTCCCTGAGAGCAAAAGTTATCAATAATAAGAAATTAAGTAACTGATTATTTGTTGCCCTTTTTAGGACACCCAAATTTGTTTTCCATACCAGAACAGAGCTCAAAGTTCTGTCTCATGAAAACCCACCCTGGTTTCCCCTCTAAAGCTTACTGCATCTCAGCCCCTAATTAAGAACTGGGAATGGAGGTGGCATTGTTGTTACTGCTATTGTTAAACCATTTGGAATCACGATCTGCTGCAAATCACTCCTAAATCTTCCAGTAGATCCTGATCTATCTTCAAGCCCACCCCTGCTCTAGTATATCCCTCAGGCTGTGTATGCACTATACCTTTAAAGCACATTCAAAGCACATTTTCCCCTGAAAGAATTCTGGACACGGTAGTTTGTTACGAGTTCACCGACTGATAGCATTTGTGGTGTCACTTGTATCAGGGCCCAATTTTCTTTTCCACTAGTATTTGTAGCTACCACATGACTCAGCAGTCGCAGAATCAATACTTGCCATTTTGTTTAACTTAGTTCCTTCAATTCATATCCTGCCTTAACAGCAGAAGGCCTCAGTTGGTTGGAATGATATTACTGAACACACAAACATCAAAATGTAAAGCAGGCATGCATATGTGTGTGTGTGTGTGTGTGTGTGTGTGTGTGTGTGTGTGTGTGTGTGTGTTAGCATGATCAGAACGTTTGCCTTTTCTGAAGCAAAAATGTTGTATAGCCATTGCAATTTACTGTGTAATGAACAATGTGAAACAACTGAAAAATGCAATAATGCCTTATATAAATCAGGACTCATTCTTCTGCTGCTGCCACCGACTCAGTAAACTAGTTGTCCATAGGTTGGTAAGAAAATGCTGTAGCAAATTGATTGCAGTAGGTTATTTTCATTCCCTTTTTGAAGCTTGATAACTAGGACTTATTCGAGGCAATTCACTGAACATAGATTGGTAGATATTTGAACCACAACGTAACAGAGTCTTCTCTCCCTCACAGCAAACCCATTCCCCATGGAGGGAGAAAAACTTTAATGGGCTGTCACTCAACTCGTCTTCATATCAATTGAGAACAGTCCCCTCAGCGTAATTCCAAACCAGGGAAATGCAGGAAAGGAGTTTTGCTTGTTTTCTAAAAAGTGAGTAAGTGGCAATCCTCAATATTTCTCCATTGCTTCCTCTTGTTTTCTAAATGTTTATTAATGCACAAGACTTTTCCATTTCCCACTCGTTGGTATTTACCTGACATTATTGCTAATATTTTCACTTTACCTTCATTTGAGGTTTCCACCTCCACAGAGTCAAACCTTGACTCTGCAATGCAGTCTGTGTATCTTTGGTCTACTGTGATCTTTGCAAAAGTATCATGGGTTATGAGATCAGATTAAAGTCAGTGTGGGTAATTAAATTTTCTGTTTTCCTTTCATTTAATTGTGCCACCTTTCCCACATCTTTTGATTCTCCACAGTGCTGGTCAGTGCACTCTGCAATGTTAAATATCGACATTACCTTTCCAGAAATTTCACATCTGTGGGATAAGGACGTGATTTGTAAGTCACATCAACAGGTGCATGCAGTGCAAAGTGCAAGGCAGGCAAAAACTGAGTGAGGCCCAATGGAGATATCTGGGAATGTTTTTAATATGTTGGACAGCACTTCAGAAACTCTGACAGGTAATGGGAAATAGTACTTGCCAAACTCTTCTCCGCCTTCCTCTGGAGAGAGAGCCAAGCCAGGAGCAAGTGAGTGCTGGCCAGGCAGCCATTCAGTGAGAAGGTAGGGGATGCGAAGGTGAGGCCAGGCTGGGCTCTTGTGGCCCAGAGACTCCAAGCAGCAGGCAGGGAAGGATGGGGAGTGAGGGAGGGAGCCTGCCAGGACATGCCAGGGTGGGACAAGGATCCCCAAAGAAACCGGTGCCTGTGTGGGGATGCCTGGTTCACAACCCCAGCCCCCATACTGCGCCCCTGCTACTCAAACCCCTGTTGCTATTCCTGTGGCCCTCCACATGTTGGAGAGTGAACTTTAGTGGGTGGCCTCTCACTTTCTGGTCTTGCAGAATTCTCAGTTAAGTAGGGAACCTACAAAAGTAGTGGAGACTGTATGCTCAATGCAGACAGTATGCTCAGCAGAGTGTCAGGGTGGGGGAGGAACAGGTTAGTGGTGTATTATTATTATTATTATTATTATTATTATTATTATTATTTCTCAACCCAAGAGCAACCCAAGAGAGTTTCCAGAGAGAGACTTATACAACTCAGCATATGAATATTAACCTAACACATAAATTAGGAGAGCCATATTTCTTTGTGCAGGTCAGGAGTTGTGCAGGTTGTTTTTTGAACCATAAAATATAAAGTCCCTCCAGATTTCCAATTACTATTTTAGTAAACCAAAGATGAGGGTAACAAAATAGGATTTCCTGACTTTTATTTTATTTATATTATCTGAAATATTTTTTATTTGGTTTTACAAATATAAAATTATAACAGCACAACCATACACATCCATATTTAAAGATTCCTCCGAATCTCTGGACTTCCCACATTCCCCTCTGTGGGTCCTATTGTCAACCTTTTCAACGGCATATTATTCATTCCATTTTCTCCATAATATTCGCTTCTCCATTCTTTGTTAAAGTTTTGGTCTTCTTGGTTAGTAGCACATTCTTACTCAATAACTTTGCAATTATTACTGCATTTTTCCAGAAAGGAGAGGGAAAAGAGGCACTTGCAGCACTTTTTGGCTCAAAATAATTTGGGTACATCTGGACTTGAGGCATCAATTGCTGTTCCTTGCTCCCTTGGGCAGCAAAATGTCTTGGGCAAACCCTGCAAAGTTTAACCTTTTTATATACATGCTGGGTTTTCACCTACCACATTGGTCCAAACATGAGTGATTTTACAAGTTAGAAGCTAGAGGATTTAGAAGTCAAAGCTGTCATGTCGCTTGTATAAGACTCAACAGCCTGGAACCACACACTGAGGCAAGAGGCAGTCTTCTCAATCCCTTAAATACCTCATCTATAACACCAAGCTCCGAAAAGTGATAGGAGAAGATTGACATTCAAAGCAATCACTTCTCTTCAGTCGCTTCCCGCCCCCACTCTCCATGCACTCATGGTGAAAATGATCCCATCACTGTAGTTAAGGTTTAACTTAACTACACTGTATGGGTCAGCAATCTCAACAACATGCAGCTAATAAATATTTTTCTCAGCCTCCTCAAGCAAACAGATATTGCTTAGCAAGTCTGAAAAATAATAGGTTTTACCAACAGTCAAAGCACCATGGCTGCTCCCTGGCAATAAACTGGAGTGAAACGGTGAGCTGTGGTCCCTTTTTCTGTGGGCCCTAAGATCAGAATACTAGCCTGGGAGGAGAGAACCGAGCAATGCTGTGTGAGCTACCATCATATAGAAAAGAAGTCGCTCTTAATCCTTAGCCACTTGCCATTTAAGAAAAATATTAGCAATGGGCCAAAGGAATCAATGGATACATTTCTGACAATTTCACAGATGATAGGAAGGGAGGAAAAGAGAGGAAGAAATCTATATTCTATTTTTTTCTTTAAAAAAATTATTTAGACTTTTTAAATTTATACATTTCATTAATTTTACAATCATTTTAACATTTCAGAGTTTGACTTCCTTCCCCCACTTTCTGTGGTTCCTTAAATTTATTTTAATATCTTCTGCATATCCAAATTCATTTAATTCGTTCATTTAATTATCTACTTTAAATATATACTCTTGTGAAACTGCAGGTTATTACAATAATCCTGCCAATGTTTTTATCTGTTTGCAATTTATCTGTAAATATTCAATAAACCATTTCTATTCTTTTATAAAAAGTTTGTTATCTTGATTTCAAATTCTTCTTGTAAGTTTCACCATTTCTGCATAATTTGCTGGGACTTCTGCTTCTTTCCATTTGGGGGCAAGTAGCATTCTTGCTGCTGTAGTAGCATACATAAATAAATTTCTATATAATCTACATAGTTCTGTCCCTATAATTCCCAAAAGAAATATATATTCTTTGGTTGTCTATTAAACATCATGTAGTGACCAGTGGATGTTTCTCCCACCCGCCCACCCACTTTTTACAAAGGCTTTTGGTTGCCATGGCAAAAGGCATGGCTTCTGGGCCATTTCCCCCCACAATGCCTCTGTGTAAGCCATGCTATGTCATCTATCCAGGAGCATTCCAGTGTGACAGCGGGGGCAGCCATTTTGCCCAGAAGGATGCTGTGGCAAAACATGAAGCATTTGTACAGATGCCACAGCTGCCTTCAATTTGAAATGTGAGTCTTCTCCGTCCTGATTGTTGTTGTTTAGTCGTTTAGTCGTGTCTGACTCTTCGTGACCCCATGGACCAGAGCACGCCAGGCACTCCTGTCTTCCACTGCCTCCCGCAATTTGGTCAGGTTCATGTTTGTAGCTTCGAGAACACTATCCAACCATCTCGTCCTCTGTCGTCCCCTTCTCCTTGTGCCCTCCATCTTTCCCAACATCAGGGTCTTTTCCAGGGAGTCTTCTCTTCTCATGAGGTGGCCAAAGTATTGGAGCCTCAACTTCACGATCTGTCCTTCCAGTGAGCACTCAGGGCTGATTTCCTTAAGAATGGATGTGTTTGATCTTCTTGCAGTCCATGGGACTCTCAAGAGTCTCCTCCAGCACCATAATTCAAAAGCATCAATTCTTCGGCGATCAGCCTTCTTGATGGTCCAGCTCTCACTTCCATACATCACTACTGGGAAAACCATGGCTTTAACTATCTGTCCTGATATGTAGGTCAATTTTCACCAACCTCTCTCAAAACTGGCAAAAACTGACAAATACCTTAGGATCACAAGATGATTTTCCATTAAGTTGTTTCTTTTATTGCATCTAGTAGATTAGTTTTCAGAATCTCATGTTTAAATTGCCATCTCGTTCCGTTACTTTTTAAAAACAAACAAACAAACAAACCCCTCTTCTGTTTTGCACTAATGTTAGACTATCCCTGTTGTCTCTTTGAGTTCTTTTACTGGAGTTAGATACCGTCACATATTGACACAGTTTTCCACTGCTATTATGGACTTATCACTTTGGTTCCCTGTACTTTTCCACATTTCCACTGCCTAGGTATTTGAAAATGGTGTTTCATCTATGGTTTCCCTTCAGACACTTGCTTCCTTCAATGCTTGACTGCAACACACACACAAAATCTGGAATCAAAAGGAGGGAAGGTCCCAATCCAACAGTGCTCTAAACATATGGCTTAGAGAGGCTAACTGGCTTATCACCACTTTTCCTGAAGAGTCAGAGAGAGGCCATCAACCTGCCCCATTGAGTTGTTGCAGCTATCGTCTTAAAATGTTTGATTCGCTTGCTCTGGCCACAGCTGATCTTACGTGACTAGATAAAAACTGCTGTTCCTCAAGCAAATGATGGCTGCCACTACTGAAGAGATTGGGCTGATATGGGGCTGCGGCCCCTGCTTCTCTTTCTGCTTCCTGCATTTCCAAGTACACAGAGACCCAGCGAAAAGAAATCAAGACACCATACCCAAAAGCTGGTGTTTTCTAGGTATTGTTCTGCTTCCATCTCCAAAGCATTACTTTATGGATGCCTACAGCTGGGTGCTGCAATAATAAGCTGATTCAGTCCATCACATCTAATCAGCGCTAAAATGAAATAAACATCATCATAATATGTGCTCATACATTTGCAGCACACATTTTGGAAGGAAAGCATAAACCAGCATCGACATAAACATAATATCTTTGAGAGAGTGTGGGAAAGATAGATAAAGTCTGGACACAAAGTATGTTTTTCTGGTGGAGCTTTTGCTTCTGCTCATAATGCCATTTTCTGAGTTGGGTTTTTTTTGGGGGGGCAGGTTTTCTTCCAAATTAATCTTGTGGAATGGTGTTTGGGTGGCAAAAATCTATTTTTTGTTTCCTTTACTCTGCCAAGATGTGAATTTAGGCCAAGCTTAGCAGGAAAAATATGTGCCACTTGGGATATTCAGAAGTGTTTGGCTGTTGTTATTTTAACTTCTTGCAAAGATGAAACACCATTGCCTTCATTGCTAAAACCAACTAATTTGAAGAGTCAAATATAGCAGTCTTTTACCATATAGAGGCCCAAAGTAATATGTTCCTGTGAGGGGTAATACTGGAAGGTTCCTGTTTCTGTTCTTTCACTCCCAGATTTCAGTAGTTAGAGGATAAAGTAAACTCTGGACTGAAGGTGACCAACCTGGTGTTCCAAGGGCATCCCGTGATGCCTGGGGATGCCAGGGAAGACCTTCATGGGTACCATGGAACCCATGGCTGATGGGCTGGCAATCCCTGCTCTGCATGAACAGAATTTTGAAGTACCTTTTCTCCTTTGGAATGATGTCACATTGTATTATTAGAAATATGACATCTTTCCAAAGAGAAAATGGTGTCTTCTACAGTAGCCTTGTAAAATTCAATGCTCCCAAGTGTATCTGAATTGGGCATTCCCCCCTCACACACATATAACTTTCAAATACAGCTTTTATACTATGTTTACAAGTCTGTGTACTTGCACCTGAATTTAGAACACGTGTCTCTAGGACAAGGATGGGCAGACTTCAGGCTGGTAGAACCTACCTTGGGTTTTGTTCTAAAAGCTAAGGATCCAATAGACCAACCAAAGTCAGATGAAAAATAATAGTATAGGAGGGTCAGAACAGACATAGAATAAAGGAACAGGGTTCCTCTGAGCACATTCTCAGCCCAGGGAACTGTGTTTTAATGTTCAGATTGGACTCACAATCCTTTCACTCAAAAACCCATTCTTGGTTCCTCTTCCTCATCCACCCCAGCTTTTCCAACAGCCTAATTCCAGCAGCCAAAACAGCAGCTATTTTTGTTTTTTTGTTACTAGTGTTAAATGATTGGGAACCAGAAGATCCTGGCTGACCTACATCAAATCACCCAGAAATCTAGCAGTAGATTCAGATCTACCTTCTCTTCATTCCCCACTCTAAAAAGGTCTTCTGTACAAATTCCACTGCAGTGAATAGGAGAACAGCAATTTTTTACTACTTCCATTAATTTTCCTGAAGCATGCACAAGAGAATTTGCCAGTCGATTGTGTCCCTAATCTGCTTACATTCCTCCTTTGGGGTCTTTATTTTTAAAGGGGGCATCACTATAGCCTGATTGAATTTAGTGCTGAGCAAATGTGTCTGTAGATGAGATGTTTCGTTCATTTCATATCCATAGTTTATGGTCCATTTCATGAACACTGATCACATATAATTTATGATAAAAATGTATTTATTAATTATGCAGATAGGAAGAGAAAATATTTTCTCCCATCTGATTATTAAGAAACAGCCATGAATATTAACGATCAGTCCATGACCTCCTGATGAAGATTAACCATTCTGGACAAGCTTTATATTATTGGAACTTAATGCAGGATTTCGAAGATGTGCTGATTGACTTGAAAATCTCAGTGAAATTTAATGCTTGAATGATTCATCTCTAGCATCACCACAATGAAATATTTCCATCTGTTCGCTTGTCTTATCATCCCATGTACTCAGTCATGTAACGATTCAACTGCATATTGCACATTTTATTATATTAAAAAGAGAGCAAAGAATTCAGAATAAAAAATAAATGATCCAGGCAAAACTTGTGCAACCTTGGCACAAACTGAAAGAGATCATTCCTTTCAGGGAACCCCTAAACCTTATGGTGCAGGGCAGGTAAGAAAACTTTAAGGGATTTCCCCATGCACTTTTGTTTGCAAGTCACTTCAGCTGCCATTTCTAAAACAGAGAAATGCAATGGGTAAATTTCAGTAACGACAACAGCAACAAATGCAAGGAAGAATAATTTAAGGTATAAAAGAGTCATTTAGCTGAAGTAAAAGAAATACTGGAGCATGCATTTCATGAGAATTTGAGGCCCCTCTCCCAGTAAGGTGGTAAAGAGAGAGGAGGAGAAGCAGAGACAGGAAGGACTTGGAATGCCCTGTGAAACACAACCAATCTCAGTGGGAAAGAACCTTGAGGAACAGAGTCTTGCATTCTATCCATGGATCATGCTTCCCTTAGCCTACACTTCCCATACTTCAGCACTTATTATTTGCATTTACTAGTCACTTTTTTTTAACAAGAGGGATTCAAAGCAACTTACGAAGTATAAAAACCAAAGCACAATAAGAACCTGAAAACATATATGCAGGTCTAACAGATCCCACCTCACTAAAAACAGGCCCAGAACACCTAAAACACTCCAGATTAAGAACCAATAGAAACATTTTTACCTGGCACCTGAAAATCGATAAGGATGGTGCCAGGCATGCCTCCTTGGGGGGAGTATTACACAAGTAGGGAGCCACCCTCTGTACCTCCCTCAAAGAAGAGCCTCAGATGATGACCAAAGGGTTCATGTTGGTTCATGAGGGGAGAAGCAGTCCTTGAAGTACTGGGCTATGGATCAGGTGTCATTTGCCCACAAGTTCACATTTTAAACAAGACCAAGTAGAGAATGTGTCCCTCAAGAGTCTTCGGATGAAGTAGAAGCCAGAGGTAGAATTAGCTTCACCACTGTCTTTTGAATATAGCTCATAAATCAGTCCAAACATTGTGCAGAGATGGAAGACTGGGAGTCCCAACTGAATGAGGAATGCAGGAGCAGGCAGATACAAAACAGTTTTATCAGCAAGTTGTGCCATCGAAAAGACAGACTGCGTCAGCTATTAGAGCTGCTTAAAGGGTAATTCTGGCCCAACAGCTACATAAAAAATGACAACTGCTTATTCAACACATCAGCCCAGCTTTGAGGTCATCTAAGAGCAGCATCTGTTTCCTTTTAGCTAAAAGAAACATCATTGAATCTCGCTGTTACAACGCAACACCTTCATCCTGTCAGATGGGTGGCTGCAACTGAGGCTGAACTGAAAACTGAGTTCTGTCGTTTTTCACACATCACAACTTCAGAAACTGCTAATTGAAAATCACTTACAAGGCCGAGGTTCTGCCCTGATTTTTGTGAGCGAACATAAAATACCTGTCAGAAGGTAGAAGGGGAAAGTAACCTTGTTCTGGCAAATTAAGAAAACAAAAAGAACAAGGTTAGGGTTAAAAGTGACAAGACTTAACATGTAAGAAATAGGCTTTTTTTAACCACTTTTCATCAATTAATGAGAAGTTGCATTCAAAAATTAGCAAAGAGGAGAGAAACACTTGGTGAAATTATCCTGGGTAATGCAGGGTTTCAATGGACTTACCTTGTTTTTGAAAAGTTTTATAATTATCCTTTCTTTATTTGTTCACGTCATCTTTCCAGTGGTTTGCATTCTGTGCTTTTGCTTTCTGGTGCCTGCCTTTCCTGAAAACTGCATGATTCCCAACAGGGGAGGCTGCGAGGTGAGCCATCTGCAGGTTCGTCGTTCTGTTTGGTGAAGAATGTTTCTTGTAGTTTTTAGCTGTATTTAGTGCCTAACCCTCACACTATAGCTAATGCGACCAGATGCAAAGGAGGAAAGGGCTTTTATATATATGGTGGGAATTTCAGCAGGGGTCAGCAAAGTCACCCACCAATATTCCCTTCCATGTACCACCACTAAAGGGTATTGTCCTTGTTTGCACTTAGGCAGGTCACCTCCTTGTGTAGCCCAGGCTTTGGCAAACTGGTACCCTCCAAATAAAAAAATTCCTTCCAGATCAACAGAGCCAGACTGATACCCAGAGAGAACTTGCTGCAAGACAGACCCAAAAAAGAAAACAACAGAACACCTCTAGTCATCACATACAGCTCCCAAGTTAAAACAGTACAACGCATCATCAGAGATCTACAACCTCTCCTGGACAATGACAGTTCTCTTTCTCAAGCTCTGGGAGGAAGACCTTTCATTGCCTACAGACAGCCACCCAATCTTAAACAACTCCTAACCCACAATAATACTACAACCAGACTTAACACGGACACTGGCACCAGAGCCTGCAATAAACCCAGATGCCAACTTTGCTGCCACATACACCCGGACAACACCATTACTGGCCCCAACAACATCACACATACCATCTCGGGACTATTTAATTGCTCATCGTCTAACATTGTGTATACCATCAAATGCCAACAGTGTCCTTCAGCTCTCTATATTGGACAAACAGGCCAAACCTTACGCCAAAGAATAAACGGACATAAATCTGACATCAAGAATCACAAAACAGAGAAACCAGTAGGAGAACACTTCAATCTCCCAGGACATTCTATACAAGATCTCAAAGTAGCTGTTTTACTACAAAGGAATTTCAGAAATAGACTGGAAAGAGAAGCTGCTGAATTGCAACTCATTACCAAACTCAAAACCATGGAGAGACCTGGTCTGAACATAGACATTGGATTCTTATCTCATTATACATGACTAAACCATTTTTCACCTTCTCACCCCTTGCCTTTTCCTGTAAGACCTATTGCAGTCGTTAAGAGTCGTCAACAGGCTCATCTCAGCTATCTGCCAATCTCCCATTCCCACCACCCTTCTGAGTAATACCCCTCCCCACCTTCTCACTATATAGAAGGATCTAGCAACTTCCGTTTCAGTGTATCTGAAGAAGTGTGCATGCACACGAAAGCTCATACCAAGAACTAACTTAGTTGGTCTTTAAGGTGCTACTGGAAGGAATTTTTTTATTTTGACTATGGCAGACCAACACGGCTACCTATCTGTAACTGGTACCCTCCAAATGCATCTTCTGTCAAATCCAGTCACCATGGAGGGCACCAGGTTGGCAACAGCTGCTATAGCCAGTGGGAACAGTGCTGCATCTACATTTTAGCTTAGGACAGAAGTTCTGCATCCACTTTTCAGAGCTTATTGATTCCCCCGACGCCTCCTCCATGTTTGCCAACACTTACAGCTGGCTGCTCTGCAATAAATGTATGTGGGAAAGCAATATGTAACTAACTTTGTTTGCAGATTAAAAGGCATCTTGTTTCAAGCCTGGATTTTAAAAAGAAAAACAAGCAGAAGGGATAATAACCTAGCCTAAATTATTTATGAATAAGAATTCCCCCTACTTTGCAGTTTTGGAGTTTATTTTGTAGACAAATTACCCATTTCTTTTATCACCCGGCAGGAGGAAGAAAAAACAAAACCGGGCCCTAAATGCCAGATACAGCTAAAAACTACAAGAAACATTTTTCACCAAAGAGAACGCTGAGCCAGCCTGCAGAATGCTCGTCTTGCTCTTTAAAACGGTTTGCAAATCCTGCTTTCTGAATGAAAGTTCAAATCATTTTGGTTGTTTTTTGTCCCATTCTGTTTTTCCCCTCTAGTACTAAAAAGAAACTAAATATCCAAAGGAAAAACCTTCCTGGATATTATTTCCTTTATTTGTCACAACACAAAGAGATCTTGAGGGGCTCCTGTTGCCTTACTCAATAATTAATATCTCTGCCAGGCATAAGCAGTTGGGTTACAGGTCTCCCTGCTTAGGAAAGCGGGAGGTGTTCATCCTTCAGCCTCCCTTTGCCTATAGTCTATTTCAGTGTTTCCCAACCACTGTTCCGCGGCACACTAGTGTGCCGCGAGATGTTGCCTGGTGTGCCGCGAGATGTTGCCTGGAGGGAGGCGGGCGAGTCGGGCGGCGAGAGGCGGGGCGGCGACGGCGAGGAGAGGCCGCCCAGCGCGGGGCTCTCGCCGTCTGCCTGCCTGGCTGCCTGCAAGCTCGGCGGGCAGCGCCTCCGTCCGCAGCGCCCGCCTCGCGGCTCTCATTCCCTGCCCCTGCCAAAGCTCACCCAGCCAAGCCGCGCTCTCCTTCCTGCCTCGCTTTGCTGCCTCCTCCCCCCCCCCACCCACAAAGCTTGGAGGTTCCCCGGCAAGGGGGAGGGAAAAAAATTGAAACTTACACTTTCGTGCGTCCCTCCCGGCGTGACGCTGCGCGCTGACGTCACGGGGCTGTAATGGTGGTGTGCCTCGAGATTTTTTTCATCAAACAAGTGTGCCTTTGCCCAAAAAAGGTTGGGAAACACTGGTCTATTTAAAGCATGTAATGAGCTAACCTGTCAGAGAAGCAGCACAACAGTTTGCACGGGCCGTAGGAATATTCTTCTTATCAACTGAAGGGGAAAGGATTTGGAGAGGAAGATTTCTAACCTCGTCCAGTCCTGCTGGATTTCACTTCTTAGTGCTGACAGACATATCAAAATGAGAAAGAGTTTGAATAAGAGAACAATTTTTATTCTTATTTTTATTATATTTAAATACAGTGGTGCCTCGCAAGACGAAAAGAATCCGTTCTGTGATTCTCTTCGTCTAGTGGTTTTTTGTCTTGCAAAGCAAGCCCATTGACAGATTAGCGGATTAGCGCTATTAGCGCTATTAGCGGCTTTTAGCGGCTTTTAGCGGCTTATCGGTTTATCGGATCAGCTGATAAGCGGCTTAGAAAAAGGGGGGAGGGGGAAAAACCCGCAGGAACTCGCAATACATTTTCGTCTTGCAAAGCAAGCCCATAGGAGATTCGTTTTGCGAAGCACCTCCAAAACGGAAAACTCTTTCATCTAGCGAGTTTTCCGTCTTGCGAGGCATTCGTCTTGCGGGGCACCACTGTACCACCATAAGAATATAAGCAGAGTCTGTTGGACCAGGAGAAAACCCCACCAGGTCCTGCATTCTGTCCTCATAGTGACCAACCAGACATCCATAGGAAGCCCACAACCCAAACTTAAGCACAACAGCATTTCCCACACCTGAAGTTCCTAGCAACTGCTGTTCAGAGGAATACTGCCTCTAAAAGTTGAGGAGGAAGGGGAAAGAGGAAAAATAAAATAAAATAAAATAATTTATTTATATGCCGCCCATCTGACTGGGTTGCCCCAGACACTCTGGGCAGCTTCCCACAAATTAAAACACAGTAACTCATCAGAATTCAAAACTTCCCTATACAGGGCTGCTTCCAGATGTTTTCTAAAGGTTGTATAGTTAATTATTTCCTTAACATTTGGTGGGAGGGCGTTCCACAGGGTAGGCGCCACTATCGAGAAGGCCCTCTGCCTGGTTCCCTGTAGCCTCACCTTGCAATGAGGAAACTGCCAGAAGGCCCTCAGAGCTGGATCTCAGTATCTGGGCTAAACAGTGGAGATAGTCATTGCTGACTAGAAGCCTGTAAAAGCCTTATTCTTCATATGTGTATCTAATCCTCTTTTAACCCCATCTGTTGTTGCCGCAGAGGATCTAGCCACTTGGGCACCTGGAGTGGCGCACAGGCCGTGCACCCAGGGGTGGGGTGAGCCACCCAGGGGGTCGGGGCAATCGGCACCCATTGGGGGCAATCAACGTGGCAATTGACGCCCAGGGGGCCGATCGGCACGGCAATCAGCATCAAGGGGGGCAATTGGCGCCCAGGGGGGTGGCATGGCAATCTGCCAGGGGGGATTTTGTCACACACACCCTCAGGGATGACACCCGGGGCGGATCGCCCCTACCACCCCCCTTTCCTACGCCCCTGTGTTCTTGGTGTCTGTCAATACAGTTTGCACTAGAGTGAATTACATAGTTTATGCGCTGTTTATGCTCAAGGTGACTTATATTGTTACACACACACACCTCCTTATTTTATCCTCACAATAACCCTGTTCAGCTGTGTGTGTGTGTGTGTGTGTGAGAGAGAGAGAGAGAGAGAGAGAGAGAGAGAGAGAGAGAGAGAACCATTCCTGGAGAAGTTTTGTGACAAAGGATGAGCATATACGTGGCACTTAAACATTAAGAAGGCAGGCATCTCACCTCAAACATTAGAAAAGGGGAAGACTGATGGCTGCACCAGGTCTCAGTTCCCTGCTATGTACATCTGTCATACAAACTGCTAAACCAGAAGGATGCATCATGGGTAAAGAACCTGCAGTGACATCTCTTTTTATATTATATCCATCTTCACACTGGGAACTGAGAAATGATAACAGGTGTTCACGGGTGGACAGAGGTGAGGATTCAAAGCTAATGGCAGCCAACCCATTCTGGTTGAGAAATGTATTGTTTACTTACTCTGAGGTTATTTTCCTGATTCTTTGTTCCTTCTATATACTGTTTATGAGAAGAAAATTGGTTTATATATAAATACAGAATTGGGCTTTTTAATGGACAGAAGGTTATAGCATCCTGTCCCCTAATCTGGTTTGGGATTTTGATCTGAACCTATTCAAATATTTATATTCTCATGTGTCATTTTCTGTCATAGCTGCACATATTTCCAAGATAATCCCAGCTTTAGATTGGATCAGTATTTGATTATAATCAAGAAAGATAACCGAAGCATTAATAGTCTACCTCCCAGTGGGAAGGATGAAAGTTCTGGGGTGAAAACAGATTACCACACAGGTGAGTAGTCATCGCAAACAAGATTGCTTATAGTGAGTAGATACAACATAAGACAGAGCTCCTGCCTTTTAAATACTTGAGTAAAGGAGTACATTTTGACAGGTGTTACTTATGTTGGAGTAAGGATAGGAGTATCCACCAAAAATGTCCACCACTATTCATGGTACAGAAGCTCTGCCTTCCATTGTATTTGGCAAGTTTGGATTTACAATGAAATGCAAGGGAAGTCCATGTGAGGAATCTGACGGTGGATGTAGAACATATAGCCATTGTTGCTAGTAGTCATCAGTAGCCTTATCCTCCATGAATTTGTCTGATCACGTTTTAAAGCCATCTGTGTTGGTGGCCCTCAACATGTTCTTTGGTAGCATCGATTCCATAGTTTAACTACAAGTTGTGTAAAAAAAAGCCCTGCTTTCATCTGTCTGTCCCAGTAAGAACAAACACGCCTTAGGGACATTTACATCACAGCAGGAGACCCAGTTTGTTAAAGTAAACATTAGTTGATAGTTGGTATTTTCAGATTCATATCCCTGAAAAATATTATGTCAGGGAATTTCACTTTTAAAAAGAGCTTCCTTTCCTGTTTCCATTGTGAATGAACATATATGGGGCAAGACACCAGGAGAGCTGAAGAAAGCAGTTTTCAGACAGGAGGCAAATGTACAAATGATGCTGAATTAAAGTTGGCTGGTACAGGCTACTGTGGGGCTTTTTAGAGGGAGAAAATGGGGAGGGAAAGGATCATCACTGCTTATAGAATCTCCCCACTCTACCCAAGCCATTTCTATGGGAGAGAGCTGCTTATCTGGAGACAAGGGTTAGACTTCCTGGTGGTGACTATTTTGATTGGCTAAGCAGGGAAGATGGGTGGAATCATCTAGGAAGCTTCTCAGTAAGTGGAAAATATATCTAATGACTGTGGGTGACAGGACAAGGAGTGGACGATAGCTTTGGAGGTTTTTCAGGGGCTCAGAATATTGGGAGAGCTATGTCCCACTTTACCCAACAGAGGAGCCTCCAGTGCTTGCCTGCTTGCAGACTGGGCACAAGACATGATAGAATGCAATATGATGATACAGAATTACTCAATTACAGTTTTGGAACTGCCAACAGTTTGTGTATGTTTCATCTAGGGACAGGACACAGTGCTGTTTACCAAAATAAAATATGAAATAAGGGCAAAGAAATGGGGAGAGCAAGGCAATGGAATCAGGGCTGCAGAAAGTATTATATTGGATACAATTTTCTCTCCAAGAAGCTTAGGACAGGGGTAGGCAACCTAAGGCCCATGGGCCACAAGCGGCCCACAGGGGTCGTTTAACCGGCCCCCGAGCCACCCCCAAACCAAGCCACCCGCTCAGCGAGTTCCGGCATGCTGTGCCAAACCAGTGCAGCGCGGCGCGGGGACTCGCTTCCGCAGTGCCAGAAATCGCGTCTGTGCACGCTCAGATGCCGGAAATCGCTTCTGAACAGGTGCAGGTGCCAGAAATCACAGCTGTGTACACGATCCAGCCCATGGAAGGATCTCCGCTGGAGTGAACCAGCCCAGGTGAGGTAAACCTTGCCAACCCCTGACATAGTACTATATCCCATTTTATGTGAGGTAGGTTAGGCCAAGAGAAAATACCTTTCCGACACCATGCCATGAATCTCAAAGGTCTAACGTGGATTTGAATCCACATCTCGGTGGCCCATGTCCAATGCACCTTCATAAGAGATGGAGCATTGCAGATTGTTTTAAGGGCCCTTTAAGTGTAGCAAAAGGTACAGAATAGAATACTCCCCATCTATTTACAATTCCACCTTGAGTTTGGGAGAGGAAGCAAAAGCACGGCGTTGCTGAAAATAGGGCTTGGCATGCTTGATTGCGCTGCATGAAAACCAGGCATTACTTGAACCATTTTGGAATTTTTCAGTGTCTCAATTGTCAATCTCAACATACAATTTTCTGAAAGCTGTTTGACTGTGACAGTCAGTCCTGACCCTGCGCTCATGTGTGCGTGCCAAAAGAAAAGATGCCAATAGAAAGAAGCTGTCCTCAATTGAAAGCTGAATCATCTCCAAATGTGAAAATCCAACACGTTCCTCTTTTCCCATTTGATATTTTAATAGTTTGCACAATCCTGCCAGCACCCTTTAGAGCAGATGATGATACCATAATCAATCCTTCAAATGAATGAAAAGTATTCATTGCCCTGAAAAGGGAGCAATATTTCATCCCAGTGGCTCAAGGGGATAGCTAAATTCCACTGCATGACACAGATGCCATCTGTCTCTCAAACCATTTAGGACAGTGTTCTGTAGCTAAAGACAGTGCCTTCCCTCCCTAAAGAATGCAAGAGTCTATCTACAAATGGGAAAGTGGCTGCCGCCAAGTGGGCCGGTGCATATTCTGAGATTTGCTGCACTTTAGATAGGTGCTACCACATAGCCCCTCTTGCAAAGAGTCCTTCTGCCCTCTTTGGAGGGAAGAGCCTTCAGATGGTTTTGACGGCAACAGCTTCACTGGCTAGGTTTGACGTAAGGGTGGATAGATCTGTCAGTTCTGGTTTCTCTCAGTTCCTGTTTATCCCCCAATCTTAAATTCAGTCCTCTACCTTTCTGCATCAGTTTGCAAATTTTATATTAAAGCTCCTTATGAAAATTCATCAGGGTTTTAGTGAGATTCCCCTCCTGCCAATATACACATTCCCCTTCCCTCAAAGTTTCCAAGCCCTATTTTTATACAAATTTAAACCTGGGTTTCAGATATATATTAGTTGAACCCCAAAATATACTCTTTAAAATCTCAAAGGACTCTCCAATGCACGTGTGGTTAGATGTTTGAGACCACAGACTTGCTTAAGCAATGCACCTCTCTCTCTCACTCTCTCTCTCTCCCCACCCCTCTCCTTCAATTGAATAACTCCAAATGCATAACTTAGAGTATCATCGAACCCGTGCATTTAATCAGACACAGAGCCCAGTTATTAATATGCAAGATGATAGAGATAGATACCGTATTTTTCGCGCTATAAGACGCATTTTCCCCTCCTAAAAAATAAGTGGAAATGTGTGTGCGCCTTATGGGGCGAATGCAGGCTGCGAAGCTTTCGCTGAAGCCAGGAGAGCAAGAGGGATCAGTGCGCACCGATCCCTCTTGCTCTCCTGGCTTCTCTGGAGAGGCGCTGCGTAGCTTTCCCTCTCTGCTCAGCGCCCCTTCAGCGAAGTGGGAGGAGAAATGGAAGGGGCTCCACTTCTCCTGCCACTTCACTGACGGGGCGCTGTGCAGAGAGGGAAAGCTGCACAGCACCCCTTCAGCAAAGCGGCAGGAGAAACAGAGCCCCTTCCATTTCTCCTCCCGCTTAGCTGGAGAGGCGCTGAAGAGAGAGGGAGAGAATATATTTTTTTTCTTGTTCTCCTCTAAAACTAGGTGCATCTTATGGTCGGGTGCGTCTTATAGAGCGAAAAATATGGTAGATGATAGATGATAGATAGATAGATGATAGATAGATAGATGATAGATAGATAGATAGATAGATAGATGATAGATAGATAGATGATAGATAGATAGATAGATAGATAGATAGATAGATAGATAGATAGATGATAGATAGATAGATAGATAGATAGATAGATAGATAGATAGATAGATAGATAGATAGATAGATATAGATAGATAGATGATAGATAGATAGATAGATAGATAGATAGATGATAGATAGATGATAGATAGATAGATGATAGATAGATAGATAGATAGATAGATAGATAGATAGATAGATGATAGATAGATAGATAGATAGATAGATAGATAGATAGATAGATAGATGATAGATAGATAGATGATAGATAGATAGATAGATGATAGATAGATAGATAGATAGATAGATATAGATAGATGATAGATAGATAGATAGATAGATAGATAGATAGATAGATAGATAGATAGATGATAGATGATAGATAGATAGATGATAGATAGATAGATAGATGATAGATAGATAGATGATAGATAAATGATAGATAGATAGATAGATAGATAGATAGATGATAGATAGATGATAGATGATAGATGATAGATGATAGATGATAGATAGATAGATAGATAGATAGATAGATAGATAGATAGATAGATGATAGATGAAAGAAAGATAGATGATAGGTAGATGAAAGGTAGATGATAGAATAATATAGTTCAACTCCTTTTTACAATGCTCACAGCAGATGGTATACATGTTCCAGTTCAACTTCTGCCTCTATGGGGAAAGTATGTGATAGGAGGCTGCCGGGGTCTTATTAAACACCAGCCATCTCTCTTTTCGTAAACTTGCATCTATATGATAAATGAAAAGAAGGAGAAGGCGGGAATGACTTGTAATTAATACTATGTGCATAATGGGTTGTATAATGGGTTTTATAACTTGTTTACTCAGTGAGTGGGACTGTAATAGGCTTTGACCTTTTGAGTCCTATTACAGTGGTATCCAAAGAAATGAGACATGGTAGAAACTATGCAGTGAAAGTATCATTAATGTTGGATGCTTTGCTAATTAAGAGCCATTTTCTATCTGGCAATTAAGCAGGTACAAGTTTGTGGGGGGGGGAGAGAAAAGGCCTAAACCTCAATTTATGAACAAATCAACGAAAACATTCATACGTGTTTTTTCTCGCCACCATCTTGTTAAAGTGTATGAAATTTTGGATGAGGTGTTTACCAGCACACCCTGGAGGAAGGTGCAAGAGACAGAGTAATGGGGGGGGGGAGTTGCATTTATTCAAATGCAACAGTAGAAGCCCCGCCAATCGAAAACCAAATTATGTAAGAATGGGGAGGTGGGTTTGAATTAATATATTATGAGGGAAGCATCTCTCTACTCCTCTGACGTGTAATTCCCCCTCCATGCTAAGTGAGCCTTGGGAATGTGAGCCCAACTTGCACACCCAGACCCCATTGTCCAGTGTTCACAAGGCCCTAAAGGACAGCCCCAAGAAATTACCCAAGCAGAAGGCTGTGGAAGGTGACTCAAGAGTGCCCTGAAACTCCATAATGCCTCAGAGTGCCTGTCAGTTGAGTGCTTATATTCCTTTACCAGCCCTCACTGAATGCCAAACAGGCCAAATAAGTACGTACATCAAGAGCAAATCAAAGAACTCTACAGTGAGGAGCAGGAAGGATGGTCCATGACTCCTCTGGCTTCATCATCACAATGCAAAATGGGAACCCAAACAATTTCCCAGTGATGAGAAGTGTCGTGCTGCCCCTGAGCCCAACGCTATGCAGGTTAGAATGCTGACCTGTCTTGCAGCCTAGTCTACCGGTATATTTAGTTCCCACTGAGATCCATGACTCTTGCTTTCAAATAAGCATGCCCAGGTTTACAACTTTTGTTGCCTGTTTAAATGCCACCTAATTCTCTCGTTTAAATGCATCATATAGTTATCAATGAAAGCTGTTTGCTCCAATGAACTGGACATGAATACAGTTTTTTTTAAAAAAAAATGAATAAAGATCAAGAAACCTTCATGAACCTTGAAGTGTGCGATACATATATTTTACTACCTGCAACAACTTGTATTCTCATAGTGTGCCAGGGATCATATATTTGGATTAGGACTCTGAAACCCCATTACTTCTCCTATCTCTGTTTTCGCAGACACAAAACTCCCTGTACACAGCAACATTTAATGTAGGATGACAGATTTGGGGGGTTTTTTTATACAAAAGCTAATTTTACCAATGCTTTGTTTTCCTAGGTGTCTTGTAAGATTGTATCGCACATAACAGATTATTTCAGAATGCATAAAACATAGACCGATACGCGCCCTTAAAACCACACATTGCCGTTTCTTCCAAGTTCATCAGATTTCAAGGTGAATAAAAGAATAATCACCATTAGAAAGGGGTTGGCATTTTATTAATGGCTTTTCAAGAAGAACACATTGGTTTCTCCAGTGCAGAACATCAGCAATTAAGTTTCTTAGCTGTTGCACCTTTAACTACTGATTTACGGACTCTTTGTTGAGCTCTTATCTTGCAAAAAGCAGAAGCTATCAGGCCAAAGAGAGTTGAATTGTCCAAGTTACAATGCTTAATATTCTATGTCAGGCAGCTGCTGAGGGCCTATGGGCTTTAGAGGAATTCATTTAGTGTTACTGGCATATTAATTGCAAAAGGAGACAGTTAACATTTTGGAGCTGCTTTGCCATAGGAATCTTCTTTTTTTAAAAAAAGCAAAACCATTTGTTCTGCACTACATGAAAAAGTGGACTTTTTTAAAAAAAAAAGTATTATACCTTAATAGTAGCAATGCTTCTGAACACCAGACACTGTCTCCTCCCCGACTGTCCTCAATCAGCTTCTCTGTGATGTTGAATGCAGTGTTAATTTGTACAAACTATTCTGCTAGTTTGTGTTTCATCAGTTTCTCCTGTGCAAACCACATATTCCAAGACATGGGTAGGCAAACTAAGGCCCGGGGACCGGATCCGGCCCAATCGCCTTCTAAATCCGGCCCGCAGACAATCCAGGAATCAGCGTGTTTTTACATGAGTAGAGTGTGTCCTTTTATTTCATTTTATGTACACTGTGCTATTTTTACTTGTTGTTAGCCACTATGAGGCCGGCTTTGGCCGGGGAGGGTGGGTTATAAATAAAAAATTATTTTTTATTATTATTATTATTATTATTATTATTATTATTATTATTATTATTATTATCATTATTATTATTTAAAATGCATCTCTGGGTTATTTGTGGAGCACAGGAATGCATTCATTTCCCCATCCACCCCCCAAAAAATATAGTCCCCCCCCCCACAAGGTCTGAGGGACAGTGGACTGGCCCCCTGCTGAAAAAGTTTGCTGACCCCTGTTCCAAGAGATAGTGATGACCACCAACATTCTGGGCACCATAATTTAAGAAGGATGTTGACAAGCTGGAGGGTGGGCGACCAAGATGATGAAGGGTCTGGAAACCAAGCCTTATGAGGAGCGGTTGAAGGAGCTGGGTATGTTTAGGCTGGAAAAGAAGAAATTGAAAAGAGATATGATAGCCATCTCCAAATATCTCAAGAGCCGTCACATGGAAGAGGGAGCACGCTTGTTTTTTTTCCTGCTCTGGAGGGCAGGACTCAAATCAATGGCTTCAAGTTACAAGAAAGGCGATTCTGTCTAAAGGTCAGGGGGAGCTTTCTGACAGTAAGAGCTATTTGACAGTGAAACGCTCTTCTTTGGGAGGTTGTGGACTATCCTTCCTTGGAGGTTTTTAAAGCAGATGGTTATCTGTCATGGATGCTTTAGCTGAGATTCCTGTATTGCAGCAGGTTGAACTAAATGACTTTCGGGGTCCTCTTCCGACTGCACAGTCATACCTCGGGTTACAGACACTTCAGGTTGCATTTTTTCAGGTTATGGACGTGCTGAAACCCGGAAGTACCGGAACGGGTTACTTCACCGGGTTTCAGTACATGCACAGAAGTGCTAAATCATGCTTTGTGCATGCACAGAAACGCCGAATCGCAACCCGCGTGTGTGCAGACACAACTCTGCGGGTTGCAAACATGCATCCCGCATGGATCACGTTCGCAACCCGAGCATCCACTGTACAATTCTATGATTCTTTGAATTGCTTTAAAACAGAATTGGACTATGGCTATGTTCTATGTTCACTGCCAGAAGTAGCATGCTTTTGAAAACCAGTTGCTGAGAACAAGAATTGGACTGAGGTGAGAACAGGATTCTGGACCAGGTGGCCTTTTGTCCTGATCGAACAAAGCTCCTCTTAACGTGCAAATATGCAAAATGATTAAGATGAAACTGGCATGGGAGAAAAACAACCCTACAGTGAGCTTCCCTACTGAATATTGTCATTTCATTTGGCATCTTGGTGTCCTTTGGTTCTTTTCCATAGTGGCTGACCGTTTGCCCTATGAAGAAAAAAAGATGAGAATTGCTTTTGCTGGTAGCAGATATCAAGCTGGAAGATTAACAGGTGAATGAGCCCCTTAAATTTATAAATAAGCAAGCTGAGGTTGCGGCTGATGCTATTAGATCCCATGACAGCACTACAGGGATAGAGGTGGGGGCTTTGATATGGGACATACGTATAATGTGTGAAGAATCTGATATCAGAAATGGCAACATTCAAAAAGCAACAGGTGAACATTTATCTCCCTGAACACACTGCTGTGGACCTGGAAGTTGCTATTCACTGTAAAAAGGAATTTTAAAAGGGAGGGTCCAAGGTGAAAAAGCTGAATTAGAACTAACAACAAAGTGTGGTTCTATTTGTTGGGCTGGAAAAGAGACAACGGTTTCCAGTCCCACTTCATTTCTTAATTTATTCAGCAGCAGTAAGATTGCTTATCAATACATTCTGCTGTTCTGGATTCAGTTCAGTTCAATTTATGTCTTGCTTCATACTGCCAGAGTCACAGTGAGTGGCTGCTTGTTTTGAATACTGCTGCAAACCACTACAATCTCTGAGCGGTGTGAGGGGCTCCAGATACACTTTACCCAGGGTTCATGTTTCCTTTTGGAAATGAAGCATAACAGAGACTGTGGTGTCTTTATGATGTATGATTTATTTACCTGTGTATACAACCTGAACCTAAGGGACGCGGGTGGCGCTGTGGGGTAAACTCCCTATTTCTCTAACCTTTGGTTTCACCTATAGAGCAAAAGGGGCCTCACCCCTTCACGGTCTCACACAGCTCCTTTGATCCTCTGCTGTCCTAATGGTGCATTACTCCAGGCTATCAACTCCCACAGGAGGCTAGTGTGACTGAAGTAGCTTTTAACACTTGCTGATTCCAGGATTTAAAAGCATCTAACACACAGCCTGGGACGCGGGTGGCGCTGTGGGTAAAACCTCAGTGCCTAGGACTTGCCGATCGTATGGTCGGCGGTTCGAATCCCCGCGGTGGGGTGAGCTCCCGTCTTTCGGTCCCAGTTCCTGCCCACCTAGCAGTTCGAAAGCACCCCTAAGCGCAAGTAGATAAATAGGTACCGCTTTATAGCGGGAAGGTAACGGCGTTTCCGTGCGCTGCGCTGGTGCTGGCTCGCCAGAGCAGCTTCGTCATGCTGGCCACATGACCCGGAAGTGTTTTCGGACAGCGCTGGCTCCCGGCCTCTTAAGTGAGATGAGCGCACAACCCTAGAGTCGGACACGACTGGCCCGTACGGGCAGGGGTACCTAACACACAGCCTAATATAAGCACACTTAATACACACGGGTCTGGCTATTTCCCAGTTTTAACACCCCAAGCCTTAATTAAATTCTAACAACCACATACTGGCCCAGGAATTTAGGGTGTCTAGCACCCACATGTTGCTCCATGCTGCTTATAATATACACAGTTTATCATACATGTGCATGGGGCATAGACCCTGCATTGAATGGGAAAGCCAAATTCAACCATCTCCTTTTTTAGTAGGCTCACATAAGATACTGCATTTACATTTCAACCTTTTCGGTGAGGACAAACAACAATCTTCACAATAAACAAGGCTGCTATGGAGATGATAAATGCATCCATCTCCCTTGCCATGTAATCAAAGTCATTATCGGCCCAATTACAATGAAACCATTTTAATGGCAATCAAACAAAGGAGATAACGCTGCCCTCCTTCTGACTAAGGTACCTTTCCATGTAAACAGTCATTAAGATGCACCGTAGAGTTTTGCTTCACTTACACAAACATACACACATTTCTTCTAGAGGATGAGAACTTGCTTGGCATTGTGATCACGTAAAATTAGAGGAACAATGTCTTTGTTTCAGGAGATTTTTGACGTTACTCCACGCTCTCAAGTATTCTCCCACAGCTTTGTTATTCATTCTCTCTCACTTGGATGGTTCCAAAACAGAAGATGAAACTGATTTTATAGATATATAGATATATAGCATCTTGAGACTTCTGTCCTTTTTATTTTTATTTGTACCATTAAACAAACATATGTGCCTTCTTCCACTTGAGCTGTTTCATCAGTCTTCACCATTAGGTGCCTTCTCACTGTCACCTTTGCAAAGAAGATCATTTATTTGCCACAAAGTTGTGCTTATTCTCTGCCCTATTGTTTAGGTCAGTGATAAGGAACCCGCAGCATTCCAGATGTTATTTGACTCCAGCTCCCATCATCCCTGGCCATTGGCCATGCTATCTGGGGCTGATGGGAGTTGAAGTCCAACAGCATCTGGGGCACCACAGGCTCCCCATTCTTGGCTGAGCTCAAACTGTTCATCAAACTAGATCTAGGTTTCTATCTCTTTTAATCTTTTAATTCATTTTAAATCCAGGAGGGTAAATTGGATCAAGACCACTGCATTCGTGAGGAAAAGTATGCCCTATTTATTTAACTGGGCAAATAAATGCTTGGAGGTTGGGAAAAATCACAGGAAGGAAAGGATTAAAAATTTTATCCCCTCCTAGCATCATGTTCCCAATCCAATGTGCCTTTCTCCTGCAGTGGCGGTGGTGGTTGTTGTTTACAATAAATTAAAAGAGAAGGGAGCTCTGGTCTGGTCGTGGATCAATCATCTAATTTGGCTCTCAATTGACTTTACTATGCAAGGCAGCATAGTATACTGGATAGTGAGTTGGACTCATACCAGGGGAACCACTCAGTTATGAAGTCTGCTTCATAACCTTAGGCCAGCCAGCCTCTCTCAGCATAACCTACATCACAGGAATTGGTGCAAGGATAAAATGGTAACATATCTTATTTATTATCACATTTATATCACACCTTTCCTTCAAGGAAATATCTTGGCATATCAGGTTCTCCCCCTCCATATTTTATAACCATAACAACTGTAGGAATAGATTTAGGAACTAGGAGAGGATCTATTATTTAGCTATTATCCTTCCTTGTTCACCTGAGGGAGTACTATTCCATGCAGCTTGGAAGGCTGATTTAACCTTTTAGAAACAATAATCCAGGATGCTTTAAGCCCAACTGGCTTTTCTCTGGTATTACCCTTTTTCTTCCCCTTCTTCACACACACACACACAGTTTTGTGAAGATGTAAGAGTAGTATTTGCTTACATAATCTAGGTCTCGAAGCAGCAGTTACAGTAGCAAAATGAAGGCAGGTTTACAACTGCTATCTAAGTTACAAGAGTACAAAATCTAAGCTCAAAAATGGTGTCTAAGCTATAGAGCTCAGACATACATGTGTGATCAGCTTGGAAGCATGATGAAGAAAGGGACACATGTTGTGTTACAGCTTCCTGCCAAGGCAGACAAAGGACATGATCTCACAGAGTTCTCTCTAGCGATTTTTACAGGAAAGCTCCATGAGCCTCAGCCCCTTCATGTGCCTAATCCGGCAAAACATGAATTGTTGGTTTGACTGCAGTAATGGCCCACAACAACCCTGTGAGGTAGCTTTGGCTGAGCATGTGACTGGTCCAAAGCCTTTCAGTGAGCTTCAGGATTTGAACCCTGGCCTCCCAGATCCTAGCTCAGCACTTGAAACACCACGCTGGTTGGAAAGGAGAGGGAACCTGTACATATTTCTCTTTCTCTTTCTTTCTCTCTCTCTCTTTCTCTGAGAAAGGCTGGATACAAATGTCAAATGTTGTTGTTTTTAATCACTTATATATAACTGGCCCCAAACCTGAGGGCTCATGAGGGTAACATTTCCAAAACAATGTATTCAACAAATCCAGAATAAAAGAAATCCCTGCTCTCATTTCAATCCTTCTCCCTTTTGGACCAGTCCCGCCAAAATGTTTCCACGAGATGCATGACATTCATGTTACATAGCTCTTGATTGTGCTCAACACCAAGTAATCACTCTCTATATTAAGTAAAGTAGTAAAGTCACTGGTGCGGTTGGGTAATTTTAGACTTTGCACTTAATGGTCTTACAGGAGGGCTCTGCATCTATGTCCCCTCATGATCATTCTCCTGAATGGGGCTCTGGTCTTCTGCCTCAAAATCCAGCCCCGGTGGCATCATTGAGTAAAATTACAGCTTTGACTAAAAACCTAGTTTATTCCAGTTAGACACTTAAATAGTTGCCATAAAATCTATGGAATGAGCCACATGGATGTCTTCCATCTTTCCAGGAACCCCATTACTGTTCCCCTTTCCATGACTGATTTTGAACCTTTATGGCTCTTCTGTTTACAATGCCATCTATTTAGTGGTCCCTTGGCTGCAGTGACTACTGTTAAATATTTGCTTAGGCTTCTCTGGTGCTGTGTTAAAAGAAGGCTAACCAGGGTGCATTTAAGTCTTTTGTGAGCAGGTTATAAATCACCTTCCCTCTCCAGGAGCAATATTACAAACTTTCTAGGCTTCCAGGATTTCGACCGCCCTCATTTCATTGTTCCTTGGTGCAGCTTTCCAATTCACTGGACAAGTAGCTTTGAATTAACAAACTCAAATTATAATTAAATAACAGAAATTCCACATTCTCTTATTTTAAGATTTCCCCAGAAGTGCTCTGCTTTATGCAATGGAGCAGAGATAGAGAAATTTCTCACATGCAGATAACTCCTGATGGCTCAACAGTGCCAAATCTAACATCTTCTGAACTGACATAGATGAGATGCCTTGGAAAATATACACTAAGCACAGACGAATTTTCGTTCAGATTCGTTTCCTCTTCTGGTATTACCAAAATGCTTAACATCTGTTTAGTGCTTTCAAGTGTTAAAAACGCTTCTTACGGATTACAACTGGATCGGGGTGGGCAACCTTTTTTGTGAGGGCTTGAGGGCTACTTTACCATGATGGAAATCTGTCAGGGGCTGCATTCTAGTAGTGGACGAAACCAGACCCACACCCTAAATTGATGTCACTGCACAGTTGAACTGCAATGTTTTAAGAAAAGAAAAAACCCACGGTTGTAGATATCTACATTTTTTATTGTCATATGGAACCAAAAAACAGACTTGACACAGACCTCTATCTGAGGTCCCACCTATCTGCGGAACCACAAAGGCAAGCCTTATAATAATAATTAATAGAAGTAATAATAATATTCATTCATTCATTCATTCATTCTCCGCCCATTATGCATGATGCAAAGTATTTAAAGTAAAGCCAAGGACCACTAGCTTTGTTTGGCCTACTTAGATCTATTTTGATCATTCAGGATCAAGTCACTGTAGTGACAGGATCTCAGTCTTGGAGCTGTCGGTGCTGTAAGTTGGATTGTGTCAAAGACCCGCAGATCTGTCACAGTGACTTTGGTGTTCTCCAGAGATGAGTGACCTGGAAAGGGGTCTAGTAGCCCAGACAAAGAGAAAACATTCACACGTAACAGCCAAGGTCATGGCTACTGAAGGGGTGGAACATATTTACCGCTTCAATGAGCTGAGTAAAATTGAGTAAAGGTTGACTGAGTGAACCGTTTCTAGAGATGTAAATTTGAGCAGACTTGATGCTTTGTTCCTATCAGAACTCCAAAGGTTCAAAATACTTTGTGGTGTTAAGCTGCCACTTGCTAGGGCCAAAGTTTACTTCAGCATTTCCCATCACTGTTCATAATTCACGTGCACAGAGCAATACAAACCTTGAGTCTGTGCACCAATATTCACACCAACATTAGCCCAGCAATGTGAAAATAACCTTCAATCTCCTCCACAGTAGAAATTGTTTTAAGATGAAGTGCTTCATCTTGATTCAATATTTATTCCTCTCCACGGGGATACCATTTCAGATTGGGGGGGGGGGAGATGCAAAGAATCTGCAGACTCACTCTTAGACCCATCCAAAGTTACACTGTGAAAAGGCAATGTGTTTTAAAGAGCATTTGCTGTGATTATTATCTGCTTATTTATACTTCATGATAGCCATAGCAATGTTATGAGCACAAGGCAGAAAAGCAAAGGGATTTGTGGCTTTGGCATGCCTTCTTAGAACACAGTTCCTTTAATTGTTAATCAGAATGGTCCGTTAGTGTGTCGAACCAGTGAGATGACCAGAGATAGAAGTGTTTCAGAGATATAATCAGATCAAGTCTGGCACTTGCCCTCCCCTTAAATGTCATACCTGTTTGTCTAGAGATTAGTGTGTAGTGTTCACCTGAATTACAGTTGCTTTGCAAAAGATGACATTTAATATCTTTTGGGGGTAAGTTTGTGCTTTAAGCAGATGCATCAACACGACCAAATTCCATAGCTGTTTAAGAATGTAAGGATCATCTTGCTGGTCACAACACAGATTGGACCAGCCAACACTCTTGTCTCTGGTTATGGCTACCAGATGCCAAGAAGATGCCTGTAAATGTGCTGCATGTGGAGATTTACTGCTTCTGGGCAGTGATGGAAGAACTCCGCTCCACTGGATTCAGAATCAGTTTATCATTTACAACAGGGTTGAGCAACCTACAGACCTAGGGTCACGTGCCTCAGCCTAATTTCATATGAGTGGCAAGCTGGGGGAAATGGAGGGAAAGGAGTAGAGAGAGAGAGAGAGAGAGAGAGAGAGAGAGAGAGAGAGAGAGAGAAGGGGTGGAAGAAAAAAAGAGCAATGGGTACCCCGGCCACTTTTGGCTGTGACTTTACCTGCCACTGGCTATAGCCTCCAGGACATTAGCCCTGAGGGAATGTGGTCATCAACGGAACAAGTTTACCCACTTCTCTCACAGCATTCCTGGAAAAATTCCATCTGGTTTCTTGAGAGTTCTTTTCTGGCATGTCACGTGAATGCATGTGCATTTATGCTGGTGAGTGCATGCACTTCAGCATGTTGTCCCCTGGGGACTGGGAATTGTAGTTTCCAGCACCAGCTCACCAACAGAATGTCATTAGGGAATGCACACACACACACACCACCCCAAAAAAATGCCCAGAAAGAAGAGAAGCTTTCAGATCTGGATGGAGGGCAACCACCACACAACAAGCTTGCAAGAAACTTTGGAAACTCTTGATTTGAATACAGAAGATAAAAAGGTAAAGGGACCCCTGACCATTAGGTCCAGTCGTGGCAGACTCTGGGGTTGTGGCGCTCATCTCGCTTTATTGGCCAAGGGAGCCAGCATACAGCTTCCGGGTCATGTGGCCAGCATGACTAAGCTGCTTCTGGCGAACCAGAGCAGCGCACGGAAACACCGTTTACCTTCCCACCGGAGCGGTACCTATTGATCTACTTGCATTTTGATGTGCTAGGTTGGCAGGAGCAGGGACCGAGCAACGGGAGCTCACCCCATCACAGGGATTAGAACCGCCGACCTTCTGATCAGCAAGTCCTAGGCTCTGTGGTTTAACCCACAGCACCACCCACGTCCCTCGTAATACAGAAGATACTCACCAGTAAAAAGGCTGATTGGCTGGAAGCTCCAGGTCTCATAGTGCATGGCAACCAGTGATAACTTATTTGAGAGTAATAAAAAAAAATCAAAGAGCTTTGTAATCCTAGAAAGCTGATGGCTTCACCAGCAATCACCAGGTGTTTCAACAAGAGCAAGGGTAAGTCGTAGCTCACCGGTAGAGCATCTATTTTGAATGCAGTAGGCCCAAGGTTCAGTCCTCAGAATCCCCAGGTAGAATTGGGAAATAGCCCAGTTTGAAAGCCAGACAGTATAAATAGGACTGAGCTGGATGTAACAATGGCCCCAATCAGTATTAGGCAACTTTCTCAAAGGATTTTTGAGCAGAGGTGTGTACACTCACACACACGTACAAATTGGGCATACCTAGATTTTGTCAGTGGAATTCAGGCACCTGAATAAGTAGAATCTACAACTGCATAGATAAAACCCATGTGCATGTAAGCTTGCTAGGCATGACCCCACTTCTCCTCACAAAGGCAATTAGTTGAATGTGCGAAAGAATCTCTCATTTTACAGCAATCCACAAGAGTTTCAGTGAACCAGGGATTTAACATTAAAGAATAGTTGCTCACATGCTTAGGAAGCAGCTGGCTTTGGCTGCCTAGTTGGGCGAAAAGCAGACCATGCATGCACAGGATCTTGCAAAATCTAATTTTACACCCCAAGCCAGGAAACAACTACCGCAGCCAAGCATTACGAGTAGGACATGTTCATATTTGGAACTATGTAATTATGAACATTAGCACCATTACTATTTCTAGACGTGGAGGTTGTTTTTAGCTATTATAGCTAATAGCCATTGATGGAACTATCCTCCATGAAATTGTCTAATCCATTTTAAAGCCTTCTTAAGCTAGCATCCATCATTGTATGTTGTGGCAATGTGAATTGCATGAGTTAATTATGTGCTTTCCCTTTTGCTGTCTCCACCTTCCATCAATTTCATTTAGGAAACTGATCAAGGATCATCCGCAATTCATTAACAGAGACTAGCTGATCGGTGTTTTAAATGACCAGCATGATCTGACAGTGACGGGTCCTATTTATAGCATACTAGAGGAAAGAGGAAAGTCGATGTAAACATGCATTTTATCTTGAGATCTGCAATCTGTTTGATATACAGACACATATCCCTAAACGGACCTGTTCAATGCCTGCATCTTTTAAGAAATCTTCCACTTAGTATCAGAGCTACAATCATGCCAGAGATATTCCTTCTACCTAGCTCTGAATGGGGAACATTTGGCCTTCCAGACTTTTCTATGTTATGGTTCCCCTCATCAGGCGTGCCAACTGTTGTTGCCCGGGGGCATGGGTGCCATGCATGGCCCTGGCACCAAAATTTGTGGGTGCCTGGCCCCTTCATGGGGAATTTTGTGGGTGCTCGGGCATCCAGGGCCCCAGGGAGTTGGCACCTATGTCCCTGATCATTTGGCCATGCTGGCTGGGACTTATGAGAGTTGAAATCCAACCATATCTGGAGGTTACCCATTCCTGGCTTAGATCGAAACAAGACATGGCTTAGGTCCTCCATGACCACTCACATATTGAATTGTTCAGGTGATTTTAGTCTTAAGCACTTTCTTGGGGAGATGCCCTGGAAATATTTCACTGCTGGTACTTCATAACATGCTAGCATAAACTCCTTAGTTCTAGAGATACTTTTATTTGTTTTAACAACAGATTCTCACCAAGTAAAAGAAGCTGGAATTCTCAGTCTGTATGTCTCTCAGGAGGACATCAGGAGTTATCTAATACCCTACTATAAATCACTACTTACCATGACAAGCACCCATTCCTGGATATATTACTGTGAGCATATATGTATATGGAATATTGATATTTGTTTACAGAACAATCCATTATGTCAGGAATGGTTCTCTGCATATTTCTGATTTATGGTCATGCAGATCACACTGTGTATTTCAGTGTCACCATAGAAATTAAATATCTGGCCTTAGTGCAATGCAGGGTGAAACAGCCTGCTTTTAAAAAAAAAAAAATACTGACATACAGCCCTTTTGCAGTAACAGCGGTCGTTACTGGACAACAAATAAATCTTTCAGTGGATCCCAGCAGGAAATAAACAGCCACCAGATGAATCCATAGAATCAATCATTTTATGAATGTTTGATATCAAACAAAGAATCAAGACTGAGCACTGCTGTAACAAAAAACACAAAAAAGGGAGCTCAACAGCACCTTAAAGATTAACAAATTTATTATGGCACAAGCTTTCAGAGGTTAGAGTCCCACTTCATCAGAAGTAAACAGTGGAGTCAAATCTAAGGAAGGAAACTTTCCTCAAATTGATAATCAGGATGGTGGCATCTCTCCTTTCCACATTACAGTCCTTGAAAATAAGCCAAAGGATAATTAACATAAAAAACAGAGTTAACACTTAGGAAAATTGACGCATGAGGGTGATTAAGCACACCACCAGATGTAGGGAACCTGTGGTCTTCCAGATGTTGTTGAACTCCATCATCCCTGACCATTGGCCATGTTGGCTGGGGCTAATGGAAGGCAGAGTCCAACAATATATGAAGGTCCACAGATATCTGAAGGTCTCCTACCCCAATACTACCCATTCAACATTATGATAATGTGCCCAGCTATTGCTGTAGAATTGTGCCAAATTAAACTGGGGGCAAAGAGTGAAATTAAATTGATTTTAAAAGAAAATAAACAATCTGGGCATTTGCAAACTTAATTTTTATTCCTAGCCGACTCTTTTAAAAATATGGCAGAAGCTTACCAAGCTTTAGGGCAATGAAATTATGAGCAATAGCAAAGAAAGTGCATAAGACAGAGATGATTTTCAAAAGTAGAATTACAAATCTAGTGCCTGAAGTGGAATACATTAAATAGCACTTCTTTGTATGTGGAATTATTATAGCTAACCAACTCTAGCTAACTTATAAACAGACTGCTCTGCTATTCATTAAAACCTAGATGAAAAGGCATGGACTAATTAATGGTTTCGCGGGTGGCGCTGTGGGGTAAACCACAGAGCCTAGGACTTGCCGATCAGAAGGTCGACGGTTCGAATCCCTGCAACGGGGTGAGCTCCCGTTGCTCGGTCCCTGCTCCTGCCCACCTAGCAGTTCAAAAGCTTGTCAAAGTGCAAGTAGATAAATAGGTACCGCTCTGGCGGGAAGGTAAATGGCGTTTCTGTGCACTGCTCTGGTTCGCCAGAAGTGGCTTAGTCATGCTGGCCACATGACCCGGAAGCTGTACGCCGGCTCCCTCAGCCAATAAAGCGAGATGAGTGCTGCAACCCCAGAGTCGGCCACGACTGGACCTAATGGTCAGGGGTCCCTTTACCTTTACCTAAGGAGGCATTGTAAGATATAAGGAGTAAGATTTGGGAAGGCCCTTGCACCTTTGGCAAGGTGCTGTATTGGCGCATGCCCATCCCTACCCCTACCCCCACCCCACAAAAAAAACAGTTTATCATGAATAGTCACATTAGGAATTACTACATTTTACACGATTCAGGTACTCAAAGGGTTTGGAGTGACAGCAAAGCATTGAGGAATCATGCCTTTGGGCTATGTTGGGAGAAGCACGAGAAGCTTCTCCCAAATTTGATCTCACCATAACGGCAATGGCACATCACCACACACATATATATCACAAACTCCATAGTGTCCTTTGGTCTCTCTTCATCCTGCCTTGCCATTTCTCCAACTGCTCAGCTCCCAGTTCTCATATGAACTCATGACCTAACACAGACAACGGGAGACAGATTTCTGGGGTGATTTTTTCACACAGTGTCTGCCTCCTCTGATGTCATTCTCCAGAGTCTTCCTTATATTACCCTCCCCTTTAATAATAATAATAATAATAATAATAATAATAATAATAATAATAGCAATAACAATAACAATAACAATAACAACATTTTAACAAAAACCGCATTTTCTAGGCCTCTTCAAAAAAGAGAAATTATTATGAGAAAGTTCCATAGCAAATGGTGATAATAAAAGCCTCAAAATCAAACAGATTGATAACAGAGAAACGGGAGATTGACAAGACAATGCATCTAGAAGTTGAAAGGTTAGAACAGGGGTCAGCAAACTTTTTCAGCAGGGGGCCGGTCCACTGTCCCTCAGACCTCGTGGGGGGGCGGACTATATTTGGGGGGGGGGTGAACGAATTCCTATACCCCACAAATAACCCAGAGATGCATTGTAAATAAAAGCACACATTCTACTCATGTAAAAACATGCTGATTCCCAGACCGTCCATGGGCCGGATTTAGAAGGTGACTGGGCAGGATCCGGCCCCTGGGCCTTCATTTGCCTACCCATGGGTTAGAATATATATGTGCCACTCAAGACATGCATAAAACTAAGCATTTGAAGGACTCTGTTTTATACTCAATCTCCATCTCTCCTACACCATTACATTATTGTCATCTTCTACTCAGCTGAATTATATGGTGATTAAAATTTACAGGCCTTTTATGCACGAACGACCATGTTTTCAAAGCCATTTGGAACATCTCTTTCTGTCTTTCCGGGGATTTATGACACACTCAGTGGTTTGTCTGAATCTGAGCAATGGAAACTCGGGGACAGAGTAGGGGAGGCAGCTTACGCTACTTGCTGGGGCAGCAGAGAGTTAGAGTTGTTCAGCGGAATCCCTGAATTCTCTCCAGCACAAGAAAGAGTTTCAAAGTTTTACAGCAGAACAGTCTTAAATACTAGCTACAATGAGATAAATGTCACAAAATAACAAAGTAACACAATGCAAACAAGCAATGAGTTCAGTCCTTTATGCAGTTCAGTAAACTTTCCTCTTTCTCGTCCCAGAGGGATATCATAGGCTCGTTCATCAATGCAGAGCTCCTGTTGCCACCAACCATCTCCAACAAGCACACAAACTGGCTTCTCAAGTTTCATCTTCCTGCTGTGAGAGCTCTGCAAGCTCATGTTTCCACTAACGAATCATCAGATAGCTTAACTCATTGTTCTGGAAAAATATCAGCCTTCTCTGACGCTTTTGCCAGAGTGGAACCTTTTGCCTAATGTAAACTTCCCTCGAACAGCATTTTAAATATAATGCATTCGAAGAGACATTTTATGTACATTAAACTTATAACTTTAACATAGAGGTGGGTAGCTGGTAGGAGAGGAGAATCAGACTTTCTAATAGGCAATCATATAGGTCATCATCAGCACTTCTAATTTAAAGGGTGTTGTTGAAGCGCTGTATGCTTGCAGATAAGTCCTCAAGAAAACAAATGCCAGAGGTTGAGAATGCTACATTTTTCATGGTTCTGGCAGTGCTTAAAAAGTGATTCATTTGCCCACTCTTTCATTTTCATGTGTGACAGAATAAAATATTTATTCTGCATAAAACTCTGCTCTTGTAAAGTTCTCAACACTGGGAATTACCCAAAACAAAGCATTCGGCTGTGTGTAAGTCTTGACCCTGCTAAAGTCCACTGACAAGTATGCAGCTGACTCAAAAGGTATTGGAAGAACTTCATCAAAGCTTCAAGAGAACCTTGGCTTCCTAAGGTACGTACAATGGGGCTACCCTTCCATGGGACACTCAATATTTCATGGAAGACTGTTCCTTCTCTTGTATCTTTTTGCTGCTGCCAGGAGAAAGGTCATAGCTTAGTGGTAGAACCCCTATTTGCATGCAGAAGGTCCCAGGATAACTCCCTAGCATCTCCAGGTAGGGCTGGGAAGAAGCCCAGTTTAAAATCTGTGAAAGCCACTGCCCATCAGAGCAGGCGATATGGATTAATGGTTTGACTTGGTATAGGGCAGCTTCCTATGCTCTAGGTTTTGGGAGAGCAAACAGACCTGCAGTGGTCCCACCTGTTCCTCACTGCCCGTCTGCTTGCCTTCTCTCTTTTGGCTCAATCTTCATAGCCTCCACCCCCAGGGGATAGCACAGAAGTTGCCAATCCTAACCGTGCGAACAGTTTCTCTTCTTTAAGCAATTATACAAAGACTCTGTTTGCAGAGGATGCCCCCTCCTTCTGGCATCCCTGCCAAAAGAGAACCCCTCTCTCTCTCTCTCTCTCTCTCTCTCTCTCTCTCTCTCTCTCTCTCTCTCTGTGTGTGTGTGTGTGTGTGTTGATATTGTTTGTTTCTGCCATGCAGAAACCAGGGTTTTCTGAAAAGCCTGTAAGCTGAGAAAAATTGATGGGGCATGGAAAATAAGTATCAGCCATCCACACTGGGGGAAGGAAGAGGAGAACATTTTGTACTCAGCGCTGTGGGTTAAACCACAGAGCCTAGGGCTTGCCGATCAGAAGGTCAGTGGTTTGAATCCCCGTGACGGGGTGAGCTCCCGTTGCTCGGTCCCTGCTCCTGCCAACCTAGCAGTTCAAAAGCACGTCAAAGTGCAAGTAGATAAATAGGTACCGCTCCAGCGGGAAGGTAAATGGCGTTTCTGTGCGCTGCTCTGGTTCGCCAGAAGCGGCTTAGTCATGCTGGCCACATGTACGCCGGCTCCCTTGGCCAATAAAGTGAGATGAGCGCCACAACCCCAGAGTTGGCCACGACTAAACCTAATGGTCAGGGGTCGCTTTACCTTTACCTTACAGACAGATAATCATGCTCTATGCTAGGGGTGCAACAGAAGGTAGGTCAGGATCTACTGATAGATCTAATGGTGAGATTTACAGTTGATCAGAGAGGATTTATGCCCCCCTCTTTGTTGGAAAACAGCAAGAACAACATGCGTTTCCCAACCAACTTAGGCAGCTGAAATGAAGAAAGGTAGCCATTGCTCATGTTGTCTGGGACTGATGGAAGTCGTAGTCTACATGTCCCCCATACCTAGTTAAGATGCACTGCGTATTCCAGAGATCCTTGCAATCTGTTTGCCTTCCTACCACACATACATCCTGCCCATTGCAATAGCAACATTTTTCTATTTTCGAAATAGAAGAGAGTGGACTGTAACTCTCCTCTCACTCACCCAGTTCAAAATGTGGTATCAGTCGGGTAAAAATTATGAATCAGGAGCTGATACCATGAACCGGTGTCATGGTATAACAAGGCTACTGGCTTATCATGAACACAAATCAGAACGCAAACAGAGACAAATAAAAATAAATAAACCAACTCACTGCAGTTGAGCCTTATCTGGTTTTGTGGGGCTACAAAATACTTTGACACCCTACAGAGTTAGCAGTTTGGAGGGGCCCTTCTTCCCTGGCTCAGGTTCAAAGATGCATTAGATTAACATAATGAATTTCATTATTAGCAGCCACTAAGATTGACAGATTATTTGTTGGCTTATTTAACTGCCAAAAAATGATTGCAGTTTGGAAAGCAAGTGATGGCCCCAAGGAGCTCACCCCTTATTATATATACCGTGGGAGGATAACACAAAACATTGTTTAGTTTGTTCCATTACAATAATTAGGCAACACAATACAAATTAGATTGCTTGTACATTGCATTCCCTCATGTAAAAAGTCTGACAGAAGTTTGTTTGGCCGGGGGTGTGGAGCAGAGAGAGAAAAACAATAGCACACATATATAGGCATAAGAGAGTTATATTGCTTCTTCTTTGACTTTTCAAATCAGAGTGTTCAACTAGCGTAAATTAATTATATGAGGGTTCAGCTTTATGGACACACAGAGATGGAGAGATAGAAAGAATCCTGGTTAACTGTAGTTTGTTTAGGGTGCTGGGAGTTGTAGCTTTGAGTTATAGGCTACAGTTCCCAGGATACTTGGGAGTAGGGAGTGTGCCTTAAATGTATGGTGTGTACTCTTCACAAGTTATGAGCAGCTGGCTGGGATATGGATTTATTTTTATGGAATTAATTCTGGGGAAAGCCTTCTCTGTTTGCATTAAATTCCCCGATTCCTCCATGTACTGAGTCCCCACAACTCTGTCCCTAGTGGAAAAGGATCAATCCATTTCTACTCATCCTCAGTTTTCCATTTGTTCATTCATGAGTCTCTTCCACACCATTTCCATATTTATCTTTTGACATCTGCACAAAAATCTATATTTAAACACTACTGAGTGAGAAAAATACATTTAGAAATCATAGTTGGTGAGAAATTACATTAAAGTTTTCTTACACTTTTATTTACATTTTGGGTCTGGGAGCTTTTCTAGCTAAGAATTTCATTGGGCCGAAAGAGCAGTTTTAAAGTGTTTTTATAAATAAACAAGTATAGGTCTGGTTTGCCGATTTGGCATCTACAAATGTCCCATACGATAAACCCATACGACAAATGTCATATTAGGACATTTCCTGCAACTTTTCCCTATCTACCAAAATGATAAACCAAATGTGATGTTAAAAAAAAAAATAATTGAATAATTCTTTCAGAGGTTTTTTTTGTTTTTGTTTTTGTTTTGTTTTTGTTTTTTTGCCTTTTCTAAGAGAAAAGATTTTGGCCTCCTGGGTGCTTGGTAAGTAGGTGTCTCCTCTATTCATCTTGCGGGTGCTGCATGTGTCAACCTGTTTCCTTGCACCTTATGAAATCGAATCTGTGCTTAATACTCCAGGGACGGGATGCATCGATCTTGTCATGTTTCACTTCCAAACTAAGTGGATGGGTTTTAAGTTGTTGCTCAGGTTGTGGAGAGAGGTTTTGTCCAACTCGCAGCAATTAAAATTGGTAATTGCTCCAGACCTATCCTTCCCCACTTCATTTCACACTGTGCTGGCTGAAATGACCTACCAGCAAGTGTCCTCCAGTAAACACTAAGGACATCTACAGACCTTTCCAGATGATTAAAAGTGCAGGGTGTGAAACCATCCAGCCACAGCTAAAACGCCTTCCATTCCTGTAGATTTCAATGACGGGCTTCACAGGATCCACCTGTTAGTACTAAATCAGGCCTGAGTGCTCACTGGAAGGACAGATCCTGAAGCTGAGACTCCAATACTTTGGCCACCTCATGAGAAGAGAAGACTCCCTAGAAAAGACCCTGATGTTGGGAAAGATGGAGGGCACAAGGAGAAGGGGACAACAGAGGACGAGATGGTTGGATAGTGTTCTCAAAGCTACCACCATGCGTTTGACCAAACTGTGGGAGGCAGTGGAAGACAGGAGTGCCTGGCGTGCTCTGGTCCATGGGGTCATGAAGAGTCGGACATGTCTAAACGACTAAACAACAACAACAACAAATCGTACTGCTAGGCCTTCAAAATCTTGTTTACCAGAACATTTTTAATCTTGTTTTCCCCTATGTCAGGAACACTTCAACTAACAAGAAAACTTCAAGGAAGAAAAACATTTTTTAAAAAAACTCCAAAAATGCAGATGTCAAAAAAAGCAAAGCTTATCTTGAGCCAATTTAAAAGAAGCAGAAGGGACTTTTTTTGGTATTAGAGCAACCCTAGAAATATCAGAAATCTATCTCTTCACAGTAGCACTTTTGCGAGTCTTAATAAGCCCCTAGACCACTCCAGACCAACCAACCTTTTTACTCACTGCTAATCCTGGAGCGATCCCAGTTCTCCTATATTTGTTCTGCTCCCAACGGCTTCAATTAAAGGCCAATAATTTTTAGAGGCTTCCTTTGACTATGGCACAATCTAATATTTCCCCCCCTACCAATCCAAGCAATATTTTTATCCTTTGTGCAACACGTTTCAGACTGTGAGGTTACCAGTTAATGGGCAGCCCAATTTTTTCCATGACTCAAGTTTCAGCTGCCAAAGCCCAAGAATTACAATGGGGTAAAAGTGCATTCAAGTTAGGCAGAGAATAACAGCTGTGTCCCATTTGCCTTTAAAACTCCATTTACACCGGTTTTACAATTGCTCCCAGCTTTTGGAGAAGCGAATGATCCACTAGGAGCATAGAAACCAAGCCTGGTGATTGGTCCATCTAGCTATGCCATCTGTCTATGCTGAGTGGCAGTGGCTCTCCAGTGACTCAGGCAGGGGTCTTCCCCGACCCCACTAGGAGATGTCAGGGACTGAACCTGGAGCCTTTTCCAAGCAAATAAGATGCTCTACTGCTGAGCCATTGCCCTTCCACCTCCACCTTTCTGAGCTATCGCTGAGCCCTCACCCAACCCAGGGCCATAGAATCATAGAGTTATGTCCCACCTACTACTGCAGGATGTGGAGGGGTATGAAAAGGTGAGGTGTAGATTATTGTGTATGCTTCCTGCCAAGGATTCTGGGATTTGTAGTCCCAGTATCAGGTTGGAAAAGCAGACTGGGGTACACCAGAACCTGGGACCCAGGACCAGCTAGTAGCCATAGAATCTGGGCTGGGAAGGACCTCAGAAGTCGCCTAGTTAGGAAACAGCATGAGATGTGACCATTCAGTTTCTGCTTAAAAGCCTCTAGCTGAGGACCCCTCCAAAGGAAAACCCTTTCTGAGACAGTCTGTTCCATTGTTGAACAGCTTAGGACCAAAGGGTAAATCAGAGGCACAGGACAAACCAGAAGGCAAAAATCAAGGAACAAGTCAAGGGGCAGGGGCAGAGAAGGACCATCAATGGTTAGAACACTCATGGTCAGGAAGGCCTTGTAGTTGGAGCAGGGCTCCTTCCTGCCCAGCAAGATCCGGTGACCCCTTTGGTTGGTGGAGTCAGTCCAGGGGCAGAACATCACTTCACTTGGGAAAGCTGCTACCCTGCAGCTCTTGGTTCACCACATAAGACAGCCACGTATGGACCAACCTGTTTCTGACAGTTTGTTGGCTTCCCGAGGGCAGGGCCAGATTTGGAGAGTGGCAACTTGTGCCAGTCCATAGGAGGTGGAAGTGGGAGGAGACACAGGGCTCAGGAGATACCTTATCACGGCCTGCCTGCTCAAATAGCCACTTAAGAGTTGAAGCAAACAATGGTAACCATGTATATGCCATGACTGAAAAAACAGATATACAGGTGCAATGTTTGATTTCTGTTTCTACCCAAGGCTGCAACTATGGGAGAAACAAGATGGGGTGTGAATGCTGCCAAGCCCTCCATCCTAGGTTCATGTTGCATATATATGTAAATAAACCAAATATCATAAACACGTGACAGTCTATGCTGTGCCTCATTCCCAAAGGAAACACAAACCCTGCTTAAGCAACTTGAACCACAAGAATATCGCATCATCCAGAGACTGGGGTGGATTACAGCAATACACCATCCACTAATACACCAATGTTTGATCATAGAACTTCCTGATTTACAGCTCATTTGATTATACAGCAATTATTTCCATGTCTTCTCAGAGGTAAGTCATACTGAGATCAGCAGGATTTACTCCTAGGTAAATATTATAGGATTTCAGCTTTAACTTCAATACTGGGGTGAGGAGCCAGTGTTTTTCCAGATGTTACTGGACTTCAGCTCCCACAATCCCTTGCTATTGGCTATGTTGACTGGGGCTGATGGGAGTTGGAGTCAGACAAAATATTGAGGGCCACACGTTCCCAGCCTCTGTGGTAAACAGTACCAGTTGTCCAATGGAACTTGACCCTACCATTTTCTTCTGTGTTTGAAGTTACATTTTTCAAAGTTTTTAAGATGCACTATGTGTACCTCCAGGCAACATAAAACATAATATATTTACCACTCGTATAAGTTAAGGATGAATGAACAAAAAGTGTATTCCATTACTTGCTACCATTTACTTATCTTGCAATTACACGCTGAATCAACAGTGACAAAGATATTCTGCCAGCACCAGTTCTTAAAAACAAGTTCTGATATAGCTGGAGAGGGTTTCTCACAGAAGAGATTAAAACCATCTACAGACATAACAAGGTAAGTGGATTAATAAAGAAGCTATTAAAAAAGAAAAAAACTTCAGAAGGAAAAACATTAGGTGTACCACAAGCTTAGGCCAATAGGCCATGTTTTTTGTGAAATTTCAGTCCTGTACCGGCATAGCCTGCCTGATGATGTGCCTGATGATAAGGACGATTTTATGAGAACACTACGAGTGATGTTACATGATGGCATCTATTTCTTATACATGAAAAGAGCTACTTGGGAATAAAAGAGTACACATTACACAGCTGAGGCTGAATCCAGACAAGACAGCAGTGCTGTGGGTGGGTGGTTTCCATACCTAGGAATTAGGTATACATCCTGTTCAAGGAGGGGTTACACTCCCGCTATAAGGGATGCATGTGGCACTGTGATCTAAACCACTGAGCCTCTTGGGCTTGCCGATCAGAAGGTCAGCGGTCCAAATCCCTGTGACAGAGTGAGCTCCCATTGCTCTGTCCCAGCTCCTGCCAACCTAGCAGTTTGAAAGCATGCCAGTGCAAGTAGATAAATAAGTACCTCTGCAGCAGGAAGGTAAACTGTGTTTCCATGCGCTCTGCTTTCTGTCACAGTGTTCCATTGTACCAGAAGTGCTTTAGTCATGCTGGCCACATGACCCGGAAAGCTGTCTGTGGACAAATCCTTTTTCTTCTTTTTTCTTCTTTTTTACCTACACTCCCGTTGAAAGATCAAGTTTGTGATCTGGGAGTACTCCTGGATTCCAGCTTACTATTTTTTGTTGGGAGCCACCCAGAGTGGGTGGGGTAACCCAGTCAGATGGGCAGCATAACAACAAAAACAACAACAGAAGGAGGAGGAGGAGGAGGAGGAGGAGGAGGAGGAGGAGAAATAATAATAATTACTACTACTAGAAAAACTAGGTGAAATCCTGTCCCCTCTCACCAGGACCAGCTCTATCCACAAAACCCTGCAACCACAAAGCAATTAGTTCAATACTAAATGCCACACATGAGCACCTATTGGCATGTCTCACATCCAGACCAGTGTGCGTGTTACGAACGGGGGGGGGGGGGCTTGTAATGAGATTAAAAGGGCATTGAAAGTTGCTTTTTAAAATGACATCTAGCCCTTAGGTATATGTGGATTTGTTTCAACACACATTGGCAATGCCTACTGAAATCTTAGAAACTATAGATGTAGTTGAATAAGATTTTCCAGCGTTGGATACCTCAGTGTCATAGCAAAACAGCAAGAAAGAAAAAACACACCCCGCAACCTAGGTAATGGAGATTTGTACAATTTGCATTATTCATACAGGTCACAAAATCCAGTTTTTCTGCAGTGAATGATTTTCATTATTAAAAAAAGTTCACAGGGCAATCAGACAACACAGTGGCACAACTGAGGAGTTCTCAAGACCACTGGTGGCTGGTACCTATTGGGAATGGTAGGGCAAAGTGCAGAGAGGCCAACAGTAGGTGGCACCAGAGCCAACCAGAGACATGAGAGCCAATGACAGGCAGAGCTAATTCTAGTTTTGCCCCCATCCAACTCCCTACTGAGTTCCATAATAGGTATACTGAGTCTCAGGAGGAAACTGACAAACAGCTGCTACCACCCAGCAGGTGGCAGGGGGCAGTCTGAAGATAGACAGAGGTTGGTGGGACTGTGCCCCATTCTCCCCAGTGGACCAGCTCCACTGCCCAAGACTCCCAACCCACCAACCATCACAATATCTGGGCACCTCTCCATCTAGGTCACAGAGATGCCCATCTTAGGGTCATTCTGAATTAAATAAAAGGTGTGAATTTAAAAAACAATGCTGAAAAGCTGTTCTTATAATGGTCAGAAAATGAAAACTTTGTTGTCTTCTCATAAGCGGTATTTATTATCATTTCCAAAGCATTTGGATAATTGTAGACAATACTGCATCTCCATGCTATGCATGACAGCCATATCTGATCCAGATATATACCGTATTTTTTGCTCTATAAGACTCACTTTTTCCCTCCTAAAAAGTAAGGGGAAATGTGTGTGCGTCTTATGGAGCGAATGCAGGCTGCGCAGCTATCAAAGAAGCCAGAACAGCAAGAGGGATTGCTGCTTTCACTGCACAGCGATCCCTCTTGCTGTTCTGGCTTCTGAGATTCAGAATATTTTTCTTCTTGTTTTCCTCCTCCAAAAACTAGGTGCGTCTTGTGGTCTGGTGCGTCTTATAGAGCGAAAAATACGGTAACTAAAATTATCATTCTTGGATGCTTATCAAGTATCTCACTGGTGCCCAAAACTTTTAGTGGACTCACGATTATCCTCCAGTCTCTCGCAAACTGAAATTAACTATATATGCATCAACATGTGACATGGTCATTGAATTCATGCACATTGTTGCCCCCGGAATCTTTCACTGTGTCAAGTATTTAATTAATGGTGTGTGGGAGGAATCTTGAATCATCTAATTTTCAGTAAAGGTTGTATCCTTGCAGTCTGTCAGACTAGTTTTGTACAGCCATAGTTGCAAGGAGAAAATGCCCTTTATCACCTCCTCTTCACACTAGTAATTGAAACCTTTAGCTACACAAGTATCATGATACACATGGACTGAAGAACTGAGGTGAAAAAAATATGGCCTCATTTGTATGCTAATGACATTAAAATCAGTGGCCAGAATGAGATATTGTCCCTTAAAACCACCGTTGTTGCCGATGTTGTTCTATTCTTCGATAATTTAAAACACAGGTTTTAAAAATAAATCAGAATGATTAGGATGGTGTTTCAGGGGGAATTTAAGGGCAGAGAATGAAAGGATAGTTTAATGTAAAATGCACTAAGATATCAAGGTATCCAGGGATTTAAGAACATTATAATTATGAGCCAGTTATTAGGAATATTAAAAAGATAGCTACATATCTCTTAAATGATCTTGGCTGAGAGGAATATTTTCAATTAAAATTAGTATAATGCCTACAATGTATCCTCCCCCTTTTCTGTTTAACATCCCATTGAGATCAGTAGGACTTGCTGCTATGTAATGTATAAGATTTTAATCTGAAGCTACAGTAAAAAGCTGGCAAACTGTAGTTTTATGGCTAGGCAAAAAGTGGGGGTTGGCTGTACCAAATCTTTTAGTGGTCTATAAAATTGTGTGAATTGTGTGAATTACAAGGTGGTTCAACTCTTAAGAATAATTTTTGACCTATATTAGAATAGCACGGAGCCACAACCCTGCCCATTCCGGGTTCCAGGGCTGTATTCAGATGTCATTTTCTTCCATCTTAATGTTTCCTTACGTGCTCATTTCATGTGAATCTTCATAAGACAAAAAAACAACAACCCCTACTTCTTAGAAATAAAGTGGAAGTTTACTACTCATTTCTATGCTAATTGTTTCCAGAAAAACATCCATTTGCAACCCCATTAGCTCAGAAAATCATGGGTATTTTGCAATGGCAAAATTCAGGGTGGGATGCATGCATACAATTCTTTCCCACCATTTAAAATGAGCGTGACATGCTGCCATATTCAAAAAGCCACAGTTCCACCACACAAGGTAATCTCATGCAGTGGTACCTCTGGTTACGTACTTAATTTGTTTCTCTTTCATGTAATTTTATCCAACATATGGGGGAAAGCATGTTACTCCCCAGCCCCAGCCCCCCATGTACTACAGTGGTACCTCAGGTTAAGTACTTAATTCGTTCCAGAGGTCCGTTCTTAACCTGAAACTGTTCTTAACCTGAAGCACCGCTTTAGCTAATGGGGCCTCCTGCTGCCGCTGTGCTGCCACTGCACGATTTCTGTTCTCATCCTGAAGCAAAGTTCTTAACCCGAGGTACTATTTCTGGGTTAGCGGAGTCTGTAACCTGAAGCGTATGTAACCCGAGGTACCACTGTATAGAAGTAAAGTTGGGAGATTAGGCAGTGACAGGGAAGGGGGTGCAGTGGGTGCAGCCCACCCCAGGTATCATCCCTGAAGGGGGTGACATCGCCGCCCCACCCCCCTGGGATGCTTGCCCCACCCCCGTGGGAAGCTAGCCCCACCCCGGGTGCACAGCACGTGCGCTGCCCCGAGCGCCGGAGCAGCTAGCTCAGCCTATGATATTGGGACAGAAGTGCTAGCATTTTAACAAGTAAAACGAACACAATTGCCCCCCACATCTGAATGCAGCCTAAATCAAGAAGGGACACAATCGGAAGCAATGGGACAGGCCTGAGCCATCATGGATTTAATGCTAGGGGCAGGGCGAAATAAGCTACAGTGGCCTTAGATGTATTACTATGGATAATGGCCATGCATATGAAAGAATAGAAACAACTGACAAGCTACCAGCTAATCAATTAGGATTTTGAAAGCAGTGGCTAATAATTAAACTCAGCCCTGGAATTTCCCCTTTAGATACTATGATGCACCACAGCGCATTCAATACCGATCAATATTTGGAATCTTTGAATTATGGCTGAACTGAAGCAAAATGTGTATAGATTTGAAGACGACACTGTAACGTTGTATGATAAACTTAATAAAGAGCAGGCACACATCTGGGCAAAAGTCCATGTTTTCATATTTGCAAATTACATATTTTATTAATGAGATGTTGCGTCAGATAATAATGGATTTGGAGAGGTATTGAATGCGGGAAATAAATAAATAAAAATCAAAAGAAAAGACCGTTGTTTCATGGTAATATGATGAGAGACTTGGGTTAATACAAGAAAGTAAGACTCACTAGAATAGTGGCATAGGATGGTTAGACAAAATCTAACCCCTTAGAAGTACAAGCTACAGAGAAATTTACGTTCCAACTCTAAATGAAGCACAATGTAGAGTTGTGATATTTAACTAGGGATGGAAAGAAATTCTACTCAGTTTGCATGTATAGGTGAACCTACCAAGATCCAGCACAAAGTGCTTCCTGGCGGTTCCCTCGCTGCGAGAAGTGAGGCTACAGGGAACCAGGCAGAGGGCCTTCTTGGCAGCGGCACCCTCCCTATGGAACACCCTCCCATCAGATGTCAAAGAGATGAGTAACTATACAACCTTTAGGAGACATCTGAAGGCAGCCCTTCAGGGATAGGGAAGTTTTTTTTAAGTTTAATGTTTTATTATGTTTTTATAAATACTGGAGTGGCTGGGGCAACCCAGCCAGGTGGGCGGGATACAAATGATAAAATTATTGTTACTATAATGATTACCTAATTTGCACTCTCTGAAACAATATGCAAACTGAAACACAGACATCCTTCAAAATTTGCAGTTCCCTGAAATAAAGGCTAAAAAGGTTTATAAAAATGGATATAATAGTGAAAATAGAATACAATATAGCATACAATATAAGGGAAATGTCTTTTGCAAAGATCGGTACAACCAACATTGCATACAAAATTGTGTATATTAGGAAAAATTAGCGCTAAAATGCTGGTGGGTTTTCATGGGGACTTAAAAAAAAAATTCCCAACTGATGTACATAAAAATGAGGAGAACTGAACTGAACAGCGGAGTGGGGAAATGAGAGATAGAAAGGAAGCAAAATTGACAGATTTGCCCATCCCTGTACAGTGGTACCTCGGATTAAGAACTTAATTCATTCTGGAGGTCCGTTCTTAACCTGAAACTGTTCTTAACCTGAAGCACCACTTTAGCTAAGGGGGCCTCCTGCTGCCGCTGCGCCGCTGGAGTACGATTTCTGTTCTCATCCTGAAGCAAAGTTCTTAACCTGAGGTACTATTTCTGGGTTAGTGGAGTCTGTAACCTGAAGCGTATGTAACCTGAAGAGTATGTTACCCAAGGTACCACTGTATTTACTATTTAAAAAACCTAAACAGAATTTGTAAGGTTAATAAGCACAGAGGATGTTGGAAATATGAAATGGAGGGACATAGATTTTACACATGTCTGCTGAGAATATCCTAGGGTTCTTATGCATTTGGGGATGATTATCAGAGTTATCGTGTTCTTAGTTATGTACTTGGATTATACCCTGTGGGTATTGGAGAAGAGGCACTATTTAAAGGATAGTGGTAGTTTTAAAGGTAGGTATTTTTATTTTTATTTTATACTTAATATGCTTATAGCCACTAAAATGATATTTGGGGAATCAGAAACAATCTCCCTTCCACAGGAGTAATAAAGATTGGAAAGAAAGAAATCTGTAAGAGTAACATAGCAGACATGGAACAAGAGGATACACAAGGCCTCTTGTATATCAGGAGTTGGTTAAGTTGCCAGAAGCAGAGAGTGGGAATAAATGGGCAGTATACCGCAGAAACTGGAGTATCCCAAGGGTTGGTATTGGGACCTCTGCTATTTAAATTGTCCATATATGATCTAGAGTTAGCAATGAGCCAGTGAGGTGGCCAAGCTGACTGCTGTTACTAAATTGTTCAGGGACATTAAAACAAAAGGCAGAAATAAAGTTGATGAGAAAAATGTGAGGAATTAGACAAGAGACTAGCTTAGGAAAAAACTAAGGAATTTATATTAGTACCCAGTGTGCTATTAATTACTTGACAGGTGAAGATCAGAATAAAGGATCCAGAGGCTGTGTGGGTCCAAGAAGCTGCCCTGTGTAAAAGTATTGGCAGAGGAAGGTTACACAAGTGTGTTTTGTTAAGTTGGCTAAACTGCACAAGCAGCCAGAAGTATAACCAGAAAAGCTTAGGTGTACGGAAGCAGATTGTCCCCAGTAGCTGGACTGGGTTGAAGGTTTAGGGAGATTAGCCTGAGGTAAAAGCCACTTAGAGGCTGGTGTCAGCAACAGTGACTCTTCATTCTTCAGAAACCGGGAACAATCACCTTTAAGAGCCCAGTATATGTTCATTATGTCCACAGTATTCATTTAATAAACCAACAATCTTAATTTAAAGTTCCTCTTGTCTCTATTGTTGGTGTCCATGTCACATTTAAGCCATACACGGACGTTTTGATAGCATTTTGAGTGAACTGGTGGTAACAGAAAACTAAGGAAGTACAGCAGATATTTGAATCTGTGAGGAAATGCGCTATCCCTAATGCTGTGCATCAGAACATAAAATATGGGCAAGAAAGCTTTTTGCCAAAATAATGCATAAATATTTCACATTTTGTCAGTGTGCACACTTTTCCCCAGCCTGTAAGTACTCCCAAGTTTTTCTCCATTCCCACTATTCAACTATCAAATACATAGACTTCAAACAGATTGTCTCTTCCTGGGGAGACTCTTTTTAAGTATTCTCTCTTCTTCCATTCTGTCTGTGGAAGACACATAATGGAGTCACAGAGATCATATAAAGTACATTTTTTTGAGCCAACTCAATAACTTCAAGTCTGGTGTCAAGGCAGGCCATGCTGGGAGAATCAAAGAAAGCTTATTTAATGTATACCTGGAGCACTGAGTAAGATGCTCTATGCATACTGGATGGCAGTTCTGTCTATCTTAGACTCAAAGGAGAGGGGGATTATCTTTGGAAACCATGCAGTTGACCCAGGAGCTGCTGAGTGGCTTAGAAAGGCGGTTTAACTTCTTAAACCTTGTTCTGATTGTCTTGACCTGGAAAGCCATAACATGTTATAGGTCATGCAGAACCAAATAAGCAGGACCATGCAGAAGAATAAAGCTGAGTTTCTTGAACGAAAAATGTTCTTCGTGACTGTTGCCCGGTATCTGAGCAAGTCCTCTGAAAACGCATAACGAAAGTCTCTCTACCAATTAATATGCCAAATATTTCCATCAGTAGGGTGGAAATCCAGAGCAATTTTGCCTTTCAGTTGACTAAAGCAATTGGGTTAATAGTAGTAACAAAGACTAAGAATTAAGCAGCCCATGCTACACTAAACACGTCACTCGGTTTGGTTTGGTTTCAATCTTATTTAATAGCTGACCTGAATGGCCTGATTTTCATCAGGACCACAGCACACAAGAAGAGGAAACTTACATTGAGTTGAAAGTCCTACAGAATCAAAACTAGCATGACAGGTAGAACAGTTTAGAATAAACTTCCCTAAAGTACCTTCTTCTGGTGTTCCCTTCATGGGAGACACCACTGCGGCTGTGTATAGTCTGCTGCTACAGAGGTACCCAATGTACTGCCCTCCATGTGCTACTGAACTACAACTCCCATCATCCCTAACCATAGCCCAAAGGGTGGGGGCGGGCTGATGGGAGCTGAAGTCCAACTGTCTACCGGAGAGTAATTACACTGCTCACATGAATAGTACATGTGCTGTAGCATTGTGCTGTTGAACTCTCTAAATTAAAGAGCAACCATTCTACACCAGCTGTACACCTCAGAGAGGCAGCAGTAAATAGATGTACTTCAGTTGAATTTTTTTTATTTATTAAAAGTCCTCCAGGTTATTGAAGCACAGATTTGTTTTCATCTAGGTGCAAACACGCTCCATTCCATTACAGGAGAAAAACAGGAAACATTAGCTCTAGCCCTGGTTTGCACTCAGCTAGTGATTAGTACACAGCATTGTGTGTGCCGCCGAGTAAATAACTGCTCCCTGCTCCCATCATTGATATGGCTCAACTCACCTGTTTAATGGAAACGGGAGCAGAGCTGTTTCATTAACAAACATGAGAGCTTTTCATCAGCCAGCCAGAAATAGCTGTGCTGTAAAAAAAGGGGGGGTCTTTGATAAGAACTGATGTACAGCTCTTTTAGCAACATATAAGAATGCACTTGCATAGAGTAGCCAGGTAAAAGTACGGATGGCGGAGAAATTATATTTAGAATGCACTTTCTGAAATAATTCATGAACCAAAGGACAGCCGCACTTCAAGATTCACACTTCTCCTAATTTTGCAATGCAGTTGTCCTGCCTAGTAATCTCTACCAAAATGTATATGCAAGGGTGAAGTGTACATTAAAATGCACGTATTAGTCAAAATAATATACCAAATTGCATATTACATTAACGTAGGGTGATTCCAGATATATCGCCATAGCATTTCCTGACCACCTCCTGGCTTCTCTGGCTATGGAAACCAATGTCAAACTTTTATTGTTGCTTTATTTGTATCGTTATATTTTATTACGTATTGTTGAGTTGTTGCTCAGTGTGCTGCCTTGGTATTTATTTGAAATGAAAGGTAGTATACAAATAGTTTTGAATACAGAAATAAAGGTTAGGGGGCCTGTTGGGGAGCTAGGATCTCTGGATCCATGCTGGAACCTTGGAGAATGCAAAATCTCCCCCTTATATCTCTACTCTTCTAGTGTGATTGCCTCACTGCATGGGACAGAAAAGACCAGGAGGCTCCAGTTTTGAAGCCCACCCTTTCCTGGCAAGATCCTGCATGGCTGTACCTATACCTAGCAACAGACGGTGTTCCCTGGTTTTTGCACACCAATTAAGGTTGAAGCACACACAACTCGTGTCAAACTTGGTGAACACTAGGCTTGCCCTTAGATCTTTGAATACTGCAGTCTGCATACTAACCCAAGGGTGACATGCCAAAAAAGTGATGCCAGTCTGGCACAGAGAGACATTGCAAGTCATTTTGACACCATGTACAAAGACTGATGCAGAGAAGAGACGGAAAACAAACAAGCCAAAAGCAAGCACCTGGAGAGGTAGGCGTGGCACAATCTGTTAAGGAAGTAGCCGCTATTAAGGGCACAAGGCAAGGCACTGTGTGACTCCTACCCAATTTGTGCATTGAGATCCCCCCCCCCATTGGTGAGCCAGGATGCAAGATTTAAGGGATTAATTTATTTTCCTATGCCACTGACAATTTGGTTTAAAATGTATAAATGTCAAGCTCTGTTCTTTATGCTAGCATTTGCCTTCGAAAGTTCACTTCTCTCCTACATTTTTTTTCTTGAGCTATAAACATATATAACCCAAGAGTACTTCTCTGGCTCTTCATTTTTCCCTTCTTCTTCTCCCCCCCCCCTTTTTTTTTGCTGGAATATAAATATTTTAAAGTTGTTTTAATGTTATCCTCGCTGACCAAAGCCAAATGGTGGGTTACCCCAAACCTTGATAATTACGACCTGGAACATATCATGAGGAGAACTTCTAAAGACCACAGAGCAAATGAGGCTGGGGTACTCCTCTATCAAATGGCCATCCGTTTGAATTTGGTCCCCTTAAATGGCACATGCCTCCCTGATATTCCAGGGGATTTCACTCACCTGAGCGTTAAATCAAACAGCGTCCTCGATTACCTGTTGGTCTCTAGGGATCTACTTAAGTGTATTTCCACTTTTAAGATCGAGAATGTACAATTTAGTGATCATCTTCCCCTTGTAGCTAAGCTTTCCCTGAACTGGCAGCCGGAGGCTCATAGACATGCGACCCAGATGGTAACCAACGAATCTCTCCAAGTAAGAGGAATCAAATGGTCGGAGACCCAGGCTCAAAGGTACCAGGAATTCTTTCAAAAAGAAATCCTCGGGCCCCATTCCAACATAGGCTCTGCCTCAGACGAGCATAGCATAGTGCTGAAGCGCTTCCACCATCATACGACTGATCTTTCGTCCTTCTTTAGGTTGCCACCCAAAAATTTAAATCAAAACGAGTATACTTACGGTGCCCCCTGGTATAATTCGCAGTGCAAACAAGCAAGACAGCGCCTCCGTGCTATATATAATGTATATAAGATCTCCAATGCATCTACTCTGCCAGCTAGTTATGCCCAAGCCAAGCAAGTCTACAAACGCACGCAGAAAACCGCCAAGCGTGAGTGGCAACATAATCGTTGGCAGGCCTTGATTACTGCGTCAAAACCACACAGATCCAGGGAATTCTGGTCTTTGATTAACAGAAGGGTGAGGAAATACCCAAGGGCAGTCATCTCTGCACCGACATGGGAATTGTTCCTGAAGAAATGCTTCTCACAGGCAGATGCTCCCTCCGACCATCTGATGCATCTGTTTACCCACCTACCTATCTGGCCTCCCACCGATCCTGACGAAATAGCCAAGCTAATAGCTCAGCTGAAACCGGGCAAAGCCCCAGGGCCCGACCTGATCCCTGCTGAAGCCATCAAACTACACCCAAAATGGTGGGCCGGCATCTTGGCCAAAACCTTCGATGCAATCAACGCTTCCGGTCTCATCCCCAAAATATGGAAGGAGGCCATTATAGTACCAATTCATAAAAAAGGTTCCCCAACGGAGCCGGAAAACTACCGTAACATCAGCCTCCTTTCGATCATAGGGAAAATTTATGCCAGCTTTTTGCTGACTAAATTATTGCGATGGGTAGATGAGACTAACCAGATTGGCCACGAACAAGCAGGGTTCAGAACTAAACGTTCTACAACAGATCATGCGATAATTCTTTATCATCTGGCACGGAAGTACTCCTCCCCTCCCCGGGGCTACCTCTGTGCTGCCTTCTTAGATCTAAAGGCAGCCTTTGACAGCGTTCCTAGAAATATTCTTTGGGAGAAACTTGCGAAACAGGGCATTGATAGAAGACTCTTATGGCTCATAAGTCAGCTCCACGAAGGTACCCTTGCCAGAGTGAGACTTACTCCTGCGGGCGACCTCACAAATTCGATACCAATAAACAAGGGAGTGCGCCAAGGATGTATATTGGCTCCCTGCCTATTCAACCTTTTCATCAGCGACATGCGAGCACCCCTAGTTAACTCATCTCCAAGTACACACGCGCCTAGACTAGCGGATTACCGCTGCCCACTCCTTTTATATGCGGACGACGCGGTAATTCTATCTTATACACGTGTTGGACTAACCAGAGCTCTGAAGATCTTTGCCACGTATTGCCAACTCAACCAATTAACCATCAACCATGCTAAGTCCAAGATTCTGATTTTCTCCAGAAGCCAGAGATTATACAAATGGAAGCTTGGTGGAGCAAAAATAGAGCAAGTCCTAAAATTTCAATATCTAGGAGTTATTTTTCAATACAACTTGGGATGGAAAGCTCAAATTCAACACCTACTTAACAAGGCCAAAACCCTGTCATATGCGCCCCTCCGATTTTTCTTTTCGGACGGAGCTCTGCATGTTCCCTCGGCCCTAAAGGTGTTCAAGGCAAAAGTGGTTGCAGTGCTTGCTTATGCTGCCCCGCTCTGGGCCGTGATGACAGACCTTGCTCCCCTTGAGACTCTGCAAAGCCAATTCCTTCGTCGGCTCCTAATGCTCCCCCTGTGCGTAAGCAACGCAGCCATGCGACTAGAATTGAAGATCGCATCCTTAGAAACTTGCCTGTGGAAGCAAGTCTTCAATTACTGGTTATCATTGTGGCATAGATTACCAAACCATTACCTTGTCCAATGCTTATGGCGAGATGAATTCTCCAGCCTTTGGACTAGTAAAATTCATGCCAAACTCCTGAGCTATGGAATCTCTCCCTCAGATTCCCTAAAACTAGACCAAATCACTGCTCAAAGACTGATCCGTCAAAGACTGGATGACATCGACTTACAGCAAAATTATATGCTGGGGGGAGGTGTCTGTTCGCCCCAGAACATTGGTATCACTTTAACTTATTGCGTTCCATCATACCTCTCCTCCCTTTCGACTGTTGCCCATAGACTGGCCTTCACCAAAGCGAGGTTCAACGTTTTCCCCTCCAATGTCCTGAGACATAGATTCTCAAAGGGCCAAGACCCCGCCACGTGCGAATGTGATAAGGTGACGCCGGAGTCGCTTCAGCACATTATGTTCACTTGCCCCTTGTTCAATGTGCCACGGGCAAATTTGTTGGGATCAATCATACAGAAACTAGAGGGTACCCCACCAAAATTCCACCTTGCCCAAATCTTGCAGGATAAGGATTCCCACACGACCCTGAAAGTGGCTAGGTTCCTGGTCGCTGTCCTCTCCCAAAAGCGACGCCAAGGAGCGCTACAAGCTAATTAAGGCGTAGCATGCCTTTCCATCTTATAGTATTTTATTGTTATAGTGGTGTTTTAGCGACTGTTTTTTTTTTTTTTTCCCACGGCACAAGCTGTCACTTATGTGTTGTTTTTACCTGTATGGGCCTATGGCCGCAATAAATATTATAAATATTATAAAATGTTATCCTCTAGACCACTTAAGCAAGAAGCATTTTGCATTATGCTTTAACTAAAGGCTCCATCAGGGCATTGTAGCATTTGGCTGCTGTGATATCTCACATTTTTCACGTAGAGGAATATGGTGCCTTGTTATCAGCATCTCTGAAATTGAAGCGCAACCAGCTTCGTAGTGGATTTAATGCACACCAATTGCCAAGCAGTGATTTCTGTATTAATGCTTCAGTGTTATATCTATTATCTCCATCAGCTAATGATTCTCTGCTATTTATATATTTATTTCCTCTTTAAGCAGGCTTCCAGCAAAGCTGCAAAGGCCTTGCCTTCCGTCTAGTAATAGCAATAAGAATCGCTTTCTCCTGCTACTTACATAATGTGTGATATTATGGCTTCATTATCAGTTGTGGGCTGAATATCACACATTTAGCGATATAATTCCATTGTTCTGCTGCTGTACTTAATTATACTTCAAAATCCTGAGCCCTACCCTTAAAAAAGAAAGGAAGGGAAGGAAACTTTGTATTTCAGCTAAGTTAAATCAGCATGCATATCCCATATTTAAATCGTTGCTTTTCAAAGTCCTCAAAACTTACCAAGATAGGTAAGATCAGTGGGGATTCCTGGGTTATTCTCAGCTGAAATTCACATGAAGGGGTATCTCTGAGTGCTGCTGCAGTGCTATACCCAAGATACATGTTGCTGGCATCCATCTGTCTTGAGAGACAATGGAAAAGTGTGTCATGGGGGTGAAATCAATCCACTGGAGAGTTACTGTGGCTGTAGAGACCAATACGGGAGAGACATGTTTTATTGCGGCTGGGGCAGATGAAGGCATCCAGTTTCACTGCTACAAGTCCACCGTGGCGTTTCTTCAACCTGCACTCCTCCCAATGTTCACAGGAATTGGCCTGTACTTATGGACCAGGAAGCATGACTTGAATGACCACAGATGGGCCTATTACATTCTGGCCTTTCAGATTCCCCTGAATGATATACAAAAGCTGAATTCTACAGCAAATTGCCATAACTGAATGACATTGTCATCTCTCTACAGCAACGTCTTCCATTTTACGGCTCTGTGGCAGATTGCCAACTGTACCCCAATACATTGTGTCTCTCTGGATTCAATTAAGGGTAAAAGACCAGCTTTTTCCCTGTCGCACAGCTCCATATTTGCACTCTAAACAGTATGCAAACAGAATGTTCTTACATTTAAATTTCTCTTCATGAAGGTATTTTTGTCACACTGACAAACCTATACCCCATGTATATCTGTTTCAGAAGAGAGGAGAGAGGTTTCCCTCCCCCCCCCCAATAAGCAAAGCCCGAGGGCCAATGACGTACATCTGTGTCAGCAAAACAGAAACAAAACTTTTCCCTCTGCACAGCAAGGAGAGATTAAAACATTGGGTAGGGGTATTCTCAACTCTACATGTTGGGTGCAGGGCTGAAACTGAGCTCCGGGTGGAATGCATCTGTTCATAGGAGACCAAAAACACACACACGGAAGCTGAAATGTGCTTGTAAATACATTAATTTTGAAACCTGACGAAAGCACATTTTAAAATTGCATTTCTCACGTGCAAACAAATCAGCAGCAGGAGAAAACAGCTCAACAGTTGTTTAAGTGCCACAAGTGAAATCTGCTTTTGTTGAGCTTCTACCGTACATGTAAACCTGAGTCGGCAGAGGTGTGCTGCCGTTTTTGCGGACATAAGGCACCACTAAAACTTCTGTGTGTGCTTAATAGCCATGTATTATAACAGGACACATTTGGTAGGATGGGATGGGGTGGGGGTGATGTTAGCTGACGTACAACCGAAGATTTCCATGCTGTCAGCTTGCCAGAGACCATCTGCTGCTCAGAAAACATGCTGTTAAGATTTTAGTTCCTGGGGGGAAATGTAAGGGAAAAGAAAACAAAGATGTGGTGCCCTTTAAAAGGACTTCCTCTCCTCCATCTGTTCTGGGTGTTAAATTTCTGATAAATGTGGTGTGAAAGGGGCTCTGCCCCACAAAACTATCCCACCCAAACCAGAAGATGTTTAGTACTCTAGTATTGTGTCCTTTCAGGCAAGTCACCCTTCGCTTTGCCTCCACGCTGTCCACAGACACGCCCCTCTCCTTTCTGTGACTGATAGCCTGGTGCCTCAGAGACAGCAAACCACGAGGCAGCTCCTCAGCTATTTAATCAGCAGTTGAGGAGAGGTAAAATGGCAATGTTGTGGGTTGGCCACACTTCACAAATGATGTATCTAGCACCAGGTGAACTAAGCTTGTAGGGGAGGAACTATTGGTAAAGTGAGTGCAACTGCCAGAAAACTTGCACTGAGCAAGTAGGCAGCTTAAAGGCAAATTACTCGTGATTTACAAGGGCAGCAAATGAAAGTTGGTGGGAAACAGGGAACTTAGCAATGAGGGTCATGGGCACCTGATCGCTTTAAGAAGTTAAAAAAGAAATGTGTGTGTCACATACGCTGAAAACATAGGCAAAATATGTATGGCTTCCATGCCATCACATTGGTTACACAACAGCATCTCTCAAAGTCACCATCTAGCAAATTAAAAGGGCAAGTTAGCTTTCCTATGAGATTAGCAGGATTCCATTTTCCAATTATGCATGATTAACCCCCCCCCAAAAAAAAGGCAATTGAAGGATTTTTTTCATAGGCAGCTTCTTACTTCCCTTGAATGTGAGAGGGTGAGATTTCTACCTGCTGTATCATGCTATATTGATATGCTGATCTTAAAACTGTTTTCTGTTTATGCTTAGAGGAATGAGATTTTGCCACGTAATGAGCAATGGCATTGCTCATTGCTAAATGTACCTAAGAAAATTAGAAAGAAGTGGTGCCATGAACACAAGGGATCTGGGGAAGAGGGCAGGACTGGAAAGATACCCCCCAGAGCATTACTGTGATTGCAAGAATATTCTTGTATACCTGGAAACACGTGTCAAGAATAGGATGGGGACACTCCACAGATGTTCAAGCCAGAATGGAGAATTGAAATGACCATGCTAAGAGGAAGGTTAGGGCACAGCGGGATGAGTATGGTAGTTGTGGTCTCCTAGGTACCTATTTATGAGGGGAAATCCATCTGAGTTGAAGACCATCATCATGTGGAGAGCACCATGTTGGCTAACTATCCACTATTGCGATTCTCCAGTGTGTTCATCTCTAAAGCAGCATCTGTTCTCCACAAAGCAAGCAATATGCATTCACACGCACACTCTTAAATAGAGCTGCTTATATCCCGGCCTCCTGCAAAACTTAAGATTTCTATTTCCTTCACTGGTTACATTAAAACTTCCTAGCTGTATCTTTCCACTCCTCAACCAAACAGGTGGATATGTTGTAGCTACCAGCTACCATTCATCCATGTTCATTAGGGAAACACACTCCAGCCACTGGGCAAGAGTGGCTGAAAACATGGACCAAGAATCCCTATTACCAAGCAATCCAATTATACAAAAGGCAGCTAGGTCTTTGCCTGAGACAACATAATGGTGTCTGTATTACACTGTTGCAGGTATTTTAATGTTGCACCCAATTGGCAGATGGCTCAACAAAGTCTCACTGTAGGCATAATTCCAGAGTCTGATGGATGTGGGTGGGAAACACACGTTTCCAAACACTGCTGCAGAAGTGAAGGACATTTCTGGTTTAATGTTCTGCTCACAAAAAGCCAAACATTTAAGGGTCCATACAGGGGCGGAGGAAGGGGGGCAGTGGGGGGGGCCATCCACTGAGGGGGGTGACAAAATGCCAGATGGTACTCACCGTGGGGCCTGCAGCACGCCCACAGGCTCCGCGCTGCCCCAAACAGTCCGCCCGCTGCCTCCCCCTCAGCTGTAGGGCAGTTGAGTGGGAGGAGGCAGGCAGACTCCTCGGAGGCCCCGTGGAACATCCTGCCCCGGCTTGCCCCGCCCTGTGGGTGGCTGCCCCCACCCCTGGGTGCAGGGCACGCACACCACCCCAGGTGCCCAATCGGCTTGCTCTACCTCTGGCTCCATAGCTGCACAGACTCACAACAAGTATGTTAAGTTGGGGAGTCACTGTTGTGTCTGTCAGGTTGCTATGCTTCAAAATGAACAGGAAAGTTTTCGGGAGGATGATCAGTAGTAGAGCATCTCAGAAGATCCCAAGCTGAATCCCTGGCATCTCCAGGGACAGTTGGAAAAGATTCCTTGCCCAAAACTATGAAGAGCTGTAGAGAGTACTGAGCTAGATGGACCAATGGTATGAATCAGCACAAGACAGCTTCATGTGTTCCTATGTTGCTAAAAGCGATGGTGTCCTAACATGGAATCATCCTGCAGGCAGATCTCCCTTCCTGCTCAACAGGCTCCCAGATTGGCCTGGGTGGCTGCTGTTGTTCACATGGCAGACTATAAACCAAATTTATGTTGGAGGCTTTCCATGTGGACCATCCTGCAACGGGGAAGCACTGTTTGCTGCATAGTGTGATAAAAGAAAGCACATGAATGAATGAATTTATTAATACGGTCACAGACCAGCCGCAACACACACAATATCGCAGATGCATAAAAAAATATCAGAAATACAAAGGACAATATGAATATAACAAGGATTTAAATATAAAAATTAAAATTAATTATTAGCGTAGTTAACATTTAGGGGTTTGGTCATTATGGGATACCACTTGCTTCCTGCGATTGATTGCAGACACACAGAATTTGGCTACATTTAATGTAGTCTTGGGATTCTTGTCCTCTAACAGTAGTTTTAAACTATGGAGTTCCGATACTTTCCTGGACTTTTGCAAAACAGGTGTAATAAAAGTCAAACGTATATCCTCATAAAAACGGCAACGTATTAGTACGTGTGGAGCAGTTTCAACTTCCAACGAGCCACAAGGGCAGACCCGTGCTGTATATGGTTTACCCTCAAATCTGCCCTGAAGTAAGGCAGAAGGGAGAACGTTGAATCTGGTGAGGGTAAAAGACCGTCTGTATTTGGGTACCTGAAGACCTGACAGATAATTAGCTGGAGAGAAACCTCTCCCATGGTCCCTTATTGCTGGATGTTTGATCATTTCGTTCATGTGGCATTGTAATTCTACGTCCCAGATACGCTGGCAAATTGTAGTCCTAGCTTTCTCAAAGCCTGTCGCTATCAGGGTCTGCTGTGGGATCCCCAAGCCTTTAAGCTTTTCCAGCAGTGTAACTTTCCATTTGGATTGGTAGGTATCTAATAAGGTTAAAGGTGCCAGCCCAACCGGGAAGAAAATAAGCTTTAGCCAATAATGAATCTTCAATATCCATATCCAAGTACTAATAGGAATTTGCCCAACCTCCAAACGGACCGCTATGTTGGATACGCAAGAAGGGATCCCCAGCAGGCAGCGGAAAAACTTAGTTTGGAATGCCTCTAAGAGAGTAAGGTTTTTTAAGCTGCAGATCTGGGATCCATATAACAATTGTGATAGTATTTTGGCAGCAAAGACCTGGGAGGCTGCCGGTATGTGTTGGCCCCCTTTCCCATAGAAGAATCTTATTAATGCTTTGGTAGATCTTTCTGCATTTGCAATAGTATTATTAATCTGAAAGCGCCAGGAGCCCCTTTCCTGGAAGGTTACACCCAGGTATTTAAAGGTTGGTACCTGTTCTATTGAGCGATTGTCTATTCTCCATTTGTGCCTCCTCCTTTTTTAGAGAACACCATGACTTTGGATTTGTTGTAGTTAATTGTTAGTTGTTCGATGCTGCAGTATTTAGTAAAAGATCTCAAAAGTTTTCTTAATCCAACGCAAGAAAAAGAAATTAAAACTGTGTCATCCGCATATAAAAGGACCGGGTAGCACATGAAATAATGTGTCAATTTTTCCCCCTCCAAAACCCCTTTCTCTTGTGCACAGGAGGCAGCTTGAGAAGCAGCGCAAATGGTCCCTTTCTAAATGTAGCCATTCAGTAACATGTAGGACACCATTCAGCTCATTTGCTCAGTTGTTTACAAGTTTCCGCTCACATTTAGCAAGCGCACATCCACCCTTAAACGCATGAGCCATACACGTTGAGATCAACAGCTTCCCTCATGCTTCACGCTGCTCGTGTTTATAGGTACACTACTCAGCTGCAGTCTTAGTAGCACAATCACTGGAAGCCCAATTACTCATTACTTCCGTCGTATGCTTGAGTTGAGGAAGTGCTAAATGAGAACCCTGCTGTAGAAAAGTAAGCAACTCTCGACAAAGAGCTCTCCCTAAGAAACCCCAATTGACAATTACATGAATTATTATGGGCCAATAATGGACCATTGAGCAGGCAGCAGTAAATTAACGGTGGACACAATCCAGAGGAAAGACTCATTAATTTGTATTGATGGAATTCAAGCACTTCACTAGGGCTGCTTAACCAGACTGTTGCTATTTTGCAGGTGGGTTTCAATCGCATACTAGCAACGCTGCTCCCACACTTGAGCGGCAGCCAATTTGCCACATCCTGATTCCTCTGGGAAAGGAGACTCAGACAGGGTCTCTCCTGGTGATGGGCCATATGTAACATGGGCTAATTATGGGAGTGGTAGGCTTACATTCACGAAATGTACTCATCTGACGTCCTAAGTCTTTCATGCTTCTTATCAATGTACTTTCTGTTGAATTACCATCACTGTATAGGTGTAACAATCTAGGTGCAACAGTAGCTTCTTCATCCATGCCAATCCTGCTCCTTGTGTGGAAGCACAGAAAAATAGCATGGAGATCACTTCTCTCCCCCCCCCCCCACTATAATATGTGGATTGTGAATACTCAGAATTAGCACACTGGTCACCTGTCATAACACATACTAAGTAGAATAATAGATGCATAACCACCCCACCCACCACTCCTCCCTCCCCCCTTTTTCTTCTTCTGCTTCCTAATTGTTTAAACCAATTGATAAACCAAGAACTCATACATTGACCACTAATAATGAAACATATGTCATAGATATTTTTCCACATTTGTTATGCTATTTTTGTGAAATAAAATGACATGAGAAAACTTGGTATACTTATCTGTATAACATCATTCTTGTTTATAAAACGCAATAAAATAAAATAAAAAAACACATCAACACACAGCAAAGTCAGCATCAGGAAGGAACCTTAAGCCAGAGCTACACATTACACAATCATCTTGTAGAGTTGGAAGGGACCCTGAGAACCATCTAGTCCAAACCAAATGCAGGAATCTCAACTAAATCATGCATGACAGGTGGTACCGATACCTTGATGGCTACTTCTTCTCTGCAAGGTGACATCTGGAGCCAGCAATTTGCAGAGGGGAAATAGTGGGTGGGAAGATTGCTTAACTTTTCCTGGAACCTTTGCTCTGCCTTTGCAATCACCACCTCCAGCCGCCTTTCTCTCCCAGGCAGATTTCCAGTTATGGGTTGTGACCATGGAGAAGGCATCTGGATTTGGAAGTAAGTTGAGATGGTGAAAGAGGTCAAAAGCTACTTCCCATGCCTCTCTCTTCTCTACTGAAAATTACTCCCTCCCACTGCTAATTCACAGGGGGGGGGGGAATTGCTGTTTGGAGTTTTTGTACAAATGTACTGCTTGCCTCTCCATTCTTAAAGAAATCAGCCCTGAGTGCTCACTGGAAGGACAGATCCTGAAGCTGAGGCTCCAATACTTTGGCCACCTCATGAGAAGAGAAGACTCCCTGAAAAAGACCATGATGTTGGGAAAGTTGGAGGGCACAAGGAGAAGGGGACGACAGAGGACGAGATGGTTGGATAGTGTTCTCGAAGCTACCAGCATGAGTTTGACCAAACTGCGGGAGGCAGTGTAAGACAGGAGTGCCTGGCGTGCTCTGGTCCATGGGGTCACAAAGAGTCAGACACGACTAAACGACTAAACAGCAACAACAACTGCTTGCCTTAGTCAGGGGATCTGCATGTCTTTTTTAAAAAAACCTTCACTAATTCTTAATTACCTATGCTTTCTTCTCATCTTTCTCTTTTTTTAAAAAAAAATTATATTTATTAGTAGTTTCAAAGTTATAAAGAAAAAAAGAAAAATTAAAAACAACACTGTAATACATAGAAAGAAAGAAAAAGTGAAAACAACAATACAGCAAAAATAAAAAATGGAAAACACAAGAAAAAAGAAAACAACATAGATCCCAAATTACATATCTATAACTTCCATTTGCTTGTTTCATTGACCTCCTCACACCTCCCTTTTTGTATTCTAGTTTAATTAATTATTTCAGCAAATTCTTTCCATCTTTCTCAATTTTTGTTAAAAAAATTATCTTGACAGTTTAACTTTATAATTAGCTCAGCAAATCCTTACCATCTTTCCCTATATTCTGTTATTCAAGTTGCCTTAATTTATTTAACCTTATCTTACCCTAAAATACCTTAAAGCTTAAATCTTAGTTTTCAAATATACATAAATCCTGATATCATTTCTGCTAGAGTCATATAGTTTCATTCCAACATTTTCCCTAATATTCATTAATTTTTAGCCAATTCCCTAAATAAAAAGTTTCCTTTATAAATTTTCTTCCAATCTTCATCCAACGTCTCATCTTCCTGGTCTCGGATCGTGTCAGTCCTTACTGTCCAATGCATCTAGTCCAGGGGTCTGCAACCTTTAAGACAAAAAGAGCCACTTGGACCCGTTTCCGAAGAAAAAACAACAACTGGGAGCCGCAAAACCATTGCGACATTTAAAACAAATATATCTCCGGAGCCACGATCTGACAGCGGGCGGGAAGGTGACGTCAGGACGGTGCGTGACTAACGCACGCACCGCCCCCATGCGACGTCACAGCCAGTACAGCGCCCGCCACAGTGAGGAGTGTCGGGGCGCACAATGCGCCTCCTCCCCTCGCTAGTATCCGCCCCGGAGCCGCAGCAAAAATGTAAAAGAGCCACATGCGGCTCCAGAGCCACAGGTTGCAGACCCCTGATCTAGTCCATCAACCTGGAAGCCTTATGTCCGAGGCCCTTAAGTCTCTTCCATGTCCCTTCTGCATTTCTTCTTCTTGTTGTTTATACTTGCCCTTTTCCTTATCTTTTGTTGGTCTGTTTCTTAATTCCTTTCCTTTCTTATTGAGGAGTAGTTCTCTGGGGGGTTCCAACCCAGAGTTGTCTCCATCTCCCTTCATCAAACCCACCCATTCCCCAAAGTCCCACTCCCCACAGTCCTCGATAAAATCAAAACAATATTTAAAAACATATTTCAAGGTCTCTCCAAAGTTAGGAACCTCCTCAACACCAGATTCCCCCTGGCCCATTCCAACTTCAATCCTCAATGACAGCGGCTTATGCTCCTGTAGGGCCTCAGGTCTCTCCATTTGTATTATTTGAGGTGCAACCGCATCCTCCTCCATTATCTTCTGTTCTTGCCCAGTCAGTACTAATTCTTGAGTTGGTCCCCTGTTTGTCCACAGTTATTAACCACAACAGTCAAATCCATTTTTTCATTCATCAAGTCCATCTTCTCATGCATCTGTTCCAACAGGGCACTTGTCTTGCATAAAGCAAGCACCCAATCTTCCTCCCAGCTCATCTTTAGGCAAGGTCAGAAGAGACTGTTCCCATGGTCTTAATCTCACAGCTGTTGAGTCTTCAAGTATACTGGTGCAACAATTTAACAAGCTCCCTCTAGAGGAAACAATTTCTATTTGTATCCATTTTATATATATATATATATTTTTAAGGCAAGTCCAACAAAGGAAAATTACTTTCGTTTTTCAGATATTTTCCAGATATTTTGTTTCTTTAAGATGCAAAAGGCAACATTGGAATCAGCTTGTTTCTCTTCTTTAACTATCTGTCAAAATGTTCCATTCACAGTCAATGAACCTACAATTTCTGTCTCTGACACCCCGTTCCCAGGTTAGAGACGGTGGAAACTCATCCTTCTCGCTCCCTCTCCTGCAGGGGTTAAACAAACTCCCCCCCCCCTTTTCTCCCGCTTCCAAGGGGGTTTCAGTATTTCTGAATGAAGGAAATTTAGACTTTTTTGACAGCTTTCCAGGCTTTAGCTTTCGAAGTTTTTGCTTTAGTCTACATACAAAAAGCGGAAGGCGGACTTCCTGTTTTGAACCTTCCTGCTTCGATGCCAAATTAAGATATTTCTTGATCCAATTTTCCGTTTCTACTCACGGGTACTTATTTTAAATCCAATTGTCCACAGGAAAAAGTCAGCGCTCTCTGGCAATGGCTGTGCGGCTTCACTCCGTGAAAGTAGCAATCAGTTCGCAGCACCGCGCCGCTCACCCCGCTTCAATCCGGCGCCCGAAAAAGGGGTTTCTTCTCATCTTTCTCTCCAAGAAAGCCTGAAAGCACAACCCTGTATCTACTAAGAAGCATGGAGTTCAATGGGACTTTATTCCCAGGTAAACTTACATAGAATTGCAGCCTGATCTTTCTCCAGAAAGTACAGCACTAATGTTCAATAGTTTCAGGTTGCTAATCTCTCCATGTGAAAGATGGTAATGACAATTTCACACCTGGATTTTCTGGGTTTACTCTTTGGATTTCCAAGGTAGCCCACTGAGCTGGGACTGTGGCTCAGTGCTAAAACATGTGCTTTGCATGCAGAAGGTCCCAGGTTCAAAATCCCTGGCATCTCCTGGTAGGGCTGCAAATATCTCTTATTTGAAACCCTGGGGAGCTGCTGCCAGAGAGTGCATACAGTCCTGAGCTAGAAAGGCCAATGGTCCAAGTTGATATAAGAGAGTTTCCCATGTCCCTACGTACCTATGACTTGCCTGTGATCTGGCACATATTAAAGATGGGGCAACAAACACCAGAGAAAAGCTGACATTTCAAACAAGTTATGAAACTAGGCTGGTGATTATACATTAAATTAGAAAATTGCATATCTACACAGCAGACGTAACTTCAAAGTTCTGGATGAAAATGGTTTCTTATTAGCATTTAAGGGCGGGGGGAATTATCCCGTATTATCACAGTCAGGGGCTGAAACCAAAGTCTTTTAATAAGCACCTAGTCACTGCAGGTCAGGCTCCTAACAGTGTCCTTAATTGGAATATAGTAAGCCTTACAGATGAAAAGACTAGAGATGGAGAGAGTAACATTTTTGCTCCTTCTGTCAAATTAGCCAAAACACTGGAAAATGAAGAAATCTTCCTCTGAATTCCAGTATGGTTTTGTTTAGTTTCCAAACACACAAAGTAAAAGTACCTGAGGCGGGAATAGCCCTGCCTAAAGGTAAATAAAGGCTGGTCAGTCCATTGGGGACTGAATGTGCAAACTGTTAGCATTCATTACTGTCAGGGGTTCAGGAGCAGAGACGCAGAGAAGGGAGGAGACAGAGAGCAAGGGGGAGGAATACGAAGGAAAGATGAGTGGGGATGACGAACCGAGATCGCCGAGCTTATCCAGTGAGTCCGAGGATTCCCAGAAGGGAGCGCCAGCGGTCAGAGCAAGGGGGGAAAACAGGGGGACACCCCAGGAAGAAGGGTCCAGAGAGGGATCAGAGAGCAGCAGTTGGAGATCGGGACCCACGTACCCAGCCGGGAGCAGCGGGGAGAAAGGGGACCAGATATCGGGTTCCGGAGGCTTTCAGAAGGAGGGAGGGCATGAGTCAGGAGTAGTCACGCCCACCTCGGGGAGTGACGAAACGATCAAGAGGAAGGTTGAGAGTTGGGCGCGCGCGCCAAGTTCAAATGTAGAGGAAGCTGGCGCAGTAAGCAGCCCAGAGAGTGAGCCAGGTCCCAAAGCCCGCCGCAAGGAGGCGGAAGGGTCAGGGGGGTCCGCGTCAGAAGAGAGTAGGAAAGAAGAGACCCCAGGGGGCAGAAGGACCCAGAGACGGAAGGAAAGGCGCAGGAGGTGGAGCAAGGCTAGGGTATTAAGCTGGTGTGCTAGAGGCGGAGATTCAGACGGGTCTTCGCCGGTCTGACCTAGAAGAAGTAGGGCTGCACATTGCAGTTTGGAAATGGAACCTGTAATCCAATAAAGACTCTTTTAACCTGAACGCTGGCTAACGTGGTCCTATGTGAGCTGGGACTGAGTGGCAGCCCTGACAGTAAGACCCGTCTCATTAAAGCTTCGGACACCTGATACCTCGCAGCGGAGGCAGAAGCAGCGAGAGGAGGAAATTGGTGTTTGGGAGCGAGCTCACAACGGTTGGCAGAGATGACGGAAGCAGAGAAAATTTCAGCGCTGCAACAGGCAGTGACCCAATTGAACGCGGAGGTACAAGCATCCAAGAAAAGGGAGGAGGATGCGGCAGCCGCCTACAGAGATCTCCACGCCAGGTTTGAAGCATTGGTTAAGCATGGGCAGCCAGGACCCAGACCGGAGGGGGTTGGGTTGGCACGGAGAGCAGGAGGGCTTGTGGCTCACTTCGATGGGAATTTACAACAGTACCCCAACTTTCGAGCAGACGTAATGTGCGCACTGCAACTGCTGGCGAAAGACTTTAGGGATGAGGAAGAGAAAGTGGGGTTTATACTATCCCATTTGCATGGGGATGCGAAAGCGTGGCTACGCAATTTGTGGAGGGATAAAGATCCGGCGCTTCAGAATGCAGATGCCTTTATCAAAGCGATGGATGCGTGCTTTTTATCTACCATTGACGTGGATCTTGCCCGACGGGAGATTCATGGACTGAAACAAGGGAGGGCGAGCGTACGCCAGTATCACGCCCGCTTTTTTGCGCTGGTCAGTGCCTTGGAATGGGACCGGGATTCGCCCCCAGTCAGAGACCTCTTCTGGGAGGGTTTGAGCAGTGCTGTTAAAGACGAAATTGCGAGGGGGGAGAGGCCCCGGAGCACGCAGGAGGTGGTCCAAAGAGCGCTGACTGTGGGGGTGAGGCTGGAAGAACGTCCATGGTGCAGAGACGAAGGACGTGGAGGGCGCGAAGCAGCGAGAAGTTTCTCTTTCGTTCCCAGGGAAGCTGCGCGTGCGCAATCCACACCTCCGCCAGGAGGGGGAGTGGAACCTATGGAGGTGGGAGGCGCCAGGGCTCAGTCAGCTACCAGAGCCCCTGCACCGGCGGCAGTCAAGACTAAACCTCCTAGAGGGACCAGGAAGTGTTATATATGCGACAGCTCTCAACACTTGGCGAAAGAGTGTCCCCAGAGGAGCTCCAAGCACACTGCAGCCTCCGCAACGGTGAAAGCGGCCACGCAACACAGCGAACAACAGCAGGGAAACGACGATGTCTGGCTGGAGACAGAGGCACTGGGGCCCAGCCAGACGCATCACTGAAGCAGTCCCCAGCGATCTTGCAACCCACGGACCCCCTCCCACCCAAACCAGTAGTGCAACTCACAGCATCTCTCCAGCTGCCCGGTGGCGTCACTATCGAAGTGCCGCTTTCTGTGGATTCTGGAAGCAACGCAGACTTTATAGCACAGGATTTTGTGGAGCAGCACGCTATACAGCTATTACCGGCCACTCTGCCCCTGCAAGTCGTCACAGTGGATGGTAGAGAGTTGCTGGGGGGGCAGGTGGTGAAGCAAACGCCGCCAATGGTGATGCGCCTTGGCAACCACAGGGAAGTCATCAGTTTTAACGTCACCCGCCTGTCGGACACACCCATTGTGTTGGGCATGAGTTGGCTGGACAGGCACAGTCCGACACTGGCTTGGTACCAACGACAGCTGATCTTCGGCTCCTCTTACTGCGCAGAACACTGCATCCTGCCCGAACAGGAGAGAGAGGAGGAGGAATCACAACTGCAGTTGGGAACGTTGCAAGCAGTCCCCCACAAATACGCAGACTTTCTGGAGGTCTTCTGCGAGAAGGAGGCAGACAAGTTACCACCGTACAGGCAATATGACTGCAAGATTGACCTCCTACCAGGGGCGACGCTACCGAAGGGGAAGCTGTATTCCATGTCGGAGGATGAACTACAGGAACTCAAACAGTTCATAGATCACAATTTGGAGCGCGGTTTCATCCGGGAGTCCAGGGCAGTAGGGGGCAGTCCTGTTTTCTTTGTGAAGAAGAAGGAAACGCCCCAAAAAAGGCTGGTGGTGGATTTTCGCCTCTTGAACAAGATGACCAAGCCCTCTGATTTCCCCATGCCCAGGATTGACGACCTGCTGGCGACGGTGCGCAAGGGACGCGTCTTTACCAAGTTGGACCTGCGAGGGGCGTACAATCTCATCCGCATGAGGGAGGGCGATGAGTGGAAGACAGCCATGTTCACGCCTCTGGGCACCTACGAGTACAGAGTGATGCCGTTTGGATTGCAAAACGGTTCTCACTGTTTTCAAGCTTTCATGCATCATGTGTTGGCGGGACTCCTCTACAAGAAGTGCGTCTGCTTTCTGGATGACATCCTGATATTCTCCGAGTCGCAGCAAGCGCATGACCAAGATGTTCGGGAGGTGCTGCAGAGGTTGCAGCAGCATAGACTGTACGCCAAACTGGAGAAGTGCCAGTTCGACACGAAGGAGGTGGATTTCTTGGGTTACAAGTTGTCGGACAAGGGGCTAGCCATGGACAGCGCCAAGGTTCGAGCGGTGTTGGATTGGAAGAGCCCGCGCAACCGGAAGGAGGTCCAGCGGTTTGTCGGCTTCGCCAACTTCTATCGCAAGTTTATCAAAGGGTTCGCGATGCAGACGGCGGCTATTACGGACACGCTAAGCTCCAAGAAAAAGAAATTCATCTGGATGGAGCAGGCGGAGCAGTCCTTTCAGGCACTCAAGCGCCTCTTCGCGTCGGAAGAGCAACTGCTGCATATCGACCCCAGCAGACCGATGCGGGTAGAGACAGACGCGTCCGATAGAGCAGTGGGAGCTGTCCTGCTGCAGAGGGACCCACAGGGGGTCTGGAGGCCGGGAGCGTTCTACTCCAGAAAGCTCACCAAGTCGGAGCAGAACTACACCATCTGGGACAGGGAGTTGCTTGCCATTCATGCAGCCTTCAAGGCGTGGAGACACTTCCTGATCGGCGCCAAGCACACGGTGCAGGTCTGCACGGACCACAAGAATCTGGAGCACTGGCGCACGGCGAAGTTCCTGAACCAGAGGCAGATACGTTGGGCGGAGTTCTTTGCTGACTTCGATTTCCGAATAGAGTACGTCCCAGGTGACACCAACATCATGGCGGATGCACTGTCCCGAAAACCGCAATACCTCGAAGAGGCGACGCCAGCGGCAGCCATGCACATCTTCGCGCCGGCAGCGTGGGCGTGCGCTTCAGCCACAGTAGACCTGGATGCGGTGCGGCGGGCGTTGCAGGACGACTCATTCGCGCAGGCGAAGATGGCCGAGGTGCACAAGGGCACGGCGAAGAGCGACGAGTTCCAGATACGGGACGGCTTGCTCTTACGTAAAGGGGCCATCTACGTGCCGGGAGATGAACTTCGCGCCAAGGTACTGCAGCAGTTGCACGACGCACCCACGGCCGGGCACTTTGGCACGGAAAAAACGGTGGAATTAGTCGCAAGGGACTTTTGGTGGCCCAGACTGAGAGGGGAAGTCGCGGACTACGTCGCGAGGTGCAACACCTGCCAGAGGGCCAAACCGGTGCACAAACCACCGGCGGGACTGCTGGAACCGCTGCAAACGCCGTTTGAACCGTGGGAGAGGGTGGCCCTGGACTTTGTCACGGATCTACCCAGCTCGAGAGGCAAGACAGCTGTACTAGTGGTGGTGGACTTGTTCACCAAGATGGCACACTTCATACCGTGTGCGAAGGTGGCCACGGCAGAACAAACAGCCAAACTGTTCATAGATCACGTGTTCAAAGTGCACGGGCTGCCGCGGTCTATACTGTCCGACCGCGGTCGCCAGTTCATCTCGAATTTCTGGCAGAAGCTGATGGGCTTCCTGAACGTCAAGATCAACCTGACATCAGCGAGACACCCGCAGACCAACGGGCAAGCGGAGAGGGTCAATGCCATCATGCAGCAGTACCTGAGATGCTATGCCAATCAACAGCCTGCGACGTGGGTGGATTACCTGCCGCTCGCCGAGTTCGCCTACAACAACACGAAGCACGTGTCCACAGGGGTGACGCCGTTCTTCGCCAACAATGGGAGGAATCCCAGAACCTTCCCGGGACTGGACAGAGTGGGGGAAGGGGAACCGCAGACGGCGGACGCTTTCGCGTCTGAGTTGCAGGAGGTCCACGATCAACTCCGACGGCAGTTGGAGCTAGCGAAGCACGCATACAAGGTGCAAGCGGACAAGCACAGGCGGGTTGGCAAAGAGATCCGAGTGGGAGACTGGGTCTGGTTGGCAGCCCACGCAGTGCCGACCAGATCGTTAGCCAAAAAGAAGTTGGGGCACAAGCAACTCGGTCCATACCAAGTCGAAGCGCAGATCAACCCAGTAGCTTTCAGGCTGGTGCTACCGGAGGGTTCCAGGATGCATCCGGTGTTCCACAGGTCGGTGCTCACCCCCTACAGGACACCTCACAGGTTCCAGGAACCAGGAACAGCACCGAGTCCGTCTCAGGAGCGGACGGAGGCGGGGAGATTGCCACAGCAGGACCCCATCAACGAAGTCACGGAGATTTTGGACTCCAGATGGGGGGAAGACGGAGTGGAATACCTCCTAGCCAGAGAGGGCACCCGGGCCAGTGCTAATAGCTGGGTGCCAGACTACGCTTTGGAGGAACCCCTGCTCAAGGACGAGTTTCATGCCCTTTTCCCACACAGACCCATGCCAGCAGGCTTCTTCGACGACTGGTTGTTCACACCCACACTTTCCTCCAGCACGTTCCATGGCTTCGACTCGGACGGGGAGCCCGCACAGCGCACACGTTCCCCAGAGGGGTCACCGGAGGGTTCGGCATCCGACACCTCGTATTGGTGGGACGATCGGCCAGAGGAGCAGTGGCGCCGGAGGTGGTTGGAGATGCCAGGTCAAGCGACCGACGCAGAGACTGACATGGACGTGTGCGGGGAGGATCTCGGTTTCGAGCACGGCGGCACTGAAATGGAGGCGGAGCAGCTCAACGTTGACGAACGCGAGGAGGAAGACTCGGAGATCTTCAGTTGGCGGCCAGCGACGAGGAGCGAACTGTATCCGGCATTCACTCCTGTGATGATGGAGCACCCAGCAACCACCCTTGAAAGCGGGGAGGGGGGAAGGGGGGGCTTCGAGGGGGGGATGGATGTCAGGGGTTCAGGAGCAGAGACGCAGAGAAGGGAGGAGACAGAGAGCAAGGGGGAGGAATACGAAGGAAAGATGAGTGGGGATGACGAACCGAGATCGCCGAGCTTATCCAGTGAGTCCGAGGATTCCCAGAAGGGAGCGCCAGCGGTCAGAGCAAGGGGGGAAAACAGGGGGACACCCCAGGAAGAAGGGTCCAGAGAGGGATCAGAGAGCAGCAGTTGGAGATCGGGACCCACGTACCCAGCCGGGAGCAGCGGGGAGAAAGGGGACCAGATATCGGGTTCCGGAGGCTTTCAGAAGGAGGGAGGGCATGAGTCAGGAGTAGTCACGCCCACCTCGGGGAGCGACGAAACGATCAAGAGGAAGGTTGAGAGTTGGGCGCGCGCGCCAAGTTCAAATGTAGAGGAAGCTGGCGCAGTAAGCAGCCCAGAGAGTGAGCCAGGTCCCAAAGCCCGCCGCAAGGAGGCGGAAGGGTCAGGGGGGTCCGCGTCAGAAGAGAGTAGGAAAGAAGAGACCCCGGGGGGCAGAAGGACCCAGAGACGGAAGGAAAGGCGCAGGAGGTGGAGCAAGGCTAGGGTATTAAGCTGGTGTGCTAGAGGCGGAGATTCAGACGGGTCTTCACCGGTCTGACCTAGAAGAAGTAGGGCTGCACATTGCAGTTTGGAAATGGAACCTGTAATCCAATAAAGACTCTTTTAACCTGAACGCTGGCTAACGTGGTCCTATGTGAGCTGGGACTGAGTGGCAGCCCTGACAATTACCTTTAGAAAAGCTAGCTTTCCCCTGGTATTCTCTAGCAAGGCTGGGACCAAGACATTTTTGCCGCCTGAGGGGAAGCAGCAAATGATGCTCCTTCTCCCTACACTGAAAGTGCTTAAGGCCCAAGGATGATACAATTACAGTGCTGTGGGGAGACAATGCCACAAGCACCTCCCCCCCCATTGCATTGCAAAGAACGATTTAACCATTTGCTGCCCTTTCATAGCACTCAAAACCAGCCACCTGAGATAGCCTCTTCAATCTGCCTTAACAGTAGGACCGGCCCAAAGTCTTGGCACATTTCCCCATGTGAGCTTTGCCATTATGATTCTTTGTAAATGCACCTGCTACTCATCCAGTTCGGTGCATTATTGGAGCATTTGGGATCTCTCTCTGACTGCTCTGTACAATGAGGTAAGTGAATATCAGTTCAAAGGTGACCTTCTTTTACATGAGGGGGGATGACCATCAAGTATCATCACTCGATGATTCTTACCAGTTCTTGCAATTCTTACCACCCACATCTTCCCAAGCAGAAATTCTGACCAACCATGAGAAAGGGCCATAGCTCAGCAGTAGAGTTTGCATGCAGAAGGTCCCGGGTTCATTTCCTGGTATCTACAGGTAGGGCTGGGAGATACTCCTGTCTTAAACCCTATGAAGCTACTGTCAGTCAATGTAAAAGGTAAAGGGACCCCTGACCATTAGGTCCAGTCGTGACCAACACTGGAGCTGCAGGTCTCATCTCACTTTATTGGCCGAGGGAGCCGGCGTACAGCTTCCAGGTCATGTGGCCAGTATGACTAAGCCTCTTCTGGTGAACCAGAGCAGCGCACGGAAACGCCATTTACCTTCCTGCCGGAGCGGTACCTATTTATCTACTTGTACTTTGACATGCTTTCGAACTGCTAGGTGGGCAGGAGCTGGGACCGAGCAACGGGAGCTCACCCCGTCGCGGGAATTCGAACCGCCAACCTTCTGATCGGCAAGCCCTAGGCTCTGTGGTTTAAAACCCACAGCACCACCCGCGTCCCCGTCAGTCAATGTAAATTGTAGACAATACTGAGCAATATAGACCAATGGTTTGACTCAGTATAAGGTAGCTTCCAATGTTCCTGTGTTCCCTCATCCACTCAAGTGCTACTTTCCCTCCCTGCTCACCCCGCACTCCAACCCACAAAAGAAAGAAGATGTGTCAAAAGCACGGGCTTGGCACGTTACCACATTGTCAGTATGCCTCTCGTGAAGTGTTATTGTTTCTTAATTGGGAGGCTTTGGACTGCATCCAATGAACTACCATTAAATTGTTTCCTGAGAACTTTCGTCATTTGCATGCTTCCTGAGAACATTATTCATAACGCGCAGAAAAGTGCCAACCTGATTCTCCATTTTCTTCCCAGATGGCAGCTGCTCTTCTGATGGAGCTGGTGCTGCACATCACTGTGTTTATTTCTGTTGAACTGAAAAGCAGATCTCCTAAGCTCTTGTGATGCTTCAAAATATCATATCCGAATGATTGTCTAGTTATGCAGATTGTGTCCTAAGACTTTTCATTGTCAGATTCTTGGCATTAGCATGTAATAGAAAGGAATCATCTGTCCTGGGGGGCGGGGGAGCAGATGACAGACTAACTGTAACGTCAATGCATATGGCCTGCTTTCTTCAGAAAAAGAACTACTCATAGCAGTTTCTTAGTCCTGGTAAGAAAATAATCCCATCTTGCATTGAATGATCACACACAAAAATGACCTACAGATTAAAGAGGGGTCAACTAAAGCAGAGGTAGCCCTTCAAAGATTATGGACTACAAATCCCATCATCCCCAGCCAGCAAGGACAGTCAGGAATTATGGGAGTTGTAGTTCAAGGCATCTGAAGATCACCACACTGGTTTATTCTTTTAGCTCAGGGATAGCCAAACACATCTCTCTAGAAGCTATTCAAAAAAGAACATAAGAGAGGTCTTCCAGTCACCAGTAATAGTCATACAGCGCTGTCTTTAGCATATGCGCCACCGGGGTGCAAAGATCTGCCCAGCACCTCCAAATTTAGTTTAGCCCTCAAATTAACACCACCACACTTAAACTTATAAGTATTGTTTAGGCACCTACTTAGGAGAAACATCTGTCATGTCAAAGGTGCCACTGACCCCGCTGCTGCAGAGCAGCTCAGTACAACAAGTAACATAATATTTTGATGTAAGAGTTAATTTTGCATGCACGGCACTGTTGAGAATGACAAGCGCCACCGCTGACACGGCGTGTCTTTGGTAAATGAATGCACAAACTTGAAAGTCGTTTAGTGAAACAGTAGGTATACATTTCGGTAATACCTAGGTATATATGTATTCTGTTTTTCTAGCTTGATCAAAATTATTTATTATTTCATAACAGGTAGATAGTTAAGAGCTTAGGCATCTTCAGCGGCAGGCACCAGGCACCCCCAGAATTCACCGCCCGGGTGCCCTGCACCCCTTGCAGCCCTGGGTAAAGATGGCCCTGTAGTCATACTTAGTCCAGAGGTCTATTTCATTGTTTCTAACAACAGATATTCAATGAGTAGAAGTTCTGCTGAGTAGAACCAATGCTGAGCAGGTGCTTCTGAGGCAGAATCGTGTTTACAATAGAAAATGAACGTAATTGTGCACCTTCCTCAAATAGATGACATTTCCCAAACCCTACCCAGTTTCCAGCCTTTGCCTTGTGCCTTCTTTCCCAGTAACAAAAGGTGTTCATTCCATATCTCATTCCTTTTCTATGTTAAGGGAAATCCTTTTGATTTCCAAACAGGCCTTTACATAAAATGGCCGCCTACCATGCAGACTCAGGTATCCCTGACACAAATGTATTCCAACATTAATTTTTGCAACAACACAAAAACTATGCTCTATTTGATTCTTGTTTGAAATTGCAGCATAATCAGCCTAGATTTTTTTTATCAGTTGACAGCCACAGATTTGCATAATAATAGTCTCCCCACATTAATAATTCTGGATCATAATAGAATCATTACCTGAGCCCTCAGATGGGCAGTTCTGAAATGCTCTGTCGCTGTAATCTCACACTGTTAAAGCATTGTAACCACGGTGTAATAGGATTCCCAAGCATTTGCATCCAAATTAGCCTCATAAAAAACCCACCATTCATCAGGGCATTAACATCTCTGTAGACTTCCATGAAATACCGCTGCCCCTGGTAGCCAACACCAAAGCAATTTTCTAATTTTGTTGCTTCACAATGGAGTTCATTTTCTATCAAAAGTGTCTGCCATCATCTTACCCATAGCTCTGCATAAGGTGATGGGAAAGTAATGATGTCTCTGACTCAAGGGGACTAGCAACTTCAGATGAAGGAAATGTACAAGCTCACTTTGGCACAAACCCTGCTTGTTGTAATTTCAACTTCAAAATCCAGCATGGCTTCTTTCTGTCATCTGTTTTGCCACACGCCCTACAATAACCAACCAATTTGTTTTAAAAGAACACATCTGTGTGATGTTTGGGTCAAAAGAGTGGATAAAAATAATTTTCAATTTTTAAAGAAGTTTATGAGTGGAATATAACCATATTTCCTAATGCCATGGTTCCAAGTGGATAAAAACACAAGATCCTGAATACTTTATGATGGCATCTGGAACAGCACCCAAAATGGCATATGGGGAATGTCTTAAGGGCTGCACTTTGATGGAGATCACCCAATTAGAGAATTTCACAAGTTGAAAGCACATGTCTGAAAAACTAGGCTGCTTTCCTTTCACAAAATTAAATTTGCTGCAAAATAGAGGCTTAATCAGAGGCTAACAGACTCTGGACAAAATCCTCAAACTTCTGTGACTATCCATTCATATTCCAAGTGATGGAGGAAAAAGTTAGTACAGCATCAGCTCCAGATTCTGGAACACCCTCAGGCAAGATACCTTCCATCGACCCTCCTCCACCACCAAGACAAGTCCAGGGAGCTTCTGGCAGTGAGCTCCCTGGTGGAATATGGGCACTCAGCTGGTGCCTGGCCATGTTAAGCCTTTATGCCATCCCTGCAGGGATCCACAAGGAAGAGTCCGAGCCCAGCCAGGTGGCTAAGATAACTACAAGGCATTGGTACCCACTCTTGCTTTCAAGGGCAGATCAAAGTGGAAAGGGTGGAAACAGGCCTGTAAGGTTCTTCAGTTACATGCTGAAGCATGTTTACTCAGAGCCAAGTCCCACTGAATTCAAGCAAGCAAGTGTGTAGAGGATTTCAGCCTAAGTGTCCCGGCTCCCACTCAGCCCAGGGATTCTTGAAGGCTTCACTCCACAAGCCAGTACATGGTTTAAACACAGATCAAGATACGGGTTCTGCAGTTCAGAAGCAGAGCTCTACGGAACAAAAGTGCAAGCTAAGATGTTGTCTCAACACCTGACATGCCCCCTTCACTCTCCTTCTAAAGAGTAGGGTGGGCACAGTTATTTGTACAGTTTTCATCCCAAGTGATGGGAGTGGGCTAGCACGTGGGCATTCCTGAAAGTGGGCTGGGTCTGCCTGCACCAGCACATCCAACAGAGCTTCCTTGGAGATGGGCCCTCAGTCTGCTAGGTCAGCTCTCTGTCCAATTCAGGTTCACACACTTTCCCAGTTGCCAGGGCTACCTCACTCTGAGGAGGCAGGGCGATGGCCAGTTCACTTGGCTATCCCTCCTCTTTAGGATGTCCACAAGTGGGGCTTTAAGTCTTCCTGCTCCTTACCATCTGCTGAAAGATCCTTCCAGCACTGCCCTTGCCCCCTTGATGCCACAAGACCCATGACACTAAGCCAAAGGATGCTGCATAAATTACACAAGGAAAGGGACTTGGGGAATAAAAAAAGGTTGCCAAAACAGACAATTGTTTGGTCAGTCATTTGTCACCCTCCAAAATCATCAAAAGGCAGAAAGGCATTGCACTGATGTTCTGTCACAATGTGAGCCGTTCATTGATTGAGATCAGGGCCTCCCAAGCTGAGTAAGGCTGAGGAGAAGTGCATGTTGTGGGTTAGAAAGAAGGCAGAGAGAACACAAACTCCAACTGCAGAGAGTCACTGCAGTAAGGAGGAGGCTAATATATCCGCAGTAGGATAGATTTATACATCGATTTGAACCAACCAGCCGAAGTTACAGCTACATTTACCTAATATAAAATCACAACCAACACTACAATCAATGCACATCTTTCTTCTGTCTGTATACTCGCGTGCTTTACTTGGGTGGGAAACTGACAAATGTAAAGAATGAGATCTATTTACTACATGTGATTTACTACAACAAAGACAGGCCAGCCAGGTTTGCAATATTTTCTTCTTTTTTAAAAAATAAATATATTCTAGAATCCCTGTGATCCACCAATGTGTCTTGAATTTACAAAGGAAGATGTAACTGAACGACTGCAAGGAATCATAAAACCCACTGACGAATACCCCTTCCTCTTGGTTCATGTGGGAACCAATGACACTGCAAGCAATAGCCTCCAGAAGATCAAAAGAGACTACGAGGCTCTCGGCAGGAAATTGAAGCAACTAAATGCACAAATTGTCATCTCATCTGTCCTCCCAGTTGAACGACGTGGCCCAGGGAGAGAGGGAAAAATCGTGGAAGTGAACAGCTGGCTACGCAAATGGTGTAAACAGGAACGGTTTGGATTCTTAGATCACGGACTGCAGTTTCTTGAAGATGGACTTCTGGCAAGTGATGGGCTGCACCTCACAACGGTTGGGAGAAATGTTTTTGCCAAAAATCTCAGAAACCTCATCAGGAGGGCTTTAAACTGACTAATGTGGGGGAGGGAGACAGTGCTCCTGAAGGTAGGAGTCTATCAATCAATGAAGATGATCATCCAAATGTCATAGACCAAATGGAGCAAACAGCACACAGACCTAGTGGTGGGAGGAAAAAATCCTTAAATAAGAGACACGGGGGAATGATTAATGGACTTCAATGTCTGTACACTAATGCGCAAAGCATGGGAAATAAACAAGATGAGCTTGAGCTCTTGGTACAGCAAACTACATATGACATAATAGGCATCACTGAAACCTGGTGGGATAAGTCCCACGATTGGAATGTAATAATGGGGGGATACAATCTATTTCAGAGAAACAGACCAGACAAGAAAGGAGGAGGAGTGGCGTTATATGTCAGGGATGTGTATACCTGTGAAGAGATCCAAGATTTAGAACCTCAAAGCCAATGTGAGAGCATTTGGGTCAAAATTAAGGGAGAGAAGAATAACAGAGATCTCATTGTGGGAGTTTACTATAGATCCCCAAGCCAAACGGAGGACATAGATGATGCCTTCCTGGAACAGATGGCCAAGCATGCAAAAGGAAGGGAGATAGTAGTAATGGGGGACTTCAATTACCCGGATATTTGTTGGATGTCAAACTCAGCCAAGAGCATAAGGTCAAACAGATTCCTCACTGGCCTTGCAGACAACTTCATTGTCCAGAAAGTGGGAGAAGCAACAAGAGGAACAGCCATTTTAGATCTGGTCCTAACCAATGTTGATGACCTGGTTAGTGGGGTAGAAGTGGAAGGATCATTAGGCGCGAGTGATCATGCTCTTCTGAAGTTTACTATACAGCGGAAAGGAGCAGCCAAGCATACTAGGACTCAATTTCTTGACTTTAAGAAAGCCGACTTCATAAAACTTAGGGAAGTGCTGGGTGGGATCCCATAGACAGTAATACTAAAAGGAAAGGGAGTTCATGATGGCTGGGAGTTTGTTAAGAGGGAGATAGTAAAAGCACAACGTCAGGCAATACCAATGAGACGGAAACATGGAAGGTGCTTAAAGAAGCCAGGGTGGCTATCTAAAGAACTTTTAACTGAGTTAAGATTAAAAAAGGATGTGTACAAAAAATGGAAAAGGGGGGAAACCACCAAAGAGGAATTCAAACAAATAGCCAGCACATGTAGACACCAAGTCAGAAAAGCAAAAGCACAGAATGAACTCAGGCTGGCTAGAGAGGTTAAAAGCAACAAAAAAGGCTTTTATGGGTATGTTCGTAGCAAAAGGAAGAACAAAGAAACAGTGGGGTCACTCAGAGGAGAAGATGGTGAAATGCAAACAGGGGACACAGAAAGGGCTGAACTCCTCAATGCCTTCTTCTCCGATAAAGAAAACAATGCCCGACCTGAAGAATTTGGAGCAAATGATTCAGCAGAGGAAACACAGCCCAGAATAACTAAGGAGATAGTACAAGAATACTTGGCTAGTTTAGATGTATTCAAGTCTCCAGGGCCAGATGAACTGCATCCAAGAGTATTAAAAGAACTGGCAGATGTGATCTCAGAACCACTGGAAGTCATCTTTGAGAATTCCTGGAGAACAGGCGAAGTCCCGGCAGACTGGAGGAGGGCAAATGTTGTCCCTATTTTCAAAAAGGGGAAAAGAGAGGACCCAAATAATTATCGCTCAGTCAGTCTGACATCAATACAGTGGTGCCTCGCAAGACGAAATTAATTCGTTCCGCAAGTCTCTTCGTCTTGTGAGTTTTTCGTCTTGCGATGCACGGTTTCCCATAGGAATGCATTGAAAATCAATTAATGCGTTCCTAGGGAAACCGCCTTCAGACCAGGTCCGGGGACAGTCTGTCCCCGGACCTCTTCTGAAGGCTGGGGGGGGACAAGGGCTTTTCTTCCCACCCCCAGCATTTTAAAAAACCCCGGGACAGCGGAGGACTTCTCCGCTGTCCGGGCCATCTTAAAATGCTGGCGGGCGGCATTTTAAAATCACCCCGGACAGCGGAGGACTTCTCCGCTGTCCGGGGCGATTTAAAAGCCCCTGGGAAGGCAGGCAGGGGGGACAAAGACTTTCGCCCCCCTGCCCGCCTTCAGAAGGTGTTCCCGCCCCCCCGCCCCGCTTCGGAACAGCGTTCCGAAGTGGGGCGGCTGGGGCAGGTGTCACCGCCCCCCCTCCCCGCTTCGGAACAGCGTTCCGAAGTGGGGCGGCTGGGGCAGGTGTCCCCGCCCCCCCTCCCCGCTTCGGAACAGCGTTCCGAAGTGGGGCGGCTGGGGCAGGTGTCCCCGCCCCCCCTCCCCGCTTCGGAACAGCGTTCCGAAGTGGGGCGGCTGGGGCAGGTGTCCCCGCCCCCCCTCCCCGCTTCGGAACAGCGTTCCGAAGTGGGGCGGCTGGGGCAGGTGTCCCCGCCCCCCCTCCCCGCTTCGGAACAGCGTTCCGAAGTGGGGCGGCTGGGGCAGGTGTCCCCGCCCCCCCTCCCCGCTTCGGAACAGCGTTCCGAAGTGGGGCGGCTGGGGCAGGTGTCCCCGCCCCCCCTCCCCGCTTCGGAACAGCATTCCGAAGTGGGGCGGCTGGGGCAGGTTTTCCCGCCCCCCCCCCCTTCGGAACAGCGTTTTAAAATGCTGGGGGTCGGCAGCGAACGCTTCGCTCCCGACCCCCAGCATTTTAAAATCTCCCCGGGACAGGGGGAGATTTTAAAATGCTGGGGGTCGGCAGCGAACGCTCCCGACCCCCAGCATTTTAAAATCTCCCCGGGACACGGGGAGATTTTAAAATGCTCCCGACCCCCAGCATTTTAAAATCTCCCCGGGACAGAGAAGTCTCTGCTGTCCCGGGGAGATTTTAAAATGCTGGGGGTCGGCAGCCCCCCAGCATTTTAAAATCTCCCCAGGACACGGGGAGATTTTAAAATGCTGGGGGTCGGCAGCGAACGCTTCGCTCCCGCCCGCCAGCATTTTAAGATCGCCCGGGGCAGGCGGGGGGAAGGCAGGCGGGGGGGAGCAAAGACTTTTGCCCCCCGGCGGCCTTCAGAAGAGGTCCTCTTCTGAAGGCCGGCTGTGGGCGAAAGTCTTTGCTCCCGACCGCCAGCATTTCCCTATGGGCTTTCGTCTTGCGATGCAAGCCCATAGGGAAATTCGTCTTGCGAAGCGCCTCCAAAACAGAAAACCCTTTCGTCTTGCGGGTTTTCCGTCTTGCGAGGCATTCGTCTTGCGGGGTACCACTGTACCAGGGAAGATTCTGGAGCAGATCATTAAGCAAACAGTCTATGAGCACCTAGAAAGGAATGCTGTGATCACCAATAGTCAGCATGGATTTCTGAAAAATAAGTCATGTCAGACTAACCTGATCTGGTTTTTTGACAGAATTACAAGCCTGGTAGATGAAGGGAATGCAGTGGATGTAGCCTACCTTGATTTCAGCAAGGCATTCGACAAGGTGCCCCATGATATTCTTGTAAAGAAGCTGGTAAAATGCGGTCTTGACTATGCTACCACTCAGTGGATTTGTAACTGGCTGACTGACCGAACCCAAAGGGTTCTCATCAATGGTTCCTCTTCATCCTGGAGAAGACTGACTAGTGGGGTGCCACCATAGGCGCCGACTCCATGGGGCTTGAGGGGGCCCGAGCCCCCTCAAAAATTCGTTTGGGGGGGCTCCGCCCCCCCTATAATCTCCAGCACCCCTCCAGCAGAGCGCCATCGCCACCCCTCCCCCAGCCCAAAATGCACAGGGTCGGGCTGCATGCCTCCTGCCCTCCCTCCCGAGCAAAAGCTCCACCCAATTTCCTTCGGAGCTGATTAATAGGCGCAGCACGCTCTCCCCTATTCGCTCACGAGGAGGCGGCGCCACTTTATTTGCATATTCATGAGCTTATTTATTATTCATGAGCTTTCCCGGGGCCCCCCAATATTTTTTATAAGTCCGCGTCCCTGGGTGCCACAGCGTTCTGTCTTGGGCCCGGTCTTATTCAACATCTTTATCAATGACTTGGATGATGGACTCAAGGGCATCCTGATCAAATTTGCAGATGACAACAAACTGGGAGGGGTGGCTAACACCCCAGAGGACAGGATCACACTTCAAAACGACCTTGACAGATTAGAGAACTGGGCAAAAACAAACAAGATGAATTTTAACAGGGAGAAATGTAAAGTATTGCACTTGGGCAAAAAAAATGAGAGGCACAAATACAAGATGGGGGACACCTGGCTTGAGAGCAGTACATGTGAAAAGGATCTAGGAGTCTTGGTTGACCATAAACTTGACATGAGCCAACAGTGTGACGCGGCAGCTAAAAAAGCCAATGCAATTCTGGGCTGCATCAATAGGAGTATAGCATCTAGATCAAGGAAAGTAATAGTGCCACTGTATTCTGCTCTGGTCAGACCTCACCTGGAGTACTGTGTCCAGTTCTGGGCACCACAATTCAAGAAGGACACTGACAAACTGGAACGTGTCCAGAGGAGGGCAACCAAAATGGTCAAAGGCCTGGAGACGATGCCTTATGAGGAACGGCTAAGGGAGCTGGGCATGTTTAGCCTGGAGAAGAGGAGGTTAAGGGGTGATATGATAGCCATGTTCAAATATATAAAAGGATGTCACATAGAGGAAGGAGAAAGGTTGTTTTCTGCTGCTCCAGAGAAGCGGACACGGAGCAATGGATCCAAACTACAAGAAAGAAGATTCCACCTAAACATTAGGAAGAACTTCCTGACAGTAAGAGCTGTTTGACAGTGGAATTTGCTGCCAAGGAGTGTGGTGGAGTCTCCTTCTTTGGAGGTCTTTAAGCAGAGGCTTGACAACCATATGTCAGGAGTGCTCTGCTGGTGTTTCCTGCTTGGCAGGGGGTTGGACTCGATGGCCCTTGTGGTCTCTTCCAACTCTATGATTCTATGATTCTATATATTCAGGACCTTTAAACAACTGCACGGTTAATTTGTTTTAAGTATTGCAGATCAAGACCCAATTGTTCCGACATTTGTCTCTCATAGAGGTCAGCTAGATGCATCTGGGAAGCCTATCAGCCATCAGCAGGCACCAGTATGCTCACACCTGTTCTATGATCCCAGAACATGGTCTGAAATGCATATAATGTGGTAAACAATGCTGAAGTTAATGTATGGCCGGTGCTGAGAATGGAAACACACCTGGGATTCCTATGTATGCGGCATGAGTTCCTTGACAGATGGGATATAAAGACAGCAAAATAAATGTTATGTGGGGAGGAATTTCATCCGCAAGCAGTGGTGCTGTTTTTTGTTTAGAGTGCCATTTAAATTTCATCTCCAGGCTTCCCGGCTTGTACAAAAACTAGTCTAGTTAAGGGCTAAGGAACCTGTGGACCTCCAGACATCATGGGACTCTAATTCCCATCTGTCTCAGCCAACATGGCCAATGGTCACAGATGATGGGAGTTGTAGAGGACATCAGCTTTCCAGTCCTTGAACTAATGAACAGTGAGGGAGCGTTGCTTCTGTTCTCTACCTTACAAGGGATACATGGCGTCCCCATAAGCCCTGGCTTTGTCGTAGTCTCATTGCTGAGCAACAAGGTGCAGAGCACAGTGGAGAGGGAGGCCAGCCAACCTGAAGAGTCTCTGAGGTGTACTTGCCTGGAGGCAGAGTCATCATCCAAAGTCAGGTCCAGTCTTCTGGTTGGGTGAACAGTAATCCATGTGGTCAGATGGTCTAGGGGTCAGGGAATCCAATGATCATGGGGTCAAGGGTTAAGACGAGCAGGAAGCAGCAAGTTAGGGTCAGGAACTACAAGCGTTGTTACCAGCACTTGACTGCTGCTGGAAGCTCTGCTTAAGAAGACTGAAGCCAGGTGATTGTCATCAGCGCCTTCTCCTCTGTGCCTTGTAGGCTGATCAGATGCACGTGGAGTCACTCCACCTGCTCCTCCTTCAGGCTGCTGTTCAGCAGGGAAAGCTGTCTCCTGACTCATGACAGGTTTTAAGATTTCAGAAGAGCACCTATTATTTATTTGCTCCAGTATGCCTAGGAACAACTTGAATTCTTCAGTTTTCCACAGAATTTTTTCCATTTCATGAGTTCATTTCTACACTAAATGGACATCAACAGCAAAATCAATATTAGGCAAATTTGACAGTCTCAAGGTTTTTAGCTTTGTTTACCAAATACAAGTAAAGTGAACATGCCAAATTATATCGCTCTCTAGAACATCAGAAAAAAATCCTATGCAAACTGAACATTTTCTGAAGCAAATTTTCCAATTCAAATAAAACAACCACCCCATATCACTGCTTCCTCCATGACCTTTACTAGCAACATATTTTTCTCTTCTCCTGACCTATTCTTATTTTTTGTTTAAAACAAGCCACTTGTTTAAAACAAGTGGAGAAGTTCTGCAACATTTGAATGTTAAATCTGCTATGTGATTTTTAGCTGGTCTAGTATTCTGTAACAATCCCTGGTTGGAATCTTTTTACGCCTCTAACAAATCAGCACAACTGCTTGCATTTTTTAAATATAGCATTGTTCCAAAGTTTTTTTGACTGGAACATCTGCATTTATTTCAGAAGAGGCAGGTGAAAATGAGTGGGGATCTTGTTCTTGTTTTTTCCTAAGGTAGGGCAGGGGAAAGTTTTTAAAAATTCAGAGGCAGGGATTTACTATTAAAAGTGGGTAGCAGCACCTCTTTTTTAAAAAAAACTTCTCTCTTTTTCAGACATTCTCCTTGGCAGCCAGCCGAGACACCACATTTCCCCTCGATTACCGCACTTGGAATGATGCCATGCTATGATAGTTCTTTCAAGTGCATTGTGGGATAAGGGAGATAATGGAGCTTTGTTCCAAAAACACCGGCTGCTGACTCACCTTTTACACTTAAGCCCCACACATGCACATGCCTGCAAGAGAATTAAATTTTCATCTGCCCCTCCCAAAGCATCTCATTGAAGAACACCAATTTTAGCAACCTGTGGATGAGGCTGCAAAAGTAGGAAGCCACAAAAAAGTGCACAAAATGTTTTTAAATCTTTGAATACAGGAATGCAGGCAGAAGCAACATGCCAGAGAATGGTTCCACTGCAGTCTATGACCTTTCATATCACTCATCTCTTACTAGTCAACAACCTTCCTAATCTGTTTTGGGCTTTTTAACTGAGTATGGGACTGTGTTGCTATTGGTTTTTAAGACATCCCAGGCTTTTGATAAGTTTGCAACCAACTGTTTTCAGACACATATGAGATCAGAGAGAATTATTCAGCCTTTATTTATTTTTTATATAGTTGAGCTGTAGCGAAAGGAAGTACATCAAATGTGTCATCTTCAAACTTATTGCTCTTTTCACTTTCTGGAAATAAAAGAAGACATAGATGATTCTTTCCTCAATGGTGGGTGGGTGGATGTGTGTGTGTGAGAGAGAGAGAGAGAGAGACAGACAGAGAGAGAGAGAGAGAGAGAGAGAGACCCCTTAAACTAAAAATCATGTAAGCAGCAACAAAAACAAAAGAAATCACAGTGAAAAAACAAGGGAATTCTGTTTGAGCAGACCAAGAGGCCATTTTAGTAGAACATCCAGCTTCCAACAGTAGACAAATATCAAAAGCAGGGCAGCAGGAAACAATGGAGCATGCCCTTTTTCATTGCCAGTATTATATAGACATTCGAACTAGGTTTATCCAACCCATCTTATATAAGTTTCCTGGGCGTTCAGAACAACATAACATCTCCCTATTATTACAGGACAAAGCCCAGAAATCACATATTCAGTCACCAGATTTTGCACTGCCATGATAGATATTCAACGAAAAATGGTCTTTGCTACAATTCCATCCTAAACTGAAGGCCCATATTGTTAGATCCGCACTTCTGAAGCCCACCCCATATAGCTGTGTTAACCGATCTTTTAATTTTTCTTATAAATTTTTACTCACCCATTATCTATGCTTAATTAAGTATTTTATGTGTATGTTTAAACCTACATTTGGTTCTTGCTCCCATTTATTTAATAATTATTCGCTTAGATTCATACTGTTATGCTATTTATTTAGATGTTTTGCTTATGCTGGTCTATGACTGTAATAAAGACCTTGAACTTGATCACAAGCAGGTCACTGGGAACTACACACAGGAAAGAAATTCACTTCAGTTCACATTTAAAGGTAAACTTGCCATACTGACACTTCCCCAACCAATGCGAGAACCAACACACAGATATCCTTTGAAATTCGCACTTCTCTGAAGTTTGCAATGCAGTTCTCCAGCCAAGCAATGGGGAGGGAAACCATATACTAGGTTGGATTTAAATGCACATATTAATGAAGATAAGATAGAAAAATGAATGGGATTAGGGGGAATGGCTTCTCAAAGATTTGCATGTTAGAAAAAAGAAATTACACCAAAATGCTCGTGAATTTTCATGAAAACTAAAACACAAGGCTGACCTGGGAATGTGGAGAACTGAACTGAAGAACTGAGAAGTGAGAAAGTAAAATCAACCGATTCGCCCAACCCTACCAGCTACTGGGTTTTACAAAAATATTAATCAGAAGTTAAAATGCATTTGTGCTAAACTTATAAGGTAAAGCTATTTCCTTGGAATAGTGGGGACATAAGCACATAAATAAATGCAGCATGGTGTCTGAACCACACATCCAAAGCTCCCAGGCACTTGACATAGTTCAGCTCTCTGGATCTAGGCCAAAGCAAGGACTCAAATCTGATCTTCCCTTATCCATCCCCAATGTCACTCCAGCATCCATCTTTTTGAACACATGCTGCAATAAGGCCTAAGACCCAGCCTGTTTGTCATGGCATTGACGGAGAACGAAGGGGAGGAGGAGAGAAGAGCAGATGAAAGGGGGCAGGAAGAGCCAGTGCAGGAAAGGGGGGAAAGCCAGGAGGAGGAAAGGCTCTTAGATGCTGGAGCAGAGCCTCAACCCCGCACAGGAAGTTCTGGCACGGATAGCGATGCAGTGCCAGTTCCATCTGCTCAGGAACGGAGAGGGTTAAAGCGGAGAGGGCAGAGACATCAATTGAGAATGCCGCGCCTCTTCTGCTGGAAAAGGGGCGGACGTAAATCACTCCGGGAATCTGACTCACAGGATTCGGACGTGTAGCTATGTGTGCTGCTTGTACATATGTAAAATAAAAGCTGTATCTATGTATCTCTGAGTGAGCAGAAGCATTTCTTGCGAAGAGTATTCTCAAGCCATCACACTGCTGTACATCAGAAGCACAAAAAACACCTCCCAGTTGGGCTGTGGTGTTTACATGTTGTAAAGACACCTGCCAGCACAGCGTCCCTACGTCAGAAAGTTACCCACGTTCCTGTTTTTGTTTATCATTTCGCTTCCAATTGGGCATACTCAAACCCAACCCAAATGGCAGCTCTGATGTCAGATGTTAAGATGCTTTACTGCCTTTGCATCACCTGCATATTGCATGGCAATGATTCCTGAGCATGAAAGGCCATTGGTTCTTTCTTTATCTCCCCTGCTCCATCCACCTCCTAACGGTGGTGCTGAAGACTGAGCTGCAAAAGAAGCTGAACCATGGATTCCCCAAAGTAAGTCAGTGGAACCACCAGGCGTCCCACTAGAGGAACCACCTTTGTCGGGGAATTGCTGGTAACTATTTGTCCCAGCGCCTGGCGATCGATCTGAAAGAAATATATTTATATATCAAAAGCCTCAGCAAGGTCTACTATGTTCATATGCTGAGAATGAGAAAGAGTCTGCAATATTTTACTTCCCAAGCAGGGTCAAGGTCAGCTTCATTAAGTGGGCATTATCATTCGCAGCACACTTTCAGATTCTCCATTAATATCATGAGCTCATAAAGCGCAAGGTGTTTAGTCTTTCGCACAATATCATGCAAAATAACACAAATAGTGTATTACCTGGGTGATGAGCATAAACCTGAAATGGACCCCCGGCCTTTGCATGTTAAAACCAGAATGACAAGCCACCCTGGCAATCGGTGACGAATCGGCTCCTTGCAGTCTGAGAGTGCCACCTAGCGTTCACAAAGGAGTCCCATGGCTTTGACGTGACTTTCAGTTTTAGATCCCTCCGTAGGTTCGTCACTCTTCTTTCCAAAGGGGAAATCGCAATGATACCTTACTGTGCATAGACCTCTGCTTGCTAGGGTGGGGTTTCCCAACCTTCTAATGGGACGCAGCTTTTGCTGGAGTAAAATCAGGGACACACATCTCTTTGCTTGAACACACACACAAAAGGATTTCGTTTGTTTGCTTCCACACTTGTTTCAAGAGAGAAAGAAATAATCGTTCAGATTTGCGGGAATGAGAAGGCCTCCCTCTTGCATTTAGGCAAGCCACCTCACTCTCCTCCCAGTGAATCAGAGCTCGGGGGTGGAGCCATGCTTTCAGGGCAAGCGCCATATTTCTGTGAACAATCCCTGAACCTTTCAACAACTGCATCAGAGAATCCCAGCACATCCTTCTTCCTGCCCCTCTGGAAGTCATTACATAGTGGCAGAGTGCGCTGGGTGGTTCTATGGAGCAGATCAACTCCAAGGTTTGCATAAGGGTAGATAGCACCCAACTTTAGAGGCTTATTTTTTTCCTTTCTTTCAAGGCACATTTCAGCTCCTCTCAAGGCACTCTAGCATAGGGATAGGGAAGCGGTGACACTCCAGAGGTCACTGGACTACAACTCCCATCATCCCTGACCACTGGCCATGCTGCTAGGGTGCTGATGGGAGTTGAAGTCCAACAGCATCTGGAGAGCCTTGAGCTCTTTCATCCCTCCCCTAAGAGTCATTCGGGTGCAGACCCTGGGAATCACTGCACTGTGGTTTAAGTGGCTCCCTTCTTAGCTTCCTTAGGTGAAAAAAGATGCAGAAGAGACAAGTGTCACAAATAAAATAAAAAATCCATGCTCCTACATCTTGGAGAAATTCACTGAGTTAATTATTTGGCATCTGAATACGTGCTTCCTCTAGTTTATCCATTAACCCTGCTGCCTATCCATTTCATTGCATTGCTTCTCAAATTGCTTCACCCCCCCCCTCCATTCCCATCTTTCAAGACCACTGTCAGGAACATCTGCAAAGGTCTCTAATTTTAACACTGCTAGCAAGCAGAGATGAAGTCTCCGACTGCAGAAAGCCGCCTTCGCTGCTTAAAACAGGCCCCGCAGCCCATTCTCAGAGGCAGATTGCTAGCGCAGAACACTGCCGTCTGTTTGATGGCAGCCGTCCCTCTTTGGAAACCAGCACTTTTAAATTTTGCAGATCTGAAATGCCAGCAGTCACTGGCCCCGCTATCACGAGCCCTTTGTACAGTACTTATAATTTCTTGCTCTCAGCGGTCAGTCTAATCAGCAAAGCTGGCTGCTCTGCGGCGATCATGGCTCCCAGATTTCTGCAAAGACACAATGTGCTGAAGAGATTGCCGTTGATCTGGTGCTAGCAATGCAATTAGCAAGAGTTCCATTAGTATGCTTTTTATGGCAGGAAAACAGCATAAAAGTGAGGAAGCACCCCTGGCTTTAAGCACACCACTGTTTTTATTGTGACACCAGTAACACTGTGCCATCTGAACTGAGTTATAGGTGCTCCTTAAAAGGGCTTTCCATTAAACGCCTTCATCTCTGGGTGGAGAGGGAGAGGAGGTGGCAGACAAAAGTGGTTCTTCGAGCAAAATGCCCAGGATCAAAACAGGCCTATCAGACTGCTAAGCAAACACACTCATTTGGATCACCAATGTTAATACAGTAGCCTGAATACACATACACGTACACAGAAGAGAAAAGGGCACAACTGAGTCACTCTGATTCGCCCCAGTGAAAGTATCAACCCGATTGCATTCCTTAAATAAGCCTGGAAGTTTGTAGTTTTGTCAAGATGCTGAGAATGATTTGTTGCTAGAGGTCCAGACCCTTTCGTAGCATTGCATGCTCCACAGTCTCTTAAGAGCCATGACCGTAAAGCAGGATAGAAATGGGAAGAAATCTGTACGGCAGGCCTGTAGTTTCCTCCTTAGTCTCATTTCACATGGGGAGTGTGCGTACAAAGCTTGCCCTGGTCATTTCGAGCCAATAGTTTGCAGGTCAGCCGCTGCCAAGCGAGTGCAACATCTTGCTGCAGCATGAGAAATCCTCTGCTCTCCTTCCCCCACCTCCACCCCCCACAGCAGTAGACAAAACCCTCCACTCCCAAAAGCAAGAACTTGCACGGATCTCATACCACTCAAAAGGAAAGAGCAGCCAAACAACAAAGCTCTTCCCAAAAAGAAGTCAGAGGGAGCAAAAGCAGAACCTTCCATGCTAACACAAGCTGAGCTTTTTACTGTGAGCCACACATAGGCAGTCATTGAGTCGGGCCAATTGGAGAATGCAAAAAGATAGCAAACCTATGATTTACTCAACTTTTAAACCACTCACTTGCTTGTCTCCAAAGTCGTCTGCTCATATCATAAGATCTTCGACAGAGGCCCTTCTTCAGATGCCCCTGCCATCAGAACAGGTAGCTAGCAACAGGGGGGACAGCCTTCTCGGTGGTGGCACCCTAAAGGTAGAAATCTCTCCCGGGAGATGCTCACTTAGCACCCACTGTGATGTCACTTTGGCATCTAGAGAAGCTTCTCTTTTCTTCCCAGACTTTGACCTATTTTATCTTTGCTGATCGCTTTTATGCTCACTACCTCTCTGCTGCTCTTTTAACTTGGGTTTCCATGTCTTTGTTTCGTTGAATGCCACACTGAGAAATACTGAAGGACAAGGCACAAAGCCTTCAAAGACATAATAACAACCCTACTGATACAGTGGTACCTCGGGTTACAGACGCTTCAGGTTACAGATGCTTCAGGTTACAGACTCCGCTAACCCAGAAATAGTACCTCGGGTTAAGAACTTTGCTTCAGGATGAGAACAGAAATCGTGCAGCGGCAGCAGGAGGCCCCATTAGCTAAAGTGGTACCTCAGGTTAAGAACAGTTTCAGGTTAAGAACGGACCTCCAGAACGAATTAAGTTCTCAACCTGAGGTACCACTGTACTGGCTGCAATCCATCCTCTTGCAGGTATTTCTTAGATTCATTTTCTCACAGGCCTGTGGCTTCCCTCCACATACATGGACACCAAGTTTTGCCTACTTTAGTAATTTGCTCACATTTCATACCTGCTATTTGCTAAAGGAAAAACAAAGTGATTCCTACATCTCTGGACCACTCAGCACTTTGTGTATCAGCTGCTGCACCAAAAGCATACTGCTAGTGAACTCAAAAAATGGTGCATGGACTTCTATGTGCATATACCCTGAAAAAGGAGCTGAGGACCTTCTGGCTGGCTGAATTTACCACGCAAATTGCACTTTTTGCGTGTGCACACACCAGCCTTACAAACCGTGAATCCTAACACAGTCAGCAGAGTATGCTGACTTTCTACGTTAAAGAAGAGAAAGTGCTGGAGTACCCAGAGGAGCAAAAATTGCCTGGGGTCCTAAAAATGTTATTTCAAAGGCATCGCTGCTGGTGCACCCATACAAATACCAATTGATTGCCCTTTAAAGAACATTTTATTATCATAAATCTGAGCATTTTGGGGAGGGGAGATTTTTTAGCAAGAATTTCCATCACTTGTAAGCACTATAGAATGTGACCTCGGGCTCTAAAAAACAGATGGCAAACAAAAATAGCAGCAACTGTTCTATTTGTTATTTAATCTTCTAGTTTTCTTTAGGAGGCTGTTGCAAAGTGGGAGCGTCTGGCGCTGGTAGCAACAGACAGGTAGCAAGAGCACATGGAAACGCCGTTTACCTTCCTGCCGCAGCGAGATGAGTGCCGCACCCCATAGTTGCCTTTGACTGGACTTAACCGCCCAGGGGTCCTTTCCTTTACCTTACCTAGACAGGTAGCAGAGCATGGCAGGCCTCAAGGAGATATTACCCTGCAACTGAACACATGCAGAGCCGGTTCGAGTGAAGAGTTGTTGTGGCAGAACATCTGCATATTAAACCAGCGCTATCATTTCACTGCTGTGTGCTGAGACTCCAACTGCCCAATCTATCCTATTTCCTCATCTCACTTACAGTACAGTAAAATTGCCAGCTGGCTGATTTAAAATTTTTATTCTTTTTTGTGTTTCAGCTGTCTCTTCTTTTTCGTAAGGGGGAAAAAATCAGCCTTGATGTTAGTCACTTTTACATTCACTTACTTCTAAACGGAAGAACAAAAGGGTTGTGCTTAGTTTTATAGCCTCAGAAAGGTAAGAACCCAGAGTTAAGAGAATGGTAGCAATTGGCTGCAGTGAGCACCTGCTGCCTTTTCCACACTCAACCCAAAACACCAAAGGCGCCTTCTCCTATTACATTTGTGGTGTGCAAATTGACTTTTTTTCCCTGTGCCACTTTGGGGAGTATGAGAAGCTCAGATCTCTTGAGAGAAGTCTATTGCACACAGCTTGTCCCCATCCCAGTTTTTGATGCATGGCTTCCTTTTTATGTAGCCCATCCCACACCGAGACAGCTCATTTTATGCAAAGAGTGTGAAAAGGAGTCACACTGCAGCACTCCATCTGCCATACACCAGGAATGGGGAACCCGTGGCCCTCCAGATGTTGTCAGGGTCCAACCCCCAGCATCCCCTATGACCAGAAATGATTGGAGTTAAGAAATGACCAGAAATGTAGTTCAGCAACAACTGGAAGCATAGCACAGGGAGGGACCACAGCTGGTACATGTCATGCTTTGCATGCAGAAGGTCCCAAGTTAAGGCCCTGATATCGCCAGGTAAAAGGATCTCAATGACATGACGAGAAAGAAGCTTGTTCCCAAGACCCTTAAGAGCCTCTGCCCAGGGTTTCCCAAAATTGGGTCTCCAGCTGTTTTTCACTACACTTCTGATCATCCCTGACCACTGGTCCTGCTAGCTAGAAATGATGGGAGTTGTAGTCCAAAAACAGCTGGAGACCCAAGACTAGGAAACCCTGAAGTCTAATTCAGTACTTGGCTAGGACAAAAGAGACAAGACTAATTTCCCAGACATCTATCCATATACATTAGCCTATGCAAATGTTATGCAAATGTGTGCCACAGCCCTGTGCCCAGCAATGTCCCTGAATCACAGCATTTATTAATGTGATGGCACATTACTGGTGTGGCATAGGGAAGTCTAGTGCAGGGATAGCCAATATGGTGCTCCCCCAAGATGCTGTTGAACTACAGCTCCAATCAGCCCAAGCCAGCATGGTCAATGGTCAAGGAAGATTGGAGATGTGGTCCCTCAGCATCTGGCTATTCCTGCTCTTGGGGAGCTTTAGAACAGAAAGTCCTTACATAGAAGAGCAAACTTCTTGCTCCTTACTGAAAATAGCTCACCTATGAAAGAAACTAATATTGCTACTGTTTGCTCCTTTCATGGACAAATTAAGTATCAGCAAGCAGTAGTTCTCAATGCACGTTATCCGTTCCAGCCTGTGCAAGATGCAACTTTCTCCTCTGTTCTTCACCAAGCCGCTGAATTATTAAATTCATGAGGGCTAAAGCTAAGCCAGAGCTACTGATCGGTGAAATTGGGTGCAACTGGGTGTAAGCATGCAATGTAAAGAGCTACAGCAAATGGCAACATTGCTCAAAACTGGTAGGATTCTGCTGTGAAAACATTACCCATTGACACACGCTCAGATGCATCAAGCTCAAGGGTAGAGCCTATTTTGGGAACATTGTAAAATGTGTGCAAGACATTGAGCAAAGCGATGTATGAGAGGGTTAAAAAAAAAACCCATTCAGAGAATCTCTGACACTCATCTTTCTTTCTTTTTTTAATCACATTCTCAAAATTTCATAGAATCATAGAACTGTAAAGTTAGAAGGGACCCCAAGGGTCTTCTAGTCCCATGTAATTTATTGGGATTATTTTTTGTTGGTTCTCAGACAACATTGTTAAATCTTGTCTTTTTAAGCCCACCAACATTATGCACTGAAAAATGTGGGCTAAAGAAATGATTAAATATTACATTGTAACACCCTGTAAGCAAATCAACAGGAACAGTCAATAAAGACCAGTCAATTCTAATTTCTGTGTCAGATTTGTGGAAGCAAATCAAGATGAATGCTCAGTAAACAGGTCATCTGGAGGAACCCTTCATGACATCAGAGCAAGCAAGCCACTGGTGGACCATGGCAAATTGCCATGACCAGGATATATATTGTAACATCCAGTGCTTTTTTCCTTAAAAAAAAGTTTAGGGGTACTCTCATTTTGACTCAAGAAAACCACCATTTTATAGTTCAAATCGGGGGAAATAAAAAGTACAAAGGACATGCATTACCTCACGGTGATGAAAAATAGTAATTTTCCTACTCATGTTGAAATACTGCCCCTCAATGAGGCCAAACTTAAAACACCACACATCCACATTCCACACTGCTTCACACATTAAATGCTCGCTTCCGTCTGAGACTCAGGAAACACCGTGACAGGAAATGAGGCCGTCATCAGGGATAGCAAGAGAACTGATCATTCACCGTGCTATTCAATGGAACTGATGATTCACCATGCTAAAGAAGAAACTATTTTTTTTAAAAAACAAGTTTCTTCTCCCGTTAAATTCACAAAATGTTTAGGGGTATGTATACCCCTGCGTACCCCCAGAAAGAAGCACTGGTAACAACAAACATTACCCACCAAGAAACAGACGGGGGGGGTATCATCTACAAGAGAGCAAAGACTTTTTAATAATGGTGATAACAACGACAAGAACAACATGAACAACCTGAAATATCAACCTTAGCCAAAATTCGATGTGGCTTTTTTCAGGGTGAGGGGGTAATAAAAAACAGAAAAGGGATTTTGTTGTTCTGACAAAAGAGATAACGACACGCAAGTTAGATCTTCTGTTCTATAAAATAATAGTTTGTTCTGACTTCTCTCTGTGGGATTCTGTAAGCCTTTTAAATAATGAAAAACTAACAGTAAAAAGGACCTCAAAAATAACATACTTCACAAAGAACTGTCTTAACAATTCCAACTGTCTAGAAATACACCAGCATTCATTTTCAGAGCTGCACCATTATTTCTGTTGTTGTTGTTGTTGTTGTTGTATCACACTTAGTATTATTTACTGAGTAATCTTTTGTGTCCTGAGAACCTTTTTTTACAAACTGAAGAACATTCCCTTAAGTTGTTTCATCACAAGACTGGTCAGATTGAACAATATTTTCAGCTTTGTAGGAGAGAGAGGGAGGGAGGGAGAGAGAGAGAGAGAGAGAGAGAGAGAGAGAGAGAGAGAGAGAGAGAGAGAGAGAGAGTTCTTTTTGTGTGTCTTGGGAGTGGCTGATCTTTTTTGACCAGACAGCTGCATTCAACCTTAGTTGCCCCTCCGGGGGCCATGTGACAGTAGCGGGTGGACAAAAGTAAGTTTGGTCATCTACACACTCATCAACACATACTCAGAGGTCACACATAGACCCCCTTCTCAGCTGATCTGAGGAGGGGGCTTATTATCCCTTCTTTGTCCCTCAGATAGCTGAGAAAGGCCCATTTGCATTCCGTTCAGGGTGCTGCGGTAGCTGGAGAACTTGAAACCTCTCTGCCTGCTCTGGTGCCATGACCACCTCGATTATCTATTTCTTTTTGCCTCTGCTACCAAAATAGGTGAAGCCAGAAAAATATTCTTGGAGGCCATCTCAGGTCCCCAGGTGGGAGGTTTCCCTGCCCTAGTCTAGGTGAAGGGCTCACTCCTGGATAGAATAACTGATCCTTACTATAAAAGGGTACTTACTCCAAGAAGATGCCTTGCAGATGGAAGAAGCTTCAGCTCACACCTTTTGCCATATAAAATACCTTTTGGCTGGCAAAGGCAATATAGCCTAAAAGAGACCACAGCCACTATTGTACATGCATTTCAAATCAGGTGTAGAGTATTTATTCCACCTACACTCTCAGTCATTTTATCTGTATTGCCATTCCAGAAATGTCAAGTCCTAGAGGAAAAGCACCACAACCTCTTTGTCATTTAATAGTTCTGTAGAACAGTCGTCCCTCTACGAGACAGCAGCCAACATAATAATAACAACGAGTGAATGGCAAGGAGTTTTCTGCTTATTTTATGACATTTCTGGAGCAAACAATGAAGCAAGACCAAGACAAAATATTCATGGGGGAAATCTTATTAAAGTTGTGATGTGATTATTCCCTGCAACTCCTTTCACCATAAAAGCCAATTTAGCTTGAACAGCTAAATCAATGTTAGCCCATTAGCTGCCAAAATGGCAACACATTGGGTCAAGTTACACAGCGCATGGGCTGGGAAGTTGGGAGTCCAGGTGCATCTGGGGACCACAAATCCCATCAGCCCCAGCCAGCATGCCTGATTGTCACAGCTGCTGGGAGTTGTAGTCCAACAATATCTGGGGGTCTGCAGCTTTCCCACTCTTGTATTAGAGTTTCCAGACTCAGAGATTGACCTGGATCATGTGAACTTTGGAGAGCAAGCCTTGGTGGCTCTTGCATGCCTCTATACCATGGCATACCCTCCAAGTGTCCCGATTTTCCAAGGACAATCCAGGAATTACAGAAGCCATCCTGGTTTCTGATTTGATCCCGTAATGTCCCAGTTTTCCTTTTTATCCCTCTCTCTCCACGTATTGGAGAGCAATTAAAAGCGGTGGGTGCAAAAATGGAGTCCTGTTTATAATGAAAATAGCAGGGAGAAGAGAATGCTACACGCTATCTGTTTATATACAGTGGTGCCCCGCAAGACGAATGCCTCGCAAGACGAAAAACTCGCTAGACGAAAGAGTTTTCCGTTTTTTGAGTCGTTCCGCAAGACGAATTTCCCTATGGGCTTGCTTCGCAAGATGAAACGTCTTGCGAGTTCTTGCGACTTTGTTTCCTTTTTCTTAAAGCCGCTAAGCCGTTAATAGCCGCTAAGCCGCTAAGTCGTTAATAGCCACTAAGCCATTAATAGCCGCTAAGCCGCTAATAGGGTTGCTTCGCATGACGAAAAAACCGCAAGACGAAGAGACTCACGGAACAGATTAATTTCGTCTTGCGATGCACTACTGTAAATGTAAGAGAGAAAGGAATCTCTGTTCTCTGACACTGTAGTCCTTAATATGTAGTCAAAGTGGCAACCCTGGTGCAAAAAAAGGGAGATGTCAACATGCTTGTGGGAATCCCAAGGTTCATAGCAGAAGAACAAAAAAAACTATTTAGGGGAGGAATGTAAGGGAGCATGCCCTGCCCTGCCCCCCAAATAGGGTCAATGAGAACTTTACATGCTCAAATGGGTGCCGCATGTTGTCTGAGGGCAAGTCCACCCTCATCCAATAGACTTTTAAAGCAAATAATTTCCCCCAAGGGGATGCGGGTGGCACTGTGGGTTAAACCACAGAGCCTAGGACTTGCCGATCAGAAGGTCAGCAGTTCGAATCCCTGCAACGGGGTGAGCTCCCATTGCTCGGTCCCTGCTCCTGCCAACCTAGCAGTTCCAAAGCACGTCAAAGTGCAAGTAGGTAAATAGGTACCGCTCCGGCGGGAAGGTAAACGGCGTTTCCGTGTGCTGCTCTGGTTTGCCAGAAGCGGCTTAGTCATGCTGGCCACATGACCTGGAAGCTGTATGCCGGCTCCCTCGGCCAATAAAGCGAGATGAGCACCACAACCCCAGTCGTTTGTGACTGGACCTAACAGCCAGGGGTCCCTTTACCTTTACTAACTTCCCCCAAAGAATCCTGGAACCTATAGTCTGTAAGGAGTACTGTGAATTGTAGCTCTGTGAAGGGGGAACTATTATTCCCAGGATTCTTTCGGGGAACCAAGTGCTTTAAAGGTGCATTGGGTGTGCTTTAAATGTATGGTGTGGTTCTGTCCTTGACTGCCAGGGTAAATAAATAAATAGGAAGCTGAGGTTGGGAGAGGCAATGAAACAGAGCAGACTCCTGAAGAGCAACACTCCATGCTGCAACTTTCTGACTCAGGCTCTACTATTACCATAAAGGGGGACGCGGGTGGCGCTGTGGGTAAAAGCCTCAGCGCCTAGGGCTTGCCGATTGAAAGGTCGGCAGTTCGAATCCTCGCGGCGGGGTGCGCTCCCATTGCTCGGTCCCAGCGCCTGCCAACCTAGCAGTTCGAAAGCACCCCCGGGTGCAAGTAGATAAATAGGGACCGCTTACTGGCGGGAAGGTAAACGGTGTTTCCGTGTGCTGCGCTGGCTCGCCAGATGCGGCTTTGTCACGCTGGCCACGTGACCCGAAAGTGTCTCCGGACACCGCTGGCCCCCGGCCTCTTAAGTGAGATGGGCGCACAACCCTAGAGTTGGACACGACTGGCCCGTACGGGCAGGGGTACCTTTTACCTTTATTACCATGAAAGAAGAGGGATTGTAAAGGGTTGGCACTAGGTGCATACTCCTATCTATATCCAGCACTTGGCTTGTGGATTAGAGTTGATGTTTTCAGGTGGATTTAACACAGTACCAAATTATCCTAACAACCGCAGATGTCCTAGTAGCAGGCGCGAGGAAGCCAAGAGCAGCTTCCACCAAGGCCGTGTCAAAGGGGCACAGCGGCAGATGCAAGGGTCCTCAGCACCAGCAGCGTCTCCTCCACCTTCTGTGAACCAGAGTCACTGGGGACAGCAATTAATCTTTCTGACCTGCAAAAGCAAGTGCTCTTCGCTGCGGTAATCCAGCATCTGACAAGGCACCTCTGTCTCAGCGCTGCCGGCTTGCGAAATACAAATAATCATCTGTGTTTGAAGGAAACAAACAAAAGCACAAAGATTATGGAAATCAGATTCAAGTCGCTTGGAATCCAGCCATTCGGTGAAACTGGTCATGCTCCGTTGCACTCTTGCCACCATTACAGGGACTTCATAAAACACACATTAGAGTAGGTGCAGAGGATGACAGCTCTCTCTGTGTGTTTGTGTGTGCTGGTTAAGAACAATTTGTGATACTTTAACAATGCATATATCATTGCTATGGAAACGGAACAAATACCTTGGCAATATATTTAGCACCATGGTTCATCTGGACGGGAGTTAGCAAACCAGATACATTCAGAGGTTAAGATGACACTGCTGTGTCCAAAAAACAATGCCAGCAATCCTTTTTGAACTTGCATTCATTACTTGAAGAGGGGGAGAGAATGATGTCGAAGTTAAAACAAGAGTGATTTTAAACAATGGAAAGAAAAGGCCTTGAATCTTCAGACAAGCTTTTCCTCCCCTTGCTTTGAGATACATGGCTTCCCTCCCCAACTATGTTATGCAGATTCCTGAAGCAGATGCTTCATGAGAAATTTAAGAAGCAAAGTACAAGGCAGCCAAGTCTTCCCTTGGGGAATGCAGCACGTCGCTCTTCTGGGACAAGCTGTGTGAAGCTGACTCCTTTGGCATTTAAAGGTGCCATGAGCAGAGGGAAATGGTGCCTCCATCTGATTCACAGACTCCTTTTTTGTGCCTTTAAGTATAAATCCACAACTGTCTACTCCACTCAGGTTAACCTGGGTGTTAAATTAATACATCCAAAGGTATCTATACTCGCCATATATCACAAGAACAGGGGTTGAATTTTCTGCCTTAAAAAAGAAAAAAACTGAATGCATCTATGCAGGAGGGTCTGTCCATTTCCTCACAGCAGCAGTGCTGGGGGGGAAGTGGGTGTTTGGGAAAGGGTTATAATTCAGCAGCAGAGCACATACTCTGCATGTAAAATATCCCAGATTCAGCTCCTGGCACTTCCAGATAGGGGCCAGTAGTATCCAATTTTCTATGCAGGGGAAATGTTTTATACAGAGAGAGTTCACACTTAAATCAAAGCGATGGAACCAAAAATACCTCAGTAAGAACTAAGCCTTGAGAGGTAAAGTTTCTAGCTATTCTTTTTTTTAGCATTCTTCATATTTATTTATTTATATATATATAACAACCTCAACAAAACAAATTACCAATCCAAATAATCAGTTACATTATTTTTTCCCCTTTTTATCCCCATTCCTCCCTTTCCCTCCTTCCCTCCCAAGATTTCCCTCAGCTCCCTTCTCTGATTTGTTTGCACTTGTTATTCTCTGCATGTTAAAAATTGTACATATCATTACCTTCTTGGTCATATACTCTATTAATAAATTTGTGTATGTTTATTCAAAACCTGCCAAGGAGTCCAAGCCATTTTGTTGGGTTTTTTTAGATAATTTGTAAAAAGTTCCCAATCTTCTTTGAAGTCACGATTGTCCTTCTCACGTAATTTGTATGTCAGTTTGGCCAGTTCCACATAACTCATCAGTTTTTCTTGCCACTGTTCTTTCGTTGGGATTTCCTCATTCTTCCATCCTTGTGCTAAGAAGACTCTTGCCGCTGTTGTAGCATATGTAAATAAGTTCTTTCTTTTTCAAGCACAGACCCCCCCAAGTTCACCGCTTAGCCCCTTGACTGCAGTGCTTCTCGCATCAACGCAGTCTTTTGCCAGCACTGGCTCTTCTTAAGATATGCCACCAAGAATCTGGACTCCTGTACCCAAGACTAGTGGCAGATTCAAAGCATGCTCCACAATGCACGAGGTTTCCACAATCCTCTCTGGGGAAGGAAGGTGATCTCTTAGAACTAGAGAGCTAGTATCCATTTCCCATATCCCTACAGCTAGCACTTATCAGGTCAATGTTCAAGATGGAAAAATAGCTTCCCTGAACTCTTCCTTCTGTTGTCCCTCATCTGTTCACTAGATAGTTGCCTTCTGGAACATACCACTGTCACCTATAAACTGGGTCTATATCCCTATACCCACCCTGAATCTAAAAATACACATATTGCTTCTATCAAGAAGTTATTACAACGGAACAATATTGGTTGATAGTTGGCCAATATAATGTTTAGCAAAAGTGGTCCAGCCTCAAGGTGTTTAAGACAATATTTCTGCACAGAATTCTGTATATATAGCGGGAGGTTGGGGGCTGATCACACTTGGATGCCTTCACTTGTAATATTCTGGCTCTGTTCTCTCTTGTTACATTCCAAGATAAGAATTCCTTTCAAATTAAAACTTCCGGCTTCAAAGACCTCAGTGGGGCTTTTAAAAAAAACCCTCTATCTTTCATACTAGCACATAAACTCAGTTCTTTTACTGCAGGTAATTATAGCTTCTGTGTCTTACTCTAAAGCCTGTTTGAAAACCTTCTCTTTCTTGGCATATTAGCCTTGTGGAGTCCCTGCCCATTCTTCAGCCTTTGTGTGTATCCCTGTGTGACCACGGGCAATGGCTTTCAACAACTGCTTCATGCTTTCAATATATAGCCCAACAAAAAGAGAGGGGAAGAACCTCTCATTGTGGCCTCTTACATTCTAAATCTACAAGTGTAGCAATGCTAAAAAGGAGTCAACTATCTTTCCTACTGCCCCCATGGAAATGAGGAGGGGGATTTGGAAATTTTCATGGGGGGGAAGACAATGAAACAACACAACCAATGTTGTGTTGGCTTTTACTGTGCCAGCATTAACACAAACAATTGCTATTAGGCACACCACCCATTGTGAGATTCACTGATTTCAACATCACCCTGAGTTTTTCCTAGTTTGTATCCTCTTCTTTGCAGAAGCACTGCTTCCTGGCTATATTACGTACTTTTCACCGATACACATGAGTTCGGTCTCTCCTTGTTTTGTCAAGCACTTTTGTATTTTTTTGCCTAGCAGGAATGTTAATCTACTGCTGCTACCTGAAAGTGCAACATTCATCTAAAGCTGAAAATCACAGAAGATAGAAGCAGGACTCAGATCTTGGAGACTCATCTTGTAAACCCACCTCTGTCCCAGTGGGGAACCTGGGGCAAGAAACCCGCACTCCAGTCCCCCATCCATAGAATAGGAGGGGGGGGACACTACAGCTCACCTCGACATTCTCCTCAGTGCTCAAGATGTCTCACTTTGCCTGAAGGTAAGATGTGTGAGGTAAATCACTAAAAGTCGTAAATTACAAAACATAGTAGTAGTCATCGTAGTAAAATAATAACAATAAAATACCACAAGAATGACTTGCCTAAATTCACACACACATCAGTTTCAGAGTTAGGGATAAAATAAGATGTGCCATTCCTCAGTCCTCTGCCTACTACGTGGCCTGGCTTCCATTTTGAAAACCCAATGTTTCGTGGAATTCAGTTTCCTTCACCCAATTAGTACTTATTTCCTTTTACAACGCTTCCTTTCACAACCATGCATCTTGCTGCTATTACCTCTCCCTCTCTCTGGTGTCAGCTATCCCGGGCTATGGGCTTCTGGTTTTTAAAATATAATGGCTTCTTTGCACAGTTTCAGTTTCCACCTTCTTCTCCTACCTGCTTTATCTTTGTGGCTATTATTCAAGGCCACAAAACATTAGGGAGACGCTGGCAGTGAATCGGAGTGCCTGAGTGTTCAGCGAAGAAGGAAAATTTGTGAGGAGAGACCACTTAGGTATTGACCTTAGGTGACCTTGAGAGGCAGGATTTAGCAGCTTTATATGTATCTGGGACAGCATTATATCAGAAAATCCCTGCAGGTGTCACTCACTCACTCCAGGGTCCTTACTGGTATATTACCTGCAGCTGTCAGAAAGAGGGTCTTGCATTTATGCTTAGCTTTGCACCATGAGTCCTTTGGCTTTATGGAGTTTGATTTATTCAGGGCAGACTGGCTCTACTGCTCCATCTTTATGAAAGCTTCAGGCTGAGGCCACAAAGGCTTCCAACTGTGATGTTGTCAATTTTGTTCCTCCAACAACAATAATAAGAGCTGGGAGGAGGTGAGATGGTATTTCTAAAATCTTGGATTTCCCCCAGATTTGGTTCAGAAGTTGTTTGGAGAAAAGAAGACAGATGAAGGAAAGTTTGGGGGCTGTTTTGCTGGGTTGCTTTGTGTGTGTTTTTTAACATCCATCACCTTAACCAAGAATATCACATCCCTAAAGGCACAGAGCCTGCAAAGTTTCTCCTTCTTCAGTACTGACAAAAACTACAGAGAAAGGTCCATTTTGTTTCAGGGTCAGATTCTGTATGAAAGTGTCTTTTTTGAAAGGTTGTGGGATATCAGAAGAGTTCAACACAAAATTCTGCTCTGTGCACAAAGGAGAGTTGCTCCGTATATATTTACAGGCACACATATGCCTAAAATGATTGGAGGATAAGACTATCACAGCTAAAACTACTCACAATGGCTATCTTACCTCCAGTGCCAAGGGTAGATTGGGGAGGTGCAGGTTTCAAATGGGGAAGCACACTTGTGCAATGCTGTAAAGGTAAAGGTAAAGGGACCCCTGATCATTAGGTCCAGTCGTGACCGACTCTGGGGTTGCGGCACTCATCTCGCTTTACTGGCCGAGGGAGCCGGCGCATAGCTTGCGGGTCATGTGGCCAGCATGACTAAGCCGCTTCTGGCGAACCAGAGCAGTGCACAGAAACACCGTTTACCTTCCCGCCAGAGATTACCACCCCGTCACGGGGATTCAAACTGCCGACCTTCTGATCGGCAAGTCCTAGGCTCTGTGGTTTAACTCACAGCGCCACCTGTGCCCCGTGCAATGCTGTTGTAGCACCCTGCTTGTGGTTAACGCTTAGCTGGAATGAAATATTCAACGCAGCAATAGAGAAATTAAAATAATTATTTATTTGTCAGACAAATAAATGAGAGGCACAGTGGTATATGGTTACCAAGCTCTGGCCTGGCTCCTGCCATTATGGCCAGCCCTTATATTCCCTTAATCCAGCCCCCTTTGCTCCTCCTGTGGCTGCCTCTGTCCAATCAGCCTAGTTGGATTTCCTATTGGCTGATTGCTATATCCAATCCTAAAAGATACACCCACATCCTCCTGTCCTTATATGGAACACAAACAGCTATATATTGTTACATCTATAAATGACAAATAAGTAGTAATATATCTTACATGTGTCTCAACAAGGAATCTTAATTACCAGCTCACCTCTTGCCCTCCCTGCCCTATTGCCTTCTAAAACAAATGGTTAATCTTAATTTTTTATCTTAAACATATGTCAAGGATCTTGAGTTTCACATCAACATTGAAAGATATCCTTCATTTGAAGGTTTCTCTGACAGCTAATATATCTGGACAGCATTTGATGGCGTCTTCTTGTCTGGCAAGAGGCTGAGCTCAATGGCCCCTGTAGTCTATTCCAACTCTAGGACTCTATGATTCTATGAAATAAGAATCTAACATCTAAATTTGTTACTTTCTAAATCCTTTGCATAGTTACATTTAAGCCAATATATTTAAGCTAATATATTTCATACATTATCATAGGTAACCTTTTAAAAGAATAAAGCTTCTCAAGGAAGGAACTCAGTAAAAAAACAGTTTTTAAAGAAACCTCTTCAGTTACATTCCCCCCCCTTCAGCCTCCTTTCCAGCCTCAAAATAAAATAGGAAGAAGCTTCTTTTTCCCCAGCCAAGCCAGTTGCCTTTTCTCTCAGTTTAAGAAAGAAACAGTTTTAAAAAGACTTCCCAGCTAGATGCTTTAAAAAGCCTCTGGCCTTAGAAAATACAGCTCAAGGTTTTAAGAGAGGCCCATGGTATCATTTTACTATTTGCCCATTCCTAATTATATTTATCTCTGCCTTTGTTATCTTCTGTAACATGTAGGGTCAATGTCCTGCTCTTAGTCTGTATTTTCAGCTTTTACGACTTTGAGAATTGCTTTCTGCTATCAATCAAAAGAGGCCCCTTGTCTTAGGAGAATGGCCAAGGTTTTCTCTGCCTGGCATGAAACGTTTGAAAATTAAGCCCTCTTTAATATACAAGTCCTGATCAAACATTAATAAAATGCAGGCTTATGCCTGATGCCTCATTCCCCCCTTTCAAGCTCAAGGACCTTCATCCCAAGTGTCCTTGATAGCTTGACCTTCATCATGTTCCTGAGGTAAAGCTCTGTATAGGGCCATGATATGAGGTAGAGTTTCATTTGAAACCATCTTGCTAATTGTACTTCTAAAACATGAAATGATACATGGCATCATACATAAGACCATTACCACTACTGTCAAGAAAAACAAGCAAGACAATAGTATCCCTTTGAGTCCTGTGACATTAGGTAACCAATTGGTGAGCCATCCCATATCCCATCCTTCCCATGTTTGTACTGGGACATGTGCTATATTCTCCATCTTTGTGGCCAACACACGGATTGCCTCACCATTATCTGAAATGTTAAAGCAACAGGCATTCCCTGTCAAGTTCAAGACTCCACATAGGCCTCCCTGCTTGGCAAGTACATAATCCATTCCCATTTTCAGCTGCAAAATGGCGGCTCTACTTTCATCCAACTGTTGTGCAATAAGTCTCAAACTCTTGGCCGTTGCATTGGTTACAAGTTCCACTACTGCTTGCAATCGAATTATTCTGTTTAGATTATAAATAGGATCCCGTGCCCCTTGTATGAGCTCACCAGGATTCCAGGAGGCAGGATCATAATAGGCTATAATGCGCTCTGGTGGCCAATCATCAGTACCGCTCCAACTTTGGGTACTTCCTCCTGCTATATGAGAAATATCAGCGTTTCTTCGTGTACGCTTGGGCAAATTAGTGGGCATAATCCACATTGGTGGTAATACCCATCCCAGGAAACAAGTCCCACTCCATTTGGAGGGGAGTTTCTTGTATGCCCATTCTCCACATATCCACCACAACCATCGTGTCTGAGGTCTTTGGTACGTGGAGTACAGAAGGCGAAATAGCAAAAGAGGTAGAGAGTTCACAGTGCAGTATGTTAGATTGCCTTTTTCTGTCACAGTTATGTTCCATACCACTTTCCATGCATGAATAAAAGGAGGTGCACAGGGCAAGGCATCCCGAGTTCGATAGGTAGTATCGTGTGCCCAGGTATTCTTAATATTATCCCAAGTATAGTGACAATGAGAAGAGCCTATCATGGTAGAATCAGCTGCATCTGATGATCTATGTACACAGAATTCCCCTTGTACAGGTATAACTCGTAATGGTTTAGTTGAGTTCCATCCGGGGAAATTCTGTACTTCTGTTTGGTGTGGTATTTCGCTTACCATACCAATGGCATCTAATGGTATCGGTAATAAGGGCATACCTCCCTCTGAATCATCTGGCCCGAGAGAGCAAACAAGGCAATTGGTCCTATTTGCAACATTGGCTACCATTTCAGCTAAACCTACCCACATATTGTGGTCATGGTGGAATCCATATTTAGTCAATTTGGCCAGATTCAAGGACCCTTCCCCTTCCCAAGGGATCAGGATTAATAGAATCATGTTGATGTCTAGCATATGCATTCCTTCCACAAAAGATTACCTTATAGTGATAGCAAATAAATATTAGTCCCAATATAATTCCCCCAGTGACAGAAATGGGGAACCACCAAGACCAAAACATATATCCCGAGGATCCCCAATGAGTAATATCTCTGATAATTGTTCCACAAGGGGGGCAGTCAATCAATTGTGGGGCAGTCAATCAATTGTATAAGAGAATCTTTCCTTTCACAATCGCCGGTTCAGATGCTCCTCAAGCTTCAGGCGTGCGCAGGTCAGCCAGCTTCCAGGTTGTGGCTGCAGCAGGCCGGTCGTCAAATGTTGCCCGTGACCTAGCCCGTTCCCGGTAGGGCTAGATACAGGGGTTTTTGGAGAGAGTCAGTTTAAGAGGATTAGAGGGGTCACCTTTGCACGTCCAACTGCCTTCGGACTTCTTCAAACGGGAGTGATGAATCCAGGGGGTCACCTCAGCTACCTTCACCGCTGTTGGAGTAGAGAGCAAGACGGTGTAAGGTCCACGCCACTTAGGTGCAAGTGGATCACGTTTCCACTCTTTCACCCATACGCTATCGCCAGCCTGGAACTGATGAATCGGCTCGGCAATGCTGCACGGCGTGCGCTCGAGGGCCCACCTGTTAAGAGAAACAAAAACACGGGAGAGAGATTGCACTTGTCCCTGTGTCACATGGTCTCCTATTTGTTTAAGATCAGCTGAAATATCCTGAACAAAGGAGGGTGGTCTCCCATACAGGAGCTCAAAAGGTGACAACTTAAGTCTTTTTGTGGGTGCACACCGAACACGAAACAGTGTTATGGGTAACACATCTACCCATCCCAATCCCGTTTCCTGGGTTAATTTTGCCAATTGGGTTTTCAGAGTCCGATTCATTCTTTCAGTTTTCCCTGAACTCTGAGGCCTATAGGCTGCATGCAGTCTCCATTTCACTTGTAGGACTCGACATACTTCTTGTACTACTTGATCAATGAACGCTGGCCCATTGTCACTTCCAATGCATCTAGGTAATCCAAACCTCGGGATCAATTCAGTGAGGAGTCTCTTAGTTACCTCTCGTGCCTTTTCAGTTCGGGTGGGAAAAGCTTCAACCCATCCGGTAAGAGTATCTACAAACACAAGGAGATACTTGAATCCCTTAGAAGGGACCAGCTCTGTGAAGTCCACAATTAGGCTTTCCATGGGGACATATCCCACATGTTGGATTCCAGGAGGTTGTACCGGTCCCTGCCTGGGATTGTTTTTAGCACAAAGAACACATTTCTGTGAAATGCAAGTTGCTAATTGTGATAGATTAATAATATACAACTTCCGACTGAGACTCTCTCTGGTTGCAGTACCGCCAAGGTGAGTAGATTCATGATAATTTCTTACAATTGTGCCTGCTAGATGATGAGGTACATAAATCCTATTGTCTGGCAGGATCATCCAACCGTCCTTCACAACTGCTCCTTCCTGTTCAGCCCACTTCCTCTCTTCTGGGGTATAGTGAGGTTTAACTTCTTCTGGAACTACCTCTGGTATGAGGGCTGCTATAAATCCTCCCACAGGCTTTTGGGCTGCCTCTCGAGCTGCTTTGTCAGCAGCATGATTTCCTCTGGTTATTGGATCCCTTCCTCGTCCATGACCTTTGCAGTGCATTACAGCAATCTGTTCTGGAGCCCATACTGCTTCTAACAGGATTTCTACTTCAGGTCCATATTTCAAGGCCTTCCCGTGGGCTCCTATTAGACCTCTTTCTTTCCATAGAGCACCATGTGCATGCAGGGTTAAGAAGGCATATTTAGAATCAGTATAGATGTTTGCCTTACATCCGGCTGCCAATTGCAGAGCTCTAGTTAAACCTATAAGTTCAGCTTTTTGTGCTGAGGTGCCAGCAGGCAAAGCTTCAGCTTCCACAACTTCCTCATTGGTGACCACAGCATATCCTGCTCGTCTGGCACCTTCATGCAGGTAACTGCTACCATCAGTATAATATACAACATCTGGATTTTTCAATGGTTCATCTTTCAGATCGGGTCTACTGGAATAAACTTCATCCATTATTTGGAGACAATCATGTGATTCTTCATCATCTACCTCTGGTAGGGGCAGCAAAGTCGCTGGATTGAGCATATTCACTACTCGTAGATGAATCCTGGGATTTTCACACAATAGGCCTTGGTACCTAGCCATCCTTGGGTTCGTTAGCCAATAACTACCCTTATATTCCATGAGTGTCAGAACAGCATGAGGTACATTCACATACATCGTCTGGCCGAAGGTAAATTTATCAGCTTCTTTGACAAGGCTGGCAGTGGCCGCTACTGCCCTTAGGCATGGAGGCCATCCTTTTGCTACTGAGTCCAATTGTTTTGACAAATAAGCTACTGGACGGTTCCAACTTCCTAATCTCTGGGTCAGGACTGCCGCTGCAATCCCATTCTGTTCATGTACATACAGCTGAAAGGGTTTTTCCGAATTAGGCAGTCCAAGGGCTGGGGCCTCCATAAGTCGTTGTTTGATAACTAAAAAGGCTTGTTGCTGCTCAGGTCCCCATACGAATGGGTCCTTTTCTGCACCTCGAGTGCTTTCATGTAAGGGTTTGGCCAGACTGCTGAAATCAGGTATCCATAGTCTACAAAACCCTGCTGTTCCCAGGAATCCTCTGAGTTGTTTCCTTGTGGTAGGTTCCTTGATAAGGCAAATAGCTTCTTTCCTCTCTGGCCTCAATGCTCGTTGTTGGTGTGAGATGTCAAAGCCCAAATATTTGACCTTTTCTAAACATATCTGTGCCTTTTTCTGGGAAACTCGGTAGCCAGCTTCCCAGAGCAAGTGGAGCAGTTCCTCTGTACCTTCTTTACAGGTATCAAAATCCTTTGCTGCTAGTATAAGGTCATCTACATATTGCAGAACCACCTTTTCTCCAGGTATTGAGGGGTAACTTGTTAGATCCTTCGCCAAGGCAGTGCCAAATAAAGTTGGGGAATTTTTGAATCCCTGGGGCAATCTCGTCCAGGTTAGCTGGCCTTTTGTTCCTGTTAAAGGGTCTTCCCACTGGAAGGCAAATATAGGTTGGCTCTGTGGTGCCAGCCGGCAACAGAAGAATGCATCTTTCAAGTCCAATACAGTAAAAAATGTTGCTTCTGGTGGGATCAAACTCAGCAGGGTGTATGGGTTTGGTACATTTGGGTGCAAGGTCTCGATAGCCTGGTTTACGAGCCTCAAGTCCTGCACTGGCCTGTATTCATCTGTTCCAGGTTTTCGAACAGGCAAAAGGGGTGTGTTCCATTCTGATTGGCAGGGCTTAAGCAGACCATATTTTAATAGGCGGTCCAAATGTTTCTGGATGCCCTCTGCTGCTCGCCGGGGTAAAGGATATTGCTTTACAGATACAGGGGTAGCCATAGGTTTTAAGGTTACTACAATTGGAGCTATATTCTTGGCCATTCCTGGTGGGCTATTTTCGGCCCATACTCCTGGTGGCACCTGTAGAGTTCGGAGGAGCTTGTTTAACTCTGTATCCAATGTGGGTTGGACTTGCAGGGCTGACATTAGGCGCCATGATTGTTCCTTAGGTACTGAGAGGGAAATTATTCCTGCTGCCTTTGATGGCAGTTTCATTTCTGGACCTCGAGGAGTGAAGGTGATTTGGGCCTGCAATTTGGACAGCATATCTCTACCTAAGAGAGGTATTGGACACTCAGGTATATACAAAAACTGATGGGTTAAACGATGTCCCCCAATCTGGCATTCCAAAGGTTGGAGGAAAGACCTCTTAGCTGACTGACCAGTGGCACTTTTAATGACTACACTTTTGGATGCCTTTTTCTGCAATAGTTCTGGGAGTACTGAGTATTCAGCCCCAGTATCAATCATAAAGTCTATTAAATGGCTTCCTAATTGGATCGTGACCGTGGGCTCCTGGAAGCCTAACTTTATGGAGTCCGGTCTTTCCTAGTCTTGGGTAAAATCCTCCTCTGCCAGTCCAATGACATTGTCCCTACTCCGTCCTTGTCCAGGTCTCTGATATCTTCCATCTCGGATCATTCCCCGTCCCCGTCCCTGGTTTCTTGGGCCGGAGCCTGGGCCTGGGCCTGGGCGTACTTCTTCCAACCTCAGGGGTTCAGGACACTCCCGCTTCCAATGACCCTCCTTCTTGCAATTTGCACATTGATTCCTTCCCAGTGGTGGATTCCTTCCCCGCCCTCTTCCTCCATTTAAGGGGCGGTAGTCTTGCTTCACTGCTGTGGCTAGCATTACCATCTTTTCCTTCTGCCACTTCTTCTTCTCTTGTTTCTCAGCCTCATCCCTATTCCGATAAACTCGGCGTGCAATGGCCATAATTTGGCTCATCAGCATCCCTTCCCATCCTTCTGATTTCTGAATTTTCTTACGAATGTCAGAAGCGCACTGGGCCACAAATGTAGCAGTAATCATTCTGCTGTTTTCAGGGGCTTCAGGGTCAAAAGGAGTCCATATACGATAGGCTTCTTGCAGCCTCTCTAAAAAGTCTCCTGGACTCTCATTTGGTTTCTGTTCTACTTCTGAGACTTTAGACATATTAGTGGGCTTCTGGCATGCCCTGCGGATACCTTGCACAAGCGTCTGGCGGTAGGTGGTAAGTCTGGCCAGGTGAATTACATTGTTTGGATCCCAATTAGGATCTTCCAAGGGAAAGTTGTCTTGGAGATGACGGTCAATATTATAAATATTTCCCACTCTGGCCTGCTCACGCAAATATATCTGTGCCTTTTCAATTATGTCTCTCCTTTCCTCAGTGGTAAACAGAGTATTCAGGAGCTGGCGGCAATCTGTCCAAGTAGGACTATGAGTATTTATTATTGAAGTCACCAAGTCCATCATAGCCTGAGGTTTTTCTGCAAAAGATGGGGTGTGTGTTTTCCAATTCATCAGATCCGTAGTTGTGAATGGAATGTACTGGAGGGTCGAAGTTCGAGGTGGCCGTGGTCCGGGTTGCCCGTTAACCAGCACAGGCTCCTCAAGTGCATCAAATACTCTTCTGAGAGGGGCTACTACGTGATCTTTCTCTTCACTTTGCTCTAGGGGCCTCAAATCATAGGGGATGGTATTTGTCCCAAGGCGTTCTTTTAGCAGCTTTATACGCCTGGCTGTATTGCTTGCTGACCGATTAAGGTCTCCCTGTAACTTCTGTAATAATTCTCTAGGACTTGGATGTACAGGGGTTTGGGGTAGGCAATCAGTTGTTTCACTAAAAGAGACTGTAGATGGAGTTCTACTGGGACTCACAGATGGAATAACCACTTCTGCTTGGGCTTTATTATAGGCCTCCAATGCCTCCTGAAGATATTTATCATAATCTATCAAGGAATCAAGTTCTGTGACTCCAGCCCCATTATTCATTCCACTTTCTTGCCTTGGGGTTACAACTGGTGGAGTGTTTGGATTAGGCTCCCTTCGATGTGGAGCATAAGGTGGAGGTGGAAGCAGCTCTTCCTCTGGTCCCTCAAAAATGGGTTTGAGTTTATTTGGCAAGATTCCTTTCCTAGCTTCGGCTTTTACAGCCAATAATTTGCATCGTTGGACTTTGCATTCCCTTATCCATGGAGGATTTTTATTTAATGTGCTCAGCCAGGAATCTATATATGAAAATTGTTCTGGGCACCCTCCAATTTCTTTGGCGATGTTAGACCAAAGTTTGCTTACTAAATTTATATCAAAGGTTCCTTGAGATGGCCATTCAGTATTTTGCTTCGGCCACTCTAATTCACATAACGTTCTCAGGCGCTCTGGCGTCATTTTGACTCCATATGCCCCTGAGAAGGCTTTCTTAAAATTATTTAACATACATTCAAGAGGTGTATTTTCCCCTTTTGAACCCCCAACTCCCATTGTATGGCCCTGTGAAGTATCCACTCAGTCACTCACACACACGCTTCGTGGGTTTCCTTGCCCAGATGGAGTCGCCTCACTGGGAACCGAAGTACTACCCACTCCACACTCAGGTCAGCTACAGATTGCTCTGTACTTTCTCACACATACAATGCGTTAGATACTTCACCACACACTACCTCCCATTCTTCCCTTTTCCCCCACCAGATCACCATCTGATGTATCCAACCACCTAGCGTACTCAGTTCCCACTTACTGAGACGCAGAAGTTTGATCAAGACTTCTCTTCCTCCCAGTTAATTGGAGGGCCAAAAATCCCTTCGTGCACTTACCCCTGGTTGGTTCCGTTTCCCCCCGGTCCGTCGCCGCCAGTGAGCAGGGTATCAGACAGACGAGACTTCTGCGTTCCCCCTGGAAAAATTTACCAGTGCGCGCTTGGGTAAGCAGTTTAAAGATCCTCTCTCTTGTACCCTGCTCAGTAGAGCGAAGGGGCTGCGTTCCAGCAGACCACTTATCCGAGTCACAGGGCACCATAAAATGTAGCACCCTGCTTGTGGTTAACGCTTAGCTGGAATGAAATATTCAACGCAGCAATAGAGAAATTAAAATAATTATTTATTTGTCAGACAAATAAATGAGAGGCACAGTGGTATATGGTTACCAAGCTCTGGCCTGGCTCCTGCCATTATGGCCAGCCCTTATATTCCCTTAATCCAGCCCCCTTTGCTCCTCCTGTGGCTGCCTCTGTCCAATCAGCCTAGTTGGATTTCCTATTGGCTGATTGCTATATCCAATCCTAAAAGATACACCCACATCCTCCTGTCCTTATATGGAACACAAACAGCTATATATTGTTACATCTATAAATGACAAATAAGTAGTAATATATCTTACATGTGTCTCAACAAGGAATCTTAATTACCAGCTCACCTCTTGCCCTCCCTGCCCTATTGCCTTCTAAAACAAATGGTTAATCTTAAATTTTTATCTTAAACATATGTCAAGGATCTTGAGTTTCACATCAACATTGAAAGATATCCTTCATTTGAAGGTTTCTCTGACAGCTAATATATCTGGACAGCATTTGATGGCGTCTTCTTGTCTGGCAAGAGGCTGAGCTCAATGGCCCCTGTAGTCTATTCCAACTCTAGGACTCTATGATTCTATGAAATAAGAATCTAACATCTAAATTTGTTACTTTCTAAATCCTTTGCATAGTTACATTTAAGCCAATATATTTAAGCTAATATATTTCATACATTATCATAGGTAACCTTTTAAAAGAATAAAGCTTCTCAAGGAAGGAACTCAGTAAAAAAACAGTTTTTAAAGAAACCTCTTCAGTTACATTCCCCCCCCTTCAGCCTCCTTTCCAGCCTCAAAATAAAATAGGAAGAAGCTTCTTTTTCCCCAGCCAAGCCAGTTGCCTTTTCTCTCAGTTTAAGAAAGAAACAGTTTTAAAAAGACTTCCCAGCTAGATGCTTTAAAAAGCCTCTGGCCTTAGAAAATACAGCTCAAGGTTTTAAGAGAGGCCCATGGTATCATTTTACTATTTGCCCATTCCTAATTATATTTATCTCTGCCTTTGTTATCTTCTGTAACATGTAGGGTCAATGTCCTGCTCTTAGTCTGTATTTTCAGCTTTTACGACTTTGAGAATTGCTTTCTGCTATCAATCAAAAGAGGCCCCTTGTCTTAGGAGAATGGCCAAGGTTTTCTCTGCCTGGCATGAAACGTTTGAAAATTAAGCCCTCTTTAATATACAAGTCCTGATCAAACATTAATAAAATGCAGGCTTATGCCTGATGCCTCACTGTACCACCATATATTTAAAGAATCCTGCAGTTTACCTCTCACAGAACTACAGTTACCAGACCCTTTACATCCTGCAGTTCCTTGGATTCAGGGAGATGCTTTAAATGTGTTGTGTTGTGTAGCTGAGAGAGCTCATCCTGTCCCATGCACCCTGCACAAAAGTAATATTGTGCAAATTGAAAATGGTTCCCTTAAATCCCCCTGAATCCAAGACTTAGGGAAAGGCTGACTGCATGGTACTCGGTGTTGAAAGAAATGATTTTCAACAGATGCTCAAACACACAGTCTCCCTTTGATGACCTCAGAACCAGTTCAGATTAACAGCCTGTCTACGGCACCACAATCTTCTACCCTAAGAGGCAGCATCACACAAGGGTGTTTCCTAGCAGCAAGAGCCTTGGAAATGCTATGGTCTCTCCCTGTATGTTTGCCAGTTCCGTAGGTCAAGCTATGTTCACTTGCAGGGGATAGTGAGGGTGGGGGATCACAAAAGTAAAGAGTTGTAAAACCCGTTCTTCTCACTGGTTTTTCTTTGCTGCCTTCTGTGGCTGCATATTGTCAGATGAGAACATGTTGTCAGGGGAAACTATGCACGGCTAAGCACGAAGTGCAGTGGCGTAGCGTGGGGGGTGCAGGGGGGGCCGGCCGCACCGGGCGCAACATCTGGGGGTTAGGGGGCACAAATCCATGGGTTAGGGGCGCAAATCCACGGATTAGGGGGCGCAAATTACTTGCCTTGCCCCGGGTGCTGACAACCCACGCTACGCCACTGACAAAGTGTCCTAGGGCCTGAACTCTATCGCTGGGGGATAGCCTTATATCAGTTTCTGGAAACCACAGAAGAGGAGAGAGAGCTCTTGGCTTGAACCCTGTTTGCAGGTTTTCCATGAGCATCTGGTTGGCCACTGTGAGAACAGGATAGTGAACTAAATTGGCCGCTGGCTTGATCCAGCAAGCTCTTTTTATGTTCTTATTTTCTTAAGGTCAGAAGCCTTCCCTGGCCAAATTTCCCCCATGAAATTTCCCCATTAATTCCCCCCCCCAAAAAAAATATTTGAATACGCCCTTTTCATTTTCATGGGGGCAATAGGAAAGATAGTTGACCCACGTTTAACATTGTTTAAAAGGTAAAGGGACCCCTGGCCGTTAGGTCCAGTCATGGACGACTCTGGGGTTGCGGCGCTCATCTTGCTTTATTAGCCGAGGCTAAGCCACTTCTGGCAAACCAGAGCAGCGCACAGAAACGCCGTTTACCTTCCTGCCGGAGTGATACCTATTTATCTACTTGCACTTTTGTTTACACATTGTTTACACATGTAGATTTAGGTGGTAGGAGGCTACAATTAGAGGTTCTTCCCCTCTCTTTTTGTTAGGCTATGTATTGAAAGCACAGGACAATGACAAATAGATTGAAGGACTTAGTCTTGTTGAACCCGAGCTCAAACTATACCTTGCTGTTTGTGGTTTTATTAAACTTGTGTCACAACATCCTGCTGCATATATTAACAAGCCGGCTGATTTCCTTACTGAAATTTATCATAGCAGTGGAAATGTTGGACAGATAAGTAAATTTTATATTTATTGTATCTTGTAACAGGATTGAATTATGTTGCTTAGCAGTTCAAATAAGGTTGTTTTTTTTTACTCTTTTTGGCCAGGAATTTAAGATAAGGGAACAAAAACAATAAAATAATAATTGCCCATTGTCATTCATTAGGGGCACTGAAATAAATGTAGCCATCTTAATCCAATTTTTAAGAAAGCAAGATTAAAAAGATTTCCAAGGGATTAGTAGAGAGGGGAAATTATAGGATTGTTTCATTTTCTTTGTTGCGTTTCTTTGTGTTTTGTTTAAAGCACATTGAAGAGGGGAGAAAAAGAGGGAATAAGGCAGACTTTTCTAAATACATTGCAGCTTGTACAACCAGATTCTGTGAAATCTGGTTCTATGAGTAAGAATCAATGAACAAATGAATGGCAGGATATTAACACTTGCTGGGTTGCTGTTTCAAGGACCACGCTACATGGCTTTGAGATGGGGCTGCTACCACTATGAAGCTATCTGCATGGATTTATTCCTGACTGGAGGAGGCTTTCAATTTGGAGCATCTGCTCTGTACCAGAAACTCTTGTGGGGCTTCAATAAGTCTTTAGCACCGTTGTCATCCACTTTCATGTCAGGTAACACTTTCCACTGGTGTTATTAACTGAAAGTGCTCAACCTCATTCTTTTGGGATAGAGACCCACAGTGCTCTGAGCTGTCATCTTCAGTGATATATTTTGGTAGCCAAAGTCTTAGGAGTACAGCTGATCTTAAGAGTACAGCTGATCCAGTACTCTTAAGGCATTAGAAGCAAACCTCAAAGACAAATGATGCGTTATTGAGAGTGGCCTTGGCAAAATGGCGGCAGAAGGGGAAACTGGAAGGGGATCGATAACTTCCTGTAACCAAATATATACAATGGTACCTCAGGTTACAGATGCTTCAGGTTACAGATGCTTCAGTTTACAGACTCTGCTAACACAGAAATAGTACCTGGGGTTAAGAACTTTGCTTCAGGATGAGAACAGAAATCGCGCGGCGGTGGCAGCAGGAGGCCCCATTAGCTAAAGTGGTGCCTCAGGTTAAGAACAGTTCCAGGTTAAGAACGGACCTCTGGAATAAATTAAGTTCTTAACCCAAGGTACCACTGTATCTCAAGACAATGCACAAAATATGATAAAAAGTTTTTAAAATATGGATTTATATAGCTATATATAAATGGACACCCATGGCAGAGTTTCTTTTATTCTTAAATAACAACAACCCCATCTACTCCTGCTTGATACATTGCTGGAGAAGATTTTGTCAGTGCCACAGGTAGCTTGAGCCTTAATAATCAATTATTTCCTCCCATAGGAGCCAACTCCAGGGGGCTGTGGGTACTTGGGCACCCACAATAATATAATTGTGGGGGCTGGGCCCCCACAAAGTCAATGAGCAAAGCTAGCGGGCAGCATTGCCTCTGAGAGAGAGGCAGCCGCCAGCCAGCCTCTGTGATGCTGCCTTTGAGAGAGGAGCAGTTCCAGAGGGGGATTGGAAGCAGAGGCAGAAACGTGGGCCTTGCTGGCTGCAGAGATGAGGAAGAGGAGCCACCAGCATTGCCATGTGTATGTGGAACATCACCCGCACACGTCTGCACATAATGCGTGTGACATCACATGCACTTCATGCAGACGTGTGGCGTCGCACGTTCATGTTATTGTGGTGGTCACCCACAATCCTGAGGGCAAGATGGCACCCCTGTTTCCTTCCTTTCATGGTATGCTGAAATCTGCTGTCCAAAGTGGCCATTTCACCTTGCTTAAACAGTAGGGCCGGCCCTATACTTCACTCACATGATCTTGCTCAAGGAGAAGACATGCTGGCTCTAAGGGCAATTTCATTTCGTACCATTAGGACTCCGATTCTCCATATGCTTTGTTAAGCCACAGTTAGCTTGTAACTTCAGATGGGGTTGTGACCTCAGACCTAGATGGATGGATGCTACTTTTCTAGAGGTTAGGTTAAAAGTTCACCATTGTTCCACAGTGTTGCAGAAAGTCCCTATGAATAGCTCACAGGAAGCTGACAATGAAACAATTAAATAACATTGATTCATAGCCTCTATTAAAATTAAATTACCTGATGGCAAAAAAAAATAAAAAATCTGCGTGGGCTCAAAGGCAGTTATCTTGTTTTAATAAGTAGGTCAAGGAAAGAAAGTTAAGGTGGAAAAGTTGCAACAGGGAACAAGAGAAATGGTTTTAAAAATACATTAAAAGGCTTTAGGACTTCACAGCCGCTGCGATATCTTTCTGATTAAAACATGTTTTTTCATCTTACTCTTCCAGATTTTAGTTTAGTCAATATAATATGTCAAGAGCAATTATGCATCGTGCTAGCACACCACTTCAATGCAAATCTTGATGCAATGGATCACATTCAGCTAAAAGGCACATAAATAGGATAGATCAATTTCCAATTAGAGGAACTTACAAATGGTACAAGGCGGTAAAGGGATGGGGGGCCTGTGTCTTCTCAGAGATATCTCGTATCATGAGTCAATCGCTCACTTCAGACCCAGGTCTCGCATTATTATCTCTTGGGACCGACTCCAGTCCTGACTCTCATTCATACAGAGCTGAACAGAGTAGAAGACAGTTTGATTGCTGCTCAAGATGGGTCACCAATTTTCAGTTTAGATGAACAGGTTTAGCAGTCTTTCACAATGTTTGGAAGGGTTAAACAGACAGGGCAGTAGAAGAACCACTCCACACCACAGGAAGCAAAACCTCTCGCACAAGATTTTCAACACTCTTAAAAACAAAAAACAGCAGCAATTGCCTCTTTCTAACATGAGGCTGTGATCCTAAAGCCCAGCTCCCACTGACGGCTGTGGTGGATAATCTGATCTGCTTTAAAAAAGGCTCAAAACCAAGGTTAGGAGTAGATTAAAATTCCTCCCTGACTGCTCAACAGACGAATTTGCCGGTTTTATTTTGCCTGCATGAGAATGGCTAAGTTCTGTCAACCACGAGCCATCAATCCTACTAGAAGAACATGTTCATGTATTAAAATGGGTAAGTGAAGCAGTTGCTAAGGGGGTTGTGCTTGGCTTCATCTTAACATGAATCATTCCGGCACTTGAAGGAAATGTGAGATGTTTTTCTTTGGGAGAAAGCCTTCGATTGCTTGCCGGAGTGAAGAACACTCGCTTTTGAATTAATGAATCTTTTTTTTCCCAGTCACAGAGAGCGTTCAATGGACTCATTATTTTCTTTTAAAACGGCTCTAATTTTGGGGCGAGTCATAATATGTGCCGTCCTTAGCAAGTGGGGTGGGGGTGAACAACGCTTAGCAAGCCGACTCTTAAGGACTGCTCCAGATGATTATGCAGAGCGAGATATTTCATGCTTTACCCAAGGCTTGCTTATATGAGCAGCTCTCCCGAAATAGCCACTTCTTAAATCACCACAGCCTCTGATTTGTGTATAACGCTCAAGGAATAATGTGAAAGACATGCAAGGTGAAAGGGAGTGGGGGGGGAGCCCTCAGTCAGGTCTGCATAATGCAACCTGCATAGCAGCCAAGGAGGAATTCCGAAAGCCCCCCTGACCACTTACATCTGCAAAAACAGGCCAGTTGTCAAGCACGCGGTGGACTCTATTCCATGGCTGACAAGCTGCATTCAGTAAGGTGTGTAGACCTGCCCAGGAAAACACAGAAGGCCTTGACTCTTGTTTCATTTCAGGCTACACCAGGGATGGGGGAAACCTTCTCAACTCAAGGGCGATCTTCCTTTGTGAGGAATCTATCAGAGGCCACGTGCAAGCAGTGGATGGGGCCCAGGGCCGGCCCACTCAGGAGGCATTGTGATGCCATTGCCTCAGGCGTCAGGCTCTGGACAGCTGGGAGGAGCTGCTGATCTTGACTCTGAGGAGTGAACTGCACTTGTTGACTGCCTTCTCTGCTGCTTCCTCAGGCCGAGGAGGAGAGGTGGCAGTGGCAGGAGGAGCTAGAGACGAGGAACAGGAGGCAGAAGGCAGGGCTATGGAGAAGGAGAAGACAGGGCAGCATTTTCATTTTTGCCTCAAGCAGCAAAACATCCTGGTCCAGCCCTGACAGGGCCAGAGGCCAAAGTGAGCAGAGCAAGGCCTGTCGCTCTGACCTTTGTAGACTCTGCTACTTGTTACCAGATGAAGAAAAGATCGTATGTTTTCAGACAACACCCCACACAGACAATGCTGCCATTCACTATCCAGGCAAGCAAGAGCCATCATTGCAGATCCAGGAGATGTTCAGCATAGGAGGAGAATGTGGGTCAGGGCCCATGAAGGGGATGGCCTGAGGAGGAGGCCTGGGAGGAAAGTCCCAAGGGCCAGATGTGGAGAGGCATGGGCTACATCATGCACCATTTTGTGGCTCTCACTGACATGATGCAACTGATGTAACATGACAATACCATTACATAAACTTGCAGTGACACTGACAACACAGCAACCTAAGTGTGCCACAAGTTATGGAAGAATGGTGAAGTTGCAGAATTATCTTATCAGGGAAGGGGGGGTTCTCCATAATGAATAGCGATTGAACTTAAGAACCAACATGTGGTCATAAAGGAAACAGTTTTAGGCCATTGAGGATAAATAAATATTATTATTATTATTATTATTATTATTATTATTATTATTATTATTATTATTATTTATACCCCGCCCATCTGCCTGGGTTTCCCCAACCACTCTGGGTGGCTTCCAACAAAATATTAAAATACAATAGTCTGTTAAACATTAAAAGCTTCCCTAAACAGGGCTGCCTTCAGATGTCTTCTAAAAGTCTGGTAGTTGTTGTTCTCTTTGACATCTGGTGGGAGGGCGTTCCACAGGGCAGGTGCCACTACTGAGAAGGCCCTCTGCCTGGTTCCCTGTAACTTGGCTTCTCGCAGCAAGGGAACTGCCAGAAGGCCCTTGGTGCTGAACCGAGTGGCGCTGCACTTGAAAGACCTGCCCTAGCCATTGGCTCCCCATGGTTCCTGCCTCTTCGTCATCAACCTAGGGCTCTGAATTATGTCAGGAGCCTGGAGATACCCAGAAGGCTGCCTCTTTCAGACTTTCCTGGTCAAAACATGTGTGCTGGGGGTGGGCAGCAAGGGGGCAGGGGCAGCAAACATGGCTCCACAGTGCCTCTGTAATTTCATGAAGGGGTGAGCGTCCGAATAGGCCACACCATACATTAAAAGTTCTCTTATATCACTTTAACAGGCACAGTTTCCCCCTGAGAATTCTAGAAATTAACTTGCAACTCTGACAGATCTCCTAGGAAATCTCAGAACCTGTAACAAACTAGTACAGCTCCCAGGATCCTCTGGGGGAAACCAATATTGTGGGATAAGTGGTAAAGTGGTGCTTTAAATGCACAGTGTGGATGTGACCCAAATAAGGACTAAAAACTTAGATCAGCAGTCACTGCACAGTGAACTTATAAAGGCCAGTCTTCATGCTATATGGAGTTGGGGAGGGGGGGGGCTAGGATGGTTTTTCTTCCATCCCAAAAGAAGCGGGTTGCATATCTCAAGACTATAATGTGTGATGAGGGGAAATTAACATTTGTCTCAGGGGCAATTCCCCAACTTACCCTACCTTCCTTGAAGCTGTCATTTTGCTACACTAAGAAACAATAGGCTCAGGAACTCCTGGCCAATAGCCTCAACTTGAGCATTTGGAAGGAGGCAGAGATCCAGGAAACCCTCAAATTATGAGCTTGCATTTTTTTTTTCCAGAAGAAGGCTAGCCTCATGCAGAATAAGCTGATTGCCATTTGCCTGATCAAGAGACCACCAGTCATAAGCAAGTCCATGCTATCTGGATTTGAGTTCCATTTACCGTATTCACCCTAATCCAGCACATTGGTAACCCCCACAAGCAATTATTCAGCAATGGAGACTGCAACCGTATTCACAGGAATACAGGAAAAATAGATTTGGCTGTTCATACACAAAGCTTCCTCCTAGTTTAATAGAACCTTACCAGCTTAAAATGCAGCCTTTCGAGCCAATGAAATTTGGAAGAAACATGGGAAATGGTGGCAGAATACTGCTGTCTGGCAAGAGAAGGATGTCATGATCAATGGTACTGGCTACCCCTGAGTGGTTGAGGAGAATCAGCAGGGTCACACGTGTTCTTGTCCCTCTGCCAGAGAAGGTTTTCAATCAGGACAGCTAAGTCTCTCTCCCTCCTGAGTCTAGCCAGAACTCTGATTGAAAGAGATCAAGATATATTCAGTTTCATCCAGGAGCTAGATGTTGGTCCACTTGATCATCCTGGCTAGGAAGGAAAAGTTAGGCGAGTCCTATAATTACTCAAGTCATGAGGATCTAGAAAGGGCTACTTCAATAAGGGCCTGATTTTAGCATTTTCAAGCCTGCTAGAGTACAACTCTTTCTTAAATGGAGCATTCATTATTCTCAACGGTTTCTGCATTCCGTCCTCCCCAGGATGCATCACTTAGCTTAAACTGCCAGCCATTTAAGAACAGCAGTACTACCACTATGAACCACTGTGTCCCATTGAAAGGGAAACTGTAAACATGTCAAATGTGCTTATGAGATTGAAACAGCTTCATCTCCAAGCCAAAACTAAAGCAGAACAAATATTTGCCCAAATGCAAAGTGAATATTTATGACAAGCTTCCCCACTGAGAAGTAATTAGAATCTTGATTCTATCACAAAGTTCGCATCAGCTTGCCTCAGCACTTCCCGCTTTGTGATGGGAAAGTTGCCTCGCCAAGCCAAGGAACGAACAGGGAAACATTCTCAAGACCACTTAACAGCAAGACATGACTACTGCAATGCACTTTTTATGCGGGGCTGCCCTTGTATCTGGTCTGGAAGATGCAGCTAGTGCACAACACAGCAGCCAGACTGTTCACAGGAGCAAGTTACTGGCAACACCAGTAACCACTCTGTGGAGAACTGCACTGGTTTCCAGTTTGCATACCAAGTCTTCCCTGAAGAGTGATCTGCTTCTCCCCCTAGTGGTCCTTCTTAGCTTATTCTGTAGGGAGTTCTGTGATTTCAGCAAAAGCTAAGAAGAAACTCTACTCCTCTGTAAAGCTTCCAACCTGACTCACCCCCCTTTGCTCCCCAGGTTTGGCATCATTATAGTGAGAATGTAGTTTTTAGGCTGATCCCTCACTACAAAGCTTCATTCTAAATACCCAGAATATGATATTACCACTCCCTAAGCAAATCCCCATGGTTCTGTATTCTCTCTCCCTGTGCTACTAGAGCCCCACTGGGGCTGGATCTCATGCAGAGCTTCAACTCAGCAGCTGCCACCTAAGACTGCTTTCTTCTTGAAAATGGAGCGTAGTTAAATTCCAGAATTTGTTCCCACAGGAGGCAGGGACAACCACCAACATGGAAGGCTTTAAAAGAGGATTAAGCAAATTCATAGAGGAAAAGGACATCAATGACTGCTAGCCACAATGGCTATTTTCTCCACCATCAGAGGTCCTATGCCTCTGAATACCAGTTGCTAGAGATCACAGAAAATGAAAGACAGAGAGGAGAGCAAAATGGCCTTGTAAAACCTTTAATAGCTTATAGCAAATTACATTTGCACAGCAAATTACATTGGGGTAGAGAGAGGATGTGTGCTGCAGGGTTGAAAACAACAAATCCCTGCATTATGCAGAGATGCCTTTTCACTTTCCCACTCTCTAGAACAGGCATGGCCAAACTTGGCCCTTCAGCTGTTTGGGGACTATAATTCCCATCATCCCTGACCATTGGAACTGTTAGCTAGGGTTGGTGGTTATTGTAGTCCCAAAACAGCTGGAGGGCCGAGTTTGGCCATGCCTGCTCTAGAGAGTGGGAAAGTGAAAAGGCATCTCTGCATAATGCAGGGATTTGTTGAGCTGAACTATAGAGCAAGAAAACAGTTGACACACTTTGAAACACTATGTGAACCAAAATACAGCTGTCCTTCAAAATTCATACTTCTCCAATGCAGTTCTCCAGTCAAGAAATGTGTATGAGAAAGTCTATACTAGGGTAGGTTTTGAAATTAAATGCATATATAACTGAAAGTAACATACAGAAAAAGCAAAAAATGGGGGAATTGCTTTGCAAAAATTATGCATATTAGGAGACATTCCGTAGTTGTTTTAATTCACAAACCAATATAGAAATCTGGAGAATTAAACATAAGAGTGGGAAAATGTGAAACTTAAACCAAAATTGGCAGATTTGCCCATCCCCACTTGCAAAACATCTCCTTCATTACTCAGAATCCAAACAAAAAATATTTTCGGTCCATTCCATGGTGTTTCAATAGCGTACTAAGCTGAGATCACCTGGGAAATATGGGAATCCTAAATGTCAGCAACAATTTATTTACCACTTCCTTCCCCCACATATGAATTCCTATGGTGTAATAAAGGGCATTTTATTGATTCATTTGATTGACAGCTGTTCCAGTTTAAACTCAATAAAGTGGGAAAGAAATGTGGGTCAAACATGATTTAGATATATTACTCCCCCCCCCCCTTAGAATACCTCCAGCTATTTTTAGTTTTGCTGTACACAGCTGCCAAACTACATGTTTCTGCGGATGATCACTGATAACGTCTTGTTTCATTGCATCAGGAAGACCAGATTAATTTATCTCTCAGGTAATTATTGCTCACATGTTTGGTGTGGCAGAAAGGAGCTAGATTTGAGGGTTTTTAGTATCACCTAGACAGTGGGTATGCTAACTATTAAGAATAGATTTCATGCAGTTCATGCATAAAAAGTTCCTCCAATCAGCAACGAGAGCTCATGAACACCCAAAGGGTTGAGAAGAGAGCTGGAATATTGCATAGGTTTGAGAAAATGGCAATCAATATTGAATGCTTTACAGTTTTGCTCCCTGGACCTCAGGTGGCATTTTTTCCATGGGAAAGTTTTTTGGGAAGTATATTGTCACCTCTGTCCCAAGCATCTTAGGTCTACAGATGTGTGTTGGTGATGTGGCGAGACAGGAGCAGCACTGAAACATATGATCAAACTTTCCCCCGTAGTGGCACTGTTTTGGGTAGAAGTCCATATGCATATTAACTTGGTCCTAGGATATCTCTAAAATACTCAGATGTTCATGTTGTTTTCATTATATCTTGATGCCCTGGAATTTGATGGGGGGGGACACTGCATGCTTTATTGGTGGCCAAGAGATTGGTCTCACATTGCTGGAAAGATCTAACAGTTCACTGTATTGTTCACCAGTCAGAGAACCTTTATTCCCTTGCGGTATATGAAAGAGCAGCTTTTGCTCAGCTGTGTAAAGAGACTTAATACTCCAATATCTGGAAATCCTGCTCACAGCTGTTTGTGCCATGTGGACTTTTGCTGAATCCTATCTCTGACTCTCCCCTTCCCTTTCTGGCCCCTTCTCTCCCAGTACCACTTTTACTTACAGATATATTTATAGGCTTTGATCGCAGGTGTCTGACTTTCCTAATGGTGCTGTGAATTGGCATTCTTTATCCAATACTGTATGTTTTCCCTCCTTTTTATTGTTTTATCTTTGTGCTGTTAGTGTGGGGGGGGGACCCTAATAAACAATGAATAAAAAGTAAATGACAACCACACAAAATCCACTACCCATACAAAAAAAGTAAAGGAAAAACATTTGTGAAGGATAATATGCTTCTTAAATATGAGCAGTAAGCATTACCAAAGATACATGGAACAGAAGAAATAACTGAGGCACTACTGACATCTGGTGTTGAAAAAGTCTGCACATATATAATTAATCAAGATCTTTTTAAAAAATCAAAGAAAAAACCACTGCATTTGCCAAAGGAGGAAGCTACAATAGTATATTTAAATAGTATAAATATACTGCTGTATTTATGGTAGTATATTAAATATAATATAAAGTGGATGGCTTATTCCTACATTCTTCCCATTCTTTGGTTTTATACCACTGTCATGTCTTAAAATGTTTACTAACAGTCCAATAAAAATGAATGCCCAAGTAAAGCTTTGAATTTGCTCAAACTTAACATTTAAACTGTAAAAAATATGTTTTATTGATTTCCACACAGACTAAAATACTTCAGATCTAATACTTTGGGGCTATTAGAAAAGCTCTCGAGATTCAGATCCAAATCCATTTACAGCAACCAAAAAAAGATTCTCAGGAATGTACTGCCCAGAACAGGACAGAGAACTTCAGCTGAAGTTCAGAATAGAGCAGAACAGACTGGTACTTCTCATGACTTGGAAGCAAGAGTTGAATATAAGTTATATTCAGCAAGCAGTTCTTTCCATTCCATAGCTGCATTGTTCTCTGAACTCCACTGCAAATGCCCAACTTAGGCCACCTTCACACCAGCAACAGATTTAGGGTGGTGTGGACGGTTCCGCCACACAAGGTGCTGAGCTGAGGGTGTGCAAAACTGAGAAGATCCATAATTGAGAAGATCCATTCAGGGGTGCCCAATTTTGACCTCGCACAGGGCACAATATTACAAAAGATTATCAAAGTCTGCTTCTGTTCACATCACACCAGAAGTACCCTCATGCCACTTGAAACTCTGGGAATTGTAGCTCTGTGAGGAGAATAATACCCTGCAGCACAGTTCCCAGAATTCTTGGTGGAAAGTCATGGCTGTTTAAAATGGTATCATAGTGCTTTAAATGTAGAGTGTGAATGTAGCCTATGTCTTTATGCCACCGAAAATGGGGGTTGGGTGAGGTACCATGTGAAAGCCTTTGAGGCACACTTCAATCAATTGAGCAGAAGAACCCACAGAATAAATTAGAATCGAAAGGGCATGAGCAGCAAGATACAACAGGAACTGCCGTTCATATTAAGGGGAGAAATCATACCCTACTGATAAGCTAGCACCTTCAAGTTATCTTTCAATGTTTCCCAGCAGAATGTAAACATCTATCTAATGTAGAGATGATAATATGCACAGATATCTGTTAACAAACCATGCCACCCACCAAAATCCTTGAAGCCATAGGCCATGCTGCTTGTTAGATTAGATAGCTGTGAATGTGTGAAGCTGATTGGTTATTGTTGGATATGTTGTCAAAATGCTAGCAGGGTAGCGTTCCTTTTCCCGTGTCACCAGATTGTCTGTGTAGATATACAACATAAGATCATCTACCGTCTCACACCCACCCACACAAATATACTTCCCTCTTTCTCAACATGCTAGCATCTTTTCAGAGTGCTTTCAAACACAGTTGGAGTCTGCTGTTCCACAATGAAATTAAACAGCTACAGACAAGGAGTCAAGCTCCGTAGTCTTCATTTCATAGCAAGGTATGTGATCAGTGCTATTTTTCTAGGAAAAAAGGTGCAGGAACTCACCATGAACTCACCCTCATTCATTCAAATTGGCAATGGTGCCCACCTGAGAGGTGCCAGAACTGAGTCCCAGAGAGTTCTAGATGGGAAAAAAGCCCTGTATGTGATTTTTTTAAAAAAAAAACAGAAATATGAGTGCCCAAATATGAGTAACAAAAAGACAAAAACTTCATTGTTGCGAATACAGTTGCCACAGCTTGGACAAAGTGCATTTTGTATTCTATACAGTGGTACCTCAGGATGCGAACGGGATCCGTTCCGGAGCCCCGTTCACATCCCGAATGGAACGCAAGACGTGGCGATGCGTCTGCACATGCGCAGGTCACGTTTCGCCGCTACCACACATGCACGTGACATCATTTTGAGCGCATGCACGAGCGGCGAAACCTGGAAGTAATGCTCTCCGTTACTTCCGGGTTGCCACGGAGCACAACTCAAATGCACTCAACCCGAAGCTCATTCCACTCAAGGTATGACTGTATTTCATATTTTTGCATGCTTATGTTTCAATAATCACTTCCATTTTATTCTTACTTGGGTTCCTGTGACAGAGTCTGTGAGCAAGCCAACTCATTCATTCTTCTAGTCAGAATCTGTGTCCAAAAGATCCAGATCTTCCCATGCTGAAATTTTACTTTTAAGCTTCATATACGCAACCATATTTTTCATGAAATGAGTTCCCCAGCAGCTGAACATGATTCCGGTGCCCCCCCCCTGCTGCCGCCACCACTATTTTGTGCATGTGCTTTTCCAAACATTTATCCAATAGCTCAATCCAATATACATTGCATAAAAGCATTTCTGCCCCTTCTCTAGCATATACAGGAGTGTGCAAATGTCACTTGAAATGTTGTAGGGTTGGGGAGCTTGGTTTGTATATGAGCTTTTTTAAAAAACAAAAAAGGATTCAGAGAGCATTGAGAGAAGAGTTCAATGTTTCTTTTCGCAACTAAGGAGGTATGGTTTAATTGTGTGTGCACTCCTAAGAGCAAGAATAGGACTTACGCTCTGCTAGGTACTGTGTATTAATAAAATTGCAATGTTTAAGGGACCACTGATTCTTTCCAAAGGGAGGAGGCTAGGGAAAGAACCAAAAGAACTGGAGGGCACACAACTTTTCTCCCATCAGAGAAGCAACTGTGACAGCAGAGACTCCTTTTGGAACAAAATAAGACCCTTTGCAATTTTTTTCGGTGCTATGTGCAAAAAAGTGTCACCGCATGCTTGCAAGGACTGCAATAATAATATTATTATAATAATTTATTATTTATACCCCGCCCATCTGGCTGAGTTTCCCCAGCCACTCTGGGCAGCTCCCAATTGAGTGTTATCAAGGATTGCAGGGGTTGGTGGGACCAAAACATGGCCATTCCCCCATGCAATTTTAGCAGCTTCATCAGGTCTAGTGGGCACAAGTGGTGACACTAGACCAGGCATAGGCAAACTCGGCCCTCCAGATGTTTTGGGACCACAAATCCCATGATCCCTAGCTAGCAGGACCAGTGGTCAGGGTTGACGGGAATTGTAGTCTCAAAACATCTGGAGGGCCGAGTTTGCCTATGCCTGCACTAGACAGTTGCTCCTGTTTGCAAACATGCTCATGATGACTCCTGGTTTGAAGGAACCGGGGGCGGGGGGACATACATTGCTCTCCGTCTCTCTCTCACACTGTTGCATACAGGCGTCACACAACATCATACTACATAAAGTCTTAGTCTAAGAATCTTGGCAGGCCAAAGAAAATATCACACACACATCAACGTATCTGATTTGACTGGGACATCCTGGAATTACAGAAGCTATCCCGACTTCTGATTGGATGTCCCGTTTTCAGTGCCAAGCTCTCACGCAAGTCAGTTCGCTCACATGAGAGCTTGGCCCCAAAAGACGTGTGTGCTGACATTTGAAAGAAGGCACCCGAGCCAAAGCCTGGGGAGCGGGGGAGGGGGAGCTGTGGGTGGTATAAGCCAAACCTAGAGGCCATTCCTCCTCCACCCAACGCCTCCCCTGCCAGAGGAGGAGGAGAAGCTGGCAAGGGTGACAACGGTGAAGAGGAGGAGGAGCTGGAGGTGCCAGTGCAATGCTCACTGAGGGAACTGCTGCCAGTAACAGAGACAGGGGGCTGGGGCGAGGAAGCCCCAGCTGGCTTGCATGGGTGCATGACACTGAAAGACACGCACCCCAATTTTAATCAGTGGGTTATTAGAGGGTATGATATCACACACACAAGTCCGGCAGCGTGAACAACCAAGGAGGTAGCTAGGCAGCTGTCTGCCAATGCTGTTACAGATAGAGATCTAAGAACTGTAAAATCCCTTCAGCAATGCAGCTAACCTGCTATCCTTCAGCACCACAAATATGGATGGGCCTGTGTGGAACAGGACAGGCAGAGGACAAGGAGATAAAAGAGACCTGGAATTCCTTTATGGATTGCATGGGCAGAGTGGTGGATGGCCATTTCTTTAAATAATCTATCTGCTACTTAGCAACTGAGCGAAGTGTTACTTGGCCACTGGGTTTATTTATTTGTTAAGTTACTGGGTCTCATTCAAGCAGATGCAAAGCCACTGGGAAATGGGGAAAGCAAAATGTAACATTTCCCCCCAAGGCTTCTTATTAAATTGAACAACTACAACCACAAGAAGGAAAAGGAAAGGAAAAGGAAACCCCTCATGCAATGCAGATTCACAATGTGTTTTTGTATATCACATCTATTACAGAAAGCTTCCAGGAAATTCAAGTAGCCTCTCTCGTGTATGACCCAAGATTCATTCGGTTTGTAAGCAAGGCAAATGCAGCTTGGAGGGCTGGTTTTATTAGCAGGTTGGGGGGGGGGGATGACAGGAAATGAAAGAGTTAAGAAGCCAGCCTCCTCATAGAAGTCTTCCACTACAGATGCAATGAAAAGAGACCCAAGCAGTTCACAATTCCTGATATAGATGGCCTTTATCTGTAATTTTACACCTGTAATAATGCAATTTGGGCATGGATTGTAGACAGGTGGGTGGGGAATGTCAGTATTACTTTACATTATAAATTAATAGCAATAAAAACAGTCTTGTTTTTAAATCAATTCTGTTTTAGAACGACCTCACCTGAAACAGTCCCAAAGCATGCACTAAAAAAAAGTCCACATTTTAGCATTTTCACCCAGGTTTTGCATCAGCAAGAACAGCAATGTATGCGGAGGCATAGCTCGGGAGTTGAACTGCATTTTGTAGAGAAGAGCTTCTCCTCTGAAAGCAGGGTGGGGTGGAAGAGGGAAGGGAATCTAATAACCTATTTCATATTATTCTTTGTTCAAGGCATTACCTCCTTAAAAGCTTATTTCAGCTGCAGGCAAAAGAAAGCAGAGCTGCATTAGGGTGCCGCGTCTTACTTAAAGACCTTAATAGGCTTCACTTTCAGCTGAATCTCTATTCCTGGGGCTAAGTAGAAAACCTTAATACAAAACAATAAGCCAAGCAGTAAATACCTCTGTCAAGATTTTCCCCACGCTGATGAATAGCTCACAGGGAGCCATGATGACCAGCATTTTTATCATGGCCTTCCCTGAGGAGAAATCCTTTCGTGGCTCTTGTTGTCCTGAATATTTGTGTCTGAAAGTTGTGCGGCTACATCTGAGCATGAGGGCCTGACCAAGACAAAGGACAAGATGGTGGCCGTTTGATGTATGGGGGGGAGGGGGGCTTTTCTGGGACATTTTGCCAATTCAAAGAAAGTCTGCCCAGACGCCATTTGAAAGCCCGTTTCCTGGGTGTGTATATGGCAGCCCTTACATACGGGAGTGGAAGCTACATCTTACTTCAAGACTTGTGAGAGGAAAACATCCTCTGCCACACCTCAGGGTGGCAAGGCCCAACAGACATTGTAAACTATAGCAGGAGAAAGGTCCCACCCTCCTTTGCCATTGTCCTGATCCAGCTTAGCCCCCATAAAGGATTAAAAATCAAAGATATATATTATGTATGTACTTATAAACATTTCTAAGCTGCTTAATATTTTGGTTTAAAAATCCCTCAGCAGCCTATTCAAAACATAAGACAACGGCATTATAAAAACAAGAACAGATTCAGAAATAGCAAAGTCCAATCTTATGGGTCAGGAAAAGCCCGGGCAAAAAGCTAATGCCCTCACAAGATGTCTGAAGAAACTAATAAATGACACTTCTTTTATGGCAGGGGAAAGGGGGAAATAGCAGAAAATGTAATATTCTGTAGGGTGAAGTGTAGTTGGGGGGGGGCAAGATTCCTCATACATAGATTAAAGGCCTAAATCAAAACCAACAATCTTATCATCAACAGTCCAAAGTCCGGGAGGGGGGGTTATATCAAGGAAATGAAAAACAAATAACTCAAAAACAGGGGGTGAATTTTCAACTCATCTGATACTTGAATTCTTGCACAGAAAAGCTAACTGCAACTGTGCCACAATCTTGTCTTCTGTTTTCAAGATATAGGAAGCTTCCCAAAATAGACCACCGTTCTCATGGAGATTCATGTCTTCGCAACTGCACCAGCCTCCTCAACAAAAACTGGGTTTACTCTGTGGAAAAGCTGCTTCTGACGCAAGCCCCTCTCCTTCTGTGTTGCGACTTCTCTTTCATGCCTTAAGCCCCATTGTTACCAAACACGTGTGAGAAGCCCATGCACACCAACTCAGCCACTTCATTTTCCACACAGAGAGTGGTCAGTTGCATGTCAAAGAATATCAGTAGCTGTTCAGTCTGTTACCAGGCCAAATTTAAAGTGTTGCTATTGGTATATAAAGCCTTTAAAAGCTTGGGACCAGTTTACTTGAGGAATCATCTTAGCCCATATATGCCCATTCGACCGCTTCTTTCTCGCAAGGAAATCATCCTTCGGTGTGGCAGCACTCAAACTTTGGAACTCCCTGCCCATTGAAATTCAGCAGACGCCTTCCCTCAGGGCCAGCAGCTGCCTCAGGCAGCAGAATCCAAGGGTCACCAGCACCAGAGAAGTGAGGAGGAGAAGCAACAGGTTCCAGGTTCCAGCGAGAGCCCAGCAAAATCTTGCCAGAAACCCAGAAGCTGCAACTGTGCAACCCCAGTAAGCAAGGCTTCAGAGGGGGTGACAAGCGGTGGATGAGAGCATCTTCCCATTTTGCCTCAGGCATTGAGGCCACTCCTACCTTCATTGCATTGATATCAATAGCCACTAAAAAGCTTGACACTTATTTTAATATGCAATTTTATTTTAATGTCTGATTTTATCACAAATTTTAATGCACCATATTTTTCGCTCTATAAGACGCACCAGACCACAAGACGCACCTAGTTTTTGGAGGAGGAAAACAAGAAAAACAATTCTGAATCTCAGAAAGCAGCGATCCCTCTTGCTGTTCTGGCTTCTGGGATAGCTGCGCAGCCTGGATTCGCTCCATAAGACGCACACACATTTCCCCTTACTTTTTAGGAGGGAAAAAGTGAGTCTTATAGAGCAAAAAATATGGTATATTATATTTTAGGTAAACAACTTAGAGGTTTTGTTGATGAAATGATACACAGCATAATTTTTGTCAAATAAATAAATGTGATGTAGGAATGGGGGGGCCTTTGGGCAGCTGGTTGGAGTGTTTAAGATGTGCTTTCACCTGTGCTTCACATGTATATTTGCAGATAAAATACAGCTGTACCTTGGTTTTCTAACAGCTTAGTTCTCGAACGTTTTGGCTCCCGAACGCCGCAAACCCGGAAGTGCGTGTTCCAGTTTGCGAACTATTTTTGGAAGCCAAACATCCAGCGGGGCGTCTGCGGCTTCCAATTGGCTGCAGGAGCTTCCTGCAGCCAATTGGAAGCTGCGCTTTGGTTTCCGAACATTTTGGAAATTCAAATGGACTTCCGGAAAGGATTCTGTTCGAATTCCAAGGTACGACTGCACTACAAAACGCCAAGCAGCCTCCTTCCAAATTAAACAAAGGCCAGATTAGCACGCTGACAACACCACTGAAACAACTTGCCACTTTAAGACGTGGCGTGAGCAACATTAGCACAATCCATTGCATCCACTTAAAAACAGTTTGAGAACAGGAATACTTTTATAATGGAAGAAAATGTGCAGTCACATTGGCTTGCCACCCCTTTAAAACACGGGATTTTTCAATCCTGGCGATTTCAGACCTTCTAAGGATTGGAAACCCTTCGTGTAAAGCGGGGAAAGGTCCAGGACAACACTGGAATAGGGATGACATCATGTGGACACTCTTGGATTAATGGGGAGAAAGGCTAGTGCAAATCTAGATTTGCTCCAGCTGTGGACAAGCACTTAAAAGGTACAAGATTCAGCACAAGCATGTTGCTTTGGGACTCCTTTTTAAATGTTGCATTGCCCAGGGCATATTCAATTGCTTGTGTTTCGCTATGTGTTGGAATTAATTAACTTCCTCTTCTTTGTTCATTCGACATGTTATTTTGTTATGTTTAAATTCCACATATAATCTGTTAAAATAATAATCTCCTTTCCTGCCTCTGTCTTTACCCTCCCTTTCAACCTCTGGCCGACCACCTGCCTGCTTCCTAGAACCAGTAGGAAGATGGCGTCAATAAAAGATTACAAAGCTCTTTCAGAATTAAAAGGGCCATTTATAAGAGGTCATTGATGAGCCCAGGAGAGTAGCAATATGGTAATAAGAATATGAAACTATCAGGGAAGAAATGTCAACTTCAGGAGAGCAATCCCACAGCATTAAAAAATCAATGAAGGTTTTGGCCATTAACTTCAACAGAAAGCAAATTACATGTAAGAACATAAGGAGTCCATTCTTTTGCTGTTGAAAAAGCAATAGAACAAAGGAAGAAGATTTTGACCACCTGGTTAAGAACAGACAGTTCTTTCACTGCCTTCCTCTGCCACTCTGGTCAAGCTGACCTGGACTTCATTGTGCCTCTTAACTGAGCTCTGGGAAGCTGTTTGTACAGAACTCCCCTGAGTGAGTCATGGGTGATAGATTCAGTAGTCCTGTCTTCTGTTCCTTACCTAACAAGGAACCTTTGTGTTTCATTTAAGGCTAGAGGCAGCTGCTGCTGGGTTTTCTATTTTCAACAATGTGGAACCAGCCACTATGCGTTTCTTTGTCCCACAGCAAACCTAGGCAGGTTTCAGGTTGCACCTTGAAACTAGATAAGCCTAAGCTTGACATACCTTACAATTAAAAGCACATCAAAAATGTAGGGGTTTTTTGGGGGGGAGCTATGGTTTTAAGGGTGCTAGGAGCTATAGCTCTGTGAGGGGTTGGCTACAGTTCCCATGATTCTTTGAAGGAGCCCACACTGTACTTTTACCAAAATTAGAAAGCTGCTTAGCAGCATGATATTTTGGCACCTACAGAAGAAATTCTGGTTTAATAAGGCTTTCTGGAGTATCAATCATATAGCTGCTGAAACTGAGGCTGCTAAAGAGGCCAGATACCATCTTGGCTGTGTGTCCTGGAAGAGCTGCTCCCTGCCTTGCAGGCCTTTTTGACCTGGGTAGGGGGCTGGACTACAGCTACAAAACCTTAAAGTGCTGAACAGACTTTTGGCTTGAAGTATTGTTTTTCTGGGGAGGTGGGTGTTGCCGTTGATGTCTTGTATCTTTATTTTAGATTTTGTTGTGACTTGCTTGGAAATTGTTGAGTTTGGTTTTGTGTTTTTTTAATGTTTTATTTAATGTTTGACTGTTTTGGTTTTTTTGTTATGTTGTAGTTATGGAAGACAGGAGTGCCTGGCATGCCTCTGGTCCATGGGGTCACGAAGAGTCGGACACGACTAAACAACAACAACAAAAAGCCGCCTTGAGTATGGTTTAAGCTATGGAAAGGCGGCCTACAAATAAAATTACGTATGTAAGTTTTTTAAGATTGCAGGAATGTAGAATTTAGTTTGTAGAAATTGTTTTATGTGTTTTATAATGTATTCATTTATTTTATATCATAAAGCAGTTTCTACATTTGTTAAATACATCTGTCTAGAAGGGGCTCTGTGGAATTCCATTGCGCCAGCTGTCTAACAGACAACACTTATTTCCACAAGTAATGTCTGTTTGTCTACGGTTGTTTTTATGGAAGTATTTCACATCAAGTCTTACCTCTGTTTAGTCCAGTGCACAATCAACCGCTAAACAGATGAGTATACAATGGTCAGCCATTGTTTACCAGGCTATTACTGTAAATGTAACTTTGAGACTCTGTAAGGGACATGTGCCACTATTTTTGTCCTCACAGGGGCACAATTTCTCTAAACACCAATTAATAATTCACTTGTATGCCAATTATCCCAACTCCTCATTATGCAGGAGCTCAATTATTCTTTGCTTTTGCAGCAACCCTATTAAAACTATATTATTGTAGGTGAGGTCTGAGTCATATTTATAAGGTCAGAGAATGCACAGCAGTAAACTTAACGCAAGACAGTTTTAATGTGCTGTCTTATATTTAGAGGGATGCAGAATAACTCTTGTTCTTAGGAAGCAGCTCAGCCGTTACTCCGGATCATCATACTGGAAGAAACTGAAACTCAAGTAGGCAACACATTTATGTAGCACAAAAAAACTTTCCAGAATTAACTGCATCATTAATAAAGATACGTATAGCATTTCCACTAGCTGTAATAGTCTCTAGGTAGCAAATTTTGAACACAGCACCATCTGGTGGTTGTTTGCCAATCTTACACTGCACACTCCCTTATTTGATAGAAACTTTTAACAGCAACTACAAGGGCATTTTTATGATTGACAAAGAGCACATGCTGATCTCTCTACTAGGATGTACAGGAGCAGAAAGCTTGATCTCAAACAGAAAGTACCGCATGGGACAGTTACTTCTCCTAGTAGAAATATTGTATCTGTGTCCATGTAATAGCATTGGCACAGGGAGGAATTGTCTAGTCAGGGTAGGCCATGCCCCTTGACCTTTTTGAATAGCTTGTGGGCAAGTATGTATTAACAAGGAACTGGAAGACATGTGCTTGCTCCCAGAACTGGGACATGTGCTTGCTCCCGGACTGTGGCAAAGGTGTGGGTGTCGGTGGGAATGCCATCTCCGTGGAACCTAGGTAAAGGTAAAGGGACCCCTGACCATTAGGTCCAGTCTTGGCCTACTCTGGGGTTGCAGCGCTCATCTCGCTTTACTGGCCGAGGGAGCCGGCATACAGCTTCCGGGTCATGTGGCCAGCATGACTAAGCCGCTTCTGGCGAACCAGAGCAGTGCACAGAAACGCCATTTACCTTCTCGCTGGAGCGGTACCTATTTACACTTTGGCGTGCTCTTGAACTGCTAGGTTGGCAGGAGCAGGGACTGAGCAACAGGAGCTCCCCCCGTGGCGGGGATTCGAACTGCTGACCTTCTGTTCGGCAAGTCCTAGGCTCTGTGGTTTAACCCACAGTGCCACCCGTGTCCCATTTTCTTAATCACCACACAACAGCAGTGTTAGCAAGAACATGGCAACCTGCCTGTTCCATGGCATCATTTACCACACATTGAAAAGATATGTGGTTAATGTGCAGTTCTGCTCACTCTGCTTAATGCAAACAAGTCAGACCCCAAAATGGACACAAGAATGAGAGAGACTGCAAGTAGATCCCACTTGGTAGGCAGGTTGCATGTACTAGCCCTAAATCAGATGAAAACGCTGTGGGTTTTAGCACCCTCGTGGCAGCTGGTGGAATTTACTGCACTGTGACCGTGACTGCAATTTCACAATGGACTACAAATACCATCAAAACAGAACAGGCTGAAGGAGATCACCAATGTCATCTTGATTCTCCGAAAGGGAGGGAAAACCCAAACAACTTTATTGTAGAAGTAAATAATAAATCAGTTCTGAAAACCATGCATGCATGCGGCAATAAGGGTAATAGGGGACTCAAAAGAAAACCTTGCATCTGCTGTATTTCCCACAGTGAGATTATCTGTAAATTCCTTTCTAGCAGAAAGATAGAAAAGATTTAAACAAGTATGTAAAGCAGTTTTAGCAGTGTTTTCTCCCAGGTGGCTAGATTATGCCAAACTTCCACCAGAGTATAACAATAAAACAATGAACAGGGTAGTGATACAAATGTCTACTGCAGTTGACACAACGTAATATTATCTTGTGTCGAAAACAACCACCAGAGCAGAAATCTTTTCTGTGTTAACATTTTCCCTTCACCTTTGTAATCTATTTTTTAGAGAAGCACCACCATTCCCACTTCTGAGAAGTCATCCTTGAACTTCATTCTTTCCCCTTTCTTCAAGATTATTTTTTGGGGGGTGGGGTGGGGGTGTTGTAAGTACTTTGTAAACTGTTTTTTTCTATTGAGATCCAAAGTTATGGCAATTAAGATACATTAGTGGCACTCCACAGCTCCTGTGTTTCCCACTGGCAAAAAAATTAGAGGTTTAAACATTCATTCCCTCTGAAATAGTACATGCTGTGCTGTCCTGCGGGCTACTGCATCTGAAATGTATAGAAATCAAACTTCCACTAAGAATCAGAAGAGCTGTAGCAAGGGAAACAGCAGGGGACTTTCCAACAATTCTTACATTTCTAACTTATCTGAACAGGTTGCATTTGAGCTGGTGTGTGTGTGTGTGTGTGTGTGTGTGTGTGTGTGTGTGTGTGTGTGTGTTATTTCCCTTTTGTGTAAATCACCCTGGGATAGATAGATAGATAGATGATAGATAGATAGATAGATAGATAGATAGATAGATAGATAGATAGATAGATGATAGATAGATATTGTTACTGAAGGTCAATGGGAAAATATCTTAAACTTTCATCAAAATATCATTCAGATTTTAAGAGGGTAAAATAGGAACAGGTTTCTTACAATAAATGTGTAGATCTGTTCTGCCTCCATGCTGCCCTGGTGAGAAAAAACACGAGGAAAGCAGCAAAACGTGCTGTTAGAAGCTCACACACATTGCACAGGAATATGCAATTTTCCATTTGCCACACCTTTCAGCTGCCACTCCTAACTTAGTAAAAACGTAATCTTAAACTGCTTCTCCCTGTACAATATTCCAGAAATCCAGTCCTCCTTCAGCTCCTTGGCAAGCGCTACTACTTTTGCTCTTGTCATCTTCTACCTCGACTACTATGGCCCCCTCTTCCCTGCCTTTCTGTTGTAGCAACTTAACTCTTCCATTCACAACTAGGGTAGGATTACGATCTGAAGGCAAATGACACAGCCACCTTACTAAAGTTAAGTGGGTCTGGTCAGTGCTTGGGAGAAGAAGAGTTTGGATTTGATATCCTGCTTTATCACTACCCAAAGAAGTCTCAAAGCGGCTAACATTCTCCTTTCCCTTCCTCCCCCACAACAAACACTCTGTGAGGTGAGTGGGTTGAGAGACTTCAGAGAAGTGTGACTAGCCCAAGGTCACCCAGCAGCTGCATGTGGAGGAGCGGAGACACGAAGCCGGTTCCCCAGATTACGAGTCCACCGCTCTTAACCACTACACCACACTGGCTTCCTGGGAAACCTTTGCCCACTTTCATATAACCTTCAAGTTATATAAAAGAAAGGGATGTATATGTAATAAATGAAAACCAAAACTGCCTCAAAAAATCACCTCTCACATGCAACAATAGCAGCAAGAGTACTTATTGCAAAGCACTGGAAGACTCAAGATTTACCCACACTGGAAGAATGGCAGACACAGCTGATGGACTACATGGAACTTGCGGAAATGACTGGCAGAATTCGGGACCTGGGAGAAGAGACGGCGGAAGAGGACTGGAAAAAATTTAAAGACTATCTACAAAAACATTATAAACTGTATGAATGTTAGGAGAATGCACGATTGAAAGTAACATAGCAGCAGCAAATTTTGTTGTAAGACATATGAGAATAAGCCAGACTATAAGGAAGTGATGAAATTTGAAGTAATATTATGGTTAAATTAAGCAGTTTAATTTATGATAAAGGTATCTGAAATTGGGGACATAATATTCGAAATTTATATAATAAGAATTGAAATAAGCTAATAAATTGCTGTCTATAATTAGGTAACTGAGAACGCAGGCAAGGGTGATGTGAGGAAGTCCAAAGATTATGAAAATATGATATATGAACAACTGTATTTTATATGTATCTTTCTTTTATTCTTTGTTTATTTCTTAACTTTGTTTTAACTTTCTGTGTGTATGGTGATGGTATTTTATATGTTTGGTGGATTATTTGTCCTTTAAAAAATTGCAATAAATATTTTATATATATAAAAAAATCACCTCTCACAATTCTTTCCAGGCATACGGCTTACTTCCTTAAGGGTGACCATTCACTGACAGAAGGAATCTGTCAATAAAACTGAGAAGCAGGTGTTTTTCGGCAATTCCCCCTCCACAGTGCAGTACCCTTCACCCCCGTATATCTGTTCCAAAGAGTTGGGAGTCCTTCCAGAGAAGATTTTAGGGGGTGCTGGGCACTTCAGGGAGGAGGATGAATTCCCTCCTTCCCAGTCTTGCAGACACATTCCTTCCATAATAGGAAATTGCTGCTGGATACCACCTTTGGCTCTCTCTTCCTACAAAGGTGAAACCCAAGCACGTCTAGTTGCCTTTGCACATATTCTTCCTGTTACTCTTATTTATGCATTTATTTACAGGCTGCTTTTCAGAACTAATTAAAACAGCTCAAAGGAAACATTAGAAGAAAAGACAGTGTTAAAAATCAAACAAAGCACTATGAATACAAATACACACCAGGATTAAAAGCCAGCGAAACACAGCAAGCACGCAGTAGAAACACAATAATGTCAATCGTAAATTCCCTTACATAATGATAATAAAAATTCAAGTGCCCTCAGAGGGGCTCGCCAGACTTCCCTGGAGAAAGAATTCCACAACTATAGTATCACTACAGAAAATCTCCTCCTGTTCCTAGTGCCCATCAGTCAGATCTTTGCTAATGCTGGAACAGAGAACCAATCTACTTCTACATACCTCTGTCTCTAACACAGTTTTAGACAGTAAGCTCCTCAGGCCAAAAGCTTTTTTTGTTTAACAATACTGCCTAAGTGTGATGTACATTAATAAGTGTGAAGTGCATTAATATTTGTAACTTAGTAACAAAATTATGAGGGGCTTGGTAGTACACACCTTCATCAGTATTATTATTATTATTATTATTATTATTATTATTATTATTATTATTATTATTATTAATTTATACCCCACCCATCTGGCTGGGCTTCCCCAGCCACTCTGGGCGGCTTCCAAAAAAATATTAAAATACTGTAATACATCAAACATTAAAAGCTTCCCTAAACAGGGCTGCCTTCAGGTGTCTTCTAAAAGTCTGGTATCTTGGAGGAACTAAACAGCTAAGAGAGGAAGAACTCACCTGGCAACAGAAACTACAAAAGTGGGAGAATGTTTTCTCACAATTGAAGCAATACATTGCTTAAGAAGTCAAGGACAATGCATTCAAGGTTAACTTAAAAGACAATTTAATAGTCAGCCTAATATACAGCTATTAGAATCACCTAAATATCACATAAATTACAAAAGAATTGGTATATAGCATAATAGATTTTTTTTTACTATAAAACACATACCTCTGCAGTCCAACAACAATCCTCCCAAAATATCAGTTACAGTCAAACACCAAAAAAGGACATTGCACAACACAATTTCAACTTTTTGAGCCAGAGAAAATGAGGCCAGATTACATTCATTCATTCATGTACATTTAAACTGTAAAATCCCCCCTCCCACCCCTACCAGTTAATCCAGCTCCAGGTGCAATTTCACATGCTTCCATATATTTTCCAGTACAGTTCTCAGAATATTAAAGTGCTTATGTGCACTCTGGTATCATTCATATGCAGGTGTGCAATATTAATCATATTTGGACATTTTAGTTCAAAATCAGTTCAGCCAGTTCAGATATTTTTTTCCAGTGCCAACATTTATACGTTTCAAAAGCATATTTAGACAATGATTTATCCAATGTGTGTAAATGTTCGTTTGTTCCCAAAACCACTGTTGCTTTGTCTTTCCTGTTGCCGGATTTCATGTAAAGATTAATCTCCAACAAACTCTAAATGTACAGGCGTCACTTCTCTAAATGGCAAACAAAAATTAATTTTCTATACCTACATACAAAACTACTCAGAGTTGCTATCTAGGGAAGATTAGTAGAAATATTCATAGTATGAAAGTTGTTTTTTTTAAGTGTGCATTAACTTCAGCTAACAAAACCACAATGAACAATTACAAATGTGCAGTATTTAGCTCCTGGATATATAATGTAATAATATTTCACAGCTGAATGAGTTCATCACTCTAGGCTCCAATTCAATGGTTTACCAGCATGAACAGTACATAGAAAACAGGCAAAACAAAACTGAATGTAAGGCTTTTGGATGGATACGATCTGCAAAAAGCTACACGTTGAGTGAATAAATTATTTACTGCTGCCTTCTTCAGCATCTCCAACCTAAACTCTTATTCAAATTCCTTTCCACACAATATGCTACAGAAGGCTCTCTTCAAAAAGATTCACATATGGCCAGATTCAAGCACCCTAAGGACTGGTTCACAACCACACAAATGAGGTCGCCTCTTTTCAGGAATTGAAATCCAATGCTTCTTTTGAGTACCGGGCAAGGCACATGGATGCATATGATTGTGTATTAAGCCCCCGGGGTTTTGTCGTTGTTGAGTAAAGGCAGTATGTCCACAGAAAGCAAAGTTTTGAGGTAGGGCCACTTGAGAAGGGATATGGGGTGGGTGAGCCAAAGCCACAGTTCCCACCCCTTCAGAATGCCCCGTTCCCAAGTCCTGTTGCTATAGATGCCTCCTCAACCTTTCTGGCTTATTTGGTAACATGCGAGCCAGACAACATAACGGGGGGGGGGGGGGCTTAAGTAATTCATTATGTGATTCACTCATAGGTTTTTAAGCATGGCTCACAATTTACTATTATTGTGGAACTGAGCATAAAGCGTGGCAGTTTTCCGAATGAATTTGTTTTGGATCAAAAGAAGCTAACTATTGAAACCATACTCTCCAACATTAGTGGGACATAATCAATACAGTCATTCAACTCTCCCTTAAAGCATTCCATTACATCATAATAGATGCTACATGAGGTCATTTAAAAGGTACCAAACCTGAAGCAGAAGGCACTCAGCAGGGACGGTTATTGCAAATAGTGTAAACTATATTAAAAAAAATTAAAATAGCTAATATGAACAGGTCGAAAGGAGTGTTTTGTATCAGTTGCAGTCCTTTAAAAGGGCCATAATATAAAGGAATTTAGAAGGGTTTCGGCTCATGGGCTATAGTGGTTGTGCCCTTTTCTCTCTCTCTAGATTAGTATTTAATACTGAAATATGTTTCCCTCAAAATCCGTGCAGTATTTTGCACCCTTAGTCACATTCCTAAGTGACCCTTATTCAGTTCTGCTATGACAGACTATGGCCATGGTGCAATGCACGCTTATTAAGAAATGCCACAAAACACAGAGGGACTTATTTCCAGGTAAGCATGCATAGGACCTACTTGTAACCTGCCAAATTGTTCATTCAATCCACAATTTAAGTGAAAATAGTCTCTTCCTAAAATTTAAGCATCTCATATGGAATGGTATGGAATGTATGGGATACGCAAAAATAGTTCTCCTGTACAATAGAACAAAAATAATTTCAGTTTGAAAATACAGCCTCCATGTGAAAACACAATTATACACAATTTCATAGTTCTGTAAAACTAGTTAGTTAAAATATTTTAACATTTCATAATACCATTATTTTAAATTTCATTTGAATATATGCACCAGGAACCACTAATATCCAAAAATACCAAGAATGAAAATGTTTTGCTATTAAAAAATTATATAATTTAAATTCTTATCAGGTAAGATTGTACATAATTTCCCACAAAATACATTTAAAAGGAGTATTTTCACAAACACATCAGAAGCGATACTAAGAAGTGTCCTTGTGACAAGAGCCAATTTTTCAAAATCAATGTCATTTACAGAGGCTGTAGCTGTGGAGTCATCTTCATTAGTGTTTACATCAGTCATTCTTCCTTCCAAAGAGACACATTTAAATACTCCTTTCGCTACACAAGGGCTCCAGTTTCAAGCCCTGTAGGTGCTCTGATATATACACAAAGTTCTCATAATACACAGGTTTTCATATCCACTTGAATTAGAGGTGGGCGTATCTATTTTTTTGCACATAAAATCAACTTGCCTCCTTCATTAGGTGAATAGGGAAGGCCATGCGTGTACCAGGCATTCCTGTGTACATCCAAGTTCCAACATACACAATAAGCTACAGAATCAGGAAATCTATGAAATAAGAACTTTCACAATTACGTACCCAAGCTTATGCTATTAAAGCATCACTCTACAAGGCTTCCTATGAATAAGAAATGGAAATAATGAAATTAGTCCATAAACAATGGTGAGAGTATACTAACATAAAGGAAAGCATACTATCCTATTCTGAGTTTTTATTCTCTTTTCTCTTTCCTCCTGTGAAAGTCACATAAGTTCTGAATTTACCATTTCTGCAGTCTACATTTGAATGGGCTAGTTTTAGCTGTACCCAGTTTTTAATTTAAAGTACTCTTAACTTCCAACTGAATAAAAATGAGTATAATTCTGTTACAATTGCAACTATAAAAACTGAAAATTAGATAGGAGTGCTTTCTGTAAGGTGATCCTACAATGTTCTAGTTACATTAAATAGTGTAAGCAGCACAGCAATCAACAATTATAATACTAATATTACAGAGCATACAGATTACTGCCCTACAGATGTGAAATGGTACAGGACAAGAAAGAATAAATACCTGCCCTACATTAGACATACCCATGTGTGTATGAGAGTGTATTCTGTGTTGAACAGAAAACAGACACAGATAACATAAGATACTATAGAATAAGCTAATTGTGACAAAGGTAGCTCAATAGGACAGAATAGTGTAACTTTTTCCAGAATATGCTTTAAATTACTTCACAGAACACTGAATTCTTCTAATCACTCTTAAAGATGGTAGTATCACCTTTGACATTGGTTTTTATTAATTAAGGCTCACTTTATAACCTATGTGAAAACTGTTTATCAATGTAGAATTTTTTTGATAGGAAATAAAAAGTCCATGTATATTTACCACATGTTGCTTCCAATTAAAATCAGTATTCTAGTGAACCTTAGAAAGTGAAAACACAAAACTCTGATAAATTCTTATGTCCAATTAGCCAACAAAACACCATACAGTGAAGAAGTATTAGCAGAACACTGAAATTAATCCTAAAATTGTAGCTTTCCTTCTAAAAAGTTCGGGGGGAGGGTGATCAAATGCAGGAGAGACTGTCTGTTTGCATAATTCCCTTACAGCAAGTGGGGCCTGCTCAGTGACAGGAGCCTCTGGTTCTTGGTAGTTTTGAAGTCAAGCAAAGTATTCTCCTTAACGGCACAACTAGAAAATGGACATTTGGTTAAAAAGCATTTTCCAGCAATGTGAATTTTAGGAGGTGGTAGAGGATATTTTTTCCTATGCAAATTAAGTAAACTTAATTTACACAGCATAATTTGTGCTAGATTTTTTTTTCTGATGGCTTATAAAAAGTGATCTAATTTACCTGTGTTTCATAAACAAAGCTAAAAATGTCAAAACTGCCAAGCTTGCCTTATACTGTATTTGCAGCTGGCATCTAGTTATTAATAAACTTACAAAAAGGAAAAAAATTCCATGGAAAAATATAAAGCACTGAAAGATTTTCCAGAAAATTTTCTGATTTGTACAATTTTACATCTTGTATTACTGGATTTGACTGCAACCATTTCCATGCTAGACAGATTCTGAAACATGCCCATGAGAATTGCTGTGGGGTGTCGTGCAATGTCACCTAGGGAGAAATTCATTGTAGAGCTATGCTAATCATTGATTAGCACAAGTACTTAAGCTTGCCAGACAAAACATTCACACTCTACCTCCTACTGCTTTGGGGGGTCTCCTAACAAGAGCCATTGGAGCTAACGAAAGTCCTTGCACAGGCTTCCACTACCAGGACACATTAGTTGAACAAGGTCCATACTCTCCTTTCTGCCTTTTTTATGTTCATGGGGATGCACATGCTGCCAGAAGGAAGCTCTCTTGTATCAGCCCAACGTTTGCACGATAAGGCCCACTTCAAATGCAACGCTAAGAGAGCAAGCAGACACAAGCCTCAGACTCACAAATTCTCCCCCTCCTGTTCTAGCACAAGAAAGCATTTATAGCTACTGTTTATGGTTTGTTCCAAAATGCAGTTTCCCATTATATTGTAATACAAGTAAACTGTGGCTTATTGAAACTACAACATTAAGCCGCAGTGCAATTCTGGTTCAACTGAACTAACTCAACTTTAAAAAAAAAATTTAAAAATCCTGTATTTGGAATTAACAGAAACTGTGATTTGTTCCAAAATGTGGGTGTAAGCTTTAAACATCCTCTACTTGAGTCTCTGGCTTCCATCTGCTTGTATTTACCAATGTGTAGTATTATGTCTGATAAAGCAGTCCTTATTCTCACCATAGGCAATTTAATAATTTTGAAGACCCTGGCTTATAATGGCCATTTTTCAACATGGACTTATTTCTAGTGCTCATACATTCCTTGGATGAGAGGATTTCAAGAGAATGCAACTTAAGAGACTGGAGAGCTCTTTAAATACTCTCTCCAACTGCAACCTCTTAAAACTATCTTAACCACTGGTTGTGCAATTTTAGAAAATTGCCCACACAATGAATGGCCATAGTACTACCTTATTTTTATAACTGACTTTAGACATTGTAGACTCACTAGTATATATTATTTTGCTGTTTTTCTGCAATGTCCAAAGCAACTCCTAGTTGAATATCTAAATATAAAGCTTATAAACAAAATAGGGCACAAAATCTGACACAAATGTTTCAAAACAGCATTTAACATCTTTACATGGCAGACAACTCCTATTTCATTAGTTCTGAAAAACTTTTCAATAGCACTCATAATAAATTACACTGTTCGAGTATACTTTTAAGTTTAGCCATGAAAAGATGAGCATACCTACCCAGTTTTAAGAACGAAGCAGTATGATCACCTCACACTAAAATGCTGGTTCAATTAGAATATAGATTTTTAAGTATTTATCCCTCAGAAATGCTCCAGTTCTAAAGATGTAGTAAACACCTAAGGATAATATTCTAATATTCTCCTAATAACCCGTTATTTAGAGATATGGCTCAGTGTTCTGGCTGCATGGACGGACTCTGATTAAGCTAAAAATATTTAAGGGCATGAGAAAGCTCTACCATTTTATCTGACACAAATCATCCCCCAATTTTAGCTAAGCTTCACAAGTTAAATGAAAGTTCCTACGATTACCAGTTAAATCTCATTAGCTTCTCTCTTACTAAACTGTAAGAAACTACAGAATAATTTTCCTGAGTAAGATTATAAAATACTTGATCATCCTACCAAAAGTACAAAGACAAGTAAAATGTAGAACAATACAAACCAACATATAACAGAATCACAAGTGCAGAAATGTTGTTGCTTTTCATTATAATTGGCCCCCAGTAGAAATCATAGCAAAAAGTTTAAGTATCTAAAATATTTTGAAGGACGGTAATTAAATTCTTCAGACCATGAATATAGCCCTCATCGTGTGTGTTGCTGGGGAACACATGCGCAAAATCTATCATCCTGACTTCAACCTCCATGCTTTCTGGCAGCGTAGTAGGCATGTGGCAGAAAACTTTTTCCAGCTGAGGTATAACATTTCCATTCAGATGTTCTTGTGAAAGGCAAGCACTGCTCTTCCATATGTTGTCTTGTTCCACAGTTTCAACTTGAAGGGAAATTTGACTCTGGTGCCTTTTGTGAAGTGCATACATTTTAGAGAAGCCTTTGCCTACAGAGGTCTCTACCTTGCCATTCTCTGTAGAACTGATGACCCGAATGTTGTTATTATATTCCAATGTACCACCACTTGGCACTTGACCCTTGGACACTCTTCCCTTCTCGACCAGACTGCCATCATTTAACCATGTAGTTGTCATCGGATACAAGCCATCATAGACAAATAGTAAAGAACTTGCATAAAAGTTAAGCTGCTTCTGCTTCTCAAACCACTGCAGTATTTCTTTGATCTTTTGAATACTGGCAGCTACAGCATCTTTTCTCAGGCAGAATCCATTATGGAAAAACTGAGCCACACCTGCAAGAAAGAAACCAGTAAAATTAATAGCCACTGACTGGAAAGTTCAAACTGCAGTATAGCAATGGTGCCTAGCTTCCAAAAAGCAAAATTGACAACAAATTCTCAGCTATTCATATAACAGAATTCAGGTTTAAGTTGCTATTCAGAGTCAGCTGATAATATGCCCCCAAAAATTCAGACAAGTGTCCCAATTCAGATTTCCCATCATCAAAATATTAATTGCAATGTTAAAGGTTTCAGAGCAAGTGTGTCCGATTTATTCTGGTGTTCTCTGGTTCAAGACTCACTTCTTACATGCACTTAAGCAAGCCCTCATCTTTCAGTTTTATCCACCCAATGCATTATGGGAATACTATAGCATGATCACATCTTCCACACATTTTACTTGTGCAAATTCAATTGTACACACTCAGCTCAGGCAGCAGTTGCCTTCTGGATAACAGTTACAGCAGACAAGGAGGGAAGACTAAGACAGAAGGGAGGTGAGAGGCAGACAGAGGAAGAAGAAACCCGCCTCTCTCAGCTGCATGGTGAGCAGGGAAGTGAGGATGAAAAAAATCCCAGCTGCAGAAGGGAAGAGAGAGGCCAACCTAGAGACATACAGGCAGAAGCAAAAGGCTGGAACAGTGTTGCAGCTTCTGCCTGCCTCTTTCCCTGTCTGCCTTTCTCCTCCCTTCTGCAGCTGAAGGAACCAGGTTTCTTCCTCCTCCATCTGTTTCTACTGCTTCCCCACTCGTCTTGCTGCCAAGGCAAGATTTCTTCTTCCCCTGGCAGTGGGGATGCAGGGAGCTCCTCTGTGAGATCCCCGCCCCCCTTCCAGCAGGCAGCTTTTGACTATGCACAATTCTGCATGCGTGTGCTGCTTCTGGAACAGAACCCTTAAGTGAGTTGTGATTGCACTGTACAACTGACCTAGTTTCCAGGATTATTGTGAGAGTTTATGGGAATCGCTTTAAACCCTCAAAACATACTATCAATGCTCAGAATTTATAACTAAAGAGCTGGGACTGCACTATAAAATATTCATGGGGAGCAATCCTATAGCAGGATCTCAAGTTAGGATGAGCAGGTTAGGATCCAGTGCATCTCCATGTGAGTTAGGAGGTTCCTGGCATAAGCAGGCTGTGCTGTCTTAACTCCCTCATCCGAAACTAAGTCAGAGATACACGTATTTCCCCCATCTGAACTCTCCTACCTTTAACCCCAAGTCAGAATGATCCCACTTTCTTCCCTTCCCTGGCAATCCTGCATGCTAGAGGGTTTTATAATATTGTCCTCAATTTTCTTAACTATGAGACAAGCTACATGTAGTTTATAAGCACACAGTCTCGTAATAAAGGCCTAATAGTAGTACTACAACCTGGTCTAAATCCAAACATTACCATCTTTTACTGTCTCTTTCGTTAAGCCTCTTCCATAGTGCTGGTTTTGCGTCTCATAGCTGTCAGAATGGGCGCGATAAACCTTAAAACACACAAAATAATAATGTAATTTTGCCATCTGATTTCTGAAAAAATGTCTTTGTCCTAGGACTAGTTCCAATGTACTCTTCAGCATACAAAAGAAGGGGTTTTTTTTCAAAATGCATTATCCACACATCTCTGAAACTATTTCATGAGCTGGATCTATCTAGCAATCCAAACTCAGCAAGTTCACGTTGAAAACATGATAAACTTTGTATATTCAGATATAGCTTTTTCAATGGAATAATACATCAGTGAGATGTTATGCTATATACCTCTCTATACTTTACAGTCCAATAACAAGAAACCAGTGCAAATAAAGTTATGGGTGTTCAGAATGTCTACTCCGATGCCCCAGAATCAACTGGCCTATGTAGTCTTCGGATATAGGCCAGTGACAGAGGATAGCTTAGTATTCTACAGGGGATCTAAACTCAGACATATAAGTTTATGACCAAGCATCATTGCAAAACAAGTCTGTCTGGAAAACAATAAACATGCTGCATAAAAATAGAAATCAAATGAATATAAAAATATGTGTGCATATAACCACTAACAGCAGCAAGTTTAGGGGAAAAAAAATATTATCTAGAATAAGATCACTAAACCAACATTTAAATTATATGTGTTACATGGGACAGCAAATGAACTGATACTTATTTTTCATTCTCAGTAACTACACAAACAGAAGCAGTTGACAGTGCATCCAGCAAGGTCCACCAGAAACCCAGCCAAATGGGCAGGGTATAAATAATAAAATTATTATTATTATTATACAGGCTTCAGACCATGGTGTTCCAATTAAAATCTCAGAGAGATGCATATAGACATAGGAAATACAGAATATATATATATTTGCAATCTATGTCTCTATCCAAATCTGCCCATTTTCATTATATTAAAGGAACAGATTTTTTTGCTGACATATTTTACTCCAATCCAGAATGTACATAGGACATTTATTCTGCTACACCAGATCTGAAAGTTAAGCACAAATATAGGGCTGTGTCAGGGAACTGCCATCGGAGCTAGAGGCGGAGGAAAGGCTCCAGAGGGATGCCGGAGAGGGTCCCAGTAGGGAGAGGGGCAGCCCATTTGCTGGGGAAGGAAATCAGCGTAACACCAGTGGAGAAGGGGGGCAGATGAGGGAATCGGAGAGGAGGCTCCAAGACTCCTCGCCGGAGACCAGCAGAGAGAGTATGGGTCCTCCGCTGCCCACACCCTCCCTGCGCAGAAGGCTTCCGCGCAGGGAGACTAGGCGGAGACTAGGCGTCAAAGAATTTTTGTGCTGGAAGAAGTTCAAGAAACGCCCACTGACGGATTCTGCCAGCGACTGAGACAGTCACAATGCTAGCGGCTGTTCAGTCAGAAAGGGTTCAACCAGGTAACCTAGCCAGGAGTGGCGGCAACTTACGCACGAGCAACCCCTAAACCCATTACAGGCTGCTTTAACAGGGAGTCTGGGAATGGTTGGAACCCAATTGACTGAGGTCAGCAAGATTATGATAAAGGAATAATACACTTCTCCCACCAAATGTTAATGAACATGTGTTTGGCACTATAAGAAAGCAACTGGACAGCAAAATAATACTAAAGAACTTGAACATCACATACAGTACAGAACATTAATAGCTCCCTAAACATCTATGAACACAGACCAAAAATGCCTGTCAAATTCAAGTGCCAAACAACATCATCCACCTTCAGTAATACACTGATAAAATATGAGGTCTCTATGGGGACCAAACAGAAAACATGTTGTTTCTTTTCTTCTACTTGGCTAGGGAAATTACAATTATTATCTATTGCCTGAAGGCTAATTTTTAAGGTTTTGAAAGCCAAATCTTTCACATTAAAAGTCAATTAATGCTTCACTAACACAATAACACAATGCTATGCAAGACTGTTGCAGTTTATCACCATGCTGCACCAAAGGCCTGAAGGGATAGCCAAGCTATCAACACAACATGTTAGCTCTCTGGAGGACTGCTGTGAACAGCTTAAATTTCTGAATGCAACCCATATGAAGTTATGAATATGAAGTTAATAAATCTAGCTATTTGCTGGTGTTATTGAGTAGAACAATGAAATGGTACTTAAGTATGGGGTGCAAGAGGCGGAACTACTGAGAATATAATATGATAAAGGAGGAAGGGTAGAGCTGTATGAGAAAACCAGGGAGATAAAAAGAAATATATTATCAAAGTCCACATCTTGACAAAGTACAATCTTCTTTATAAAAAGAAAAAAGAAAATCTTGAAGATGCTGTTCAGATTATTGTACTCAAAAAAGAAATCAGTAATAGGTCTTCCTTTCGATCGCCAACCCTACCCACTTCTTTTCTCATTATTATTATTAATGAGAAGTTAATGCAGATTGTCTCAATTCAGTCACCTACATCTCCCTGCAATAAGGGAAGCAGGGAATACGGCATGATAGAAAAATTCAAACCCAAAGCATGCTGACTCCTAACATCTTTCCGTGGGGAAAATATCATCTATATACACAAAGTATCAAATGTGGTGACAGTGATAATAATACAACAAAACAACACCATCACAAACTGGCTTATAAGTATAAAACCAAATTTACTAAAATAGCTAGAATAGAGATAGACTTATAACCATTCAAACAACAAACATACTAAGGTGCCATGTGCATGACAAAGCCTGGAGATACTGTAAACATGGAGTGGATAAATGTACAACTCTATCTTAACAAGTTACATGTAGAGTAAACGTTATACAGACTGGATAAATGAACCGTTCAAAAAGTAGCGTAAGCCCAATCACAGAACGGCAACCCCGTGCCAACACAACGGCAAGGGTAGCACACTGGAGAATATGAAAAAGTTTTTCAAAGCTGTTTTTCAAAGATTGAACTGGATGAGATGTTCTTCAATGGGTCTTGAGTTGGAAACACAAAGCTGTGTACATGGATCAATCATGGGAAGGAAAATCAAAGTCACCACCCTGGTGAGAATAACGCAAGTAGCCAAAAGGAGCTCGGGGTCGCATAACTAGTTAGCCTGCCAGAGTCTCGTTCGTTATCTGGATGTTACTCTTGCCGTTGTGGTGGCACGGGGGTTGCCATTCCATGATTGGACTTACGTTACTCGTTGAACGGTTCATTTATCCAGTCTGTATAACATTTACTGTACATGTAACTTGTTAAGATAAGAGTTGTACATTTATCCACTCCATGTTTACAGTATCTCCAGGCTTTGTCTTGCACATGGCACTTTAGTATGTTTGTTGTTTGAATGGTTATAAGTCTATCTCTATTCTAGCAAATTTGGTTTTATACTTATAAGCCAGTTTGTGGTGGTGTTGTTTTGTTGAAAATATCATCTAAACATAATTTTAGTTGCCCCCATGTTGTCAAGAGCATAAAAAGATTTAAAATCCAATGAAGAACTGCATCTTACCCTCATGCCTAGCACCAAGAACCCAATCTCTTCCATTAATGGGTACTTGCTGACTTGTTGCTTAATCTTCTCAGCGGAAGCATATGGATCATAGCTTTTCTGGCCTATTTTTACATCCATTATACATGGCTTTTTAAATCTGTGTGTCACATCTTCCAGTTTCAGGTACAAATCTGTTAACAATTCAGAATAAACCAGATCAATGTCATAATCTAACCAACCCAATCATTAGAGGTCAGTGGAAAGGACACAAGTACAGGAGTGGCTCAAAGATGACGTCCTCCTGGTTGTGGTATATTACAACAAGCATTATATTAACCATCTAATTCCCAACAATGATTCTTTTTAGTCTGTGATTTTATTTCATTGTGTATACTTTTATATCCCTTCTCACTATCAGACAGTGTTGTATAAGTTAATATAATAGTATAAATTTTTATAAATTATTTTTATTATGAAATCTGCTGTCCAGGTCAGCTTCAGCCTCCTGTGTAAGAATGTAAGTAATTACAGTAGCCATCCTTTCAATGAAGCAAATTGTAACTAACATTCTGAGAAAGTATAAAATGTTAAAAGATAATAATAAGCCCTTTAGCATGCTTTAAATTGCCAACATTTATTCTTGGCAGTGGTCATTTTATTATCTTCTTGCAAGACTACTGTACCCTACTAGTGGTACCCCTGTTGCTGTTAGAAGTAGAAGGTGTATTTTGACATACAAATTCTGCAATAGACCTAAATATGCTAAACTGGATCTTACTGAAGAATCAATTGAGTTTGCAGAAAACAGCCCTTATTTACATGACATTTTTCCATCTACAAAGCATAGCAATATATTGTTTCATGATGTTCCACATGATAGTGATTTATCACGCTGTGCTCGGGTACTTAGTTTCTGGCATTTTCAGAACCATCTCCCAAGCAGTTGCCAAAAACTTAGTGCTTATTGCACTTTCTAACAGCATTACCATTGGGTGCAGTAGGTGATGACCAGGTTCCATAATATTTTGGCAAATATTTTTGGAGTTCTAGAAACACAGAGTCTTCACAGTCAGCAGCATACACCTGAAATAAAAGAAATATGATTGAACTGCAACAAACCACTCAATTCCCTCTTGTGGCAGACTACATTTGGATATTTAGAACTTATGGGGGGAATCCAACATCATGCTAAGGTAATCTTCAGCACAAGCATTTAGGCTTGCCAGATGGAACAATTCATTCTCATACCCCTGCACGCTGTCCCAGCGCTTCTTCCAACCACCAGCACCCAACCAGTTTCAGGGGTACACAACCTAAAGACCTTGCCCAGGGCTTCCACTAACAGGACTTGTTAGTTGAATCTTACCCTCTGTACAGTGGTGCCCCGCAAGACGAATGCCTCGCAAGACGGAAAACTTGCTAGACGAAAGAGTTTTCCGTTTTGGAGGTGCTTCGCAAAACGAATTTCCTATGGGCTTGCTTCGCAATATGACAATGTCTTGCGAGTTCCTGCTGGTTTTTTTTCCTTTTCCCCCTTTTCTAAGCTGCTAAAAGCCGCTAATAGCGCTAATCCACTAATCCGTCAATGGGTTTGCTTCGCAAGATGAAAAAACCGCTAGACGAAGAGAATCACAGAACGGATTCTTTTGTCTTGCGAGGCACCACTGTATGTTTAAAACCTCACACTCAATGAGAAATATCCATTTAGAAAGGAAACAAAGTGTCTCTCAGAATAAATGCTGTAAATTGTGCCAGAACGTTTGACTACTGTTAAGTCTTTTATAAAAAAAATAAGTATTTTGCTATCAAAAAACCCCCACCCCAAATTGAAATTCAGAGTTTGACAGCACTAAAGCACACCAATGTGTGCTTAGGGATCCTGTGCAGCATGAGTCAATCTAATCAAAACATTCTTAGGTGTACTAGTGACAGGATGGGGCACAGGGAGACAATCTGGTCTCCCTTTCACCTTCAGTTATGGCAAAATCAAGTATGAGGAGGATAATCTTTCAGTGATGAATTAATCAATTGCATTCTCCCACCCCACCCCAAATTCCTAAACTAAATGGCCTTTAAAAGATTATATTGGATTGGTATAACCCTAGAAAGCATCCAGTAAATACAGGAACTCTTAACATAGCCTACCAACTGTGGGTTTACGCTTCCAAGTAGGGGTGGAGGAGGAGGGGAAGGTGAAGTAGAGTGGACTGCAAAACTTGTGTACTGTAACATTAGCAGCTTTATCATTGACTGAATGATTAAAGTGCAATTAAAACAATTAAAGTGCATTGTTTCTACTGCCATAAGATACCTGATTTTTGTTAGAGGGATGCAATTATTTATTTTGTTCATGACTTGTCATTCAATTGCAGCAAAGCCACATCATCAATGAAGAACAGAAAGAATATTAAAACATGCAACTCAACAACTAATTCCTAATGTGACACCAATGCAATTTTAATTTTTTTTATTCAATATTAAATTTTGACCCTTAGTTGGCAATAACAACTGCAGAGGCAAAATGCTGAGCAAGTACTTTTCAGAGACAGACAGAAAGACAGTCAGTCCTGTTATTCTAGTTACACTTAAAAAGGAAATGAACAAGACCATTTACAAATTACTGTTGTCCATTATATATACTTATAAAGGAAAAAATGCCTTCAAACTCTTGCCTGCCTGAACTATTGGATTTTCTGTCACCAAGAGAAACCAGGTGACAGATCACAGGCTGCCTTGCCTGTCTCCTATGTAGGTCAGGAAAAAGCTGAAGCTTGCTAACAGGTTAATTCTAGGACTCTAAATTATTATTGTTAACACACTACAAACTCTGGTGAATTTATTCCTTTTCTAAATCCCCCACCCCCTAAAAACCAAGTCAATATAGACATCCAGCTATAGGAATAGTAAAATAATCAAATTACTTATACTGAAGAAGTTATAAGGTCTGATTAGCAGGAAAAAAATACTTTGTTATAGGAGACATTTCCTAAATGAGGATCACACTGTTTTTGGCTTTAATAGCGAATGGAGTCATTTGCAACCAAATGTTTCAGCACAAACTGTTCCAAGAGCTCATATATTAATGAACTATTTACATTTTCTCTCCACGTGCACACTAATGTTACTTTAGGCAACTCTGGTAGAAAGTACATAATCCACTCTGACTCAACCAAACATATGTTGTAATTTCATTCCCCAAGAATGATTTCAACATTTATTTGCAATATTAGTTTGTTCTACTGACAACCAAAAGTTAACTTCAAAGATGTGCCACCTATGCCATGAGATCCAGTAACTAGCTACATAACCCCGGGTTCCTGTACAAAGTGATTTCAAGGAAACAGGGTAGCAGGAGCATTCTAGTACCCCCTTAACCAAACTGGCTTTTACTCCAATATCACACCTTATTTGGTGCAATGTACCACTCCCTCTTCAATGCATAAACCAGTCTTCGTTCCTCCAGAGGCTCCATGCCTATATAGGCCCCTAGATAATCAAATAAGCAGTTGCCAATGGGGCCACATCACAGCTAGCATGAAGCTCACTTATAGAATACAGTCATACCTTGAGTTGTGAACACTGCAGGTTGCATGTTTTCGGGTTACGGACCGCGCCGAACCTGGAAGTACCGGAACGGGTTACTTCCAGGTTTTGGCACTCGCGAATGCGCAGAAGCACTAAATCACACTTTGCGTATAAGCACCGAATCGCATCACGCGCGTGTGAAGACACAGCGCTGCGGGTTGCAAACGTGCCTCCCGCATGGGTTACGTTGCGAACGTGACCCACGTGGGAGGCACATTCGCAACCCGAGGTATGACTGTATAGAAAAACAAGGGGAAAGTTATGGATAGATGCCCAACAACTAGACAGGCACATGATGAAACTACCAGTGTGTCTGCTGTGTACACAAGATGACCTCTGAGACTGTCAATAAAGGGATGCACACCAACATTACTGACAATGGAAGACATCAAACACTAGTCATACTCAAGACCCACTGATGTCATAAGCTCCACAGTATGTCATCTTCCTCCCATATCTATAACCAGTCTCTGGCACTGATCAAGACTACCATATTGAGTTTGCCATTTAGAGTATGTGCTAAGTTGGGACAGTAAGGTTATGCACACAGGTTCCCAGTGATAATTAAACAGAGGGGTGCTTCAATTCAACCAAAAAAAAGCATAACTTCAGTTAGAGGATGAATCAGAAAACAATTACCTTGTTATAGAATTCTAGTTCTCTGGGCCCTCGAGGTGGTGGCTGCAATTGTTTGAGGACTGTGCCATCAGGATGCTGCAGGATGCCTGGGAAACAACAAATACATTTATTCACATCTTAACTTCAGCATGCTTTTGAGTCCAACTATGGTAACATAATCTAGTATATATACTAAATGTTCAAAAAAACCCAAAAGTTCTTGTTAGGGGGAAAAGTAAGAGTTCGTGTTAGGAAGCAGCTTTCTTTAAATAAAATCAATAAAACAGAGAAAATACACCTTACCTTTAGAGTCTGGTACTTATCCTGAAGACCAGGCAAATCTTTCACACATTGGCCTGGTTTGCATGTAATGCTAAGCCATGATTTGTTTAACAAATCAGTAGTTAACCATAAATTATCCTACATATTTGTCAAACTATGGTTTGTTTCTCCAAAGTTTGGTCTGTTTCCCATCTGCTATAGCCTCATGCATTTGTACCCTGGTGAGCATCTGGAGTGGAGTAGCCAAGCAAACTATGGCTAAGGAAAGTGCTGAGCTCACATGTAATGCCAAGCCATAGCTAAAACGAAGACAGGCAATAAGCAACAAGCCATGGCTTCAAATCATGGATGACTGGCAATAAGGAAACAATAGATAAGCTGCTGGGAAGGGTTCACACGTAATGCTGAGCCATGGCCTAGCTACACAAGAACCAGGACAAATGCAAAGCAAGAGTTTTGTTATTTTGCAGCTAACTTCTCTGCTATTTTTCAATCACCAAAACACTGTTAGTTCTGAACAGTTTCATCTCACTGAAGTTTCTTCACAGCAGTGGTAACTTAAAATTTAATCCTTAAACATTCATTTGCAACTACTGGAATAAGCCCTTTGGAGCCAAATGAAACTTCAGTATCATGTCGTTTTTTTTCTTTCTAATGATGTTATTAAAGACATTCAAGACAGGCAATATTAATACAACCACAACGTCACAAATTAAAATTGAGACTCATTCTAGGCTGCAGTACAGTGGTGCCTCGCAAGACGAAATTAATTCGTTCCGCAAATCTCTTCGTCTTGCGGTTTTTTCGTCTTGCGATGCACGGTTTCCCATAGGAATGCATTGAAAATCAATTAATGCGTTCCTAGGGAAACCGCCTTCAGACCAGGTCCGGGGACAGTCTGTCCCCGGACCTCTTCTGAAGGCTGGGGGGGGGGACAAGGGCTTTTCTTCCCACCCCCAGCATTTTAAAAAACCCTGGGACAGCGGAGGACTTCTCCGCTGTCCGGGGCGATCTTAAAATGCTGGCGGGCGGCATTTTAAAATCGCCCCGGACAGCGGAGGACTTCTCCGCTGTCCGGGGCGATTTAAAAGCCCCTGGGAAGGCAGGCAGGGGGGACAAAGACTTTTGCCCCCCACCAGCCTTCAGAAGAGGTCCTGGACCTCTTCTGAAGGCGGGCGGGGGGCGAAAGTCTTTGCTCCCCCCCGCCTGCCTTCAAAAGGTGTCCCCGCGGCGGCGGGAGGTGTCCCCTGCCCCCCGCCCGGCTTCGGAGCACCGGGAGAAGCGATCTCCCCGCAGCCCCTTGCTGCAAAAGACGTCCGGGGGAAGCGGGGAAGAAGCGCTTCGCTTCCCGCTGCCCCCGGACGTCTTTTGCAGCAAGGGACTGCAGGGAGATCGCTATCTCCCCCCAACCCCTTGCTTCAGAAGAGGTTCGGGGGCAGCGGGAAGCGAAGCGCTTCGCTTCCCGCTTCCCCCGGACGTCTTTTGCAGCAAGGGGCTGCAGGGAGATCGCTATCTCCCCCCAGCCCCTTGCTTCAGAAGAGAAGACCCGCTGTCCCCGGGGCAAGCTTCGTTTTGCGAAGCAAGCCCATAGGGAAATTCGTCTTGCGAGGCAACTCGAAAACGAAAAAACCTTTCGTTTTGCGAGTTTTTCGTCTCGCGAGGCGTTCATCTTGCGGGGTACCACTGTATTACCATTAGGACAACAGACTACAATAAATGTTATCTCCACTAGTTGAAAAATAACCAAGGTTTCTATTTAGTAATGGTTATAGTTATAAAAATCAGCCTTTGGACTTTATTATTAGTAAAAGTAAAAGTAAAACTTTAGCGTCTAGGTAAAATTGAATATGTTATTTTCAGCAATAAATCTTTGTTGTTATCACGGTCACATTATGCAACCCTGAGTGAAGCCACAATCAAAACCACTTTGTCAGACAAGCAAAATGTGAGTGTTTACCCCTTCCCAACCTCTATGATAAATTCCCTTTATTAAGAATTTTAAGTAGAGCACATGTCAGAACAGCTTTTTTCTAGTATAGTGAAAAGAGCAACTCTCATAGGAGTCTCTCCACTTTTTGAAATTCTGTGTGTGCTAGCAACTAGGGAAAGGAAATTTAAGGTAAGAACCTGGGACAGTGATAAGAGAAGATCTTCTCAGTGATGACCCCAATACTTCATAATTATTTGCTCATGAAAGACTACTTCAGCCCAAGTTTGTTTATTTTTCGAAAGCAAAGTTTTACTACAACAAATTTTTAACTGGGAAACTTAAAAGGGTATTTTAATGTGCTCCACTGTTTCAACAGTTTAATAGTGGAATATATAGGCTGTCATGTTTACTTTTTTGTATTTGTGATTCTATGATTTTATGTATGGAAACCATACATAAAGCCCTGCTGGATCTGACCAGTTCAGCATTATGCTTCCCACATTGGCTACCAGATGCCTATGGGAAGCCCATGAGCAGGACATAACTGCAGTAGCACTATCTTCCAACTCTACAATTTTATGATTCTATGATTCAATCCTAGCTGGCATTCAGAAGCATACATACTAGCTCTGATACTGGAGGAAATATAGCCAGCACAACAAAAAGCCATTGGTATTCTTATATCCCAAGAAAACCTATGGAATAAATAAAGTATAAATATAATATAGACTGATATAGTAGATCTCACCTTATGAATATGTGAAGTGTTTAAAAAGTATCTTTCATTCACAGAACTCTAATATACATGACACTCCACAGTAACAATACAAAATCAAGGAGCTTATAATCTAAATTTAGCAGTGAGGAGTTGGGAGAACAGAAAAATACATGGGATGGAATAAAATGCAGTTACGCTAACATAAGGAGGGCTGTAAGCACTCAAAAAATAAACCCTGAAAATCTGCACCAAGGTAACCCCAGATCTGCATCACACACGCAAAAATATCTTGTGATCTGTGTGAGTTATGCAAATGTAGGAAAGTTGCTTATTTTCTTGTTTTAAATATCATTCAGTCACCACTTTAGGTTCTGAGATTCCAGAAGGCATTAACCATGCATTTTCATACCTATATTTGTAGTCCACAAGGGCTAGAAACACTTTTTTAAAAAGATCTGGAAGCTAAATTCTGCAACCACTACCAGGTACATGCCAGAGCCCTGAACTTCAACTTCTTATAATCCATGCAAATTTGTTATTCCTGAAGTTGACTGCAACAGGGATAGCAGCTCTCAATCATGGTTTCCACACACCCCTCCCTAAAGAAGAGATACACATTATGACCTTAGAAGGATGTTGGCTTAAGCAGAAGTCAGTGAGGAAGGTTAATCATGAAAACTGCAGCTAAACAATCTATGTTCTCACTTTAAAATCCTCTCCTTTCAGGAACAAACCAGTTTTCTTGTGAAATCCTTGCTTTCAGTTGTTCCATTTGAACCTTTGCTTTTGTAACTATCTGTTCAGTTTCGGTTTCAGTTTCTGTTAATTGGTTCTCGTGGGAAACTTGCAGATTCTAGCTTCACCAATTAACTCCAGCTGGTGTCAATTTACTCTTGGCAGAAAGCCCAGGTCTGCTTGACCTAGAAACTACTCACTCTGATTGGTTAACGAGCAGCACTCAACTCTGTTATCTAGGGATTGCTAGCACAGTTTGATGTGAGGTGTGTTAGGAGTTAGAAGTGCTGTGTATGGTTATGAGAGAGAGAGAAAGAAAGATAGGATTTATTTGCTTTTATTTGTATGCAGAAACTCTGCTGGTTTTATTTTTCCTTTTAATAAATCCTGTAAATAGTTATTCTGAGTCTAGCTGACTAGTCATTACTGCCGCAACTAGCTTCTTCGCTGTGCAGGAAAACTCTGCTACGTTTGGGCTAAAGCCAGTAGGGCTATGCCTGACACTCCAAAGTTCCATGAGGTTATGGGCATTGTGCTGCCAGCCTGAGTTGCGGTGGTGCCAGCATCAACGGCGTTGGTTCCAGTAGTTCCAGAAGTTGTTGTTCTCTGGCTGGTTCCTGACCGTGGTGAGCTGGTGACGCAGCGGACACAAGGACAACAGCTGCAGCGTGTGAGTGCTGGGTGCTGTGGTTCCTGTTTTCTCTCTCGGTGGTCGTGAGTAGCTGGTTCCGGGTTCCAGGGACATCGCTCTCAAGATGGCCTCACAACCAGTTCAGATGGCTTTTGAGCGTCTGAATGACTCCAATTACTTGCTGTGGTCGGAACGCATGCAGGCAGTGCTGCAGAGGGATCGTCTCTGGCAAGTGGTGAGTAAGTTTCCTGCGAAGCCTGATGATGAAGACCTCGATAGAGACCAAAGAGCAAGGGCCACAATTGTCTTGGGGCTGGAAGATTCCCAGTTGCCGTATGTGAGGGGAATCAAGACAGCTAGAGGTGTGTGGCAAGCACTTAAAGAACTCCATGTGCGTGAGACAGCGGTTTCCAAGCTGTTCATTCGCAAGGCATTGTACAAGGCAATGTTACAGCCTGGGGTTACAATGCAGGAACACCTACACAGTTTACAGTTAAAGTTTGCTGCGCTACAGGAAAGAGACTGTGCATTAGACCAGCAGGAGAAGGTGGCTATTATTTTGAGTTCTCTCCCGGAAAGCTGGGATAATTTAGTTTTGTCTCTAGAAGGCATACAGGAGCGTGATTTATCAGTCAGTTACGTTACTGGGCGTTTGATTGAAGAATGGCAGAAGAGGCAAGAAAGGTCGTTGGCTGCAGAGGCTTCTACAGGTGGACGGTTTGGAAGGAGTTCTCATGCCGTGCCAGAGGTGAAGCAAAAGCAGCGTACTGGTGAGGAGTCAGCGTTTGCTGTTAGGCATTGTTTCCGATGTGGGTCTTCAGCGCATCTAAAACGACAATGTCCGGAGTTGGTCAAGTCTCAGTTGCCGGTGCAGGAGCAGAGACGAGATCAGCAGCAGCAGCAGCAGCAGCAGCGTAAAAGGAAATTCTTCAAACGAAAACAGTCGGCTCAGCTGGTGACCGGCGAGGTCAAGAGTGCTGATGAGAAACAAGCGGTCTGGGTGGTCGATTCGGGAGCGTCTCGCCACATCGTGAATTCAGATGAATTGTTTGTTTCCAAGAACTCAGCACAGCGCAGCCAGGTGGCTCTAGCAGACGGAAGTACTTCTGAAGTGATTTCGGGGGGTGCAGTTTTTGTTCCTTGTCTTCGTGAATGCCTGCAAAATGTACTTTGTGTGCCGTCATTAAGGAGCAATCTGATGTCTGTAGATTGTTTGCTGAAAGCTGGGTTTAAAGTGTATTTTGAAGGAGACAGTTGCATTATTAAGAAGGCTGGTGAGATTTTAGGCACTGCTAAGTCAGAGGGAGGCTTGTTTTGGCTTAAAGCAGGATCTCAAGTTGCAGCAGTAGTCAGTAAATCTCAGCCTACAGTGAATAACAAAGCTATACATGACAACTGTGTGCACTTATTGCATAGGAAAATGGGGCATGCTTGCTGGAAAAGTGTACTAAAAATGTCTGAATTGGCTGATGGGGGTAATTTAAAGAGTTGTAACAAGTACCTTGATTGTAATGTTTGTAAAAAGGTTAAAACCCACAGAGTCTCTTACCCCAGAAGTGACAGAGTTAGTGAGTCACCGCTACAGCTGGTTCACATGGACGTAATTGGTCCATTTGCTGTAAGCAGGGGTGGATCGCGTTTTTCACTAACAATTGTGGATGACGCCACGCGTTACTCCTGGGTTTTCCCCATGAAAAATAAGGGTGACGTGTTCACTAAGTTTAAAGGCTGGGTGGCATCTGTGGAAAGATTTCTGTCCATTAAACTCAGAAGGATTCAGACGGACAGAGGTGGCGAATTTATGTCAAATGCCTTTAGAGATTGGTTACAAAAGCGTGGCATTGGGCATAGAAAAACGAACGTTTTTTCCCCAGAGGAGAATGGCGTTGCAGAGCGAAAAAACAGATCTTTACAAGATATGATGTTTGCCATGCTTGATGATGCTGATTTGCCCATGTCTTATTGGGGGGAGAGCATGCTCACCGCGTGTTATCTCCAAAATAGGCTCTTTCATCAAACAATAGGTACAACCCCGTACTTTAAATTGTTTCAGAAAAAACCTAAAATTGACCATTTGCATGTGTTTGGATCAAAAGCCTGGGTATTAATTCCGAAACAAATGAGAAAGAAGGGAGATCCTAAGACCAAACAGTTAGTGTTTGTGGGTTACCAGGAGCTGGGAAAAGGTTTCCGCTTTGCTGAAGGGACAAATGGCATTGTGATCTCCAGGAATGCCAGTTTTTGTGAACATAGTGGCTGGGAGAGACTACATGCCAATACTGAGGTTTGGTTTGAACCTTCCCAGGAGCTTCATGACTCTGAAGGTAGACACAGAGAATCAGAGTCTGAGGGGGAGGAAAGTTCAGATAAGAGCTCTCAAGAAAGTGGAGTTAGCCAAAGACCAGTTGCTAAGCAACAAAAGAGAAGTCGTAGTTCTGAGGAGGAAAGTGGGTCAGAAGAAAAATTTTCTCCCAGAAGATCTAAAAGACAAAACAAAGGAGTGCCTCCGGTGCGTTTTTCCCCAGATACTGCAAATGTGTTTAGTGTAATTGCAGAACCCAAGAGTTTTCAGGAGGTGTTAAAGTTACCAAAAGAGGAGGCAGAGCGCTGGAAACAGGCAATGGAGGAAGAGATGTCCTCTCTGAATGAGCACAAGGTTTTTACACCAGTAGCAGCGCCTGAGGGGGCAAAGATTGTAGGCTGCAGGTGGGTGTACAAACTTAAACCTCTGGTGACAGGAGAGTACAAATACAAAGCTCGTTTAGTGGCTCAAGGATATTCTCAGAGGCCTGGAAAAGATTATGACGAAACTTTTTCCCCAACTGCTAAGGGGGACAGTGTAAGGCTGATTTTAACGCTTGGAGCAAAGAGAAAACTCCTGTTAAACCATTTTGACATTCAGACTGCATATTTACATGCATCAATATCAGAAGACCTGTATCTAGCCGAACCGCCTGGTTATGAGACAGGTTCCAATAGAGTGTTGAAATTAAACAAAGCTCTATATGGTCTCAAACAGGCTGCAAGATCTTGGAACAAATGTTTCCATGAGGCCTTAGTGTCATTTGGTTTCAAGCAGAGTACAGCTGACAATTGTGTTTATGTACGTGGTACAGGCAGTGATCAAGAGTTTTGTCTGATTTATGTAGATGATGTATTGTATGCCTGTAAAACAGATAAACAAACTAAAAGGTTTGCCAAGCAATTGTCCAGTAAGTTCAAAGTGAAAGACTTAGGCCCGGTTAGGACATATCTAGGGTTGGAAGTGTGCTGGGCCCAAGATGGCAGCTGTCTAATTAGTCAGCAGAACAAAGTTAAACAACTACTGACTACGTACAGGATGCAGGATTGCAAAGGGGCAGCGGTGCCTATGGATCCAGGTTTCATAAAAACACTTCACATAGATGAGAGTCCTGAATTTGAACACCCTGATGTATATCACTCTGTAATTGGAAGTTTATTGTATCTAGCACAGTGGTCCAGACCTGATATTAGCTATGCAGTAGGCATATTAAGTAGATTGGTCTCAAAACCCACACTAAATGCCTGGAAAGGGGTAAAACAAGTTCTGAGATATCTCAAACAGACAATTGGCTATATGTTACAATTAAATTCTTCCGAGGATGAAATGTTGAGTTGCTACTGTGATAGTGACTGGGGAAATTTGCCAGATAGAAAATCTGTCACAGGACTAGTCATAAGGGTCGGTGGAGCTTTAATCAGCTGGCGGTCGCGCAAGCAAGACGTTGTAAGTGTGTCATCAACGGAATCAGAGTACGCCGCATTGAGTGAATTGTGCAACGAGGTGATTTATTTCAAGCATTTGTTGGCAGATTTAAATGTAAATTGTGGAGAACCAGTACAAGTTTACATTGATAATCAAGCTTGTATAACCTTAAGTAAAACAGAGGGTTTCAAATCGCGTTCCAAACATATCTCTGTAAAATACCAAAATGTACGTTGCTGTGTACGAGACAATGTAATCACCTGTACTTATGTATCAAGTGAAGAAAATGTAGCAGATGTGTTAACTAAACCATTGGCAAAGGTAAAGAACAAGCGAATGTGCAAGGGTTTAGGTTTGCTGGAAAAATAATCTCCTACATAGGTGTATTTGGTGTTAATTGTTCAGCAGAATCTGTGAGGGGGTGTTCAGTTTCGGTTTCAGTTTCTGTTAATTGGTTCTCGTGGGAAACTTGCAGATTCTAGCTTCACCAATTAACTCCAGCTGGTGTCAATTTACTCTTGGCAGAAAGCCCAGGTCTGCTTGACCTAGAAACTACTCACTCTGATTGGTTAACGAGCAGCACTCAACTCTGTTATCTAGGGATTGCTAGCACAGTTTGATGTGAGGTGTGTTAGGAGTTAGAAGTGCTGTGTATGGTTATGAGAGAGAGAGAGAGAAAGAAAGATAGGATTTATTTGCTTTTATTTGTATGCAGAAACTCTGCTGGTTTTATTTTTCCTTTTAATAAATCCTGTAAATAGTTATTCTGAGTCTAGCTGACTAGTCATTACTGCCGCAACTAGCTTCTTCGCTGTGCAGGAAAACTCTGCTACGTTTGGGCTAAAGCCAGTAGGGCTATGCCTGACACTCCAAAGTTCCATGAATTTCATGGGTAAACAATGTTATAAAAATGAATAATTACATCTTATAAAAATATAAAGATGCATATGCAAGAATATGATGGGGATGAATATTTACATGTTGAGCTTGAACATGTGTAAGACCCAGTTTCAAATACCTGCTCAACTTCGAAATTTATTGCACAGCCTTGGGCAAATCACCCTCTATCAGTTTAACCTGAATCATGACATTGTTTTGGTGCTAACACACATTGCTATGAGCTTCCTGGAAGAAAGGATAGGGTGCAAATACAAGAAATGTCGATTTTCACCACTTTTTGAACTCTGTATGAGTACTCTACAAGTGTGAATGAGTTAAGAGAAACCATCTAGTGCGGTTACTGAAGAAAAGGGGGCATACATCAGTCAGGTGATCTACAACTTGCTAGAGGGCCTTCTCAGCAACAGCACCCAGGTTAGTTATTCAATCATTTCTATATCACATTATATTTTTGAAAAGTTCTCTAAGTGGATTACAACCCATCTTAAAACATCAAATTCCAAAATCTCGATAAATATTGCAACTGAGAATTTAACTACAAAAATACGATAAAGACATTAAAGCAGCATAATTAAGAGGAAAACAAAATATGTTCCTAATTTTAAAAAATGCAAGTAAAAATCAAATACAATAACAATTCCACACAGAAAGTATTTTAGCCAAATTAAAATGAGATAGAAACTGTATCCACACTTCCACCTCCACAGTAACATGTCCCAGACACAACCTTAGCACTCCACTACATAGGAACCTCACTCTCAAATACAGTGGTACTTCGGGTTAAGTACTTAATTCGTTCCAGAGGTCCGTTCTTAACCTGAAACTGTTCTTAACCTGAAGCACCACTTCAGCTAATGGGGCCTCCTGCTGCCGCTGCGCCGCCACTGCGCGATTTCTGTTCTTATCCTGAAGCAAAGTTCTAAACCTGAAGCACTATTTCTGGGTTAGTGGAGTCTGTAACCTGAAGCGTATGTAACCTGAAGCGTATGTAACCCGAGGTACCACTGTATTCCCACTAACTATACTCATAACACAGCTAATCCCCACCCAACTATTTTTTGCCAACCAGAACTCTGGTTTGCAAAACATACCCAGAAGCATTAAGCACAGGTTACAGCCAGCTCATTCACTCACCTCCATCTCGGTCAATATATATTATCATATAAACAAAAACATAATCCGTTCTCCTTCCTCTCTCCCACCTGGGCAGGATCTTTGGGTGGTATCAAGAAACTTTACAAATACCTGCCAAAGAAGGGGAAGAAGAGGCATGGGAGGAGAAGCAACCAGTATGCTGAAAAACCTAACCATGGTTAAGTGAAGGCACTTTTCCACTTCATCTTAGTGCAGATGTATTTGTCTAATACTGGCTGATCATGTCTGATTTGTTTAATACAAAGACTAGAAGAAGCTAGCTAGGAAAGAAAAATAGACCAACCAGAATCTGTCTCTTGTAACGGCATCTTATATATACACATGTAAAGCCCCTCTAGTTGCCATATAAATCACTTTAAATGGCACAATCTCTTTAAGTTCCTCATTGTATTCATGTCCATTTGCCACAAAACACAATGTGAATACAAGGATAAACACATTTTCTGCAGTGATGAAATTTCTCCCTAATGAATGCCAAACCTTCTGTTTACTCAAAACAGGAGTACATCAGTGTGTTTATTCTTCATGCAGTTTGTTTCCTGCAGAAATCCGAAACAAGATTTCACAATTAAAGTAACTGTTTTGGGGATTTCTGGAGCAGAATCACAGGCATTATTTTTCAAACCTACCAATTCAATTTCCTTTTTTCTTTGGGGTGGGGTGGTGAAGAGAGAATCAGGTCATTTCCCCAGCTTCAAAACTTCCTATTCATAAACATTAAACCTACAAAACACCTCAGATTAAGACTACATGCTTAGGTATCAACAAGAAAAGCAGGGACCTTGTAGGTAGATACCCCTGAAGATTTAGAAAGAGCAGGGAGGTCATATTATTAGAAAACCAAATTAACACAGAAAAATGTGCAGCAGCAAATACAACAAAGACACCATAAAAGAAAGCGCTTTAAACAGCTTATTAGGCAGGAGAATGTGTCATTTCATTATTGCTCCATTAGTACATTCCCAATAAAGATTTTTTTTTTAACTGTAAACCACCAAGGTGTATACAGAGACAGTAGAATACCACTGTGTTATTTTGTAAGGAAAAAAGCAAACTGAAGTTCTGCGTGGATTTCAAAAACCTTCAAATTCTACTTTTGAAAATCCATTTCAGAGCATCATTTTCAGCTGTCATATACAGTAACACACCCTGTCCTTCCTACACATATTGCTCAAGATGGCTTACAATTAACATGCCTATTTTTAATTAATACTATTGTTGCATAGAACCACAGCCAGCAGTCTTTCTCAGCTGGGTTCAGGGGCTGGATTGAGGGAGCCTGGGAAGACCACTCAGCCATAAAATAAAAAGTCCCTAGAAGACCTCAAAGCGGTCTCTCGCCGGATGGGGGGGGGGGGACGACGACGACAAAATTAAGCAACCCCACGCATGCAAGGGACGTCTTGCATATTACTCACACGGCTCAGAGAGAGGGCTGTCAGAAAGAGAGATATAAGCAACCCCAGCCTATCACCCACAACATTAAGGACACACCGATGTCGTAAGTAAAAACAAAACTCGCCCTGGTATTATTATTTAACACTAGAGCACTGGATCCCACACACCAAAAACACGCACGCGCGTGCATAAACGTGCATACACACACACACACACACACACACTTGGAAACGTTGAGGGGAATAACACCCAAGGCAGAAAAAACCGGACTTTGGTTGCTTTGTATCCAGATCCAAACCCGCTCTAATTCCTGAGCGCGGACCCAAGGGACTTGGCTTGGGTTGGGGGGGGTACCTGAGGAGCCCCACTTCCCACTCCCTGCCGAAGGGGTGCCGGGGGGGGGGGTCCCGGCTTTCTGCCTCCCCTTAGGACCCGCCCCACACACGCACCCAGCCCCCCCCCACCCCAGGCCTGCCACTTACCGCCCTTATCCTTGCCGTACATGTGCCCAGCCACCTGGTGAGACAGCGGCACGCAGCCGTTGAGAAGCCGGGCGCTCCTCCCTCCTCCTCCTCCTTCCTCTTCGCCCTCCGCCGACGACGACGCCGCGGAGCCCTTGGCGCCCCGAAGAAGCCGCTCGGGCTCCCTGCTCGCCGCACAGCGCGGGGGCTCAGTGGCCATTTCTTCGGAGGCTCCCGCCGCCGCCGCCGCCACGTCCTCCTCCCCGCCTTCAAGGGCCTCCTCCGCCGTTGCCTCCGCTGCCGCCGCCCGCCGTTCGCAGCCCAGGCCAGGCCCGCGGCTCCATGGCGTGCGCCCCCGCCCGCAGTGCTTCCACTCCCTCAGGCAAGCGGAGCGGAGGCTTCCCTCTGCCGCCTCAACCGCTCGGGTCGACTGACTAAGCGGCACTGAGGAGAGAGAGCGAGAGAGAGAGAGAGAGAGAGAGAGAGGCAGCACCTCGGCGTTACTGGGCCTGCGCAGCGAGCCTGCGCAGTAGCGGCGACTGAAGCCGCTCGTCCCAGGCTTGGGTGGGGGGCGGCTTCTGAATGGTTTCCCCTTCGCGGCTATTCGGAACGCGAGGAAGAGGCAGCGCTGCTGTTATCAAGGGCACAGCGCTACCTGACAGCCGCGCCCTTCTGTGCGGTGGTAAACCTTCCCTCTAAGCTCAGGGGTCCGGGGCCGACCCAAGGTGCCCCCTTCTCCGCCAGGGAAGATCTACTACATCAGGAGCAATCAGGGGTACCAACTTGGATAAAATATTGGTATTGAATAATTGGATATTGAATTGAATTGGTATTCGATTAAATATTGAATAAAATATTGGCCCAGGTAAGCTCTGCCCCACATCTGATGCAGTGCACACACCGCATCTGAATGGCAATGCCCATCAACTTTGGGGGTGCCCGGCCCTCTACAATATTTTATTGGGGGCAAAGGGACTTTGACTCTTGGAAGTTGGTTCCTATGGGAACAATGCAGAGATAAAGATCTCAACCGGGATCTACTGATTAGAAGACCTTCCAAGCGTCCCTGTTTTCCAGGGACAGTCCTGGATTTACAAAAGCCACCTCAGTTTCTGATTTGATCCCGGAATGTCCCGCTTTTCATTAAGACGTCCATGTTTTCATCGGAGAAATGTTGGAGGGCATGCATCCCATGAGTGGGCCAGCCCTACTGTTGTCTAGGGAGTGGTGAGAGGGAGAAAGCACTCTGCATGTGCTCTGCGGAAGAGAGGTCCCAGTACATATTATTTTTACGGGACCTAGCTCTACTAATAAACCACAAGTTCTGCTACAAACTAAACTCTGCCTCCAGTGGACTCCAATTCCGCTCTCATCAGCCCAAGCCTAGCATTGTCAATTGTTAGATATAATGGAAATTTAAGTTCAGCAACATCGAGGATCAAAGGTTCCACACCCCTGGTCTGACAAAGCTCAGTTTGAGGCAGGACTGGCCCCCTACTCCAAATTTTAAATAAGGCTCAAAGTGAAGGCCATGAGTGAAGCCTCACTTTGAGCAAAGTTGCTCTCCTCACACCTTTTTTTAGCCTTTAGACTTCTGCTAGACAGCTAGAGGATACATTTCTGGTAAGCACGCTTACTAAGCTGTAAATTCCCCATTGGACTTAATTTGAGTAAATATGTTTAGTAACACAGAGCATCCAAGTCACAGTCCTGAATTCACCATTTCCTACTTGACCCATTAAGCACCTTGATATTGCAAGAGAGCAGGGATTCTGCAGGTGGGATGGCAAGATGGAGGAAAGGTTCACACAACAGACCAAAGGACACTCTGGGAGAATAGTTAAGAGTGTTGAACTAGGAGTGATTAAAATCCCCACTCAGCTTTGAAACTCACTAGATAACCTTGGGCCAATCACTTCATCTCCATCTAATCTCCTTCACAGAGTTGTTGATCTGATAAAGGGGAGGGGGAACTGTGTGTTTCACTTAGGTCCTTGGAGGAACAGGGACAGAAATATGGCAAGTAAAATCAGTTTGAATGACATGTGAAACTATGCCACAAGTATGCATTTAAGATATGGCAATTGAAGTATGGGTAGTTGCTTCTACCAGCTTTTGCTCCATAAGTGTAATATATCTCCATTTCCTAATAAAGAGTTCAGTTCTCAAGTCTGACACTATAAAATTCAGAGACTTTGTAGCTAGGAAACTGAACAGGACACCCCGAGCAGAAGACAGGAAGAGAAAAGGGCATTATCTCCTCTCAGTTTAAGAAGGAACCACTCCCCCAAAAAAACCTTGTCTGTCAACTGGAACAGATTAAAATCTTCATATTTTCCTAATCAACAATTTCCTGTTTTGTGGGAGGCTTGGCCCAGCAGGATCTTTATAGGGTTAATGTCAATAACTTTGTTGCTCCAGTTGCAATGGCTACCGATTAGTTTATTTGCGTAAGTAAACATGCTACATATTGTTTAAAACCATAAATGGCTTGGGACCAAAATACATAAAGAATCTGTCCTATCAAGGAGGTGTATTTGACAGGAATACTGCCCTTCCCTTTAACAGCACCCAAGCTGTGGAACTCCCTGCCTGGACTCCACCTTACCATCTTTTCACCGCTGAGAGCAATCTTAAAACACAAGAAGCTGGTATAAATTGAACCAACATAAACTAATTCAGCCATTCAGGACCAGGCTGAACTGCTCTAACCTGGAAGAGGGAAAACGAGCCTTTAAATTAAGTTACACTACTCTTTTCGTTGCCTTAATTTACTCCAGGTTCCTAGGTCACATAACCAACATGCATGTGATAAGGATTCAGCCTAGGTTTCACTCCCCCGCCACACTCGTTTTTCAGATTTTACATGGGCTTAAGATCCAATAGAAGGGACGCGGGTGGTGCTGTGGGTTAAACCACAGAGCCTAGAGCTTGCCGATCAGAAGGTTGGCGGTTTGAATCCCCGCGATGGGGTGAGCACCCTACTCCTGCCAACTTGCAGTTTGAAAGCACGTCAAAGTGCAAGTAGATAAACAGCGGGAAGGTAAACAGCGTTTCCGTGTGCTGCTCTGGTTCGCCAGAAGCGGCTTAGTCATGCTGGCCACATGACCCGTAAGCTGTACGCCGGCTTCCTTGGCCAATAAAGCGAGATGAGCGCCGCAACCCCAGAGTCGGTCATGACTGGACCTAATGGTCAGGGGTCCCTTTACCTTTATCTTTTAAGATCCAATAGGGTCTGCTGAGCCAGGATGGAGGAGATATGCTAGCCTATGTCTGGCTGAGCCAGGTTAAGGGAGTTAAGATGATCAGCAGGATCCTAACTCCACTCATCCTGGTAGATCTAGCCTTAGAATTGTGCCCCAAGCCTTGTTTAGGCAATTGTTTTGTTAGGTAAACCAATTTTTACTTTTTGCTCTTTTCTTGATTCTCTCTCAACTTTTTTATTTGATTGAATTTGTATAATAACAGTTTCAATATCTTTTTAAAATTTTCTGTAAGCGCCCCAGGATGCTACATAACAAAAAGACAGGAGACAAATGCTTCTGCATGTAAAATATCTGAAATACAGTAGAAGCTGCAGCGTTCCTAACAGACAAGGACTATCACAAACATAAGTTGCTACAATGCTGAAACCCTGGCTGCTGCCAAATAGTAATGACTGCCTGCAGCCATTTATTCACAAGGTTTGCAGTACTAGAAGTGATTTAATTATTCAGCTTCATAAATTTAACTCAAGGTTGTTAAAGGAGACACACATTGGCAAGAAAAGGCTACATGTAATATCTGCCCAATAGCAGTGAATAAATTGTGCTGTAGACTCAGCAGTCTCATACTGACGCACACTATCTGTGGTACTCAGAGTTCTCAGTGTTTAATGCCTTCCTCTTATGCACTCTAATTTTTTTTTTTAATGCCTTTACTATTTCCTCCAGAGCATAGAGGGGCCCACAACTAAATAAAGGGTTAGAGTCAGGGCAAAACAAGAGCTCAATCCCAGAAAAAAATTTTTTTTACTAAACAGAATACTTTTTGTTAATGGTCTGCTTTATGTTGGGAGTGAAGCTTTCTTGCTGTTGAAACCTAATAGTCACAGGTAGGACTGAGAGCAATAGTTCAGAGTCCAAGGAATCTGGCTGGAGCCCTAGAGCAACTGTTAGGGAAATGTGAAGTGGGTGTTTCCCATTAGGCTGGCTAGCCACCTTCTCAATGCGGATAACTTTAAAAACTGCATACCAAATAATGCCACCTTGTGCAAATAGAATTCTCTCGCCTGGAATGGTCTGCAACTTTTCTAGACTTAAATGTAAAAATCCTGCAAGCGACCTTGTTTTACTCAACCTGCTTTTTGTAATACAGCAGTACATCATCGTCATTCTTGTCAAGTACATTTAATTGACCTCTGCCTAGGGGTACAGTTATCAGTTAATTCGTTTTTATTAAATTTCTATATTGCCCTTTATCAGAGGATCACAGGGCGGTTTGCAATATAAGAACACAAAAATGCATACCATAGCAACAACCAAAAACAATTCCCCTGCCCCCCCCACACATTTCAAAGGCCATAGATTGTTTAATTAGCCCATCATCTGAGACCCTTCTTCATGTTTCACCTACATAAGATGTGGCAACAAGAGAATGGGTTTTATCTGTAGTGGCTCCCCACTTGTGGAATGCTCTCCCCAGGGAGGCTAATGTGGCATATTCATTATATATGAAAAACATTCCTCTTTAGCCAGGTCTTTTTGTGGGGTCAGTTCATATAGGGAGAGGCTGTTCTTGGGGTACTACGTTCCTGGGCCATTTAAGGCTTTATAGGTCAAAACCAGCATTTTGAATTGGGCCCAGAAATTGGCAGTCAGTGCAGTCGGGCCAGGATTGGCGTTATATGCTCTCTAAGTGGAGGCTTCTGCAGTGTGGCAGAGGAAATATAATTTGTTGGCAAAGAGGCCAAAAATCAAGTGTGCCGGGGCAGAATGAAAAGCCACTTCATTTCCCCAACACACCCCTGAAAGGGGGCAAAATCTATGCCAGCCCTGGAGCCAGTGTAATTTCCCTTCCTGTTGAAAAACAACAACCTCCTTCACCTTCTGCTGTAAAAGCAAGCAGAAGGGCTTTGAAATGGTAGTTCTTCTGCCATGCAATTTCCCACCACTACCACTGTAGGATTACTCTGCATTATGGATCTAATGTTATACCCACCCTACTGGGAAGTAAGATGCAATTAATCAATCAACTTCTGAGTATATGTGTATAGGATTATGCTTTAAGATGATATAATTTTTCATGCTAAAAAATGCTCTCATATTATTTATGTCTTAGGCAGAAGCATTCATAAGTAATTATACCAACTATCAGCAGGTCAAAAATACTTCCTTAAAATAAATTCAGTCTTTTTTTTAAAATGCTTTCATTACATTTTGAAGCCTTATTCCTAGCGCACCATGTTTGAAGTAGGTGAAGAAATATACCACTTGGTAAAAAAACAACAACTAAAAAGAGTCGTTTCATTGTTATATTGCTTGTGGATATGAACAATAAAGACAGCTTACAACAATTTATTTGAAAATAATTTAATGTATTATCTTCCCATACATAGTTCGGAGTACATTCTAAAGGTCTTTTTTTTAATACACTTAATGAGAATGTACATTTTACAAGACAAAACAAAAGCAAGGTCACAAGTATTCATTCCTAACATACATTGTAGTGTTTAAGCAAGGCAAACACCATGAATTACATCAGTTGCAGCATACTGTATACCACACATCTAAAAATCTTCAGTGAAATGACTTAAGACCTCATTTTTACACCAATTACAAGTGAGCAGAAAACACTGCAATGTGGTTGTTTGTGCGGTGTCCAGATCATTCATCATTTATGCATCTTTTCTCTTGATGATCAGAGGTCCCACATTGTCTCCCGTTTCATCATTATGGTTTGTATGAGACCCATCGCATAATGGAAACTAGGGAGGAAAAAATACCTTAAATTTACTTTTTTATATATATATAGCAAATAGCAATTCACAAACAACAAGGAAACCTAAGAGTGGCCTGATTTATACCAACTCATGGTTTGTTTAGCCTAAGTGTTGTTGACTTGAAATCTGAATGCAGCCCAGTGGATAGCCATAATTTATTTTCTGGCAAGAAAATCAGAATGTAATGCTATGATTTGTAGTTGGCTTACGAATCACTGTTTTTGAAGACTATGGCTGGCATTATGTTTCAACCCAATGGCCTTGCTTAACCATGGTTTGTTTGACTATTCCTTCCCAGGTACCTGCCAAACTACAGGGCCACAAGATCAGCACAGGTGGAAAACAAGTTGCACTTTGGAGAACCAAGTCACAGTGTATTTTCCTAACTGTGAAACCAACACATGGTTGGCTAAGCAAACTATGATTAATCAAACCATGGTCGAGAGTTAAATGCTGTTTACAGCCAATGCTGAAGAAATTTGGGTACGCTACCATCTAGTAATTTAGTAGGCCATCAGAAGATATCACAGTTCCTGTGCTGATATGACAGAAGACTTGTCCATACGAAACTTAGACCTAGATTCAACTAATCCACTGCACTAGCAGAAGCCAGCAATGGGGCTTCTACCCTCTCCTCTCCTCCTCCAAAATCTATTCTGGAGAGTCAGGAGAATCCCAAAAACAGCACAGTGGGGGGGCGGGGGCGGGGGGGAGAGCAGGGTCATTCTGCCTGCCTTGCAAAAATACTTGCATTCACAAGCCCGTCAAAAAAGTGCAATTTTCAATTCCTGCCATTATAAATAAAATACATTTGTCTGAGGACTAGTATCAGCATTTGGCCTTGAAAACAAGGACAGGATCAAAGAATTTCAACATATTTGATCAACTGCTTTATTATCCAACCACTGTTACAATTTACACTAGAATAATTCCTTTTTTGCTTCGAACATTGAACAACCTATTCTCCTGTTGCAATATTTCTTTTCCCACTATAACCTACCCCTCTCAGTTGTCTTTTAAAATATGAGTGCTTAAACATCAATATTCAATGGTGTTTACTTTTATGTTACATGCTCTCAGGAGGAAACCTTCCTCGTATGGAAAATTGCTTTGATTCTAGAAATAGCCGATTACTGGACTTTCAGTTATTCCTTCTGATTCTTCGTGATGAACTAAAAGTACCGTATTTTTCGCTCTATAAGATGCACCAGACCATAAGACACACCTGGTTTTTGGAAGAGGAAAACAAGAAAAAAAATATATTCTGAATCCCAGAAGCCAGGACAGCAAGCGGGATTGTTGCGCAGCGATCCCGCTTGCCGTCCTGGCTTATGGGATAGCCGTGCGCAGCCTCTTCCGGGCAGGGGTAGCCTTCATCCCCCTGCCCAGGAGAGGCTGCACGCGGCTAAAGGCTTCGCCAAGAGCCGTGCTCCCTTTAAAGAGCGTGCGGAGTGTGCCCTGCTTGGGGGCTTTTCCCTGAGGAGGGCAGCCCTTCTCTCTCCTCGTGGAAAAACCCTGAAGAGCCTCAAGACACGCTCCACGCGGCTCTTTAAAGGGAGCGCTGAGCAGAGCCTCCCGCCTGCATTCGCTCCATAAGACGCACACATATTTCCCCTTACTTTCTGGGAAGGGAAAAGTGCCTCTTATAGAGCGAAAAATATGGTAAGTACTTTGGCTGTGGAGGGTTCAGCTAATTTGTAATTTAAAAGTTACAAGATATTTGCCGTTTTCTTCTCTTACCTTCTTTGACCTCCAACATCGGCAGTACACAGCTTTCTCCCCCAAATCTTCCATATCAAATGCATGAACTACCTTTGGGTTATCTTTCTGGATATGGAGATTTACCATCCCATTACAGCATCTGTCCTTGCTGATAAATTTTTTGTAAGCAAGATAGCCAATGGCTGCCGCTCCAGCAGCAAACGTAACGGCTGCAATCCATTCAACTGAAACAGAAATATGGAGAAATGGTTAAAGAGCACTCACTAAGGCCTTTTGTGCGAACTGGTGCTGACAGAATTTTCATTTTCTCCTCATACACACTTCATAGCATTTAGTAGGGCTTAATCTGCGTTCCCAAACTGTCAGAATATAAACTGAAAGCACTCTTTCCCATGCATGTCTACTCACTAAACACGGAAAGATTTTGCTTCCAAAGTGTGCACAGGATTAGCGCCTTAGGGTTACATCTAATGTTAGACCTATTCTGAATACAGACATTGAAATTAATGGACATAATTAACATAGGTCCATTGATTTCAGTGGGTCTACCTCCAAGTATATCCTAGTTGGATTCAACCCCTAAAATGCTATTCTATTCCAAGTGGTGAGTTTGATCAAGTTCAAAAATACGATTGTAGTTTTAGTTTTTGTTCTGACACTCATGGAAAGGAACCACTTCATTTCTTTTGTGTAGACCCAGTAGAAGGGGTAAATAAACTTTAGAATACTAGAAATCGTGTTTCCCTTCTCAAGGAAATGATTAACCCTCAAGACTTCTTCCCCCTCCCTATGCAACTTAGAGCACAACCATTTCCAAGTAAGTACTATTTTCAAAAGGTCAAAAATGTAGCTAACACATGACTTTAAGGAATGCCAAAATGAGAAACAAGTAAATTAGATTGAAAGAGTTACATAGAACTACATACTGAGACAAGAGATAACCTGGAAAGGGTTCTCATAGGAAGAGAAGGAATTCGAATATTATCTGGCAGGTAAAAATAAGGTCATCAGGACATGTATTTATTATTAATCTAGTACTCTGTTGAGGAAATGGAAGTCAACCTATTCATCAATCACAATCATTGACACAACAGAGGTTACTAGCTTCCAGGTTAACCAGAGGTGATTAACTTTGCAAACAAACAAGTATTTCCCAATTAAAAATTCTAAAACTCCCACTGACCGCATTGGGATTTATGTGTTTGGATTAGCAACCCTGAAGATGAAATCTTGTGCAATAATACTTTATACCTTGTCCACACTATTATTTCAACAGAAGGCATTATGTTGAATCAGGAGTTCCACTAAAGTAGGAGTAGGAAAAATTTTTAGCCCAGCAGGCCAGATTGTTATCTTCCCCTATCTGTCAATCAGTTGATGTCACAATGAGGTCCATTGACCTTTTTTGCTCAGAGGTGGTCTTCAGAACCCTTTCTCGAAACACTATTTTGTGCAGGGCTTTGAAAGGGGCTTCTGACAATCAGCCAATTATTGGATCTTCAGAAGTTCCTTTCAAAGTGCTGGTCAGCAGTGCAAATAAACACACTTTCAGCTAAACCAGGTTTTTACCTGCCCTGACCTCATGCACAGCATCAGGTACAGAGAAAGCTGCTACAGCTTGGCCAAAACAGTCTCATAGGCCAAATGAGGGTGCCTGGTAGTCCTAATCAGGCCTGCCAGCTGGAAGTTCTCCACCCGGCACTAAAGCAAGGGTTGCAGTCAACACAACCAAAATATTTACCCTAGAAGCTTTAGCAGAGCTTCCAGGCAGACCAAAAAATATACCAGAGGGTAGGAAGCTTGAGCTCCACCAACTTCTCCCTATCACCTATATGCAAGTCCATAACACTTTTATCAGGACCAGCTTAAGAACAAAAAACAGCAGTGGGCTGCTTTTGTAGAATCACAGAATTTTTCTCAAGCTCAGTATTAAATGAGGGGAGATGGGAAGAGATACCAAGTTGTTAGCGAAGACATGGTAGAAAGTTGTGTTTACAATGTGTGATCGCAGTATGAAGGCAGTGTTTTAAGAAGACTGATTACAGTTAGAACCAAAATGTTTTGAGAACATCCAGTTATTTTTCTGCAGAAAATGTTCCATTCCAGAAGCTCATTAATAATAAAGAATAGATGCCACTAGCCAAACTTGGAAGTTTTGGAGTTTTTAGCTTTGTCTGCTAAAGTAAAATAAGCATGTTGAATTAGGTTATTCTCTAGATCTTGGATATCAGAAAATTTACTAAAACAAATGGAAGATTTTCTCATTTGCAAATTACCCTAATTTACAGAAGAATTTTCAATATAAAAATTGTCTGGAAAAATCGTATCACACAACCAGAGATATTTTATGCTGAGCAGAGAATAAGACAAAGCTCTGCAAAAGGCTTCCTGGACAACCATCTTGGAAACTGCAACATATTGGAGGGCATGGCAGAAACTCCATCTGCACCAAAAGTATTTTATTTACTCCCTCTTCTTTATCTCTGCCTGCCTAGAGTTCTGTGAAACTGTAAAGTTCTTACGGTCAATATCTAACAAGCCTCATAAAACTGTTGTACTATACTCTCAATTTAACCAACTATAGTGGAGCAACACAGCTGCCGCTGAATCTTTTTGTAGATAGGCGAAAGTCCTTGGTGCCGAGTTTTATTTCCAAGTTCAGTAAGACGAACAGCTCACAAACTCCATACCCACACATGTCAATACAACAAAAGCTATACAGTATATAACTACACACTCATGAAATCCAACCAGCTCATGTCAGACAGAACACAGGAAAGCATGGACCAACACATCACAAAAAGAAGCTTGCAACTTTCAGATGCCCTGCACTTGTTGAAAGTTAGGGGGTCTAACTACATACCTGCAAGGCTGCACCTGTGTCATAGGCACATATAAACCATAGTAGGGAACAGATCACACAGACCAAGATAAATATGGCAAAAGTATTCTGATTCCAACTATTTAACTTAACTAACATAAGTGGAGGATGGAGTGTTGCCACCAAGAGCACTGTAGGGCGCAAGGAAAATGGGTGATCAGGAACTATGGCGAATGTACAGAATATCATATACAAAAGGATTGAGCTATATAACATATGTGATGTCAGGATCCCGACAGGCACCTGCCTAAAATGCTGGACAGAGACACCTACAAAAAATTACAACTCTGGGCGTGCATCAGGTGTCCTTAGAGATGTGAATGCCCAGAAACTAAGGCCTGAAATTGAGAGACTTGACATGGAGTAGGGAATAACACAAATACTGAAAACAGCTCTTACAGCAATAGTGCTTTATTTAGTGTGGTTGTACAGCACCTGACTGCTTTATCCTGTTTTTCATCACAAGATGACAGTTCTGCTCTACAGATCCTGGAACTTGAAAGATTGTTACTTATCCAGGATCAAAGAACAGTTAGGTCCCTTTAGATTCTGAACAAGCTTCCTCAAACTCAGCCCTCCATATGTTTTTGAGACTACAATTCCCATCATCCCTGACCACTGGCCCTGCTAACTAGGGCTCATGGGAGTTGTAGGCCAAAAACATCTGGAGGGCAGAGTTTGAGGAATCCTGCTTTAGAATCTTTTCAAAGCTGGGCAATAGTTCTTCAAAATATGAATTAGCAATCCGCACCCTTAGTTGATGTTGGTTTGCTAAATCTTACAAGTAAAAACAGGGGAGAATCCCAGCCAGTCTCTGATTATGTGCCAAGTGCCCTCTGCTCACTATTGACCAAAAAGCCAGCCCTCAAATCAAAGTGCGACTTTTAGGCAAACGAAGCCCTGAAGCCTCTCCCCTTAGGAGCAGGAGCCTGAATGCAACCTTTCTCAAACCCACACCTAGTTACATTTCCCCCAGCAGGAGCACTAAACTACCCCACTAATCCCCAAAGGTATTAGTTAAAGACGCTGGTTTCCGCGCAAGAGCTTCAAGGGCGTCCACCACGAGCAGTTCAGAGGCCGAGCTTCACCACGCCCCCTTCCCAAAAGAGCCAAATTCCGGCTAGGAACGCGGTGCCTCAGCTTAAAGACCCGAGACAACAATTCCAGCAGCAGAAATGCTTGGCATTTGTAGAGCAGTCACGAGTTCCTTTGTTCTCGGCGCAGAAGCGAGCGGGAGAGGCAGAGGTCAGGCAGGGAAGCCCGACTGTCGGAAGTGCGCGGCGCCCGAGGGCTCCCGCGGAGCAAACAGGTGCGGGGAGAAAGGCGAGCGCTTGGCCAACGCCCGCTAAGATGACTCAAGGAGGGAAGGAGGATGAAGCAGCCTCGGGGCATCGCTGCTGCTCTTGCTGCGCAGCGCAACGCTCCAAGCGGCGACCGGAGCCCTGGAGGGGAAAGAACTGCTGAAGGTCACTGCAAAAAAAAAAAAAAAAAAGCCCAGGGGAGCTGCAGAGGTCGCAGGTGCAAAACTGCTCGCCCCCTATTACAGTCAGGCTGGGTCCACTTTATTAAAAAAAAGACTATGCCCCGCCCGCCTCGTTGCAGGCGCCGCATTCCCGGAGCCTTTCTCTTTCCCCGGCCGTGAAGATGCGCCTGTTTTGAGGGGGAAAGAGAACTGCATGGCACACAGGGCCCCGCGCTAAGGTAACAGGTCTTTCTCTCTCTCGGTTGGCAACGCGGGTCAAAAGGAGGAAAGAACTGCTCGGGAACCACGGAGAAACCCCACATAACCCGCCCGCCCCTTGCAAGGGCGCCGCTGCAATCCCGCGACCTTGCAGGCTCTTACCCCGCACGGAAGAATTCGGCCCGAGCCCCATGACTGCAGCCCCGGACGCACGCCGCGCGGCCACCCTCTGAGGCTCCGGCGAAGGGCGCGCGAGGCGGGGCGAGGGAAGTGACACCCGGCGGCGACGCGCCTGCGCGCCAGGGCTTTTAACATGGCGCCGGCCGGGGGCGGCCTCTCTGCTTCAAGGGGCGGGGCAAGCGCTGCAAAACCACCCAGCGCGGCTCTAGCGGGAAGGGCGGCCGCGGTGGGTGGAGGGAGGTCAGGGGTGAGATCGCCGGCGGCTGGAGACTTAGAGACCCCGGGGGTCGTCGGGAGGATTAAAGGAAAAGGGGGGGGGAGGAGGAAGAACAGTCAATGCCACCCTGAGCATAAATGCTGCAAATGCGAGAAGCAGCTGAATAAACGAGCCGGGAAAGATTTGGGGGACAGGTGCCAAAGGGGACAGGGTCCCTCAGCGGAGGGCTAAGAGGGCGCTGCCCCACCAACCGAAGCGCCTGCCTTCCTGCTTGCAAACAGTCCATGGGATGGCGGTGCCTGCCAGCTCCTCCTCCTCCTGCTTAGCCTCGGTGTTGCTCTTGCAGAGTTGGTCCCAGGTCCACCTACACCCTACCAGTCTTGAGGGGCACCTGCTGCCACTGATCCTCGAAACCTTTAAGAAGTTGAGAGGAGCGATGATCCCAACAGGCGTAGGTTGTTCTCCTGAAAGGCAAACATGTTGGAATTTCCTTTCAGGTGGGGCTCTCCTGGAGATGTCTGAGAACTTCCGCAATCAAAACAGATGGGCTACCACTTTGAGCTACAGCCCCTTCCCTTAATTTTTCCTCTTTTTCACCTTTTTCATCAAGAAGGTCCTCTGCTGCTGACAGGTTTCCATGCTTTACTTACAACAGGGATGGGGGCCTTTGATGCACATGTTTTATTTTATTGATTTAGATTTCTTACCCACAATTTACCATAAGGTATATAAAAGTGTAAAAAAAAGAAGAAAATCAATTCCAGATCCCTGACCTGCCTGTGCCTTTAAGATGCAACATCAGAAACACTTGCCTGGGAGTAAGCCTTATTGAATTCAGTGCTGCTTCCACATACACATGTATAGAATATTGGGCTGCAATCCTAAAAAATACTTAGTTGTTAGTATACCCAGCTTATATGGAAAAGTAGATCTACTATTATGTAACTGGTGAGGATGGGCTGAACAACCCCAACTTTCACACACATGCAGCAAAAAGAAAAATAAAGAAAATCAGTAGAATAGCCTATGCAGTCTTCCAATACCAGTTGTGTAGCGTGCCGGATAGTGGTATCTATGGTTTCACTGTTGTGGTGAACTAATGGCAATTTGCATATATTCAGAATGAAATCTCATATTTATTATTTTGTCTTCACAACATGTTCCAAGTAGCCCTGCTACGTCTTTCTTGTAAAAGATTCTGCTTTACAGATACATGGCACACAGAAATTCCATAGCAGACTTCCTCAGCCTTGTGTCTTCCAGATTTTTGGATTACTACTCCCATCATCCCTCACCAACAAGCTATGCTGGCTGGTGCTGATGAGTTATCAAGTCCAAAACGTTTGGATAGTACCAGGATGGGAAAGGCTGCTTAATGGAGATGTTGATTGTCTGTCTGCCATGCAGCTATTTAAAGGTACAGAAAGTCTAGCAGGAAAAATAAGTAAATATTGCTTTCAGAGATTCAAGGGTGCAATTTCAGAACCCATAGGTGCATTTCCACTCACTGTACTGCTTGCTTCAAGACAGCTGAGTTACTTACACAGCGTCAAACAAACTATATTCTAAGCCAACATCAACTTTTAAATAAAAGTATCACACAGCTCTCTTTGTCTCTGAGGCCTCTGTCTTTTTAGACCAAAAGAATTGTGCCTTGCTCTTTTCCAGTTGCTGGTTTCTCTCATGAAGCACAACAAAATTCAGGCCCCATCTAATGGCTTCCACCGTGTTTCCCTGCTGACCTACCTCTTCTCGGAATACTGTATATGCAATAATTACTTATGGAGCTTCAAATCATATTTTGCGGAGGAGGGATGCCTATGGTGCCATGTAGCAGCAAGTCATGCTCTTAACCTTTAATGTCATCCTCCCCCCTATCCCCAACCCAGTATTTTGCCGCGTGGGGGGCTGCTCCCGACCAATTCCGGGTCCTGCCGTCATCACCCACCTCCCCGGAGCAGACCCGCGGGGGTCGCAGCAGCCGCCGGGGCGCCACTGGAACTACACGCCCCAGAATGCAGCGCGGGGGCGTCAGGAGGCGGTGGGCGGGGCGTGGAAGTCTATTAGTAGAAGCGGAAACAAAAGACCCTTCGATTGGGAGCGGAGAGGCACCTCGGCCTCGGCCTTAACACGCCCCGTGAGAGCCCGGCCCCCTCCTGGAGCAGCCAACGCCGTCGCCGCCTCCTCCTCTCTCTTCCCCCCTCTCGCAGCTTCCCCAGACCGGCCCGCCCGCATCCCCGGCTCCCCATGGCGCTGAAACGGATACAGAAGGTGAGAGCACCCGAGTGGGCCGGGCTGGGCTGCTCGCCGTCCGTTGGGAACTGGGTGAGCTTCGAGCCGCCCGGGCCTCGGGGGGTTAGTAATAGACAGGCGAGGAGCGCGCTTTGGGGCTGAGGGGATGCGCAGGTCTCGCGAGGGGCCGGAGGAGTGATGGCTGAGGGGGGGATGTGGGCCTATATGGAGGGGCTTAAGGGCGGGGGGGGGGGCTCGGTTGAGACCACCCTCCGCCCCCCTTTTTATATATAGAAGATGGCATGTACATTTTCACGGACACCTTCAGGGAAGCCGTAAGGGCCCCGTCTTGTTTCTGCAATGGTTTAGCAAGCGCTTGGGGGCCACTGAAAAATCCTTCGTTAAGCTGACAGGCCGCCCCCCCCCCAAATAGGCAAGCCTTATATATTCGCGTTTGTACCAATACAATGGTATAGCAGCTTTTTTTCCTGGACTGTACCACTTTGGATGGGAGGGGTACAGCGTGTGCTTATTTTATTACCCACCCTCCGCACACAACACGCACGCATCACATCAGAACAGGAAGACAAGGGTTATCGTATCTAGTTAGGCCATCGAAATGGTTTAGCATCCAGGATTGCTCTTTGCATTTGCGTTTATGCTATAGTCATAATCAGCCGCCTTGTGCCACCAGTTAGTGGAAAGGTGAGATATAAATTCAACAAATAATAATAAATCCCCAGGAGAGCATTTGCACATACAGAGGCTCCTGACCCAGCAGCAATCTGAAGTAATGTAGCCCAGGAACAAGAAGTAAGGTCTTAGTGAATTGTCTTATTCCAGTCTGCCAAGTGTGGAAACGGGTGCAAAAGAATGCTTGGGGAAATGCATACTGAGATGTCATTACGTTGCTCCACAGGCATGGGATAGATTTTTGTGTGTGTGGCTGGGATAGTGTGAGAAGTTCATTCTGCAGCTTCTCCCCACACCATGGTCAGCATTTGGGAAATTGGGCCAATGCTGGCAAGGGGAGTTCAGTGTGAGCTCTTCCAGCCATGTTCTGGACTTCTTCCATTACAAAGCAGGAATAAGTATTAATGCAGTAGTTAGTATGCAGCTAGAACAGTATGATATTTAAACCTAACTAGTTCACATTCAAGCCAATTGTCCTGGAAGGTTTGGAGGACTCACACCAGTGAGGAAACTAGATAAGAACTCATTTGTCTCCAAAACAAGAAGCTCCAGATTTTCCCCAAACATAGCTAAGTTCAGTGCCACCTAGTGAGTAGACCATATAATGACACAATCCACACATTAATTAAAAATGTGTTAAGCGGGTGGGCTCCTGCTCTACCATTTAGCTTGTAGGTTTGTTGAAACGCTAATTCTTAGTAGCAGTTGGGCGTGTACATGGATACCGTGCTGGCAATGCTTTCTGGTTGATGTAATGAGGGCAGAGAGAGACTTGTGGCTTGGGATAACAGGATGTAACTTTGTGTATTCCCCTAAAATGGATGGGGACAGATGACAGTTCCCATCATCCTGACCATTGGCCATACTGGCTGGGACTGATGAGAGTTGGGAGTCTAACATAATCCGGAGGGCCACAGGTTGCTCCATCTCTGCCCCCAAATATTAGGGGTCTAGAACCTGCCTCACTGAAAGAGCATTCTGTGGTCCATTTGCTTTGAAATGTCCCTGTGTTCTACCTGTGGGCTGATTTCCCATTGCTGCTATTGCCATTTATGGAGAGAGGATTTCTTGTTTCTAACTTGTTTTCCACATGAATTATATGCTTCAGTACTTGCTAATAGTCTAAAAAAAGAAAGGGATATTCAAATGTTGTCCTCGTCAAGTGAATGTTAACAGTGAAAAGCTAGGGAAGGTGAAGGACTGAGAAATTGAAGGTTTGCCAAAAAGGAGGCAAGCTCTATAGATGTTACAGCTATCAGCAATTGGTGTCACTTAACACAGTTTCTTTGTGAATGTAGATAAGGGGGAGCTACTTAACACCATTTCTGAAATTATGTTCAACCTCCAAGAAGAATTGACATCTCTGACTCATTGTCTACCCAAGGTGATGTCTCATTGCAACAGACGCAGTCAGTTGACTTTTGGGAGATTCTCTTTGACAGGAGATCTAGGACAGGAAAAAGTACTTTGTCATACATTGCATAGCTAATTTATGGAATTCACTGCCATAAGATGTGCTGATGACCACCAACTTAGATAGCTGTCAAAAGAGATTAGAGACAAACGTATGGCTATCAATGGCACCTAGTTATGAAGGCTATATGCTGTTTCTAGGATCAGATGTAATAGGCCTCTGGATAAGAGTTGCTGGGGAACAACAGTGCAAGAGGCCTTTTGCCCTGTTTGTGGGCATCCTACAGGCTTCTAGCTGGCCACTGTGGGAAACAGGATAGGGCTTGGCTTGATCCAGCAGGGCTGTTCTTACAACTCTTCAGCTTTACTTTGTTGTTCTGGGAGCAGCTTACTGCTTAGGGCATTTTACAAATGTGCCAAGGCTGCAATCCTAACTACATTTACTTGGAAGTAAGCCCCACTGAAATCAGGACTCGCTTCAAAGGCACTTTGGGTATAGGAAATATTCCCTTGCAGATGTTCTTAATGCATAGAGCAGGAGTTCCCAAACTGTGGTCTGCAGACGAGCTTCATTCAGGTGGTCTGCAGCATGTCTGTAAAAATACAATTTAAACTTGCACAACAATATCTAACACAATGCACTACAATTGCTATGATAGGCAGGAAAAAAATTAAGTGGTCCACCAAGACCTTTAACAATTTTCAAGTAGTCCATGGGAGAAAAGTTTTGAACCACTGGCATAGAGAGTGAAATAGGTATTTTTAATTCAGTTGCACATTTTAACAAGGGATGAGCAGAACTACCTGGTTCTGCTCAACCACAACTTAAGAGTAAATTTTGGATGCTGGTATGATTTCTGCAGTTCACCTATATTGAGGGGTGCTGTGTCTACTAGTCTCATTGCCTTTCAGACTCTCCCTTAAGAGATTAGCCAAGGTAAATACCAACCAACACTGGATTGAGGGGCATCCATTATGTGTGTCAAGCACAGATGGAGCAGCTCTTATTCCAAGGCATCTGATCAACAAAGGAATAGTATTTTCACCCTGTGCTGGATTTGAAATGTTCATGACGAGGGAGGCAAACACTACCCTTTGCTTCCCTGTATTCTGGAATGAGCCTGGATAGTTTTAGTCAGTATCATAAGATTATTCATGATTGGTCTGTAGTATTCTCTTCTGTTGTATTCTCAGCACTTTTCCTATCTTGGTCAGCTGAACTTTAGGACCTGAGACAGAAGTCTTTGTCATTGTAAAATACTTTCTCTTGTTACACTTCTGATAGATTTGTATTTGACCAATAACTGATGACACTTGATCAGTCAGACTTCAACCCTACTACCCGGTCAGTGACAAGAAGCAAACTATATGTGGCTGGAACTCTCCATTATAATTTCAGTGATAGGCTATGGCTGTCATTTTTTACACAACCTCAGGGTAAGTCTAATTGCGACTTACTTCTGAGTACTATGCATAGGAATGTGCTGCAAGACTATCTTAGCTACCCAAGCCTTTAATTAAAAGCAATATTTTTTTACTATAATATAAAGGGTTTTGTAAAATAGTATGCTGCATTTTGATATTTGACATGTTTTTATTGTAATGCTGGTTGTAAATAGCCCTGAGGCCTTTTCATAGTGGAAAAGTAGAGTAGGAATCTTACAAGCATGTATTTAAATGGATTTGTATTAAAAGTTGCATCTTTTAAGCTGCTTCGCTGTTGGCCCTATGCCTTTTACACTATTAAGCTAGATTACAGGGTTTGGTTAATGTATTGGTTCTTAAACTGTGGTCTGGGAAGTGTGAGTAGTTCCTTGTGCTTCTTTAGTTGTCCTTGAAAATACCAGAATAGAGTAAGATTTTGGAAGCTTTCTTTGAAATGGCCTCTCTGCTGAAGAGGCAACTCTTTTAAATTAATATATATTTAAAGTTCAATTTCCGTTTTGAATATGCATCACCCACATTCTTTGGTAAGCATCTATTCCTGCTCATCCTCTTGTCCCTCTGTTTTTCTATTTGTATTCTTCTTTGGGGTGGGTGCCTATCAGTTTTTGCCTACGTTGCTCTCTAAGGCACCGTGTGTGCTAATAGCATAGTCAAAATAATAATGAATACAGTTGTAGCTTAAGAGAAGGTTGCTTTTTGAGTAGTGCAGGTACCTGAAGAGGAAGCTTCAGCAAAACTACCATTGTGTGCCTTGCTTGCCCCCCAATTGCATGCAGAACTTCACTGCATTGTGTGACCAGAAATATAGTAGTTAAGTTTCACTTTGAAAGCTTTTCAGTTATCTCCCCATGACATAGCTAGAAGGTAAGAAAATGTGATGGTCTGTGAAGAACAAGCATATTCTGAATGGTGTTCTTCAGTACAGTACAGCAAAGGAACCACCCGCTAGCTTCTTTAGTGCTGAAATAAACAAGATGGATAATATAAAAATCTTGCACAGTCTGCAGCTTGAATGACAAATGGCGGGGCAAATCATTTCTGTTCACTCTGTTGCTTGTAAGACCATGGCAGCTACTGCTGTGTCAGCAATGTTAAATAAATAAGTGTCCTGCTAAAGCAGGGAGGGAGATGACTGGAATAGATAGTGGATGACATCATCAGGACCAAAAATGGGCCCCTTTCTGCCTCTCATCAGCCAGCATCCCCAGTGGTGAGGGAGCTGCTGCAGCACTTCTCCTTTATTCACCATGGTGTAAGGTGAGAAGTCCCATGTTGCAGATCTTCTTTTTTGAGGTCTGGCCCACTTTCAGAAGGACTGACTATGGCATGGGCAGGTTGTTGCAGGGTAAGCTTCTCACCTGTGGACCAGGACCAGACATTTACCTAAGCAGTAGAGGGGAAGGTTCAGTGATTCACTGGCTCCAGGTAACAGAAGAACCTACTCTGAAAACCCTGTTGCTAAGCGTCATCTTGACTTCCATTCTTTTCTCACCCCCCAAAGCCCTCCTAAACAGGCAGGGCAAGTGACTGCAAGCCAGACTCCCAAGTGATAAAATACTAATGAGGAATGCAGTAAATCTGGCTGTAAAAGAGCAGTGATTTAGACAAAGGTTGTAAAATGGGGGGGGGGGGGAGAGAGACATTTGGAGAGCTATTGTCGATGCAGCTGCCCTTCAGGGTTACGGAATTTTACACTTTCCGGGACAGAATCTTACAAGGCAACACAAGGATCCCTACTAATTGTAGATGACGTTATGCAGTAAGGCTGACATGCTGCTATCATAAATGGCAAATGCGGCTTGTGTTCAGCCTCCAATGGTTAACTATGGTTATGTTCTAGAGCTGGAAGTAATATAATAATTAGCGCACTTCACCCTCCACCCAGCTGTCAGCTGGTGCTTGAGAAGCTTTGCAAAACAAAATACACTCGGTACCCTCTGCGCCCACATAAACTAATAACAAATTAAAACACACTTTTACAAGGGATGGGAAGGGGAGCTATACCAAAGAGTAATTTGACAGTGAATCCCTAAAAGCATGTGGGGAATGATTTATATCTGAAGGTACGTTCCACGTTAAGGTGCCTGTCAACTTAAAATGAAGTGGTAGGATTTCTGAAAGTGGGATGTGTCTCAGCACAGCCATAAGGATAAGGGTTCAGGAGGGGTTGGAATATCTGCTTGATAACCAAAAAAGCAGGCTTATGTTCTCTATCTGCTGCCTTAAAGGCAGCCATCATAAGGAATTTGTGGTAAGTTTAATAGAAATACATTTGTCATTACCAGTGCTTTCTATCTTCCATGAAGCCTTTCCCTATCTGATGAGGAATGCCAATGTGAAAGGTATAGAACCTCTTCTGCACTGCAGAGGATACCAGAACCATGTTTTAGGGTGCACTGTCAGAAAGGCATTGGCCAAGCCAGTTGGCCTCACCATCAAATTGTACATGCAGAAAGTTCCTTTTTAACAAGAGGTTTAAGAGAAACTGAGCACTGTGGTTATCAAAGTATGGGCCACATTTGCAAGGGCAGCGTACGATAAGCAAACATGTAAGTTGTGTGAAGTATATAGCCAAACAAAATTACTTTGAATGATTGCATCAAGTCAGAATAATACTTGGGTTTCTAAATAAAGCACATGGCTTTTAAAAACAAGGTGGTTGGAAAAAATGTATAGATTCATGTTAAGTCTGGATTGAAGTGTTTAACAAGCACATAATCTAATAGTTCCAAATTCTATCTTGTGAAATTACGGGAACCAAGTTAAATAATGACTTACACTAGTGTTGGTTGTAAATATTTTTAAGAAGGGAAGAGATGTAGCAGGGAGATGTAGCCAGTTGAGATGTCACGGACAGTGTATTGGATTTGGACTGAGGAGAGCCAGGTTCAAATCTTTGTTCAGCTGTTCACTAAGCAGCCTTAGGCAAGCCACTGTGTCTTGGTCTAACAAGGTGGTGGTGAGGGTAAAATTAGATAACTATTTATATACTCTCCTGGGTTCCTTGGAGGAACAGTGACATACAATTTTAAAGTATAACTGTGGCTCCTCGAAGGTCTCACTGTTAAAGAGATGTCCATTCACAATTTGTTTTTACGTTCTATGGGGAAACATTTGTAGAATTCTGGTGTAACAAAACTGCCAAATAAACAGCTCCTAGTCATGGAGACTAAACTGAAAAACATAATGCTAAAATATTAAAGGATCTCATAATCAGAGGGTAAGAAAGGACAACTCAAAAAGTTCAAATATCGAGAAGTTTTTCAAGCCATGGTAAAAAAATATATGCTGGAAGTGAACAATTTTGAGTAATATGTAAAACAGCTGAACATGACTAACAAGTGCGGTTTGGCATCTGCTTCATTTTAAAAAAACTCAATGCATATTATGGTTATTCACCAAACCTCTGCAGATTAGCAGCTACCCTCTGGCACTTGTTACTGAAAATGTCTATGCAACTCTGCTCAACATGTTCCATCTCAGAGTTATAAAAACAATTAATCTAGGAGGAGTTCTGTATTTTAAAAATAGCTGGGGGCATTATAGAGTACATGGAGCTCAAGTCCTTGCTGAGATTAATATTTCTACTAATGTACACGTCTTAACGTGAAGTGCCTGCTGAGAGGTAAAGCTGCAAAGTTATGCTGAACGTTAATCTTTCATATTGTGTTTTGTGTGAGATTGCATTATAGTAAGTTTTTATGTTTAATGAGTATTGTCAGAATACTTTCAAAAATTGTATTATAGGTTTCTATCTCAGATAGCCCTGTATGAGGTCCTTTTCCAGAAATAGGTTTTCTGTCATAAAAGCACAGCTTTAATACTAATTTGATCCACCTAGTGATATATGGTGTATTCAGGAAAGTCATTATTTAGAAGAGTGAGCTAATATGTGAGAGAAGGTGTGCTGATAATTTGAAAGGACCCTGTGCAACTGGCAGCTGGTGACTGACTTGATGAGGAAATGAAGTAGACTTGTCAGCAAATGAATGCACTAGATAGAGCAGGGTATTATAATCAGCATGATGGCCTACCGAGGTTGGACTCCCAACTCCCATCAGCCTCTGCAAGCATGGCCACGAGTCAGGAATGATAGGACTTGTTGTGACTATAAATTGGAAGCTCCTGTGTGGAACCAATGCAGACCGAAAGCAGCACAGCTTGCATTTGGCACCAAATTTAAACAATGCCCAATGGAAGTCAAGCTTACAAAGGAACAATCAAGAGTGCAGTTTTAAACTCTCAGTTGGTGCTTTCCAGTTGTGGCTTTTACTTTGCCCATGCCAGATGCCATACGACATCCAGATTGGGAGGCCTAGCAAGGCTAATGCCCTCTAACTTAATGTGCTTCTGGCAGTTGTATTCTAGACTGGTTTCTCCTTCCTGTGTAACATAGGTAAAGAGTGCGTGAAACCAGGATCTTGGATTTAGACCAGCTAGCTTAATTGATTTTAGAGTGCAGGTCTTCATGGAAGCCTACTGCTTGCCCAGTTAAATAAACTATTACTGATGTTGCTATTGCAGAGTCTTGAGGGCCAAAGATGATTTGATGTTAAATACATGAATACATTGAACAAGTATGTGTTTTCCTATGACAACATCCCTAGGGGCCCCAATCACAATCAGAACTGCAGGGATTACTGGTTTAACTACACACATACTGTGATTTGATTGAAAAATCTCTTGCCTGCCCAAGATCCTGTTAGCCATGGAAGTAATGCTTTCCACTGCCACCAATGGTAGCTTTCCTCCTGAAGTTAATAGCAGCTTAAGGGGCATGTCAGAGGGGAGCATTGAACCCTGTCTCTGCATGCCCCAGTCCTGCTTCCCCCCTGCTTGTGGTTGTTGTTAAAATATAAACTACACATTAAATACACCAAAATACACTGGAAAAGTGTGTGAAAAGGGTACATCCCATGGATTCCATGCATCATTCTTACACATGGATGAATTGTTCATGCCGATTAATAACAACATTAAGCTTTTCTATAACATCCCTCAAGTAGTCAAAGCACTTTGCTTTGACTAATATTTTCCATAGTTCTGTATCTGGTCAGAGAGGAAGGTGTAGTTTGTTCACGAGTGTCCAGCGGCTGGGAATTTGATGTGTTGAATCTACATTGGAGGTTTGGGGGAGTGGCAAGGAAAATGGTTTAAAAGGAAGGAACTATAACATTATTGAAGCAGAATCTGTCTTAACAATTTGCAGCCCGGCAGTACCATGTATGTTCTCAGTCCCATCTCCCTACCTCGGGTACACTGGAAGTATTTTTGTGGTGTAAATTGAAAAAGCACTGTTGTGTTTTCTCAACTGTACTGAAGTGCCAAGTTGTTCAGTAAACCTCTGGGAACTTCGGAGAGGTTATTAGGGTGCTAATTTTAAACTGCAGGCTCTATTTGTGGTTGGCAACTCAGTGAATCATTCACACAGCTCATCTGCAGAACCACTGTCTAGGACTCGGTGGGCAGTACACATCCACATTTCTATTACAAATTCTCTTGTTGAAAATGCTACAGCAGAGAAGATGCTTTGGCCATAAGGAGCTATTTCCTTTCTGCTGGAATTAATTTGCTCATAGCTCAAATTTTACTCAGAAATACTTCTTTAAAAATTTCATTCTAGCTACTCTTATCAGGATTATGGGGGAATATTTTAATCCATGAAATATTTCTGGAAAGTATATTTGCAAATAATTATTCATGCTGGAAGTCACTTATTGTAGAGAAATGCATTTGATTCTTAGGTGTGAAATAGTCCTGATTTTCTTTCTTAGGACCCACCACTGGGTATGTCATTTGTAACACAAAATCCCATCCTTATGACACAAAACCAGCACAAAACTTTGGCATAGGTTTTGAGGTTTGCAGATAACACAGATGATGACATAAGAAGAACCCAGCTTGATACGGCCAAAGGCCCATCTAGACAATTATCCCTTTCTCATGGTTGCCAGTCAGATGCCTATGGGAAGCCCTTAAGCAGCACCTAAGTGCAGGATCACTCTCCCTGCTTGTGATTCCCAACAACTGGCATTCAGAGGCATTCTGTACAACATGGAGATTGATAGCCTCATCCTCCATGAATTTGTCTAATTCTCTTTTAAAGCCATCCAAGGTGATGTCCATTACTTCAGCTTGTAGGAGCAAAATAGCCATTACTTGTTTTGAGGGCACTGCAGAGAGGGCTCCTTGCTTGTGTCAGACAGACCGACTCCAGTGTCAGATAAGAGGATTCTGAGCAGGAATTATAGCTAACCCAGGCACAAGTAGCAGCACTAACATGGTGACAAAACAAACACCACTGCTGTCATTTTTATCAAAAGTGTGTGCATGGGGAGATAGAAACTGAAGCCCTTGGTGATGAGAATTCAGCTAAAAGTGTTACACCATTTCCTCCAAAGAAAGCATCCAGTTTGGATTCAAATGTGGGTCAAGAAGACAGCTGTAGTATGGACAAGGGAGCAAAGAAGTGATAGGTATAGACCTAGACCAATTTTTAAATACTGTTTTTCATATTGTGAGTGGTTAGAAGCAGGCAAGGACCAGAACACACTCATATTTTTGCAAGAATGATCCTACTCATGATAAGTCATCTAAATCAGCTGCTGTGTCATCCTTTTAAAAAAACAGACTCTCAAGCATTATGAAAATAGACAAACTCATCCTCCGTCTGTTAAAGCATAAGAAGATCCCACCAGTGCTCTTCTATGAAAGTATATAACAAAATTACCTGGTGATTCGTTAAGCAGAGAACATCTTTTCAATGTGGCTTATTTCTTCATTGTGAACCACTCAATGGCTTTGAAAGCATAACTGAAACAGGAGTCATGATAAAGAAAAATAAACAAATATCACTTTGCAGCTTTAGGCCACAATTTCCCAGTGAATCCCCAGGTGATCTTGTTAAGTTCCAGGATACTGTATTAGTGCTGATCTCAGTTCATTGGTTTGATTATAAGGTTGAATCCAAAGTTAGTTGTGCTTAGATGCCAAGGCAGGTTTCAACAATTTAAACATCTTACAGTCGCAAAAATAGGGTGGGTTCCAACAATATACATCTGAGGAGTCAAAGGACAGGGGAAAGAGGTGTGTCTTCAGCATTTGCAGAAAGCTTTATACTGGAGTTGTCAGATGCACCTCAGTGGAGAGGGAGGCATATGATCTAGTCCTAGACAATGCTTCTGAGGGGGCTTGAACTACGAAGAGGCCTTCTTCTGCTGATCTTAACACCAGAGAGCATCTGTAGGGAAGGAGGTGGTCTTTCCTCCATTTAGGACCTAAGCGATTTAGGGCTTTAAACAATAATGTGACCACCTTAAATTTGGCCCAGAAACAAACTGGCAGCCAACACAGCTGTTTTAAAACAGGGGTTATGTGATACCTAAATCTGGTTGCTGCATTTTGGGCCAATTGAAGTTTCTGAATGTTCTTCAAGGACGGCCACATAGAGAGTGCATTACAGTAGTTCAGTCCGGAAGATACCTGAGCATGGAGTACAGTAAGCAAGTCATTCCTCTCTGAAAGGAGCCGTGGCTGGCGATCTGGTTGGAGTTCAAAAAAAGCACTCCTAGCCATCAAGACTACCTGAGCATCCATTGGCAGTGTTGAATTCAGGAGTATTTGCGATGCTGCACTCCAGGGGAGGAGTGCAGGCCTGGCCAGAATAGGCTGTCTCGCCACCTCCCGGACGTGAGAACTTGGGACACACAACACTTCGGTCTTCTCAGGATTCCACTTCAGTTTATTGTCCCATATACAGCTTATCAACCACCTCTCCCGCTTCAGATGGAACACAGAGACAGAGCTGAGCGTCACCTGCATATTGTTGGCACTTCATTCAAAATCTGATGACAACTCCCAGCAACTTTGCCTAGATGTAGCATGGGTGACACAAGACAGCTCTCATCATACAAAACCGTCTTCCGTGGCTACAATCTGGAAAGGTTCCTGGGGCAACTTTGCAGGGTGCTTAATAATAATAATAATAATAATAATAATAATAATAATAATAATAAATTTTATTTATACCCCGCCCTCCCCAGCCGAAGCCGGGCTCAGGGCGGCTAACAACAATCAAGGGACAAGGTGGCTCAGATTTTTGGATAGTTTTGAGTGCCATAGTTAGAGCACGTCTAATCAAGGCATCCAGAGCCTTGTCTCTTCCATTTGTACTGGATCAGCTTGGATTATTGCAGCCTGAGGATCTGAGCAAGCTGCTTGAAGAAGTGCAGCTAACCGCCTGCCCCCTTGAGCCTTGCCTGCCTTGGCTAACCATAGAGAGCTGATTGGGTGGGTCTTAGGGAGTGATGAATGATTCCCTGGAAAAGGGGAAGTACCATCTGGCCTTAAGGAGGGAACATGACAACCCCCCCCCCCAGAGGAAAAGACAAATACAGAACATAAAACCTATAAAACGATTAAAAGAGGGTGAACCTTTGCCCTCAACATATCCTAAAGATGCAATCCAAAGAGGGGGGAAAGTGCTTTGGTATCACCCCTTCAGGGCAGCCTGCACCAGCACCAGTGCAAGGTGTGATGGTTTGGTGGTGCCCTGAGCAGCTGCAGGCACTCAGGCAGGTGGTAGAAAGCCTCAACAAGGCCTTATCCTCCCAGAACAATAGCCTCTTGCCTCTTGGAACCAGCTGCTTCTGTAGGGAGCCTGCTGGCAGACTCTGTGCCTCTTCCTAACTCTGCTAGCTGCCTCCTTTCCGCTCGCATCTCTAAGCTCATGAAACATCACAGGAGCTATTTCCTTGAATAGGCATTTTGATTCTCAAAATCCATTACTTTCCCTCATGACAAATTGTTCATGCCCATCGGCTACTCAAAAATAAATGGTTAATTTCGATGTACAAATCAGTCCTCGGCTGAAAGGCGCTTCTGAGTGTATATTAACTGTTAAGCTCAATGCAGAAAAAAATTATGAGCTTATTCAGGTTTCAATTAGAATTGGCCAGTTGCCTTTGTATATAGTCTTGTTTTCAAGTTCGTGTACCATTATGAATGAGCACTACTTTTCTATAATTCTAAAAAGGAGCAATTTCTCCTAGCAGTGTATCAGTCAAAATTTACATCTTCGCTGTTTAGCATTACATTTTCCCACAATCTGTGTGGTATCCTACTCAGAGGAGGACCATTGAAATCAATGGTTTATGCACAACTAAAGTCTACGAGCCTACTTTAAGTAGAACTTAGTAGGATACCACCTTTTGTCTGTTAGGCTAAAAAATAGTTTTGTTGTTACTTGGTGCAAGCTTTATGTACCTGCGCTTCTGAAAAGGGTCACAACAAAAATGTTTAACAAGCCCTTTTTCCAAATTTACTGTTTGTAATGTTAAATGGAAAATGATACGATCCATCAGTTTTTATTTATCGTCTCTGAACTCACCTTGATGCAAACTAGTTTCCTCTTTGCTATGTCCCAATATGGCAGCAGCTGGGAATTATTTTTTTAATTAACAGAACCCATTTAAAGAGCTGTACTGCCAGTAGTTAAAGCCTTTCTTGCCTGAAAGGCAGTGCTAAATTTGGAACCAAAAGTCATGACTAGAGTTTAGAAGATGAGCATAATTTGTAACAAACAGCATCAAGACTGAGTTTCAGGCAGTTCTATATTTACAAAAGATAACAGCGCTGTCATCGCCAGCAACATTAGTGAATAGTTATTTAAACTATTTTAAAGGTTTCCCAACCCCCTAATTCTCCCTTCCTCCCCTTCTAGTCAGCTTCAGTTCAAAAGGCAGTACATATGCTATCACAAGGCACATTCAGCAATTACAGTGAACGAAAGTTAAGTATTTCTGTTGATTTAAACTAGAGACTATCATTGGAATAAAAGAAAATAAAGTACTCAAGCTTTGGCTATATCATACCCAGTTTGTAAAAGCTTCCCTATTTGGTCACCTGGGAATGATGCTTAATTACCATAGGTGAGCAAGACATGTATAAGCCTGACAAAATTTGCCCTTCTCTCAAACTTATTTAAATTATTTTGAAGAATCCTCTTTTTCCAAATGGCAGCCAGAAAAACATCAGTTTGCCCTTCTCCAAACAATCTTGGGAAAACTATTGGCTCTGTTATCTGAATATAGTAGCTGGCGTGCTACTCTCACATAATAATTTCCTTGACCTTCAGAAAAGAGCTCTCACCTATCTACTTGCAACTAATTTTATTCAGAGAAACGAGTTGCATGCCAGTCCAGTGAGGTCATTCAAGTATACACTTGTCCGAATAAACCAATGGCAAAATCTTTTGGAAGTGCAGTTCCCTTTTTAATCTAAGTGGCTCAGGTTTCACTGAGAGGGGAGAACAAGTTATATGTGCAAAGCCAGATATTACCAGTTCGAGAGAGGATCCACAAGTGTCAGATTTCCAAGCACCATGAGTCATGAACATTGAAGCCAGCAAGCTCTTAAACAAAGCAGCAGTACTCGAGGCAGAGGAAGACATCTTTACAGTTTCCAGCTTCAGATGAAACCAAACATCCCTAAAATTGTTCACTTCTCTAAAAACTTACTGTACTTGGTTGAAGCCCAGAAACATCTCAATTATTCAGGGGTGGCAAGATTCTTTTTACCTGCTGGTGCTCAATACCTGTGCAAGCAATGCTACAAAAAGCTCCCACTCCTATGAGGTTCTCTGCTGCAAATCCTGCATGTTCCACATTATACCATTAGTTATTCAGCAGAGTCCCATGTGAGTCCTACATATGCCAGTGAGGCCAATGCAAACAGTACCAGGATACTGAGTTACCACTCCCATCCATGCCTTCTATATGCTCTGCTCAAATGAATATTCCCAGAAAAAATGTTCATGTGAATAATCCTGAACTGTGATTTTTCCCTCAAGCATAGCTGGAAATCTATTTTGTACCAATAAGGATGAACCCCTGGATGGCATGGTGTTATGTTTGCTCACCTTCCTGCTGCTCATCAACCGCTGGTTGGTGAACCACATATCCAAACCAACTATATTTTGCATGCCACCAGTAACTCATTAAACTTACGTTTGCAGTGGGTGAGCAAAATGTCCAGAACAGTATTCTGGAGAATTGAAGTCAGCTGCAACATCCCTATGAATGGCACCTTCAAAAATGATGTGCAGAGAATTCAGCTAATTGAAAATTGCCCATCTAAGTGATCAGCAAGTAACACTGAGAACTTAAAAACCTAAAGTGATGAGGCTAAATGTACTCAAGAAACTGCCTCTTCCCTATATTCCACTGAGAACACAAAAACCTGATTGGTGCTCTTTTGAATATCTATGAGGGCAGACATTTGCCAATGGCCCTAACTAGGTTAGGGTGAGGAATCTTTCAATCCAAACACTGAATTCCTTGTGGAAGCAAAAGTCAGCAGAGCAGTTAATTTGACTCTTGTAGCAAAAACTGGAGGTTTCTGCAGATGCGCACACATGCAAGCAAGCAAGCAAGCAAACACACACACACACACACACACACACCAAACTTCTTTATCTAGGCTAGCAAGATGCAGTTAAAGGACATACTCCAACCAGGGAAAAGTACCTGTGGGTGCAATGGAGGGCCAGAGAGAGATGTGGCCTGAGGAGTGGGTGTGTGCTCAGATATAAGTGCCTGGAGTTTGCATTTGGCCTCTGGGCCTGAGGTTCCCCATGTTTGTGCTAGACCAGGGCTCATCAGTGTGGTGGCCTCCAGATGTTGCTAGACAGCAACTGCCATCATCATTGATCATGGTGCCTGGTGCTGATGGTAGTTAGAAGGGCACCCACATTAGACCTCAACAGACATGGTTAGTGAGGAGAGAGCTGCACCACAGTGTTTCAAGCTTCATTTCGTAAATCGTAATCAAGCGGAAGTTTGAAAGGGGGAATTCATATTGTGGAAAAGAAATGGAGGTTATTGTTTGGGCTTTGGAATGGAATGATACATTACACACAGAGAAGGAACCCCCAGAACAGCACATGGAGGAAGGAGAGAAGTGATCATTCTGTCTCGCATTCGGCACCATTTATTGCAAGCCATTCTGGGAATCTTTTGGCTGAATAGCAGAATAAAAATGCTTTAATAACGATGCATTGTGCGTTCCTGTTTGCAAGTCACAGACTAGATCAAGCTACAATATTGTGGTCAACTTGAGTTTCAAGTCCACTTACCAATGTCCTACATCAGATTTTTCCCGTTTGAGAACTAAAATATTGTGGAATGCATACTTTCTTGTTGAATAACATGTTAATGGAAATGAAGTGTAAATTATATGCAGTAAAGTATGGTGATCAGCTGCCTAATTTAATTGTAGTGCTTAATGCTGAATTGGTTGTTATTGTATTTGGAAAACTCTGTCTTCATTGAAATTTTTCTTTCCTTTTTGTTGTAAATTGTGGGAGCACTTGATCAAACCTAAAGAGGATCCACATTTGGATAATTAATCTTGGGTTTGTTTAAGTAACATTGCAAATGTTTTCATGTTTCCTGTAGGAGCTAAGTGATCTGCAACGTGACCCACCTGCACACTGTTCAGCAGGACCTGTTGGAGATGACTGTAAGATCTTTATAGTTGATGGCAAGATACTTTTGCCTATTTTGTTATGCTTAAGCACTTAATAAGGTGAATAATATTTTGTGTTTTTCAGTGTTCCATTGGCAAGCAACAATTATGGGACCTGTAAGTATGCAATTTATACATAACTTATCTTCTGATTCCTCTTCTGTAATAAGCTTTAATGGATTTTTGTATTCTAGACAATAGATGTCAATGTTTTCTAGATCGTAGAATCATATGTGAGGAGGAAATAGACTCTGATTATTTGTGGACCAGAGATGTACTTTATACACAACGAGAGAGACACTATCACACTTTATACACGTTGGCCAAAATAGGGAATTAAAAAATAAACTCCAGAGCTGGGCTGGAGATTAAGCCATTCAAGAACTCTGAGCCAAGGTACTGTTTGCTTTTAAAGCCTGAGTCATGTTTTTATATAAGAGATAAGTCCAAAGACTGTAATAAATAGGACCAACAGATGGGATTGCAGAGACCAGTGGTAGTGGAGAGCTATGTGAAATAACAAGTGAGCTAACAAAGATGGGTTCAAGGACCACTCGTGTTTTTATTTGTGATCAATCTACTACTAGGTTTATATCCAGCTGTGGCAGAGTCATCCCTATTTCAGAATTCCCTAATTCACATTCCTGTACTATGAAGTCATACATTGTTTTATGTAAATGTACTACTTTCCCAGTCCAGCAGCTGCCTTCAGACAAGTGTTATTTTAGTAAATCATAAGGCATGCAGAAATTATGCATAAAAATGAATTTATAAAATCAGACTGATGAAAGGTTATTTTAGTTATGGAATACATATAACCACATATTATAGATTTTATTTCTATTGCTGAGCAAGAAACAGCTCTGTTATTTCTCAACACTGAAAAGCTTTTGATAAAATTGAAAGGTCTTTCCTATTTCAAACTTTTGAACACCTTCTGTTTGGGAGAAATATCTATGACATGAGTGCAAGTTATATACAGAAATCTGAAAGCAAAAGTCTATATAAATGAGACTGCTTCAAAAATACTCAGTTTTTCACACAGAGCTAGAAATGATTATCCTCTAGCCCCACTCGTATTTGTATTGACAACAGAGCCATTTGCAATCAAAATGCATATAAGACAATTAGGGGGGTAAAAATTAATGAGCAGGATACAGAATAGAGTTGGTACATAATCACATAGTATCATAACATTGGTTATATTTTAATAGCAAGGCTTATAATTATGGCTTATAGAAATAATTAATTTGCCCTTTCTATATTCCTTTGTAGCAAGAAGTACAGTATATTTCTAATCATTATAACCTTTCTCTTTCAAGTTTCAGCTTTGTTACAGTTCATTTTGATTAAGCTTGCATTTTATTGTATTATCTTCAACAAAAATAGTGTTGATATCATGATAGGTCAAATATGAACAAATAGAGCCATATCTGGATAGGAATTACATAGGCATGTTTTCAAAACCTAATTTGCTAATTAATATATACTTTCTGGTATATGCCTTCATAATAAAATGGGCTGTTATTCCTATTTGCTTTTAAAAACCTCAAGTTAAAAAGATGCATATAGTCAGAAATTTGTGTGTGGTCTAAGGTGTGCAGAGAAGGAAGTGGCCTAAAAAGAATATACTGAGGAGTTGTTTTTTTAAGTGATACACTTGTTTCTCTATGGTTAAAAGTGATATGGCCATTGAGTTCATCACACACACACACACACACACACACACACACACACACACACTTCAGTAATTTGAGCTGCATCCCCCTGATCAAAAGGAAGTGGGGAAAGATACTTTAAATCTGCCCCTCAAAGGTGCATCACATTGTGGTATTCTCCAGTTTCTATGTGTTCAATGCTCTGCCTTTTGAACTTCTTTAACTTGTTTTTCTCAGACAGGGGGGGATTTCTGCAGAATATACTTTGAAACCTCTTCTGGGTTATGCTTCTATACACACTAGATCTGAGCCTGCAAACACTTTCTTAAAAAAAAAAAAATTAGCAGAATTTGCAAAAATTCCATGATGACCTAATACTACATTTTAGGTTTTGCATCATGCCCTGCATGGTGTGGGTTCCTGTAACATAGAGTGTGGCGGCCACAGATTATGTCTGTTGATGAAGAGGAGGACTAAGGCTTTGAACTTGGGCAAAGTGTACTAGGGAGACACTGGTGAAGAATGAAAGCATTACCCTGTTAATTTGCTTGCTTTCCAGCCTGATAGTGCATATCAAGGGGGAGTCTTTTTTCTCACAGTACATTTTCCAACAGACTACCCATTCAAACCACCAAAGGTAATCTTTTAAATGTGATATGTGCTTTTCAGAATTAAGTGTAATGTGCAAATATAAATGAAAATTAAATGTAGCATGCGCTTTTTAGAATAGGGCTTGACATCTGTTTTGATGTATTCGTTGTTTTGAGGCTAAATACATTGGAAGGATCAGTATAGAATAGCATAGATAACTTATTGAAGCAAGAGAGAATTAAAGAGGGCCTAGCCGAGAGCCTTGTGAAACTCTTAAAGTTAGTTATTTATTCCAGGAACTCTTTCCACACACAGCTTATTGCCAATGGAAGGTAAAATAACCATGATGTAGGAAATTCTGTGAAGTGTACAAAGCACACACTTGGTTTTTGAGGAATACCGATCTAGCCTATTGTTCTGTTAAAACACATTTCTAACTATGCTCGTGATTTTACTATTTTATTTTACTTTGGATGTAAATCACTTCGGGGCTTTTTTAGTTGGAAGTGATGTATAAATTTAATAAACCTATTGGTCTCTGCGCAGAGCTTCTCTGACATTATTGACCTTGGTACGTTTCCAACAAACCCCATTTTCCTCAAACGCATTTTTTAAAACTATTGGTCTGTAACTCCTTTAATAAGCAAATTGCTTTAATGCATCTTTGCGCTATCCCATTGCTAATCTTAATTTTTGATAGTCTTAACTTTGCTAGAATTGCATATATAAAGTTAAAATAGGAATTACTGCTTAAATCTGCTTAAGTGGTCGTATGTTTTCTGTGGAGCTTACATTTAGGTGCTGCTAGATGAATTGGATCGTCATGTTCTACATAGCCCATAAGGCACTTTTTATATCATCTTACCCAGGGAACAGCTATAACTAATACTCCTTGTGCATTCGTAACAGATTGTGTAACAGAACGTATCACTACTTGTTATCAAGCCAAGGTATTCGGCTTTTAGAGATGTCAGATGGAGAAGTAAAATAAAGAGTAAGAAAAGGACAGTGTGTGTGATTAGAACTCTGTAAAAATATGTAACCATTCTTCTGTTGCAGATTGCATTCACAACAAAAATATACCATCCAAACATAAATAGTAATGGGAGTATTTGTCTTGATATCCTGAGGTCACAGTGGTCACCTGCTCTGACTGTATCTAAAGGTAACTATTCGGAGAAATACTATGCCCAATTTAACGCCACCATCCTGGTTTCTGATTATGATTTATAGCTGAAAAATGCATCTAGTTTAAAGGAAGGCATTATCTAGAGAGAGGTGTTTGATCTTCAAAGTTTTCCACAGGATCTTATACCCAGATGCGTTGGCTGTGTGACTGTGTACATCATCTACTAATTTGGAAGACATATCAATAAAGTTTGAAAATCTGCATTACTATAAAGGATAAAAACTTTGCATTTACCTCTTGTCCTTTACTATCACATTCATGTCATAAACACTCTTTAACTGATCTTTTTTCTTTTTAATATAGTTCTTTTGTCCATATGCTCTTTACTTTGTGATCCTAATCCAGATGACCCTTTAGTACCAGATATTGCACAAATCTACAAGTCAGACAAGGAAAAGTAAGTATGGATATATTTTTTTAAAAATCTGAATCAGTTGGTTTTTATATTCTTAGCCCCTCACCTCACTTACGATTTGACTACTGTGATAGGGTGATACGCAACAGAGGAGCTGCATTGATTTCAGCGGGTGTACTCTTGAATAGGACTCACGTTGGATATCACCCATAAGGTTTTTTTAACATAAAAATGGATTTTTTAAAAAGCTTACAAACAATTGTACTACTTCAGAATGTTTACAGCGTTCCATTTTGACATCTTGCATACTTGGGCCACTAAGGACAGAAGTAGAAAATTTTAAATTTGCATTCCTCAGTTTGAAGTAGCAGTTATCGTTTGTAGAATTATTTAACTTGTATACCATGTCAGCCTTGTTCCTTCCTTTTTTCTGATGTATTACTTATCCTAAAGTTCACTGATCTGCCAGATTGGCTTTAATGTGTGAGCCAATTTCTAGATAACAAACTGCTTTGCAAAGTTCTGGACACCCACCTTTGTGTCCCTACAAATGTTTGGAAGAGAACCTCGTTGAACTTTTCGGGGTGTCATCAAACTGACCTTGTGTTCAGTCATATCATCTTTAGTCTGTGGTTCAGCATACTTCCCTTGCTTTGAGCTAGACTTTAAGCTAATTTAGACTAGCTAAGAGGTTCACTGTCTTTACCTGTGTGGCATCCTAGTTTGTGAGCAGATTGAGATGGTTGTTATTGTAGGTGCTTGTTTGACTGGCTGTAAGAATCATACTCAGCCTAATGAAGGTAACTAGGCTAATTCGTTTACACGTTTGATTCAGGATGATGGCAACAATCCTGCCACGTGTTAGATAATATTTGTTGTAATTCAGTTTGTAAACTTCTGTCTCTTAAATTGTAAGATTGAGAAAGGGGGAAAGATGTTGAGGTGTAGCAATATGAAGGCATTGTAAAGGTTACAGATTGCTACTCCAAAGTCTGTACTTCGGAATTATCCCTTGTTGTAATCTCTGTGCACCCCTGTCTGTATCTTGCATAGGGATGCTGCCCATTATCAGGTTACTGTCCATCAGTTACAATTCATGTCTTGTAGTCAACTAAATCCAACTCAGAGTAGACCCAATGAAATTAATAAATCTAAATTAGTCATGCCTATTAAATTCCACTATCAATGGATAACATCCCACATCACCATGTTCAGCCCGTGACTTTATCTGTGCACAGCTTTTCAGCTGAGCTAGCAAACTCTCTATTCGGCTTGTATCCTAAGCTCTGACGAACCAGGAAGGATGCAAATGTACACACTGATTGTGTGCAGACAGCCATGATATTATACAATGGAAGCAATAGGTGTGCATCATGGGGTTCTCTTGCCTTGGAAAATCATTAATTATTAGCTGCATTTCCAAATCACCCTTCCTTCCAAAGGCTTCAGAATGATATAATAATAATATTATTATTATATTATATTAAGACTTCAGAATGAAATAATAATAATATTAAAACACAAAATAGAAAATAATAAATAAGACATAACAGTAACCAACACACTTTGAAATACTGTATCTATAAAATGCAGAATCATTAAAATGCACCAAAACCATCTGCTACTCTTAGGTGTTAACATTAAGACTTTGCATCCTCCATGGACTGTTTTGCTTTCTGCTCAGCACCTGCTCTTTTCCCCAAGTGTGAGCATGGGTGCTTGCTACTTATCACTGCTCAAGTTGTCCAAGTGTGTTTTGAATCTATACTTTGTTTTCTAAGCAAACATAAGTAACATATAACCAAATAAGATTGTTAAATAACCCCTTGAATAAATTTGTTGGCAACACTGTGAATCCTAAGCTTGTGTGTTTTCACTTTTATTTTCTTTTACAGATACAACAGACATGCAAGAGAATGGACACAGAAATATGCAATGTAAACTTTGAAGACTTTTTCATATATACCAGAGTACTGTAAATTCTAGGGTTTTTTCAAAATTAGAAGTAAATGGAGCACAGTTTACTGTTTCAGTGTACCATGAAGCCCTTTTTGATTTTCACCCATTATAAGTGTGTTTCTGGAACAAGGAAATAACTACGAAAATTAACCTGAAGACTGTGATGAGAGTATTTATCCTTTTTGTATGCTTTGCAAAAGACATTTATTATGTTTTTTAAAGATACGTGGACATCTCTGTCTCCAGCCTACAAGATCCATAATGCAGTTGTAGAGCAACCAAATTATTTTTGCTGAAAAACTAGGTGTTACATAAAAGATATTCTGTGTGTCTTTGAGATGTCAGTCCTGTAAGTCTGTGTTTGAATTTCATTCTTTGTTAGTTCATTGTATAATTTGTATTTTTTTACTGTATAGACTATATTTTATTTACCATGCAAGTCAACTCACTTTAGACTTTCTGCACAGTATTGAAAAAAAAATACAACTGCGATTAAATGAGTGAACTATTCCTCCCCAGAGGAATGCTCTATAAACTGATAAACTTCTTAAAACAAACTTTGCACTCTAATTCTCAGTATACTGATTATGGAGAAACACTTGGTTTTGATTCTGTTGCATACTTAATTTTATTGCAATGTGAACTAATTGCACTACTCTGTAGAAAGAAATGTAACTAATTTTGTTCTATTCACAGCTGACTTTTTTATCCCATAAGGGCAGTATAATCTCTGACCTTTTAACAAAATTGACTTGAAGCTTTTCCATATAAATAAAATGTGTTTTTTACTACTTGTCTTGGCTGTTCTTTAACTCTTGCACATCCTTTACATGTGCTTGCTCTGAAAAGATCAAGTTATTGTTAAATGTGTGAATTGCTATTGGGAGGAATTGGCCTGTGTGTTTGAAATTGCTGTGAACTGATATTATGGTAGCTGTTGCATAACTTTACATGCAAATTCATTGTGTTGTGTATATGATCTAAGTTCTTGGATCTTGTACCCACTACAAAAACTTCTCTCTGATCTCCAAATCTTGCTTAAATTGATAATAACTAATGTTGAAATGTCACTGATGCTTCTTCTCTCCCTCACGTGTATAACGATATATTGATGTTATACTTCCACACACTAAGCTGATGCCTCTAAACCATTATATGTATACTTCACCTTGCATGTAAGGAGAAAAACAGCCTTAGGGACTTTACAAATAAGAGTGCTTTAATTTTTTAAAAAGTATGTTGCTTCTGAGGTAGTAAATGCTTATTGAATGCATTTATTTTGTGGCTGTAGCAATTCTAACTAAACACAACTTACTTGACTAGGAGGTTTTGCCACCATTTGACCCCTTTCAGAGAAGGGAATAGAGTCCTAGTGTTTGGCTACACCAAGGAACAATTAAACAAAAAGCTCACAACTGGAATAGGTAGAAATGTGACAAGCATCCCAGTGACTATTTTTTGTATTACTGGACTTAAATAAAAAAAAAAAAACCTGTGCAGCATTTAAATCTTGAAACTCTTGGATAGTTCTGACAGCCTAGGAAATAAGTCTCTACTTATCGTAATGGTCCTCTAGGCTTCAGTTGTTTACCTCAATCTGTACAATCGTAAGATGGAAGCTTTCTGAAATAAGCACTGAAAAAAATTCATTGCATTATGTAAGTGACTTTGCTTGCTGTGAAAAAAAAAAATTCTACAAATAGCCAATAAGTGTTTCAATTTAGTATATGATTGCTTCAATGTACTTGAAAAAGGGGATGCCATAGCTTGAAAAGCAAAACTATTCACCACATTTTGACATGAATACTAAAAAATTACCCCTTGGTAAAATATTCTGATGGAGTGATTTCCCAAACTTTTTTGCCCCTATCTGTCTTAGATGTTTATGATAGGCTTGTCCCGGATTAAATAATTTATAGTCCTTTAATCCCTTACAATAAACTCTTGTGTAATTTGGTAGTTTGATTTGCATGCCTGTTAAGTGAAAGAACATTTAATCTTCTGCTTTGCTAAAATTATATGGAGGCTGGTTTGAAACTGTTTAGATGTTACTATGCTTTGAAGTATGCATCATACAAAAAGGAATTTACTTACCATAATGCAAAGTCTTCAGGCTGAGCAAAAGGTGCAGATCAGCAAGCCTCTTATTCTTGCTTCATAAGAGTTATTTGTGAACAAATGTGTTGAGCCCACACTTGTCTCTCTTTTCAGTGACATTTAAAACTGAAGTTCAGAGACTTATTTTACATACTGTCAGGCCAATCGTAGCGCCTTTAAGAAGACAAGAACTCCATTCTCTTGGCTTTCTTTAAACCACAGCTTCTGAGGGTGTTAAGCATTCCCTCTTAAGTATTTTTGTATTTCCTGGTAAATGTTCTTTTGCTGTTTAAATGATCCATTGTGAAGGTTCCTTCCCCATCCCGCTCCTTGTATCAAACATTTGCTCAGTCCTGGTGCTTCCATTATGGTGGCATAAATGTTGTCTGTGCTTCAGTCCCCTCCACCAAATACCAGTTTATACTGTACAATGCCTTAGCGAGGGCACTAACTGAGCCATCTCATTCTCTGTATATTCCTCACTTGGCACTATTGGCATGACTAAAGCAAAGGATCTCTGTATCACTGAAATTCTTGAAGTGTAATCTTTAGTCATTCTAGTTGTTAAATAAGGCGTACTTTCTAGCTACTTCTGATGTGGTATTTTTTCTGCCTAAAGATGTCAGCTGAGGCTTGAATGAAAATAAAGATTTGATTTGAAATCTGAGTGTGTCGAGTTTTATTCTTATCTTCACCCTTTTGAGTGAGAAAAGGAGTGGTAGCACTTTAAACTTGCAAGTGACAGTTGTCTGGTGGAGGGTAGGCGTGGTTTTGCTATCCAAGCTGTTAGAGGAGGCTCCGAGTTCTTTTGGAGCCATGTACTAGAGTGCTGGCAAAACAAAACATTACTGAAAGTGCCAGGTTCTAAATATGTAAGATGTGACTCAATAGCTGTGTTGAACTCTCTTGTATTCCCATGGTTCTTTCCTTAAGTGTATAGCTTGTTCTCACAGACGCAAACCAGGACATAGCTGTCAACATTGCCCTTTTAAAAAGGGAAATTCCCTTATTCTGAATAGGATTCTTCGCAAGAAAAGGGAAAAGTTGACAGCTATGAACCAGGAGCGTGTCACCTAAGGCGGTAACAGCTTAATATATTGGATGCAGTTATCTTAAAGTAATGAAGACTTCCTGTTACATGCTTGTGGAATTGGGATTAAAGCCTTTCCTACTATATAAGAACACTACTAGTTTAATGTGAAAGTGCACGTGTAGGCAGCATTAATAATGCTGTTATGCAAATCTATGGTGCAGCCATATTTGGAGTACTGTGCCCAGTTCTGGTCGCCTCAGCTCAAAAAGGATATTGTAGAGTTGGAAAAAATTAGAAAAGGGCAACCAAAGTGATCAAGGGGTAGAGCGATTCCACTGCAAAGAAAGGTTGCAACATTTGGGACATTTTAGTGTAAAGGAGAGCAAGTGGCGACATGATAGAAGCTTTTAAAATTATGCACGGCATGGAGAATTTTTTCTCTCCCTCAGAACACTTGAACTCATGGACATCCAACGAAGGGAAATGCTGGAAGATTTAGGACAGATTTTTTAAAAAGTAGTTATTCACACACCGCATAGTCAAACAATGGTACTTGCTCCCTCAGAAGGAGGCAGTGATGGCCACCAACTTGCAGGGCTTTAGAAGCTAGTTAGGCCAATTCAATCAATACCAGTCACGGGAAACCACTGGAGGGGAGAGTTCTGCTTGCCAGTTTCCCAGAGACATCTGGCTGGTCACTGTGAGAACAGCTTGCTGGACTAAATTGTCCACTGGCCTGATCCAGCAGGCTCTTCTTACATTCTTATGCAAATAGCTTTGAACCACCATGATCTTTTCTAAAAACCACCTGAGACCTCTGGGTACAGGGTGGAATATAAATTCAATTAATAATGTTATTGTTTAGTCGTGTCCGACTCTTCGTGACCCCATGGACCAGAGCACGCCAGGCACTCCTGTCTTCCACTGCCTCCCGCAGTTTGGTCAAACTCATGCTGGTAGCTTCGAGAACACTGTCCAACCATCTCGTCCTCTGTCGTCCCCTTCTCCTTGTGCCCTCCATCTTTCCCAACATCAGGGTCTTCCCCAGGGAGTCTTCTCTTCTCATGAGGTGGCCAAAGTATTGGAACCTCAGCTTCAGGATCTGTCCTTCCAGTGAGCACTCAGGGCTGATTTCCTTCAGAATGGAGAGGTTTGATCTTCTTGCAGTCCATGGGACTCTCAAGAGTCTCCTCCAGCACCGTAATTCAAAAGCATCAATTCTTCGGCAATCAGCCTTCTTTATGGCCCAGCTCTCACTTCCATACATCACTACTGGGAAAACCATAGCTTTAACTATACGGACCTTTTGTTGGCAAGGTGATGTTTCTGCTTTTTAAGATGCTGTCTAGGTTTTTCGTTGCTTTTCTCCCAAGAAGCAGGCATCTTTTAATTTCGTGGCTGGTGTCACCATCTGCAGTGATCATGAAGCCCAAGAAAGTAAAATCTCTCAAAGCCTCCATTTCTTCTCCTTCTATTTGCCAGGAGGTGATGGGTCAATTAATAATAATAATTAATAATTTGCAAAAGCAAACTTCCTGGGACATCATCCATTTGTCCGGCTTTGCTTTGTACTGGCTGCTCAGTGTCTCCTACCTTAAGAGAATAGCCAGGCTATTATATTACTGCAGATAAGCAGGATTTCCCTCCTTTTTTGCTCTCCCTGCCGCGAATCCATATTGATCCAATATTGCCTTTATTTCTCCCTTCCTCCTATTAGCAGCGAGGGATAAGAAGCGCTTCGAACCTCTCATCCGACTCCACCAACCAAACCCTCCTCACTTCGCAACTAGGGAAAGGCGCGCAACTAAACCCGCCTTTTCCTCACAGCCGGAGAAGGGCGCGCTGGCTCCGCCCACCGACCGCGCTCCAATCAAAAACTACCTTCCCACCCGGATTTCCCGCCCTCCCCTCCGCTCCTCAAAACATTCCTCCCCGCCGACGGGAAGGACGCGCACGCGCAGAAAAGCATCCGAGCCCGCGTCTGCCGCTTCCCCAAGAGAAGCGGCGTAATGAGAGAATTAAAACACCCGCGGTTCCCCAATTGAGCGGAACAAAGGTTCCAAGACCTGACTAACCAGTTGCGTCGCAGATATCTCTGCTCCCTCACCCCAACATAATGCCTGCCCCCCACTAAATCGTGGCTATGCCCAAGCACACCATCCCTATGTGTATATATTTATACCCCTCTCGTCCCCGCATATGGCGGCGCGCCGATAGAGAACCGGAAGTGAGACCTTGTATACGGTAGTTGTGTCACACCCCCTCCTGCTCGACGTTCGCGAGCGCACGCACTCGCAGGTGCCTGTCATTCTCCCCCCAGTCCCCGCCCCTCCCGCCTCCCGGCTGCGACTGCGCGGATTGCAGATAAGCAGAGCGTCGGGTCGTTTCCTCGGCTGCCCACAATGCCCCGCGCCAGTGGCGCGCGATGATTCTGAGGCTCGAGGGCTGAGCGGAGTCGGCGCTACTATGGCGGCGGCGCTGCTGTCCCGCGTGTGGTCGTCGTCTGTCTCTGGACCGCGTTATTTCCTCAGGTAACACTGCCCGCGGCGGGGCGGCCTCCTCTCCTGGCATCTCCCCACTCGCTTTTCTCGATGAAAGGAAAAGCCATTTTCGGTCCTACCCGGTGCCCGCTGACCGGTGAGGTAAAGGGAGCACAGAATTGCTCTGTGTCCTTCGCTGCTGCTACTGCTCCTCCTCATGCCGTTGCCAGATCTCGAGGTTCGAGCTCGGGGTGTCTGGAGACTGAAGTCTCCCTGTGGATGTTTCCAGGGGAAGGAGTTGAAATAGGGAAGCGAAGCTGTTTTCCAGTTTTCTTCAAGGTGGAGTTAGGATACTTAAAAATAAAATATGATATTCAATGAATCATAGAACTGTAGAGATGGAAGGGGTCCAACGGGTCATCTAGTCCAGCCCCCTGCAATGCTGCTGCCCCGTATGGGGGGAGGGCACCGAATCTGCATCCTTGGCGTTATCATCACCATGGGCACCCTGGTTTGCTGTTGTGGTTTTATTCGGCAACTCTGTATTACTTTGTATCTGCTACCTGGTTATCTTTTGGGGTGCCGACATGCTCTTGTGCAATAAAAGAATTATTTTTTAAAAGTTTGAACCACCCTTTGTTTCTCTCTGTTGTGTTCTTACCAGGCTTGGTACCTTTCTTGGAAACACTGGTGAAAGTTGGCAGGCAGGGAGATAGTAACTTTGCACTTGACGTGCATATGAATGAGGTCTTCAAAAATCATTCCATGTTCTCTGACCTGATGCACACAATCGTGGGCATTTCCAGTGGGGGGCAGCTGCTCTCTCCCCCCCAATCAAGTAAATAAAAATAACCAATTGTGTCACAGATAACTCAGTTCTGCTCCCCCCCCCAACATTATGCATGCCCCCCAACATAAATCTTGGCTAATGCCTAGGCACACCATCCATATATTTATCTATTTATATAATCTATATCCCGTGCCTTCAGTATAATTGCATCCTCCTTGGGAAAAACCCACACAACCAGCACATAAATTTGTTTTCAGCCTTTAGTGTCAGAGTCTCAAGAGGCTTGATGACTCTTACCTATTAGAAAATTGACTTGAATTTCTGAGTGCTATGGAGCAGAAATGTATTTCATTTTCCCTGCTCAGAATATGAGCCAGAATTGGCTACTTGCCCACCTTGTGGTTATATCTTTTGATTAGAAAGGATTTTTGTTTGAGACTTGGTTCTTGACTGGAGGGGAATCAAAGTGAAACCCATATTTTCCTCAGCATTTCAGCTGGAATTTGTCACCTATTTTTTTCTAGCTTAATTCTCCACCAATATGCTTCAGCTGAGTAAGTTGGTTCTAACTTTTATTAAGAAAAAGAAGCCTTCAACAACACAAAGTAATGCTGTGGTTTTTATTAAGGGAGCATGGTAATAGGGTTTTATATTTAGTTAATACAGTGGTACCTCAAGTTAAGAACTTAATTCGTTCCGTTCTTAACCTGAAACTGTTCTTAACCTGAAGCACCACTTTAGCTAATGGGGCCTCCCGCTGCTGCCGCGCCGCTGGAGCACGATTTCTGTTCTCATCCTGAAGCAAAGTTCTTAACCCGAGGTACTATTTCTGGGTTAGCGGAGTCTGTAACCTGAAGCATCTGTAACCCGAGGTACCACTGTACCTTTTTATCTGGTCCAGACTGTACATTTCTCTTGTTCACCTTCAAAGCTGTTGGTCTGCTGAAATTAATGGCACCCAAACAAAAATAAAAAATTTTATTTCATAAGATTTATACACTGCTTTAAAAACTCATACCTCAAAGCGGTTTACATCATCATTAGCTAACTCTGTAGTTGCATAGGACTTATAGGGGGGTAATTAAGTGTGTGTGATTGCATCTGATCTCTAAACTGAGCTTGATCCTATGACAATTTGTTATAGCGGATAGAGGTGAAAGCAGAGCTAGCATTAGCTGGTCTGCTGTACAAACCAAAATCATAGAGGTAACTTTGTGGCAGGTTTTTCTGTTTGTGTCCACTTGACCCATTTGGGCTTGGTCATACAATTCTTAGGTGAGTCTAGGAAAAGTTCAAGTTCAAAATGTGCCCTTGGAAGTCTGCTAAATGTGGGATTGGGTAGAAGATAGATAGATTGATTGCATTTATATCCCATCTTTTTCTCCCAATGAATTCAAAGTGACATAGTTCTCCTCAACCTTATTTAATCACAACAACCGAGGTGGACATTTGAACCCTGCTCTCCCATGTCCAACACTCTAACCACTATACAACATCAGGCTGTTATTTTTTATATTTGTGAATGTAGCTGCATTATTCATTTCCACTAGATTTCAGGCTATTCTTTTTTCCTTGGAGTAATGTCTGATTTTATCTGAAGCTTCTGTTCTATTAATAGGTATCAATTTTGCTTTTTTAAAGGTGCAGTGCTACTTGTTCAGTAGAGAAATGGTTTTCAAAACAAAGTAGTTCAGATAACCGTCCAAAGCAGCCACTGACAGCATACATTCGCTTTTATAAAGAACAGCAACCCTTTTATAAGAAACAAAATCCAGGTAAGGAACTCACTAAGAATGAGATTTCACTGTAATAAAAGTTTTTGTTGTTTTGTAAAATATGTTAAAAGACTGACTGGCCTTTTATTTTTTTTGCCAGGATTCTCCTAACTTGCTTGAATCGTTGGTTTTCTGTGTGCAGCAAATTACCGTATTTTTTGCCCTATAGGACGCACTTTTCCCCCTCCAAAAATGAAGGGGAAATGTGTGTGCGTCCTATGGGGCGAATGCAGGCTTTCGCTGAAGCCTGGAGAGCGAGAGGGGTCGGTGCACACCGACCCCTCTCGCTCTCCAGGCTTCAGGAAGCTATCTGCAAGCCTTGCAAGCCCGGCGGGAGGTCCCGCGGGCTCGCAAGGCTTGCGGGCAGCAGCCTGCAGCCCACAAGCTCGGGGGATAGCGGGGAGGCGCAGTGCCGCCACCCTGCTATTCCCTGACCCCATCTGAAGGCTGGCGGGGGGGGGGAGAAGCAAGCTTATTTCTCCCCACCCCGCCAGCCCCACAAGCTCGGGGGATAGTGGGGAGGCGGAGCGCCGCCACCCTGCTATTCCCGGACCTGATCTGGAGGCTGGCGGGGGGAGAAGCAAGCTTGCTTCTCCCCATCGCCAGCCCCATAAGCTCGGGGGACAGCGGGGCAAGCCGCTGCCCCACGGAGAGGCTGTACCTGAAGGCAGAAGAGGGAGACGGAGCGCTCCGCCTCCCTCTTCTAGCTTGGGGATGGCTGCGCAAAGCCTCTGCAGGGCAGCGGAGTGCGCTGTCCCACAGAGGCTAGGGAGGCTGTCCCTGAAGGCAGAAGAGGGAGACGGAGCGCTCCGTCTCCCTCTTCTAGCTTGGGGATGGCTGCTCAAACCTGGGGGGGGGGGGGAATAAAAATTTTTTTCCTTGATTTCCCCCCCAAAAAAAAACTATGTGCGTCCTATGGGCTGGTGCGTCCTATAGGGCGAAAAATACGGTAATCCCCAGAGCCTCTTTTTTCATTACATTTATAGCCATTGTGTACACTTGTATTTAGATAATCTGTGAGCCCACATTCTGCAAAAACCGATAGGTTGTACCATATTTAGAATGCTGGAAGGAAAGAGCCAAGTGGATGTGGTATGTTCCTAAATTTGGCTAGGTAATCATAAGTATACCACAAAATCACTATGTATATCACTTTGCTGAGTAATATACTCAAAAACAATTCTGAAATTTTACTTTACCCTGTGAATCAGCAGAGAAGAGGAGAGAATGAATGCAAGCAAATAAATAACACACCTCACTTATTTAGGCTTCATTTCAGTTTCGAGTAAAACAGCCCAGAAATGGCAGGTTTTGAGGAATTGTTTGAAGGAATAGAGTGGTGTCACTGTGCAGCAGTTCGGGGAATAAGCAATATAATGGACATATATATTTAGGGAACCAGACTTGCATCCAGAAGTATGGAGAACTTGCACGAGTTGATTAGCTGCTGATATTATGAGACTTCGTGTTGCATGTAGACACATTGAGAGTGGAAGTATGGCCTGTTCTAGGTGTGATTCCACTCCTTCTAAAGGACCAGGTTAGTAGTTTAGGGGTGCTGCTGGATATCCAGGTAGCCTTGCTGTGGCTAAGAGTTCTTTTGCCCAGCTTCAGCTGAAGTGAGACTTTTTTGGTCACAGCCCAGTTATTAAGGTATCTACTGGGGGGATTTCATCAGCCCCTGGCTTTGGTAGGTGGCCAAGATGATGTTATTTTGCCAAGATTTTGATAGTATTTGATTGATTAATCCTTTTTGAGACTGTCTTCTAAAGTATTGTTTTCACTATTTTTATTGCTCTGTTTCTGTTGTATTAAAATGTATGTTCATAATTGTAAACCACTCTTTTGAGAACTCTAAGGCATTATATAAATATTTTTATAAATTCTGTGTTTTGACTTCTGAGTAACAATGGTGTTTAGTACAATGCACACCAAATTTTAGCTTTGTTTCAAATAGTTTGGCTATATGTCTGTCAAACCCAACTTGTATATCAGTGATGAAGTTAATTTGAGTTTGTTTATTTCTTAAATTTGTTTTTGAAATTTGACACTAAATTTGACAGGATCTTCATCTTTGTAGCTTTTTTTTTACTCTGCAGACGTAAGTGTTGTGGACATCACAAAAAAGATCGCACACGCTTGGAGGGAGCTGCCAGCATCTGACAAACAAGTAAGCATGGATTTTGGTGTTCATGTGAACAGAATGTTATTCTATTTTACTAATAAAATTGCTTCCTTGGTTTGAAGAGACCTCCTTAATGCCTAGGGTTCTGTGTTATTTGAAACAGATATATATGCTTTTCACAAGTTTTAGTAAAATTGTGATTGCTCATATTCTAGCCATATGAAGCAGCCGCCAAGACTGACAGACAGATCTACAAAGAACAAATGATCAAATACAAAGCACAACTAACTCCTGCCCAGGAGGCAGCTTTGAAAGAGGAAAAGAGAAGGAGAGTGGAAAAAAGAAGAGCAGCAAGAAAAAAGAGGGTTAGTACCTTATTTAATTTTATTATCCACCCTCCACCAGTAGGTCCCAGGGCAGGTTACATTTTAAAATTCAGAAATAAAAACAGTTAAAACCAATTAGTCACAGGAACAGGATAGGTCATGAAATATGATGATCCCATTGTCCAAGTACCTGAAGAACGCTTGCCACCTTATATTAAGGTTTCAGTACAAAACACATGATGCTCTCACACCAGTTACACTTGAAGGTGGTTTGTCTTTTGATGTTACAAAACTTTTTTCCTTTTGTATACTTACAACTGGTGCCTAATATTTTATGATTGCTGCTTACGAATAGTATAAAGGGAAAAGCTTTAAATTAGTCTATTTTTTTATTCCAGAATATATAAACCACTCTACATTCAGGAAGTAAACAAGTGGTGTACAAATACAAATAATAAAATGGTATTAAAGCATAAAAACTAACATTGGGATAAAAGCTAAGTGTTTGAACTTGCTTCACTTCTAAGGGAACATATTTTCCCCCCCTCTGTACATCTACCAATTTAAACTTTGATTTGATTGTGGCTTTAGGGGGATCTGTGTAAAATCATGCAGATTCTATAACATCTATTTTAGTTCTGCTGGGTCTGAATTTTACCCAAAGCCGCTGTAAAAGCAAAATAAAAACAAAAAGCACCTTTGCATGTGCACACCTGTCTGGAGCGGGGAAGTGGGTAGAAAAGCAACCAGAGCAGGTGGTACCTACAGCATCCAAATGTGCTCAAGAGACTCAAAAAGGTTTGGGGGCCCCTGATTTAGGGCTTTAAAGATTAAAACTACCTGTTTGAATTGGGCATGGAAACACACAGCCACCAGTGCTGTTGGCACAGAATTGGTGCTGTGTGCTTCAATCATAGAATGATAAGAGTTGGAAGGGACCCAAGGGTCATCTAGTCCAACCCCATGCAATTCAGGAATCTCAGCTAAAACATCCCTGACAGATCTGTGTCATCGTCTTCATGTCAGCAGCATGGCTGGCCTTTCCCTTTCCCTACTGTGGTTTTACAGGACTCAACATAAAGCACTGCAACACTATACACAGAAATGGTAATGGTTTTTTAACTTAAACCAGTTTTATTAGGAATCTTTGGATTTTAACAAGATACTCTTTTTAATGTGACTTGGAGAACTCTTGATTTCAATTCTGTCTTGGAAATTGGTACGTCTAGTATGGCTAGGATTCAGATGTGTCTGGTGTTCTCGCATGCATGGGGCTTTTCGGCGTCCCCTTCTGTCTGGTGGCCTCTTACACCCCTCCTTCAAAAAGCTTCCACCTGAAAGGTCAGAGGGTCCTTCAGAGCAGCACGCCATAGGGTACAAGTCTAAGTCTTGGTCTATTGAATGTCCAAGTCTGCCATTCCCTGAATCCTAGACATAAATGGGTGTGTGGGTGTTTTCTATGGCTGAACTTAATAACACCTGAGAGAACTGCTCACTGATATCCTTTTGTCATTTTAGCAACTAACAATGCTTGGAAAACCTAAAAGACCTCGGAGTGCCTTCAACATTTTTATGTCTGAACACTTTCAAGAAGCTAAAGGAATCTCAATTCAGGTAAACCAAGGGAGGTTGTTCATTTTAACAGCTACAAGGATGAAGATTCTGTCTTACGTATTGAGAATGAAAATTAGAACTGATTTAATGGCTATTTCCCATTATTGCCATAATCTGTTGAAGATCCAGTAGGAGTTTTGCAGTATTTTGAGTGCCTCGCAGGTTTTCATAGCAGTGTCCCTGACCAAGAGTTTCCATACAATAGCTGTTGAACAGCTTGTCAAAGATCTGGCATTATCAGGCTACATATACTGAAATTCCAAGCTAGCTTGATAGTTGCAGCTAATGGATATGAAAACTTTAAATGTTGCCTATGAGTAAGGGCCCAATTCGGGGGACAATGGGAGATCCATGGCCAGCTCTCCTGCAGGTATTTAAAAAATAAAACAAGTGCAGCTGTAAGGGGGGGTTAAGTCTTTCTCAACTGACTTAAATTGTTTAATAATAGATTTTGATTGGTTTATTCTGAGTAAGACTGACTTTATGTAGCACCCATATTTTGCATATCTTGCATTATAAATATATGGCAGGTGGGTGGGTGTAGGGAGATTTCTGCTACAGAACTTCAGCAAATATCATTGTATGTTTTTGTTTCTCTTGTAGGCAAAGATGAAAAATTTATTTGATGAATGGCAAAAAATGAGCAGTTCCCAAAAGAAGGTATTGTCATAAAAGTGACTTTGAATTCCAATAAATTGACATTTAAATTTAGGAATTTGAATCTGTCATGCTTAAATGTGCAGCCAAGTGTTCTAGTAGTGACAGTCAAGGTGCAGTACAGGTGTGAAATAATTCAATACATGCCATTCACCTATAGTAAGAACTGGCCGTGGAGACCAACCACTTGCATCCAGATAACAGTTCATTTTAAAATTAAAAGCAAAGTTTTCAAACTCCTGGCTCAATAATGTAAGCCAGTACATTGAAGGACGACACCATTGTTTCCTGTTAAGTCTGAATCAAGTCAGTGTGTGTGTGTGTGTGTGTAGCTGTAGATATGTTTAGAAATCTTAATACTTACGTATGGCTGAATCACTGTTTCAAATTCTGATTCAAATTGTAAAATTTGAAATACAAATCAGAATGTCAGTTACCTGTTTGGCACTTTGTGCCACCAAAAGTTTAAATGCCTCAGGTTGTGTTCCTGAAGGAACTGTATGAGTAATCATGCTTTCAGGGATTGATCCTGGCATCACTTTAAGCCATACGTGAAACTGTGTCTTAAAATGCATGCGCTTGTCATAAGGAAGATTATGCATCATAGCAAAAACAAGGGGTCATAATAACCAGCTTGTGGTGTTTTGCTGCATGAAACAAACATGTGTAAATACTTTTCACATGAAATATTAATCCTTAGATGTTTCAGAGATGTCTCTAGTAGTGGAAAGTAAATATCCTGACATTTCTGTAGTATATCACTTTTTAACACAAACAACTTTTCAGTATGTGAGTTCCATTTCTTTGTGCATTATTTTCCAGACATATCAGCAACTTGCTGAGGATGATAAGATCCGTTATGAAAATGAAATGAAATCATGGGAGGAGCAAATGGCAGAAATTGGACGCGAAGATCTTATACGTTTTAAAAACAGAAGGAAACTATCAAAAAGAAAGAAAACTGAAAAAAAAGTTGCTTCAAAAAAGAGGGCTACAGTATTAAAGAAGACTTCGGGAAGCAAAGTTGCCTCAGCTGCAGCGAAAAAGAAAGTAAAGGCAAGGCAGTCTGAGGAGTAAGTTGGAAAATACTTGGATTTCGTCATTTGTGATTGCAAGTGGAAAGAGACTGAAGTGAAGTCTATTCATTAAAGGAAAGACTCCCAAATCAGAGGTTAGACTTATTTTGGAAATTGTCAAGTAAGTAGAGTAAATCAAGATTGAGAGAATTTAAGCAGTGATTAATCACGAGAGAAGAGGTGCTTTTTCCATAAATGTGTAAATAAGCATTCTCTTATAAATTTTCTTTTTGCAGATCCCGTGATCTGTATAAATTCATAATGTTTAGTTGCTAATTAGAAATAGAAATTTAATGTAGGCTGCAAGTTTATTTTGTGTCTAAATGCATGTAATCACTGGAGAAAGCATGTATATTTGCTGATTTCAGCCTTGTAATTAAAGAACTACTGAACTTACAGATTTTCAATAGTGTTTTTCAATTTTTATACGTACAGACAATGCATACTTTTATTTATATTGCTTAGAAAAAAATAAAACTAGCAAGTTTCATATAAAACACTTTTCCCTCTCATTTTATTCAAATCTGAACAAGGTCATTTCTGTCTAAGATTGTTTTCAAAATGCATTTTATTGTATCAAATAAACCCTTATTTTAAACATAAACAAGTTTAAAAACCCAACTGGCATATTGATCCAAACACTTGCACCGGCATTCTTGCTGCAGTCTTGCAGGCATATCCAACTCCCAAGAGACACCGATCTACTCCCAGTATAAAAAACCTAGCAGCGATCTACCCATTGTCATTGGAGGGAGGAGCATACTTGGGGTGGGGTGGATTGCCCAGAGTTGTTGAGCTTTTTTGGGGAGGATTTATTAGCTTTCCCCCCCCCCATAGCTTTTTGTACACAATAAGGATCCTGTCATCTACCAGGATCAGCTGGCAGCTGGGGATCTACCGGTAGATCACAATCTACTGGTTGGACATCCCTGTGCTATAGTATCAGGGGGAAAAGGAAGCTGCATTTATCCTGTTATTATCTACTCTGATGGCAGTGATTCTCCTGCAGTTCAGACAGGAGTTTTTTTACAGCACTAGCTGGAGACACCAGGAACCATTGGATCAATGGAGATTCATTAATAGAATCAGATAATTGTAGAGTTTGGGAAAGGACCCAAAGGGGCACCTTGTCCAACCCCCTGCAATGCAAGAATCTAAGCAAAAGAATGTTTAACAGATGGTCATCCATCCTTTGTTTAAGTGCCTACAATTAAGGAGAGCCCACCACCTTCTGAAGTAGTCTGTATTCCATTGTCAAAAGTTCTTCCTAATGTTTAGTTGGAATCTTTATTATGTTTATTGTTATTTGAATCCGTTCATTAGAGGTTCTCTGCCAAAAACATCATAAAAATCAGGTAACAAGAAAATTAGAAGAATGTCAGCAACATATTTAAAAGCAAAAAAATTGGAAAAAATATATGGGGGAACTAAACACCTCCGCAAACAAGATACATTTTCAGTACTTACACATTTTCAGTACTTACACTCTTCAACCTAACCTCAAGTGGAGGAGCATTTCAGAACTGGCAAGTCAGATTTAAATATTAAATCATGAAGGAAAAAAGCCTGCTTTAAATCATGAAAAATAAATATTTATGGGTGACATCCAGTGAGTCCATAGCCTGTACAGACCCACTGAAATACAGACTTAAATAAATCCAGCCCGTTTGAGTAAAGTGTATCTACTCAGAATATGACTTAGACGGGTATCACCCTCCATTATTGAAATAAAGTATACCAGCAATTTATGCACATTTAACTTGTGTGCGTTCAGCTTTACGCACTTGACAAAAAAAAATTAAAAGGGGGCTGCCGTCTGGGGGGAAAGACTTTGACTGTCCCACCTGCCATTGAACCCAGTGTGTTTGGACTACACCCGATTTTAGCTTTAGACGTGGTCTCCGGAACGTAATCCCGCAGAAGTTGCGGGCTTAGTGTACTTCTCTAGAAAAAACATGACAACTCATTGATTTAACCACAATCGCACCGAGTGAGATCTATTGTAATGCCATCTGCCAATAGGTTTACCCGCTGGATTTGGCCGCCGCGCAATGGATCGCCTGGGCAACCCACGACGTCCGCGCGCCACAGCTGCCTTTGAAGCGGCAGACTCTACAAGTAGAGATAGGAAAAATGAAGAGTCACACATCTATGAGATAGGTAGCCATACATCTATGAGAGTAATGCGAACACGCAATGTCTCAAATGGAGTTTTCCACTGTAAGCTTCCTAGCTTTAGAGTATATAAAATAACGTGTGTGGGTTATATAGGCTCCATCTTCATTATGGGATATAATAATAATATAATTTATTATTTTTACCCCGCCACTCTGGCTGGCTTTCTCCATCCACTCTGGGCAGCTCCCAACCGAATATTAAAAACACAATACAGCATTAAACATTAAAAACTTCCCAGGGCCGTCTTCAAATGTCTTCTAAAAGTAAGATAGTTGCTTATTTCCTTGACATCTGATTGGAGGGCGTTCCACAGGGCAGGCACCACTACCGAGAAGGCCCTCTGCCTGGTTCCTTGTAACCTCATTTCTCGCATAGGAACATGGGCGTAGGCAGGTTGTTTTTTTTAGGGGAGGCAAAACCTCAAATTTGCAATGATTTGTATTGACTTTTACTGATGAGGGGCATCTGCCTCCGCTTGGCTACGTCCCTGTATGGGAGAATCCCGGCCAAGCATCTCTCTTCATTTCGTTTCCTGCTTGGCAGGGGGTTGGACTCGATGGCCCTTGTGGTCTATTCCAACTCTATGATTCATTTTCTTACAGGGACTGCCGCCTATGTGTCACTCTTCACCTTTTTGTATATCTAGGGTTAGTCCCTCCACTTTCCTCCTCCTCTCTGCCCCCACCTTCTCTTTAATTCTTGGCCTTTCAAGTTCGCGACATCTCGCGGGACGGCCGTAAAGCAGCGCGGGGAGGCAAGAGTGGGCGTGGCGGGCGGGAAAACGGACGGGCGGACGCGGCTGAGAAACAGCAGCCCGCGCAGCAGCAGCAGCAGGTTGTGTCGGCCGAGAGCGGGAGAGAGCGTGCGCAGGCGCGGTGGTGGTCTCTCCGCGCGCTTGGGCTCGGAGATGGGGCTGCTGGAGCTTTGCCGCGGGGCCTTCGGCGCCGCCGACCTGTACCAGGTGCTGGGCGTGAGGCGCGAGGCTTCGGCCGACGAGATCCGCCGAGGCTACCACAAGGTCTCGCTGCGGGTGCACCCGGACCGCGCCGACCCGGACAGCAAGGAGGCGGCCACCCGGCATTTCCAGGTGAGGGGAGGCGCCGGGAAACCTGCCTCGGACTCGCCGGCTGGAGGTTCTGCGAGTTGGTTAGCCGCGGGACCCGGGTTCAAATCCTGCTCTGACTTGCTTGGCACCAAACTCGACTTAAATCATAATACAATACAGTAATAATTTATTATTTATACCCCGCACATCTGGCTGGGTTTCCCCAGCCACTCTGGGCGGCTCCCAACAGAATATTAAAAACACCATCAAACATTAGAAACTTCCCTAAACTTCAGGTGCCTTCTCAAAGTCAGGTAGTGACTTAGGCCACTTGCACCCTCCCTCTCATTTTGCAAAATTGTGTGCCGCCCTGGGTTCCTAGGGTGGAAATGCGACCAAAGTGGGATCCGCCAAATAATAAGAATATATATATATATATATATATATATATATAATAATAATGATGGTGATGATGATTTTATTATTTGTACTGCACAGATCTGATTGGGTTGCTCCAGCCACTCTAGCATCTTCCAGTACAGTGGTACCTCGGGTTACATATGCTTCAGGTTACAGACTCTGCTAACCCAGAAATAGTACCTCAGGTTAAGAACTTTGCTTCAGGATGAGAACAGAAATTGCACAGCAGTGGGAGGCCCCATTAGCTGAAGTGGTACCTCAGGTTAAGAACAGTTTCAGGTTAAGAACAGACCTCCAGAACGAATTAAATACGTAACCAGAGATACCACTGTATATAATTTCATCCATAAATCTCAGGCCAGTTCACAGCTTAAGATAAAAAACAAAAAATGTGTTAAAAAAAAACCGAGAACAAAGCACATCTCTGTGAGGGTCCTCTTATTCTAGGCAGGCCTGCAATAGGAGCCCTGCCCTTCCTTAGCCCCAATAGTCCACCTGCCTGTCTCCTTGTTTACAACCAGTCCAGGGGCTGGGGCTGCCTGTCAACTTCCTCCTCAGCAGGGAGGAGAATGGGGCAAAACTAGAAAGAGTTGCCTCTGCCTGCCCCCACCTACTGTTGATGTCCCTGCCTTCCACCCTATCAGCCTCAAAGGGCATCTATTAACAGGTCATTTAATTTACAAGCGTATATATACATACTTAATAAGTCCCCCTCCCCAACTTGTGTGTCGTTATTGGGGGTGGGTCCCTGTTCTGCTTCCAGTCTTAGGGACCACTCCACCTTGGCGTTTATAGGGGGAGAGTAGAACCTGCCACATCGCGTTGCAGTGCTCCAGTTCAGGCCTGGTGGGAAATGCATGAGCCAAGAGAACCATTTCTCCCATGCCCTGCTCTGTGGCCTAGCACAAGATGGGTAAGAATTGGGCACACTGCTAATTCTGAACCTGAGTATTTTATAGCTATATAACAGGGGTGGGGTGGTTAATGGTTATGCATGGTAGAAAAGGAAAAGGTTTACCCAGTGGTATTATTCTAGAAAAAGAGGAGCTGGAACTCACCACAAATGCCTCCATTTTTCTAGCAATTGTGCAAATCCTGAGAGGTGCTGGAACATCCTCTGTTTGCCTTTTCTTTGAAAATCTGGATGTATGGCAACTCATGTCGGAAGGTTAGATTTTGGCAAATTCCCTTAAAAACACCTCAAAAACTTACTTATTTTCTTGAGATTTTGCAGAAGAAGCTCAACAACTTTTGTGTCCAGATTTTAACTTTTTGAAATATGGCAGGCTTACTTCAACCTAAATCCCACTTACTACAGTGGTACCTCTAGTTAAGTACTTAATTCGTTCCGGAGGTCCGTTCTTAACCTGAAACTGTTCTTAACCTGAAGCACCACTTTAGCTAATGGGGCCTCCTGCTCTCGCTGCGCCACCATCGCACGATTTCTATTCTCATCCTGAAGCAAAGTTCTTAACCTGAGGTACTATTTCTGGGTTAGTGGAGTCTGTAACCTGAAGCGTATGTAACATGAAGCATATGTAACCTGAGGTACCACTGTATAAGCTGTTAGGACTTGAGAAGTCCAGTTTCCTCTTGTGTCCTACCCGTTTTGGTTCTCTCCAATATTTGGTGTTATTTTGGGGTTTCATAATTATACACTTCTGTTTGCCTACAAAGTTCCTCGAGTATGTTGAAACCACTGCAATTTTGGGGTAGTTCCATTTTGTTTGTAAACTTATTGGCACACAACTACTTGGAAATTCCACTGTTAGAGGGAATGCTTGTAGGAGTGCAAATATCCAGAGATGTAGTGATCAGGTGGGATTGCTATGAGGAATTATAACAGATATAGACTAAGCCATCTGTGTCAGCAATGAAAGCATTGTGTTGACTGGGTTTAAACTATTGTGATATGATTTTTGATCAATCTACACCTCTGCATCTCTGGCCCTTTTGACCCTACTGCCCATTTCTCTCTTCTCACATCACGTGCACAGCGTACACAGCAGTTGCTTCGCCAGGCAGGCATCCTGGGCCATAAAGATTGTGGGCAAGTTTATTTGAAGTAGCTCTCTAATGTATATTAATCTTAGGGCCAGGAAACAAATCTCACATGAAGGTGATACTGATTGCTATCCTCCTGGCCATCCTCCTTATCATACGCATTGCTTGTTTATTACCTCCGGGGTTGCCAGATGCTCTTCTTTGTAGTTCTCAACTTATTTACCCCAGAAATATTTGTGTTTAATTAGTTTTAGTGGTGTAACTTTTTCCCCACGTGGGGTTTGATGAAATGCTCAGAGGAAATATGACTGGTTCTTACGAGCACTGTGTAAAAGATGCTTTTGCTAATAAAATGGCCTGGCGAGGGGTGTGGTGGACGCACTTTCTCCGAGAGCCTTGCTGGTCCTTCCTTTACTTTGCAAACGCAACAAATGCTAGCATAGTAACATAACCTGAATAAGAAAGAAGCCAATTGTGAGGCAAGTGGGATGGCCTGGGTTGTGTCTTACTAGAGTAGTGAGGTGGTTGGTCTTGTCTCCTCTTAGATCCTAGGCAAGGTGTATGCAGTACTGAGTGACCAGGAGCTGCGGGCTCTGTATGACCAGCAGGGGATTGTGGATGAGGAGTCAACTGTGCTGACTCAGGACCGCAACTGGGAAGAATACTGGAGGCTGCTGTTCAAAAAAGTAGGTAGTCTTCTTCAATGTGATGGTGGTCCTTATCTCACAACTGGAATGATAAAATCTGTAAAGAAAGTGCTATTTCTTTTGTCTGTAGGGCAAATGTAACTTGTGTGGGACCTTTGCCCTCATCCCCTTTATTTTATTTTCATCTGCAGGATGGGTTGTGATTTGTGATACCAGATTTTTCTCTGGCTGCAAAAATCAATTTTTGCAAACCTGAACCTTATGTGATTTTTTTTGTGTGATATCAAAATACGATGTTCTGTTTTCACAGCTCAAGAAGTTCAGTGCCCTTTCATTATTTCTTTGATCCCTGGAGAAATTTGCTTAATGCTGTTGTAGTAAATGGAGTGCAGCTAAAAAAAATAAATGGAGATGGCATCGCAAGGAATGATAGCTCTGAAATGCTTTAGTGCTGAAATACCATCCTTTCAAGTTTGTACACCGTGGGTTGTATCCAACAGTGAAATACTGAAGGGTGGACCTATTCAAATCAATACACTTGAGTTAGTCAAGCCCACTGATTTCCCTGGGTCTAAGTATGACTTATGGATCCTTAATCCCCCACCCCGTTTGCAGGCCAACTTTGACAGGTGGGCAGGACCCTTTGGGTGTCAATGACAAGTGGCTGACATCTGCCAAAGTTCAGAGGAGCTCATTGTAACCAGATGGATGGTTTGAAGATGTTCTTTCAGCGCCAGTCTGATGATTGGTGCTGGAAGCCTGCCTTCAAAGGGGCTTCCAGTACCCACTGGTCAGCAATTACAGGGAGCCCCCTTGAAGACCAATTGGAGAAAACAGATTGGATTCAAGCTATTTTCTCCAAATGAAGCATGTTTCCTCTGCAGATGAATACAACCTGTGTGTGTCCCAATCAGCTTCATCTTGCTTTGCCTGGCTTTGGATACACTTCCTTCCATTAAAAAGGCCCTGTACAGATGAACTCAAATTACAGAAAAGTAAAATTTTAAAGGAACAATGAATTTGGGATGGGAAAATGTGCGTGTGTAACTTGAGTGTGGGAAAAAGGATTGTTGGAATTCAACTCTCTTTGTTGTTGTTTTAAAATTAGATAACTGTAAAAGATATTGAAGACTTTGAGAAGAAGTACAAAGATTCTGCAGAAGAGCTGGTGGACATTAAAGCAGCATATGAGGATTTTAAAGGCGATATGGACAAAATTATGGAGTCTGTACTGTGTGTTGATTATACAGATGAACCGAGAATAAGAGAGATTATCCAACATGCCATTGATTCTGGAGAAATTCCATCTTACAAAGCCTTTACAAAAGAGTCTAAGCAAAAGATGAATTCAAGAAAAAGGAAGGTAGGTTTGCAAGAGGCAAAAGACTCTGTGACAAAATGTGTAAATCTTACCATCAACTACAGTTACGAATGTTTCACCATCCGTAAACATATTTCCTATTTCACGTAATGTACATTTTCAAATGTAACATCCTTTCAGGGGTTGAACCAGTGCTTGAGTTGCAGAGAGAACACAACCTGTTTTCTTCATCTACTGGTTTCTGGAAGGGGAACCCCCCCCCCATTCAACCCAGTTCTTTGAGAGGAGAGAAAGCCTGTATTTCTTTATCTTGATACACTGAGTGAACACACCAAATTCAGAACATCCTTATGGAACAGAATCCAATTGGTTTTTTATCTTTCCTTTATAGTTGCTAGGTATTAAATGAGTATCATCTAGGATTTTATGATATACTCCCATTTATTTACTATTTATGATGTGGCAATCCTTGAATGTAAAACACTAGAATCTACCTACAATGCAGCAAAACATTTGCTGTCCTTTCTTCTCTCTGGGACTCATAAGCAAGTTTTCCTAACATTGTTCAAGCCATTCTGCAAATTTGTTGAAAATGGCCAGGTAGAAATGCTTACAATATAATATTAACAAATAAATTGCTTGCTGCTGCAATAGGTTAAGAAAGAAATTTAGCATTCGCTTCAACAACTGTGTCAATGTTTCAGGCTCAACAAGAAGCTAAAGAGGCAGAAAAATCCAGAGAAGAACTGGGTCTTGGTGAAGGGGAAGATGACTTAAAAGCACTAATTCAAGTAAGAGTGGAGAAAGCTACAAATCATTCTAACAAGTTAGATAGCATTACCTTTTGTTAGGGTAGAGGCAGCCTTTAACTTTCAATGATTTAATCCTCCAGCATTGCAGAGCTAATTTTAATGTTCAGGATAGCGAAAAGCAGTGAGGTCCCCTTGGGATTCTTTTTTACAGAGACTAGTGTTAAATTTAATTTATTCCAAAATGATCAGGAGTTGCAGGTGAGCAATGAGACAGCCAGATTTACAGATGACACTAAATTGTTCATGATAGTGGTATCCAAAGGCGACAAAATTGCAAGTGAGATTTAGTGTGTATAATAAGTTGTAAAGTGATGCATGTTGGGACAAAATAATAACAACTGTAATTTCACATACATTCTGATGAGGTTTGAATAGGGCTGTGACTAAGGGCTTGAATATTTAAGGGAATTTGCACATGAAGGAGAGGCAATGTATGATCTTATTTCTTCATCATAGTTAACTGCCAGCCAACAGTTGTTCTTAGAGTTGCATTTTTAAATAGTTCATCTTGAACAATATTATTCATACTTCACAACAATCTGATCTCTTTCAAATATTCTGCAGATACACTATTTTAAAATAGTTATATACATTTTCTTATGTATACTACCTTATTAGTAACTTGATTAAATGCCAAATCTCTAGTCAAAACATGAGAAATACTTGTAAGCTCATTTAACCATCTTGTTTTTGTCATTTAACAGAGCAAAAATGAGAATCGAAAAAAGGAAATGGATGATTTTCTGGCTCAGATGGAAGCAAAGTATGGCACCAAATCCAAAAAAGGAGGAAAGAAAACAGCACCCAAGAAAGGAATGAAATGACTTTATTAATTTTCTGCTTTCATTTCATTTCTTCCGTTAATCTTGCTTTTAGACAGCCAAGGAAAGCAAGATGCTTTCATCAATTCATTGAAACTCACATTGGGTAGAAGACAGTCTGAAGAGGCAAGCTGCAGAACTAAAGCTGCTATTAAATGCTTCAAGATGCCACAGAGGAGTCAAGGTGGCGTTTCGGACTGCAGCAGTACAGCAAGATTGCTGTGAACAAAAAAGAAACTGGTAAAGTGAAAAAACGTCAATCTTAAAAAAAAAACTTCCCATCTGAATTAATGTAGAATGGTATTGTATGTTGCAGGAATATGTTTGGGCAAGTACTGTCAGTTTGATTTTATAAAGGCATTTATTAAACTTAATAAAGTATGTTTTTGAAAAGTGTGTGAAAAGTCAGAACTTGCCCATGATGGGCTCTAGCTAAAATGCATCAGTTGAAGAAGGAAGGTAGGAGGCAGACAGGGGGAAATGGTAAACTTAGGTGTTTGTTGGGCTCTGTAGTATGCTATCTAAAACCTTGCTTCACTGTTGCTGGTGTGTGTGGTCTGGGAGTCCATCCAACAGTAGAAGCAAATTAGCAAGCTGGTCCTGCCTTCTAGCTGTGCAGGAGGGGCAGCCTGAATGATGGAGAATATCTCCCAGACTTTAAAAAAACAAGAGGACAATATTGATGCAGTGAGTGAAAAAACAGTGTGTGCTCCGGGTATGAAATGTCTTGCCAACAGTGTGCCACTTATGCCTATAACTATGAACATACATACAAACTTTTCAGGGCCAGAAGCTATAGTGATAGAATTGGACTAATGCTGGGAAGATCCAAGTTAAAATCCCTCCTGTGCCATGAAACCTGCTTGGGTCAGTTACTCTTGACTGCACCATTCTCAAAGCCAAGATCTACCCATTGGGATTTAATAACAATTCAAATGCATTTTAGAAAATATTTTTTTATTTGTATATAAAAGTTATTCCATATTACAATTTAATAAGAATCTGTTCCCACCAGTTTTTTACAACTTTTACATGGTATCTAGAATATAATGCAAAGCTATCTTTAATTTACATAACTTCATACAATTGTCGTCTGGCACTTACTTTGTCTAGTAAGACCTAGAACTATTTTTTATTTTACATTAAAATTACAGCAGACATTAAATGCAACATTCAATGTAGGCAATGCTTTTTCTAAATATTTCCATCTTAACAAAGTGTTCTCTCCCCAGTGAGAGAACATTAAAACTGAACCTTCCTGCTGTACATTATGTGTGTTCCAAACATCTTGCTTCATTTTAAACAAGGGAAAGTAAGTACTGAAAGTATAGATGGTAGTACACAAAACCGTTGCACCCCCAAGTTTTAATCTTGGCCACCTTTCGGACATCATCACCTGCAGCTTTTTCTAAGTATGCAAACAACTGGCACTCAGAACATTTTATACATTTAAGACAAAATACTGGAAGTGTGCCCAAGCACACTTATTTAATTTTACTAAATATATTGCCATCAAGTGCCAATAACTGGCAAGTCAATTGGTGTTACAACATTATCACTCCTAGAGGAATCCAATTCTTTAGGCAGACATTCTTTGTAATAGATTGTATTAACAATAATACTAGAGGTTAGCAGATTTCCTGAACACATGCTTTCAGCACCCAACAGAATACCATAGCTGATTTACAGGAACAAAAATAAGAGAGAACCTTAAGTCTTTGGCATTTGTTTTAAGTCAATACAAAAATAAGACGTTTTGTAAAGAAAGTTTTAAGTCGTCTTCTGTAAACAGGTTTGATATTGCTACAGTTGAATACTGATTGTAAAAGCTTCTACAGTCATTCCCTCATCTTGGAAATAGATGGTTTATTGCCACAACATTATAGTCCCTGTCTGCTTCTCGATCCACCTCGGCTGTGAGTTCTCACAGAGCCATGTAACTGAAGACCTACTGAGCAAAAACCAGATAAAAGCTGTGAAAGCAATGGTACTAAAAGCAAACTTCATGCATGCAGTAAATGGGCTGTATCCAGCACTGCAGCTTTGCTAGTGCAGGGGACTTCATGTGCAGAACAGAACTTCCTCTTCTGTCACCTCCAGCTCCCCATGCACGCTCAAAATCAGTTCCAGAGGGTTGGGAGACCCTCCAGAGGAGATTTTGGGGGGCATGCTGGGGAAGGAGAGGAAACCTAAGTCCCACTGTACAAGTGGCACCCCGCTGGCACATCACTGGATACAACCCAAAATTATGCCCACAAGTGATCATGCCACAATAAACCTGTTGATGATTCGGAACACCACATGCTCTTGTGCTGTGATCCTCTCGTGCCAGTGCACATCATAATGCATATGGGGCCCTCAATGACACGTACGTTTCCTAACAAATTTTGACTGGGATGCATTCTAAGAGGTCCCAGGCATGTGAAAGGACTGTACCATTTGAGTTTGCTCTCAGGCCCACTTTATACAAAGGTATAGTTGCTTTTCAGGAGTTCTCATGTGACTTCCTTTACAACACTGATGAGAGGGACCAGTGACAGTAATTACATCCTTCAGCAGTACAAGAGAGCCTGGCACAGGAAATAGCCACATCATCAGTCCATCCCACGTAATCACAACATTGCCCAAAAGGCATCAAAGTCACCAGGAGAACAGCAACCCCCCTGCTCCTGCAATGGAAGTACTAGACCTCAATTGGAAAAGGAAATTAACAATGCTCTGCCCTAAATTTGGTTCACACTGCTGGATTAAAAGACAGAGCAAGACTTCTGTGTCTTTAAAACAGCAAGCACAGCTCTTTCACACGAGGTGTGATGGAAGAAGCTTCATCTTCCCATACAAGTATTTGAAAAGACATGGCAGCCCTATATCAATTTCAGTCTCAATTCAAAGCTACCGCTATCAAACTAAAAGGCACTGTCTATTAATATACATTTGGAATGTGGAATTCACATTTGTAGGGCTGAAGAAGTGTGAACTTGGAAGACTTCCGTGGCTGTCATGTATGAGGGCGTGTGCCATGGGTACTCGGTTAGACTGAAAGAATAAACATAGCTGGAACCCTGGTTTGTATACTCGACAGCAGAAACGACAGGAATATAAACCTAAATGCACTATTCCAGGTTCAAAATTACACGTTTGACAAAATGGCCAACAACTTCAAAGAGAATGCTAAGTATTTTATGATTTGCAACCAAATCAAGGGCATCGGTTGCCTCTTACTTCTTACCCAGCGGAGGTTGGTCTTCTTTGTCCTCCTCGTCCTCATTCAGAAAATTACCAAGAGCCTGGTGGTGGAAGGAATTAATATAGGAAGAGCTGGATATCCCTAGACTGACTCCCATCACTCCAACATTTATAGCATCTGTAACGTAATACGAGATTTCAATCTTAAACTGTGGCATATTATTAATACAGTTAGCGTACCAAAGCCATTTTAAGCAATACACGCTCCACTTTGCACATACCTGTGCCAGCAGATCCTTTACTATTTCGTGGTTGATTAGCATAATCAATAACAGTGCAAGAGCGACGATACTGTGAGTCTGGCTAATAGTGCAAAAAAAAAAAAAAACAGTTAAAGAATCAGAGTTGGAAGGGAGCCTGAGGATCAATTAGCCCAACCCCCTACAATGCAGGAATCCTGCCCCCAGCCGGTCCAGGGTGGACTTCAACCACCACCAACCAGACGCACTGACCCATTGCGCCACTAGAGGTACCATGTTTTGGATCAGGCTATTGCAAAATCAAAGTCCTCAAAGCACACAATCCTTCCCCATGTCTGGTTCTCCTGTAGCTCTGCTTCTTCCCTACCCCAAAGCCGAGCAGCACTCCAGGGCATTATGGGGAACAGGCTGTACTCTTTCCACATCCCCATCTACTCTTCCTTCTCTGCACTATAAAGTTTCTCGAGATCTCAAGTAACTTAAGCGTGGAGAGAGAGGGTGTAATGTCCTGGTATGTTGCTGCTTCCACATACTGAGAGGCAGAGAGTAATCATTGTGTAAAGCTACTATTATGAATCTGAAAGCCACTCTGAAGGCTCTCATATCTATTCTCGGGGAAGTCAGACACAGACACACACACACACACATACATTTGTTTCTCTTTTCCTTCTGCCCCATAGTTCTGAAACTAAGCCAAGGTACAGGGAACTGAAGCAATCCCATTTTCTACCTCTGTCGACCTACCCATGTTTCCATTCCTTGCTTCCTCTTGTTTCCCTCTGCCTATTTTACATGGGAAGCCCTTGTTGTAGGTCTTTGTCACGTTACATGTACGCCGATGGTGTTATATAAATTAATTAATATTTGTGTGGGAGCCACACAACCTGGGACAATTAGAAGGGACCTGTGCAGATCCTCATTCATTTGCTTTAAATATACCATTGAGTGCTGAAGGATTTTGTACCCACGCTTAAAATAACAGGGAAACCTGCAAGCATAGGCTCATGGATTTTGATACTGGCCACAGATAATGGCAAAATGAATATATACCGTATTTTTCGCCCCATAAGACGCACCGGCCCATAGGACGCACCTAGGTTTTTTTTGGGGGGGGGGAAATAAAGGGGGGAAAAATTATTCCCCCCCCCCAGGTGCGCTGCGCTAATCCCGAAGCTTGGGGCGTGCGGAGCTCAGCACGCCCCAAGCTTCTGGGTGCCGGCAAGGTCTCCGCTAGCCGTGGGAGAGCCGCGCGGCTCTCCCAGGGCTAGCGGAGCGCTGCACTAATCCCGAAGCTTGGGGCGTGCGGAGCTCAGCGCGCCCCAAGCTTCTGGGTGCAGGCAAGCTCTCCGCTAGCCCTGGGAGAGCTGGGTCTCCCACAGCTAGCGGATAGCTTCCTGAAGCCTGGAGAGCGAGAGGGGTCGGTGCGTACCGACCCCCCTCGCTCTCCAGGCTTCAGCGAAAGCCTGCATTCGCCCCATAAGACGCACACACATTTCCCCTTCATTTTTGGAGGGGAAAAAGTGCGTCTTATAGGGCGAAAAATACGGTATGCTCTTTCCATGTTTGAATGTAATTTGAACACACCTTACCCAAAATGCATGTGATGTGTTGGGCCTGGAGAAACTATCAGGTAATAAAAATCTTTCATGCACTGGTTGATGGTTAATTTCATCTGCTATTGCACTGCGAGCCCGGCTAGCATTCCCCCGAGATTTCTGCATGGTGAAGAGAAAAAAGCCATGGGTTTTAGATACAAATTTACACTAAAAGAATGCAAAAGCTGGCAAATACTGGTATCACACCCTCTGCATTAAGGAAGTAACAGACAGTGGTGCAGTTGATTAATCTGATGAATAACAGAGAGAGATTAACCTTTTCACTCTCCTGGTAAACACACTGCATGAAGCATTCTGCTTCAAGGTTGATAGTCTCAAGAAGTAAAAACAGATCACTCACAACCCAGAAATTAGATATAGTAACTACTTAAGAATTAATATTTGCTTTGAGGGTGGGTGTGGGTTTTAGTTTTAAAATGCACAACAATTATTTTTATAATATTCTCTTGTAAATCATAAACATTCATTCAAACAAAACAAAACAAAAACCGATTCTTACTATCTTACAGCAAGGACCACAAGGCGAGGCTTGAAGAATCCCCTATCATTATAAGACCAGAATTGTTTCAACAGAAGAGGTGGGCTTACCATTTGCTTTTGAGATCCCAAATGATCTGCTATATCTACAGTACTAATTGGAGGAAGGAGGTTATTTCTGCTCAGTGGCATTGGGGAAGGTGATGACAGTTGCTCATTTGCAGTGGACCTGGAAAAGACCAATGACAATTACTAAAAACGACATTTGCACTGGAAATTACGAGACTGATGTGAATTCAAGGTAAATAACAAAAAGAAGTGTCCATGCAAGTTGATGAAAAATACTGGGTTTCAGTGTGAGGAGTCGATGAGATTGTGGCTTAAATGGTGAGCTCCATGTGGGAGAAACTCCAGCAGAGATGAGAAATGGAGGAATCGGCATGCATTTTGTAGACATTTCTCTCCAATACTGAACCAACACCAGTGAGGAATACAAAATGATTGCAGCTATTTCAAGCTTCAACACTTTTCCTAGTTTAAGGCTAAAGGAGGAAAATAACTGTCTTCCACAGGTAACCTGGCACCCTTCAAAGCTGATTTATTTAAATTATTTCACTGCAATTAACAGCAACACAACTTGAGGACTGCTTTCAGTCTATGAAATGCCTTCCTTATTGAGTCCTTTCAAAACACTGCTTCTCTTTTACCTTTAAAAATCAATGGCCAACGTGACCTAACTGACGGATTTGCCTCAAGCTTAACATGTATCTGCAATGATAGCTTAATAAGTCTTATCAAAGGCCTAGACTTCAGGAATGGATTGAGGCAAAATACTCGCTTGCCATCCATTATTCGATCACGAGAGAAGAGAGTGATATGTGTGAGCTGAAATACAAGAAACATACCAATGGAACAAGGCAAGCTGTTACTAGCATCTGAAGCAGATATCACCACACAGTGAAGCTAAGTGTCTGACATAATATGCATCTTGATATATGACTGAAATGGATGAGACAAGTTGTGTTAAACTCAACTCAAGTAAGACAGATGCTTGAGGGCAAAGGGAAGCTTTTTGCAGATTCTGCATCAACCTCTTTAGTTGTCAGCACCTGTCCATTGATTGTGTAGGTGGTGCACACTTTGGGACCAATCCATCTTGTGTCCAAGTTTCAACTGTGGTCACATTTATTTCTTCTAGGTCTATACCTTGGTTACCTTGAGGGATGAATACTGCAGGGCTCTCTACCTGGGGCTGTAGAATGGAAAATACAGAGTAGCTGCAACTGGTCCAAGCTCAAGTAGCCAATCTCTTTCAGCACCACTATACTGCCTCTCAATTTTATACTGGACTCAAAGGAAATCCTTGTTCTGCCTATACCTTGGCCCTCTCACTGCTCAGCAAGCACCCCTCCGTGGCAGAGCTTCTGTAATATTTGATCATTATATTTATGAGCCACTCTGTAACAATGTTCTTTGAGCAATGAACAAATAAAACAGCTTCACAAAATCAGAGAACACGATGAAACAAAGACTAAAAGCCAACAGCCAAGGGAGCATGATGCAACTCTAAACTTATCTGCTACCATAAAAGGGGGCGAGGGGAAATATCCCGAAGAGACAAAACTCTAAACTTCCAAGGAAACAACAAGAACAGAAGGACTGCGGAGAGAGAATCAAATATGTGTTTACAAAGAACTGAAACTACTGCACAGATTCTGTTCTTAATGGTATAATCGTGCTAGTCCTCATTCAGCATTAATGGCATAGTGTGGCCATCCACATGCAATGCATGCAGGATAAACTCGCTCTGGAGGTGGAAGTGCTGTTCCTGGGCTCCTTTGGGAGGAAGGGTAGGATATATAAATTTAATAAATAAAGGTCCCTCTGCGGCTTTTGAAAAAATGTAACATGCCCCAGAGGAACAGAGCCTCCACAAACCTTTGTGTTTTTAAAGAAGAATACATTTTAAAGGCTTATGTAAAGTAGAGGATCTGCTCAATAGAGTTACCCTTCTTGTCCTTATTTTAAAGGGTTTCATAAACAGTCCTGCTCTTGAGCAGTACAATGGTGAAATGCTTTACCTTGAAAATAGCAGATCATAAAATAGCACAGATGTGAAGAACTGGATGGGAAGGGGAATTGTGTTGCCCAGCACTAAAGATATAATGGGCACTATCTTTCAGATGGCTATAATAAGCAGCCACATTTTATGTAGTACAGTGGTACCTTGGTTCCCGAACGGCTTAGTTGTCGAATAAATCGGCTCCTGAACTCCGCAAACCCAGAAGTAAATGTTCTTGTTTTTGAATTTTTGCAGAAGCTGAATATCCAACAGGAGGCTTCCAACTGAGTGCAGGAAGCTCCGGCAGACAATCGGAAGCCGCGCCTTGGTTTTTGAATGATGTCAGGAGTCGAACGGACTCCAGGAACGGATTAAGTTCAAGAACCAAGGTACCACTGTACTCTATTGCTGGAGAAAGTCTGCATTTTCCTTGCAACAGTCTATCGTGACTTGGGTGATAGGGAAATGGTGATTCCCTGCAAAAGAGGTATAAGCTGGAGAAGCAGATGTTTTGATTCTCTACATCATCAAATAATAAAAAGGTAAAGGTAAAGGACCCCTGACAGTTAAGACCAGTCGCGAATGACTCTGGGGTTGCGGCGCTCATCTCGCTTTACTGGCCGAGGGAGCCAACGTTTTTCTGCATTTAGTTTTTCCAGGTCATGTGGCCAGCATGACTAAGCTGCTTCTGGTGAAACCAAAGCAGCGCACGGAAACGCCCTTTACATTCCCGCCGGAGCGGTACCTATTTATCTACTTGCACTTTCAAACTGCTAGGTTGGCAGGAGCTGGGACCGAACAACGGGAGCTCACCCCGTTGTGGGGATTCGAACCGCCGACCTTCCGACTGGCAAGCCCAAGGCTCAGTGGTTTTTTACACCACAGCGCCATCCGCATCCCAACATCAAATAATAACTGCATAAATAAAGTGATAACCAGGAAAGGCTTCAGCTCATACATGAAATCTTACAAAAGAACAGCTTAGAACATGGCCACAATTTTCACAGGCAGTGTCTAGTGCCTCCTTTTGCAAAACAGAACAGATTAGATAACAAATATTACTTATCCGACTGCCTGTCTCACCCACCCCACCCTCGACTTCCATAAGATCTGATCCTGTCATGCTGAACATTTCAAAAGGCAGAGATTAAGCCAGAAGTAAGTATCAACCTACAGCCGTGTTCCCCTGATGACATCCTCCATGGGTCTCGGTGTCCCTGAGCGAGAATGGCTCGTGTTGATGGGGTGCAGAGTACGTGGCGGAGGGTTGCGCCTTCTAGCAGACTGTGCAGAATAGGACAGAGAAGATGTACTGAGCTCAAGTGGGCGATTTGGCCGAGCTCTGGTTGACAGGATAGAAGTGGAGCCTGGCCTCATAAGCAATCTGTCATCCAAGTCTCTGGCACCAAGTGGGGGAAAGCACAGGAGCAAAATGAAATATTCATAAACTGATTTCGCACCATCCGCATCCATTAACGAGGCACAATACCACTACAAAGGCAGCTACCGCACAGCTATTCTGCTCTATAAAGCCCATGTGTATCCCGGTAAGATGGTCTGAAGGCACCTGAGGTCAAAGCTAAGCAGGTTCAGTTCATGCCTGGGTGTGTGAAGCACAAGTCCACCACCTTTGGCTCCATGACAGAAGAAAGGCACAGTATAAAATGAGTTTTTAAAAATGTGGAAGGACAACAGATTCCATCCTAGCATTACAACCCTTTGCATTTGCATTTCAGTGAAAAGGGGATGCTAGTCAACACCTATTGTGGAGCAGGAGCCACTAGACTGAGCAAATCCACTAGCATATTAAGTATGAATTTCACATCTTCTGCAGGTTGAGAGGTGTAATTGATTTCTATGTGGGGGTTTTGATAGTAACCTGAGCTCGCTTGATCTTTAGCCTAGCTCAGTTTTAGACAAGCCAAAATGGACTAGAGTAGAAGCATTCAATGGTTCCTCCACAGCTGTGGATGCATAGAGCAGGAGGAAGGTGTTTAAAAGTCAATATAAACTTAGCAAAACTTGAATCCCAACACAACTGCTTCCTTATATCTCTAACTCGCAGTGCAGCTTTCATACAGAACAAACAAAAGATGGCTACTCTTACAATATTTTATCCATCAGAGGCAAGTTCCTTTGCTGTAAGGGGATCCCATGAATAACCATCAAACCATTCAAATTACGTTGTGGACCACCGCTCGTTCCTTGTGAGTGATTTGCCTGCAGGTTACAAGAAATTAAATTTGCCCTCAGCATTAAATGAAAGATACGCATTTGTTAATTTCCAATCTCGGCTCTTACTGAAAAAAGGATTGGAAAAGAGTAAATGTCAATGGACTCAAGAAAAACAGTGCATACCCTCAATTTGTTCATAACTAACACGTAACAAGGCATGAATGGTCTTATAAGCAGTTCTTATATCTTTTTAAATTACGCACTGTTTATTATATAACATGGCTTCGTAACCAAGGTAATTAAATTATTTAAGCTTAGCATAAATTAATCTGGACAAAAAACTTTCAGCAGAGAAAAAATGTTTAGGTCACACGCATAAACAAACATATGACAACATGGTTAGATTTCTACTTTGTGTATATGCTACCTACTCAGTCCTCGTACATCTGCATGACTGCATGATAGATTGGTTTCAGTGGCCCTTGTTACCAGCTACATGTGTACGACTGCTGAAATTCTCATTGTTGACAAAGCATGCATTATCTTGAGGTAAATCTTAGGAAACAGGGAGAGGGGGCACTTGCTGTTCTCAACTGCTGAACTGGTCCCTGCTGCAATTATTGGTAGCCACATCCTGACCCAGTGGCAGAGAAATCAGACTTGAGCATCAGTAAGTCAGCCGGGCTTACAACTGTGTTTCACAACCACCTCTCTTATCATGTTAGGAGAAAGGGCATGGTCCCTCATTCTGCCCCCCTGCTTCTTTGTGGCAGGCCTCCCCCAACCTTGTAAGCATTTTCTCACCTAAAGTATATCTGGTTCCAGCAGCTTCTGTACTGAAAAGACACGGTGTCTGTCATAGCCCGCTGCAGCCTTCCCTCACTTATAACTTCCAGTGCAATATAATATCACTCTAGAGTTAGCTGACCTTTAGGAGTAGGTTTTTGAAAGGTCAAAAGAGGGACTAGGAAAAATCCTACTTAGTACTGGGGTGCCAAATCTATAATCCTAAAAAAATGTAAGCACAAATCTCGTTGACGTTTGTTACTGAATTTATTCAGGATCAGCCTAAACTTGCTTTGATGGAATATTATTAATGTATGACTAAACTAAATTGCTTAATACACTAGCGAATGAGGTTCTCCCTTCCCCAGACACTTCATCATATGTCCCATTGCCTCCTTAATAACAAAGGAATCCAAGAAACGGTGTGACCCAAAGCTGTCTAATTTGGAAGGAAGTTCTGCTGAAATTAATGTACAATACTTCTGTGGTAATGAATTTTGACTCAAAATAGTTCTGCATCATCTGGGAAAACGCAAAATCATCATCATCATCATCCACCCGCCATATGACACTGACAGGAGAAAGAAAAGAGCTATACCCCCTGCATCATACATACTTCCGGTGTTTTTCTCTTCTTTTTGCTTTTGCGGCCACATCGGTGTTTTGAGTACTATGCATACAATAAGGTATACATGAGGAAGACAGAGGATTATACAGGGAAGTGAAAGGGGGAAAATAAAAAAGGAAAGAAACCGAGTTAAAATGGATCAAACACTAGTTAAACCTTGGGTTCTTATCTTTATTATGGAGAGTATGCAGAGCAAGAACTAGTACACATTTTAAAAAACGAAGGTAATTAACAGAGATGCTTTATACATCCAAGCAGCAAAATAAGAGTGCTCTCTATTGCCCACTAAGCTGGGAAATGATTGAGTCGGTATCTCCCATACCAGTCCTCTAACTCTGTATACCTCTTATTTCATCAAAGCGCAAAGAAGGAAAATATTTTCAAAATAAGGTAGATAGAATTTTAAGAGTTGTGACAGTATGTGATAAAGTGAAAGTTTTGCAAGGACAGATATAGTCAAGCCATTGCAATGTCTAATTTTCTGGCAAGTTAACATGATAAATTTCCTTGCCTAGACACCATCTCAACCAACTTACCAGATTTGAAGGGATGGAGGGCATCTTAGTTTGAGGCATTCGAGGTAATAACAGTGGCAAAGGCTCAAACTGCATAAACGGGCTTCCTGAATCTGTCCGGTTTGTTTCAACAGTTATGACATTCTTCTCATCGTCTACCAGAAATAGGACAAACATAAATCACTATGCACTGTTCACTTTGGATTCTTATACAGCAAAATTTTAAGAAAGGTGGCTTTTATCTCCTTGAAAAGTACATAAATGGGCTTCATACTCTTGATTTTAATCAGAGACATTTAAAAGAGCTAGAATACATGGAGTTCCATGCATGTCAGTGGACCAAAATATCTGGTCATTAAAATCCACACAGGATAAGACTTCCCAATGCAATTTATAGCAAACTGCAAGAGTCTTAAACTATGACTCACTGGACTGAAACTGTTTCTAGGCATAAGGCATATTTCGGGGGGCGGGAATATAGCTTGCTAAGTATTTAACACTACATTTTGAAGTGGGCAGGGAAAACTTTGGAGAATTATATCCACTGCATTTTAGCCTTGAAACTTACCTGAGACTGATCCTTCCCAGTGTCTACAGATTAATTGCTCCATATGGCCCAAGACTTCACTCCAGACATCATCAAATACATAGGAAAGGACAGCATCTCTCATGCAGTAGGATGGCGAGATAGGAGGGAAACCTAATTTCCGTCTGTCAGGTGAAAGACCCATTTTCCAATCATGCAACTCTTCTTCCCTTTGAATGAAACAAGATAATGTTACAGTTCTGTTTTAATTTTATATAATCAAAGCCAGAAGCGACTTTGTGCCTACCTGACAAATTTAGAGCTGATGGGTGGAATTCAATGTTGAACTCTTCTAATTGTTCTGTCTGAGCAATCCCTGCAGCTTACCAGATGGAATGAGCCCCCTCCCTGGCCACTGCTCTGGGGGGGCTTTCCCAATGCCCCTAAGAGGTGGGGAGAGAAAACCCTTTTGTGAAAGTTCTTGCACAGGGCTTCTGCTGACAGAGATGGTTAGGTGACTCCTGCCCTTAAGAGTGGTAGTCAACAAAGTTTTACTCAGAGCAGACCCACTGAAATTAATGGTCTTAACTCAGTCATACTCATTCATTTCAATGGTTTAATTATAAACCAATAATTATTTTTGTACATATCCAAATGTATTAAGCTGCTTTAAATTAAATTATGCACAAGTTGCTTTAAGTTGCCTCATTTTGAAATATTCCACCTTATGTGTTTTCTGTAACTTCTGTAAGCTTTTGTATTACCATGTCATAATGCCATTAAGCTTTGTCCACTAATAAACCAAGTGATTTGTTTCCCTTATAATCCTGAGTCTGTGGCTTTCCCTGGTTAAGATATACTCCCCGCCGCAATGGGTTCCTGCTGAGCAATTCAAAACTTTAATAGAGGGATTCAATGACTAGCCAGGATTTGGCACAGTACTCAGTGGCTATGACTGGATCACAGAATTAACACTCCCTACCTCCATCCCAAGGACAAATGATCAAGACAGCTAGAAGGAAATACTACAGTAAAGATGAATAACTGTTCTAGAAGGCAGCATTCACTAAATGCTGATCATGTTCCCGGTCAGTCCAGTGGCTGAAAAACTCTCTGAACTTCTTTTTTTTTGGAACTTTGTGAATGATAAATAGCAAGGCAGTACATTTCCACTAGTTATGCTAGTAAAACGGCATTGGATCTACCATGTTAACAGACATTTTACTCAAATGAGACATAAATAAAATGTGCAGCTTGGGTTCAGGTCCTTTGGCTCACAAGTTTCCAGTGTGTCCTCTGCCATTCAGCAACTTGTCCACCTAGTACTATACGCATTGCATGATAATCAGAATTAAGAATTTTAAACTCAACAGCTATTTAGTGAGAAAATCACCAAATCTATAGCGTGGCACCGCCGACAAGGATTTACAGAACTATTATGAGCACTTCAGTGGAAGAACAACCAAAACAACAAAATCACTGTGTGATTTATTATTTTCTACTGTTAGGAACAAATTACATTTTAGCAATTAATTCCAAGTCACTAGCAGCAAATATCAGTGCAGACTAGGTTAAACAAATATTCAATACCTACACATCTCTGCGATCAAATGCTAAATATTCCTCCATTACACCTTCAGAGACAATCACTCCACCGTCTCCTTCTTCACTCTCCAATAAACACAATTCAGGTGGTTTTGAAATGTTGTCTTCTTTACACATAGGAGTAAGAGAAAGAGGAACCTTTTTGCCCAAAATACTAAATCTGAAAAAAATGGCAGTAAACAAGGAGGATTACTTTTATATCTCAATGGTACAGTTATGGTATTGGTGACATGGGCAGATTTTCCCGCTCACCCATGGAGGCTCTTAAGCTCTCCCAACAGCAATGGACAGATATCAAATCCCAACCATAAAATGAAATCTGGAAAAAATTATTCAGTTTTAATAATGATGATGATGGTGTTAGCCTTTTGAGTTGACTTATTTCATTTTAGACAACAAACCCAAAAAACAGACCTAATTATCCTAAATGCAATTATACCCTCTCTCTTCTTTTCAAGCACTAAGAGTAAAGAAATAATCTCAGAAACAGTTTTCTTAAATATTCCAAAAAGTAGTTGTGGAGAAATTAGCTTATGAGCCCTCTGACATTGTAGAAGCTAGTACAACCAGCAGTAGAATGCTAAGATTGTTTAGAGATTCATTTAATTCCTTTATTATACTTGGTATGTGATCACCTTCTGACATGGGAACAACTACCATCCTCTGGGCCATGGGGTCATGAAGAGTCGGACACGACTAAACGACTAAACAACAACAACCATCCTACCAATGCCGTACAAGCTATCCTTACTATAAAGTCCCCCCCCCCCCTTGAAATGACGACTCCTATATGATATCATAAATGGCTACTGAAGCTCACCTAAGTTTCAGAAACGGTTTGCCATATGGCATGGAGGGCAGATGTCTAAGGAAACAATAGTAAAGTCTCCATTTGCTCAATTCTTTGAATCCTAGCCAATAACACCAGTGTTTGCTAGGCATGTGGACAATATCTGAAATGCATTAATGTTGCTTGCAATATATTACTGATGCGATAGCTACTTTCAAAAATCATGGTTTGTTCTGAACGGCAAATATATTTCATAAACAAAATAGTTACAAAGAATGGCATGCTATTTTTTAAAAGTCATTTTATGCTTCATCTGAGAGCAGCTCACAGTGCAATCCCATGTATGTATATAAGTGAAAGGTATATAAGGTTAAGTGTATATAAGACTGCAGTCCTAAAGTGCAATCCCATGGTCCTGCAGGGGCGGGGCGAGGGGAAAGCATTCAAAGGGTGATAGGATTTAGCAGGTTTTTGTGTGGGGCATGAGTTCCACCTCCCCGAGGCCTCCTTGATGCAAAATGTGGGGTGGGAAGCTTTTAAAAAAAAAAAGCTCAAAAGGGGAAAGCTCAGCAGAGCTTTGTATTTGGCAGTTAATCCACCACAAACATTCCCCTCACCTTGCCCCAGTAGGTTTGCTCTGCCAATCATTCATTGATAATGGAACGCTTCTGCAGAATTCGAGATCATTGATACTTACTCACTCGGATCTTTCTCTAGTGATGGGGTCATATCTGATGAACCTAAGGTGCTGCAAGTTGAACTCGAGTACCAGCCGTAACCTTCGTCTGTGGGAATCACTACTTGTTTCCCTACAATCCTGATATTAAAGAGAGAATTATTTTTAAAATTACAAATGGCTTTGGAGAAACTGGCAAAGTAGGCTTAATCCACAAAATAAGACCCGAAGCATTCAGCAGGTATACAAAACCTACAACTCAAGGAAGGAATTTACTTGTGAGGGAAGGACAGTGTGAGCAACAACTACTCTGGAAGAGCAACATCAAGATAAAATTATCATCTCCTGAAACATTATGTTAGTAAGTTCCAACAAAAGCACTTCTTACAGTTGAGTCATTCAGCATCAAAGAAGAGATTTGGAAAGAAACAGCGGAATCAACCACTGTGTTGGTCCATAATGGACTCAGGAACAAGAGCAGAGAGGGCGGCACATTTAGAACAAAAACTGAGCCTCTACAGCAGTCGTGAAGAAGCTGAAAAGTACAGCTTTGTGCTGTTTTCTAGTACTGTGAAATATATCACTAACACATCATGAAAATACCTGAGATGGGGAAAGCTTGACATCCATTGTTGGCACTCCTCCTCTAGGCCTTCAACATACATGCTTGTTTTCTGTTCATACAAGAGCTCATCAATATATCTAAATATTTGTTGTACTTGCCGCGTGGCAGCTTTATCAAATTCCTGAACAGAAATTAGGGAAGAAATAAAAATGGGAAACAAAATTACATCTTTGGGGCATTATGTGGACTAGCTAACTTGTTTCACAATTTAGCAGGATACTCAGGACTTTCTTCATAAAGCAAATATAAAATTAACCTTGTAGCACACACTTCCATGAGAAGAGATGGGGGAATTTATAATTCATTTTTCACTATGCCTCCTCCAGGCACCACACCTGAAGGGTTAAGGGGTCCTCGGGGGATACTCAAGGCTTTAAATCCAGGTTAATGAGGAAAGCATATGCTCAGTGGCCAGAGAATACTGACTGTGTGCTAAGAGTGTTTTTTTGTTTTTGTTTTTAAAGGAAACCTAGGAGGGAGAAACAATGGAATATCTATCTATTTTTTTAAAATAAATACACAAACAAATATATTGGGAGGATATGACTGACAGGCTGACACAATACGTAGGAGCACAATTTGTTGCAGGGCCCTCTAGGAAAGAATAAATGAGTAACCTGAATGCAGAATTGCTAGTACAACTCAAAATGTAGCTCAAGGCCAAAAAGCAATGGAGCTGCACCAAGTACATTGTTATAGGATGGGAACCAAGTCTTCTAGAATCTTATCAGGAGGCCTTAAAATTGAATGTTCTTGTTCCAAGGACTATTTAAAGCAGTAATATATAAGACTTGAGTATGTCCTAAGCCATGAAGGTTTTAATGACTGATTTGCAGGCAACGTTATACATTTTAATCAGCAATACAATAACAAAACTAACAAAGATGAAGAGCAGAAAAGGGAGGGATTGGGAAGGATCAGATAAGAGAAGAAGTTCTTGAGCCCCAGGTACAATCCAGGTAATAAGATGATTTAAGTATTTGAAACAATGCATCAGACTGCAGTTCTAATTTTTAAAGGATCTTGTTTGTTAAATTATCCAAAACAGATAAAGAGGAACTACACTAATAATTTTTATCAGAAACTCTTCTAAAGTTATTGGACTCTGAAACCTGCAAATATTTTTAAGATAAAGACTGTTCTGTACCAACTTCCAACATTCACTGCAAAAAAATCATGTGCATGAGTGTAACTGAAATATGTCAAAGCTTGTACCGGCCTGCCCACTGACTCATAAGTGTATTTGTTAGGACCAGTGTGTGAAATTATGTGAAGGACAGAGATCTAAACTTATCAATAATATTTTTCAAAGGATTATTCTCATTTTAACTGAAGGATTATAATCTACTCACATCATAGCCCCAAGAAAAGACTGAGCTGTCTTCTGTAGAGGTGCCTGTGAAGCTCTGACTAGCTGACCATGAGTTTCCATCGTCTACTGAAGTGACAGATTGGTAGTTTGAATCTTTTGTACTTTCAGACTCACTAAAATGTTCAGGGGGAGTGGAGAGAGAAGAGAGAAAGGGAATCTTAATATAAGAAAAGTCATATGAGTTAAGCTTTCCAAAGTGAATAGGAAGTATATGAGGAACAGTTTAGATTCTAGTGGGGAAGGTATCTTTCAAGTAATGTAATTCTGCGGATACACGTTAAAGGTACCATAAAATAGACACATATATGAAGTTCTGCTAACGATAAAATATGTTTTAGTCCAATTTATTACTATTGGACTGAAGAAGGAAGCTAAAGTTACATCACCAAATGAAGTTTAGTAACAATGAAATCAAATTATACTGTAACTAACAATATTATATAAACATCATGAAATAAAGATTGGTAACAATGAAATCACATTATATTATTTCTAACAATATTATTTAAACATCAATGTATGTGAACAATACTTAAGAACAGTTGTTGTTGTTTTTTGTTATCCTGGAGCCCCAAGTTGCAATTATACAACTAAAAATGAAACATGCATATCAACTAGAAAAGAAAGACTTGTTTTTAAAAGCAGCTATGATCTAGTGCAAGAAAATAGGTGCCTCTTCTTAAATGGGGTTTCCATGTATTACCATGTCGCCATTCTAGAGCACTGGAAAAAAGAATGACTTTATTTATTTTCAATAAAGTTTGTAATTAAAAAAAGGAGAGAGAAAGACTATTGCCTTTGGTATCTGATGATACCATGATGCAAATTAAAGCAATAGGTTACGCCTTTCCAAAAGGGCATTGCTGGCTTCATAGGATTAACATTTGACCATGGCCAAACAACAGACAGTCACTATTTAACTGGATGTTTAACAAGTGTCCCAGACCTACTAAAAGTGGAGGGGGAAAGAGAATGAAAAATGAATGAAAAATGAAAGCAGTCAACAGAAATGTATTTTCCAACCTCTTCTCACAAACCTCCCCCCACAAATATTTACACTATCTGAATACCTTGAAATGTCTTCCTGACTTTCAGTAGATGGATAACTGTCATCCAGTGAGTCTGGCAGGGGATGATGTTCTAAGGAACTTTTTGTAAGTCCTCGGCTAAAAAAAGGGTGAGGGAAGAAAAGTAAAAATGTGATTCAAGTAAAGGTAAAGGGACCCCTGACCATTAGGTCCAGACATGACTGACTCTGACGCTGCGGAGCTCATCTCACTTTATTGGCCGAGAGAGCCGGCGTACAGCTTCCGGGTCATGTGGCCAGCATGACTAAGCCGCTTCTACCTTCAGTGGAAATAAATTACTGCCTCTAACAGTGACTTTAATGTCTTCTTAACAACAAGGCATTAAAAATTGTTGGGAACTGTTTCTTATTAACATAAATATGTTAAGTTTTTAAAATATACATTCAAGTCTGTCACACCAGAAGAACGCAAAAGGTTTTCGTATGACATTGATTGGTTCTCTAGCACAAGTTACACTTCTGATTTGAGTGCCACACTTCCATTTTGAGCATTACGCTGACAATTTGAGTGTTACACTGAGGTCTAACTGTTTTTGCTATTTATTTTGCATTTTTGTTTTTGTGGCTTTGTTTTTGTGACTGTGTGGAACCCAGTTCAGCTACTGATTGATTAATTTTGTGACTGCAGTACATTGTTTATTGCTTCCATTTTATGGATCAGTGGTCTCGTTAGATAGTAAAATTCATGTTAAATTGCTGTTTTAGAGGTTGTTTTTAAAAGTCTGGAACAGATTAATCCATTTTGCATTACTTTCTATGGGAAAGCACGACTTGGTTTTGGAACGGACTTCCGGAAGAGATTTAGTTTGAGAACCAAGGTACCACTTTAAAGCTGAATTACTGTGTCGTGAAATGATGCCTGTCTCCAAAGCGGAAAGTTTGGGCAGCTCTGCCCTAGGTGGTAGCAGTGGCAAGATTTTATTGATGTCGCTGTTATCTCAGCCTTGGTTTTCAGGGAGGTGGTAAATCAGCTCCTGTGGGTTAGTATGGCAGATTGTTCCTCCAGCAATAAAAAACAACAACACTCTAAGCCAGGCATAGGCAAACTTGGCCCTCCAGATGTTTTGGGACTACAATTCCCATCATCCCTGACCACTCACTGGTCCTGTTAGCTAGGGATAATGGGAGTTGTAGTCCCGAAACATCTGGAGGGCCGAGTTTGCCTATGTGATAGGAATTTTATGGTCTTAGATATATGGCAATGTTCATAACCGCACATACATAGATCAACACAGGAAGACCAACCTGGAACCATTTTGATTCCTAAACTGACCAAATCCTTTCCCTGCAAGGTTAAACTGGAAAAGCCTCCCCATTGTCTCTTTCCTCACAAATCCTGTCTCAAGGATATGTCTGTTTGAATAAGGTGTGAGCCTGTGACCTGGCCCAGGAAATAAGTATTTTATCACTACAAAAGCATGGCCAGGCTACCAAGGAAATCCAATCAAGTAACCTGCCAGACAGGAGATAAACAAGGACAAGAGAAAAACAACATTTAAATTTCTGTGATGTAGGTGGGATGTATCTGAGGGGTGGTCTTAGGTTACACACCTTCTGTGATGAATGCATAATGTTTCTGAGGGTGGTCTTGATCTAGAGGATGGGAATTTCAAAAGTCTTTATAAGCCCTTGCACAGCATTTTTGTGGGTCCTCCTCTTTTCTTGCATGTAAGGGGAGCACCCTGTTGCAACAGATCAATAAAGATCAAGCTTACTAGCTGCTTTGCTTCTCAATATTCTCTGGCTGGCCTCTGTTATTCTCTCCTACCAATAGGGAACCTATGTAAGGACTCCATATGGGCTCTTGGATACCCCATAAGGGAAAAGGGCATATTTTTATTTACAACACCTATGCCTGCTCTAAGCCTAGAAAACAGGCTTCAGTGTGAAAGTTAGGCTGGGACCTTTCTCTCCAGCAAGGCGGCTTTCCACGTGGAGGGGCCTGTTTTGGTGGGCGGAAGGGCATCCCGTCAGGGTAGCCTGCTTTCCCCCGAGGCGCTCCGGAAAGATACAGCCCGGACCCGCCCCCTCCCGAGGCCTCCGTCTCCTCCGGGACGCCCCACCAGGCCGCGGCGGCAGGGTCGCCGTCGGGGAGTCGGAAGGGTCCCCCACCCTGACGGAGGGCGCCTCAGGGTCGCGACGCCAGCGAGGAAAGGCCACTCACATCCCCTGGGCGTCGGGGGCCACCGGCTTCCGTGTGTATCGCGAGATCATCCTCCCGCCTCAGCGCTGCATCTCGGTCCCTGTCGGCGCTGCCGGCTGGCCGGCTCGGCCCTCGGCCGCCATGGCGACGCCCCGCCCCGCCTGCCCTTCCGGTCCGCTCTAGGCCAGCGGAAGCCTCCACTCTGTGGTGGGGGGGCGCGAGCGCGGCCGGCGGCGCGCGGTGATGACGTGACAGGGCGCGTGCGGCGGCGTTGTTGTCAGTGGCAGCTCAGGTGAGCGGTGGGTCGCCCGGTGAGGAAGAAAGAAGAGTGTGGGGGGTGTATTTTCGTGTATACAAACACAAAGGTAGATAGTCTGTTGATTATACATGAGCCGCTATGTGTATGTGTATTGACATAGAAAGGGGCGGTGCTTTTTTCTTTTCATATGCTTTGTTGGGGCACTTTGCAAACAGGCAGTAGTAGAGGAAATTCAAAGCGACTTCACTCAGTCACTCAACGGCTAATCGGGCTGGTAAGCTGAATGGAGAGCGGGCTAATGGTTTTTTTGTATGTGTCCAAATGATAACATAGATGAAAAAAATATCCTCTCCGGCTTTTAAAATTTAGAGGTTTCCTTATGGCAGATTCTTGTCTCTGGGACTCTTCTTGCTGTTTTGGAAGTCAGGGGAAAATTGATTAAAAAGTGCTCCTTATGAAATGTCTGGATATACCTGTCCTTGACCTAGTCAGAAAATTAGGAGCATGCACGTTCTCTCAATAAAAGCTTGACTTGTTAGAAACTGAGATATGAAAGCTAGGAGCTAAATGGCACCTTAAACCTAGGTTATGGGCGGAACAACTGAATGCTTAGGCACACTTTTATAATAAGAATACAAAGCTGAAAATGAATGAACTGCTGCTAAAATATTATGTTCTTTTTTCACATGTTCTATTTCTTCCCTGCCTACTCCCTAATATTCTTAAGCAAGTCTCTTATCCAGTCTTAAGAGAGTAGCTGGAAGTGAGAAAGCAGAAAAAGGTCCTCTTTTCCTTCCATTTTGCAGTTTTTACCTTAAATCCTAGGTGCATTACTACTCCCAGAGCTCAGAAACAGTTCACCCTAATGAAATTCCTTGTTGCAAAATGCGCCTAGAACAATGGGAGTTTTGAACACTGCTTGAAGGTGCTGCCAGCATTTTCAGTGTGGTGTGTGTTGCAGGAGTTCTTATTGTGCTTGTGTAAATGGTCTTGAAAGATTTATTTCTAAATGGTGCTTTTTCAGGAAGTACAGAATGGAGAAACTGAACCTTGCAGCAACGGAAGATGCAGTGCAGTACCAGTTGTTCTTAACACATGAACCAGAAGACCCTGCGCACTGTCAAAAAATTCTTCAACAATACATTGAAAGAATATTAGCACACCTTGCACCCATGCTGGTTTCCTATATTTGGCAAAGCCAACCATTTAATCTGAAGTACAAACCTGCCAAAGGTAAAGCTATTACATTTGCTATATTCTGTTTTGATGTTTGTGAATCTAGAGCAGGGTCTCCCAATTCTGTAAGAAACAATAGAACATGCAGGTAGTGATTCTGTAGCATTATACAGGCTGTCTTGAGCTTTTATACTGAATTATCATGATTTATGCTGACCCAATTGGACACTAAACAGTTATTCTGTGCAACATTCTGAGCAGCAGAGTAAATTTTTGTTCTGATCATAATTTTATAATGAATATTGGATTACCTGAAAATTGTCGAATTTTTGCCATACTGGATATTTCTGTATGGTTTTTGAGGCCCTTATTTAAATGTTTCCTATGCTCTTAAAACTATGTTTATTTTTCTATTATTATTCAGAAATGGCAAAGTCTAGTTTCAATTATTCAGAAAAACGCAAATGAACATAAATCTCTTAGCCGAATGATCAGCCTTGTTGTAAGAGAAAACTGAGCTCCCCAAGCCTTCTCTTATGACTTCAGGTGTAAACTGTTTTGTTTTGATTACATTTCTATCTACTTCTAAAATAGAATACAAATTGGTTTTGTTAGAGTAACCATCTATTATTTACATTGTGTTTTGCAAAGAGCAGTTTTGACAGAGCCCTGTCCCAAGGAGTTTACAATTTTAAAATAGACACTTGGGGGAGGGAGAAGATGGAGGCAATGGCAGCATAGGATAAGATCATACTCTGAACTTCAGTGAGTATACTTTGGCTGGATTGCTATAAGGTATTGGGAATAGAGGGTAATTTCAAAGGCTGTCTGGAAAATAGTCTGGTGGTAATATACTGTAGTCTCATTTCCCCTTCTCTTTTTTAGAACATATACCTGCTCATATTGGTGGTCTCACAAAGTTTGGGGATAATATTGAAGATGAATGGTTTATTGTATACCTTATCAAGGAAATTACAAAAGAGTTTCCAGAATTAGCAGCCAGGTACCTTTTCATTACCAATTTTTACATTCAGTAGCTTAAGCTAAAATTGTGCATGTTTTCTATATGTTAAACCATTAGATTTATATTATACTAGTTTCCAATGGAGGAGGGTATTCAGTAAAGAGTGGGCCATAGTTTGATTACATCCAAGTAATTTATAGATTTTCTTTCATTCTTGCTAAATCAGGACGAGAATGTTTTATGTTTACATAGGAGTAAAGCTGCAGTCCTATACACATGTGCCTGCGTAAGCCCCATTGAGTTCTGTCATTATTTTCCATTTCAATAGGGTGGACGATAACGATGGTGAATTCCTTCTGATAGAAGCAGCTGACTTCCTTCCCAAGTGGTTGAATCCTGAAAACAGCTGCAATCGGGTAAGAGAGATTTAAGTGTGCCAGCTACCATACCAGTGCTAAACCTATGCCTGTGTTTATATGGGCTATGCTTATTTAACCTGTTCAAAATGGTTTTATTTTTTCCCTGTGCTGCCTCGGAAGTGTCCCCCACCCTCCAAAAAAAGTGGCTCAAAATGCTTTCAATGTTCATCTTACAGAAATACAATGTTGAAGACTTTTAACGTTGTGGGATTTCTGATACTTTTTCCCCTGTAAACTATTATAAATTGTGAATCTGTAACTTGGATGAAGTACTTTCAGACTTAGCAAAGAAATGTATGTTTTTGTCAGGTGTTCTTTCATTGTGGGGAATTATGCATAATTCCATTGCCAAAAACTCCTGAAGAAGAGACCTTATTACCTGCCATCAGTCCTACAATTCCTCAGGCGCTGAAGTTGCTATCTGCCCATTCTGGTGGCTTTGTAGCTGCAAAATCTATTAGAACAGCAGTATACAAACGCATCAATGGGTAAGTGACCTGATCTGAAAAAAATGTTTCTATTAGAGTGTCTGGAATGCTTCACATACTGCTTAGGTGTCCATGCTATGGTATGTTTTCTATGATAAAGGCATGGGAGTTTTCTCTAGGCTTCCTCTCAGTGTTGCTGTTTGTTGCATGTTCTGGACAGATGTCTAAACAATATTATAATGGAAGGTCTGTGTAACCATTGACATCCAGGGCTATGCTCACACCTAGCTTGTGCAAAACAAAAAACAAAAAAAGGAGAGGTGGAGAAATACATTGCTAAAATCTGGCAACTCCAGTCTTTTAGTCATTTGTCTATGAGAAAATAGCATTAGCAGATTTTAACACAGAGTAGTGGCTCCCCCCCCCCTTCAAGAGCAGACAAATTATAAATGATACTGAAGCAAGAGTCTCTTTGAATAGAAAAAAAATTTCAAGTCACATGGGCTGCAGCCCAATACTAACTTGGGAGTAAGCCCCATTAGACCCACCTGGGTAATTGTAGGGTTTGTGGAAGTCTGGGAGAAAACAGATTTTTCTTTGACTCTGTCCAGACTTTGAATATATCCGACCCTGTGGATAGGCTTGGAATTTTCCAGTTGGATTTTATAAATATATTTTGCTACCTTAAATCTGACATACAGATGTATGTTTCTAGACCAAAGGAGAGAAATTACCTTCATATAAACAAGGTTTATACGCTCAAACTATGTGTCTTAATCAGCATCTTGTTACAATTTTGTTCCACAGGTATCCTGAGCGAATCCAGACTTTCCTTCACCGAGCTCACTGTTACCTTCCAGCTGGTATTGCAGCAGTACTGAAGCAATGTCCTGCATTAGTATCTGCAGCAGTCCAAGCTTTTTATCTGCGAGACCCCATTGACTTAAAAGCATGCCGCATTTTCAAAATATTCCCTCCAGATACACGCATAATGACTTCAGTAAGTGATGATTCTATAAGTCCCATCATGTGTGCTTTACATAAGGTTTTAAATGGGCTTTCATACCATCTTTTTGCTTTGTATAAGACGAGCAGAAATGCAAAAATGATTGAAACTGCACCGATTGAAATCTACTTTTGTGAGAAGCATTAATTTTCTGCCATGGTTTAATAGAACAAAGAAAATGTATGAAAATAGAACATGAAAACATGAAATTGGCATGGCCCAGGATCAAAAGAGTCCTGTGGTTTTTTCATATCTGAAGCTTTAGTGATTTTTCTTCTCTGTGTCTACTCAGGCTAAGGCTATGCTTAATGATACTCAGGGCAATGAGTCATTTTGTTAATGTGTGGGAGGGGCTGGAATAGAAAGAGAGGCCCTGAGCAGAAATCTGCATGCGGCTCTTTTGATGCTGGCCATAACATTTTATAGTGATGATGCTAATTAATAATATTATTTATTAATGAATTTATATAACATTTTGTAACAAAATGGGCTTTTGAGCAGTTTTTGAAGTATAAAAACCAGTTACACAAATATAAAATTATCTGTAATTCAGGTTAAAACCATTCCATTAAAACACAGCAATTAAAATGGGAAACTCAGGTTGCATGATCAAGGGAATCACTGTGTAAGCAGTTGTGTCTTCAAAAGTCAGCAGAATGCCATTACAGATCGGGTCTCATATTTTAGCAGGGAGTACATTCCGTAACAGCAGTACCACCAATGAAAAAGCCTGTCTCTGTGTTACCATCAGCTGATCATAATCAGACCTCAGCATCTAACTGATATACAGTACTGTGGCTTAAGCTTTACAGGCTCATGTTACTCAAATTCATCTTAGTGCATCTGATGAATCAAGCTGTGGGTTATCAAACATCATGAGTCATTAGACAGGAAGTCCCCAATGTATCAAACAGTATATATTTGGAAAACCTTGTGTGTGTTTTTCCAGTTTCCATAATGCTTGAAATACTAGTCAAGGTACATTCAAATGAAGCAGCTGCAAATTTAATAAAATGTTGTGATCATTTCAGGTTACTTTTACGAAGTGTCTGTATGCACAGTTGGTTAAACAGACGTTCGTACCAGACAGACGAAGTGGATATTCATTGCCTCCTCGTTCACATCCTCAGTACAAAGCATATGAACTAGGCATGAAATTGGTAAGCCTGTACTTGATATTTCCTCACACAAAACTTTTGTTTGGCTTCATTAAGAACTCTCTGGAGACAGTTTTGTGAAGATTTGGTATTGTTTAGTTTGAGAGATTTTCTATCTGTGTTACCAAGAGGGTTGCAAACGTGTTCCTGATTTCAGTGAATGCTTGCCAGTTTCTTATATGAAAAAATAATCTTTTTTCATTTGTTTTTAATTGTTTTTTAGCTCGTATGTTTTATTAATGTATCTAACTTTATAAGTCTGTGACTGTAATAAATCACTCCTTTTACTTTGTATCTCTTACAGGCTCATGGTTTTGAAATTCTGTGTTCCAAGTGCAGATCACCTTCTGATGATTCCAAGGAACACACGTTAAATGTTCCACTGTGGGATACCTTTCTCAACAGTCTCAAGAAAAACAATTATTTTAAGGTGAGAATTTGCAAAAATCACTTTATCATTTAACTTTGTGAATTGCAGGTCACGTGTTGCAGCTATAATGTCACCATACTTGCTTTGGGCCAGGCACGTGCAACTCCCAAGAGACAGAGATCTACTCACAGTAGAAAAAGATCAGCTGTGATCTACCCATTGTCTTTGCCAGGAGTTGTTGAGGTTTTTTTTAGAGGAGGGTTGACCAAAGGCGATCACTAAACTTCATACCGCAATCTACCTGGGACACCCCCGCGATCTACTAGTAGATCGCTATCTACCTATTGGACATGCCTGCTGGGCCATTGACCAAATTTGCATTAAGCGTTTGAAGATGAAACAAGATTAGTTCCCGCCCAGAGTCACAGACCGAAAGGAATTGTACCTTTTTCTTCACTTATACAAAGTCAACCGAAACAGGATTCTTCAGCGTCTTGGAGGGTGAATATAAGAGCTCAACTAGAAGGTTCAGTTTCTCGTAATTAATCTGTTTCTGGACTTCAGGCTATAGATTAGGAATTTGGCGAGGTGTTTAGAAATCATTTCCCAATCCGGAGAGTTATTGTGCATTATAGAGTTCATGAACCTCCGCACACATACGTTGCATTGTGGACATTTCCTTGTATACCTGTATCAGAGCAGAATGTATTGACCTGCTATTATGTTTGAATTTTGTAGGGAGAGCTGGAAGGTTCTGTGCAGTATCTCAATCTGTTGCACAGAGCAGAAAATTATTTCCAACATACTGTAATCAGCTCACAAAGGTAAGAACGCCAAGGTGGCTTATATAAATTTAGCTTAGCTTTTCTAGTTTCCTTAATTTCTGTGTATTTTCCTTACACTGGCACTTAATGTGTATGTATACTGCAAATGTAGATTATTCAGTGCTGTGAAATATTTATTTCTAACTTACAGTTCCCACTAGATTATACAATCATGGAATGAGAGAATGGTAGACTTGGAAGGGTCCCTAAGGGTCATCTAGATCAGCCCCCTGCAATGCAGGAATCTCAACAAGATTATACATGACAGAGGGCCATCCATCCTTTGCTTAAAAACCTCCAAGGAAGGAGAGTCCACCACCTTTAAGGAAGTCTGTTTCACTGTCAAATGGCTTTTATTGTGTTTCCCCTTATTTTGACTTGGTGAACATACATCCACAAAAAGAAATTGTGCCATCTGGAATTGTTGACAAATATTTTTTCTAAGAATGTACCAACACTGTGTCAAAAGTTTTCTGTTAGTCGGATTAAGACTGCCTAAACTTAGTTTATAAACACTGAACCTTAAAAATACGTACTACAAATGTGCTGAAAAAATAAGTATAGTAAACTAGTACAGTGGATAATGTCCTGCAGAGAGACTTCAACCCTTTCTAGATTTTTCACTACAGCTGGCTTCCAAACACATGTATACATACCAAAATACTCAAAATTTTCACACCCGTACACGGTTTTTCCTACACCTGTGTATGTGAAACATAGCATGTAATAATTGTGAATGTAGTGAGCTATACAACTAGAAAAGTGGTTATAAATTGTGTGTGCTCAGCAAATTTTATTTGCATTTTTAGAATTGTGTTGTCTTCTTTGGTAGTTCAGTTGCCGATAGCCCAGGTGAAGAAATTTTGAACATATTGAAAGCAACTTCCTTTAATCTGGAGGATTTTGGAAAAGAAACCACCAGCCTTCCTCCAGAAGATGGTAAGAAGAGTGAATGAAAGAGCAAAGTCACAACCCGAAAATCTTGAAGACTTTGTGCCTATTTACCATGTCTTTCTTTGCTGTGATTGTCAGATGCAACAAGTGGCCACATTTTAAGCAGCATGTATTGTGTCCTTCTCTTTCAGATGACAGTTGGTTGGAGATCTCTCCAGACACACTGGATCAAATTCTTAAGGAGGCAGCAGGCACGAACAAATCCACTTACACCTCAGAAGAGGAGGAACAGAACTATGACTTGACGCAGATCACTGAAAACATGAAGGCTTTTATATCTAAAGTCTCAACTCATGAAGGAGCAGAAATCCCATGGTATGCTTTTAAGTATCTAATCAAGTTTCTGTGTAGGTGGAGTCATTTCATTTGTTTAGTAGTTCAACTTTCCAAGCAGACATAGTGAATTCAGAGAGGCTTAATCTTCCCTAAATTTTGCATCATGGAAAAACTTTTAAGCATTTACAAAATTGCCAACCATGTCCTTTAGTTACTTTGTTAAATTGGCTCATCCGGAACTGGTTAACTGTGGCAAAAATAGGAAATGGAAAAACTCCAGAAATGCAAAACCTATTCAGAATTAGAGATGGTATAGAATCTATGGATAATACGGGGCCTGTTGAATTTGGTTGCTCTGTACAGGTTGTTTGGTCTCCTACACACACACACACACACACACACACACACACACACACACACCATTTCTCCATGAGTTTGGCAGCGGCAGCAGCAGCAAACAAAGTTTTCACACACTCAGCAGTTGATCCACCAGGTAAGGCAGATGGATTGTGTGGTGTGGCTGGCTTGTTGGCTGCAATAAGCTGGAGAAATTGGCACCAGCTCCCCTAAGCCCCCAGAGAGAGGGAAAGTACTATGGATGTGATGAGCGCAGACATTTTTCACTCATATATTTGATGGATTGGGTGGGCTTGAACACTCCCAAAAGATGTGGCAGAAAGATACAAACAGCAGGTATTTGGAATTCCTCCAAAAGGCCAGAAATATACAGGGAGAAGACCGCACAATTAGTCTGTCTGGTCAATGTGCATGACTTTAAAATACGCAGGCCCGATAAGTTAATGTTTAGATGAAGGCTGTCTTCAGTCAAAAGTCTTATTTTGAAAGACTTTGAACCATCCTGGTTGGCAAATTCTGCCAACCTTCATAGGCAGACTACGCATGGATACATGTTTTTTTCTTGAATAGTAATGTTACTGTGCTGCAACAAAAACAGGAGTTAGTATAAGCTTTGGACCGTATAACTGACTCTACCACTGTATTTGTAATTATTTCTGTGCTTTTCTGTTAATATACAATGGGCTGGGTCCAACGGTCCCTGAGTAAATCTCTGCTCCCAGAAAAGGGGAGCTGAGGTGATTTTTCCAGATTCCTTCTGAAGTCCCACCACCAGTACCCCCCCATAAAAAAAATGGGTGGGTTGGATGACTTCTTAACAGAGTGGGAGGTGGCACAAGGGACTTGAGTGGGGGAAATCTGCACAATTTGCTTTGCTGTTCCTGTTTGCAGAAGCATCCACTGGATTAAAGCTCCTTCTGCAAATAGGACTCCTTCCATTCATGGCAGGGCTCTGCTGAATCCAGCCCAATATATTCTTTCTCAAATACCAAACACCAGATATACAAAAAAGTGCAGTTACGAACTTTTTACTTTCAGGTCTTCTGCTGAGGCCTCTGTCACTTTTGATGTGGACTCATTCACAAATGCATTAGATAAAATACTGGGTGAGTTTACTGCTGGTGGTGGAAATTGAGATATAGAAGTATCTTGAAATATAAATCATGTTATCCTTTTGCCTGAATCTCTTTGTTTATTGCCTGCCTTTTACCCTAGATCCCCAGGTCAGGATATATAAACTACAATCCAATCACAAAATAAAGTATAATCAGCAAAAAGTAAAACAGCAATAATAAACGCATAAAGCAGATATAACATTCTTCCCAAAGTATTAGCAAGCAGTTTTATTGGTTATTCAAATAGATTCTCATTCTCTCTCTTTCTCCCTGGGGGCATTTATTCTATTATATTTCTAGGAGCAAATTCAGAAGAGTTGGACTCTGATGATTTAGAAGAGGAAGAAGAGTTTGAATTCCTAGACAGTGATGAAGAATCTGAGCTAAAAGCTGAAAGTCATGGGGAAACAGTATCACAGATTGAAACACCTGGAAGTCTCAGATCATACATGGATGAAATGGACTCTGAACTGGCATCCACCAATATTGGGAAAAGCTTTACTAGTCGGCCCAAAGTGGTATGTTTAACTTAGATTTCCTATCTAGGGACCATTAGGGAGAAGAAAGAAGTATGCAATCATTATGTTGTTCCAAAAAACCCTACAATTTAACCTTGCATAGTGCTTTTAACATTTGGCTGTCTCTGCCAACAGCTATGTGATTTCATTAAAGATCTCTGCATGCAAGTTAAATAAAGAATTGAAATTTCACTGTTTACCTTTTTCTACAGGTTGGGTCTGGTAAAGGATCTTCGTCCCAAGACCCTGACAGTGATTTTGAAGACAACATTGGTGCAGAGGACACTGACTTGGCACCTGTGGATATAGACTTGAACCTTGTGACTAACCTGCTGGAATCATATAATGCTCAAGCTGGACTAGCAGGACCTGCCTCTAATCTCCTACAAAGCATGGGAGTACATTTGCCTGAAAATACGGACAAAAAATCTCAATAGCGGTTCAAATGGAGAAATCTGGTTACGTGTCATAACAGAAACCCAAGAGCAGTTCTTGGATTTTTATTTTTTTACTGAGGGATGAAAGCTTTTCAGAACCCAGGAGACCTAGTATGTAACCTACTTTAAATACATGTGAGCAGCAGTTTCACTTGCTACCCTTGCAGAACCAACTTTTTTTTAAAAAAGTCATGGGTGTATACAGTATAAGAAATTAAGAAGGAGGATTGAAATTATTTTTCTATAAGACTTTTTATATTCAATAAAAGGCACATAAATGAACTTTTTTATGCTGTAATTTTGGTACTAAAAATATTAGAAGGGCGCAGAGTGCTTCTGCAAAGACAGTGCAAAAGATCAAAACACCACCTCTACCCTTTTTTCGCTTACTAGTTGTAATAACTGGAAATTTGATTATCTTTCAGTGCCGCTTTTATATTTATCTCCAATATTAGATAATTCGCCATTCAGTGGTTATTCAGGAAAAAGCTTTCTGCATATATCGGTGTGGTTAAGCAGTTCAGAGAAGGCAACATTAATCTGTTGAGCTGATCGCGGCTGTTAAGGGTTTCTTTGTGTTCTTTGTACAGATATATTTTCTGTGTGCCTGAACAGCACTTGCACTAGGATTGACCTTGCTTGCCAACATTTAGGCTGCCAGTAGCCTATTTTACATAAGGAGTCAATTGTAGGTTGAAGTCCTGATGCAGCTGAGTCAGATCTGACTTCTGTCTCAAGTCCTAAGTGTATCCCTTTTGAACTGGCTTTCATCTTCCCCATCTGCAATATGAACAAGTTGATTTAATAAGTTGCCCAATGGTGTCATAATCTCTCCAGCTCGTGAAAGTAAACTAATTTCAAATGAAATAACTCACCGTCTGTTAAAAGTGATGATAAAACCAAGCCAGATTACTGCCTTTTCTTCAAGCTCTTTTTTCTCCATACAAAATTAAATAATTGTAGTGGGGGAAATGTTTTTCTTTTCTCCATTATAGTTTGCATTAAGTTTGTTTTTATTGTCTTTCCAACCCCCCTCACTGTTAAAACTCAACTTTGACGTAGGTAAACATTCAAAAACAGCTGTAGGCAAAAAAAAAATGATGGTTCTAGAACAGCGTTTCTCAACCTGTGGGTCCCCAGATGTTGTTGGACTACAGCTCCCATCATCCCTGAGCTCTGGCCTTGCTAGCTTGGGGTGATGGGAGTTGTAGTCCAACAACATCTGGGGACCCACAGGTTGAGAAAGGCTGTTCTAGAATGCTCTTGTCGTCTTTCTGTCCTCAAGTAGTTACTGGAAGTATATTTTAATTTTGATACTGCTTTTCCATATCCGTAAGTTATACATTATGAAAGTTTACAGCTGAAGGGACAAACTGCATCCTGAAGTGGGGCGGGGGGTGTCTCAAGTGCAATGTTGCTTCCTGCCTTCACGTGGTTCCATGTCACAACTCATTTGCGTTTGTGGGAACAGTGGAGAACTTAAATCTTCAACTGTTTTGTCCAGGAGTGGACTCTTGATTCTCAGCAGCCCCAGTCACTATGGACAATGGTCAGGTATGATGGGTATTGCAAGCCATGAACAATGAATGGACTACAAGTTACTCATTCCAATTTATCAGCTTTCTGAAGCGTAAGGTTGCCACCAACTATCAGTAGCTTCAGTAGTTGCTACTGAAAATGGGTGGGTGAAAGGAGAAATTACTTTTCCCACTAAAGAATGACTAGCTTTCAGTTGTACCATGGAAGCTAAAAGCCTTGGCTCCCAAACAAATAGCTCCCGAATGATTGAAACCCATAAATGAGTGTTCCGGTTTTCGAACGATTTTTGGAAGCCAGACGTCCTGCAGCCAATCGGAAGCCATGCTTTGGTTTTCGGGTGGTTCCAGGAGTTGAACGGACTCCCAGAACGCATTCTGTTTGAAAACCAAACCACTGCATTTCCTTTTGTAAAATGGAATGTAGGGGTCTGTTTACATGGTTCAAGTTTTACTGTAAATATGATCACCCTGCCTGAAGTATTTTCTTCTGACTTTTCTATTAAGTACCAATAAGTATCTGCTTCTGGCCTTTCTCAAAAGAAGGAATATATCAAAACATTTTACCACAATAGGAGGAAGTACTGACATTCATTGCTAAGCTTCAAATCCACCCTTCTCTTGGAACGGAATACATCCCTAGAGGGGGGAGGTTATGCAAAAACAAAAACAAAAAAATAGGAGTATTACAGCTGCTCATAACAACTCTCAAGATAGCTAAAATACTTGCAGTCATTTGCTAGTCTTTCAACGTGCATGGAAAATTAGGGCATGCGCTACCTTAAACATGAATATCAATTAAAATTTATCAAACATCTATGGTAAAGAATGGACAATTGCTCCCAAACTTAAGTATAGGAGGTCGTGGATGAAAAGTGTAACATTTGTTGAGGCCAAAAGAAGCCATCCACTCGACTTTGGTTCCAAGAGTCTCATAAGGTCTTTTTCAGAGAGTGGCAGGCCCCAATACAGAGTTCTGTTGGGCTGAAACATCTATTGAACTTTCCTGAGGAAAGGGCAGTTGCTGTGCCTTCCACATTTTGACTGATAAGCAGGCTCTTGAACTGAATGTGACCTCTATATAACTGTCTGAGTTTCCATCTGGAACATTTAATTAAATAAGCTGTTGAACCAAATGGGTGCTTCAACCGCATTTATCACTGCAACCTTATTCCAGCTATATTTTTGCAGCATTTTTGAACAAGAAAACAGTCGAGCACTCTGACTTGGAAGCAGTATATGGGCAATATTCCCAGAAAGAAGAAATCTGGGCTGATGGAATCCTTTTTATTTGCAGGATGAGAGTGTTCTACACAGACAACGCCCAGGACAGGAAAAATTGTGAACTACCATAGGGAAACAATGAAGCAAATAATAATAATAATAATAATAATAATAATAATAATAATAATAATAATAATAAAATAGTAATAATAATATAATAATAATAATAATAATAATAATAATGATGATGATGATGATGATGATGATGGTTTGGTATATCAGTTCCTTAAAAGAAGTAGGAAACAGTTCAAACCTCAGAGAGCTTATAGTAATAGCAGTAAATACTAAGAGCCGCATTCTGAAGGCAAGTCTAACTACTTTCTGCCAGGAAGATGGAGTTCAGTTGCAGGCTGTCACAGAGGAAGTGAAATAGAAGATGAGAGCTGAATGCCTTTACTAAAGTGAACTTTACAAATAACTGTAGAGTATTCGTTTTTCAGCTGCCGGCTGACTTCAAACTGTTTAGAAGTTTGTACAATTAAGCAGCATATAAATGTCACTAAATAAAATAAATAAATCACATTTCTGGTGGCGTAAGCTTTTGAGAGGCTTTTGTTTTTAATTGGAACTTTGGCATTGTATCTAGCAAATAACTTTAGAAAACATCGGGAGAGTCTTTAGACCAGAGCTTGCCAACATGTCACTGGCCATGGGATCCATGCCCCTCACTCCTTTTCCCACTGAATTTGGGCCTGAAATACTCATTGTTGCCAACAGCAGAGGCTGTGGGGTGGGTGGGTGGGTGGGTGCGGTGCCCACAACAATTGCAAATCATAGAATCAAATGTGCTCATGAGCCCGACAAGACCAGCAACCATTGCTTAGGGTCAACTCTGACTTACCAGTTATACTCCAGAAAAGCACTTGGGAATGATTCCCATCAAGAACTGTGAAACAATGAAAGCTGCAGGGAGGAGCCACTGACCCTTAGCAACATCCCCCCCCCCTTACAAACCCATCCAGGTGATATATATACACCTTCAGGATCTGACGGACAAATTCTTTAGCCTCAGGCAAAAGTGTGAAATGGAACCACCCTCTCCACCTATAAATGTCCTGCAGAAAATCTTAACATATGGAGTCACTGAAATTAAAAGGCCAACTGGCACTCGGATATTTACCTGGAGCAGTAAATGATTGAATAAGTGTCTCTAAGTAGGCACAGGACCTTGCTTTTTGACCCATTCCTGAATCAGCTGATGGGCTATGGCTTGCTTAGGTGGCACCCAAAATGAGAGGTTGTCATCTTTGTCTTTGGAAGGTTTTGGGTTCCGCCCAAGAGCCTTCACCACTTCCCCATGGCTGAACCACTCGGCAGCTTCTAGCTCCTGTCTGTTGATATTAATCTGCAAATGAAAAGTTTTAAAAATAAAAACAGCAGCATCATAACGAAAGCTTAGAGTAGTGTTGTAGTTAACAGACAGGAAGCCTCAAGTACCAATCTCGCCCCTGTCACACAATCACCTGGTGGCTAGACAATGGACTCCTGCCTCTCTCCCCAATCAATGTGAAGTTAATAACAATAACCTATCTTAACAGCAACTCCTGCAGCCTGGCTGGTGCCAAACATATTTCTCTGCTTTCCTTTGGACCACATCAGCGAGACCGAGAGGGGGTCTTGTCATATGAGCAGCCCAGGACCTCCATACACACTGTCCAGGCTTGCACCCCAGAAAGGTCACTTCAGTGCTGCTAACACAGCAAGTTGATCTCACCCCCAGAGGCACACTCCATTGTCTCTCGAGCCAGACAGATGCCAACAATGACAAATATGCATGTGTGTGTGTGTGTGTGTGTGTGTGTGTTTACACACATATCTATTACAGTCAACTATTTACGACAGTGAAAATAACTTTTGCTTGTCAGGCTGCTTGGACAGACAAACAGGGCTGGGAATACGAATGCACCTTCCTGCTCTCCAGAACTGTTTTCAGTAGTCAAAACCACAGAAGAACCAAGACGGCGAAGGATTTTACGTCACTGATCATATACATTTAGATAAGCCAAATCAATAAAGCTTGGTTTGCTAACCTTGGGTCCCCAGATGTTGTTGGACTACAACTCCCATCATCTCCAGCCAGTTTAGCCATTGGTCAGCGGTGATAGGAATTGTAGTCCAACAAGGCAAGTGGATCAAATGAAAGATTCCACCACCACCTCCTTACCTTGCTCTGTTGCGGGTTCACCAGGGCATGGCAGCCAATCATTAGTGTGCTGCTTGGGAATGGCCAATGCTGAGATGCAGAATAGCTGACAGACTCCACCTCTAACCCCACCTCTTCAGCCACTTCTCGCCGGAGTGTCTCTTCCAGAGTTTCACCTTGGGAGTAGAAAGAGTCTCTAAGGGCAGCATTGTATCCTGAGAGAAGGCTTACAAGTTTTCTTTTGAGTAGGCATGAGGATATACCTCACAATAAGCATTTCTTGTTTATGCTTAATGGATTTCCAGCCCACCTTTTAGGTTAAATGCCCTATTTTAACACAGTTCAAGCAGGGTTGGTCAAGCATAGTCAACCAACTTTTTTTTAATCATGAAGGCTTGACGCTGGTGGTGTCTGAAGAGGTGGCTTGCTACCTGGTGGTAAAACTGCCTTTGAAAAACCAGAATTTAATAGTTGCTTACTGTTACGTTTTCTTCCTAAATGAAATGCAAACTCGTCCCTGTTGAGTTAGGATAAAAACCAATGACAAGAACTGTTCCCTGAATTGTTCACATCTTTGAAAAGCCTACCTAACATTGTTAAGTCATAATAATTTATTGCAAGTCTTTAAAAAGTTAATTCACTATTTCATAATAGCAGTTAACTTACTTGTTTTTGACAAATAAACACAATGATCAAACTTGGTGATAATAAAGATAAATAAAAATGCTTGATGGGACAGCTGACCAATTTATTTATTTTTTACTGGTCAAGTGCCCAACTAAGTTGGAAGAGTTGAGACTTGATCTTAACTATGTATTCTGGCAAGTGGAGAATTTACTTGGCTGGTGGATTGCTGGAGAGCCACTGTAAAAAGTGACTCTGGTGTTTTGGATCAAGCGAACCAACAGAACAGGGGACTACCAATGGAGATACACATGTTTCCTTTACAGGCTGGTTTCCCTCAGTACTTTAACAGAGCTCCTTTCTTCAGCTAATCTTTATCACCACCAGCACTAACTGCTAAATGCTGAACACGGGAATCTAAAATGGCAGAATATGGCTTCCTTCTCATATCTACTTGCACCTTTTTCAGACTTCATCTTCAGCAGGAAAAATGCTAGAGTAATGAAGTTCCTTCAAGAAATCCATTTTGCTTTTATGGTATTAATCCACTTTTACCTTTGAGCTGCAGCTCTTACAGTACTGTGCTATTTGGACCAATGGTGTGACACAGTAAAAGACAGCTGTTTTCATGAGTCCTAAAGCAGGACTCAGTCCAAACACCAAGTTAGGCCAAGCAAGGAACCCAATTTGGCCTGCAAAGCTGTTTTCCCCAAACCAAGGCTATGTACCCCACACCTGACATCATACGTGACATTAATTGAGGGGCAGGTAGAGACACGGTTGGATTGCCTGTGCAACCAAGTTTCTCAAGGAGAACTCAATCACATAACCACTCCCTGAAGAAAGCAGGCTTTAAATCACTGCCCATCCAGCACTGATGCTGAAAATATAATTGCAAAAAGCCTAACACAAGTGTTTTTCAATTTGCAAAATGTCTAAGTCCATCAAGGTACTTCAAGAGCTGACTCAATTATTGTTAGTTTCAGCGTAAGTGCAATATAGCCATTAGTTGTTGCTTCCCCAGGTTAGTAAGTTACGTGTCAGACAATGAGCAAATTCTTGTTAGGTTTCCCACAACTCATCACATATCATCTCTGAAGTAAGCAAGTTTTCTACCACATGCTATGAGGTAGCAGGCCTCTAATTAGAATATTGTGCATGCAAACTTAACAGTATGGTGTCACATGTTTCCTTACCTATATCACAGAAGCCAGACAGAGCACTGTACATCCCTTTAGGAAAAGATGCTTGCCGTACGAGAAGGCATCGACTCCCATCAGACACCAAAGTAATAACGACTGGAGACATCTTTTTATGTTAAAACAAAAAGCCAATGAACAAGAAATTAAGAGAGGGATCAGACCTGCTGATTCCAATATGGAGTACAAACTGCAACCACAGGAGTGGGATGTGTGAAAAATGCAAGCGACCACTACAAAGGCCCCCACACTTACACTTTCCTGGCTGTTATGGGCAGACCCTGGAGCAAAATAATTGGCAGTTCAGAAGACAGGATCCTGCTGCGGACTTTGGCACCATCCCGACTATCAGGGTCCACCTTAGTGCTCTTGCGGAAACAAGAGATGTGGAATGCATCTCTGTCTCTTTAAAACTTTTTCAAATAGCAGCTATGCAGGTGGGGTGGGGGGCTGGGTGTGTTTGAAGATGCTAGGATTGGGATCCAATCCATGGTACTGGGGAATTCTGAAGGAGGGGGCCTTGATGGTTCCCCTAGAGAAGCTTGTCTGACACCTTCACTAACATATTTCAGGCACCAGGCAAAGACTTCTCTGTTCCCTCAGGCCTTTGAACACCATCTTAATCCTTTACAAATATTGAGAGTGACATTTTTATGGCTCAAAATAAAAAAATTCCTTCCAGTAGCACCTTAAAGACCAACTAAGTTAGTTCTTGGTATGAGCTTTCGTGTGCATGCACACTTCTTTTTATGGCTTTTATGATGGTCAGAAGGTGCTTTGTCCTTTTAGATTATTTTAGCTGTTTGTGATCAACTTTCTCTGTACAGTTTTGGCTTCCATATTATTTGACAACAAGCAACAACAACAATGCATACTATGATTACAATTAATTGATTATTTTGTTTTCGTTTTAATCACGGTAAATGGTTCAATTGTACATCGCCCAGAGAGCCCAGGTAAATGGGTGTCCAGTGAATATAATAAATTCCTGCTCCTCTCTTGGCAACCTTTCAAGGACCATGTACCACCTGTGAGGGGAACCAAAAGTAGGTGGAGCACTGGATGCAAATTTTACATTTGTACAGTTGGCTAGTTTCTAGATACACCCACACACCCTTCTCTGTCCCCCATCCAGACAAGCAAGAGGCATGATCAGAGTTCAAAGACACATGCCAACTGGACAAAAATATTTGAGGGTGCCCACCTGTGGGTAATAGATTATTTCACTGCTCTGACAAACCCGTTTGCTTCCAGCCAGGTTCTTCACTGTGAGCTGTCCTGTTTTCCCACAATACTGGTTGTTATCATGCCAACGAAGGAGAGCCTTAGCCTATAAACATCAATCAGGTTATGAAGAACACTGAGAGGATACGAACGGCAACCCATTTGTTAACACACCCATCAAAACTTGGTTTATAAAATAAGAACAAATTGCTCCAGGAAATGCATATTTTCTTTCCATATGGCACAGGTGTGAGGAATCTTTGGCCTGCCAGATGTTGCTGAACCACAACTTCCATTATCCCTAGTCATTGGCCATCTTGGGGGGCTGAGAGAAGTTGTAGTTCAACAACATCTGAAGGTTCCAAGGTTCCCCACACATTCTCTAACAGTAGCACAACTTCTAACAGAAAACCCTCAGGTCAAGTAGGCTAGGCAGAGGCTTGCCCAAGAATAACCACTGAGCTTCATGGATGAGAAACAGATTTGAGATTCCCACAACCAAACACAGCACTCTAGACAATACACCATGCTAGCCCTGTAACAAAAGGAGCCACGCACCATCTTCTTTGGCCTCCGTGTCCACTTGCTCTCAGGAGCGGGCTTCTCAAGCCGGGGGTTTATAAAATCAGAATAAATTACTCCCCAATGGATTGCTTTCCTTAATCACCACTGCAGCCCTTTGAGGGCTTTATTGTCTTCAAGAGCCCACTTTGATGCCCCTCAAGTAAGAGCATCACAACTGTGGAGTGTATGGACATCTTTGGTCCTGGACAACCCAATTGCTCCATTAAGAGTTGGTTCTCCCGCAGTGTGGTGAATAAACAACAGCCGACACTGCCGTGGGCTGGGCACACTTCAACCAAAAAGATAAAACCATTTCTTGAGGACTTTGATGTGGTAAAGTGAAATATGGGAACCAGCCCCAAACTGCAATAAGTATAAGAAGCGGTTCAGTTTCACCCTCCCTCTTACATCAATGTGTTCTACATAGGAAGCTGCATAATAGTGAATCAGGTCCGTCTAGCTCAGTATCTTGTATACATTGACTGGCAGGAGGTCTCCAGAATTTCAGGTAGGGTTCTCTTCAGCCCTGCCTGGAGATGTCAGGAAGTGCTCCTAGGATGCTAAGCCAATGTTCAACCACCTAAGGCAGGGGTGAGCAACCTTTTTCAGCCGTGGGCTGATCCACTGTCCCTCAGACCATGTGGTGGGCCGGACTATATTTTGAAAAGAAAAAAAAAAGAACGAATTCCTATGCCCCACAAATAACCCAGGGATGCATTTTAAATAAAACACATTCTACTCATGTAAAAACACGCTGATTCCCGAACCATCCGCAGGCCGGATAGAGAAGGCGATTGGGCCGCATCCGGCCCAAGGGCCTTAGGGTGCCTACCCCTAACCTAAGGGATTGTGTGGTGGAGTCTCTAGCAGCAAGTGGCAGCCTGTCTCACTATCACAGAGGGGCAAGGCATGACAGGCCCCAGGTTCTTTGGCTAAAAATATTCGGCCCACTCTGATCAGGGTCTCTGAATGTCATTGGGTCAGCTGGGCTGTCCTGATAGCAGGCAAATGGGCCTACGGTGATGGAAGGAGGGTTGGAGGAATGAGGCAGAGATGATAAGGCTGGAAGGACATTTGTGAGGAGAATAAAAAGTGGGAGAGAAAAATGAGTTCACAGGGCCAGAATCTGCAGAGGTAAGAAAATCTGGATTTTCAGCTTTCTAACAGTAATATAATATCCAACACAAGCAGTCTCTGTGTTTACACGTAAAATCCTACCGTGGAAATCAAACTGGCATCTTCTTCTTCTAACTGGAAGAAAGCTTTCCTCATTTCCCCAAATGATCCATTGAGTTCAGCTTCAAGGGCAGATCTTTCCAAGGATCCTGAAATTCAATAAATCTGTGGGAATTGGATATCTCAGTTACTACCCCTACCCCCACGTACCCCCATGCCCTTTGATCTATATCAATAGCACATAATTATGGCACTGTAGCTGATAATAATAATAATAAATTTAGTATTTACACCCCGCCCATCTGGCTGGGTTTCCCCAGCCACTCTGGGCGGCTCCCAGATGAGACTGCTGCTGTCACACAGGCATCAACGTCATCTCAAAAGCAGTATATTCTTACAAAATGAAGACGCATTAGGACAAATCGACTTCAGTGAAAAGCGGGTGTGAAAAATATAGGCCTGTATACAAGTTTGAAGGTGACACCATATTATTCAGGATGGTGAAAGGGCAACTTTTCTGCGAAGTGTTCCAGAAGGATGGCTCCAAATTGAGTGAGTGAATGGGCACCAAAATAAGAAATCAAATTCAATACAATTAAGCATAAAGGGATGCACATTGGGGCACATTATTGGGGGCTGAAGAACTGGCTATCTCCCACCTTGGGATTAGAGCTGGATATATATGTATTGTTATGGGTTGGGGAGGTCAGTCTGGATGATATCCTTGGATCCCTTCCAGGCCTGTGATCCTGTATCCGGTGAGGCTTAGAATCTAGTAGTAGAACAGGCTGCTGAACTTCTCAGACAAGTTTCCTTGCCTTCAGTGTTTCTCATACTTGGGTCACCAGCTGTTGCTGGACTACAACTCCCACCATCCCTAGCTAGAAGGACCAATGATGAGGGATGATGGGAGGTGTGCTCTCATCAGCATCTCAACTAAGCAATGGCACTCTCCAAGGAGGGACGTGGATAGGCTTCCTTGCTCCCTGCACTTGGCTAGATGCCACCTCATCCTAGGTTAGAAGAACAATAGCCAGAGTTGTGTCTGGGAGTTTGCTGGCTGGCACTGGAAGCTGGAAACCTAATCAAGAAGCAAGATCTGTTGGGTTGTTAATGCTGTGAGCCCCTCCATCCTATGTTCTTTCTGTGTGTGTAAACAAAGCCACTTATCCTAAAAATACCACAGTCGCCACTGAACTTCATTCCAAGGAAACTGAACCCTGGGTAAGTGCAGGAACCCCTGCAGTCTTTCGCTGCTCAGAGATTCGGGTTGCATGCAACAGTATACAAAAGGTCATTCTAACCTAGGTCCAAAGCAAAATACGGCCTGCACTCATTTGAACATCCAACCAGCATGGAATCCTCTATCTTTTCTTCGCTCTGTCTGAACTTCTCTAGAATCCTCTTAATTTCTGAAAACCAGACAAACAGAGGAAGAGGAAGTTTAGAAAGGCACATCAGCACAACATTGGTTAACATTTCTGTAATCTGGGACAGCTGTAGGGCTGGGCGATGTCAGCTTTTCAACATTGCGATGTATCACCAGCCAAACATCACGATATGACGATATATCGCTATGTTGAAATGGAGGAGATGGAATGCACACACACACACCAAGCTAGGAGAGGGGAAGGACGAGCACCGTCTCCTTGCTCACTAGCTTCCCCAGCACCATAGTCCCTTCCCCTCAGGGCAGCCTATTCTCCAAGGAGCTGATTTGTCCTCTGGGCTCCGGTGCATTCCTGCCCAATCTGAAGTCTCCTTCACCACCCGCCCGATTCTCCACACTCCTTCACCACACGCCCAATCTCACAGCTCTTTCCTTCACACACTCACACCCTGATTTCAAGCATCCTTCACCACATGCCTGATTCTCCCTGTGCCTTCCTTCACACACTCACACCCTGATTTCAAGCATCCTTCACCACATGCCTGATTCTCCCTGTGCCTTCCTTCTCTCTCACACACCCTGATTTCAAGCATCCTTCATCACTGATGTATCAGTACATCGCCCAGGCCTAGACCGCTGTCCTAAAACAAAAGCCACAGGTATATTTTATAAATCTCTACCACAAAACCTGAAGTCGTTTTGAAATTTGTTTCACAGTTGAAAATTTCATAGGAACATAAGCACAGCCTTGCTAGATCAGGCCTGTGGCACCTCTAGTACAGAGGTTTTCAACCTTTTTGAGTCCATGGCTCCCCTGACCTACTACATTCTTTCTGTGGCACGCCTGTGGGGCTCGGAAACCCAGTTATGTCACCCCTTGCCATCAAGCTTAAAAGTTTCATCAAGGAACGCCAGGAATTTAAGTTTTATTAGAGTGCTGATACCTTCCTGCTGAAAATTTCTAACTCCTGACTTCTCTCTCTCTGCCCCCTCCCATTTAAACTCAGTGATACAGAAGCCAACCGCAGGAGAAGGAAAACCCAACGACAGACAGAGACAACAAATTTTAGGTTTATCCCTGTCCTCTCTCATCCTTCTCACTGCTGAGTTCTCCAAGGACAACACTGAGGCTGAGGTGGAAGGAAGCGGACAGGCAGTGCTTCCCGCTGGACTGCTTGTAAGTAATAAGGCTGGCAGGTGGGGGCTGGCTGGGGGCAGACTGAGGTTAGTGAGGCAATGCCTTCTTTGCCCTAACGGACCACCTTCCACTGCTTAATCTACTGTTCTCCCAGGTTCTCTGGGAGCAGGCACTAAAAGCATCTTTAACACCTTAACAGATAGGACATTTCTCGTGAAAAGGAAGGATTGTTGCAGAATAAACTTGTTACCTGCTGCATTTAACTTTGGCGCCAGGAGCATGTTTCCTTTCTCTTGCAGTAAGGGAGAGTAGTTGTGAAACAGGAAGAAAGTTCCCAAGTTAGAGGCTTTCCTGCAAGCATCATCATTGTCTTTTAGCTCGGACATATACCTGCAGGTTGAAAAGGATCAGAAAGTGCAGCACATGAAGAAGACTAACTGTGCAAGCCTATGCATCTGTTCCTACGGTATTTTCTCCGGGCGAGTTTTCCACTGCAGCCCAACATGTAATTTCCTTACTTACTTCTACGCAGAAGTAAGTCCATCTCAGATCAATGGGGGTTATTCCCAGTACAGTGGTACCTCGGGTTAAGTATTTAATTTGTCCTGGAGGTCTGTTCTTAACCTGAAACTGTTCTTAACCTGAAGACCACTTTGGCTAATGGGGCCTCCTGCTGCTGCCGTGCCGCTGGAGCACAATTTCTGTTCTCATCCTGAAGAAAAGTTCTTAACCCGTGGTACTATTTCTGGGTTAGCGGAGTCTGTAACCTGAAGCGTATGTAACCCGAGGTACCACTGTACAGGGAATATGGGTACAGGGCTGTATCCAAAGTATTCTGTGGCAGAACCTGTTGTTGCATTCTCCATCTTTGTGCTCCAGATACTTGTAAAAATACTGTACTGATAATACAAGGTCTATTATTGACTGATTGATTGAATTTATATCTTACCTTTCCGCCCAAACAAGCCCATGCCAGCAAACGTATCCATAATTTAGTAACAACAGCAACAAAACCCAACATTCTAAAACCTTCTAAAAACAATTACAGTGAAAACGAAAAATAGTTACAATTAAAAACATGATTCTATCCAGAGATTGCTATGAACCTTAGTCTTCAGCCACCAAATGTCTGGGTAATTAAAACAGTAAGCCGTAAAAACATACTGGAGTAATTCTAGCTTTATCCCATTAACAACAAATTCTAGCATATTGGGCTCAAATTCCCCACAGGTTAAGCATTTACCTCATTTTCTTGACATAGGTTGAATGCAGCCTGGAATACAGAGAAGAAGCTCTTCTATATCCCACTCGATAGACCAAAGTGATTACCATCTTGTGTGCCATAGCTTAAAAACAAGAAAAATACCATATTATTATAAATAAGTCATACCTATGCACAGATATACATCTTCAAGGATATATATGCACGCACGCACACACACACACACACGACTTATAATAACCCTGATGGATCCTCATTTATGAATGAGGAAAATCAACACTGTGAACCCATATTGCATTTTTGGGAAAATCAAGTTCTTTCAATATTCAATAAAAATGAATAAAACCCCAATTTACCACAAGCATGCCTTACTGCCTTTTTTCTCTCTTGTTCTTGTAAAAACTGTAAGTTAAACCATTAATGCAAACACCCACATTTTCTGTCTGCTCACCTACAGAAGGTATCATTTACAGTCTCCATTTTTTTTGCCAGTAAAACTCTTGCTACTGTAACTATGCGTGAAATGAATTTCTTATGTTCCACCTTAACTGCACCATCCAAACAGAACAGGAAAAAACAAACAGGGTGTCATAGAATCCTGTAGTACCCTCAGATCTTTACTGTCTGACAACAGACATTTGAGAAGAAACTGTACTTTGCCCTAAAAGTCACAGACAGAAGAGAGTTCAGGAACAGCTGCAGAAGCTCCAGCTCTTCCTACTTACCAGAAAAAGTCCTTATTTTCTGGTAGCTCTCCCTCCCCGTGGAATGTATTTTAAAAAGCACAAAGGTACATTAACTTTCCTTCCATTCTATCCGCCAATAATAGCTGCTGCCTGCATTACAGTTGCAGCTATTCTACCAAGCAGGAGACTAAAATGCAATCCTATGCATGTTTACTCAGTAGAAAGCCCTTGACTCCCACTAAATTTGATGGGATTTATTTATTATTTCTGTTTCTATACCATTTGCCATTCAAAATTGCAAAGCGTATCAGAGATAAAAGTATATAAAAATATTAAAAAATAAAAAATATGCAATAACAATGGAAATACTGTAACTTCAGTTGCAAGATGATTTACTGACATGCTGCAGAGTTAAGAGTATCTGATTTGGGAGAAACCCAGTATGAAATCTCTACTCAGTCATGCGACTCACTGGATCAGTCACAGCCTCTGAGCTTGCTCAGTACAGTACTTCTACAGTAGTACTACAGTAAGCGAACCAAAGTCTTCAGGCATATGCAAAAGTGGAAAGGGAGAAGCACTCAGAAAGTAATTTTTAGTTTTGAAAACAAGATGTGTTCCTTATTACAAATGTCCTATTTCTATCTGTGCAATGTCAAAGAGCATGAAGCTCTGCTCCCCAGAAAGAGTTGTACGTAAGCGGGATTTCTGTCATCAGGGAAGGAATTCAAAGTCCCAGGAAGGCTCTGTGGCGGGTTCTTCCATACCGTAAATGCTAAATCAATCACAGAGAAGTTGAACTTCAGATCTCAAAAGTACAGATTTGCTTTTTTCCTCCAAGCTGCTTTTCAGTCTTAAATCCCTGCAGGGTCAGACAGTAGTCAAGAATGACAAATGAAAGCTTTTCACTTACTGTTATATAAAAGCACACGGCAGTTTCCGTCAGCAGGAAGCATTTAGCAAACACTCCACACTGATTGGCGCTCGGTTCAGGTTGTCTATTAATCCAAACTACACTACCCATAATCCTTTGGCTCAAAATGGGCCTCTGGGAAGTGTAGTTCAACAGGTACAATTCCTTTAACAACATAACCAATAGTGGAGGTACCTATGCTGAAAGTGCTCTAAAGTGCTTACCAATGTTAGTAGGATTTGGACAGCCCCTTCCTCATTTTCCTCCAAGGTTGGTTTAAATCAGGGGTCAGCAAACATTTTCAGCAGGGGGCCGGTCCACTGTTCCTCAGACCTTGTCGGGGGGCCAGACTATATGTTGCCATGATTATGACCCACATTTTTTTTGCAAAAACCCTTATTGGGACCAACCCCAATGTTGCACAAATGTGATTTTTTTTTTCTGGGGGGGTGTTTCCTCATACACACACGCTGCTTCCTTTGCAGTTTACGAGCTGACAGTTATTATTTCTCTCGTAAGGCAGGAGGGGGGCTGAGGTAAGTGCACCATTCCTGTCAGCCCTGGAGAGCGTGTGCACATGAGTGGGTGAAAGGAAAAGCCGTTGGCCACGCTGAGTCAGGCCGGCGCCACTCAAGCAAAAATGTTCTTTTCCTCGCGTGAGGGAAGACGAGGTGGCAGCAGCTATTTACCTTTCCATGGCTCGCACCGTGTAGCTAACAAGCAGCCTCCCCAGCAGAGCGCAGAACTGCTTTGGAGTGCAGCCACCATAAACACTGGCGGGCATCACTCCCGAGGCGCCTCTGAGCCCCTGCCACTGGTCAGTCGCCGGCAGCTCCATGGTGGAAATCCGAACTGTGGCTCCCTTTCCCTCTTCCCCAGCCCAGAAGAAAATATTGCTGCATGTGCGCGACAGACGGAGAAGGGGCTTGTCTCGAGCAGCCGCCTGCCTCACTTTTGACCCCCAAGCCTGGCTGAGTCACAGAAAAACCAGCCTGCGCATGCACTATGCTGGCTGCTTGGATTCCTGGACCATCTGCAGGGCGGATCTAGAAGGCAATTGGGCCTGATCCGGCCCGCGGACCTTAGTTTGCCAACCCATGGTTTGAATTTATGCAATGCTTCACATAGCCAAAAGGAGTCCTTAAAGGCAATTGTACACACAAAAATAAAGCTAACAATAGAAAATGTATTAAAGCAATGCAAATGTACTAAAAGTGTTTCTCCCAAAAGATTATCTACCATATAAAAAAACACCTTCATCAAACACAATAATGAACACCAAAAATTATTATAGCAGGAAATTATTGTTAGTAATTACAACACAAAAATAAATGAGCAAGCCGCTTTTTAAAAGCAACAACAACAAAATATTTGTCAACCTGTGGCTTTCCCGGAGGCATCTAGTTGGGAAAAAGAATGCTGAACTAGATCTTATCTTCCTCTGCCCTTACGTTAGTAGTGTTTACGCAGAACTGCTATACTATTGTTTTCTATTTTCCCAAATAAGACTGCCAACTCAAATTTCTGGTTTCTGTATTGGGACTGCAGGTGACCTTTCTAGTTGTGATAGTGGAACTCAGAGCGAGGCCCTGGGCAGAACCAGCTATTTATTTAGGGATCCAGCTTTTGGTGCGGTTTGGAGCAGAACCCAGAATAAATGCGTAAGATGCCACACAAATCTTTTTGTATTCATCTGATGTGAACCATTAAAGGGGGGGGGGGACCAGCCTTAACTGCCTCTTGCTTCTCTGGCAACTGGCCCAGCAGCAAAATCACATTCACAGGAACAAATGTACCTGCTTTGCACCAAGCCAGGTAATTGGTCTTTCTACCTCAGTGTTGGAGAGCAGCTATGGCCGGCAGCAGCTCTCCAGAATTTCAGACAGAGAATTTCCTCAGTTCTACCCAGGGCTTTTTTCCAGCCAGAACTCCTCAGAGCCCGGAGTTGTTTGAGTACTGCAGCCAACACTGATCTTACTGAATGAGTCAGTAACAATATTCAATCTATAGAGGGGGAAAGTTAAACAAAGTCTCTGAAGCTGTGTAGATTAAAACAACCACTTTGAGGATGCCATTTGTATGCTTAAGGCACTCTGGCTGATGAATTCTTAAACTGAAAATAAAAATAAATAAATAGTGCCATCCTTTTTGTTTTGTTCTCAAAGACAGTAATAAAGGTTGCCAGGCATTTAACTGGAAGATATATATCCATACACAATTTTAAAAATGAGCCGTTACGGGGATACGGCACACTTGTTCTTCAAATGATATACAGCACTGCCGAGTTATGCTTGAGTGTTTCTCACGAGCTTCTTGAACATAGCAAACACTATCCAGTTAATCCACAAGGCTAATAGGATTAACTGAGAAAACAGCTCACATAAATCTCTTTACAACAAGCAAGACTAGAGTAGTGCCTATGATAAAGGAAATGTCTAGCTTGCTTGGCAGAAAGATAGATGGAACTTTCGTCTATTAACATATAATGCTTCTAACAGAGTTTACTTGAAAAATTACTTACTGTGCTATGCTGTGGGTAAGGAGTCTGATTTTATAAGCCATTATGGTCACATTGGCACTATGCATTTAACTCAGTATGATGCCCCATTAACAGTCATGGCTTTCACCAAAGAATTCTGGAACTATAATTTTTTAAGCGTGTTGGTGGTTGTTGGTGTTAGTCTGGTAAAAGAAAAAAATAAAATATATTAAGATAAAAAGGAGAATTCCCTGGCTGCCTAAGATCCAGTTTTTTGGGTAAGTACTCTTTGGTGAAGAAGCCCCAACAGAGATTTAAAATCACAAAAATGCACCAAAGTAAAGTTTGGAAATATAGGTTGTTAGACCTTTAACCCTTACAAGTTGCTTCCAGAGTCCCCCACTTCCCTTAGCATAGAAAGAGACTACACATTTGGGAAGTTAAAAAATGCTTTACTTACAAACTCTCCAAAGGTCATATTCATGTGCTTTCCCATACAGCACTACAAAACACAGGCAGTTTAACTGAGGTTCCAAAAAGAGGTAAATTATTTGTATAGAAACACAAAGATGGTTTGCTTAAACCAAGCGGTCTAAGCTTGGAGCATTCAGCTTTGACCTCATCACTTGGTGCAAGTGGGAGAACAAAGGACAGGCTACTCTATGGCTTTAACTCCTTAGTGCATTAATTAGAGTTAAGCATACTGGTTATATGAGGCTGATTTATCAGTTACATGACCTCTATTCCCCTCAGACCATTGTAGCTCTGTGAGGAGAACAGCAGTCTCCTAGCACTGCTTATAAACCTTAAACTTCAGTTCTCACGATTCTTTGGGGGAAACCAAGTGGTATCATAGTGCCTTAAAATATAGTGCAGATGTGGACTATATGTGTGAAGTTGTTCCCCCCGCAGATGGTCCTGACCCCAACAACATGTGATTTCCCACCTGCTGCACCATAACATCCACCTGTTGAGTGTGGCTTTCTGAGCAGGGGAAGCCTATGCACGTAGGGTTCTATGGGAACTGTGACCCCAGTCATTGCTGAGATGTCCCATGCTCAGTGTGAGAACACTGAGGACAGGGCCAGCTGTGCAGCTCCACTGCCACTTCCATAGTGTGGACCATGTGTGCACATATAATATCTGAAGTAGCTACTGTTGGGCTAAAGGTGGGTCTGGTCTAAGAATGTTAATGAATACCGTTCTAGGTCATACTATGGGGAACATCCCCATGGAGCATCCTCCTAAAGGAAAAACAAATACGCCTTTTCATTATTTAAAAAACCCCAAAGTAAGAGTTGCTTCTGTGTAGTTAAGTCCCACACCACACTGGTGACACCAGAAGGAAGGATTTATATGGACTGAGCAAATTACATGGTTCTTACTGTTGTTGTTACAGTGGTATCTCGGGTTACATACACTTCAGGTTACAGACTCCGCTAACCCAGAAATAGTACCTCGGGTTAAGAACTTTGCTTCAGGAAATCGTGCAGCGGTGGCACAGCAGCAGCAGGAGGCCCCATTAGCTAAGTGGTGCTTCAGGTTAAGAACAGTTTCAGGTTAAGAACGGACCTCCAAAACGAATTAAGTTCTTAACTAGAGGTACTACTGTACTACTACTAACACAACCATGGAAGCAAATCTCACAAGGCAGCAGTTACTGCTGGAGTCGGTCCCAATGTAATGTCCTGAATATACAAAACAGGCATTAAGATACCAGCACACCATTATTATTATTATTATTATTATTATTATTATTATTATTATTATTATTATTATTATTATTGATGGGCGCTGATTGTGGGGTGGGTACTCCTCATGCCTGCAAGCTTCAGCATCAGAATGCCAGCCCCTTATTCCAGATTAATTCTAGTTCATCCAGACTGAACTTTTCGGGGGGTGGAATCCAAAACAAAACCCTGTTGCTAATAACCCATGATTGGCAGTATCTGAACAACCCACTTACGCTTACGGTATTAATCTTGAGCAACCCTTCACCCCTAGAGCAATCCATGAAACCATGAAATGATCAGTCCGTTTTGAGCTACCCATTATGCCCTACAAAACACTTTCTTGTCTGCAGAAGCCTGGCGACGTAGGAGCGTTTTCAGCGCTATTGATGAATTAAAAAAAATTAAAAATTAAAGCTCTTTCCCCCACTCTTTTCGCCCCGTTACGTAGCGGCACACCCCCTGGGCATGTTTCCGCCTGCATAAGGAGCCCCGCTGTGTTCGATGGGCAATTCCGCCGCGCGCGCCCCCCTCGGAAAAAAAAAACATTTCCCAATTAATTCAAGGCGCTAATTGTCCCCCACGAGAAGAGGAGAGAGGAGGGGATGGAGCCAGGTCTCGCGCCTGCGCATTCGCCGGGGGCGCTGCTGCTGTGCCCGGCCTCACGTACAGCTCGGGCGGCCGCTTCCCTGGCCGCGCTCCGAAGGGGCCGCCTCCCAGGGCCGGCGGTGGGCGGGATCCCGGCCCGCATAAGCATTCCGAAAGGGGCCTTGCTGCGTGCAGTCCCGGACCGGGCGGAGAGGCGTACAGGGCTCAGCAGCGGCAGCAGGAGCAGCAGCTTGGGCGGCTTTTCTCCGAGGTGCGTGCAGGGGCTTTTCTTCCCATTTCCCACCCACTTCCCCCAACTCCTGGTCGCGTGCATGGAAGGATCTTTTCCCATTCCTTTTCCCACGGGAAGGGAAATAGCTGGCATGCCTGGCTTTGCAGCAGCAGCAGCAGCAACCGCAGCAGCTAACTTCCCCATAAAGTATGTCGTACTTTTTATTTTATTTTAGACACTGATTTTTTTTTTAATTTTTAAAACAAAGCACACAATCCACACAAGTGTGCTTTTTAACAAACAGTCCTCCTTTGTGGCTGCTTTGCTGGGCTCCCCTCTTTGCTTCCCCCACCACACCACCAAAGGCATGTTGCCTGGATAAATCCCCTTTTGCCCTCTTGCTGGGGAATCCGCCCGGCTCTCTTTCCACCAGGCACTTTCTCTTCCCTTTCTTTTACGCTGCTGATGTGCGATGGACTGAGTGCGATGGACTTGGCGCACAGCGCTCTCTGCCCCTCTCCCCTCCCCCCAAAATAAAATTTAAAAAGTTCCTGGAAATATTTGCCTAGTAGCAACTCGCCCAGGGCAGCCCAGTCTTGTCAAAATTCTTGCACAGATCCGCCCATGTCTGTGCCCCAAGGGAAAAATGGGTTTGGGGCTGACGTGGATGCGGGTCTTCCCCCCCCCCCCTCTCCCTCTTCACCCTCAAGATTGTTCCTAAGCCTCTTCAGCAATTGAGCTTCAGAGGCTGTTCATTTTGCCCTATAATAAGTGGCGTGAGTTGCTTTAATCAGTAGCATATCCTGAGAGTAGTATATGAGAGAAACTTGATTCCTTCCTTCCTTCTAGAATCTCCATCTCTGGCTGTTACTCATTGAGCGGATGATATTCATCCAAGTTTGCCTGCGGTGCTGCTTCTCCTGATATCGGTATTCATGCAAGGCCTAACAGTTGAAACTTTTAAAAAAACAAAATACACGACTTAACCAGAGAATAAGTTTTACTTAGCCAAACATGCCTTAGTTTCCAGTTATTTCTTAAGCGTGTTATACAACTTGTGGAGCAGGATTGGTTTGTGCGGAAATTCCTAAGCAAGCAATGGTTACCTCTCTCCCTTCCCCTTTGTAAATTGATCTCTTTGCAAATAAGAGGGTACAAAACTGCAAGAAGGGACTGAAGAGCCAATAAGAAAGAGGGCTGTTTACACAGAAAGTTGACTGTTTCGATAAGGCTCTGGTACTTTCTGTTAGACTTCACTTGGGAAGATTTTTGAGTGTCCATTACGTGAGTGGGGGAGGGTGAAATACGTGGCAGTAGCATTTTTTTCATCAACCTTTTGCTCGCTTCACAAACTTTTGGAGAGAAGCTATTTATGCTGACTGGTTGCTCATGCTTGCTAAGTATGAATAGAATGCATTTCTAAGCAGCTCACACAGACATGAAAAAATATGAGCTTCGATGTAGGGGATATGCAGAGTCGGTTTTTTTGGCTAATTTTATCAGGGACTGTGCTATTTGATCAGCATTCAAATGTTTTTGAGTGTCTGAGGAATATTGCATCACACTTGGGTCATTCAAAAGTTTGTCGAACTTACTCGAAGTCTAAATATGAGACTTCAGCAGTGAAGTAAACGTGGGTTTCCTGAAACTCGTGTGGCGTAAGAGGCTTTATGGACAAGAGATCCAGCATCGACGTACACAATATTCTCTTAGTAGCCAAGCTGATTTAAATTGCTAGAGGCAAGCTGTATAACTTTTTTTCCTTGCATAAAATAATCTAAAAAGACCACCTAGCAAAGGCTGTGCTATGCTCATGCCACCAAATCACTTCCATACTGGAACGGGGTGCAACTCTTGAAACAGTTTTAGAATACAAAGGTAGGTAGGTGAAAAAGACACTCCGTGTCTTCTCTAGTTGAACTGTCCTGAGAGAAGTTTCACGAGAATGAAGGAAGCATGTGAAGAAAACATCAGTGACTGCTTCATCTGAACTCTCTCCTATTCTCCCACAGGCCCTATGTTGGAAGGGTCCTAATCGCTTGCTGCATTTTGGTATTTACTTATTGCAGGTGTGGAGAACCTTGAGCCCTCCAGATGTCCCTGAGCTACAGCTCCCATTAGCCCCAGCAAACATGGCCAATGGCCAAAGGGCTTACAGGAGTTTTAGTTGTTCCCCCATACCTGATTTATTGTGATTACATTAATGTATTTTGATTTCCCTTGTAAGAGCTTTGAAAGGATTTGTACCCTTAAAGTAAACAAGCAATGTTGCAATTTCTGTTTACAACAGGGGCTTAATCTATTTGGGAGGCCCAGAAAATAAAAATAAAAACCCTACGTAACCCTCATGTGTTGTTTTACAACTACTATGTGTTTTATCCAGCTAAGTTCGATTCAGAGTAGATCACTGAAATTAAAGGACCAAGGTTCATCATGTCTAGTAACTTCAGTGGGTCTACTACTCTGAGTAGGACTAGCATTGGCCACAAACCCTGTATGTTATATTCTCTGCTAATGCATGGGAGGTGTGTCCAGCTACTAATTGTCCAGTAGCGATAATGGAAATGATTGGGAACATTCCATGTGCTTCATTGCCCAGCTGTTTAATACTGTATGCCTGTGCTATTCTTAAAAACGTGAGTTTCTGTTGTATAAGTGTGATGCAGATTCAGATGGGATTTACGGTATATCTGAGACCAAACAATATAATAGACATTTTGACTGATAGCCCATTACTATGAATGCACAAATGTTTCTCCCTGTTATTTTAAAGGGAAGCTTCCAGTGCCCTGACATTCCTGAAATTATTTCATCTCTAAGAGCTGGATAGTTAACGGCAACGGCAGCTTCCAACTTCAACATAACTGAGGCCTTCTTCTAAATATAAAATACTACTGGGAAGTTGTATTACCCTGAAACTCTGCTGCCTGACAAATTATCAGCCTACTTAATGCCTCTCACAAATACACTAATGTATTTGTGAGTTTTATTCTTACTTGTGAGGTGAATTTTCGCAATGGGTTATGTGGTTGAGATTCGCATGAATCCCAGTTTTGTGAAATTACTCTCCAAAAGCCTTGGTAATACATTAGAAAGCCATTTTCTGTTTGTTTACTGGCATGGCAGTAATGCCACCTTACCTTGAAAGGCCACATTATGTGTCCATGTGATTTTCAAACCACTTGGGGATTATAAACTCACAGACTTGAGTAAAACATGTACTCTGGGGTTGAGGCTGGCTTGCCAGCTGGTTGTCAGCTACCCTTCTGTGCCTCTGTGGATGGAAGAAAATTGATCTCTTAGCTTTGTCTTGATGCACAAGCTCAGAAGGGGTATATTAAGGCGGGGATAGTAGGCAGTAGAGAGCTAATTGCCTGAACCAAGCAAGGGCTCACTAATATTAACCAGGCAAGGATGTGAATGAGCAACACTCACTCATAAAGAGGTCCAGGTAGAGAGGATAAAGGTAAACCAGGAGACATTGACAAAAGCAGTTGGATGGGAATATGGATGTGGTTGACAGGAAGCTATCTGGCCCTAAAGTTCCAGACAGATATGTATTCTAATTAAGAGACTTTCTCATTCTATCTTTCATATTAGTTGGTAGAACTCAACATCTCCTTTCCTCCAGACACTGACATGTTGTTTTTATTCTGTCGGCACCTAAAAGAAAATTTTCAGGAATGGCTTTCCATGGGTGGGAAAGTATAGCAGCACCCTTCTGGTCTTGAATTGTACATTTAACACAATTCATTTGTACCATTTAATGCAATGCTATTGTTGCACTGGAGGTCATCTTGTCCCAACGCCCTGACAAATAGACATTCAGTTGCGGCAACAGAGTGACCTCTCCTCTCTGCCTGCTGTGCACTGTTCTGGGGGTTCTGCTTATGCCACAGAGCCGATTTCAAGGAGGGGGGGCATGGGAGAGGGAATAAGCTGGCTCCTGCTAGTGGAACTACTTAGTTGAACCCAGCCACCAGGGTCCTTGTCTGGTTATTTCACAACATTTATTTACCACCTGTTTGTAATAAATAATCAACACTACAGTGCTGAGATTGAACTTGACTTTAAAAAGGACAGAGGCAGTAAGTTGCTTTTACCTTTAGCACTCCTGAGATTAAACTCCAGGATGCTTTGGAAACAACCTCCTTTGCTCTCCTCTTGATTTACAGAAGTAGTGCAAGCACAGCCGGTACAATCAGTAGCTCTGGGAAACAGTTGGTACTCATGTGCGTTAAGTCCTGCAGGGGAGATGACGCTCATTTATGCTTGACGTGTTACAAGCCCAGTTTGCTTGGCGACAATCCAGAGGTGCTGTTTGCACATCTGCCAAGAGACTTGGCTGCCCAGGTGGTTTCTTGTGTGCATGGTTCTGTTAGAAGCATGTAAATGGCTCCTTTGGTTTGTTCTCAAGAGCCTCGTAATTGTTAAAACTATGCCGTATTTTTTAAAGTGCTGTTTTATTTCTCTTTCAGGCGTTTGTTAAGGCAAGAGCAGAGCAGTAGAAAAATGATGCCCACAAAATCATGTTGCCTTCTAGTCCTCTGTGTTGTGCTTCCCTCTTCATATGCCCATACAGATTTCTTCACTTCCATTGGTGAGAATACTTTTGAGCAGAACTGTCAAGCATTTTTTAAACGATTCAGCAATCGTGATGCAGAAGTGGTTCATTGAGTTGCATTGTTCGTTTATATCATGTATGAGTTGCCCTTCCAAGATCTAGTGAAGACAATGGAGCTAAAATATGGCCAACAATAAAGTCTGAAAACTTAATAAAAATCAGAAAAATGCCCACAGATAACTTTGAAACATGGCAGCAAAAAGTATCAGTAAATAGGTATTGGAAAGCACTGAAACAGTGCTGTGCTTGGCAAAAGAAGTTAGTAGTACTGAACATTTAGGAGCATAATATTTGTATTTTATTTATGAAACTCTTAATAATACATACTCAGGTATTCAGATCTGCTGGTCATGCACTCAAATTGGTTAAACATGTAATATGGTTGTATATCTCACCTAACTTAACATTGCCAATAAATTGGGGAGGGGGAACCCTTTTTGCATGTGGCAATTGTTACAAGTTTACTTGGGTCATGATTCTAGCCTGAAGAGAGGAATAATTCCTAATAATAATAATAATAATTTAATTATACCCCGCCCATCCGGCTGGGTTTCCCCAGCCACTGTGGGCAAATGGCCAACTCTACGGTTGCTCTTAGAAATTAGTAGTCCTGTTGACTTCGAATAGCAGTTCTACTGACTTTTCAAAAGGTAAAGTTGCCCTAGGGAAAGGTAACTTGCACTGTTTGTATAATATAATTGAAAGGAAGATTTTTGGCATAATAGCTAATAAATGGAATGTGACAAATATTTGACGCTTGAAAACATAATTCCAAACCCAACCCTTCTCAGTTTCCTAAGCCTATGTGAAACTAGTAAATGGCAAGGATATTTTAGTTGGATGTTTGGTTTATGGTGTTATATTCATGATTTGATGTTTTATCAGTTGGGGGGACAACTTGGGTTTCAAAGTGCGGAGGTGACTTGCTTTTCCAGAAGAGTGGGAAAGGGTATGAGTCTTCTTACCATCTCAGTATCCACTTCTGAATTCCCTTTTCCTTGGCTATTCATATCAATATTGTGTGCTACAGAAAGCAATTTGGGGAGGAAGGGAATCCTTGATAGCATAAACTTACCAGTAATTCTTAATGTGTTGTAAAACTGCCACTGAGAAACTCTCTAATGTGGAAAAATCACAATCCACAGGGAGAGTATGGAGTGGTTTTGCAATATTTGCAAGACATTAGTTCAGAGAAACAGACTGCTGCCTCGCAGCTTACATTCTACTTGAGACATATTGGTTAACTTACTGACAATATATTCTGATTACATGGCAAAACTAATTAAGAATAGCAGGGAGAAATATTTCCGTTGCACCTTTTTTGTAAGAATTAGAAAGTGTAAAGTAATTGCAAACTCCTTGTGCATTTGGGTTTGTTGGTTTTGTTGTTGTTGTTTAAAGCATATTGTTAAGATTTTGTAATTGATCATAGACATAATGAGTGAATTAAACTATCTTTTTAGGTCACATGACAGACTTAATTAATACGGAGAAAGACCTGGTGACTTCGCTAAAAGACTATATCAAGGCAGAAGAGAGCAAGCTGGAACAGATTAAGAAGTATGTACAGGCTTTAATATTAATATTTAGTGGGTGACAAAAAATTTGCCCCAGGCCAAATAATATATGGCTTTTTGTGGGCGGAGGAATATTTGCTAATTCTGCAAAATGTTGGCTGTAAGCCATCCAAAGTTTAAATATGGGCTGTGGATAATAAAAAGAACTTTACTTCCTTTACTTCAAACCTTTGGGAAAAGTACAGAAATGTATGTATACATGTATGTATGTATGTATAAATAAATAAATAAATAAATAAATGTACATTATTCTGTTTATTAGTCGCTTGATACACAGGGAATCTCCAAGTGACTTGCAGCATTTAGAATGTAGAGAAGAAACTATTAAAAACTAGTTGCATTATGAGCTAGCTTTGAAAATCTGTGCTTTTTATTTATCTTTAGACCGTGCAATTTATTTATCTTTTAGATCATGAAACAATACAAGGTATCCGATGTCAATTCACAACATTAACGTTGGCACACGGAAAGTGACTTAGTAAACATATTTAGGTTGCCTTTTGTCTCTCTAGGTGGGCAGAGAAACTGGATAAGCTGACAGACACTGCAACGAAAGACCCAGAGGGATTCTTGGGGCATCCTGTGAATGCATTCAAATTGATGAAGCGACTTAACACAGAGTGGAGTGAGCTGGAGAACCTAGTCCTGAAGGATATGTCTGATGGTAGGCTTTTAAAAAGTCGTTATAAAGGCTAGCTTGTATGCTGAGAGCTGTGTGGGTAGTGGATAATTCAGTGAGCGGTGGGCCAGAAAATCCCTGGTTTCCGTTCTCTTTAGCCACTTTAGTCTCCTAAAAGGTCAATAATTTCATACTGAGGAGACCTGAAATCTCAGTGAGATTTGGGATTTTGTGTCAGCAGTAACTCATCTTAGTGTTGTGGTACCTGCTAGAAGCCAGAAGTCTTTGTGGTGGATAGGAATAGAGTTTCAACACTGTGCTGTGTGGTTTTATGACATGAATGAGAGGAGGGGGAAACCAAAAATTCAGGTGTAATTCACTTCTGCACCACCTTGTTAGTTACCCAAGTGAGGGGGTCACCTTTTAAATAAACCACGGAACCGAGGAAACTAATTCAAGACCAGTATCCAGGAGAGACCCAGCATTTATTAAAACTATTGCCTTGCAAGTCAGCTGATAGTTGGAAGGACTGCCCTATGGTATATCAGAGCAAAGCTTATATAGGCTACTAACACACAGCACACAGAGTCATCAAAGCATCTTTAAACATCCTCCTACATACATCAAGAAAGGTTACAGGTCATGGTATGTAAAATACACATGGCTTCATATTGGTGTCTTTGACCCTGCAATCACCTTGGAGTGACCAAATACGCCCAGGCCATTTGGTCTCAAATGTCACGCATACACACACACACACACACACACACACGAAGGTTTACTTGATTTTTTTGCTGTATTCAGAGATGTAAAGGGGCAGCTGATGGGTAATATGTTCGGTTATTGAGGCATGTTATCTAGAGATTAATTGAGAACATAAGCAGCAATGGGTTCATCTTGAGCATATCTTATAAGGGGAGTGGGAAGCTGGTTTTGGAAAATCGTATTAAATTGAATTAATTCGGCAAGATTTGTAATAATTTGGAAAATTGATGAAAATAATTGGCGCAACAAAAATAATCAAGGAGATGCCAGATTTCACCCTGGTGCTTCACCTCATGCCTTATTCTCCCTGCTCCTTCCTTCACACATACACACACCCTAATTTCAAGCATCCTTCACCACACGCCCAATTCTCCCTGCTCCTTCACACACACCCTGATTTCAAGCATCCTTCACCACATGCTCTATTTCCCTGCTCCTTCCTTCAGACACACACACCCTGATTTCAAGCATCCCTCGCCATACTTAAGAATTCTATTATTCTAAGAGCTTCTTTCTTTCTTTAGGGTTCATTTCTAACATGACTATTCAACGCCAGTATTTCCCAAATGATGAAGATCAGACTGGTGCTGCCAAAGCTCTCTTACGGCTCCAGGATACGTATAATTTGGATACAGACACTATATCAAGGGGAAATCTCCCAGGTAAAATTTTGGTAATTTTTGTAAGTATATGGGGAAAGACTTTTAAGAAAATGACTTTGCAGAAACCAAATGAGGGTGTGGGTGATTAGGGAGGGAGAGTTTTTTTCACATACCGTATTAAACCATGGTTTGTTGCTAATAGACTGAACCTTACGTCCACCTGTACCACTATTTTCCTTCCTCTTCCCCTCCCTTTGCTTGCATGTGTGTGTTTTTTGTGTTTTTTAATTACTGGCTTACTCTTTCGCTCAAACCATAGCTATGATTTGTGTTCAACTTCCAAATCACTGCAGAGGGCAGGCAGTTAAAGTCTATATTACTCCCATGCTAGGATCCCAATCTAGATAAGGCCCCCTGCAATTTGTGTTGTCAAAAAAGGGTCCATTAAAATTGTTTAGGCAATGCATATTGCAGGTTCTGGATTGTGAAACAGTAGGAGACAAAAACGTTACAGCCCTTCTTTAACCCCCTTCTAGGGTCCGGACCCAGATTTGGCCCTTAGTGCCTGTTTTTTGCATTGGACCGTGGCAAACACTCCTATTGGAGCAATTGGGATTAGTTTCCCACAGTACAAATAGCAATAGTGTGTTTGTTGTTGACTGAAAGTGTGAGTTGCCCCACCTGTGTTTGGCTCTTTTCCCCTGCACATTACCCCTGAGGGAATGTGCCCCTCTCGGCGCAAGGGGAGGCAGATTCCACATCCTAGGACTTAGGAAACACAACAGTTTAGTAGGGCACACTCTTTGGACTGATTGTCTTGGTGGTCTTTAGGATCCCTATCTAAAAACCGCTATCATTATAACATTAAGTGGTGGTTGTTGTTGTCATTTAGTTGTGTCCAACTCTTCGTGACCCCATGGACCAGAGCATGCAAGGCACTCCTGTCTTCCACTGTCTCCTGCAGTTTGGTCAAACTCATGCTGGTAGCTTCAAGAACACTATCCAACCATCTCGTCCTCTGTCGTCCCCTTCTCCTTGTGCCCTCCATCTTTCCCAACATCAGGGTCTTTTCCAGGGAGTCTTCTCTTCTCATGATGTGGCCAAAGTACTGGCACCTCAGCTTCACGATCTGTCCTTCCAGTGAGCACTCAGGGCTGATTTCCTTCAGAATGGATAGGTTTGATCTTCTTGCAGTCCATGGGACTCTCAAGAGTCTCCTCCAGCATCATAATTCAAAAGCATCAATTCTTCGGCGATCAGCCTTCTTTATGGTCCAGCTCTCACTTCCATACATCACTACTGGGGAAACCATAGCTTTAACTATACGGACCTTTGCTGGCAAGGGGATGTCTCTGCTTTTTAAGATGCTGTCTAGGTTTGTCATTGCTTTTCTACATTAAGTGGTAAGTGCACTAATTTACAGTAAATTGCAGCCTATACAAAAATGTAAAAATTAAGTAGCTATAGTTAGCATGAATTTTGCGCAACTTTTGTTTTTTCCGTTATAGGCTTTGTAAGGTGTCATTAATCACATAATAAAAATAGAAAAATGCAGCTTCAGAAGAAGAAGAAAACCAGTGCAAATGATTCAGAAATGCAACCTTGATTCAACATTATTGGCTTCTTGTTTCCTACAGGAGTGAAACATAAGACATTTCTAACAGCTGAGGATTGCTTTGAGCTGGGCAAGATTGCATACACAGAAGCAGACTACTACCACACTGAACTGTGGATGGAGCAAGCTCTAAAACAGCTGGATGATGGAGAGGTTTCTCCTTCCATTGGCAAGGTTTCTGTCCTAGACTACTTGAGTTATGCTGTGTACCAGCAGGGAGATCTGGAGAAAGCCGTGATGCTTACCAAGCGTCTTCTTGAGTTGGGTATGTTAAAGAACTTGTATTTTTCCTGTGGGTTGCAGTAACTAATGTTGTGCACTAATTTTACTGTGCACCGAAGATCTGTTTGCTGATTAGTGCTATTTTTGCTTCCTGTCTCCTCCCCCGCCCTTTCTCTTGGATGGTTTGGAGATCTTCCTGAGCAGTGTGGGATGGGAGGGGGCCTCTGAAGGAGAGAGGAATTGCTACCAAAACAAGCTTTGTCCCTGTAATTCGTTAACTTAAGGAAGTCCATGGAAGGATTTCCCATTCCCTCTCGCCTCTCCAGTGAAGTTTTGAAGAGGTACAAATGGCTGCAGGTGGGGAGTGGGAAACTTGCCTTCCTTTTTTTAAAGTTAATTTATCTCGGGGTTAAAGGCATTGTTGTGAACTTCTTAAATAGTAAGGTAAAGGTAAAGGGGCCCCTGACCATTAGGTCCAGTCGTGGCCGACTCTGGGGTTGCAGCGCTCATCTCGCCTTATTGGCCGAGGGAGCCAGCGTACAGCTTCCGGGTCATGTGGCCAGCATGACTAAGCCACTTCTGGCGAACCAGAGCAGTGCACGGAAATGCCGTTTACCTTCCCGCCACAGCGGTACCTATTTATCTACTTGCACTTTGATGTGCTTTCGAACTGCTGGGTTGGCAGGAGCAGGGACCGAACAACAGGAGTTCACCCCGTCGCAGGGATTCGAACCGCCGACCTTCTGATCAGCAAGTCCTAGGCTCTGTGGTTTAACCCACAGCCCCACCCGCGTCCCCTCTTAAATAGTAGTTGTCTTCAAAACAATAGCTTTTCCTAGTGCCAACAGCAGTGGCATTCTGTATTGGGCAGCCGGGAGCAAGATAATCTGGCTCTGCTTCCATTAGCTGATAGCTTTTGTGCATTCAAAACAAGTCTGAACATAAATCAGATCAGTTCTGAATAGGTGAGGATTGTATGCGTCTGTATGCTCCTGATGGCATAAACGGGAATGCAGCAGGGCTTAGAAGCCTCCCTGCAGCCTGCTGCTCCTGTTTGCTCTCCCCATTTAGGCTGCAGGCCCCAAAAGACCCATTTCAGATTGTCATTGCGATTCTGGAAGGGACTAATGTATTCTCATTGGAATCTGATTCAGATGTGGGGAGTGATTCCAAAAGCCAATCACCCCGTGTCACTTCCTGCTCAAGCACAAAGTTTTAGATTCCACATCTTCTATTTTAATTTATATTGCTACTATTGGTTTATATGCGCAAAGACTTATTTACCCAGGCGTTTAGCCATTAATTACTCTATGGCTTGCTAAAGCTGGGGTGGGGTGGGGCTCTGTTGTTACGATTACTTTATTATGTTGTCTGATACTATGATTTCTATTACGTTTTTATTATTAATGCTCTGTAATGTGTTCTTAATGTTGTACACTGTCCTGAGATCTTTTGATAAAAGGTGGTATATAAACTGAATAAACAATAATAATACTTTATTCTTTGCTTGGGATTGTTAAAAAAAACAAAAAACCAAAGTGACACATCTCTTAACGTTCATTCTGATAGTAGCAACTTCTGTTTTTCTAGCATCTTTTCCTAAAACACCCAGATTGTCACATTGGCCTGCAATACATTCTTGTTATGCTATCATAAAATACTTGTTGGAAATAGTGCGTTAATTCATGCAAGGCTTTATAAATGTATATCTGCTATTGCATCGTGCTTTATGAGTAGGATCAGGTCTTTACTGCTGCTTGGTGCATAATGACCTTCTGTTCAACGTGTTAGTGGTGTTTTGTTTGTTTTTTGTTTTTGTCAATTGTAATAATGTGTAAGTGTCTAAAGTTTCACTTTTTTATTACAGAGTTAAACTACCAGAGGGGTCTTAAACAATATGATAGTGCACCAAGTGTTTTCTATTGAGATTTTCACCTCAATCTTCATGTCTGCTTTGGTCCTTTTTGTTGTTGTTGTAAACTTTCAGAGGTAGCATATGTGGTGACGTCCAATCGCTGTTGGACTCCCATTACCCCTGGCCATTGGCAATTCTTGTATCCAACAACAAATAGAGGGTAGCACATCAACTACATTTGTAGCCTTGTCTGTGCTAGTGTAGTGTTACAGTTTCACAAAAAGCGTATCTGCTGGAAGAGTGTTTCTTGCAAACATCTAGAGCTCAACAAACATTTTTCCTAGTACAGTGGTGCCTCGCAAGACGAAAAGAATCCGTTCTGTGATTCTCTTCGTCTAGCGGTTTTTTTGTCTTGCGAAGCAAGCCCATTGACAGATTAGAGGATTAGCGCTTTTAGCGGCTTATCAGCTTATTGGATCAGCTGATAAGCGGCTTAGCGACTTAGAAAAGGGGGGGGGGGAGGAAAAAAACCCCGCAAGAACTCGCAAGACATTTTCGTCTTGTGAAGCAAGCCCATAGGAAATTCGTTTTGTGAAGCACCTCCAAAACGGAAAACTCTTTCATCTAGCGAGTTTTCCGTCTTGCGAGGCATTCGTCTTGCAGGGCACCACTGTAGTTTAAAATTTCTGTGAGCATAGCTGTAATACAGCCCTAGTTTACAAGGATTGGAGCGATTTAAAGAAGCGTTCATTCGTTCTGAGTTGTTTCATGGAAAGATTCACAACTGCTGTGAAAATACCACTCTGTCAATCATTTGTTTGTTTGACTTAGGAACTTATCTCTTTAATGAGAGTATGCAACTAAAACAGCTGGCAGAATATGAGTGAGTTAGATGTTGGCAATATTCAGATTTAAGCGTATGCTTAAAAAGAAAATGTTAACCATGAAAAGCAAGTTTGTTGAATGGTTAGTCTTTCACAAAGGGGCTCATTTCTTTTCTAATAGATTCAGAACACCAGAGAGCTAATGGCAATATGAAATACTTCGAGTACATCATGGAAAAAGAAAAAGAAAAAGAAGCAAACAAGTCTATTGCCCAAACTGATGGACAGACTGAAAAGGAAAACAAAACTCAGAAAAGGGGACCTGCCAAAGATTATCTTCCAGAGAGACAGAAGTATGAAATGCTGTGCCGTGGGGAGGGTCTCAAAATGGTAATTAATATCTTTTATGTACAGTTTATAAACATGGTTTTAAAATAGATGGTGAAAATCTGCTGGTTCAGCTAGATAGCTATATCGTTTCAGATATTTATGCATTTGTTTACAAACTTTTTGGGAACATTTTGCTTCTTGCAGACCCCAAGAAGACAAAAGAAGCTTTTTTGCCGCTATTACGATGGGAATGGGAATCCCAGGTACATACTGGGCCCTGTTAAACAAGAGGATGAATGGGACCGCCCTCGGATTGTTCGCTTTGTTGAAATAATCTCTGACGAAGAAATAGAAACTGTCAAAGAGCTTGCAAAACCGAGGGTAAATAAAGAATCTCAATCTGTCCATGATAACTTAAACGATACTACAAATGCATGAGCTCTCCTGGCCAGCCTTGTTTTCATGATGGCACGCTTTGCTTTGGATAAGTCTGTAATAAAATATTCCCTCTGTAATTGCATTAAGAACTGACACTTTAGAATAATTCCATGTTAGAGCACATGCTGCAACATACAGAATTCCTTGTTAAATCCCTGGCATTTTAAGGCTTTTAAAAAGGATTGTTTTTAAAAGTTCATTTAAAATAAAGAAAAGGTGAGCCACCGGCTATCTAAAGTTGGCAGTACCGGGTTAGGTTGACAAACAGTCTGACCTAACTTCCTCTGCAGGTCTTAGCAATTAAGCTGGGGAGGACTTTTTGTCCTGAAAAACTATAGTGCGGGACTTGACAATCTTTGCAGCATGCATGAACTGCCTCTGGATAGAAATAACTCCTTTGGATTAATATATTACTACCACTACTCTTTTAATTGTTTTAATTCTGTTTGTAAAGCACTTTAGAAGCATTGATTCAGCTGCAGTTGTAAGTGACAATGCCTACGATGGTAGATCACGGGTTTTCATGTTACTCTGCAATTATGAAGTTACAATATAGTGTGTAAGCCGAATGGAGTTTCACTTGGCCCAAGTTTGCACATGGCCATTTTGCACATAGTCTGGACTCCCAAGTAAACTTAAGGGAAGATAAGAGTTTTAAGTGTAGGATTGAGTGCAGGGCATAGTTTCTCAACCGGCCACCCAGTGCAGATTTTCATTCTTTTAAAAATGGCCCCAACGATAGCCTTTCCTTGGAAAAATAGAAAACTTATGACTGATCCATTTTAGACCTATTTGTAAAATCTTGTTTATACTTTGTATGTGGACACATTAATTATTTGGTTTGGTTTTTAGGAAAAGATGACTTATTCCCCCAGGTCAAATAGTTTGGCAAAAGATTTTCTCAGCCATGGCACAAACTCCCCCCCCCCCAAGCCTAGTCACCAGGGTGTGTCTGTCCCTTTGGTCAAAAGATTGATTTCAGGCACCCCATCTGAGAAATGAGAAGTTGCACTAAAGAGCTAGCTATTAGATGCAAGTGCCTTCAGGGGTGACCTCTCATCTTCTAAAGAAGGAGACGCCTGCTGTGTTGAAAGAGCATGTGCGTCTCTCATGCGCTGTTTTTGCCTCGTCAGCACCAGTCCATCAACAATTTGTGAATAGGTGCTGCCGGTAGAAGCATGTGAGTTGCAAGCTTTTTTTTAACCTAACTCGCACCGTCTCTTTGGGAAAGGAGAGGTTGTTCCTTGTTGCCTTGATCAGAGGGGTGCTTAAGAGGTAAGTGGCACACGCCAGCGCTCTGTAACTCTTCCCCACTTCAGATTAGGAGTACCGGTACCCATCACTGCTTCTTCCCATGCAGGTGGGTATTCCTTCTTTTAACAAAATGATTATTCAAGAGGTGCCTGCCTGGTAAGAAGCGTGGTCACATCTTGCATTTCAAAGCTGTATCAGCCCCTGGGAAACAGTCTAGAGTGAAGCCAGATGTGAGTTGTTCGTAGACCAGCTCGGTTCAGTATACCTGATCCAACAAAAAACTTCATAGAGATGCATAACCTATGGCGCACATAGGTTGCTTGACTACAACTCCCATCATCCATGATCACTGGCCATGCTGGCTGCGGCTGATGAGACTTGGGAGTCCGGCAACATCTGGAGGACCACTGGTTCCCCATCCCTGTAGGTATCTCAAATACCTACAGTAAGCTATCCTGTTTGGTCGTAATTGTACAAGCCAAGCTGATAAATTACTGAAACCAAAGTAAAAAGCTGGGTATAAGGCTATTGAGAGTGCCCTGTTGCTCCAAGCTAGTTGAAGGTGAGTTGCGTTCTTACACGTTACAAAAAGAGAAGTACCTGCTTGGTAATGGGTCTCCTCCATACAGTATTGTGCATGATATTATACTGGTTGCTATACATAGCTATGAGAACCAACCTACTTTAGCCTGTGCTCCATAATTGGGTTCTGAATGGTCGGATTGATGTGATGCGATAATATACATTGTAATGCAACTGTTCTGATTGGTTCGCTTCACAGCTGAGGCGAGCCACCATTTCAAACCCCATAACAGGCGTTTTGGAGACTGCACATTACAGAATTAGCAAAAGGTAAGATTTCACTTGCCGTATATTCTTTCCCTTTAATGAGTGCCTCTGCGGTGCTCATTGGGGGAGAAAATGACCAGAAAACACAAGAGTTTGATTATTATTTTTCTGGTCCATTTCTTTGCTCTCTGCAGATACTGTAACAAACTGTTACTGCTGAGTTTCACAGATTCTTCCTCTAACCAGAAGTTCTGTCCTTGTATGCCTATTTAGGATGTATTCCTAGTTTGTTCCAATCTGCCTCAGTGTTTTCTTGGGTAGAGATTTCAGTTTTTCCTTCTGCAATACAGAGCGTCATTTTCTCCATCAAAGTCTTCCATGTCTTGGTTTTCAAGGGATAGCCTCCTACAGAACTGTCAAAGAGGCATGCAGAGTTATTAAGTTCACTAGTAAAATGAGCTCTCTGCTTCCTGTCTGTGAAATCTGCAGAGAAGTGATCTTGGCAAGACGGCTCTTCAGCTATTTGTATTTAGGGATATAGAAGCACTTCTGCACATCCATCGTAACAGAGGCTATCATTTTAGCTTGCATGATGGCTAATTCCAGTTTTGTTTTGCTAGAGCCAGGTGACACATTCCCAGAGAGACTTCTACTAGTTGCGGGAAGTGATTAACAGACTTAATTAACCTAAACTACTGGCTTGATAAATTTTAAACGAGTTTTCTCTTGGCAATTGCTCACACTTACTAAAAAAGCTGTGGGGTTTCCCCATGTATCGTGACACAATATTAATAGTAATTAATCCCAGCTTAATATTTATTTACACCTAGCTCTTATGTAAAGCTCTTGTGCATGGCAGTGATCAGTTCCTCTTCTGTTTAGCTTCAGCTGCTCCCAGATCATTCACTAACCACTACAAAAAATTATGAATTACAATATTTATACCCTGGGCAGTTCATGCAACAGTTAACTGAAATAACCCTATTGTAATACCTTGTGAGGTAGGTTAGATGGTGAATGGCCTAGGGTTGCTACAGTGAGTTTAATGACATCTTTAAATATCTATGTATATCTCCTGAGTCTCATGCAAAAGCTTTGTCTTTTCTCAAAAAGCAAAACTGAGGCAGCAATTCAAAACAATAAACTTCTGGGTACTGAGAAGTTCTCTGTGAAACTCTGCAAACAATTGGCTTGCATAAACTTTCCATTTGGAGGGAAAAAGTGAAAGGACAATCTAACCAAATTTACTGAACCAATTGAGATTAATTGGGGAGTAACGGTAGCAGCAGCTACTGTAATCCTTTTAAATGTTCTTGCTGATCTGAGCATTACATTCCATCCAGACCAATCGGAACCCTTCTAATTGCCTGTGGCTTGGCCCAGAAGAAGCTTGCTATACTAGAGTAAGCCCCTTGTCCTTTCTCTTTTTGTAGCTGAGCCGAGCTACTGTGCATGACCCCCAGACTGGGAAACTGACCACAGCACATTACAGAGTCTCTAAGAGGTAAGGGGACGCTGGTATGTCGATAAGTTGCTACAGGAATTCTGTTCGCAGTGGCTTGTGTCAAACTTGGTGTGGGATTCTTTACCTCCCCCCCCCCCACTTCAACTAATTGCTAACTAGATGAAAAGGATGGAGCCTTAAAATAGAACACTAACCTCTGTGGCTCTGGAAGTTTGGAAGGCTTAAAGGGGAAAATCCTCAAATTTAAACTCTGTGGGTAAAGAACCAGTCAAAGTTAAACACTTCAGGAATGTCCTTGTTTCTCCCACACTCAAATCAGTGAGTCTTAGGTTGCAATCCCATACATGCTTACCTGGAATAAATCCTGTTTTAAGTCAGTGAGCTTACTTCTGGGTAGACATGTATAGGATTGCTTTGTTAAACACTTCTGTATATGTGTCAATGCATGAACCTTACTTTCTTACCTGCATGATCCCACCAGAATTAACACAACATTGTTTTATTTTAGAAAGAATCCTTGTAAACGACATGCTATATAGCATCTGCTTGCTTTTACTTCTATGTCAGGATGCCTGTGTTAATCTTAAGCACTTCCTAGGAGGCACATGGTAAACAGGAAACACATGCTATGTTAATGGTAGCTTGAGATTCCTAGTTCGGATTCTATTTTTAAATAGTTAGTGTACTAAATATAGTAGTTGTCTTTTCCCATCCTTTTAAATGTGTATGATTAAAAGTTACTGTTTATGGCAAAAAAAAAAAATCCTTACTGGCTTAAGGGGGTATTTCAGTGAGGCACTTATAAATACTGTTAATAGTTTGTAAATCATTCAATTTCATGGGTTTTTCTTCTTATAAAAAAAGTATGGCATAAGCAGCCTCAAAAATTATTTGCTATTATAATATGCCTGTCCACAAAAAATGCCCAGGGGAAAAAAATCTAGCTTTTACATCAAATGTGTGTAAATCAGGATTTGTGCAATATGTCCAGTACTTCCTGAAAACATAACATGAGATTTTCAAGATGGGAACTAGCATGCAAGAGCACGCTTGTGTCGCAAATTTAGTGGAGAAAGTGGTCTTGAGCTGTTTAATGGATCAGTAGTTGACCCTCATATACACCTGTTGCAAAACATGGGGAATAGTTGTTCAGAGGAAATGAATGTCTCCTGTTAAGGTGCTATCCAACACTTTTGTACAAGAGCCAAGCTGATTTCTAAAGCAAAGGCCACTCGTTAATATTAAACACCTTCTTGAAGCTTGCATCGTGTGTGTTGATTCGAGGAAAGAGAAGCTGCCTTGACCTTCAGGGATTTGTTACATTAAAAGCCACAATTCTGGAGCAGACAAAAATGCAGACTGCTTTCCTTTAGTAATTAATTGTTTCGTCTGCTGTTTCATGTGTGTGGTTTTAGTAGTGATAAAGTGTAGGAACTAATGTGTGAGTTGTTAGGTATAATTTGTGCCTCTGTAACCTCCTTTTAGAGCTGTTCTTCTCCTGGTGGTTTAAATCACAGTAGAACCTATTGTGGACATTCAAAATATTTACGTCAGCTGCAGTTAATATCCGCCAGTGGGCTGTGCATTCTGACAATCCAGTTTGAATCTGTTTTTGCCTTGTGCAGTTCTGTGAAAAGTTTCACACACCAGGCAATATTAAGAAGACAGATTTTTTTCAAAACCGAAATCTGTATTGCCGAAGGAGTAGGTTTTCGTTCCTGTCAAGGATATTAGTGTTTTTTAATAAAAAAAACAACAAACTAGTAAAGCCACATTTACAGGGAACCCAAAAACTCTCTCGTGTATTTTTAATAGAAGTTTGCTTCCTCCTCCCAAACATTCCAAGCACTCTTTCCTAGCTAACACATTTCTATATTAACGGCATGCCTCTGCTTATGACAGGACTACTGTTTGTGCTGAAGTACGTGGCAGGCTGCATGACGGTGGCATTTTGCCAGCAGTGGAAAGCAGCATTTAGAGCCAAGCCATGTGTATGTAGTCCCATAATATTTTGGCCAGTCTGACTTTCAGGAAACTGCTGGTCGTGATGTATGCCTGTGAAATAGCCAATTACTCTACGATATAGTTTCCTCTCTAGAAAGAAAGTGTGTGTGGGGGGGGACTTCTTTAAAGGAATTTATTTAGCCCATGATAGTGGAGTCTCCACCAGACAAATGCATGCATTTCAACATTACTTTTTTTAGGAACAGTCCTTCCTAGTAGTGCCGTTTTTAAAAGCTTCAGTGGAAAGATGCTGAATCTTTTAAGGAATGAAAGTAAATGTTGATGGAAGTGAAGGTACCTTTCTTGAGTATTAGTTTATTTCAAAAGGAGAGAACCTCAGAAATATTGTTATGCCCACTAAATTTAACTTTTAACAACATTCAACATGGAAAAGCTTTTTTGATGCTGTCGAGAGCAATAAGAGCACATTGCAGTGTTCAGAGAGCACAATTTCCCTCACAAATGATATAGAGGCATTGCAGGATTATTTTAGCTTCCACATGACTGTGAGCTGAAATGAAAAGTGCTGACAAGTGATCTTCCTGGGAAAGGAAATGGGAGGATATGCTTGTTCCTCTTGCAAGATAACGTCTCTCTCTCTCTGCCCCCCACTCCATTTCTGATGGATATGCAATTGATGGGTATATGTTGACTGAGTTGAAGTAGAAAAAAGGCATTGAAACAATTTAAAGTTGACATTTTTACGAATTAGGCTACAGGAGGAGAAGGCTGAAACATTACAGCAGGCACAGTAATAGAGAAGCAGCAGTGGAACCCCTTCTGCAAGTCCGTTTGACTCCCAGAATGGTTCCAAAACCAAAGCGCGGCTTCCGATTGGCTGCAGGAGCTTCCTGTACTTAATCGGAAGCTGCGTTGGATGTTCAGCTTCCAAAAAAAGTTCGCAAACTGGAACACTTCCAGGTTTGCGGCGTTCGGGAGCTAAAATGTACTGTGTTTATTTAGCTTCATCCTTACTGAAAGAAAACTCAGGGTGGTCTACATTACAGCAGAATATAAGAATTAGAACACAATATAAAATTGCTGTTAAAAAGAAGGAGCTGAACAACCTTATTCTGCCAAGCTTTCATTCAGAATCTAAAACGCGATTTAGAGCTTGCCTCATACCTAACAGCTCTCCATTCTGGCTGGGCCTGACAGAAGCTGAGGCAACTGTCCCCAATTGAAAACCACGGAATAATGTATGCCCATCAACCCTGCCTACCCGAAAGAGTTCCAGAGCAGCTTTGTATAGTCACTGGAAGAAGTAACAGGAGATGAGGTGTTCCATAAGAAATGCTGGGCTAGGCCACAGACGGCTTTGCAAGTAAAAACCAGCACCTTCAATTGAGTCCTGGAATAACTGACTGCCACTACAATGGTGGCTTCATAATCGGGCAGAAGGGGAGAAGCAAGCTTAGTGGCTGCAATGTGTGGAAGGAGGAAGATGCAAGAAGTTACTGTGGTGGTGGTTTGTGTGCAACCAGGAGACATGGTCATAAGGGTGAAGGTGAAAACAGGTACAAAGCTGGGCTGCAGAGCAGAAAAGAGAAATCGCTTCAGAAAGTAGCTGCATGGGATGAGATGGGGAAGCCAGCGGGTTAATGTAGGGGTAATGAAAGAGGGGTTATTAAGTGGTGCAAATACTAGTTTTTCATTGTAACTAACTTTGCTTGCTGTAATACGAATTTTCTTCTTTAGGAAATAATCGCTATGGGTAATGCTTTATGTGACATGACATTGTTTTTCGTTATAAGAAATATATTCTCTCTATATATTTCTTATCCTTGCAATTGCTCTGTATGCTAACAGTCGTTCTTATAGTTTCCCCCCTAAATTTCCTTGCCTACTAACTTCAGACAAACATTCAGCTCTCCCTTCTCCGTACCCTTTGAGATTCTGTAACCTGTGTGGTGTCATATTTTACCGCTCTTGATTAGAGATTTGCTGTGATCCTTTTGAAAAGGAGGGTACTAAACAAACTCGAGTGCTAGTGAAAATACAGTTTAATCCTTTCAAACTGGTATATGTACACGATGTGTTTCTGCAAGGGATCTTTGACCATCGATGGTGCATAAAAATCACGTTTGCTAATCGAACAACTAGCTTTTGATTACTGTTTGGTTTTTAAGGTGTACAAGCCGTGAAACTATGGTCTTTAATGTTGTCCAAGCTTCTAGAATATGTGGGGAGTAGACACCTTAACAGAAAATTCAGGTTTGAATAGAAAGAGGCAGAAGCTGAGTGGGCACTTAAAAAAAACCTGTGTGTGTCTGGTAGGGCAAAGAATTTTGGCAGGAAGAGAGCCAAACACTTAACAGCTTCTCCAGTTTCAGATAAGATTGTGCTATTCCTCTGCCCCCAGCCCTCAGCCCACATTTAAATGAACGCTTCTTCTGGACACTACTTTTTACTTGGGAGTAGTCCATGTACTTTACTGCTTCAAACAGTCCACCCCATCATTACAGTCCCTGGTAGGAATGGAAATAAGTTCTTGTGACTAATCTAGTCTTGAATCCAACTCTAGTCTTTATTCCACAATAAAATGTGTTTGCCTGTAAAGGTGCCACAAGACTCATTGTTGGTTTTTTGTTGCAAAAACATGGCTAGCCCTCTGGAAACTAGTCTCGTACAGTGAATTGTAACCTTGTACAGTGGTCACAATCCTAAACACCACTTATCGGCGATCCTTCTGCTAGCTCAGTAAAATGGTTTTCAGGATAATTAGTAATATTTATAGGAGAGCCCGCACCCCATGTGGTGCAGGGGGCGGGGCAGGTGGAATTTTTGCTACATTTGGGGCAAGAGTGGAAAGTAATCTTGTTAAGCCACCATTTGCTTATTAAAATACAGATGGATAATACAGGGTTTAGTCCATTCATCCTTAGCTGTTTTTTGGACAGCTTCTAGGGCAACTGTTTCTGCCAGCTCTTTAGTGGAGAGGTGGGAATTTTGAGTGCAGTTCTGGCATGGAGAGGCTTCCTGTTTTTCACATATATCAGCATCAACAGCTGAATTGGTGTAGGTAGGGTTCAGGTATACACCATGATGTATATGCATATATAAGAAAGCAAGATAGAGCTTTTTTCACAGTCAGGCTCTCTGGTTTGACAGGAGAGAGTGGGTGGTATTTAAGTTTAACTAAGAGGAAACCCATTGATATCATTGGACCTAACTTATTAACCAATGGACCTGTATTATTTTCAGTGGGTTTATTATGCGAGTTAATTTCCACGAGTTTATTATGTGAACTGCAGTGCACCACTGCAGCATTTCCTTCGCAGTCGTGGTGAATCAAAGAGGGTCTGTCATACATTGCAATACTGTGTATATCATGCTCTCCCAAGTGTTCTTTTGGGTCACAACTTACTTCACTTGATTGTGGCCAACCAAAGGGGATTGCTTTGAAGAAATACAGCAGAGCTTCAATATATGCAAATAGGGCTAAAGTTGTTCATTAAGTGGAGTTACTGAGTTGTCGGCTATAACATTTAGTGTCGGCATTTGCCTGTAGGCATTTTTGCGCAGTTAAAAAGTTGTTTCTTACTAGTCTTGAAAAGTGATGCTCTGATCGTACTGGTCAGGAATAATATCTGTTTCCATGTTTAGTGCCTGGCTGTCTGGATATGAAAACCCTGTAGTAGCACGTATTAATGCAAGAATACAAGATCTTACAGGACTGGATGTTTCCACAGCAGAGGAGCTCCAGGTGAGCTGAGGAGATATTGAAAAACCCAAATGCCACCCCCAAACCCCACGCTACTTCAGTATTAAGAATCTTGCTGGCATCAACTCATCTCGTACTGGTTTAAATAAAATATTCGAATATGTTATTCGTGTTACCCTCCCCATTTCTTAAAAAAAGGAGAAGACTTCAAGAGCGTTGGTTCAAATTTTCTTCTTCACATTTGATTTTTGCTTGTTTTACTATTGTCTGCTGTGTTAGCAGATTATAAAGTGGCAAACATGTAACTGAACCCCAAAAGTCCACTTTCAGAGAAGCAAATTTAGAAGAGAAAAGCAATTCTGTCTGCATGTTTGCTTAGCCCTGGCTCCGTTTAGGAAGGGTGGGAGGGGGCAGTGTGGCTCATGCAACTCTGTTTCACTCTAAAGTCATGGCTTTTCATTGAAATAAAAAAAATAATGAGCTCTGTTACCTGTGTTTTTGTGCAGAATGCAGGTAGCCACAATATTTAAGTGTATGGTGGAAAATTTAAAAATGCAAACTCCAGTTCAGAATTTTCTTGGGTGAGTTCAGTTGAGCAAAACAGGGAAAAGATTTTTTAAAGGAGAAGAAAAATGTTATATTAGGGTGGGAGCTACATTGTTGACATACATTGTTTTAATAATTTGAAAATCATTTTTTAATGGAAAATGAAGTTGGTGAATCTTCAGTAAAGGCAAATGAAAGGGAAACCTCAGGCCGTTGCTTAATTTAGTTCCTTATTTGGGAGAGTAGACTCAAGTTGGTGGCACTACTAAAGAGGGCATAGTTCAGCCTTTATTGGTTTGTTAATTATTTGTACAGTGGAACCTCGGCTCCCGAATGCCTTGGGAGCCAGAACGTTCAGGCTCCCAAACGATCAAAAACTGGAAGTGATTGTTCCGGTTTTTGAACGTTGTTTGGAAGCCAAACGTTTGACATGGCTTCTCATTGACTGCAGGAAGCTCCTGCAGCCAATCAGAAGCTGTGCCTTGGTTCCTGAACCATCAAACGGACTCCTGGAACAAATTAAGTTCGGGAACCAAGGTTCCACTGTACTTACTTACAACCTGTCCATCACCAGATGGCAGGGTGGCAGTGAGGTTGGGACCATGTGATTGCAGTGGGTGGGACCTGCCAGTCACCTATTCCTGATGGTGCACCTTCATAGCGCCAGCCTTGCCACTGCCTTGCAGAATCGGTGCCAGTGCTGGGAGGGAAGCTGTGCCCCACCACACACATTGCTCCTGGGCCTGATTTTATGACACTCCTTGTTAGCAAAACATCAATGTACGTATGAAGCAGATACTTCATCTCTCACCCTGGGTAGTTCATTGGTTGTTTGTTCTTCTTCTGCTCTAGGTCGCCAACTACGGCGTAGGAGGCCAGTACGAGCCTCATTTTGATTTTGGAAGGGTAAGTCTTTCTCTGTCCTGCCTTTGTGCTTTACACGCACTGTGTTTCTTTCTTCCAGGTAGCAAATTATGGAGTGGGAGGACAATATGAGCCCCACTATGACTTTGCTCGGGCAAGTAAAGAGATGGGTGAAAAATGAAATAGTCTGAAGCCTAGGCCTTTCGGCCTGTGGCACAAATGTTTAATTGAGTGTTTGTGTTACATTCAAGTCTTCTAATCCGTGTGAAATGATTAAAGTCCTCTAAACCACCATTTGAACAACAGAGAATAACAAATATTACCAAAATGTTAAAGTGAATGTTGTTGTTACGTGAATGAAAGGATTAAAGGGGGAAACTGCAGGAAATGGTGGCTGGTACATTTAAGGTGATGGTATTAAAAAAAAAAAAACAGAGCTCTTATGTCATAGTGATATATCTGCAACCAACCATACCATGAAGGGCTTTTAAAAAAATATCCAAATGGGTTTAGGCAGGCTTGGATATTTATGGGTTTCAGATCACTGAAACTGTTAACAGGTTTATACACCTGTTTTAAGTTGTTGCACAAATTTGAGGAACCAAGTGATCTTGATGGGATAACATCTCTGTTTCTCTTAATGTTAGCTTATATTTACTTCTGGGTGGGCTGCCAGATTTTTATTTTTTTTAATACTATCTTTTATTTTATATTGGGACAAGGCTGCAAGAAATAGGACAAATGATCTCAAATGATGGTTTATAGGGCATTTATGTGTTAAATAACACCGTCAATTAACATTTTTGTTTGAGCCCACCATACATTTATTAAAATTATTGCCTTAACATAAATCTTGATTTCCCTCCCCCCTTAAAAAATTATATACAGTAAGTCTATATTGGCTTATATGATGCATGTTGTTAATCGTTTTTTCCTCCCATGCATGCGTTTAGAAAAAAAACCTGCTTTTGAAAGAATATATTTGCTGTGCAATCCTGTTCAGTAAATCTCACTTTACTAAATGGAGCTTCCTCCCAGATACATATGTCTAATAATGCACCCTTCCAGCATATTTGCAGAAGTAAAACCCATTGACTTAAAGTAAGTGTGTATAAGAGTGCCGCCTTAATATACTAAAATAGCATCCAATAATATAATGTGTGGGAAACACTGGATTCTTCCCAAGCATGTACATGTGAAAGCAATTAGGGTTGAGCAGTGGGGGGAAAAATCCCTTCTAATTCTAGGGGTGAAAAGCACATTGTTTGCTTTGACATAAATCATTTAAATTGCCAAGTGTATTTTAAACTTCTGGTTGCCTTGAGCTGCAGTTGGTGGTCAGCATACAATTTCTTGTTGCCTGGTTGTTCTATGTGATTTTTAGACCAATTCCTCTAATCTGCAGATGTAGGAGAGAGCAATGGAAACTTGTTCAGCCTAAAAAGATTAAGTACCTTCAAAAGTCATGTTACTTTTCTAGATTGTGATGGCTATCTTCATGGGATTTCTGAGAGGTCCCCAAAGACCATGTTCCCCAGAACTTCATGTATTTATTTTTAAAAAGCATACTTACTCTGTATATGCGTGCAACTGCAGGTGGAAGACATCTTACACCAGGCATAGGCAACCTTCAGCCCTCCAGATGTTTTGGACTACAATTCCCATCATCCCTGATCACTGGTCCTGTTAGCCAGGGATCATGGGAATTGTAGGCCAAAACATCTGGAGGGCCAAAGGTTGCCCATGCCTGTCTTACACTATTTACTATATTGCCCACTATACATTGGACCCAGGAGGCAATTTCTCACCTTACAGGAAAGATGTCTCTTCCCAGCAGAGAAGGTTCTTAGCAATGTAAACACTTCAGTGACTCATAAAGTCACCCTTTTTCCTTTAGCAGCCAAAAAGATCAGAAAGAAGACCCTGGACAGGCAGTGAACTGTAAGGGAGACGCAGAGATCTAAATAGAGACCATTATTTGTGGCACGATATGCCTTTTGCTTGTATTTATTTTTGATTCAGATTTGTCATGGCCAATGGCTACCACATTAAAGTTATTTGGATTGTATTGGAATTACACTGCTTTTCATCCAAAAAGGCTCACAGAGCAGCTTACAGATCAATTTTTAAAAAAAGATAGCCATTGCCCTCAGGCTTACAACCAAAAAGTCATGACACACAACGAAAAACGAATGGGGAGGGAGGAGGAAACATGTAAGCTTAGGCATCCGTCCTTAAAGTTACAGTTCTTATATTGATCAGCTGAGATCAGAACTGTTATCCATCACTGGAAGGAGTTAAGAGTTCTCAGTCGCAGCATCAGAGAGATGCCATGTTAGGATAACCTAGTAAGTAAAGTCTAACAAGGTCCCAGGACACCAGAAGCATACCTTATGCTTTAAGAACTTTGTCTGCTGATAGTGTAAAACTCAAATGCTGAAATGACAGCTTATTTGAATGGAAACCTTTAACTTCTAGGTGAAATGCTTGATAATTTTTCAGGTAACTACTACTAATTTTCCCTTACTTACATCATGCATTCTAAAAATTAATATTTGTAAATGTCTACCCTAGCGCTAACACTGTGTGCCATTGTTGGGTTTCGCTTGTACAGTAAGACCTTGTACTGCATGTTTTTCTACACAGAAAGATGAGCCGGATGCCTTTAAAGAACTGGGTACAGGCAACCGAATCGCAACATGGTTATTCTATGTAAGTAAGATACTTTGGAGGCAAGATTCAACCATGTCACCAAAAGAGCTTCTCTCACACAGTGAAAATTATGAGGAAATGTGTGGTTCTTTTCACAATTCTTCTGTTTGTGTTATGGCAGCATAGCCAGTAGCTGTGCATCAACGCTCACCTGATTGCATGTTTCCCATGTTGATGCTGCTTCCTAGCAGGTGGGGAAGGAGGGAGGAGAGTGACAGTGAGGTCACCATGGTCCATTTTCCGTGCACCAACCTCACCTTTATCTCCTGGTACGCAGCAGTAATGTGGGCCACGGGAGGTCAGGCGAGCATCACTGGATTGCCTGCTGCCAGGGACCATAGTTCTTCAATTGTTTTGTTTTTAAAATAGAAAACTACAGTGTCCTACATCTTGAGAATTGAAAGAAAGGGTCACAAACCTAAATGAATGAAATGTCTGTGTCTAGCTAGGTACCTTTGTCACAAATATCCTCTGTCTCTTAAGGCTTTTAATGCAATCTGTACCTGCCCAGATATCATTCCAGCATCCGCAGCGTATTCCCCGTAGATGATGGGGTTTCCTTTCATGTACAGGTTGGTGATTCCTGTACTAGAATGTAGTACTGTGTGCTTCTAGTGGAGTGCTTTAGATATCCGTGTGGTACAGGCATACCCCTTTTTTTAAAAAATCAATCTGCCTTATTGTTCAAAACGTCAATGGCAAAAAAACCCCCTACAAAGTGCTGCAGTACCCTTGAGATCAGATCAGTAGTGAAATCTATGGGATTACTTGTTGGAGTAGCTAGCTTAATGGTTCACACAATTTCTTTTGTCAGATGAGTGATGTGGCAGCAGGAGGAGCGACGGTATTTCCTGAAGTAGGAGCTAGCGTTTGGCCTAGAAAGGTAGGTGAAATACCTGTTTATCATAGCTGACAGTCTCCATACTCTTCCTTCCACTTAAAAGCCATCTATACTGCATCATATAATGAAGCTGTGTGAAATGTTCTGAATGAGAAGATTGGTACTTATACATATCCTGGCTTAGAGGTAAAGTGTGCATTAGGCTCCCAGTACATTTCCGAGCACAATTCAAAGTGTTGGTGCTGACCTTTAAAGCCCTAAATGGCCTTGGTCCAGTATACCTGAAGGAGCGTGTCCACCCCCATCATTCTGATTGGACACTGAGGTCCAGCGCCGAGGGCCTTCTGGTGTTTCCCTCACTGCGAGAAGCCAAGTTACAGGGAACCAGGCGGAGGGCCTTCTCGGTAGTGGCACCCACCCAGTGGAACTCCCTCCCACCAGATGTCAAAGAGAAGAACAACTACCAGACATCTTAAGCCAGCCCTGTTCAGGGAAGCTTTTAATGTTTGATGCATTACTGTATTTTAATATTTTGTTGGAAGCCGCCCAGAGTGGCTGGGGAAGCCCAGTCAGATGGGCGGGGTATAAATAATAAAATTATTATTATTATTATTATTATTATTATTATTATTATTATTACTAATAGAAAAATTTTCTGGTGCAAACTGAAACATTTTTGATGCGAAACACCCTGTGCAGATTAATTCAAAATTTTACGGAAAACTCACATCGCTGCCAGGGGCTCAATAGGTGATGTGTGAGCATAGCGCTGAGGCGCACTTAGAAATCGCAGGGGGGAGTAATGATCAGTACATTTCCCACACTTTTGCTGTTGCCTGTGGTTCCGCCTGTTTTTAGCCTGCCTTAGCTTTTCACTTTCCAGAAGTTAAACTGAAGACAGTTTAATGAGTCAACTCGGCTTTATATCTTCCCAGGGGACAGCTGTATTTTGGTACAATCTTTTTCCAAGTGGTGAAGGGGACTACAGCACAAGGCATGCTGCCTGTCCAGTATTAGTCGGAAACAAATGGGGTAAGTATGAAACCAGAGAATTTGCACAGACATCATAGCTGCCGCATTTTGAACCATTTGCACATAGCCAAAAGATAAGAACAACAAAAATATCATTCTTAAATGAAATGTGAGAGCGATGGGTAGGAGATAAAACCTAAGCAAGTCCAGTTTGCCGGCTACTATATAATTCATTGTAGGTAGGTGGGGTTTTCCACAGCAAGTTCAGTATTGATCTTTTCAGATCAATATTACCAGGTGTTCAATCACCTCAAAGGGTTGTTAGTAAATAATAATCTCATTGTTCAACAATAAATAGGAAGTGATTTGTCCTGCCATGTTTTTAGTTAGACTTTGGGAAGTTGCCATTCTGTAACCAGAGCAGTCTTTTACAGACTAATATGTATTCACAGAGTTTAGCCAGGTGTGAGTAACCGTAGTAAATGTGCCTCTTCTCTCTTCCTTTTCCTGTAGTATCCAATAAGTGGATCCATGAACGTGGGCAAGAATTTCGAAGACCGTGTAGTTTATCAGAGTCGGACTGATCCAAACCTCTCCCTTTTCTCTTCCTTTTTGTGCAAATTGCAACTTCCTCCCACGTTTTCCTTGATTAACACTGATAGTTTTACACTAACACTCCCCTACAACTTTTGTCTCCAGTGCCAACCAGTTCTTCATCTCTGGACCTTCTTTTACATAAGGACAAATGTCTTTGCTAATATACTGTTTTAAATTTTTTATAGAGAGAGTGTAATTGATTTTGAATGTTTTGAGTTTCCATGGCCAAAATAACTTCTGCCAGAGACACTATAAACTACATTCTGCTGAGGGTAGAATGAATATGGACAGTCTGCCCTCAGATAATGACTTTTTGCTTGGAGGGTAAGATGCTATACATGTCTTCCACTTCTGTTCCTTGTTTTTAAGAATGCCTGACCATGGCTATAGAACTGTAGACAAGGGCTGTGAGCTGCATCCCATTGACATCCGTAGCAAAACTCCCCCACCGATGCAAAAGATCAAGGGCTGTGTCCCTGAGCCTTAACTTTCTGGGTGACTTTTCCAGCGTTGTGAAAGTTCAAACACAGAAAGTCTTCCTTTTTATATTTTAAAAAAATGCCTCTTGGATGAACCTGGCCAGTGATCCTAAAACAAATGAGCCAGCAGTTATGCACATAACTATATAGCTGCTCAAGCAGTTCTGTACTTTTTGCAACTTTCCAAGAACAGTTTTGTGGGAGGGACAGGACTTGCTTTCCAAGTATGAATCTACTTCTGAACCATATCACGATTCAGCTTCTTCCTTTAAAAAATCGATTGCTGCTTTTATCGTTTTGTAACTAGCGAAAAAACACTATGGATCCATAGAGACAAGAACATTGTGGGCTTAAAACACAGCATTGTGCCTTAGTCTCGGAGTTTGATTTGTATAAAAACAATTTGTATGATGAGAAGACGCACACTTCCATTCCCAAAATGCCAAACTTTCCCCCCAGCCGAGGTGTTTTGTGACAAAGATGATATATTTATAATACTAAATCTTTTTGAAAGCTTTTTGTTTTGTGTACTTTGGTATGTTGTGGACCCTGAATGCGTTCTGTTTCAGTTTACTCGCCTTTTACCTAACTAGGGCTGCGTTTACACAGGATGTTAATTTGAACTCTGCATCATACGCAGTTCTGAAGAGGTTAGTCATAGCCGTCTTCCTTATTCTTCTGAGTAAGGGTTTTCATTATTATAGACAAGTCTCTGATCAGAGCCTTTTAGCATGCCTGGTGTACCTTTGATGCTTGCTGTCAAATACAGCCAAAGTTGTGCCTGAACAAAGATGGATGATTTGGAATCCACTGTGTACACATTTACTCCTGGCAATAGTTGGATCAGTATTTTGGGACAGAAATGGCTGGTTCCTGTACAAAATCTCTTCTGACAAGGTAGGTAAGTGTTTCTGATGCAGCTGAACCTACTAATCGAAAGACCTTGCATCAGCCTAAAATTCCTGTGGTAGCAGTAAATGACATCTTGATTCTGTGGTGTCATAAACAGGCACTGGCTTTCCAAAATTGCTGCAAGCTGTCGAGAGACAGAGAGTATTTAAATGGTATGCTAAATCTGAAGCAAAGAGAACCATTTAGTCCCGTACTTTCACACTTTAATACTGGCCAGGTTTTGTGGTGAAGACAGACATACAGTGGTACCTCGGTTTTTGAACCTCTCTGTTGTTTCGGAACTCGAACGCCGTAAACCCAGAAGTAAATGCTTTTGTTTCCGAACATGCCTCGGAGCTCGAACATGCCACACAGCTTCTGTACTGAGTTTTCCGTATTCAGTTTTCGAACATTTTGGAACTCAAATGGTCTTCCAGAACGGATTACGTTTGAAAACCGAGATACCACTGTAATACAAAGAGAGAGCTCAAAGCTTGTACCTCAGTGATGGAGCAAGTCCTACGAGCTTTACAGTAAAAATAACTGATGTGCATAATAGTGTATTGAATGTTAGCTAGGAAAACCGTTTCCCTTACAATAAAAAAGCAAAAGCAAAGCTTGCTCTAGGAATTAGAGGAGGGGATGCTTTAGTGACAGGGTGCAAGGGCAAAGGAAAGACAACTAGCAAGATGTACAGCTCACTTCTGCGACAAATATGCAAAACTAGTTTTATTAAGAACTCAGCCCTGGAGAGCAGTAGGTATGTTACTCTGACTGCAGTGCAGCCATTTCTAAAATAGCCCCATTGCCGTAAAATGTTAATGTCTGTCTTCACATTTTTTGGTGGAAGATTTTGAGTGCACACGGGGTTTTGGGTTTGTTTGTTTTTAAACAAAAGTTTATTTTGCACCATAGCTCCTTGGTGCATTTTGTTTCATTGGGAAAGTATGCCTCTTCCATTGAAGTTCCTCATCGTGCCTTATTTGTGCCTTTCTGTGGTGCATAAGCACAAAGATCATTACAGGAATAATAAGGAACTTGAGTTAAAATGGGAGTCTACTTGAAACATAGTACAGTGGTACCTCGGGTTACAGACGCTTCAGGTTACAGATGCTTCAGGTTACAGACTCTGCTAACCCAGAAATAGTACCTCGGGTTAAGAACTTTGCCTCAGGATGAGAACAGAAATCGTGTGGTGGCAGCGGAAGGCCCCATTAGCTAAAGTGGTACCTCAGGTTAAGAACAGTTTCAGGTTAAGAACGGACCTCCAGAACGAATTAAGTTCTTAACCTGAGGTACCACTGTACCATGCCACCTATTCAGAAATAGGTTTGCCTGTGGATAGGCTCTGCAGCTTGCAGTTAAAAACAACAAGCCTTTGGAGTGAAGCTGTAACTGCAGACACAATCCAGAATGAAGAGAGCTCCAGTGTTGAAAACATGAAGCTGCTATGTACCAAGTCAGAAAATATTGCTATTTGGAAACCTTGAATTGGAGATTACACACATTGCCTGGGTGAACTGTAATAATCTAAAGACGGAATCCACATATATGAGAATAACTTTAATTAGTTCGTTTAAACTGTCATAGCAAAGGCCAGTCCTTTGATTATGTAAAGGCCGTAGTTCCATGCCCATTTACTTTATGGTAACTCCTGTTGAACTCTTGCCACTCGATTTGGATGTAACTCTAACTATAGTACAGTGTTAATGTGCACGAACCTCAGTTTCGAAAACTTCCTCCCCACCTCCAAGACCACAGCACAGCCATAAGGAGGAGATGGCACACTTTCATGTTTGTTTTTATTTCTGTTTACAACCAACTGCAGTTTACCATTTACACCCAAACCCAGACAATCTGTAGTTAGTCTCATCTACGGTTTAGTGAGCGTGCCAATCTTGTAAACCATGGTTTGAAGTTGGCTTTTTCCTTTAACCACAGTTAAGAGTAACCACAGTTTGTCCGAGTCTATATGTTACGGTAAACTGCAGCTAATTGGAATGATTAGCAAAACACCCCAAATTCCTTGTTGTAGCTGTCTCAGGGTGCCTCAGGTTACTTTAAAAGAATCAATTGATTTAATTTAAGCACATCTGTAAGCAGCGTGCGACAGTGACAATTTTAAGGTAAAGCAGTAAACATTGCAATGTACTTCAAACTGAAGCACTTATTTTGCTCTCATTGCTTTTAGTGCCTATTACTTCCAAGTGTAAAATACATCAGCTTAATTATATTGTGGAGTGCACTGCCAAAAGGGCATGCATAAATTGAGAAGTATTGCAGAAGGGATGATTGTGACAATGAGCCTCTTGGAAGATGCTATAGACATGAATTCACATTCGATCAGGATACTTTTATCCTTGAGGAAAATGTTGATGGGCTGATGGTGCCAACTTCATTAATCCTTTTAGGTATTTAAAATGTTCTATATCAGAGCTGCTCTGATACAGAAGTTCAACCATTTCTTCCTCTTGGCAAGTTAAAGTTCAACAGCAGTTCTTATCCTTGGCTTTTCTCTCCATGGTAGAGAAACAGTAGCACTGCCAATCAGTTGGCACTCCATTCCTAAATGCTCTGCCAAATGAGTCAGTTTACGCTTGGACTTCCATTGAAAAGGGGTCTTCAGTGATTTACCTTCATTTGGCACATTTTCCAACAGTGAAGTTGGAAAACCACTAGTTTTGGGGAGTTTTGGATTTCAAAACTTACTGGGGTGGGGGAAATGTGGAACACCCGATTTCACCAAAGGGTGTTCTGTCTCTCATTACTTTTATATGACTGTTTAAAGACCGCCAATCAAAGCTGAACCCTCTTAACCTGGGGGAGAAATTAACATTGGTCCGATATGTTTGTTCAAAACAGGATAGGTGTTTGTTTGAACGCTATATTAAAACACTCTCCACTTTCTTGGCACTGTGAACATAGCCATTAGAATACAGAACACTCTTCTTTGTGTGCAAAAGTAATGCACTTTCTTTCCATAATAAAACCAACCCATGAATTGTAAACGGTCATGGGGAACACAAAGGAACACACTGGGTTTAGGAGCACTGCTCCTGTCAAGTTTAAACTACCGTATTTTCCGCCCTATAGGACGCACTTTTTCCCCTCCAAAAATGAAGGGGAAATCTGGGTGCGTCCTATGGGGCGAATGCAGGCTTTTGCTGAAGCTTGGAGAGCGAGAGGGGTCGGTGCGCACTGACCCCTCTCGCTTTCCAGGCTTCAGGAAGCTATCAGCAAGCCTGGGGAGCCCGCGGGAGTTCCCGCAGGGCTCCCCACGCTGCGGATAGCAGCCTGCTGCCCAGCGCGAGGGGCGCCCTGAAGCAGAGCGCCCCCCGCACCAGGCAGACATCCGCAGTGTGGGGAGCCTTGCCGGAGTTCCCCGCAGGGCTCCCCACGCTGCGGATAGCAGCCTGCCGCCCCGCAGGGGGGGCGCCCTGATGCAGAGCGCCCCTTGCGCGGGGCAGACATCGGCCAGCCCCACAAGCTCGGGGGACAGCAGGGAGGCGCAGCGCCGCCATCCCGCTGTTCCTCGACCTGGTTCTGTTTCCCCGACCTGCTTTTGGGGGGAAAATAAAGGGAATTTTTTCCCCCTTCATTTCCCCCCCAAAAAACTAGGTGCGTCCTATGGGACGGAGCGTCCTATGGGGCGAAAAATACGGTACATAGTAGTACTCCGTTCCCCAAACAAGTAAGAATCCATTTCTTTATTTTCATTTAAAAGAAGCAAGAGTTAGTGCACAGTGTGATTGACTATGAACTGCAGAGAAATCTCGAGAGCTAAGCAGTGGGGCATCTTGATAGTGGATGGAAGCTTAAAATCTTGGTTTGGATTTTGCTAAAGCAAAACGAGCCATATAAGATGGAGAACATGCCAAAACAATAGAGATCTCTTGTTGATTAACTAGAGGTGTGATACATAAGGAAATCCATTTGTGTTAAAAGTGTTTATTCTGGAGTTTGTACTTAAAGTAACGTTAGTTTTTTAAAAATTATATAAGGCTGTATTTCTATGCCACACACTTAACATGCATCACGGAAACATCTAAAGATTTTTGGGTGTTTGGATAAGAAATGTTGCTTCATCCATGCGGGTCGTTTTTGCAATCTACCCTAATATTTTGGATTTCTAGGCGGTCGCGTAAGATTTTAGGAGGCTAGACACTTAGGAGGTTTGCGTTTTGGTTCTTACTGGTTTATCAGCTCACTTCTTACAAAGTGAATCACCACGATGTTTGAATAAGTGAAATGTAAGAGAGTACTTCTTTTTCTGGAAAAAGTTTACTTTTATGCCTCCCCTTTCCTAAGAGGGGGGAAACACTTCACTTTTGCAAATGGATAGGATCATTCCTCATGGTGGAAGAAGAACAAGTACTAAACCTACTTTTCACTTCCATGACTAGACTGAGCTTAACTCTTATGTGAATGCACTTCTGTGTGGAGTATGAATGACAACTGTTTTGGCTTACAACGATGATATTTTGAGAAATTGCCTTACTGTATTAGAGTGTGTGTGTGTGTGTGTGTGTGTGTGTGTGTGTGTGTGTGTGTGTGTATGGAAAATACCAGGCTCTAAATAAAAAGCTCTGCCATTAATAGGGACAATCAATCCTTCACATTGAAGTGTGGTGTGACTTTGCTTTCCACTGCATTTCATCCACAGAATCCAGTTCTTTAGTGTCTCATGACTTAAATTATGGACAATGCCAGATAGTTAAATAGTTTTGGCTACTTCCCACAGGTTCAGAGCAATGAACTTGATACGGCCTGCAGGAAAGAGGGGCTCTGTTTAATTCACAGGATTTTTCAGTGAAATGGACCAGAGATGGGATCTTTGAGTAAGAGAGTTTTAACATGTTACACAAGCCTGTTGCCCTGTGATTTTGGAGTGGCTCGAAAGCAAATGGAGAGCTGCTCTTGCCATTGAGACAAATGAAGCGTTCTGGTTGGTTAGATAAGAGCTACGTCTGAGCAAAAATGGCTTGTTGCCATTGAATGGGAAGTTGCTTCACTACTTCATTTCAAACTGAACTGGGAAGGAAGCTGAAAATTTAAAAATGGGCTGCCATTAACTTTTCTGTGGCCTGAAGGAAGACTTAAGCAGAAGATGAAGCATCAGACCTGTTTCTAAGCTGGCCAGCTCAGTAGTTAGCATGCCCAGAGATTTAAACTCCTGAGCACCCACCTGCAGGTTGCAATGGGTACAAGCAAATTTAGTTCAATGTTAGAAACTAGATCTGTGACATCAACTCCTGCAAAAAAAAAAAAAAAAGGTGCCAAGAGCGCTCTAAATATACAGCTAACCTTGGTCTGGCTTAGTTCGTTTTGATCTTTTACAACTGACCCTATCCTGTTTTTCATGGCACATAGGGATGCTGCTGCAAGCCTGTGGTTAAAATTGCTTCTATAAATACGTCCCTATAACCTAGATTCTGAACACATATACAATGAATATAGGCGTCAATCCTTCCATGCTGCAATGTTGTTGTGAGAGTAGAGGCAGCTGCATTAAGGAAAAGCATAAGATGGGAGGCAGCCGAATCCCCTGGAAGTTTCTACTTCTCACTCGAAAACCTATTTTAAGTGTTGGCTGGTACTTAAAAAGTTCTTCAGTCAAGTGGCATGAAGCTGTGGTGAAGTGGTTTGTCTGGATTCTCAATAAAAGTGAAGACTTTCCTGTATGTTCTGTTACCCAGTTTTTGGAACTGCCACGCTCAAAGAGAGATGTTTATGTAAGTGTGGCTTCTGGGCAGAGGTAGTTAGGTCCTGATCTTATGAACTCAAGTTACAAGTTGCATCTTATATAGGCCTTTTATCAATCAATCAGATTTCAATATCAAAAACTTCCTAAAATTCAGTTTAATTAAAGCAACGTCATGGAAGAAAAGTTACCATTCCTTCCACCTTCAGCTACTTGCATTCTCCAGAAAGCTCTGGAAAGTTGGGGAAGCCCTCTGGGTTGTGGTTGTGAGACAATGCTGGGGTAAGAGGTGGTAAACTTTCCTTCTGTTAGCTTCTGTAATTTATATTTGGATCCAAACCTTATTTGGGATGATTCCTCCCACCCCTTCACCCATCTTACATTGTTCAGAAAAGGCTCCCACATAATCCACATAAGCTTTTTATTGGGGGGGAGTAGATGTCTAGTGATCTGCTGGGGGCAGAAGGGCCACACAACTCTTATTCTGTGAATTTAATTTTTTTTGCAAGTTATCTTCAGAGCCAAGCTTGAGCTCCAGTGGCCAGCTGCTCAAAAGTCAACTAGAGATCTCGAACAGTTCGTTTGCAAATGTTATCGCTGTGAAGCCCAAATTTCTGTAGCAACCATTTCTTTAGGCTATATGGTATCAATAACAGTTATCTGGTTTTGCAAATCTATAAGGCCTCAGGCACTTTCCTCCCCCTCTGCTTTCATATGATGTATTCAGCAGTGAGATCGTTCCTTGTGCTGCTGCACACCTAAAGAGCTTTTGTATCAACATGTTTAGAAATGACAGAGCCTGACTAATTCAAGGACGCATGAAAGAGATTCTCCGTGCAATTGTGGGTGCATGGCCAGCTGAGGGAGCTGGTGGACTGAGATTTTCATGTCTGCTAGTCTCTTCGCTCACTCTCTCTATATTTATCAGCAATGGAGCTGCAAATTACAAGCCTTTGAATTCCTCCAAATGAACTATATCAGTCATATTGGTTCTAGAGCAAGCTGAATATCTGTGCCTTTTGCCTATCCTAGAGCGTATCAGCAAAACTTACCTTCTAGCAGAAGCTGGTGCCTTAGGCCAAATGGGGCACGTGCCCCACCCTAACCCTCCCCAAGCTATACTGCAGTCATTTCTCGGTTCCTTACGTTCATATTCAATACATTACTTAATATTTAGAGACACACTGACTTGTTTCTGTCCATCTCTTCTATTGGCCAATCATCTCTGGGCAGCACAGCCAATCACAATCATCCCTATGCTGTCGCCCCTGTCCCCAGGGGATTTTAAATAATAACAGGGGACCCCTTTGGGCCTCCATTTTGATTATGTCCCCCACTTTCCCCAGGGGATTGATCAGGAGTCCCTCGGAAATGCCGCTGAAAGTTCCAGATAATTATGGCAGCGCTTAGGAAGAGCTTCTGCAACCGATCAGATGCAAGCATTTCAGTCTGAGCCAATCTGAAGTATGCATTTGCAATCTGTTCTTGCTTCCCCCCAACCCCACAGTTTACGTTTCCACTTACGAGAACACTTTTGTGAGCAGCAGGCTAAAGCACCTTGAAGCACTATCCTCTCTGAAGCCAGCCTGCCAGCCATTGAAAACCATAGCAATACAGTGGTACCTCGGGTTAAGAACTTAATTCGTTCTGGAGGTCCGTTCTTAACCTGAAACTGTTCTTAACCTGAGGCACCACTTTAGCTAATGGGGCCTCCCGCTGCCGCCGTGTGATTTCTGTTCTCATCCTGAAGCAAAGTTCTTAACCCGAGGTATTAGCGGAGTCTGTAACCTGAAGCGTCTGTAACCCGAGGTACCACTGTATGTCTTTGTGAGTTCAGTTTGTTGTTCAAATGGGCAGTGAGGGGCAGGTATGTTGCTGGCCTGGAGGGGATGAGAGAGAAGGAAAAAGCTGTGGTGGGGTATTTTGTGTCTTTGCTGACATTGAAGGGGGGGGGGGAGAGGAGAAAAGCAGAGCTGTCCAGGAAGGGTGACCCATAAGCCCTTGGCATTGGGTCAGGGAGTTACGCAAAAGGGAGCACTTTGCCAATCTGATACCAGATTTGATAAAATGTCAAGGGTGTGTGTGTGATAAAACAGCCTGATCCTATGCATATGCTATATTCCCATACATATTTAGCTAAGAGAAAATCTCATTGAAATCTCTGGGTAAAGATTATTTTGATCAGGCTGCGCTGCTGAAACTCCAAAACACACACAAACCTGGAAAGAAATTCCTTTGAAATCAGTTGATTTGCCCCCACTTAAACATAGATTTGAACTGAAAGTATCCGGATTAGGCTGCGACAATCTAAAGCAAGTAGTAAACACACCATGGTGTATTTAGTTAGTGGCCATAGGGGCAGGTGGTAATGAGCTGCCTGTCTTTGGTCTACGACAACCATCTTGCATCATTTAAGCTTTATCACAACAGCCACGAGCTCACACAACAGCCAGTCTGTTTTTTAAAAGCGCAGGCTGCACTGTGGCATTCCCTGTGAGACCACAATAGCCACAGGTGACATCTGCAGAGAAAAGCAGAGGAGCTTGCAGAGCTGGCAGAGAGAATGAAGTGCGCCTCATGTTGAACTTCTGGAGAATCACAGCACCTGCTATGGCTGCAGAGACCAGGAACAACACAGAACTTCTGCCTCCTGTATCATTTCTGCTGCATTAACAACACCAAAGTGACTTCTTCAGGGCAGTTTATGTGGAACTCGTGGGCTGCCCAGGTGACACAACGCTCCTCTGAGCCTTGCTGATGTAATCCAAAGGAAAGCAGAATATGTTTGGCACTTACTTGGCTGAAGGAGTTGTTGGAAGTAGTCAAAGGCACCATCCTACCTTCTTAGGGAGTCCACTCTGGATTTGTGTAGGGTTGACTCCTTAGCCTTTTCTTCTCCCAAAGATGTCCCACAAGACAGCAGATCCAGATTTTCCCCTCAGGGTTTACTCCCCAAACCTTTCTCACAAATGAGTACTGTTAAGTTGTGGGTGAACATATCAGATGACACAGCGATTCTTCAAACAGCTCTTGTTTATTCAGAGGCCAGAACAGAACTGAACTGAAGGGCTCAGTCAGCCTGCTTATATAGAGTTCCTGTACAACGTTACTGTAGCAACTTTCTAAAACTATCCAATCACTGAACGTCACTTTCGATCCTTTATTTGCATAACTATCTACAGTATCCCCCTGCTGGCCCAGGGTGAGAACTTCAGTACATAACAAGTACAGCCACAAGAAGGCAGAAGTTTAGGATCGGGTCCATGCAGAGGTGTTAATTCAGGGACAAGGCTATCCAGCCACTGATAACACACTCAACAGGTCTGCATTTGGCACTGCAATGCACAAAATTGAGATGTGAAGCTTTCATGAGCCAGACTTGTTCCAGTTTTGACAAATCTGTATTCTGGATATGGAAAGCTGACAGGTTGTTGCCGTTGTTTCAGCCTGCACCCCCTTCTCAGAGGATGCCTCACAGCATTGAATGTTTATCTCTCCGGCACTCACGGTTCATCCCAATGTAAGGAGGAAAGCTTTTAATCGGAAGCAATCATTATGGTACAGCACACTCTTTATTAAAAGCCATACTGGATTAACTTGTTAAACACGACTGCACAAATCATTTTATTAGTTGCGTTCGTAGCTGGAACTGAACTGCTAGATGTGATATCTGAATATTTCTTTAATTGAATTTGGGCCCACAAGTGTTAACTATATAAACATTACAGACGTGGAAATACAGCTGGAACTTTTTGAACCAGTTTATCATCATTTCGCTTCCCGCTGTTATTTTTTAAAAGATGGTTTAAAGGAGCAAAAATTGTGAACAAAATAATATTGCTCAGGTCATCATTTGATAATGAGGATTGGCCAATTGACCCACCCGTTCCTCTGAACCTGCGTTTTTTTCCTGCTGCCAAATGAAACCAGTTGCCTGTGAAACTACAAAGCTGAAGCTTATCCGCATGTCTTATTCCTTTTTTTTAATAAATTTTTATTGGTTTTACAAAATTTTTTAAAACAATACAAACATATAAAAAGACATACAAACACATATAGTTTCATGACCTTTTTTTCATAAACCTTGTTTCTCGGACTCCCCCATACCTCCCCTTTCTGCATCCCAATGTCCAAAATTTTCCAGCAATTTCTAAATTAGTTCTGTCACACATATGTCTTCTTAATCTTTCCTTCAGTCTAATCTTATATCGCTGTAACCCTTTCTTTCTCAAAACCTCGACATTCTAACATTCATCAAGTTTATAATAGTCCTTAAGATAGATTTTAAATTTCTTCCATCCGCATGTCTTATTCCTGGCTCCCACTTACTCTGCAAAGACTGCAAAGGCAAATTTGTCTTCTAGGAATCCAATTGGGATAATTCATTTTGTCCTATATTTGGTGGTGTTCAACTAAGCTTTACTCAGAGAATACCTGCCATAATCAATGGAACTGACATAGCCATGTTTGTTCATTTCAATGGGTATACTCTGAGTAATGCGTAGTTGGCTACCACTCCATCTCATTTCTTCTCTAAGTTAGAAACACACTTCTCTTTTAGAGTAATCATACAGATGTGGTGGTGTTTTTAAATCCATACAGTGGATGCATCTTAGAGCAGGATACCCACACTCATGTAGTACTGAAGATATGACTGAGGTGCAGCTGTTTATAGGAACGCAGGAAGTTGCCTTCCACAAAGTCAAGTCATTGGTCCATTTAGCTTGGTGCTGTCAATGCAGAAAGCCAGCAGCTGTCAGGATTTCAGACACGAGGTTATGCCAACACTTTGCAGGAAGTGCTTCACTCTGTGAAATGGGCCACATAGCTCATCAGCACCTTCAACTGGCAATTTGGCCACTGCCTGGTGCCACAGGCACTCTTGAATCAAGAGTCTTCACAAAAACCTAAACTGGAAAATTGGCGTTCAGATCCCACCTGGCCTCAAAAAAAGCAGCATGCTAGGGGATCATGGGCTGTCCACAGTTCCTCATCCTACCTTACAGGATTGTTGTAAGCACAAAATGGAGGGCCTTAACATTGGCTTCACTCTCCAGAGGAAGGGCGTGATACAAACACCAGTTATGTGATTCTCCATCATTCTTCGTAAGGCTGAACAGAAGAGTAACTGTGGTGCTATTATTAACGCAACAAAGTACCACCCCTTGCATTTAAAGCACATTCAACACACGTGTCTTCCCCCCAAAGAATCCTGGGAACTATAGACTGTTAAAAGATGCTGGGGATTGTAGGTCTTTGAGGGGGAAACTACATCTCCCAGGATTCTCTAGGGGAAGCCAAGGGCTTTAAATGTGCACAGAATGTACTTTAAATGTGTGCTTTAAAGGAAGCAGCAGAAAGGCATGGCTGGTGATGGATTGCAAGACTCTGTTTGTACTGTTCTCATTTAATGGGAGAAAAGAGCGAGCAAGCCCTGTTCTAATCATGGTTTAGTGTTAAGAGGAGAGCCATGCAAAGAGATATGTTAAATATGCATTGAATATATTAAATTGTGTTAAATAGATACACATTTGATATTTGGGGCTTACAGGCAGATCCATATAAAGCAAAAGTGTCAACCTGTATATAAGGATTCTGAAAGCGGTGCTGTTGTAGCTCCCTCCTGAATGCAGAGAGATGATTCAGCTCAGAGGTACTTTAATTGCTCCTTCAAATGAAGCAGGCTGGGCAACATGACTCTTGAACCTGCTTTTTTCCTCTGCCTCAGCACTTCCTGATAACAGATACTCAAAATTAAAAAAAAGGAAAACCAGAGGGCATTCATAATCTGCTCTGGATAGGTCACGTCAATCTGATAACTGCTTTAACTGGAAAATATATGTGAATAAGCAGGAGATACGAAGAGGTTCTTCACAGAATATAAGACGGCATTTTTATATATCATGCCACCTCTAATGTTACGCTTTTTGCAAGCTTTCATGACGAGATCTAAATGCGTGACTTTGCAGAAAATTGGAAGCTTGGGTCAGTCCATTAAAAGATACCATCTTTTTTTCTTGTCGTCATCCTGGAGACAAGGGAGAAGCACAGCAGCAGTGTGTCTCCTTAGCGCTAGGCAGACTGAGGGATCACAGGCCTTCCTTGGCTGGTATGTAGAATGAAGGTATCCACTTAGCAGCAAATTTGTCCCTGATTTTTGGGGCTTCTGCTGACTCTGTGGTATTGGGCAAGTTTTCCATATAATGCCATTTGCCAGACTCACCCGGACTCCTTTCACAGTAAAAAGATGTGTTGTTTCACATCATATTTTCTCAAACTGCTGCCTTCTTGTTGACAGCTCCCAGACACTTGTCCCTCCCAAGAGAAGTTAGACTGGCTCTCCTTGTTGTCCTTCTGCTGGCAGGTGAAGATTTTCATGTTAAAATAGCCTTTTGGGAATGGACTCTTTTAAAGGAAAGGGCTGGTGTTGTGATGTTTATATTGCAATTATATGTCTGTTTTAATATATTGTATCTACCAGCTATCATCTGTCAAGCTATCTAGTGATATCTATCTATCTATCTATCTATCTATCTATCTATCTATCTATCTATCATCTATCTATCTATCTATCTATCTATCTATCTATCATCTATCTATCTCTATCTATCTTCTATCTATGTAGCATCTATCTATCTATCATCTATCTATCATCTATCATCTATCTCTATCTATCATCTATCTATCTATCTATCTATCTATCTATCTATCTATCATCTATCTATCTATCTACTGTATCTATCTATCATCTATCTATCTATCATCTATCTATCTATCTTCTATCTTCTATCTATGTAGCATCTATCTATCTATCTATCTATCTATCTATCTATCTATCTATCTATCTATCTATCTATCTATCTCTATCTATCATCTATCTATCTATCTATCTATCTATCTATCTATCTATCTATCTATCATCTATCTATCTATCTATCTATCATCTATCTAATGTTTATTTGACCTTTAAATGATTGCTTCCCTTCCCTTATGTTTTTAGCTGTTTCTATTTTAGCTATAAGCCTCCATGAGTCCCAGTTGGTGGAAAATGCATCATCATCATCACCATCATCCTCTATGTGTGCTAATTCTCCCTTTTGCGTCTTTAAAACAGAAAATAAAGTCAGTGCTGGGTCAGGAACTCTCTGAATAAACCTGGTATCAGCCAGCAGCTATTATGACCCAAGGCTGATGAAGTTCACTGATATGTATCTGAGTTGCCCCATGCCTTACAGAGAGAGAGAGAGAGAAGACTGATTTTGTTTCCTTCCTAACCAGTCCTGAGCAAGGAGAGCAGTAAGAGTCACCTTCAAACACTAACAGACGTATTGTGGCATAAGCTTTAAATTCTAACCTACACTAACTTTACATACTGCCTTATGCTGCAGCAAATCTGTTAGGCTACAATCCTATATGCGCTTCCCTGTGAGTAAGTCCCATTGAACTCAGGTACAGGATACAGAAGACTCTTGCAGCTGTGCCGTTTATGATGCTATAGCTGCTGTTCGTTCCAACCCTTTTTGAAGCAAAATTGTAGCAGGCTCTTCACACCACCGGTTGCATGTTGATGTTATCATGCTTTCCCCATCCACATACAACTGTTCAGATTTAGGACAGTTCTGTGACTGTAGTCACACCCCTTCCATTTCCTTGTCCCTTTGACTGGTGTATGTCAGCATTACGAGCGCTCACATGCGTCTGTAATTACCGTAACTTGAAATAGCTGCACATAGCGGAGCTACCGTTCCGGGGTGATTTAGCAATCAACACCTCTCCTCAGGGAACTCTGGGAATTGTAACTCTGTGAGTGGAAGAAGGGCCTCCTAACAATTCTCAGCTCCCTTAACCCTTACAGGTCCCATAATTCTTTGGGGGAACCATCGCCAAGCAGTATCATAGCTCTTTAAATGTGAATGTGTGAATGTGGCCTGAGGCTGAGGAGAAGGAAGTTGGCAAGCAGTACCACCACTAGAATGGTTGCAGGTAGGAAGTAAGGCAAGTGAAGACCGGCTGAGGGCAAACTGAGGTAGACTAGGCTCCACTGATCACAACCTCATCTCCCGGCTTCATATTTTACTTGAGAAGTGCCGGAGTAAGGGAAAAGAAACAACAACAGGGGGGTAGTGGGGTGGGTTGATGGGAGATGCTCAAGGAGCTTTGGAAGCAGATGTGTTTTATGCTGTTGGAGTTCTTCTGGGGTTACAGGACCTGGCCTGTGCCATCTTCTGAGCCAGGGTGATCCTGGGAGCAAATAAAACAGCCTTAAATATTGGGCAACAGACCCATTGCACTGAGTTATGCTTCGACCAAAGTATCTGAACTTTGTGCTCTCTCTTAACTGTGGTGACCTCACCCTGCTGCCCCAGCAGCAGTGTTTAAAGTCCACCGGAGAAGGGTGTACACACAGGCCGTGTAAAACTTTCGGAGCAGCTCAGTTGTCATTTTTCACTAACCCCTCACTGTCTCGCTAAACTTCCCCTGTGCCTGGATTTGCTTCGCCCTGCTTCAAAATGAAACTGTTTGGCGGCTTGTTGATTCTCTGCATGTCTCTGGCCGTGGGGACAGGCACTGAAGAGACAATTCAGGACAACGCAGCCCATCCATCAGCAGTGCCCGAGGAAGCCTCTTTTTCAGATTGGGGTATTGGGACCATCCGAGATGGCTTTGAGACTGTGAATGCCTATTTAGACTACGTATCAGAGCTGCTAGGAGGGAAGAACGGTGTCTGCCAGTACCGGTGTAGATATGGTAAGTTCCTCTTCTTTCACTTCTATTTAGCACTTGTTTCATTCCAGTTAGCGATAGCCTGGGCAAATTCAAAGCTATATCAGCTTCTCAATAGTTGACCAGAATATTGCTTTCTGTACAAGAGGCCTGCTGGATGAATCCATAGGTCCAGCCAGGGATGGATCTGCTCTGAAAGTAATGAAGATTAAGCTTCAGGGCCCATAATCCTGGACTGGCCCCAGAAGTGACTTTAGTCCACAATGCTTTTTTAAAAAAATGTTTCTAGTAGATGCAAACTGAGTCGCATGACTCAGATTGATTATTTTGTTGTTGCTGCATGTATTTCAATAACCCCAAAGTTTGAGAGTCAATAGCACAGGTGTTGTAAAGGTGAACAGCCCCGATGAAGAACGTAAGAGTGGTTAGTTCATTGCTGGTTGCAAAGGGGCCCCCCATAACAATTCAAGCTTCAGAGCTCCCAAAATGTCCTGCGCCCTGTTCTCACAGTGACCAACCAGATGCCTGTGGCAACCTTGTAAGCAGGACCTGAGCACAGCAACTCTTGTGGCTGGTATACTTGGAGGTAGAGCATAGCCATCTTCTTGTCATTTTTTTATTATGGTTGATGAACTTGCACACTTTGGCTAGGCGTATTTGTTAACCTGGGCTACATACTGCTTGAAGTTTCCAAGCCATCATCGTTAACATAGTTTATGTAATCCTCATTTCACCTATTTAGAATGGATAAATATATCCTTTTACTTTTCCCTGAACCAGGCAACAGATACTTCAAAATTCAGACCTGCCTGCTCCAGTTCAATGGACTAGGGCAGCCTTTGCCAATCTGCTGTCCTTCAGATATTTAGGACAACAACTTCCATCACAGACCCTCCAAGTGTCCTTAATTTCCAGGGATGCCCCTGATTTAGAGAATCCATCCCACTTTCTTATTTGATCCTAGAATGTCCTGCTTTTCCTTACAATGTCCCTATTTTCAGACCCAAGGTGTCTGAAGGCAATCCTGTATTGGGAAGGGGTTTTTTTAATGTTTAATGTTTTCTTATGTTTTTATATCTGTTGGAAGCTGCTCAGAGTGGCTGGGGCAACCCAGTAAGATGTGTGGGGTATATGTTGGAGGATATGCCATCATCCCCATCCATCCAAAATATCTGAAGGGCAACAGGTTGATGAAGACTGGACTTTGAGAATCAGGCTTTCAGGTGCTGGGTTAGAAATCGCTTGCACCAGCTAGTGCTACATGGGCAGTTTCCATCTGCATGCAGCTTCTGGAACTGTGCATGTGGTTTGTGTCACGAGATAGGAAGCCTTAAGCAAAACAGTCAAGACTGCTGGTTTGGCCAGCTCGGATTTCTTCTTTAGGAGTAGAAACACTAAATATTTGCTGTCTAGAATGGTTTGGGGATAGTGCAGAACATCCACAATCTCTTTGGAGGCCAAAAACTTTGTGTTTTTTCTTGTTTTGTTGAGACTAACAAGTTACAACCATACAGTTTGCTTTTATGGTGTCTCCCACACTCCATTAACCTCTGAAATTGGTACCAATGGAGTCCCCAGGAGCTGTTAATCAATTCGCTGCTCATTTCTTTCCCCAGAGTGGACGGTTGTTATTCACCTTGATTTTTCTTTTCTGGGTCACAAAAACTCCTCAAGGCTTTGCATCTTAAAAAACAACAAGAAGCAGACTCAGTATTTCTGTAATATGTGCAGCTGCCCAGTGCTACCGATGGTTTGGGTTCAATTCACACATTACAGTGGTACCTTGGTTCTCAAACTTAATCTGTTCCAGAAGTCTGTTCCAAAACCAAAGTGTTCCAAAACCAAGGCATGCTTTCCCATAGAAAGTAATGCAAAACAGATTAATCCGTCCCAGACTTTTAAAAACAACCCCTAAAACAGCAGTTTAACATGAATTTTACTATCTAATGAGACCATTGATCCACAAAATGAAACCAATAATCAATGTACTGTACTATAAAATAAATAAAACAGTATTGTAGATGATAAAAATTAAAATTAATTTTCTTTCTTACCTGCACAGATGATAGTCATTGTTTGCATAGGGGGCTTTTATCCATTTCTGCAGTCACACAATCAATCAATCAATCAATCAATCAGTAGCTGAACTGGGATCCACACAGTCACAAAATCAGATTAACTGAAAAAGCCTCAAAAACAAAAAGGCAAAATAAATAGCAAAAACAAAAGCACCAAATATAAGCTCCTAATATCACCTTAGAACACTGCAATCAAGCCTGGGAGGCTTGAATTACAATGGGGGGGGGGGTGCAAATTAGCAGCGCAACAGGGAACACAGGGGGACTCAAAACGGAGCACGTTCGGCTTCTGAAAAAAGTTTGAAAACCGGAATGCCTACTTCCGGTTTTGCAGTGTTTGGGTTCCAAGTTGTTTGTGAACTAAGCTGTTCGAAAACCGAGGTACCACTGTACATTTTAATGCAATGCAAACAAGTACGCTCATCAAGAGCTGTTTGACAGTGGAATTTGCTGCCAAGGAGTGCAGTGGAGTCTCCTTCTTTGGAGGTCTTTAAGCAGAGGCCTGACAACCATATGTCAGGAGTGCTCTGATGGTGTTTCCTGCTTGGCAGGGGGTTGGACTCGATGGCCCTTGTGGTCTCTTCCAACTCTATGATTCTATGATTAAGATCCAGCTGTTCGTCAGGTGTACATTCAACTGCAAACCTGGGTTAACAGCCATGTCATGTGTGGGACATCCTTGAAGAACGCAAGAAGAGGCTTGCTGGATGAGGCCCCAGGCCCATCTAGTCCAGCCTCCTGTTCTCACAGTGGCCAACCAGGTGCCCACAAGACAGGATCACACAATGCTCTCCCTTGGCTCATCCACCAAGGGGATGGGGGACCGGTGCCAGTAAAAGAAGGGATAGATTTATCCCGTTATGATATGGCATCTGACATGTCATCGAGGGTTAGGGCATCTTGCCATTCATTTGTTCTTGGCATGCTGACAGCTAGGTTGGCAACCAGCGAAAGTTTGAAGAACTTTCTGTCCGTATCTGAAGTACAGGGACTTCCACAGACTATTTGGCTCCTGGAGAGTAAATAATGCAGTACCTCAGACCACTCTTCCACCCCCCACCACTCTGACGGGCAACAAAGAGAGAATAATTCCTATATTTTCAGGGTATGAGTGTCATTGCTTATGCAACCAAAAGGCATCACACACAGACACACACACGAGGGGAATATTTACAAGTTTGGGGGAGTCCCAAGTTTTTAGAAGGTACAAAAACCCTGAGATGGAAATGCATTGTGTTTCTTCGCCTAGCTGCATTTCCATTGTATACATGAACTGGATCACACAGAGAACAAAGAACCCACAGTGTTGGGTTGTTGGCATGCAATGTTACTTATGGGAGACACATATTTGCTCATTGACTGTTGACATCTTTTGAAATACTACATTTTACATCAGATAAAATAAAAAACAAGATGTCAGCACTTGAATTTTGACAGGAAATGCCCTTTCAAAATGAGTATTTAAATTCCGAATGTGAAATGGATGTTTTACATGTTGAGTGTTGAAATTAACCACTTTGCTAGATTTTTTAAAACACCTTTGCAAAATTAAATTTTAATTGCGATTCTAGTCTGTCGTAAATAGCATGAAATAAAGGATATGGATATGTATCAATATGAATGACTTCAACTTTATATTATGAAACTTGTTTGGCAACAGACTATGGGGGACACTTGGAACAGTGCCAGTCATGGGACTCCAATATTCATCAACGAGGGCAGGGCCCAATCCTGCTTGTTGTAGCAGTGACATCACTCAGTACCCTCTACTGTGCAGCAGCACTTTTGTGCAGGGGCAAAGCTTGACTCCTATTTATGGTGGCCACCTGCCATCTTACATCACCCAGATGCAATGCCCTGGCCATTAGATCAATGAAAACTAGAGGTTTCATTGACCTATGGGCCAGGGACTTACATCTTGGGCCACTTAAAAGATCAGGTGGCTACCATGGATGGATTCAAGTTTCACCACCGCCTGGTGCTAAAGGGCCCTTCCAGCCCCCTGGGGCCTTCAGCTGTTGCTTCTAGTCCTGTTCCCAAGGATGCCCAACTAAATTGATTCCTTGCTCTTTGGCAAAGCCAAGCCAGTCACCAGCCCTGCAATAAGCTTTGTACAAAGTCCTCCTTTCCAAGCCTGTCACATCTAGAACTATTAATGCTTTCTTTGGGTGTGTTTTCCACTTGTTTTACAGGCAAAGCACCAATGGCCAGGCCAGATTACAAGTCTCCAGAACCCAATGGCTGCAGCTCCTATTTCCTGGGTCTCAAGGTACCCGAAAGTGTATGTACTGCTAACATCTCATTACCCAGTGAAATGATTTACTAACCACACTTGCCTTTTCAGGCAGGGTTGTGATTGCTTGGTGCTTTTTGTCCAGGCTCTCCAAATGGGAAAAGCGTCCCACTCAATGTTTGCCCAGACAGCCACTCTCATCCTGATGTCAAGTGCAAGCTGTCTGCCTTGTGTGTGCCAGAGGTGACGGCTGGCTGCTGGTGGCAAACAAAGCGATCACGTCTCAACTGACTGCTACCCGTATAATTTACTGTTTGATTGGCCAGTCACCCGAGCATTTAGCTTCCAACTGTTGGTGGCTGCTGTGGTGAGCAAATAAATCCTCGGGATGGGGACTGCATAAATGGATGCAGGATTCACGACTCCAATTATCTTCATAATTACAGAAAGGCAAAAATGAAACAAAGCGGGATCTGTAATAAAAACAAGTGGAAAAGCACTCCAAAGAGCTGACATGGTACCTGGATATGGACCAGATTGGAATGCATGAGTTGTAACTGATGGGCTTTGGTCCTAAATGCCAACTGGCACCATCGCCCCAGAGGGACTCAGCATCTGGCAGTTTGAGGCTGATGGGCAATATCTTCTTCTTTTCTTCTTCTTTGGCAATCACTCGTAGCCGATTAAGATTGTCTTCCATAAACACGGTTTTAACAGTGGGTTCGTAAGTGACTGTGGAGGCCAATTCTGGATCCACACGTCCTCCCACAGTGGGGACATAGGCTTCCAGGTGGGAGTTGGTCATGGTGAGGGTTTGCCAAACATGCCTTCCTCTTAGCATGTTTCTCCCTTTCGTCCTGAGTTTGAGTGTCTCCAAAGCCCATGGCACCTTTGGTAAAGGCTGTTCTCCAATTGGAGCACTCGCAGGCCAGTGTTTCCCAGTTGTCAGTTTTTCTACCACATTTTTAAAGATTTGCCTTGAGAGAGTCTTTAAACCTCTTTTATTGACCACCAGCATTAAGCTTTCCATTTTTATGTTTGGAATAGAGTAGTTGCTTTGGAAGACGATAATCAGGCATCCGCACAACATGACTAGTCCAACAAAGTTGATGTTAAAGAATCATATATAAATTACAGTGTTCCTCTGTTCTGTAAACGTGAGTTGCTCCTTGTCAGTGGAAGCCTCGCCGTACGTGGCTTGATGTTTCCTTGGAGAAGATTTGTCCTTCTTTGATGCTGGTCAGCAAATGAAATATATTTCACTGTGTTCAGGGTGTTATCTGACCGAGAAAAGAAATATGTGTGGTTCATTGACATATTCAGGTCATCTGTGGCGAAGGTGGATGATGACAAGCCTGTTCTTGTATTAACTGCCATCTCTGTAGTCAGAAGCCATGGGCAACCACATGTTAGGACAGCCTTCCCCACTCTGGTGCCTTCCAGATGGTTTGGACCACAGCTCCCATCAGCCTTGACCAGAGGCTGATTTAAGACAATGGTAACCAACAAGGTGCCAGGTTCAATCCCTGACATCTCCCGCTATGTCTGGGAGAAACCCCTTCCTGAAACCTTGGAGAGCTCCTTACGGTCATTGTGGGCACTGCTGAGCTTAGTGGACCAATGGTCTGATTTGGTATGAGGCCACTTTCAATGTTACTCCTTTGAGGGGAATTGGGAGCCTACAGAATCTGAAGGACACCATGTTAGCTCTGCTCAAGGAACTATGGCATTGTTTCCCAAGACAAGTGACATGGCTATTTGATAGGCATAGCTATTGTTTAATCTCACTGCAGCCTGTTTTTCTCATCCTGCTGGTCTCCTAAGAACCGTCAGTATCAGGCTGTTCAATCCGTTGCAGCTAACCCATGCAAAATTAAATTTTATAAACAGCATTCAGAGAAGAAATATGAATCGAGGGGGGGAAGCAATGTTGTGTGTCAGAGAATCTTTTCTTCCCTCTCCTTTCATGTACAGCTGGATATGGGTATCCCTGCCATGACTAAGTGTTGCAACCAGCTGGATATATGCTATGATACCTGCGGGGCCAACAAATACCGCTGCGATGCCAAGTTTCGTTGGTGTTTGCAGTCCATCTGCTCCGACCTCAAGCGCAGCCTTGGCTTCGTCTCCAAGGTGGCAGGTGAGTTTTCCACCCAGGGATGCATTAAGTGGAAGGAAGTGTAACTCAGTGACGGCTGACTTCCTAAGCAGTTGGTGGGAATGAGGCAGTAGGGAATGTCCTTTGAAGGGGTGAAACTTAATTTTTTCAAGTTTCTTCAGTCTCAAAAACATGTTTTTGGGTATGAGGAATTCAAACCGGCTGTTATTTTTGTGATTGGACAACATTTAGCTTGCTAATTCTAGGCTTGATGAAGAAGCAGATAAACTGCTTTTGGAAAGCCAAATAATTTTAATTTTACCTTCTGAAAATGCCAGGTAATGGTGTTTCAAATTATATTTTAATAAGCACCAAAGATACTTGCTAGCACTTCAGACACCACACTTTTACATAGCATCAGCAGGAGCTGTTACAAATGGAAAGTGGACCGGGCAAACATAACCTGCATAACATGAATTTAAAGCAGTATGCTACCACTTTAAACAGCCATGGCTTCCCCCAAAGAATTCTGGGAGCTGTCATTTGTTAAGGGTGCTGAGAGTTGTTAGGAGACCCCAGTTGCCATCAATTCTCAGAGTTGCCTAGGAAGAGGTGTTGATGGTTAAACCACTTTGTGAACTGTACCTCTATGATGAAATAGGAGGTCCTGTAACAACTCTCAGTACCCTTAACAAACCACAGCTCCCAGAATTCTTTTGGGGGAAGCCATGGATGATTAAAGTAGGAGTGTAGTGCTTTAAATGTATGTTGTGATGTGGCCATAAACATGTGGTCTGTGTCTGGCCCCAGGCAGATGTTGGGTTCATGAGCTGCCAATTAGCTACCTTCAGTGTAAGGATAGGAAGATGTGTCCATGTTGGTTGTTTTTTCCCATTTCTCCAGTCTTAAACTGGGTTACTCGTATTACTACATATGTTTTCAATCCTTTCTTTTTTTAAAAAAAGAAGTCTTCAGGCATATTTGTATACATTTCTACGTGCGGTACTCCTGATGCACACCTTGTCGCAGTCACCTTTTTTTTTTTTTTAGTTTATTCATTTTCGAGAGCAATTTCCCCCAACAGAAGGCATGTTACCTTCACTGTGAGTTTTTATGCACAGCTTTCATTAATATTACATTTTTGTACATATTCTTTGGCTGGAGAAATGCAGTGCAAAATCTGGAGATGGGCCAATTTCCAAGAAGCATTTCAGTATTGTAGTGGGAGAATTTGGGGATTTAGCGTTAAAATGCAAACGAAATCAATTTCTCCCCCTTCACTCCTCCTGTGTAGATGAGCAGATTTTCAGAAAGATTCCCTAGGAATCTTAATAAGTGGGTAGGGGAGGGGGAGGAGTGTACTGCCTAATGTGTGCTGCTTTGAAAAATATTGTTCCCACAGTGTCTAGCCTTTCCCCCCACCCCCCACCCCACCATTTACCCCTCTCTAGTTCAGCTTCCAGCAATTAGATGGCAAAGGGGTCACTAATTTATTTTCCAAATGTAACAATTAAGATAAATGGGGAAGTTAAGAGCTGCTGATGCAGACTCTCAGCAGATTCTCTAAGACAGTTTCCCTCATCATTGGCTTCCTGTCTCATTAGGATGATGGAACGTGTGTGGTTTTAGTACTTATAGGTGTACACAACCTACTAGAAACCAAAGAAAAAAATCATGCCAGTTGCCCTGTAAAGATTATATGCTGTGAACATCTTAGCGATTCATCACTTGCATCGGGGATGGGGAATCTGCAGGTGTTGTTCAGCTTCAACCATACTTGACCATTTTCCCCATTGGCCATTCAAACCTTTCAGATATACCACCTTCCCATTTTCCTAGATTTCCTCTGCACCATGAGGATCAAAACTTATATTAAATTGAAGTAATGAAACTCCCCACTTAATTATGGGTCTTCCCCTTGCACTCCTAGATCCCATTTTTGCCAGGGATGCAGGAACCTTTATTATTATTATTAGAATTTATATACCACCCTATACCTGGAGGTCTCAGGGCAGTTCACAGAATAAAAGTGAAATATAAAACCACAAAATACATAATCAAAACAACAACCAATAACCCCCCCAACCCCCCCAGTTTAAAAGGGCATAGAATGTCAATCAAATCAACCAAAGGCCTGGTTAAAAAGGAACGTCTTTGCCTGGTGTATAATGAAGGCGCCAGACGAACTTCCCTGGGAAGAGCATTCCTCAGACGGGAAGCCACTGCAGAGAAGGCCCATTCTCGTGTTGCCACCCTCTGGACCTCTTGAGGAGGCAGCACATGCACACAAACCTGCTATTTACTTAAAAAGAAGAAGGGTGAGAGAGTCTGGTTATAAATGTAATATCTTGTTTAAAGGTTAATGAGAAAGGGAACAGTCAAGTATAGTAGGGGTATGGAACCTTTCTCCTACAGGCCAAATTTTGAGGCCAAATACACAACCAGATGTTGTGCGCTTCAGAAACGCTACGCAAAGCGCTTTGCAAACCCTATGATTAATGCTTGGCAAGCACTGAGGGGAGAACTTGCAGCATGCTTTGTGCAGCACTTCCCAACCAGCCTGACAACCTGCTTCCCAAGCACTGGGCTTTCAAAACTTACTCAGTCCTAGGCACAGCACCCAGCTATCAGGTGGTTGTTGGGTGTTTGGGAAGAACTGGGCTGTGCAAGCCCTTTGAACGACCTTGCCTCCATCGTCATGGATCAACAGTGACAGGCGTCAATAACCCAATATCATCATGACTTCAGATGATTGACAAGTGGGTGGTTCCCCACCACCACCTGGCAAAGTTGGCCCAAGAGGTTCAGGGGAGATAAAAATATGGCCTTCTGGGCCGAAGGTTTTCCCACCCCTGGACTCTAGTGTGATATTCTAGTGAGCATCCACAAAATAGTCTTTGGCTGAGCCCAAACATGACAACATTTTATGGAAACGTGAGGTAGAAATCCTAGCAATAAACAAAGAAATTTGCAATGCAAATGACAGAACTGCTTATCAGCTACACCAGACACAGGAACCTGGGAACTGTAGCTTACCCCCACAGAGCTACAGTTCCCAGCACCATTCCTGGGGATTCTTTAGGGGAAACCATGCACTTTAGATGTAAGGGATGTCTCCATAGCCTATCACTTCTCAGCTGGCAGTTCCAATTAAGCTAAACCAGCTCCCTTTGGTATGATGGATCATGAAGCTGTCTGTATGACAAGCAGCTGCCTATAGAGAAGCAGACCAAACCTCAGTAGGCACACAGTGGAAATTGGTGATTGGTCCTGACATGCTCCTCTTTGTCCTCTGTTCCAGCATGTGAATCAGTAGCCGACGCCGTATTTAAAACAGTCAGGACTCTGGGCTGCCGTCCTTTCATGGACAGCCAAAGAAGCGCTTGCATTTGTCAGGAGGAAGAACGGGAAGAGTTGTGAGGTGAGCGTCAAACTGCCTGACAGCGATGGCTCTGGATTCCTGCGCCCCCTTGCTTAGAAGCGGGTCCGGTCTCTACTCCCTACACAGGTGCCATTTTTGGCAGCGATTACATTAGGGGAGCAGATCATTTCGATCACTGCAAATGCCTTAATTGCAGCTTGAAGAGTGGAACCGATTGCCTTGGCCCGGCACTCTCGTCTGTTCCATCTGACAACTTCTTTCGCCTTCCCAAAGCATCTGTTTGGCATAACGACAAACCTCAGTGAAGACCAACTGCGATGTGTGTGTGAGCATTCCAGATGTGACAAAGGATACAGACAAAACTTGACATTGGCTATAGTACATTTCTGCAGCAAATATTCACACAGCTGACTGGCTGTTATCACCTCACATTTAATGCTACCATAGCGGTGTAGAGCTAGTCAAGGGTCATGAGAATCCCATTCTATTGAAAAAACAGGTGCAGGGCTGCACCAGTAGTCCTGGATCATGGACTACTTAACAGCACACAGAATGGCTGGTTCTGGAGATTCTCCAAAAGACAAAAAAGGGAAGAATGACAAGATCACAGTGTGGGTTTTGAAGTTACTCTTAATTTTATTTCCATTAAGGCATTGCTCCACTTAAAGAGAAGCAACATACATATTGCTTAATAACAAGAAACAAAGGTATATTGAGTATTTGAAAAGTTTATTATGGTAGGCCATTGTAAAACTAACTTTTATTAAATAACATATATAGTTCAAAATAACATCAGAGCTTGCCAGTAACATTTATGATGCACTCTTCTAGCTACAAAGGATTACTATTATTTTACAACTTCGGGTGGCACAACTATATATATTTTTAGAACCATCCTTATTCTTCCAAAATATAACTCTTAGACACTCTGGGTTATTTCTCTGTAAACACAAATTGCCACTTGTCCCAAATTTGAACGTTTTTGATATTTTGCCTGTTGCCCTCTGATAAAATAACATCAGGATTCCTTTTCTAAACATATCCTGCTGCACCTAAACTTATGTTCTCTGGTTCTTGATTATCTGAAACTCTTGGAGCTGTTTTTAACACTGTTGAACTTGTCCATCCATTTACATTATGAATGGCTTACAGAATTTACTCTTTTCAGTACAGTATTTACTCTTTTCCATGATCCCATAACTAAATAAATCCCCCCTCCCTATTTAGGCTATCCTGTGATAAGTGTGTTGTCTCCCAATATTTCATTCCTCCATCTGGGTTGATGTTTGGTAGGTCCATCAGTTAGTTGTTGAGCTTTGCAGAAATCCCCCCCAGACGTCAATTCCACCTCTGAAATCCCGGTAATGGCAGCCCTACATCAGTTTCCTATACTGCCTTTTATCATTACATTTTAAATTCCTAACAATAGGTGTGCATGATGAGAGCAATATGATCAAAACATTACAAAACATAAATGCTCTGTTATTTGGGATGGAGAATGGAGATTCACACTATAAGAATGCTACAATTAATGAACTTCCTAGTAATACACAGTTAGCAAGTTAAAACACAGAATTTTCAGCACCTAGTTCCGAAGTTTTTTTTTTTTATAGTGTAGATTATATAGTTTGAACACATGGTGCATATATCTTACATCGGTGCTGACAGTGAGTCTATGCAAGGCAATTGGCTATAACCAACGAAATATTTCTTAATAATCCTTACAAAAAGTAGAGAGAAGATGCAGGAAGAGGACAGTGCAAAGGCTTTAAAGGGGAACAACACGAATTCTGGACTTTCCTGGCCAGGGCTTGCCAAAGGCATTTTCCTGCTTATATTGAAGGACAAAAGGGAGCCTTCCCCACCCCCCCCACCCCCATTCTATATATTGATTGGAAGTTTAATTTTACTACACCTGAAGGCAGCATCTCACCTGAAGGCAACAGTTGCCCATTCCCCAGCATCTGCTGCATGAGGCAGCTACCCCCTTCTGCCTAATGGTAGGACTGGCCCTGATTCTAGCATAAGTACTTTGTGTACTATAGAGAAAGATGTTCCCCAACAGTATCATTGAAGTCCACAAAATTTATTGAATAGGAAATAGAGACTAAATTGGTAACCCTATTCACACTTACACTGGAGTAAGCACTATTGGACAAGGTGGTACTTACTTCTGAGCAGACAGTAATAGAGTTGCATTGCATTTCTTTTCACTGAATCCAGTAACTTGAATTAATCCTATGAGCTTCAGTGGTCATGCAGCCATCTTTTACTGGGTGAGATCTATCACACTGACATTTGGATTGGTGTTCATGAATCTGTCGCTGTGAAGAGCTTCAACACCTTTCCAGACTGCAAATTACTATGCCACTGGCTCATCTAGCTTTAGGAAAGATTTTTCTAGGTCATGATGATATAGGATCTCACCATTTAAATACTATAAAGTGGTTCAAAACTCCTAGATTTTGAACCACTCTGCACCCTCTGCACCCCTTAGTTTGTGTTGATTTCAACACCTAAAAATGATCAAGTGTGCTAGTTAAGTTGTTGGTGTGTTGCAGACAGTGTCCCCCTCCTCTATGTCAGTGTAGCCTTGTAAAAAACCCAAATTCCTATTCATGAAAATGTTATAGATCTGGACATTTTACATGCTCTTTGAACTAATGATTTCTAACAAAAATTGGTACCATTGTCATCCCTGTGATTCGAATGGCCCATTTAATTTTGCTCCAACCATCCATTATCAGACATCAAACAGCATTTGGATGAGATTGCGTCTAATCTGACCTTAGCAAAGATCATAGGCTTTCACTGGGGAAAGAGGAAATCACATGGTTTTGTTTTGTATGTTGCCTTTATTTTCTTGCCAAACACAGATGATTGCTCACTATCGAAGGTACATAGGAGAAAGCATCAGTGAGACAGCATGTTCACAAGATAAGACAGCCTTGCCAACCTGGTGCTCCTCCAGATGCTTTGGACTACAACTCCCATCAGCCTCAACCAGCATGGAGGCTGTAGGCCCAAAACGGGGGTCGTAGTCTGGTGGGATCTAGGTTGGTGAAGGCTGAGATAGATCTACTTCTCCACATCAATTCTAATGGGACCCCCTGTGAGGATGCGATTAGCCATGTGACTGGCTTCCTCTTCCTCTGACTCTGCCCATCTGCGCATCCGTCTGCGGCAGCCCTGGGCACAGCGAGACCTCTCATCCGTCACTCCACACACAAGGACATGGCAGTGCAGGAACACTTCCTGAATACAAAAGGGGATAAAGAAATATGAAGCATCCCAAATGGCCTGGGGGAATCTGTCACGCACATCTGCAGAATCCAGGGATTTGCTAGGTAAAGGAAACAATTCAGATTGGTGGGTGGTAGCAGTATTTGTACAGAAGCCAGAAACTCAGAAAACATCATGTTTTGCCTCTCAATCACATGCAACCTATAGGCTTCTGCAGTGGCATGTCTGAAACAGAAGTTCAGAGGAGCAACCTGCTAGGCTTGGAGCTTTTGAGGCTATGAGGCTTACAAATGATTCTGCCTGGGGCTTAGTATTCATTCTATCTTCAGTGTAGTCTGCTCCTGAGAAGAAGAAATCGACTGAAAAGGCTGCACTGGGATTTTATGCCACAAAACAAAGCAGGTCAAGTATTGATCCAGCAGACACCTCCACTCCAAACCGCCAGACTTTTGCGTACATGTTTTGCATATTATTTGCATTGAAAATGAGCTTAAATAAGAAAGAAAGAAAATCATAACAGATAGGTCACAAAGTTTTGATCAGGATGGTGATCTTAAAACCAGACAGGTTGTACGTAATTTTAGGTTGCAACAGTATTCAATTCCTGAACAGGAGTTGAAAGTGGTGTCAACAAGCTAGACAGATAACATAGTTTCAGCTTCTGCTGCACTCTTTTCTGTCTCTTTTCCAAGTAGAGGGAATATCTACACCAGTGGTTTTCAATCTTTTTGAATCCACGGCTCCCTTGACAAACTACATTCTTTCTGCAGCAGCCCATGGGGCTCAGAAACCCAGTTATGTCACCCCTTGCCTGCAGAGCTGGCAGAGCCTCTCACCCTTTTGCAAATACCATCCCTTGTGGAGTGTTTCCTCAGCCTCCTCTCCTCTCCCCTCTCCTTGGGAGTCCTCCGGGCAGCCACAGCTGCCACCTTTGCTCTCTGAGCTCCACCTCCAAAGAGAGGTGCCTCCTCACACTGCCCCACAGGGGCTTGGGAAGTACCCCTTGGCCAGCCCCAGAGGCACTAATCGCCTGAGGAGCTTGTAACCAGGGCTGCTGCAACAAATAGCTGTGGAAGCCTTTGGGAGACAGAGACGTGAGAGGGCATCAGAGGAGGGAGTGAAGGAAAGAGGGACAGAGGCCAGTGCTGCCCACGACAATATTGCATCATCCTATTGCATTATATGGGACGCGGGTGGCGCTGTGGGTAAAACCTCAGTGCCTAGGACTTGCCGATCGCATGGTCGGCGGTTCGAATCCCCGTGGCGGGGTGAGCTCCCGTCTTTCGGTCCCAGCTCCTGCCCACCTAGCAGTTCGAAAGCACCCCAAGTGCAAGTAGATAACTAGGTACCGCTTTATAGCGGGAAGGTAAACGGCGTTTCCGTGTGCTGTGCTGGTGCTGGCTCGCCAGAGCAGTTTCGTCACGCTGGCCATGTGACCCGGAAGTGTCTCCGAACAGCACTGGCCCCCGGCCTCTTAAGTGAGATGGGCGCACAACCCTAGAGTCTGTCAAGACTGGCCCGTACGGGCAGGGGTACCTTTATTGCATTATATGTGTGTGTGCATTGTGTGTGTGTGTGTGTGTGTGTGTGTATATATATATATATATATATATATATATATATATATATATATTCTAAATCAGTGTTTCCCAACCTTTTTTGGGCAACGGCACACCTGTTTAATGAAAAAAATCTCGCGGCACACCACCATTACAGCCCCGTGACGTCAGCGCGCAGCGTCACGCCGGGAGGGACGCACGAAAGTGAAAGTTTTTTCCCTCCCCCTTGCCGGGGAACCTCCAAGCTTTGGGGGTGGGAGGAGGCAGCAGAGCGAGGGACTGAGGGACGGCGGCAACTGAGGCGGCGGCGGCTGTTGTGGTGGTGGCGGCGATAGCGGGCGGAGGAGGGGGCGGCGGCGGGGCTTGAGGAGCCGTCGCCGGGAGTTGCTGCTGCTGCTGTTGCTGCTGCTGCCCGGACATGCCGGCCTCCTCCTCCTCCGCTGTCTCGCGCTCCTCCCTTTTGTACGCGCTGCCCCGCCGCTCGGCACCACCACCGCGGAGCCGCCCCCGGCTCGACGCGGATCCTCGCCGCCGCCGCCTCTCACCGCCCAACTCGCCCGCCTCCCTCCCACGGCACACCAGCCAACGTCTCACGGCACACTAGTGTGCCGGGGAACACCGGTTGGGAAACACTGTTCTAAATCACCCTCTTTGTCATTCCTACACTGTCAGTATGAAAGTATGAAATAAAAGCAGAAGACAGGGAACCAGCGTTAGGAAAAGTATCTCCAGCAAACTGTTATCTTCCTAAAGTGAAATCCCTTATGAAGAACTGGAAGAAGGCAATGCATCTCTGATTTGCATCCTTCAAGGGCACCTCCTGCATCTATTGTCCATGCATTGTGTCAGATGTTTTGCTAGAAAACTGCTAAAGGAGCAGCTGCTATGCATTTTCACTCACCTTGTTGTCCTTACCCACAAATTTGAACACTGGGACTTGGAAGTGCTTGGCCAGATGATCTTTAGATGTATATTGCTTCACAGAGTCATCAGAAACACAGCTGAAGAAAGAGAAAAATGTTAATGGTTTTCACAGATGTGGGTGGGGAAATCACAGCACATTCCTCCAAGAACAGAGGCAGCAGGGTAGAGAAGCTGACTCTCCTTGCTTAATAGATGCGTTAGTGGCATAACATCCAAAAATGAAGAGTGGATGGAAAAACAGAAGTGAGAATCAATAGCACTGCCAGAAATTGGGGGGGGGGAGCAGCCAGCAAAATTGTCAGAATGCACAGTGAATCTCTGAGCATGCTCTCCCCCCTCCTGAAAGCCAAGTAATTTGCCAATGTATTGCAATCAAGATTATCCTCAGTTCACCTTTTTGACCAGAGATACACAGAAAATAAAGAGCTGGCTCAAGCAGACATTAGCATTTAGTTCAAAGAATATTGTTTTAGAACTAAAAGCACTCTGGAAACATCATCATCTCTTCCTTCCCTTTCTGATTCTCAAAAACACCAAATTATCACAAAAATAAAGTAACTTTTCACAGCAGCCTTTTACTTTATCCTGTTGATTCATTGGGTCTTGTAACAGCTTTGCAGCTTGGATTGTAGGTACTAAGGCAGGAAACAAACCATAGTTAAAGGTGGCTTGAAAGAAATATATGCACAAATCTTGAAGGTCTACATCAAGGTTGAGGATCATTTTTCAGCCCAAGGGCTGCATTTGAACCTGGGATAGCTCAGTAGATAGAGCATGAGACTGTTAATCTCAGGGTCATGGGTTAGAAACTATTCTTGGACTAGATGTCCCCCATGGTTCCATTTCAACTCTACATTTCTGTGATTCCATGATTTCCTTCTGGACAACTTCCCAGGGGCCACATGCCAATGGAGAGTAGGGCCAGAGGCAACAGGGAACAGAGCAATGGATGTGAATGTTACCTTTGTAGAGCAGGCTAGTTTCTATATTCAAACCTGCACACCTCTCTATGGCCTCCATCCAGGTAACATCCAGTTAAGCAAGAAACATTATCAGAGTTCAAGGCAAATTCTAGCCAGGAAGAGGGGGAGAGTCCCATGAGCCAGATAAAGAGGTCTGTAGGACCACATTTTGACTTCAAGTCCTTGCTCTACACTTATTCCACACAGGCCTGCCAAATCTAGTTGACCAGAGATGCCAATGAATCAGTCAGATGCATACTTTGCAAGGCAATGCATATTTCAAGTTGCATTTGGCTCCCACAAGAACTATTTGTCTCTCTCCAATCAGAGATTTTTAGGGATGATTATACCACTGAGGTTTGGGGGTCTGTGATACCAAAAAACAGATGAGTCATACAGTTATCTTAGTAGGTTTTCATCTGAACATGACACAGCATCTTATTCTCAACCCAGTTAATCCAGAATTGAAACTAGTGGAATTAATTCAGAGGAAGTAGATGAAGTATGCACTGTAAATGTCATTCCCTTCAAAAGTATGATATAATACTACGGAAAATGCCCCAGCTATGAATTAATTGAGAAGAGGGCAATCCAAAATTATGTGATGTATTGTATCTGGTGTTTTCTTATTACAGGAGCAGGATCTTTTCTGGAAGGGGATTTTTTAAAAAAATAATTGATAGATGTTATTTTTCAGTAACCTGTCCTTTCAAAAAGAAAAAAAGAAAGAAAGAAGCCATCTGGTTTTGCAATATAAGACAACATGGCATTTTTCCTTCCAGCAACCTAATCTCAGGAATGTGGACTTTGAATGTTCTAAACGCTGTAGATAGGAAGAGGAAAGAAACAGACTTGAACTATTATGCTCTTCCCCTGGGTATAATGATATTTAATACTTGGACTTATGGCATAAATAGCTAATTAACTGCTTATCCAGGGGTGGGAAAGAAAGGGCTCATTGGGCAGGATTTAATTACATTTTTAGTCATAATGATTGCCACTTGAATGCAGCTCCTTACATTATCACCAAAAAGGAGGAAATGTTTTAGTTGACATATGAAGCATGCTCTAAACCTTGTTGTTGTTGCAGATACACATCCCAGGCACTCGCTGTCTAAAGGTTAACATACCGTATATGTAGAGAAAATTAATGTACTGTTGTGATTTATGTTCCTCTGTTATTCAAAGCTTATGCCATATTACAACAAACTAACACCTCTGGGACATGATGTGCCATTTGAAGAGTGGCTGGGGCAAAGCAGCCAGATGGGTGGGGTGTTTAGAGATATATGAGAGAGACAGCAAGCAACTGGACACCTGGAATGTAGATCACAACTACAAGTTTTGCCTGAATAGGCAAGTGTATGAATGAGTTGTGTGAGGAAGACTGAGTGGCAGCAGTTCACAGGGACCTCATTTGGATTGTGGAGGACTACCAATGTTTCTTTAGGACTAGAAAAACCTGGCTTCTGCACCTCCATGATACCTGTTCAGTGAACTTGTGAATAAAACTGAAGTTTCCAGTGTGTTCTCCTCTAATTGACTCTTACCAATAGGAAGATTACCCTAAAATAAGAGAGTAACTGAAGTCTATTATCATAACGCTCTTTCATCTCCTCTGCTCCAGGCTAAGCATTCCCAGTTCTTCCAACTGGTTTTCCTCAGACTCAATTTCCAAAACCCCTCACCATCTCAGTAACCACTCTCTGAAAAAGCTCCATTTTGTCAATGGGTTGTTGTTATTATTATTATTATTTACAATATGTGGTGTCCAGAAGTGAGCATTGTAATTTGGGTGGAATTCACCAAAGAGTTGCTGATGACAGAAGACACGTGCAGGGATTTCTGTCTGTACATCAGGGTCCCCCCCTATGAAATTGGCTCTAGGTGGGTTGGCAGCCCACGCCCCCCACCCCACTGAAAAGGATGTTCCATCTGGCAAGCTGGGCGACACTGAATTTCTCCCTCAGTTCTCCAGATGCAGCCTGAAGATGGTGTATAAATTCTTTATCGCGAGTGTTTATTTTTCAGACTCCCTAGGATGTTGACCCTATCAGTGCCTAAAAATAGATGTTAAAACAGCGAATTCTGCTTAAATCCAGCAAAGCAGGAAAAAAGTTCCTTTGCAGGTTTTTTGTGCATGGAAATAGCCTACATATTTGAGGGTTGTTTACATGCAATCTAATAAAGAATTATGAAGTCGGTATCAAGCAGTTATTCACAGACCACAGGCTACGTGCCTGGCAAATTTTCAATTAAAAAAATGAGTTTAGGGTTAGCAGTTTTAAAATTGCTCCAAAGGCAGCAGGTACAAAGATGGATCTCTAGAGGGAATTTATAAAATTTATGAGATGCATCTAGAAAAGACAAATACCCACATATCTTAGAAGACAAGGTAAACAGCAGATGCTACCGGTGTTCATCAATAAGGGTGCCCTTGAAGGCATGGTTGGTTCTTAATTGATTACAAAAGTGTACCGTTTAAAAGAACAATCCTGAAAGGAAATTTCATTAATTGTTTGGAATGAAAGTACCTGTATATCAGACTGAGGAGCAGAGGGAAAGAAGAAAATCAAAACTACGGTACTTCATCATCTTTGCTGGGAGACCAGCCACCTATGCTCTCTCTCTCAACTGCAGCCATTCCACCAGTCTCCTTGAATTGTTTCCATCCCAGCTTAGTGTCATAAGAACTGCAGCTTTAAGAAGTAATGCACAAGCTTGCTTTTCTCCTCCTCTCTTCCCATTCCTTCTGCTTATGTGTCATGTCTGTCAAATAGTACACCAGGTCTGTTTTACTACTGATCTTTGTAACCTGCCCTGAGAGTTGTTTTCTGACCAAAGCGTGTGGTAAAAATGCTTTAAATAAATAAATAGGCCTGGTGGCTTAGGCCTTGCATGTGATGAAGTGGAGACTAAGTCATGAAATATGCCACAATATAACATTATTAGTCTTCACCGTGCTTCAGGACTTTCTGTTGTTTTTGCTGCAACAGATTTTAGCCTTGCTCCCCCTGGGGAACTTGTATTTTATACAACTTTAAACCCCAAGGGTACAGCAGTATAACAATCAGTTTTGATTATACTGTTTGGGGGTATGGATGTTTTTTGCTTTGCTTTGCTTTAAACAGCAAGTGAAGAACATGAAAATAAATGTCTCAGAGTCCCTGCCTAGCGATTGTGTGTTCATTTGACAAGAGAGGGAATGCATGATCAGTATCTATTGCTGCTCTGGAACACTTCAGACTGAAGGTGGGGGATTGGCAGGGCAATCGTGTGCCGGTTTAATCAGAAGGAAGTCCCATTATGAGGCTTATCACTAGTAAACATGTTTAGGATTGCACCCCAAATACAATGTTCCTCCATTTTAAAGACTCCCCTCACATAGACAGAACCAGCACTGTCATTAGGCCAACTAGGCAGCCGCCCTCAGAGGCATGCTGTAGTACTGACCTTTGAGGGGCACAGTTTTATACAAATTAGTTTTTGATATCTCTTATAAATTTCTGATAATATTTTACTTTTACTTCATATTCTGAATAATTTTTATCATTTCTGAAGCAATCCATACAAAGACATGTTTTTGGAAAAAAGAAATTGGGGTGGAAAAACGATCCGAGGAGAAACCAGAGTAAAAAAAAATATTGGTGGTGGTGCAAGTAGTTAGCTTTGTCTAAAGCACAAGATAGTCTGCACATAGATACCAGCAAGAGAAGTTAGTCCTCCTGCCTGACTTGCTGGTCTGTTATGTGCAAAGCGAGGTGTTTTATGTGAGGAAACATCCAGCCAACCTGACTTGCTTGCCATCTATAGTGGAGCAGCAGGCTAGCAACAGAAATACCTCACAAGGCTCCCAAATGTGTAGCTTGGGAGGGTACTTAATCCTGCAAGCAGGACTGTGTGTGTGTGTGTCTTTGATTGCACTTCACAGAGCTTTTGAACACTTCTTTCCAATGGCAACTGAAGCGAGAGGCACTTTCAACTCTTAGCCAGGAAGGGGTCTCTCTCTTGGTTAGTCTTGTATAGTTGGAAGGGACCCCGAGTCACCTTGTCCTGCAATGCAGGAATCTCAACCAGATCATACATGACAGGTGGCCATTGAAGGAGAGTCCACCACCTCTCATGGGAGTCTTTTCTACTGGCAAACAGCTCTTACTGTAACTTATTTCCACATGAACCCCACCTTTTTTCTCTGACAGACAATCTGGGACTAGGCACAGATTTCACCTGTTTCCTTATAAATTTTGGGACAGATCGAAGCAACAGCTGGTATAAGTGCCCAAAGATTTAAGCACTCTCCTTCCTAACACTGAAACATGTCTGATCGTCCCCCTCTCTCCCATGCATTAAATCTGTGAAACTGAATCCTGGTTTTGGCCATTAGCCGGCAAAAATTGTTCGTTGAAGCTCAGAAAATTATTTCCAACTTTGTGACACTGGCAAAAATAAAAATAAAAGGTATGTTGAAGCCAGCCTTATGCCTGTTCCATCACACCCAGCCTCCATTTTGCTGTCTCGAGATGCCCTCTAGAGGATAAAGGCAGCAATGGGGTTGCAGGGCACACATGCCATAAATATACAAGAGAGCCTTTTAACAGGAGGAGCTGCTCATCATGATTAACATGGAGTTCTGGAAGCCCCAGAGCTCGGCCTCCTGTCTTCTTCTGTGCATTTGTTGTTCCTCTTTTTCTCCTTGCTGCTGCCGTTAAAAATACATACAAACCATTCACAATGTTCCAAGTTGCAGGCAGCGAGTGGATGTTTGGAGCCTGAGGTTTTGGAGTGCCCGAAGGGATCCTGGTAGATTTAATGAGCCAACCGTATAGAAAACACAGAAGTCCTTGGGCCAAACAGTAATAAGTCTTGATGTAATGATACTGACACACTGCTAACTGCTTGAGGAACAATTCAATTAAAAGCCACTACACATGTTGCTGCAAACATGCTCTTTGCTTTTGCAGAATGACTGTCTCGGCCCCCCAAAACTCTCTAGGCTTGCATATGACTTCACACTTGATGGTGAAGAATAGGCTTGAAGGCCTTTGAGGGCTATGCCAGGCCATTGCAATTTATCCTTGTCCCCATCTGCAGGAGAAGCACATTTAAGTGGGAAGGATAGAGTTCATGATTGGAGAATGAAAGCATTTCTGTTTCACTCTCTGGTTGTTCTATATGGGTAGAAACATGTCACCCAAGTCTCCAGAATGCTTTCCTCACAAGAAAACTGACCCTGCAAGAGTCTACCCAGGAACTCATTCTTGGGAAGATGGAGAGCATGGAACTATGTATATATTATAGCACTTGGTCAAATCCTTTCTGCTGACTTATATCTGAAGAGTCCTATGCCCCAGCAATTGCTATGGTGGGGATTGTCACTACTGGGGGTGGGGAACGGAATGTGTAAAATGGCCTCTTCAAATAATGACGGTAAGATGTGAAAGAAGTCCAGAGTACTTACTGTATGTACATCTCCAGTCCAGGGGGACTTATTTTATAAAGGAATATTTTGCAAGGGGGAAAAGTCCCATGCCTCATTGAGGGCCTTAAGCAGGCTTCCCACTGAAGTAATCCAATCACTGAAGATCACAATTCTGCTAATTGGTTAAATATGCTCTAATGGTGGGTCACCAGATGGCCTACAAAGAAGGGCAAATGGCTTTAACTCTTGGCACCAAATTAATTACCAGTCATTACAATCACAGGGAGAGTTGGCTCCTGCAACTGCAGTTGTAAGACATCCATTTGCTCACCCAACGGCTCCCTCTGGTGCCTTTTTATGAAGTGGGTAGCTGTGCCTAGGTAGCCATGGCAGCTGGCAACAGTTCTGATGGGCAGCAGAGAAAAAAAACATTTTGCCTTGAGAAAGGGGTGGCACTTTCTGTTATCCTCCATGCTCTGAGAGACCCAAAACAGCAACGAGAACAGGGGTTTTTGAAACATCAGGGAAATGAAAGAAGCAGCGCCAACACTCACCCATCTCGAATCAAATAGTACTTCAGGATCTCATCAGTCTTGGAGGTAGGGGTGGCGAAACAGCTCTCCACTAATGTCTCAAGACCGCTCACGTGTACCAAGGGCTCAATTCCAAAATACAGAGAATCTCGGAGTTTAAGGGTGGGGCGAGCATCTCCGTAGGCCTCTTCAAACTCATTGTCTTTGAATATCTCGAGGGTAAAGGGGAAGACCCCCCGGTTGCGGCTCACGATCTCAAGCGGCGAGTTCTTCACATTGGGGACGTAGCCCTCTGACATGGTGTAGTGGCGAGGGAATTCACAAGTCACAGGGATCAACAGCTTCCCTGTGCGGACAATGATGTCGCCATTGCTGCCAGGGGTTTGCTTGGGCAAGCCAGTCACCATATTGGTAGCGATGATTTTGTCATTTACCACCTGGGGCAGAGAAGGAAAGAGAACGTTGTGAAGCCAGATGGACATAGACGAGGAAATATGTGAAGAGGAACAATTCTATTATGACTGGGTCTGTGTGAGCGAATCTGCAAGAGTGCAGGGGGAGAGGGACAGAAGTCAGCTTCTGTGGGAGCAGAAGACAGCTTCCTAGGAACAAGAAACTCTACAGTACTGTCAAAATTTGCTTTTAAAAATTATTATTATTATTTTATTTTATTGAATTTATATACCCCCCTTTACCCAGAGGTTTCAGCCCAGTGACATTTTAAAAGGGCATAGGATGTCAATCAGATCAACCAAAGGCCTGGTTAAAAAGGAATGTTTTTGCCTGGCACCTAAAGGCGTATAATGAAGGCGCCAGGCAAACTTCCCTGGGGAGAGCATTCCACAGATAGGGAGCCACTGCAGAGAAGGCCCGTTCTCATGTTGCCACCCACCAGACCTCTTGAGGAGGTCCTCAGAAGGTGATCTCAGGGTCTGGGTAGGTTCATTTGGAAAGAGGTGGTCCTTGAGGTATTGTGGTCCTGAGCCATTTAAAGTTTATAGGTCAAAACCATCACTTTGCACTTGGACCAGGATCAGTATAATATGCTCAAACCATCTTGCTCCAGTGAGCAACCTGGCCACTGAATTTTACACTAGCTGAAGTTTCCAAAGTGTCTTCAGAGGCAGTTCTATGTATAACGTATTGCAGTAATCTAACCAGAGCATAAGGTAAAGGTAAAGGGACCCCTGACCATTAGGTCCAGTCGTGGCCGACTCTGGGGTTGCAGCACTCATCTCGCTTTATTGGCCGAGGGAGCTGGCATACAGCTTCCGGGTCATGTGGCTAGCATGACTAAGCCACTTCTGGCGAACCACAGAAACACAGTTTACCTTCCCGCCATTGTTGTTGTTGTTTAGTCGTTTAGTCGTGTCCGACTCTTCGTGACCCCATGGACCAGAGCACGCCATAGCGGTACCTATTTATCTATTTGCACTTTGATGTGCTTTTGAACTGCTAGGTTGGCAGGAGCAGGGACCGAACAACAGGAGCTCACCCCGTCATGGGGATTCGAACCGCTGACCTTCTGATTGCCAAGTCCTGGGCTCTGTGGTTTAACCCACAGTGCCACCCGCATCCTAACCAGAGCATAGACAACAGTAATTAGGCTAGCCCTGTCCAGATAGGGGCATAGCTGGGCCACCAGCCAAAGCTGATGGAAGGCACTCCAGGCCACTGAGGCCACCTGAGCCTTGAGTGGCAGCAAAGGATCCAGGAGTGCCCCCAAGCTATGAACCTGCTAGAAAAAACCATGTTTCTAGTCTGTATGCTAACCAAGATAAGAGGGAAAGTGTGTGGGCATGCTGAAATGTTAGGGATGGCCAAATAAGACTTCCAGTGGTTGGTGGATGGTTAGCGAAACAGATATGGAATATAAGGGAAATAGAAATTTCTCCCAAATTTCAGAATTGAATGTGTGTCAATAGCTATAAGGGGAAAAAAGAGAGTAATCACTCCAGCTGTGATAATTTTCATTAAAAAGCTTGTGAGAGGCACAATGCTGAGAACAGGATGCTGGATTTGACGGGTGTCTGAGTGAGCCAGCAGGGCTCTTCTTATGTACTTTAAAAATACATAAGAATCTTACTTTAAATGTACTTTAAACACAGAAAAGAGAGTGGAAACCCAATTAAATAGCTATAAGATGGATCAGGAGCGACTGAGGAAGCTGAGAGCTGGTGTCATTATTCTGCCAGCCAACAAAGGGCAGCTTCAGTCTCCTCTGTTGCCAGGCGAATAACAAACTATATTTTCTTAAAAACTATTTTTAACAGAGGTGTTTCTTGTTCTTTTGCTTATTTACTATGCTGTTGGGTGTAAGTGTGTGGCTGATACTGAAATCTAATATCAAAGAAACACTCATTCCTGGAATTGTTCTGGAAAGGTTGAAGTAAAACCAATGTAGATTTGCAGTGTCAATGTGCTCTTGAGAATATACTTACATACACCAGAACTGTACAGATTCAATGTTATAGGATCGATAGTCTCTAATGGAGATACATCCTTCCAGCCAACAGGAAAAAGCTAATATTCATACGTACATCTATAGTGGTGCCACAGGATTTCAGGGAGAAGATGATGTTGACATGTGTTCCATTGGATACTCCTTTGCAGGAACCATTGATGAGTGAGAGGTCCATCCCTCCAACTAGATCCTTAGGGATGTTCACCTCTATGGAGGTAGATCTGCATAGGACAGGGACTGTAAGAAAGAGCAAATCTAGTGAGTGAGCTGGAAATGAAACTTAGAGAAGCTGCATGAGTCCTCCTTTGATGCCTCTTTTATCTGCAGCAAATGCTCCCTGATATAGGTTCATCTTGCCTGGCTTTGATCTGCTGGCTTGTAAAATGTGATGATTATTTTAAGCTTTAGATTCAGCTTCTTTAATCCCCCAGAGACCTGCCTGTCTTCTCTACTGTGACATCCTCACCCCTCAGGATGAGAGCTTAACTGTGCTTACGTTGTATTTCTGAGATCTAGTAGTGTCATGTGCACTTTTGTGATGATTCAGTATTAGAGGGAGGTATTTTATTTTTATCCTAATCTTCTACAAATCAAGATCGCTTCCAGATAGGAAACTCTCCTCCATTTGTGGCGATGCTGCATATGGCTAGCATTGCATTGGCACCAATAACCTGATCTTCACAGATTAAGAAATTGCCAGACTACCATTGTAGCATGAAGGCAAGAAGATATATTATTGTATATATGAATAATGAAAAATAAATATATCATTGGCCAAGAACTGTGAAACCAATGACACAGTTTTATTCCATATTTACCTCAGAGAGAACATGTCTGGAATTCACTGACAACACATAGAACATTCTGGAGAGATCCTTTGGGGTAAACTGTATTTGATGGATTCCTACACACACACACACACACACACACACACACACACACACACACACACGTTTACTTTAATGTATGTATCTTACACTTGGCACTTATTTTGTTATATAATTAGATAAAATGTTTATTAATCTTGACATGAACTTGACTGATTTGCATTGTATTGTTGTATTTTGTTTTTTAAAAGTCATTCTCATTTTAAAAACTGAAAAAATGCTTGTTTGTTTGTTTGTTTTAAGGCACTGTGAAATGAGGAAAACAGAAAGTTTGACAAAAGACTAACGGCACCTTTCCATGCGATGTGACAAACTACTTAAGGAAAGGAGGAGAATTCTGTGACATAGCCTAGCCAGCTGTTCACGACAGAGTGAGCTCCCATTGTTCAGTCCTTGCTCCTGCCAACCTAGCAGTTCGAAAGCACATCAAAGTACAAGTAGATAAATAGGTACCGCTCCAGCGGGAAGGTAAAAGGCATTTCCATGCACTGCTCTGGTTTTGCCAGAAGCGGCTTAGTCATGCTGGCCATATGACCTGGAAAAACTGTCTGCGGACAAATGTCAGCTCCCTCGGCCAGTAAAGCGAGATGAGCGCAGCAACCCCAGAGTCGTCCGCAACTGGACTTAACAGGGCCCTTCTACCTTTACCTTTTTAAAATTTAAAAGGTCAAGCAAAAAAACTATATTTGGATAGCACAAGCCCCTTGTGTGAGCCTAAGCAGCTTTTTGGATGTAGGCCAGTGTCTGTGTCAATTTTGCATAAGGTTACATTATCTTTCTATCTCATGAGTATTCTGGACAGGCAAAGAGCCACTGGCCAATTTGTCTCCTGAAAGGATTGCTCTGGGAGTACATTGATTATTCAGCCTGCCTCACCCCATATTGCTGACCTTAGTTATATATGTGAACATTTTACTACTAGGCAATGCCACTTATCATCAAGTCTAACTATCTATGAGGGTGTTGGATTAGTCTGGCCCTTAGAGTGGTGTCTGGAGAATAAAGTGTCCTCTAAGAATCAAAAGTTGCCCATCAGCCTATACACAATGAAGGAACATTTTCAAGGAATGTTGCCCCATCCTCACAAATATCCTGATGGGTAAAAGTTCCAGTTTACTACTGACTGAGGCAGAAAACTCACTTCATATTTACCCATTTGAGTTTAACTAGTTTGTGTTCTTTGTTGCCATCACTATACATTCTGTGAGGAAACATTTGAAGGAAAACAAACACACCATATTTGTGTCATCCATATTTAGGGAATTTTCTGAAACACAATCTTCACTGTTTCACTGACACATAATTTTCAAGCTTGAGCGATGAACAGACTATAAATTATTTTTAGTGTGGAAAGGTACAGATTTATGAATCCTGCTAATGTAACAGTTAGCAGGCATTGATTTTGCCAGGTTTTTCAGAATCATGAAAACAGGTGCTGCCCCCATTTAAAGTTGATGCATTGATTTCTGACTCCTGGTATCTTGGATAAAATACAGTTTTCTTTTTCCTCAAATGTTACTGTTCAAAACTTTTTAAACCATCTGCCCAGTCCAGGAAATAGTTTTGATAAGAAAACAATATACTGAAGTGTGTACACATGTATGCAGAAAAGTAATATTCCTGCATTTCCCTCCTGGCTTCATCAAGGGTGCTGTTGTGACTGAAGCATACATAATTTTATTTGTTCATGCTCAAGGTGGCTTACAACGTGAAAAAAAATACGTAAATGCAACATTACAAAAGTAGCCATAAATAATAAATAAAACATCAGAAAATGGACAACCGGACTGAACAATTTCCACAAAAATCACCATTTCCATATAAATCTAAAATAAAGTTAAAAAACCAACAGCAGCAACAGCAAGAATACCCACCACAACCCACCCCGCAGCAACAACACCACAATCCAAGAAACAGAAAATGAAAAGGCAAAGGTTCTCTGTCTGTCAGCAACTGCTCTGGTAGATACACAAGAATGAAGAGGAATCTATGTATCCCAAATACCAGAGAACAAACCAGAAAGCAGGAGGTTGCCGGGGGGGGGGGCGGTGAAGGGAGAGGCAAACATTACTTTCAAGCTTCTGAGGGACAATTTGGAAACCATTTCCAGTAATGCCTGGCAGATGGATAACTTTGCATAGATGAATTGATCAGCTCACAGACCTGATCTAGGACATTTATTAAGTCACTCAATGAACTCTTTGATAAATGAGTATGCTTGGTGCTTTTCTGCTGTTTGGATCCCAGTTTGAGGGCCTGTCTCTCATTAATCAAGTAAGGCAAGGGCAGAAAATATGTATTTCTTCTTGGAAGCAATTATTAAAGTGGGGGGGGGGACATAAGAAAGTGTACTATCCAGACCTCTTTTTTCCCTCATCCTGACTTACAGATGAAGGCCAACTTATGTTTCTGAGGCAAATCATAGAATGGCAGAATCTTAGAATTGGAAGGGACCCTAAGAGTCATCTCAACTAAAGCATCCATGGCCGATGACCATCCAAGGTACGAGAGAAGAAAGACTGTGTTGCACTTGTAGCAGCAAAACCGGATGCCTTCATCTGCCCCACCTGCAATAAAACATGTCTCTCCCATACCGTTCTCCATAGCCATAGAAGGCACTGTAACTCTCCCAACGGTTTGACTTTACCCCTGAAGGCACACTCTTGCCAACATTCACAAGCACTGTCTTTGTGTCCCCTCCCCTCTCCATATCTGCTGTCCCAGAAACGTACATTTCTTTTGGTGCTTCCTCAAACGTAAACAATTCCTAGCTGATCAAGGAATATAATAACTCTCTCTTCAGCAGTATTGAGGGTAATGTTGACTACTAATTTACAGGAAGAGTGTAAAGTGAAACATTAATTTCCAAACTGCTTTGGATAACTGCTGGCCTTGTTACCAACTATATCACCATGCACCTAATTAGAATTAATAAAAAGCTGTATTTATGCAGTTGGAGGCAGGGTCTACATTTTATGTTCCCATAAACTATTGTATGTGTGGTCATAAATGTGTTTTGCTTAATAAAGTGCAGTGGCTGCTCCTTAAACACATTTGTTCCAGAGCACGGCATGTGAGTCTTGCCATTGCACTAGATACTCAAGCTGATGAGCCCACTATTGGGCATATGAGACATTTGTCCCACGTATTGTCCTTGCAGAAGAAACTACTGCAGGATGAACCCGCCAAATGCCTCTGACAAATGCGGGGCAGCATAATTTCACAGGTGGGTCAGCATTTTGCTGTGACAGGCTGGTGTCGAATACTGTGTTTGCCCATCAAAATGGGAGGTCGAGCAGGATTGAACTGTAGCAGAAGAACCACTGAACAAGGGAAGAGGGATCCATGGTGAACACACAGCCAAGACAAGTGTTGAGGAACCAAAACTAGGTCAGGGAACATAACTGAGATCTTCCCCAATGTACAGGGCTAGAAGAAATGGGTTGATCTGTTGATCTGACCTCAGCATTTAGGAGGATCTCCTTCAAAATATACTTCATTTCTAATAGGGTGGGGGCAAAGGAAACAGGTGGTGCGTTTGCTCCCCAGCAACGTTCTCCTGCACCGGCCACAATGTACTATTTGTCGCTAGCGATCTCCATTGTCCTACCTTGACAAGTGTGGTTGTCATCTGACAAAACAAGACCGCGTGGGCACTCACACTGGTAGGTGTCTTCTACCGTGACGCAAACATGGCTGCAGCCCCCATTGTTGTTGTGGCAACCTTCAATTTCTAGGATAGAGATAACGGTCAGGCACACAAAAATCTTTGCTCAACCCAGATCTGCTTGAGATGAAAGTCTCTATATGCCCATAAAAAGGGGATTTTATAGCAATTTTATCTGTGGTATAAACCTTCATATGTTATACATTAACTTTTGCAATCATTCTGGGCAAAATCTTTTCTAAGCTGCATTGATATGAATGGGAACTGTGGAAGAACATGGGTGGGAATTGTGAATAGAACATGAATGGGAAACTGTGAATATGAATGGTGGAAGAACATTAGGAAGTAGGTTGTGCTTTTTGTGCAGCTCTCATTAATTTAAATGGCACTTGTACATGAGACTTTCTCTGTTGGATGTTACAGCAATTTGGAGGAAGAGGCAGCAAACAGCACACACACCTCCTGCTCCCTGTGAATCAATGTAATGTCCTAATCTGCAGACACCCACAATTTCTCAGGTTTGTGTGTTTTCTTAAAAAAAGTTTTTAATATTTTAAAATGTGTAAAACTTAGGCTTCACAACTTGTCTTTTTAAGTGTACAGTGGTACCTTGGGTTACATACACTTCAGGTTACATACGCTTCAGGTTATATACTCTGCTATCCCAGAAATAGTGCTTCAGGTTAAGAACTTTGCTTCAGGATAAGAACAGAAATCGGGCTCCGGCGGCGCAGCAGCAGCAGGAGGCCCCATTAGCTAAAGTGGTGCTTCAGGTTAAGCACAGTTTCAGGTTAAGTACGGACCTCTGGAACGCATTAAGTACTTAACCAGAGGTACCACTGTACAGTTAACCGTTAAGTGCATGCAAAAAGGAGATCCTGCCAAGTTTACAGTTGGTAGCAAATACAGACCAGCTACCATTTTAAGGCAGCCTTTTCCAAGTTAGTGTCCTCCTGCTAGTTTGGGCTAGCAGGATGGGAGTGGAGAGTGGGCCTTCGGGCAGTCTCTGTACATACGGAAAGAATAAAAAATTTCCAGGTAGTTTTTAAAACATCCAAGGCATTTCTTAGACTGACAAGCTCTTGGCAGTTCAAATGAGCTTTAAATCAGTGCCCATGTGTTAGGCTAGGAAACCCCACCACTCTGAGATTATGACCATTAAAACCGATGGTCTCCTTTGAAAATTTTGTGGCTGTGCAATGGATGTTGGGGTGGTTGCAAAGTGAATTATATCTTTCCTGGAATGGCTCATAAACCACATGGCATATCAGTAAATATGAAACCGACCAACTTGATTGTATATTGCTCAATAAATGCCTTGGAGAGCATTGAACGCATGAAAAATGTCACCTATTACCTCAGAGTCTTAAAACTATCTATATAGCAAGCACAAATTTCCCAACGTTTACCGAAAAGGAAACAATTACTCTTCTTAGTAAAAACAAAACAAAAAAATAATGATTAAAATGGATGCTACCAGTGCTTTCCCCCAAAGGCCAGAATGTTAGATTATGAAGATACAAGTATATTACTGATGTGAAGAGGATGTTTTCCTTGGTTACACCTGTGGTCCCTCCACCATTCATTCTCAGACAACAACCCAGGGCCAAGCTAGACCCAAATATCAATCTGCCAATGAAAAAAAAAGTGCCAGTTTTTTAAAATAGTGGAAACAGCATTGCTGGAAAGGGCCAATAATTACTGGCATAGCACCAATAATTTACCCAAGGTAAACAGCACTTTCAGAAGAGATATTTTTCTTGGAAGTTTAATTAGGGAGAGGAAAGATTAAATCCCACTTTCCTGCCTGCTACGGTCCCAAAGAACTGATGCTGGTTGCATTTATTTAAAATCTGCACAGCAAATGTAAAGTTGAACTTAACGTCATATGACATTGATTTCCAGCTGGTAGGCTATGGAGGAAGTGTTTAACAATACAGGGCTCTGCTACGGTACTCTAGTTCCTATTGTGCAGTTCACATTTCTGTCGTTGTCCCATTCAACTAGTTATTATTTTTAAGGAAGACAACTCATGCTGTAAGACAGGGATGGGAAACATGTGACCTTTCAGATGTTTTGTTGGAGCCATACATACATCATTTTATTTGTATGCCAGCTTTCCATAGCCAAAACCATGCTCGAGGCTGCTTACAAAATGAAAAGAATTACACAAACTTAACAAAATTAGTCATAAGTAATTAATAAAACGTCAAAAAGTACACAAGCAAGTTGAACAATTTCCACATAAGCCATGATTATAGATACAAAAATATACAAATAAATAGCATCAGTAAGAGCAACACCCACCCCAGCGAAAACCCCAAAACAATACCCCAGCCAAAGAGTCTGTTCACCAGCCTCAGCTTTTGTAGCTGGAGTCAGTCCCAGGTGTAAAAAGGCCTGCAAGACCTGGAGCAAGGGATCCTTACTCACCCTGGCAGGTCTTTCCATCCTTCCCTAGAATTCGCCCAACTCCACATTCACAACGGTAGGAGTTCTTGAGGTTCACACAGAACTCGCTACAACCTCCGTTATTCTGTTCACATTCATTTTCATCTGTAGAGAAAAACAGGAGCCACAAATCCACAACTTAACAATATGAAGCTGGTGATTAAGAAGAAGAAGAGAAGAGTTTGGATTTGATATCCCGCCTTTCACTCCCTTTAAGGAGTCTCAAAGCGGCTAACATTCTCCTTTCCCTTCCTCCCCCACAACAAACACTCTGTGAGGTGAGTGGGGCTGAGAGACTTCAAGAAGTGTGACTAGCCCAAGGTCACCCAGCAGCTGCATGTGGAGGAGCGGAGACTCAAACCCGGTTCCCCAGATTACAAGACTACCGCTCTTAACCACTACACCAAACTGGTGTATAATATGCAAGCCAATTGCTCCATTAATGAAATCTGAATCAGGGAAACATTTTTTTTTTCCTTTAGGTGGCACAGGGTAGTAGTAAGGATCATCTTACATATTATGAAAAGACAGCCAGGATTCTGAGTCTAAAGAAACAGCCGTGTTCTCACTTGCATTACACACATGGGCATGGGCACACAAAAATAAACGGAAGAGTTACGTATATGAACTAGATGTCTGTGCCATTGTTTTTGGGTGAATCTTCTACATGACACAGCACACATGGAGTATACTGAGTACTTTGGGTGCAGCTTGAATCTCATTGAATCTGGACTCAGCTACATTAGTCAAAAAACTGTGTTTTCAATGCATTATAAACACACAACACCAGATGGCGGTGGAGGGAGGGAATTCTAAGTGATTTTCCATAGCTTTTCCCCCTTTTGTTATAACGATTTAATTTCTGACTTATTTAGAGTGGTTTTTTCCTGTATGTAGATCAACCCCTATATTACATTTTCTGTAGAGTAATATAGAGGAAAATCTGCTTAACAAATGCTGGAAATCCCTGTACCCAATTAAACTAATGTTAGAAAAGATGAAGGGGAAATCAAGATAAACCAGACCACTGATTCCTAGATGAGAATATGCTATAGTTTTTCAACTTCCATGAAATTCCAGAGGGCTGAGAAGAGGGAGCTACTCATCATATTCTTGAAAGTGATCTTTTTCTAGTTAGATAGCTCAGTGAAACCTTTCCAGGGCATTTTAATTCAATGGGGATTTTTGCCATCCCATTTGTCAGCAATGTGCATAAAGACTCGGAATTAGGCCAGATTTCATAGGGTGAGTGGCGGAGATGTTATTAGGACAAGAGATTCATTAGTACCCTATTATTAGCATTCTATTAATTAGTAGTGCTTACTAGGCAGTAAATCCCATTGAAATCAGTAGGAATTAATTCTGAGTACGATTGCGCTGTTAATCAATGATGAAACCCAGAGAACCTCTATACTTGTGTCTATCCTTGGGTGGAATTCCATTACATATTCACAAATTCAGGTTGCTCAATTAAAGTTCATTTGGTGTTCTTGCATGACAAATGGGCTTTCCCTTAAAAGGATTTTTTGAGAGAAGGAATGTGATGCAGAAAAATGTAGAATAGGTAAAGGTAAAGGGGTCCCTGACCATTAGGTCCAGTCATGGCCGACTCTGGGGTTGTGGCGCTCATCTCGCTTTATTGGCCAAGGGAGCCGGTGTACAGCTTCTGGGTCATGTGGCCAGCATGACTAAGCCGCTTCTGGCGAACCAGAGCAGCAACGCCGTTTTCCTTCCTGCCAGAGTGGTACCTATTTATCTACTTGCACTTTGACATGCTTTCGAACTGCTAGGTTGGCAGGAGCAGGGACCGAGCAACGGGAGCTCACCCCTTTGCAGGGATTCGAACCACCGACCTTTTGATCGGCAAATCCTAGGCTCTGTGGTTTAACCCACAGCACCACCCGCGTCCCCCCACCATGGAAACTAATGAGAGTGAATGCTCAATAAATAGCTGGCACCATCTAACCTCCCCACAAACTTTGCATATACAGATCAGGCTGAACGCTCAGTAAACATCAGAATGACGAATGCTCATCTGAAAGCAACCCCAGATCTTCAAAAGCTTTTTAAAAGAAGAGCTGCTATTTACTAGAGCTCACGCTAGTAGGCAGTGTGGCATTGATCCAAACTTTACAAGCCATAAATGGCTTGAAGATTGCTGCAGTAACTTAAGAAACTTGAAGAAAAGAATTTCAGAAAGAGCTGCTGAGAATTAAGATTCATAGCATATAGCCAGGGAACCGCATGTTGAATGAAAAGCTAAACCAGTTAACTTGATTGATGAAAGACTTCTCAGATGATGGTGCTCAATGCTGTGGTGGCATTGCCAGACCCCAATCCGGCTAGATTCCCCAGGATCCTCAATTTGGAAACAGGGAATGCAGAAGGAAAACTTGAGAATGTGGGAAGGAGGAAGGCAATGGTTTTTGAAATATACCTGAAGTTGTTATTATGCAGAACTCAGGAAACTAATTAGGAAGGCGAGTAAGCCTCAGAGATCTCAGGCAGAAGAATGAGAGGATTGCATTAATAGAGTTTCCCTAATATATGCATTTTAATCCATGCTTATTTGCTGGAGAACTGCCTCACAAAACAAGGAGAAGTTGCCAATTTCAAATTGCAGCTGTGTTTCAGTTCACAGACTGGTTCATGAAGTGCAAATTAGGTATTATTATTATGAAACAGGCACTGCTGCTTCTTGCAAAGGAGGCAGGGACAGCTGGGCACTCTTGGGAGCACTGCCTCTTTGGCTTCCACTGCTTCACCTTGCCTCATGAATGGGCCGGCCCTGGTAGCTGCAGGCACATAAGAGACAACCTGACCCTGAGTGAGAGAGGACTTGAACAGAACAGCAGAGGAAAAGTCTCGAATGAGAGGCAGGTGTGTGCTGGGATTGTGAATATGTATGAGACTAGCTTTACACTAACCTTGAGATGCTATTTGGTCTTTGCAAGCAAAGCTTCTGCCCTTTGACTGGCTCTAAGCATTTACTGTCTGACACTGAGGTTTTAGATGCTTCCACACAGTTTCCAAGATGCCAGGATAATTAAGCCATGGATGTAATCATGGCAGCATGGAAACAATGCGCAGCCCTCCTAAAATATTGCCTTTGTCCTCTTTTCCCCTCTGCAAGCTGAGATCTCTTCGGGTTTTCCAAGGGTGCAACAACAAACTTAAGTGCAAACAGTTTGTGCTGGCTCAACACCCAGTTTAGTGACTGCACATTCATTGGGTTGGGGTTGCTGCAATTCAGTTTTGGTATTTGCTCTGGGCCAGTATGGACCGTATTTGAAAAGTCTGATCCAGCGCTGGAGCACAGCCACACTCCCCACTCCCCATATGGAGACAGCCAATCTGTTTGTGCCCTATGCGCATAGGACTTTACATATTTGGACTGTCCACATAGTACACTGGCTCTGTGGTTAGAGCAGATCTCCTGGATGCCTGTGCCCATGCTGCGCCAGAGAGAGGAAAGGCAGATTACTGGGAAAGCACCTAGACCTTAAGAGAAGTTGGTTTATTCCAACCTTTGACTATTGAACTGTTCTTATTCTGTATTTTGCACAGGTCTATTTACAAAGGATTTACAGTATGGGTAGCTAAGATTCACGACGCAGTGCATTTTTAAGATGTTTTCTTTTTTTTACTCCTATGTTCTTGTTTGTTTCCTAACTTTTTCCTCTTTATTTCTGTAGTGGTTGTTTTCCAGTCCATTCTCATACACTGATTATTCCCGATGGCTTGTATTTCCACTAGCAAATGGCAAGCATGACTTGTGTAAAGTCCAAGCTGATCGTGAAAAAACAATGAACAGAATTATAAAACAGCAGAGGGGGAATCCTTCAGCTACTTGCTCATTTCTTCTCTCTCTCTCTCTCTCTCTCTCTCTCTCTCTCTCTCTCTCTCTCTCCACCGCCTTGATACTTCCCTTTTGCTTCTTTTGTCTCCTCTTCTGCGTCTTTCCTTACCAAGGCAGGTCTGTCCATCAGGTCCCAATATTGTTCCTAAAGAGCATGTGCAGTCTGCAGTGTCCAAACAAGAGCCCCGGCAATCTATCATGTCACAGATGTCATAGAAATCTGCAGAATTACAGAAGAGGATTGTTAAAGATACAGGAGTAAATCGTGCCCTCCCTAAAAGAGGGCAGGTGTTGCAGTGAGACCTGGAGACTGACCCCCTGTGTTGTGGGTGGGTTTGATTGGTTAGCCACAACACCCGATTGGTAGGTCACTCGATGTTGGGTTCAATCTGACCAATGGGGCTCAGTCCAAACGGATCAAGGGACCTATTTATACCCATGCACGTGACCCATGCACGGCTCATGCATTCGGAACACCTGCCCACCTCTCCCTATTTTTAGGGCATTGTGCTTTGACCTTGCTATGCCATCGTGTGTTGTCTGTTGTTGGGACAGGAGCACGGCAAGAATTTCCCCACTTGGCTGTTGCCATTTGGGTTTTGCCTGCTGCATAGCAAATCGTCACAATCTGTAGGGTTGCGGATAGGCACTGGTTCAGGTGATAGGGATGGGGGAGCAGTCTCACCATCCCTATGTGAAGGGTATTCTGTTAAAGGAATCCAGGAACTCAACTGGTTTGGTCAACCCCTGAGAGGGGGTTGTGCCCGTACCTGAGTCCAGGGGGGCATCTGGGTGGTGAACAGAGTCTGTACCCGGCTTTTCACCTTCCCAGGTGTTCACCCTTAGCTGACCTATGCTGGTGCCCTGGGTCAGCACTGCCTGCAAGGGTGCAGGGAACTAGTTGAACCAGAGCCTATGCAACCACTCACCTTCTGTAATCAACAAAGTTGTGGCCTAAATTCTGCCAAAAACCAAAACTAAAATTTGAGTCATCTGTGAATTTATTTAGAGGGGAGGTCTCTGGGTCTGAACACGCAATTACCTTCCATGTTCACAGTTACATTAATAGGGTGCAAGTGAAGGGCTGAACTAGATGCAACAGTGCTATGCTTGTATGTCTGAATCAGGCACTACAGCAGTAGATATTTGAAGATGGCTACCTTACCTCCTCTGTGTCTATTCTTATCCAGGCTAAGCATACCCAACTCCCTCAACCTTTCCTCATAAGGCTTCGTTTACAGCTCCTTTATCAACTTGGTCACCCTCCTTTGCTCACGTTCCAGCTTGTCAATATCCTACTTAAATTGTGGTGGAAACAATTTTGTAACACGTTGAAAAAAATATTTCTGATGATATATTCTGATTATTCTGGGTTGTGTTGTTTTGTTTTCAGCAGGGATGATTCCTCAATATCAGTTGAAGCAGCTGGATTTGAAAAGCTCATCCAGCTGAAATTCTCTGACTGGTATGGCTATTAAAACACTGGTGCCCAAATACTGACCCTCCCTGAGCCATGGAGTCTGTATTGATTTGATTCTAGTACTGGCAAAACCCTTAATCTGTGCAACCTCAGTTTGAAAAGGTTTTGAGCATGAAAGGAGAAAATCAATACATTTGTCTTCAGGAAAACATTTTCCAAGGTGAGGCATTTTTTAAAGGTGACATACAGTTTGCATCTTTCGCATTCCTGATTTGCAGGAATCCCAAATAGCTCCAACATTTATTTGCAATAGAAATCCAGTTGTCAGTGCCTCGGGATTATTTAACAACTCACAGATTTTATGACTGGAGGCGATGGCTGAGGGCACGTTGTATGGCCTTGTGCATTGAATAAATCAAACTGACATGATCACTGTATCAAAGCCAGTCCGTGTGTATTTCACTTTCAAGGTAAGAGCCAGAACAGAAGGCTGGATTTGTCGTCAATGCAATAAAAATGATTTTTTATTATCTGGGAGGAAAGGAGTGTTTTATTCAGCTTTTAAGAAAATTAACTCCTTTCTTTTAAAGTGTCAGTTTAATTCAGTCAGTTGTACAAGAAATGTGTTCAGTATTAACATCTGTCAATTGAGAGCAGTGATACAGATTAGAAAATAGACCAGTATTTAAAAAGTTACTTTAGGGGCTCTCGAAACAGGGATGAGAAATCTATTGCCCTCTGAGTGTTATGAGACTCATTCAGAACTCTAACCAGTTCCAGTCAGCATAGTCAATGACCAGGGATGATGGGAATTGTAGTCCAGCAACATCCTAAGGAATTCAGGACAGATATGTGATCCCTTACCATCCAAATTGTAAACACACAAACCCGGTGAGGTAGATTTCACTGAGAGCTAGGAAAATAACTTAGTGAGATTCATGGTTGGGCATCAATTTGAACCCAAGTCTTCTCCAGTTTAAGGGCAAACTGATAGCATGTTGGAGATCCATGATCAGATTTCATAGGAACAGACATCTTCCCAAGACACAAAGCAGATTTGTGTCTCAAATGTGCAGCAACTTATACACTTACAAAAAGAGCCAAAACAACAGAGCTGTATAAAACACACAAGACAGCTAAAAACAAGCAAACTATCTCATGAAGTAATCCAGCAATGCAAAAGCTTTCCTTAAAATGAAGGTCTTGGCCACACCTCCAGAAGTTCACAAGGGGATGAAGCCAGCTGCCCTTCTCTAGGAAAGAGTTCAAGCAAGAGGATGCCATTTCAGAAAGGCCTTTCTAGCCCCACCATAAAAAGGAGGCCTCCTCAGCTGATTGCAATGCACAAGGGGGAATTGTTTTCCAGAAGAAATAAATTACTAAAATAGATTTCTCAGTGATAAACTATAAATACCAATGAATAACGCAACAGGAAGCTATTAACTAGATTGCCTGGGGATGCAGAGATGAACTGGAAATCCAGCTTTAAATTGCTTGAGGAAGGAGGGGGAGCTTTGTTCTATATTTTTTATATATATGAATGAACACAGCTTTATATGAGAAGTCCCCACGGTGAAATCAACAATTGAACGAAGGGATTTTTCATACATGACAACACAGGTACCGTAGAACTTTATTTACGGTAAGTTGTAGGCATTATATTATATGCCCAAGGGGAACCCCTCTTTACAACTAAAGAAGCTTTGGGGGTCACTTACGCCCACAGTAGGCATGGAAGCAGACACTGGGCTTGGTTAACTGGTAGACGTAATAGCCTCCTGGGCAGGCCTTGACCTCCACCGTTGTGTTCCACATGCAGCAGTTTCCATTGAAGGTTGCACAGGCCTGCCTCTGGACAATGCCGTCTGACTCCTGAGGGTGGCTACCATTTAGCCATATTGGAGCATGGGTACCACAGTGGTTTTCCGGGATGCAGAAGGTGGGCATGGCATCGCCAGCCATCCCAGTGAAGCGGTACCATTCCCCGTCCACATGGCTGTCACACTCGGGCTGGTCGTGAGAGCCGTTGAAGTGGTGTTCGGTGTTCCTCCAAGGTTCATTCAGACTGATGTAGGCAGAGCAAGGATCAAGAGCTGCAACATGGAAAGAGCAAAAGAACAATAGTATACAGGCCAAGAATATGTGGGGAAAGCCTTGTGAAAGCCTTGCTCTATAAGACTCACTTTTCCCCTCCTAACAAGTAAGGGGAAATGTGTGTGCGTCTTATGGAGCGAATGCAGGCTGCGCAGCTATCCCAGAAGCCAGAACAGCAAGAGGGATTGCTGCTTTCACTGCACAGTGATCCCTCTTGCTGTTCTGGCTTCTAAGATTCAGAATTTTTTTCTTCTTGTTTTCCTCCTCCAAAAACTAGGTGCGTCTTGTGGTCTGGTGCGTCTTATAGAGCGAAAAATACGGTAATCAGTCACCTAAGGCAGAGAGGGCCAAATTCTGTATTTTGGAGCGCATTATATCCTCCACACAACAACTCAGACCCAGGTCTGACCTTTGATTCAGAGTCACAAACTGCCCTCAACCTCATTGTAAAGCTGATACCCACAAAGCAGGAAGCTCTTCTCCCTTGCAGAGCATGTGCACTCCAGCGCAGCCTCCCATTTACAAGTTAACACCCATTAAGTTACACATTACAAACAATTCCATTAAAAGAGATGCAATCCTCTCTCCCTTTATATACCCAGCCAATCGCTGTGCTCTGCAGGAGAGAGAACCCCCTGCAGATAACATCTCATCAGGAGGTCCATCCTGTACAATGTAGGCCTTTATCATGAGAGCACCTCCCCTTCAAACATGCCTCCTGTTAAACATCTCTTGTCCTTTTGGTGCCTGCTGAAGGTCTCTCTTTTTAAACAAGCCTTTTGTTCCAGTCTGTGTTTATGTTGCAATTGACATATATATATATATATATTTGCTGTAATTGTTTTTGTAGGGTTTTGTTGTTGTTAAATCATTTCAAGATACTTTAATGCCACACATTCCCCCCCTTCCTTAGCAAACCATTATTATTTTATTGAACTTGGTTAAAATTTAGTAGGGGCTCTGAGGGCTGCATAAAATGATCTCACGTACTGGATCTAGCCATTAGACTTATTTCCCATTTAAGGAGAGAGACACCCCACCAAACACCTTTTTTAATTCCCTACAATGGTCTGCTCTTGGGTTGATGTAGTTTCTGGCTCTGCTAGGGGAGTGGACGTTGAGAAACAATGAAGGAACCTAGGACCCTGCAGATTTGCGGCTATTGCCAGCACACACACACCTGCTGAAATCCCACCCCCTGTGAAGCACCCATGACGGTGGAAAGTTCCTAAGGAGGAATCCCAGCAGTGGGCATGCTTTTCCAATGGCACCTGAGATGGCTTTCCAGGGACCACATTATTTCATACTAAACGTTTTAATCAAATAATACCTTTGGGTACCAAAGGCTACCCTTGTGACCTGGGACTATTTTCCAGCAAAGCAATATTATCCCTTACCCCACCCACCACTATATTTTAATTTTAAAACTTATCACATTTTACAAAGGGGGCTTTATAGTGCTGGCCCACAGTGCTGTTAACTTGCACTTAGAAATTGTTTTGCAATGTTTCTGCCTCATCCTGGGAGGCTGTCTTTTCTGTCACCTTTCCTTGCCCTGGCATATACATTGGGCCCTTCCTCTTCATTCTCTGGCTTGCCTCCTGCCAGTAAGAAGAGATTAAAATAGGTCTCTAAGCTGCTGTTTCTTTGTGTCTGTGCTTTCTGCTAGGCAGAATGGTGCTCTCCTTGACAATGGTTCATGAGAGTGGCTTTGATCTCCCCAGTTCAGAGCAGAACACTTGACTCATGCTGCCATCGGGCCCAATGACTTGCAGTTCTCCCTCACCTTGCAAACCAATTTTCTACATACTTTCTGTTCCCTAGTATTTAAAGGTCTTCATAGATCTTAAAGACCAGCCCTGGTCCTTATTATGTTAATAATTTGCTTAGAGTTTGACACACACACACACAGCAAAAAAATGATATTCAAAACATGATAAAATATATATAAAACCAAAAATGAAAACTGCAATAACTAAAACAGAATACAACAGCACCAATCCTTTTATAGCCAAGGAAAGGTCTTGCATATAGGAATGCTTTCAGCTAGCGGTGGAAAGAATATAACGTGGTGACTTGGTGGATCTCAGTAGGCATCGAAATCTAGAGGGTGTGGATGCCATCACAGAAAAGGACCTCCTGCGTGTTCCAAGCAACCTCCTTCTCCCTCTGATCTGCAGGTCTGGAAAGGACCTCACGGGAGGCTAGTTTCTTAAGGATGCAGAGCCCAGATGTTTTAAAGGTGATACACAGTACAAACCTGAGAGCTAACCACAAACAGTCAGCACAGAATAGATATGACGAAAGTGGTGCTACTTTCCTTGTGACCCTTCCTTCTTCATAAATGCACCACAGTTCTGCACCAGGTAAAGCTGATGAACTACCTTCAAGGGCGGGTTCTTTCCATGCCCTCCATCTCTGCTTGCATCTCCTGTTGCAATAAAGTTCTCCTAACTGGATGATGGTGAGATATCTCATTTAAGCACCATCTATTTATTGATCATACACAAGTGCTGTTGCCTGCAGTGGGAGCTTTGTGTATGTACAAAGGGCATCTGAGTCAACCTGTTGCTAAGAAGCAGGATTTCATAGAGATTTAAAGTGGAAGCCGCCAGAGAGAAGAATGTAATAAAAATATTCATTTCACTTTTCATCAGGCCTGTATTTAATCTCCCCCCAGCAGCTTCTGCAGTGAAAGTTTGCAGCTTAAATCTTTGCATATATTTAACACCTGATTAAGCACCAGTTAACCATGACTGGTCAGGTCCACCATTAAAGCAGGATTTATGCTAATATTTTTCTGACTTAGGCAAATCCATTACTTTTCACTATCCTCACTCTTAAAGAAGGCAATTGTTCTGGCTAGGCACACAGCAAAACTGAACAAATCGAGTTTTTCTACCTTTTGATGCTTTATTTCCCACTGGGCTTCTCCTGCTACTGTCGCATTATTTAACCCAAATTTTAGGAATTCTGCAATGTCTGTAGCACCATTTGAAAATAAGAATATGCATTTTAACCTAATGAGAAAACAACTTGGACACAGACGAACTGTGATTGCTGACTGTTTATTCTTCCTTCACTTGCCTGTGATTATAGATATTGCAGTGGCTGCAATTCACACGCATAAGAATTAATGGACACGTTATACAGGAGAATCCACAATTGATCTCCTGGCTTAAAAAAAAAAAAAATCCACCTTGGAATGCAGCTCTGTGTATGTATTTCTCTGTGTCTATGCTTATGACATTTTCTTAATCAAAGTCAACATACACACAAACACACCATCCACAGATGTTCTTGCTCCATGGTGGGAAAATACACAAAGCAATCATATAGCCAACATTGTGTGATGGTTTGAATGTTAGGCTCTTGGTGGATCCAAGAACGGGGTGTTAGTATCTGTTTGAATTTATACCTCCTGCCACAGGAATTTCTCAACATCACTACCACATTTGAAGTTATGCCTCAGAACCCAAATTAAGAATTTGGTGTCCCATGCATACCTGTGATTCAAAGTCCACCACGGAGCAGATTCTGTCTTAGTGGTGAATGGGAGCATGATAGTCTCTTCTACAGATGCTGAGAAAGTGGGTGACATCCAAGGATGTTGGCCAACTTGAATAATTTGCTGGCTCAGTGAAACTGTTCTTCTTCTCTATCCTTAAGCCCCAAATTCCCAAGATCAGATTTGTGAGGGGGTGGCACAGGGATGCAGGTGGAGGAGAGGAAGGAGAAGCCCTCAAAGTTTTTATGATAACGCCATGACGGTTTAGATTGGGGGGGGGGATATTTCGATTTCTTGAAAAGAATCGTATTTCATTTTCTTTCTCACAAGCAGAATACATTTCATCTTAGGACTTTTGTAGTCCTTTGGGAAAGGTGTAGGATATGGTTTAGGGGGTGTTGGTTCTCCCTTGCATGAAACAGAGAAGCAACTTAGAATCCAAGGCAGTAACTGTATCATTTTTAACCCACCCTTCGGACAGGGTACATCAAATATAAAAACAAAACTATAATATAATCATTCTGATCAAAAGCATGTAAAGTCAACCAGTATAGCCTCTAAAAAAAAAAAAGAAATTTAGGATTTAGGTTTAGGTGCCTGTGAGATTTACAAGTCAAACATAATATTTGGGGGAAGGCTCACATTTTCCCACCGGTAAGAAATTCAGGGCAACGAGTGTTAGAGGAAATGCAAGATCCTTGGACTAACTCTGGACTATGTTCACTACAGCTCAGTTTGGCTGGAAAAAGACCTAAAAGGAGGGCAAAGTCACTGCAAGAACACTGACTGCCAAAGTGTCTAATAAATGGCTTTGCATCTACTTACCCACTGTGTTCTCCTGCAAGGGCTGTGCTTTAGCATGGAGGTACAAGGACAAAATGAGAAACAGGAACATCCCCCTCGGACCAAGGCCACGTGCTCTGTCAAAATAATCCCTTTTAAGCACGCAATGTGGGTTCACCTGTATTTTCTCTCTCTCTCTCTCTCTCTCTCTCTCTCTCTCTCTCTCTCCTTGACACACCAAATGGGTTCTGGAGTCCTGAAGCAAGCTCACATGAAGAGAGAGTCTGTTAAGGGTCCTGGAGGTTTTATCAGAGGAAGAGGCTGTAAGGAATGCAGAGCCCAACTGCAGCCTTGACCTGCCCCATAGCAGCTCTGCCTTTTAGAGTCAAAGAGGGTTATTTCCCCCACACGCAGATGCATTCATTTTGTTTCCAAGCCCATCCTCTGATTGTTTTCTTGTCCAAGTGCCCTAAAGTGACACACCTGCTATCTTATCTGGAAAGACCACTGAGGAAGGGAGACCCAGGCATCCTGTGGAGATGTGGGAAGAAAGGAAGATGGCTCCTAGCTATTATCTCCTTCTTATTTTTTTCTGTTTCCTGTCATGAGGAAAGGACAAGCAAAGTGTCTTAATCAGAGGAAATAGGAGAGCAAGAGACAATGAGACTTCAACCCCCCCGCCCCCCGTCTGCCAAAATAGAGCAAAGCAGACCATACTCTGAGACCAACATACCACTGAGGGAGGCTAGCGGGATGCCATACTAAGGTCCCTTGCCCCTCTTCAGGGCTGAACAGCTGGACGAGGCACCCACACTTTCACAAATGAAAGGAGAGACCCTCTTGGGCCCTTGTTGACACAGCTCTGTTTTCTGAGCCTCTACACTTCCAGCTATTAACTCAGTGCTGTGTATTCTTCTTCATTTGCTGTTATAAATTTCTGAGGCAGGGGTAGCAGGTGTTCATAAACAGCATAATAGGGGTGCGTTGTTGTTGTTTAATTGAAAGATTGTTTCATAATTTTTTACCTCAAAATGAATTTGTGGCTGGACATATTATATATGTAGCAGCAGCAGCAAATGAAGCATCTTCAGCAAGGTTTACTTGTTCAGCCACACCGGGGGAAGGTCAGTCTGCCTATTTTATGGAGTACACTAAGGGCAAATCAAAATGTTACTCGTGGCTCTCATTCGAATGTCTTCTCCATTTAGCAAAAGGGGTGTGAGAAGGAAGGTCAAAGTTCTTACGGCACAACCATTAGAAAGTGTCCTTGGTCTCTAATGAGTGTGCAGTAAGAACTTCAGCGTTCAGCGTTCAAAACATAAAACTCCCATTGAAAGGGCACCCGTACAGCCAGCCAAGGGAAGTTATGTGTTGTTGGAGGCTGATATAGTCTTCGTTTTAGGATCAAATAAAATAAAAAATGACAACTTTCAGCTGAATTTCTGATCTGAAGCACGCACACACATAAAATGTTATTTCTCTTCACTGCCTGCCCCAGCTCATGCTTGATGGCTGGTATTATTCATTTTGACTAGTTGTATCTCTGTAGTAACTACAGGGTAGTTGATCAATTGAGAAACCCTTAGAATAAGAGGGGTCAGCAGCCTCTCATTTGCCCAATCTCGAAGACAAAAACTGTGCAGAAACGTTGCCCTCCATCACCTGCTGATGGTGAGATTCCTAGCCTCCAGAGATTTCTCTGCCAGATTTAAGGATTGGCCTTTCAGTTACTTGCTTCAGAATAAGCACAAATGTACTTCTGTCAAGAGCTCTTCTATCACGCCTCCTTGAAACTGGCCAGTGCCTCAGACTGTCCTTGGATCCACTTTATTCATTTATATCCTGTTGGTTCAAGATAGTGCAACAGCACATTAAAACATACATAAAACAGAACATTAAAAACAACCGCAGTTTCACAGTGCCTCTCTACCAGAGACGCACAACCATTTTCTGGCATCCATCTTAATTGTCCTGATTTGCTGCATCTATACAGCCAATTGAAGGAACTTTGCCAGCCTCGTTTTTGCTATCCCATTTTGCATAAACAATGTGAAGTTTTCACCTTCTGTATTCTTTCACATTGGTTCAGGAGAGGGAAATGTGAGAAACAGCACTTTGCTGCAGCTCTATTTCAGGCCACCAAGAACCAGCCACATGTGGCAAGGCCTTGCCGCCAGTCAACTGAAGGTTGCATATTCCAGATAAGTTTGGACATGCTTCTAAGATTGATTGCTGGGGGTCAAGGAGCTAGGAAGACCTTATTTTGGTAAACAAGTTCCACTGGGGATTTATGATCTCATATTCTATCCAGGCAAAAGTTAAAAATATACATGAATAAAACCACCTGCCTTTAACTGAAACACTACTAAAACCAAAGATGGATACAAGGAAAAAATAATCCAAAGCAAAGGAGTGCTGAGGCAGCAAAGCAGAAAAATGGATAAAATAAGGGAAACCATTAGCAGATAAGTTATGGAATTGGGAAATAAACTCAACTCTCTTAACAATCTCACCTCAATGCCCCATCCTTATACTTTATTATGGAGGTTGTGGATATATTCATACCCTCCAACATTTCTCCGATGAATATAGGGACGCCCCATTTCATAATGATAATTTAACTATTTATACCCCACACACCTTACTGGGTTGCCCCAGCCATTCTTGGCAGCTTCCAACATATAAGAATAATAATAAAACATTAACATTTTTTTAAAAAAAATAAAACATATAAAAAAACTTCCCCATACAGGATTGCCTTCAGATGGCTCAGAGGTAGGATACCTCCCTCCAACATTTCTCCAATGAAAATAGGCACATCCTAAGGAAAAGTGGGACATTCTGGGATCAAATCAGAAACCAGGGTGGCTTCTCCAAATCAGGGACATCCCTGAAAAATGGGAACACTTGGAGGGTCTGGATACATCACAGTTTTACCTCTAACATTTTAGCCTTAAACTTTCTGTGGTCTTCTGGATGTGGGTAAAGGTAAAGGGACCCCTGACCATTATGTCCAGTTGTGGCCGACTCTGGGGTTGCAGCGCTCATCTCGCCAAGGGAGCCAGCGTACAGCTTCCGGGTCATGTGGCCAGTATGACTAAGCTGCTTCTGGCAAACCAGAGCAGCGCACGGAAACACCGTTTACCTTCCCGCCGGAGCGGTACCTATTTAGCTGCTTGCACTTTGACGTGCTTTCGAACTGCTAGGTTGGCAGGAGCTGGGACTAAGCAACGGGAGCTCACCCCGTCGCAGGGATTCAAACTGCTGACCTTCTGATCGGCAAGTTCTAGGCTCTGTGGTTTAACCCACAGCGCCACCCGTGTTTTAAATGTACCCCCCCATCAATTGGTTTTTATGTTGTTTGTTGGTTGCTTGGTTGGTTGCTTTGAGCTGCCTTGGGCAAGATAAAGTGATTGGTATTATTTATTAAATAATACTAATATTATGGGATGTACCCATCAGTAGGCTGCCCACACAGAGATAGCATGAGAGGCAAAAGGAGTGATGAAGAAAGGGAGGTCAAAGTAGCGCAGCCTATCAACAAAGCTTTTTTCGGCTGGAACTCACCAGAACTCAGTTCCAGCACATCTGAGGTGGGCGCCATTGCCATTATAAGAGAACAAGGGAGGCATTCATTATGAGTTCTGGCACCTCTTTTTCTAGAGAAATAGCACTGCCTATCAAGCACAATAGGAGTCACCAATAGAGAGCAGGCTGCATATATAATTTCTTGCAGAAGGCTGTACCTAGGAAAGGAGAAGGTCTTCCTTGGTATTTATTGAAAGGTTACTTTTTGTCACAACCACAGAGCAAAGAAGGAAAGGTGGACAGGAAGCTATAATTCCAACAGAGCTTTAAACACCCTGAAATGGAATATTTGCCTGAATATTAATCATTCACAAATGTATTAGATCAATACCACATAATAATAAAAAATCCTGGAATCAGGTATCTTCAGATTACAGCCATGAAATGAAACATTTTGCTGATTTTAATTGTAGGCAAGCAGCCAAGTCGGGGGAAAGATTGCTGGAGATGGGAAAACAGCCACATTGACACATTTGCGTACATACCTCTCTGCAAGTACCGTATTTTTTGCACCATAACACTCACTTTTTTCCTCCTAGAAAGTAAGGGGAAATGTCTGTGCGTGTTATGGAGGAAATGCCTACGGGTGGCATGCCTACGGATTTTCCTCCTCTAAAAACTATGTGCGTGTTATGGTCGGGTGAGTATTATAGAGTGAAAAATACGGTACTGTAATCTCACCAAAGGCGTAGTTCTCACTGAGGTGGAAATCTGTGTTTCGGCTGGAACACTTAACAGGAAATGGTTCTCATGTAACAGAATGCTACTACATACATAAATGCATATAATAAATATGTCAGTTTAAGACTGGAGTCAAGGTTCTCACACGTTGGCTCATGCTCCACAGTGCTAGGAAACTGGAAGCCAAGTCCTTAGCAGTGGTCCATGATCGGTAATGTGCAATTTAATAAACTGGGCTTGCCTACACCTTAGTTGCACACCCACAAATTTCCTTGGCCTTTTAAACCCATATCTCAATGGGGAGGATGGATGCCTGGGACCAAGTGACGACACCTCTCACTATCCTGGTCTTGTATTGCATTATGAAGCACTTGAGCCTTACTGTACTGCTAAAGGAATCCTCCTGTGAGCTGGGCAATGCTGGTTTGTTGCTTATACCTCTAGCCGGCATGATAGGTTGCACACTGGGAGATGGAGGTCTCCTTAGATGTAACAGTGGCCATTTTTCCTAGCGTTATTCTGCTTGATGGTGCAATTTGTAACATAAGGGGAAGGAGGGGAGTGCCTGCGTTGGCACAACTGTTGCACAATTGCCTTGTAGGGGAGTCATGCTGCACCTCAACTATCCGGCTATTGCTGCCCTGCAACCTTTCCATATGAAAGCCCCTGGATTTGAGAGAATTCTGGAGCACCCAAGTAAGTACTAAAATGTGGGTCTGAGACAGCACACTCTGTACTTCTCAGCCAGATCCCTCTCAGTTTACTCAGAAAGTAGCACCAGCTTCTGGCTCTCCAGCTCTCCCTGGAATCAGAGCAGTCTGTGCCTCTCTTATCAACTCCCATGGCCTGTAGCATGAACCAAACAACCTAGGCACATGGGTGATAACCAGAATCCTAAAGTTTGGCATTAACGTCAGACCCCAGCAGCCAAATTATATGACGTTTTATTGAGAACAAAAAAGGAAGAGGACAAATGGACAAAACAGATTGAAAATAAAAGGAGCTGACCAATGCTGACCTAGTTAGTTACAAACCTGTGTCTGGTCTCCTCATGAGTAACACAGCAAAGGTGGCCAGTTGCAGGTTTTTCTGATGGTCAGTGAAGATGGATCCTACGATGGAATGTAAAGGGCAAAAGGCAGCTCAGTTTTTAAGGACTTTCTCACCAACAATGGATTGAGTGACAGCTGGAGGTTTGAAATATCAAAGCACAGGTCACGTTTGGCCAGGTAGTGCAGGGGTAGGCAATCTAAGGCCCGAGGGCCAGATGCAGCCCAATCGCCTTCTCAATCTGGCCCACGGATGGTCAGGGAATCAGAGTGTTTTTACATGAGTAGACTGTGTCCTTTTATTTAAAATTCATCTCTGGGTTATTTGTGGGGCATAGGAATTCATTCATTCCCCCCCCCAAAAAAAATATAGTCTGGCCCACCACATGGTCTGAGGGACAGTGGACCGGCCCACGGCTGAAGAAGGTTGCTGACCCCTGAGGTAGTGTGATACTTGCTAAGAGTTGCAGAGACTGTAGACACCCCCTGGGGTAGGTGAAGATGGTTTTCGCTGATGTAAAACCCCATTGCATTTTTCTTCAACTTCCTGCTTGACAGAACCCATCCTGGGATTGTAGATTTAGGAAATAGGTGCCTGGGCGCTCTGGCAAAATGGAGGGAAAGAGAGCAAGGCTTTGCTTCACAACAACAATGAAAAATGTCGAAGCAACTTTTGAAAACATTTCACCTGCTTCACAGATTTTAAAAGAGGCAACAACAAAAGGCGTATCTTGGTAATGTGGCGGCAGGTCATGTACTGGTTTTGAGCAGGTTTTGGCAGCTTATTCATTTATTTTTCAGTGCATTTGTGTGCCAGTGCTTTTTCCTTCCTCTAAAAGCCACTTCCAGGGAAGATCAAGTTAAACAACTGAACTCGCAAATCTTAGCTCACACATCCTTTCTGTTGCAGAGAGGTGTTGGGAGTGTGTAATTTGAAGCAAAGATGTGTTATGGTGGAAGACAGTGCTTAATCTTATTGCTTCCTTGTCTATTTTATCCCCCTAAAGCATCTCAGGTTCCTAAACAACTCCAGATGTCTAGCACGGTGGAAATCTCAATAGTGTAGGTAATAAACGAGTATTTTTCACTTGTTTTGAATTTGGCACTGCAACATGACGGGCAAGGGTTTTCCTGACATCCAATCTTATTGTAGTCATTTGCAGATTGGTACAGTGGGAGACACTTTCTTGACCTCTCAGCCGTTGAGTTGGCTGGTGCTTCCTGGGAGGAGCAAGGCACTATCGAGGTCAGTGTGGTGCAAATGCATCTGCCAATCTGGTGCTCCTTCTGCACCAGCCACCACCCTCCTTCCTTCTCCTGGTAAGTAGCAGCAACTCACCTGTCAGGACATCAGGTCAGCACCTACATCCTACCACACCATCTGCCTTTGACCGTAGAGCTGTACAGAAGCCTCCTCTGAGATCAGCAGGCATAAGGAAGGTGCAGGTTGATAGAACAAGTCCCCGCTTCCACTGTTAGGGGGTGGGGAACTTCAGGTGTTGCTGAGCCACAACTTCCATCATCCCTTAACGGTAGTGATTCCTACATTGCAAAGGTTTGACTATATCAAACCATTGAGGTCCCTTCCAACTCTTACGATTCTATGACTCTAAGTCCAACAACTGGAGAGCAACAGATTTCTCACCCATGGGTTAAGTTAAGCTTCTGTATCTCAAGTTTATGGTCAAAGCTATATTGCAGGGCATTCTTCTTTACTGCCATTCCAGGGCAAGAATGATATCTATCAGTTGAGGAAAAGTCTGCCTGTTACAACAGAGATTATACTGCATACAGGAAATTGTGTGCTTATGTGATGATGACTGGCATACAGGTCGTCAACTCTATGTACATAAGAGGTACAATCACTGAGAATGTACCGCCACATACTGTGATCTATTGGATGAATGTTGTTTCCCACACAGAACTACCATCCCTGTATGCTTTTTGTAAAGCATGAGACATCTTGGTTTGGGCTTATCCATAAATGAAAGAGGCCCATACAGGCTGCCAGGCAAAAGTTAGCAAACAACGATTCACTCCTTTCAACTGGGAAGAAATCAGTTTCAACACAACAGTTCAAAAACTGAATAGTTATTTATTGTTCCAGAAGTACATTGCTCTTTTATACATATTTAATAAATGATACAGGATTTTACACATGTTCAGTATTTTACTTTATTTTTTAAGGACTTTTTCTCCATGCCCCTCCCTCGCCCCAAACACACATAAAATGTTCCTCTACAGGACTGCTTATCTTCTTCCTTTTTTAAAATGCTGCGTACAAAGAGGATAAAACAGGTTTGTTTTTGTTTTTTTTAAAAAAACCCAACGAAAATCAAAAATCAAAAATGTAATTGAGAACAGAAAGACAAAGGTGGGGGGAGAGAGAGAGAAAGAAAGAAAAACACCTTGGAGCATGCATCGATTCAGTCCAACATGCCATCGAGTGAGAGGAGGCAGCAACGGTCCCGTCTGCATTTCCACATCTGAAAGGCACCTGGCGTCTGGTTTATATTTATTTTGTACACTTTAAAACATGGTTTCTCCAGAAAGTGGGAGCCTCTCGCCTTGACACAGTGAGAAGTAGTGAACTGAAAGGAAACACCCGGCCTTTCTGCGAATTAAGCTTAGAGCCCTTCTGCAGCTTCCATCCTGTCTCCACAGTATTTATCACAGGATGATAAGAAAAGGCTGATTCCACTCCATGCAGGATGCAAGATCCGCTCGGCGGGGAGGGGGGGGCGGAACCGCCCAGTTGGTTTGCAAGAAGTGGAGGGTGATGGAGTGCCATTTCCTCAACTTTTAAAATAATAACAACAATAATAAAAAAGGAGTTTGCAATCTGCTACTCCGCAGAAACCCTGGCTCCTAGGCACCGGGGCGTTCTTTTTTAAAGCTACCAAAGAAAGAGAGGGCTTGTGAACCAATGTGGAACTCTGTGGTCTTCTGCTCTAGGCCTTTGACAAAGTCTCCAGACCAGGTGACTTCATGAAAGACACATCATTCACTCTGCTATGCAAACATCACATTTAATTATACCTGTCCTAATGCTTTTTCTGTAAAGAGTCATGGTTTTGAGTCAAGTACCCAATTTGATATATATTTAAACCAACCTTTGTGATTTGATTAATCCAGGTCACTACCAGATTCTGGGGTGGAAAGAGTAGGGGGAGACTTCGCTCCCTTAAGACTGAATATGAAAAATTCTCTCATGCAATATCACCATTTATATCTAGAAGTACATCCAGGGCAGTGGGACATGTTCAAGTTTAAGAATGTAGGAAGTCATTCAAAGTGTCAATTATCAAACGTTCAGGGCAAGGGTTATTCCGCTTGTGATATCGATAAAACTGATTATAGTGATGTAATCGTCCCATAAAGCAGAATGTCGGCTTCGTTTTCTTTTAAAGTAAAAAGCAGTTTCACATGAAGGTTACAAAAGAGACACACTAGGTCCAATCTAGAGTGCATGTTCATGTAGGGCCAATTGGATCAGCAGCCATAGTTTCATAAGATGGTGCTTTTTCCCCTTCTTCACTTTTTTTGATGCACTGTTATTATTTATTATTGGTATTTTGAAAGAGAAGTCTTTTAAAAAGCTGAGCAGGCTGCTGGTGCATCATCAAGAGGCAGACACTGCAAAGCCGGAAAAATATGCCCCCTATACATTCTGTTTATGAAATGCCGACTTTTTAATATATATTTTCATCCAGGAAGAAAGAACGTTTAAATGTGACGGTATTTGTCAAGCCCTTTGAAAAGACTTAACATCCCACAATGCCCGATCTTCTCGTTGAACACACTGACCCCTCCCCAGCCATGGTCCTTGTTCTGCTTTGAATGATTAAAAAGCCCTCCACCCCCGCAAGACCTCCCAGCTTCCACCAGCAATGCTTTAATTAAAGAGGCGAGAGCTATGAACCGTTTTGCCAAGTCTGCCAGGGTTCAGAGGACCTGGGCTGGTCAGTCTTTATCGCTGATTTGTCGGACAGGCAAGTGCACCTGCAAGGGGTCTCGAAGCCTCTTAAGATCCAATTCTGCCTGAAAATTAAGGGGGGAGAAAGCTATAAGAACCACATTTCGCCACAATGTGCTGAAATACACCCCTCCAGATGCTGCTGAATGACAAATCCCATCAGTCGCAGCCAGTTGTCAGGAATGATGGGTTCTGTCCCTCAGTAACATCTGGGGGGTTACAGGTTAACAACTCCTGCTGTAAGGTAATGTGATCTCTTTATTGTTGAGGTTATAACTCATAGAAATTTTATGAAAAATAAGTAGATGATACCATCTGAACCAACATCATTCAGCGCGGACACTGAGGTCTGGCTCCAAGGGCCTTCTGGCGGTTCCCTCACTGCGAGAAGTGAGGCTGCAGGGAACCAGGCAGAGGGCCTTCTCAGTGGTGGTGCCCGCTCTGCGGAACGCCCTCCCATCAGATTTCAAGGAAATAAACAACGTTCTGACTTTTAGAAGAAATCTGAAGGCAGCCCTGTTTAGGGAAGTTTTTAATGTTTGATGCTTTATCGTGTTTTTAATATTTGGTTGGGAACCGCCCAGAAACCTAGCCAGATGGTTTGATTAAATAATAATAATAATAATAATAATAATAATAATAATAATAATAATAATAATTATTATTATTATTATTATTATTACACAAGCACAATATTTATATGATTATTTACATATATCCAATTGAAATAAAAAATACCCAGCCCTAATTAAGTGCAATAATCCCCCTCCAAGTAGATTGAGCACTTAACCCCAAAGACTTAGCAATTTCAGTTGCAGCAATTGCGAAGTCAGTAACTTCCAAAGTGGCAGAAAAAATGGATTATCCCTCTCCTAGAGATCACACGCACCGCCCACCAGATAATGCTTATTTCCTGTATACAACGAACAACACTGCATTCTATAGAATCCAAGATTAATGTCAGGGGCAGAAAGAACAGCATTCATAAATGTAAGAAGGCTTGCCAAGTCTGTTTAAAAAAATGCTGGCAAGCCCGACCCTAATAGGGTCAAGGTATCAGATGTGCAGCCACGGTGTTAAGAGGAAGAGCCTTCAATTGGGCCAATTCTAAAGTTTGTTGGAATTATAGACCATGGTAGAGGTTGTTTTACTGACTAGACTAGGGAAATGATGGATACCTGGCAACTCTAAAAATCAGATACAATCCTAGTGCCAGCCCCTGACTATTTCCTCATCCCTACTCTTGTTCTCTTCTTCTATAAACATCAGTGAGCCACCCAAGGGAGTCCCACAAACTCACCATCTGCAGGTAATTTGTACAGCCATAAACCATGGATAGATTAGGTCATATTCCATGGGCACCTCACATGGCCATTAGTCACTCAGCTATCACATGACATTGAGGCACATGTTGGATTCTCAGCTGAGGCATGCCAGCTACATGAAACTGCCTCCAACAGTAGGCAAAAGGTTTAAGGTTTGGTAGCAACTACTGATAATCATCCACCGGGAAGAAGAGAGATTTGATGTGTGCAATCATTTAACGTGGCACCCAACAGACATTTACTCTTTTAGCCCCTGCAAGACAACAATTAGGACTTCCATTTCCCCACCTGCACTGTTGCAGGTTCAAATAAGCCATTTAAACTAGGGCAGGATACACCTAACCAGCACTTTCAGCAGAAGCCTTGAGACCAAAGACTTCCACTTCTACAGCAGGGATTTCCCCCCTTTCCGCCCTCTGCAGCCTCTTAATTTGGCTTGGGGAAGGGTTGGGAGAACCCTCAGAACGGTGTGGGGTGGTGGAGAGGGCAGACTGGAAGAGCACAATGTTGGATTCCACCTTTAGTATCTATGCCAGAATTATTAACACCTGCCATAATACGCAGCGCTTCATAATACATGGTGATAAGAGAATGTGGGAAAGTGCCTCACTCAGTTACCAAGATCCAACACTGGGATGGGATGGGAGGGTATCTTCCCACCCCACCCCCGTTAGTTGAAATTACTTTCATTACCTGAGCAATAGCATCCTTGAGTTGATTGTATTTTTCTAGATCAAAACGCGTCTTTCTGGCTCCTTTATGGAAAAATAATAAGTACTGCCTGTCTCTGGCATCTGGGTATACATACTCCTGTGCAATCAAAGATTGAATAAAAAAGAAAAAAGGAAGGCATTAATATATGAGGGTTGGGAAGAAAGGGGATAAAACTGTTGATTAATATTAATACTTGCATTGGCTAAATATAGGAAGTGGGCAATAAATGCATAACAGAATATTGACGCTTTTCTACAGCCATGAACTCAAGTCTGGTTATCAGCTAAAGAGTGATAAGCTGTGAAGTCTTTTTGGCCTATCACCCAGTTATCATTTTACATATTGCTAGATTCAGGTGAAGGAGTTAAGCTATGGCAAGGGGTTTGTTTTGTTTTGTTGTTGTTTTTTTTAACTTTTTGCCTCTTCTGGGATGTAGTAGCATGCAAGTTTTGACACCTTTGCTACTCTGAAAACGACAACTGTGCAGTGGTTCATCAGAGCAACAGAAGTAAACATATCTTTGGTTTATGGAGGAATTTGCTCATCTCAGCTAATGCTCAGTGAGTTATGTCTGTTGCTATATCTGTTATAAATTGAATGTTATACAGTGGAACCCTGGTTGTCAAATGTAATCCGTTCTGGAAGACCGTTTGACTTCCAAAACGTTCAACAACCGAGGTGCAAAGGGTTGTTGGCAAAGTCTATGGTGAAAACTGAGAAACGCACCTCAGAAGCCACTCGACTTCAGAGGTGCGTTCGAAAACGGAAGCAATTACTTCCGGATTTTCAGTGTTTGGCTTCTGAAATGTTCAGCTTCCAAGATGCTCCAAAACCGAGGTTCCACTGTATCTGTTATGTTCACACACACACACCTCATCGCTTAATGTTGCATATTTTTTGCCACATTATGATGGTATATGGATAAACCAGTCAAAGATTCAGAAGTACACAGGGTAGGCACCCTTGTTTTCAAGAAAAGAACAGCACAGATGAGGAAAAGTCATATTTATGAGAATGGGGTTTTCTGGACACCTGCTTATAAAGTGGAATGAAACCAAAAGCAAGCCTCACCTGACGCGTTACTACGAAGTATGCGTACATTGCCATGGCGCTGCCATATGTGATGAAGTAGGTCACTGGCTCCATAATGTCCCAAGAGTATTCCCACCAAGTGAGCCGGGCCAGAATTCCAAACTGCGTGGCCATGTAAGCTAGCCCACCCCAGAGCACCCAGGTGGTCCTCTTCTCTGCTTTCCGGCGGATTTCCATCCTAACCTGCAGGACAAAAACGTTCAGAACTACGTTGAGCTGTTGCTTCTCAACGAAGGTTAAATATGGAAATAAGCACATACAGTAGGATTGGTGTTTTCAATGCTGATATTATAACAATCCTTAAACAGAATGCTGTTTAACTTTGAAATCAATAAAATGTGTGTGTGTGTGTGTGTGTGTGAGAGAGAGAGAGAGAGAGAGAGAGAGAGAGAGAGAGAGAGAGAGAGAGAGAGAGAGAGAACATGTTTACAGTCGACTGAGTGGCTGACATTTCAAGTTCAAAATAACTGAGCTTCCATTCCTATTGTGAAACATTTCTTTCTGTTGACTACCAACCCCCTGCTGCATCCCTTTTCGTTTTGTTTACTATTTAAGACCATCATATAAGCTCTGTCTCGATATATAGATATAGAATGGGGGGAACCAGAAAAACATGTAATCATATATGTAAATTATACACATGCAAAGAAGGGTGCAAGGTGGGAGAGAAGCTGTCGTTGACCTGATTCATGCAACACGGTAAACCAAACTACAGTCATACCTTGGTAGTCAAACACCTTAGTTGTCGAACAAATTGGCTCCCTAACATCACAAACCCGGAAGTGAGTGTTCCGGTCTGCGCATGTTTTTTGGAAGCTGAAAGTCCGACGTGGCTTATGCAGCTTCCGATTGGCTGCAGGAAGTTCCTGCAGCCAATCTGAAGCTGCACCTTGGTTTTCGAACCTTTTTGGGAGTCGAACAGACTCCCGGGACAGATTAAATTTGAGAACCAAAGTATGATGGTATAGCTTACAAGGACTGCCCATAGGTATGCCTTAGTGTGTTGTCCAAGCTGGGACTTGTGGTTCAGCTTTCTCCTCACTAACCTAGAGTATAGCCAATAACAAACCTTGGTTACAGCTAATGGATAGCAAGCTGAGCTACCTCCTCATGGGGCCTTGGTGTTTTACATTCTGAAGGTAGCCTTGGTGTTAAGGCATAGGCTATACATGTTAAAGAGCAAGCATGATGGACAAACTAATGTGACAGCAACTGAGCTGATCCACTTACTTTCTTGGTGGTTTGTGATGGTGGAGCTTGAAAAATGACCCCACACAGTTTCAGAGTAATTTATTACAGGGGAGTACCAAAGGGCTGCAGTTTAGAGTTATCTCAACTTCATAGCACCACCAAAGGAATCGCTCTATGTAAACAAAGTCTGGGGGACAGGACCCAGGTGACTGCTGTGACATGTGCAATATATGCATAGCATGTTTCCATTGGCAAGGATCTTTATGTTTAAATCTGAACTGCATTGTGGATTTACCCTGAAATGCTTAATATTAGTGCCAAAAACTCATTTCGCAGATGAAAAATAACTCACTTGGAACCCATTTAATATTTCCGTGCTCTGACAAAGATCAGAAAGAATTGCATAAAGTAGGTTTCCCTTTAGGCTACAAATTCAACTAGCAACACAAAGCTATTAAGCTCTACTTTTTCAGCTACATTTATTGCTAGCTTACAATGCAATTTGTGCTATGCCATCGACTGAGCCACTCATCAAAGCAGCTTAGGGTGTCACTCAATGAAGAGAGGTTCTCACCTTCTCCAGGGGCGCTAGTTGCTGCTTGAGGTCTTCTAGCCGTCTAACGAGCTCCTTCTCCTTATTCAGCTGGTGTTCCTCGATACACAGTGTGGTATATAGCTGCTGAACCAATGTCTTCACATCATTCAGCGTGGTTGCATCTTCGTGGCTTAAGAGGTCTAAAGAAGCAAACAGGACTTTTTAACGTTCTGTTTTTCACAGTGGTTATGCCTCTAACAGCTTATTAGAACAGAAATGAAAAACTGCTCTCACTGCACTGACATTTACAGAACCAAATAAAATAAGAAAATGATACCCTGCTTCAAACAAAGGCTCAGCGGAGACTAATGCTTAAAGATACACACCAAATATGAATAACCATGTTCTTTTATGCTCGTTAATTCCGAACACTGGAATTAGGACTTTGCTTGTAATTGTGTGTTTGTTTATGTGTGTTGTGTGTGTGTAATCGAAAAAATATACTGGATCATTTTTCATCATCAGCAATAAGAGGAAGAGAAAGGTCTAGGGCTACTGATGAAAAATTAGCATAACTTTTGAAGCCATGTAAAAAACTATCCCTCCTGACCTTACCTTCCCAGGAAAAGCTGGGGGAAATGGAAATATATGCCATGTTTTTATTGAATATATTGAATTTATTAAATAGTTTTTTCTGCTTAAACGATATAAAATGCATCATTTGTAATTTAGCACATAAAACCGTACTATTTGGCATATTCCTGAAGTTTACAAAGCATTCTATGCAGATTCAGTCAGAACCCACTCTGCTTAAGTTCCACGCAGGTTTGCATCTATAAACATATAAATATATAAGGCTGCAATCCTATACCCACTCACTAGGCAGAAACCACTGAACTCACTGGTAATTACTTCAGAGTAAGGATGTATAGGACTGCACTGTTAGTTTTGTACGAGCTAATATGAATGTATATGTCTACACAATACACAGAAATTATTGCTCAAATGTTGCAGATTCTCTTCCATAAAAATCTTCATGCTGCACATTTTGAGTGAATAGAAACTCGTATTAAAAAGTAGCTCGCTCCTTCCAAAAGAGAAAATGTTTGAGAGCAAGTTTTTCCAAGATCCCCCAAAGTCTTTGGAAAAACTGGAAGGGGAGGTGTCACTGGGAAGTGGGGGGACGGACCCCTGAATTTTTTCAATGGTTTTCTGGACCTTTACATCTCTACCAAGTACTTCACTTTAATATTTCAAAGTCTAATTTTACTATAAGGCCATGACCTCACACTGTGTTCTCCTCTGCTTCCCTAAGGTAACCTGCATCTCCCACTGATACAAACAACTGGGTTCCAGTAACAAGGGTGCACAATGGTTTTGAAGAAGAGCCTAGGAACGTCTCCACCCCCATTGTGCTGCCCGGACACTGAGGCCCTGCGCTAATGGCCTTCTGGCGGTTCCCTCACTGCGACAAGCCAAGTTACAGGGAACCGGGCAGAGGGCCTTCTCGGTAGTGGCACCTGCCCTGTGGAACGCCCTCCCACCAGATGTCAAAGAGAACAACAACTACCAGACTTTTAGAAGACATCTGAAGGCAGCCCTGTTTAGGGAAGCTTTTAATGTTTAATAGACTATTGTATTTTAATATTCTGTTGGAAGCCGCCCAGAGTGGCTGGGGAAACCCAGCCAGATGGGCAGGGTATAAATAATAAATTATTATCATATTATTACTACTAGGGGAAATGAAAATGTAATAGGCCAAATGGAGGCGCCAGAATTTAGTACTCAATGTTTATTAATATCAGAGACTGTTTGGTCTAAATCGGGTCTTCCTCACAGAGGGCACGTGTTGCGGTGAGATCAACGTGACTGACCCAAGGTTGTGGGTGGGATCGTTTGGATAGCCACAACACCTGATTGGTGGTCCCTCATTGCTGGGTTCAGTTTGGCCAATGGGAAAGAAGCTGGTTTGAGGGACCTATTTATACCCATGCACGTGTCGCAGAGTTTCCTCTTTTCGCTCGTGCATCGGAACACCTGCTCACCTCTCCCTATATTTAGGGTTTTTTTCAGCAACTGACCTTGCTATGTTGTGTGTCGTCTGTCATTGGGACAGGGGCACAGTAGGAATTCCCCCACTTGACTGATTGGCCATGGCCATTTGGGTTTTGCCTGCTGCATAGCAAACCGTCACAACTTGTAAGGTTGTGGATAGGCACTGGTTCAAGGTGGATAGGAATGCGGAGCTGTGCCGATCCCTATGTGAAGGGTATTCCATTAAAGGAATCCAAGGACTCAGATTGGTTTGGTCAACCCCCGATAGGGGGTTGTGCCCATGCCTGTGTCCCGGGGAGCATCTGGGGAGTGGACAGAGTCTGCTCCCAGGCTCTTGACCTTCCCCAGGTGTTTACCCTTGGCTGTCCTATGATGCACCCTGGGTCAGCGCTACCTACCGTGGGCGTAGGGAGCTAGTTGAAACAGAGCCTATCCAACCACTCACTTATCTGTAATCAATAAAGTTGTGGCCTAAATTCTGCCAAAAACCAAAACAAAAATTTGAGTCAAATGTGTCTTTATTTATTGGCGAGGTCTTGGGATCTGAACACGCAAATCAATTTAAGGAAGCTATAGTGAACTGGTACTTCATGCACAAATTAATTAGGATAATCAAGTCTGAGAGGGCAACAAAATCAACACTTATCTGATATTTCATATTGCATAGCGGCCTACTGTAACAACATTCTTTCAATATTACTGTTTACAAGTTTGTACATTTATCAAACGGTTAATGTTAATGTTGTTAAGGATAATGAAAACACCTTTGCTGAGTTTCTACCTAACAATTAGATATTGTAAATTTTGTCAAGACAACGCAAACTAAAATATATAGAACCTTGCAAGCAGTAAATTTCAGCACACAGTCTTCAGGTTTAGCTTGCCTTTGTTAATTCTCAGTGAATCTACAAAACAAGCCAAGTTTGACAGACATCAGTTCAGCAGAGATGGAGGCAGCACAACATTTGAACCACAGCAATACCTGCAAGCTCTAATCTTCTCTGTCAGTACACACAAAAAGTATAAATACAAGGGTTTTATTAACTACAATGTGTGTTTATATTAATATGCTTCAATCTAACCAAGAAGCATGTCAAACTAATTTGACACGTGAGGGGAGAGACTTCATTAGGCAAGGTCTTCTTCCACCTTGCCTTGCCTTGCCCCACCCTCCAGTCTCTGCTTCTCAATTTGTATTGTATTATTTTACGCACTGTGGCTTGCCGCTGTTTTATTGATTGTAGTTTAGAAATTATTTATTGTAATTGTTAAGAGTAGGTTTCTGTTTAATTTTTATATGTTGATATTTATTATTATTTTATACTATTCTAACGGGACGCAGGTGGCGCTGTGGGTTAAACCACAGAGCCTAGGACTTGCTGATCAGAAGGTTGGTGGTTCGAATACCTGTGACGGAATGAGCTCCCGTTGCTCGGTCCCTGCTCCTGCCAACCTAGCAGTTTGAAAGCACGTCAAAGTGCAAGTAGATAAATAGGCGGGAAGGTAAACGGCATTTTTCGTGCGCTGCTCTGGTTCGCCAGAAGCGGCTTAGTCATGCTGGCCACATGACCCGGAAGCTGTACGCCGGCTCCCTTAGCCAATAAAGCAAGATGAGCACTGCAACCCCAGAGTCAGTCATGACTGGACCTAATAGTCAGGGGTCCCTTTACCTTTATACTATTCTAATGATTGCTAGATGTTACTTTATTTGATGTAGGTTGCTTATTTTAAAGTTATGTTTTATTATCACATTTTTGCATTGCATTAGATTGTTATAAGGTGTACATTCTTTGTTTCTTCAGCTTGTAAACCACCTTGGGTATTGTAAGATAGAAAGATGGTATACAAATCAAAAGTGATGATGATAAACCATGCACAAGTGAAAAGTGATGGAACTGGTACAGAATCGGGTAGTAGTACACTTCTTAAGAAACAGATCTGATGTTCAGGTTTACAGGCCTAAAACTACTGCTGTTCCTACAATATTTAGCACCATGAAGAAATTGCTTCTCTATGTTCTGAGAAAGTTTTTATGTCTGGGTTTAAATAAAACTAAATTCCAGCTTATGCCTCCTACATTAGAAACGCAGTCACAGTTACATATTAATGTTCTAAAAATGGGTACTTTTTATACCTAAAGAGAAGTTCCTCCATGACAGAACATGTGAAAGACTAAATCAGTCTTCCTTGACCTGGGGCCTTCCAGATGTTTTGAACTAAAACTCACTATCCCTTCCTATTGGCCATGCTATATTTGGAGGGCAGGAGGTTGGGGAAGGCTGGAAGATTCAAAGGGCCCTCACAGTCCACACAACATTTTATTAAAGGTCTTATTGTTCCCTGAAATTGAACCAAGACCTCTTTGGTCTCATCAGTATTTTGCAACAGCTTCTCTTTTCAGAAGTATGATGAACCTTTCGCTCCTTATTATTACACAGGACCTCCCCTGTTATTTGTGGGCACAGCCATGCAATCATTTTTTTGGTGACATTCCATTTTTAAGAATTTCACAGATAAGTTCCAGCAAACAGCAAAACCAAAATCTCAGAAGTGCTTGACATTGTGAAGAGCACTTGGCTTAAACTCCTAGGCCAAATCAAGACCCAGGATTTCAGCAGATGGTAGGTGAAGTTGCCAGTTAATCGTTTTTGCTGCCTTTTTAAATATTCAAAGTCACAGTTGCCACATGGCTGATAGCATAGTTTTATTAATATTCCTGGTTTTTGCTCTAGTGATGTGCTGCATTTTGGAACCGAAAATTCACCACTACTTTTGTTCCACAGCAGAGAGGAATTACAGTTCACACAAACTGAGAAGTGTTGGTGCTTCTACTGATTAGCATCACTCTCTCTATCTCCCCATGTTCTATTACACACCATTCTTGAGGTTCCCCTGACCTTCAGGAGCAGCTTCTCAGGATGTGCTGGGGGACTGCAGTGGGGAGGTAGGAAGAGATGGAAAAACCCTGTTCCATTAGCAGAATACTGCTTGCTGTTCTTTGAACTGAAGTTCGTGTGTGTTGCGTTGGCACTTCCCAAAGAATCCTTAGTAGACTAACAAGCTGCCTTATACAGTGGAACCTCGGTTTTCGAACGTAATCTGTTCCGGAAGACTGTTCAACTTCCGAAACGTTCGAAAACTGAAAGCAGAAGCTTCAGTACAATAGGGAAACTCAAAATGGAAGCCGGGCGGCACATTCGGCTTCTGAAAATTGTTCAAAAACTGAAGCAGTTACTTTCGGGTTTTCTGCATTCAAAAGCCGAAATGTTCAACTTCTGAAACGCTCAAAAACCGAGGTTCCGTGGTAGTAACAACAATGTGTACACCTGGAAGTCAAGTGATCAATACACCTGCCATACATTCAGTGATCTATATGGGGTGTCCCGTCCCCCCAGCATACTTTATCCTAGAGGAATCTCTTATAAGAGAGGACATTAATTTGCCACCTGGATCGTGGATTTTCTCTACCAGATTGTCTGTCATTTCTTTAAGTTGAAGTCCTTTTTATAGAAACTGAGATTTTTAAAAAATTAAGGATGAGAAGTATGAATGAGAGGAGGCCATAAGAATGGATGTGTGTAGCGGAGGGGTGGGGGTGGCAGAGACGTGACTGGAGACTTGGGGGGGGTGGAGCAAAGAACTAGGCAAGTCACAATAGTTCTGCCTTAGAGATTCTGGAGAAGCTGTTGGAATGTTTTCACAGTTATCTTCACATCCTGACGGTCAGGGAAAGAATGATCTGCTCAGAATTCTGAATGCATAAGTTTGTGGAAGATGAACCATCAACTAGTCTTTTTCAGTATGGATGAAATGATCTTTTTAAAAATTGCTAGATGGAGGATTTCCCCAAAAATAACTTCTGGAAATACATCCCAACTGCATGAAGTCGTTACCTCTCTTTGGTGGACGAACATGGTAAGTCAAGTCATTAATTACTAGTTTGAAATCATCCAGGAGTAGGAGATCTATGCCTGTTGAAGAGGCAACACGTGTCCCATCTGAAAGGGGAAAGAGGGAAAAGATTTTATTAAGAACTATCCAGAAATTAATATCAATGTACTGCATTCTAGTGCAAAACAGTGTAGAATACTTTGTAAATATATATATATATTAAATTCACAACACATTTCCAGGAGTACAAACCACAGCTTCAAATTTGTAAAACGAAAGCTTCCCAAAATATGAGGTGTCCTTGATATGTGTGAATTGCAATGGCAGGCCTATGTCTCAGAATGTTCCCAAAATGGTTTGAAGTGGGGTAGGATTTAAGCTGGAGTAGCAGCAATTTGGGATGTTGAACCCCACTCTCTGCCTAAGTCTTTGTCACAACCAGTATTCTAGCACACAGGTTAACACCATCCTTATGTAGAGCTAGCCCATTTGTTTGTTATCCGCTTGGTAAACTATAGTTTGTGGCAAAACTATAGTTTCCTGCATTGCATCTCTCCTTTTTCCAATAATCAAAGAAGATAGAACCTAGAACCTAGAACCAAACTCTACAGGCCTAATAGTAGGCAGCACAGAATTAAATACTTACGTTCTAACTACCTCATCTAGAAAGCAGTTTATATCACAAGACCTGCTACTCCAAAGAAGAAGAAGAAGAGTTTGGATTTGATATCCCGCCTTTCACTCCCTTTAAGGAGTCTCAAAGCGGCTAACATTCTCCTTTCCCTTCCTCCCCCACAACAAACACTCTGTGAGGTGAGTGGGGCTGAGAGACTTCAAAGAAGTGTGACTGGCCCAAGGTCACCCAGCAGCTGCATGTGGAGGAACAGGGAATCAAACCCAGTTCACCAGATTACGAGTCTACCGCTCTTAACCACTACACCACACTGGCCAGTACCGTAGTTAATTGTAGCCACAAGAAACCAAGTACAGTGGTACCTCGGGTTACATATGCTTCAGGTTACATACGCTTCAGGTTACACACTCCATTAACCCAGAAATAGTGCTTCAGGTTAAGAACTTTGCTTCAGCATAAGAACAGAAATCGGGCTCCGGCGGCGTGGCGGCAGCAGGAGGCCCCATTATCTAAAGTGGTGCTTCAGGTTAAGAACAGTTTCAGGTTAAGAACGGACCTCTGGAACAAAGTAAGTACTTAACCCGAGGTACCACTGTATCCTTTTTATTAAATGAGCTTATACATTATGAATCTTAGGTATGCCTAAGAAAACATCAAAGAGCCGACATTTTCTAGAGTGGGGATTATCCTCACCCCCACCCTCAACATAACAGTTTTACAAGACATGTGAAATACTGCTAATATGATATAACATCCATATCAGTTTTACAAGCAGTTTTGATGAAAATGCCTTAACAAACTAAAGGAACTGTAAGCACAGAAAACAAGTGCAGAATCTAACATTGTATTGTAGGTGTTCATCCAATTGCTTCAGTAATGCTGAGTGGTACCTGGTGAGTAAATGGCAACCCGGTCGATTCCCCGGTCTTCTGCTTGTAGTTGCCGTAAGAATACCCCAACAGAATCCGATATAGGCTTAAGTGTAAACTGGCACCGCTCACGCCGGGATGGAAGATTCACAGATATTACAGGTAACCCGTTTTGATAAACCACTGTAACGTCTGGGGCAGGGAAGCAGACATTCAAAACAGATTACTTCAAGTATATCATGTAATTTAAAATAAACACTATTACTAAATTCATAAAGCAGAGGTTCCAGCAGCTGGTTCTAGGACTCATTTGGGGGAACTTAAAAGTTTGTGTGCAACAGCAATGCCATTCTCAAAAGCAAAAAATAAAATGCCACATAGACTTTCCGATCTACAGAAAACAACACCAGTAACAAGTATCTGTCTTGTTATTCAATGGCCCATGTAAGATGCTTCAATATTTGGGCAAATAATTTTTAATTCTCTTTAAAAAAATACCAACACAAAAGACACCCAACAACAATAATAAACATTCATCTATAACTTGGTCTTTGGCTGATTAAACCATCTATGGTCTTTTAAATGTGTTTGTAGGAGAGGGGTTATTGGTTGTTGCTGCTATTATGGTATTTTGTGTCTTCATTTTGTATTTTTATGCTGTAAACTGCCCTGTGATCTTCAGACGAAGGGTGGTGCATAAATTTAATAAATAACAATAACATTCAGTGCCGGGAGCTTTCCGCCATCTAAGTGAAGAAATGATTCTTTTTGCATTTTAAAAAATCTCTCTATTGAAAATACCATGTTAGTAATGAAATTATAGGGACTTGGGTAGCGCTGTGGGTTAAACCACAGAGCCTAGGACTTGCCAATCAGAAGGTCGGCAGTTCAAATCCCCACAAAGGGGTGAGCTCCCGTTGCTCGGTCCCAGCTCCTGCCAACCTAGCAGTTCGAAAGCACATCAAAGTGCAAGTAGATAAATACCGTATTTTTTGCACCATAACACTCACTTTTTTCCTCCTAAAAAGTAAGGGGAAATGTATGTGCGTGTTATGGAGGGAATGCCTACGGGTGGCATGCCTACAGATTTTCCTCCTCTAAAAAATACGTGCGTGTTATGGTCGGGTGCGTATTATAGAGCGAAAAATACGGTAGGTACCGCTCCGGCGGGAAGGTAAACGGCGTTTCCGTGCGCTGCTCTGGTTCACCAGAAGCGGCTTAGTCATGCTGGCCACATGACCCGGAAGCTGTACGCCGGCTCCCTCAGCCAATAAAGCAAGATGAGCCCCGCAACCCCAGAGTTGGCCACGACTGGACCTAATGGACAGGGGTCCCTTTACTTTAATGAAATTATAGAAATCTCACAATTCATTCTTAATGGCCGATTTTTTCTTGAACTCAGTTTTAACATGGTACTATTGGAAATAGCTTAATGTATCCCCAAGGTTTTGAAATACTTTTCTCTTTGGTTAGCATTTTAAACTCCCTCCCTCTCCCTCTCTCTGTAGTTTAAAAATGCGAGTTCACTACTAAGTAGAAAATCATTTCAAAAAAATTAGCATACTTAAAATAAGTACAGAACAGTTCTGACTGCTGATCTGGTTCAACTATTTTTTGGTGGGGTAACAGCCATGTTTCAAGTGCCCAAGTGGACAGTGGGCAGGACACTTCAGGTTTCCCATCAGTATGACAGGTACACATTCTGTGACACTAGATAAAAACAAGGGGAAATATAAACTCAATACACACAGCATCTAGCTGACTCTATCTTACAACAGCTCTAATAATTCAGTAACATTTTAACAATGGGGCGATGCCAGAGGTTTGACTACATAATTCAGAGGCTACAGCTTCTGTTGGAGGTCTGTGAAGGGAGAGGGCGAAGGTGTTTTGTTTTTAAAAGAATTGTTCTGGCTAGCTGAAAACCTCACTGGCTTTTTGCCGTGCACAATGTTTCTGTAGACTCTACATTGACCTCAGAACTCCTTTGCAACATTCCCAGGACCAGATGTCCCTCAGCCAGAGAGTTGGGAGAGGCCATTTTGAGCAACTACAGCCTCAACTCCTCTTACGCAAATACAGCTAAGGAAACTGGGGCAACAGCCGCCATGAATGTCTTTAGTCCGGAATTTACACATTTTTGGAGAGGACACGAACCCACAGCAAAGAAAACCAAAGCCTGTCACTTTAAGACCACATATGCATACTAGCCATATTGGTTTCAAACTCAAACTAAGATGCAGGAAACGCTAAAGCTCTTATAAGTATCAGTTGTGAAAGGTACCGTACATATGCAAAGCAAAGAAGAAAAATGAATTTAAAAAAGGAAAATGGAAGTGATATGTTTCAAGTTGGTTTTTGAAGCAAAAGTCCAAATGCAGCTACGCATCATTCTGAATCTCTGCAAGAAGAATTCTGACTGACCTTCAAGGCATGGAGTTGACCTTGAAAAGGTAGCCCTAAACAAGGCTGGTAAAGTGACATGAAGTCACAAAGAACAAAACAAACAATGGGAAAAGATCCTCCTCTAATTTGAGAATGGGCAAAAAGAGAAAAAGGTAAGTGGCAAAGAAAATCACGTACCACTGCCTTCTTGCAACAAAGCAGAGTAGGTAAAGGTATTTATTTTAACCAGCAAACCATTTCATCAAATTTTGAAGTGCATCTGCCTACAAGTGAACCTCATTTGCCACAATTTCTATGGGGGGGGGGGAATACTGAGGCACACCCTTGATTTTAAAAAATACCAATACAGACACACAATCTTTGAGCATTGGGGTAGGAATCTTGTCTTGAACAAATTTATTTATTGTACTCACCATCAGAGGGCACTACAGTACTGCAATAGACTACTCTCATGGTCTGCCAAGGAGGAAGCCTTTGGTGTGCCTAGGAAAGGAAAACAGGAAGGAAATATTTATTAAGAAAAACAGCAAGTGCTAGGTTATTTCAGATGACCCATGCCAGGACACCAATCTAGCAACATCCTACTGTAGGGAAGACAATGAACTGGTAGAACCTTTCAGGAGATATACTTCTTGTTGCCATCTGTCATTCAGTATGGATACAGTTCACGAGCCAATTCCCATACCTTACAATTTTTTGCTCATCTGAATTTAAAGCCAGGGGGTGGAGGGAGAGAATGGAATTCTTTGCAAGTCACAAAATCTTTAAAAAGTACTATAAGCAGGGGGGGGTTTTTCAGCCGGAACTTAGTTCCAGCACCTCTCAGGTGGGCGCCATTTCCATTCTAAGAGAACAAGGGAGGTGTTCATGGTGAGTTCTGGCACCCCCTTTTCTAGAAAAATAGCCCTGATAGGAATTAATTTCCATTTTAAGTCAAGGGCGTGAGTGTGCTAACAGGCTGCAAAAAGATTCAAAATGCAAAACATTATCTAAGAAAGAAGCACAGCAATAAGAGTGAATCGCCAGCACCCAGAATCAAAGTGATACCGGTACATCTTTTAGGAAACCCAGCAGAAACAACTAAAAACATTTTGGTACATTTTATACAAGCAAACGGGCAGAAGCAGAGACAGAGGAAAATGTTTGCAGGCTGAAAGACTAACTACCTTAGGGAATGCTTAAGCAGGACTCCTTAGAAATATTGGTTAATCCACACCAATTGCACATTTCTGTCTTGAACTGCTTATTCAAACAACCGCATACAACAACAGAATTCACATACAATTCCACGTAAAACCTGCTGCATCTGTTTCACACTTAACTTATTTAATTAGGAAATCTGAATTTCATTCTGATGGAGCCATAATGGCACAATTACTGAATATTCCCACAAATGGCGGTTAATAAATTAATTTTAAAATCTTTTTATGGTCATGGCCATCTACTTACTGCAAAATGCATGGACAATATTGCTAAACCCTGACCTTCAGCCATTGCAATCTAAATCTTCATATAAAATTTTAAAAGCCTAACTATTCTATGAAGCTTACAGCTGCACTTTTATCTTAAACTTCTCCATGCAGCAGCAAGGCTCCTTTTGAAAAGTGCTTACTTGCAAATAAGGATATTTAGGACTACGGCTTTTAAATTTCTAAATTAAATTATTAATAGAAGCCATTAGTTTTCAGGAGCTTCGCAGTGTGTTAAGCCCATACCTATAGCACCTCTAACGTGTTGTTCAGTGTGAAAAAGAAAAGGTGACTTGGAATATGGTAGCTGATGTTTACCTTGAAACAGTACATTGTCAAATATCTGTGATAAGTTCTTCTCTCTGAAGTAAGGGCATGCAATAGATGGGGCTACTTCCACAACTGCGGGTAAGGGAATGCAGTTTTCCTAATCTCAGAAAGAGCCTTGCAATCTTGAATAGACCACTCGGATGAGCAGCTTGCTACAGAGGGGACTGCAGCAACATCTGCACTGACTCAGCCTGGAGCTCCTTAAGAGAAAAGGATGGCTCATTACTTGAGTTGCCAGCGAACATCCTCTTGTTGCTCTGCATTAAGGTAGGAATCAATTTATTCAGAGGACACCAACTAGCTACTTGGATAGAACAATTTCCCTCTTCCATTTCCTAAGTACAATGCTGTATATAGAGGAGATTGCTCCAATATGCTGTAATTACCATGCTACCACACATCAAATGGCTTCACTGAACTACCCAAACTGACACATTTCCTGTACTCAAAATAAAAAAAATCCTTCCCGTAGCACCTTAAAGACCAACTAAGTTAGTTCTTGGTATGAGTTTTCGTACGTTAACTTTTCTTCTGCCATGCTATGGCTGCCTCATACATTTTAGAATGGATGGTAGTGGGGGTGGTTCTATTTTGCACTGCATTGCTGTACTTTCCAGCGCTGGTTTTTCTAAATCTTTTTTATTAATGGACCACTGCCACCAACACCAGCATCAGCATACCTGCAGATATACAGGTTGGCAAACATGTAGATATTTCCTTCAATAAGTTCGCTATTATTGCTGGGTAGGGGACATAGGAAGCTACCTTATACTGAGCCAGACCATTGACCTGTCTAGCAGAGTAATGTGTCTTCACTGATTGACAGTAGTTCTCAGGGTCTCTGAAAGGGCACATTCCCAGCCCTTCCTGGAGATGCTGGGGACTGAATCAGGCCCCTTCGGGGTGCTCTACCACTGAGTAATGGCCCTGCCCCCCAAACAGTTGGTTGGTACTCATTGCTGCGTCTCCAATCCCTCAAGGCACAACCAACTGTTTGCTGTTGGAATGAGTGGAACCGTAGATACTCTTTCATACGTGATGGTTGGTTTGTTAACAATTGGCTTCCTGCACTGCGTAGGAGACATCCCAAGTGGAAACAACTGACAGGGGTTCATTTGCATGATATCACTATACATGGGACAAGGTCCCGTTCAGGTGTAAATTTGTGAAGTTCTATAACCATGAGGGGTGGCACCCTGAAATATTGTATTCAGGCTACTGATGGAACCACACTCTGCCTTGATTTTATAAAATCTCAATTTCTTTGAACTAAACCTTTTGGCATTTGCTCCAAATTTTGCTTCAGCCCATTTTGCAGAAGACCTATAAGGTTAAATACAAAAAAGGGTATGTATCTGTACAAGATCGGCCACTGAAGGCTATCATGTTAAAAGTCATTGGATATAGTCCTAAATTTCATAGCTACTCAAACAAACCATACATACTTTCAAATGTCTAGTTTGTCCACACTACACAACTGCGATCCAGCTTGATTTATATTATATTCACTGCTACAGCCTCTGTTGTAGTAATGCAATAGTGAATATGATGCTCGTGCAAGGTGGATCTAGAAATAACAGACACTCCTATTCCGTCTGGACTGGAGTTTCAGATTTAAAATAGCACGGGTCTGAAATAATCTCCTTTGTGAAGGCAAAAAGTTGATCCCTCCAGCTTGCTACCTCTTTTTCATTTGATTAACATGCATTCTCAACCTACCAAAATTCTAATTGACAAAGTTATTGCTACTTATTTCCAGTAATCTTCCTTGCTACACTTTATTTGCTCTGTTGGACTATCTGAAACTGCCTGAATGGGCTCTTCTCTCTTCATGCAGTTTTGCAGCTGTTATCCCAACTAGCCTAGAGCCTCTGCTTAGGTACATATGTTTGCCTGATGGAAACAGGGAGGCAGAATCATTAATTCTCTCTCCACGTGGGTTCATATATCCGTAAACTAGATTGAGGCTGTGGCACCTGCTTTCCTATAAAATGTTCTTAAGAAGAGAAAAGATTGAAGCTATGCATGTGATCAGCATATATAGCTGTTGATATCTAACTGTTGGTCACTTATTGCAACGTGGTACAACAGGTCCTGTTTTGAAAACAGCAGTACAGTGGTACCTTGGTTTAAGCACAGCTTAGTTAATAATAATAATAATAATAATAATAATAATAATAATAATAATAATAATTTATTATTTATACCCCGCCCATCTGGCTGGGTTTCCCCAGCCACTCTGGGCGGCTTCCAAAAGAATATTAAAATACTATGATACATCAAACATTAAAAGCTTCCCTAAACAGGGCTGCCTTCAGATGTCTTCTAAAAGTCTGGTAGTTGTTGTTCTCTTTGACATCTGGTCAAAGAGAACAACAACTACCAGACTTTTAGAAGACATCTGAAGGCAGCCCTGTTTATGAACAACTTGGGTTAAGAACGCTGCAAACCCAAATGTAGGTGTTTTGGTTTGTGAACTTTGCCTTGGAATAAGAACATGTTTCGCTTCCTGTTGAGTGTGTTCCATTTGTAAATTGAGTCCTCTGCTGCAATGGGAAAGCATGCCTTGGTTTAAGAACACTTTGGTTTAAGAACGGACTTCTGGAATGGAAGTTCGTAAACCAAGGTACCACTGTAGTACAGTAAGACGTAATCAAGGGACTTGAGATGCAATGCACGTCTGTTATCAGGTCAATTTATGCTACACCTTCACAGAAATGATCCAATCTCCATTTTTCTTTTCTTACTTAACAGCAATAAGGCCACTTCCTGGAAGAAACAGCACGTTTCTTCACTACAGTGTTACTCAAAGAAACATGAGGAAGTTCTTCTGATGGCAGCTCAGTATACAAGGCACCATACTATCAAGATGGGAATTCACCTGGGAACAATATGTAACCCAGGCATGATATGAGACCACCATCTTACTGAAGTTGGGAAGCACATGAATGCCACTTTGGGTTCTATGACGGAAGAAAGGTGAAATATAAACATAAGAAAATTAATAAATAAATCCACTCTTTGGAAGAGGAATGGGATACACGTGTGATAAACAGCAAGGGATTTTTAAAAATCTATCTTGCATCCCAAAGGATTTGAGCATCCTGCACAGATACTTAAAATTTCAAACACTAAACAATGGGGTATCTTCCCCATCCACAGATAGGGTGCTGCTGAACATGAGAATACCAGAATTTCCATGCAGGATGTCACCATAAAAGTCTATTTAATCTAGCTTTACACAGAGGTGCAGGTTAGTTTAATCAGTCTTCCACAGTGGCCAGTCAGGTGTCTCTAGAGAGTCCACAAGCAGATCAAGATAGATAAAGCCATCTCATTTATTCCCACCCTCTTTTTTTTTTTACAGCAAATTTGCACGCTGCTTTTCCACACAAAAATGCCCATTGTGTCTGAAATAAAATACACAGTATCAAAAGCAATCAAATGCAGTGCGAATGACAACAGTAACAAAAACTAGGTGCAGACAGAAAAGGCATATAATGCAGACTAATTAAATAAAATTTGAAAACATCTGCCAGGACAGATGAGTTTTCAAAAGGTAGTGGACAATCATTAGCGGATGGCAGAGAGCTCTCTTGTGGAAGAGTTTCACAGCCTGGGAGCAAACAGAGAAGGCTATCTCCTGCACCTCATTACTAGAGATGCCTCAGAAACTGATGGGGTACACAAAAGAGCATCCTTAACAGAAGTGTGGGTTCCTATGGGAGGACACAGCTCTTTAGGGATCCAAAACAATTTGCGGCTTTAAAAGTTAACAACCAGCACCTTGAGTTGAGTCTGGAAATGGAGTCACACCAGTTGCTACTGTAACAGTTACTGCAGAACTGCAGCAGCAGCAAGTTGAGCAAGGTAGCTTCCTAGCAGCAGCCCCATGTAGAGAGATCTTTATAGTAGTCGGAAGTGAAGGTAAACAACTACAACCACGTCACTCGACACCTTGATCAAACCTATTTTGTCTAAAAGCAGGCACAGCCAGTATACCAATCTTGTGTTGGGCAAAGCCATTCCCTTACGTCAGGGGTCAGAAAGGTTTCTCTTGCCCGTGCCAGATCGGTCCCACGGAGATCCCTCCGTGGGCCAGATCGCGTGTGTGCCTGAGTGTGCCCCTCCTGGTGTTTTTTGGCGTCTGTGCGTGCGCAGACACAATTTCTGGTGCCGTGGAAGTGAGTCCCCGTGCTGCACTGTGCCGGTTTAGTGTAGTGCGCAAGCGGGTAACTGGGTTCGGGGGCGGCTCATGGGCTGGTCAAATGACCTCTGCGGGCCGCTTCCAGCCCAAGGGCCTTAGGTTGCTGACCCCTGCCTTACGCAGACAGAAGCATTTAGGAATCATGCTGTCACTTACAACAGAGGTTTCGCTCGGCTATCGTGAATGAACACTGAAGAAGCTTGATTGTGCCCCAAATGTTAAAGTAGCAAGGTTTCAAGCAATTTTATAACTGCACATGAATGCACAGCAATAAGGAAGTGGAAGGACTAGAACAGCAGCATGGGTATAGCAGACTCCCCAAATCAATCCTTTGCCTTTGGCACATGAGAGGAACATGGGATTAGGGCTCTATGTGTGGCACACAGCAAGGAAAGTTTGACCAAGTTTTCTGATTTCTCTCCTCAGCTGTTTTATTTTAAAGACCAAGTGTAATGATAAAAAGTGTTGTACTAGGGGTTGTACTAGAAGACTTCCAGGTAAAGTTCCAGCCATGAAACATCTAGAATACAGGCTTAACAGACATCTATGCTGAATGAGAGGAAGCTTAGGATTCAAGCCTAGTAGCATATTTGTGAGCCACGGCTAATGCAAATTTGATTAAATAAGTTAATAGTGCAGCAACTATACACACTGAGATAAATGAATCCATAACCCTTGAGTGCTGCTCCTGGTCTCCCCAGGCCACTATGCCATACAAAGCAGACTCCAATTTATAAAAGCATCAGTGCTCTCTCATCTAAAGAGTGCTGAACAAGTTTAGTTTCTGATCTTAAGGGTAACAGAACATAACACCTGATACCCAACAAGAATTCAGCAGAATAATGAAGCTTTGGACCAAATAAAACTCAGCACACATTCCAGACTTCATTGATTATGTTTCACAACCATTCATTCGATGACATTTAGTTAATAGCCAGAATGTTCTGGCATCAGTTCAGGAAGCAATACTAAATAATTACACCCAGATTTCAATTGAAGGCATGTGTTTACCTTTAAGAGCATCTGGTAACAGATCCATTGGGATAAAGAGGGTTTCATCAGTTTGAGAACATGCACAAGCTGTAAGAGTTTGGAAGTTTTATTCCCTCACTATCTGATTATGGATACTTGGCAGATAAGGTTCATGCACAGAGGCCCATTAACAGCTCAATGGTCCCACCTAGGGTCTCTGGGTTTCATCCTAATGGTAAAAACAGCTTATCTCCTGCCTCACCTCTCACTGTCACAGTGGTAATGCCAATAGGCATTTTAAAAGTCAGAGCGCACAAGAAGCTTCCATAATTCAACCTCCACCCCATAGACTAGAGTAATGTTTTTAATCTAGATAGAATGTGTCGGTCAGCATTTTCAATAGGATACCACCTACCAGTGTAGCTGGTATTGATTTAATTACCACCGTCTTTTCTTTTTTTATCAACGACTCCTTTCTGACATAATGTTTTGTCCATTGCTTGTTCCCCCTTAACCATAGTGAAGTGTTAACATTTGAATAGCTGCTACATAGTTAAGGATGGGGTGCAAATCTGGATATGAAACCTTTGTTTGGAATGGGTTTGCAACCCCCTGTTTGCATCATTCGTAGCAAAATCTTGCTTCAATACAGAATGAACCATCATTTCCCTACCTTCCTTACCTCTCTGCTTGCATGATGAAAAGCAGTTTTCACGGGCATTTCCATAGTACACAATCCCTTAGTAGGGTTTAACTCTTAGCTCAGTATATAGTTTCTCTGCACATTCAGGCTCTTAATAAGGGCTTAGGCTACCAAACATGGCTACATACGATGGTTGTACTGGTCTAATATATGCCAATTACATTCACTTCTATCCAGTTTAGGTAGCCTACCTATTATTTACGTATTCTAGATAATTTCTGGTCAGCTAAGTTCTACCTTTCTAAGTTCAATGATAATAAAGGGTAAAGGTAAAGGGACCCCTGACCATTAGGTCCAGTCATGACCGACTCTGGGGTTGCGGCACTCATCTCGCTTTATTGGCCAAGGGAGCCGGCGTACAGCTTCCGGGTCATGTGGCCAGCATGACTAAGCCGCTTCTGGCGAACCAGAGCAGTGCACGGAAACGCCGTTTACCTTCCCGCCAGAGCGGTACCTATTTATCTACTTGCACTTTGATGTGCTTTCGAACTGCTAGGTTGGCAGGAGCAGGGATTGAACAACGGGAGCTCACCCCATCGCAGAGATTCGAACAGCCGACCTTCTGATCAGCAAGTCCTAGGCTCTGTGGTTTAACCCACAGCGCAACCCGCGTCCCTCAATGATAACAGATTCGTGGAATTTCTCAGATGTGTTTGTGAACACATGAAGACACACACAGAACAGGAACAGCAATCATTCCCCCCACAGAATTAAGAAATCCAAATAACAAATTAAATTTCTGCACTTCAAGCTAATAGAATATTCCATACAGACACAACCGTACACACCTCTAATTTCCTGTCTTACAGTAAAGTCTAGCACTGGGACACTTAATTAATTGAATACTGAAGCTCTGGAGCTAGGTGTTCAGCTCCTATTTTCTGTGTGGGAAAATTAAAAGCTTTTTACATCATTATGCTGCAGGTCCCTCAAAAACGAATCCAGTCACGTCTGAACCAGAGTCAAGGCAATTAGCTGCCTATGGCTGAAAAGACAAATCTTGCTTCCAGCTCTGCACTGTGAAATAAAAATCCATTTTTGGCTCTGACATACAAGTACCTCCAAACCTGTTGGCCACAATCCCAGTAACATTACAGGAGTGCTGCAAGCTTTCCTAAAGCAATCGCAGTGCCTCTGGCTGTCAAATTAGTGATGGACGAAACCTGCATGTCATCTCAGCCTCTGCTTTCCTCCACCCGTGCTCCTTCCCACTCTTTAAGCAATCATATATTCTACAGCAAATCACAGAATTACAGAATAACCAAATTAGAAGGTTTACAGAAATGTGAAGATAACTACACATTTACTAGGAAACTCTATTCGCTTGAATGGGAGCAAAGTCTGAAGACAAGGCAGCTATAGTTCCCCTTCAACATCTTCTGGTAGTTCTCATATACAGTATTGCAGGATATAAATAACCAACAGGAGAGAATAAGCAGGTATCAGAAACTTAAGCAGTTCTTGCCCCCTTGAGCTCTGATGAGGAAACAATGCATTTGCTCCGATAGCTGCAATAGCTTTCCTGAGAAAGCATGAATGCAGAAAGTTCTTTGCTACTAAGGAAGAAAAGATTGAAAATATATGCAAGCAAAGCCATTCTGAGAATGAGGAAGGTGTTCATAGTGAGTACCTCTTTTTCTAGAAAAATAACACTAGAAATAGAGATACAGAGGTGCCATAACTGAGTTCCACTGAGTCCCAGCTGAAAAAAGTGCTCTCTCTCTCTCTCTCTAAATATTTTCAGAGAGAGAGAGAGATGCCAGTACTGGGGCACACCACTCTAAGACTGATTATGTACCAGGGCAGCAACATTGGATAATTAGTCCCACTATAATCTTGAATATCAATTTTATTCCTGTATTAAAGAACATTAATTACAGTCCTTTTTAAAGATCAAGCTTTTTGTTGCAAAGAACTAATCAATATGCAGCTTGGAGGATGGCCTTTTTTGGCTTCCAGTCTCAGAAAAAATATATTTAGAGTCCATTTCAATGATCTGCTGAGCAGATTCTACATTGGGAGGGAATAAACCTATTGAGGTGCTATTTATTCTCTTTATTTTAATTTAGGTAATTTATAATGCAAAATTTTATTTTGTTGACCTTTGCCTTACTATGGAAAATAGACTAATTCAATAAATTCCATTACAGTGGTGCCTCGCAAGACAAAATTAATCCGTTCCGCGAGTCTCTTCGTCTTACGGTTTTTTCGTCTTGCGAAGCACGGCTATTAGCAGCTTAGCGGCTATTAACGGCTTAGCGGCTATTAACGGCTTAGCGGCTTTAAGAAAAAGGAAACAAACTCGCAAGAACTTGCAAGACGTTTCGTCTTGCGAAGCAAGGCATAGGGAAATTCGTCTTGCGGAACGACTCAAAAAACGGAAAACTCTTTCGTCTTGCGCGTTTTTCGTCTTGCGAGGTACCACTGTATATGGGTGTTGTGGCATGCGTATATATGTGCGTGTACATATATTTGAAGTGAGCATGGGCAACTTGTGGCCTTCCAGATGTTGCTGGACTCCCAGCCAATATGATGAGGGACAATTGGAACTGTCACCCAACAACATCTCAGGGCCACAGGTTTCCCCATCCCCATTAGTTTTCAAGTACTCTCCTTTCTACACAACAGCAGCAATACAAATTTGGGTGACAACTTTTTCCCAAGCTTACCCAAGCTGTGCACTGGAGCCTAGCATCTTCCTTGTTTGCAATCTGTCTGAATAATGACTCTGCCTTGCGCCTTTTCCTGGCCATCATAACTCTGTCTACTGCAGCTGGGGCATATATATTTTAGATAGCAAAACATTCTTGACATACCAGTGTCTTTACAGTACAGCAAACAAACAATCCTTTTGGTTAAAGTTATAGGCATGGTTCACTACTTAGGTCGAGCTCATGGACTGGTGGGAGACCCAGAGGTCGGAAACTGTATCTGCTTTCCTTATCTATTTGTAATCCTTGGTTCATTCTGATTGGTTTGCAGGGCAGTTAGATGACATTGCATCAAAGCACAAGTTATCATACACTTTCTGGTACATTTTCCTCATCTCAAAATGCTAGATCTTTGGGGGTTGTGGGGTTGTTGTGCAAGACCAAAATATGGACAGTCTGGAAGTGCTCACAGATTAGTCTGCATGTAAAAGAATAGAAGGAAACAAGCCAGAGAATTTTGACTCAACCTCTGCTTATGTTCACTCTCGGGAGGCAGGCATTAAAGAGCTCTGCCTGCCTCACTCCCTCTGTCTATCTCTCTCTCTCTCTCACACACACACACACACACCCCTCACTGTGGCAACATGATGCTTGTGGAAAAAGAAAGCCCTCATATAGTCTGGTTTAACCATCATTCCTGTGATTATGTGGAACATGTTGCCATCTATCCTGGCACTGGTGCAACCCATCTCCAGAGTGGCCGGGGAAACCCAGCCAGATGGGTGGGGTATAAATAATAAATTATTATATTATTATTATTATCCCCCAAAGCAAATCTAGTAACTGAGTTCAGCATTACAGTATAAAACACCAGAAAGGGCTAAAATCCCTCTTGTTGTACCTCATTGTGAATCAAAGCAGCCGAGGTACATTAGGGTGGAGTAGAACAAAACTCTTAGAATCACAGGCTATGCTGGTGACCAGAAAGGGTGCCTCTCCCAAAACTTAATTTACAACAGTGTGCTTCATACATAGGGGGCAATTTGAAGAATTTTGTAAGGGGAAGAACCATGAAAGTACAGCTCCAGCTCTTTGGTCTTCCCAAAGCTATCTTCTGTTTTCAACAGCAAGGGGCTTGGTGTCACTTATTCCTTGACTTAAACCTGGAAGCTGTCACAAACATTTCCCTGCCTGTGCATTTGCCTTGCATTAGTAAAAGAAGTCAAAAATAGGTTAGAATAATCTACAGGAGAATCAGGGAAGAGGCAGAGAATGCAATCTTCCAGAAAAGGGGAAGCCATTATTCTGTTACAGTTATGCTTATTATTCACACAGCCAGTTCTATTTTCCTAAATAACCATTTTTTGTACTTGGTCTTGATACTGAGCCATGTAGTAGCCTAGCAATAGTCTCAGGGCTCTGCTTCTGTGGCCCTGGGACTCCAGGCCCTTCTGTGTGCCTGTCCAGCTGCTGCTCAGAATAAACAAGGCACAGTATCCCTTCTGAGGCAGGGAGGGAGAATGGGGAATAACTTCCCCCTCCAAGGCAGTGGTAGAACAAATGTTTTGCATGAAGAAGATGCTGGATTCATCTCCAGCTTAAAAACACCTCAGGTGCACGGCTTGCAAAGACTCATAGGACCTTGGAGCATCTCTGCCAATCAGGACGGACATACTGGGCAGTGTGACCAATGGCATTACTCTGAGTGGATGACCAATATGCTCTCATATACAGTGGTACCTCGGGTTAAGAACTTAATTCATTCTGGAGGTCCGTTCTTAACCTGAAACTGTTCTTAACCTGAGGTACCACTTTAGCTAATGGGGCCTCCCGCTGCCGCCACGTGATTTCTGTTCTCATCCTGAGGTAAAGTTCTTAACCCGAGGTACTATTTCTGGGTTAGCGGAGTCTGTAACCTGAAGCGTCTGTAACCCGAGGTACCACTGTATCTGAAGCAATGGCTGCCACGGGAGAAACTTCCTACCGGTAAGAGCTGTGCAACGGTGGGGTAGATGACATTGGAAAGTGGTGGGCTCTCCTTTGCAGCAACTGGGGCACCTGCCGGGGATATCGTCATTGCATCCTGTACTATAGGTTCTGTGTTGATTTAGGAGGTTGAGCCAGATGACCTTCAAGATCACTTTCAGATCTAAAATGATGTGATTTGATATTCCCAGACATAAATTTTCAGTGCTCCCTAGAGAGGTGCTTGATGGAGAGGCAACCATTTAAGGGGGTGAGCATTTTCACCTTCCACCCCATCACCTTGCAGCCTCAAAAAACCTGTTGTCTAGGAGACAGGGCATTTGGTGGCAAGACTACCATCTAGACCAGTGTTTCCCAACCACTGTTCCGCGGCACACTAGTGTGCCGCGAGATGTTGCCTGGTGTGCCGCGAGATGTTGCCTGGAGGGAGGCGGGCGAGTCGGGTGGCGAGAGGCGGGGCGGCGGCGGCGAGGAGAGGCCGCCCAGCGCGGGGCTCTCGCCGTCTGCCTGCCTGGCTGCCTGCGAGCTCGGCGGGCAGCGCCTCCGTCCGCAGCGCCCGCCTCGCGGCTCTCATTCCCTGCCCCTGCCAAAGCTCACCCAGCCAAGCCGCGCTCTCCTTCCTGCCTCGCTTTGCTGCCTCCTCCCCCCCACCCCCAAAGCTTGGAGGTTCCCCGGCAAGGGGGAGGGAAAAAAATTGAAACTTACACTTTCGTGCGTCCCTCCCGGCGTGACGCTGCGCGCTGACGTCACGGGGCTGTAATGGTGGTGTGCCTCGAGATTTTTTTCATCAAACAAGTGTGCCTTTGCCCAAAAAAGGTTGGGAAACACTGATCTAGACACTGAGTATATATAGGGATCTGAAGGAAGAGTGACCATCTTTACTTCCCCAGACAATTAATAGTGAGACCCGGGATGAAAACTGTCTCAAGTGGATAGGTGTATCCTACAACCACTGTCAGCTTTGGGGTGTTGTTGTTTTTTAAAGTGAAACAATACAAAAGTTAAATAAGATAATACTTGTGTGACATGGTTTAACATCTAAGTAGGAACACAATCCTTCCTTTAGATAGATAATGTAGCTTTCGGTTTTGCCGTGATAGAAACCTGCTACTAGACTGGCCTGTGGAGAGATTGTAACTAATTAGAATGCCAAATTGATAGCTTTGAAAAACAAAATGCTGTTATTACAAGATAGTCTGAGACAAAGTTGAAGCTATTAATCTTGATATGGGAGGGTGGAACTCGCCCTCCCCAAAGTAATTGAATTTTTGTATTACAGTCTACAGAATTTAACAACAGCTTACAGAGCCTAACAGTCTGTTACCACATTTGCACAAGTCCGCATACGGACCATTTCAGCACCCAGAATCTTCAGACAGATCCAATTCCTAGTTCACAGAGTAGAACTACTGAAATAAGACAGAATTTCTACCTTGAGTGACTTTTGTGCTCTTAAATCCCTGTGAAGCGTAACAGCAGTTTGATCTAGAGTGTATGGGGCACAAAAAAACAGGAGAATGTGACTGTTTTATTGCATCCCCAAACCTATCTGCTTGCAGGTGGTATAATTTACCTGCATTTCCATAACTTACCTATAACAGAGAGTCCTCTACAAGGCTCACAAAGCACCTGAACCTCTGCTAAACAGGAAGAACAAGAGTTCAGCTGAAACCCTATATCTGGACTTAATTCAAAACAAAACAAAAACTTATGCGTAGACACACATTATCAGACAGCATTAAAGAGCCAGTGCAAAATTGAGCATCCCTGTCTTCAGTGATTACAGTGTTCTTCTTAATTCAGCACTTTGACATGAAATAGGGTAAGAAATAAGTCTGTTTTCTAGGCTGCCCTGTAAATGATTCACTAAGTTACTACACTTGATACATACAAATAATTATAACAAATAATAATGTTTACCCAAACATTTTAAACCTCTATCTTCTTCTTCTTCTTCTTCTTCTTCTTCTTCTTATTATTATTATTATTATTATTATTATTATTATTATTATTCTGTATATGAAAATGAACTAGTGCAGGGAAGCCATGAGTTAACTTGGAGCATTCCAGTTACTAACTGTAGTATGCTTAAAGAATGAGCATGGTCCTAGATATTTGCTTCAATATCCAGTGTATATTAAGTTGAAGGATTTATATTTGAAAATTCAGAACTATGTGACAGGTGCTCTGCTCTGTTCCCAGGCAATATGTACTCGATCCAATAAGGAGTAAAATATTCACATACCAATGAATATATTAGCTCCTGGAGAAACTGATGGGTTTAGACACAGCATGACCTTCACTTGTTTTAATTGCCAAATTACCAGCTTTAGGAAACCTTTTCGCCAAGCAATGACACATTGGGTGAAGGGCTACGAGACAACTATTTGCTTTAACATGATGGTTGCAATTCATTTTCTATTTCCTGGTGGGCCTGAAACAGTAGTCGTCACTCTCCTAGAATTGCACAGGAGCAAGCTTTATCAAGGAGACATGGAATTTTCACAGTTGCACAGTCCCGCAACCATATACCCTTCTGTAGGTTTGATGCAGCATGCACAAAAGCTTGGTGGAGGAGCCAAGTTTTGAACTGGTGAATTGGCCAAGTGGCACAAAGGGGATGGGGGCAAGGCCACACACAAAAACAAAGGAAGCAAGAGACTCTGCTAGTGAAAGAGGAAGGGAAAAAGAACACCAAGAATATTGTGGGACCTGTGTTTCTTCCTTGCACAAATTCCAGCAGGAGGCAGACAGAGTTTTGTTTTTTGGTTTTTTGCCTCCCCTTATTTGCAGCTTTGCATAAGCCTTCAGAAACTATTTGGTCTGCAAACACAAGGGCTGGTGCAATTTCTTTGCTAATGCTGCTTGTGGTCCAACAGCACAATGTGTTTGCTTTATTAAAAAAAAAACGTGCAGAATATTAATGTCAGACTCAGCAGAATAAATGTTCCAAAAAGACCATTAATTTGAGAAGAAAAGTAACAACAGATGAAATATTCAAACTGTGCTAATATAAAGTAAGTAGCATAATTTCCAGTTATTGGTGGCACAGCTTCTTGCAAAGTACTTTGGAGAGAGAACTATTCCTTGGTATAAGATACAGTGGTGCCTCGCAAGACGAAATTAATCCGTTCCGCGAGTCTCTTCGTCTTGCGGTTTCTTCGTCTTGCGAAGCACGGCTATTAGCGGCTTAGCGGCTATTAACGGCTTAGCAGCTTTAAGAAAAAGGAAACAAACTCGCAAGAACTCGCAAGACGTTTCGTCTTGCGAAGCAAGCCCATAGGGAAATTCGTCTTGCGGAACGACTCAAAAAATGGAAAACTCTTTCGTCTTGCGCGCTTTTCGTCTTGCGAGGCATTCGTCTTGCGAGGTACCGCTGTAGGTGTTTGGTAAGTGGTAATTTTCATCAGCAAAGGCTGCAAATTATATATTGAACTCCAAGTGTAATAATTTGATCAAAAGATTCAACAACTACGAGGACAAAATAATAGGGAGCGCTTTTTACCCTAACTACTACTACACACTAAATACCTCTTAGCCTTTTAAAATAAGGTTTATGCCTCTTTGGAGCACACTGTTACTCGAGAGCAACAATTTACGCAACCTCCCCTCCTCATTTAATGGCTCACCCAAAGGACAAACTACATGTCACCTTAACTATATAGTTCTACCCCTGAGTTTTCCCACCACAACATGCAGGGGATCATTCCTGATCAGCCCCCCCCCCCCCGTGTGTGTGTGTGTGTGGCCAGCACACACCTGTGGTCTCAATATTAATCCAGCTCTCTCTCACACCTGCATTTTGCACTGAAACAAAGATCTCATTAATTTCAGCAGGACCTTCTTCAGGGAAATTGCACACATGGGGGTTTCAGTCTGAATCAGGGCAGCAGAGGGAGCAAAGTACTTAAAGAACCCTGTTAGAATCCAAATCTCGAACAAGCTTCCCAGAGTCTAACAATCTGTGGAGAAACCCATGCATGACATTGTTCAGGTTGTGTGCACTTTGGCCCTGAGCCAACTATACTTTCTTTAACTCGGGCAAGACTTTAAAAGTCTCAATACCAGGGGACTTTATTGATGTGCCATGGTGACCCATTCATTGCAAAACAAACAAACAATTTCAGTAATCTCGTATTTTCAGCACACTGTGTATTGTATATTTTATTATGCTAGACTTTCAACAGGCTGCCACAGAGCTGAAGCTATTTCAATGTGTGCAAGGAACACACCTCAAGTTGAAGTCATTATTAGTGACATCAGAGAATTCTGATAAAAAACAGCAACAGGAGAATAAACTGCCAGTGTTTGCTTAATTGCCTCGTGCCTTTAACATAAATTGTTCCAGCAAATACAACTGGTATTCACTGTTGTTGTTTGGTCCACAAACTATATTTAATTGATTACATCCCCACCATTTGCATTGCATAGAAATGAATTGGGTGGAATAATCTAATGACAATGTACCGGTAATTGTGTGATTTAGCCGCAGCAAGCAGGGAGACAAATAATGTAGTATTTGACAGAAGATGCAGGGGAACAGAAGCATTGCTGCATGTGACAAATACAGGATGGAACAGAAAATTATGCTTTCTTACACGACACATACCAACGTGAAGTCATTTATTCATCATTTGACAGATGTGATAACCGGTTATGTTTATCCTAGAAACCAAGCCTTGGCTTTGGGGTTTTTTTAAAAAAAACAACAACAGCTTGCGGTGTTATTGTGAGCAGCTTTTCATTGGCTCTGCACTTATGAAAAGATGACAGCTTTTTCAAGCTTGATTAGGGTTTATTCTGCCCTGCACAACACTATAATTTAGAACTTAGTACCATGAAATCTAAAACAAATTGAGGATCTGGTGTGGCTTCTCTTCAAAACAATCTAACATTCTGCTAACACCAAACCAGAACTACATACTTAGCCAAATTGCTGCATCGATGTAGCTGAGAGTAGCAGAGACAAGCTAGTTCATAAAGCCTGTAGGCAGGGCTTGCTTTATTTATTTTTGTACAGCACCTAGGAATTTTAAGCACTGTACAAAGTTAAAAACACACCCTACCTGCTACTTCTTTGCTTAAAATTCTGTCCACTGCTGTTCTGAAAACATACCAACTAATGTGCATTACTTAGTAATGTGAAAACTGACAAAAAAAGCCATCTGTGAAAAGTAGCAAATGTGACACAGGAGTTTAGTCTGTAAGGTATCATAGAAATTATTATTGATACAGAGGCATACTCTGATATATACTTCTTTATGTTATAATTTAGTTACAATAATAACAGGGAGAGTGATTTGTTGGTGCCATGGCCAATATACAAAAGACCTTTACCAATCTGATTTTAGTTCTCTTGCCAGCAGTGGAATTCAGAAGCTAAAAAGGCTAATGCAATTCTAGGCTTCATGAACAGAAGAATTCAAATATCAGACAGTAACGGTACTACTTTATTCTCTTTGGTCAGACCTCATCGGCAGTAACTTCCCCCATTCTGGGTACTGCAGTTTAAGGAATGTGCCCATGGGAGAGTGAGAAAGACCAAGTCCTATGAGGAAAGGTTGAAGGAATTAGGTAAGACAATTAAGAGGCAGTTCGACACCCCTATTCAAATAAGAGGTGACACATAGATGATGGAGCAAATTTATTTTCTTTTTCTCCAGAGGGAGAGGGTGGGATCAAAATCAATGGTTTCAAATGACAAGAAAAGGAATTTCAAATAGGGACTTCCTGATGACACAAGATGTTCAGACTGCCTCAAAAGGTAGTGGACTCTCCTTTGTTTTTAAGTTTTTTTTAAACAGAGGCTGGATAGTTACCCACCAGGAATTCTTTAGCAGCAGGTTTCTTGCATCAGTCAGAAGATGACTTTTGAAGTGAAGTCCTTTCAGCTCTATGATTCTGTTTTCACATCCTTTTCTTGAGCTAAAAAATGGCCTTATGCAGATAAGGAGGCTCATGAGATAAAACATTTCAACACATGAGTACAGAGAAAGGGGGACTGAGAGGCTAAGGTGACTCAAAAGAGATACAGTGGTACCTTGGGATGCGAACAGGATCCGTTCCGGAGCCCCGGTCACATCCCGAATGGAACGTGCGGGTCACGTTTCACCGCTTCCTCGCATGCGTGTGACGTCATTTTTAGCGTCTGCGCATGTGTGAGCGGCGAAACCCGGAAGTAACACGCTCTGTTACTTCCGGGTTGCCGCGGAGCGCAATTTGAACGCGCTCAACCCGAAGCGCATTCAACTCGAGGTATGACTGTACTAGAAAATTGGGTTGATGTTTTTATTTTGATTATATATTTTGTGGTTTTATATTTTGATTTTATTCTGTGAACTGCCCTGAGACCTGTGGGCACGGGGGGGGGGGTGTACACAGCAAGTCAACAAAATACACAGTCTTCCATGATTTTAGGGGGGAATCATCTCCTTGGGGGAAAAATAAGTTACAGGAGAGGTGTAAAGTTCTATGCTTCTATGACATCTTCCTTTCAGCCATTCGTTTAACATCAGCCTTAACTTACCCAACCATGCACATGCTGAAATATGCATTCATATATTTTTCTCCATATCCACTTTCAATCGATACATGATCTGTTTGTTCATTCACCTTTTTGCTGCCCCACCACACACAAGCTATCTTCATTCTTAACCACAACAGCAAATATCCTTTCCAGTTCTGTAGCTCTTTAGGCACCATTTTATTTAAAAACAAACAAACAAACATCATGGTATATACAGTGATATAAGGCGGGTCATTCAATCTTTCCAAAGTGAAACACATTTATTTTAAATCATAATTAATCACAAATCTATTTCATGCCTCATTGACTCATGCTTATATGACTTTAGATTGTGGAATTGTGCACTGTTCATTCATTAAACAAGGGTGGTGAATCTGTGGCCCTCCAGAAGTCAGTGGACTACAACTTCCATAAGCTACTGACCATGTCGGCTGGGCCAGGCAAGAGCTGGAGTCCAACAACGTTCCCCACCCCCATCCCTTCATTAAACCCTTTAAGCACACTTCATATTCCCAATCAAGGTAATAAAAGGGTTTTTTAAAGCAAGGTTGACAAGGAAAGACTTGAAAGCCAGCACATTCATTCATTCATTCATTCGTTTGTTTGTTTGTTTGTTTGTTTGTTCATATTTCTTACATCTATATACCACTTTTATCCACCAAGGGTCTCAAAGTGGTGTACATGGTTCTCCTCTTCCCCATTTCACCCATTTCACCACAACCCTGTGAGGTAGGTTAGGCTAAGAGATGGTGACTGGCCCAAGGTCACCCACTAAGCTTCATGGCTGAGTGGGGATTCGAATCCTGCTCTCCCCAGATTAGGACCAACCATTATGCCAAACAATTTTTCCCCCATATTGTGTAGAATACACCAAATAGATACAAAATAAAGCACTTTTTTGGAGTAAAATATGCCAGCTGTACTAACACATGTACAGTGGTACCTCGGGTTAAGTACTTAATTTGTTCCGGAGGTCTGTTCTTAACCTGAAACTGTTCTTAACCTGAAGCACCACTTTAGCTAATGGGGCCTCCTGCTGCTGCCGTGCCGCCGGAGCACAATTTCTGTTCTCATCCTGAAGCAAAATTCTTAACCCGAGGTATTATTTCTGGGTTAGCGGAGTCTGTAACCTGAAGCGTATGTAACCCGAGGTACCGCTGTACATGCTTATTCAGAAATCAGCCCCAGTGGTACTTACTTTCTGGTATAGGTATGGGACTTCAACCCTAAAGCTGTGTTACGACTACATGCAATACTTTTAGGCTTAATGTTTGTTTCTTGAGCAATGCAAAAGCTCACCGATAAAAAATATTTCGACAAAAGCCTAAACAAAATTTTACTCACTTACACAAGTTTTAGATGTGCTATATAGTGAACACAAAGGGGAGCGGGTGGCGCTGTGGTCTAAACCACTGAGCCTCTTGGGCTTGCCGATCGGAAGGCTGGCAGTTCAGACCCCCAAGACAGGGTGAGCTCCCATTGCTCTGTTCCAGCTCCCACCAACCTAGAAGTTTGAAAGCACACCAGTGCAAGTAGATAAATAGGTATTGCTGTGGTGGGAAGTTAAACAGCGTTTCTGTGCACTCTGGTTTCTGTCACGGTGTTCCATTGCACCAGAAGCAGTTTAGTCATGCTCAGCCTGAAGCGAGATGAGCACTGCAACCTCATAGTCACCTTTGATTGGACTTAACCATCCAGGGGTCCTTTACCTTTACCTTTTTAGTGAACGCATGGGTGAGGATATCAAGATATACTCTTTTGTCAATGGAGAAACAAGCTTTTATCTTTGATTGAAGGCACTAGAATTTTATTGAACTATTTGACCAAACTCAGTTATTCTTGAACTACAGCCCAGAATACCTGGTGAGTCATGGAAATAATTTTAGTAACTATAGAAGGCATGATAAAAGCATTACTACAACAGTTTAATAGAACGCAGCATCCTTTTATACTCATGCCTTTAACAGCATTTTTATATTTGGCAATGTTTTAATGCCAAAGAGCAAACTCAAGGAAATGTAGAATAAAAACACCTGATTTTAGCTATAAGCCATGACCTTAAAATAATTTTTGTACTTGAAAATCTTCTGCCCAATTAAACACAATCCTAATTCACAGAATTCTTGCTTGCAAAAATCATTTTGCATGATTTTACCAAGCATGTTCATGTGCCTCCATCTTTGCCACTAAGAAACAAGCTAAACACTTGCCTACTATCAATATTTAAGTAGCTGCACACAAGCAGAGGTTGGAAAAAGAGAATCAAAGTTTTCATTTAATGAAAGATCTGTTTTCAGTAGGTATTTGGGTGTGTTGTGACTTTGGTAAGTCACAACCCACACTAGTGCTGACAGAGAGCAGGAGGAGGAGTGACGGGTGTGCATCTTTGCAGGGTGTGCTGTTTGGTTTTGGGAGCATACTTCTTGCCAGTTTAGAATTGGCAAGCTTATTTCTGGCTGAAAAAATATGTCCTACCTGATATAATCAAACATTCCAAGGACCAATTCATTTTTATGTCAGACAGGAAAGCCTTTGTACAACTGGGATGTCCATGCGCATAGTTATAGGCACTGTCAATCACTTTCATAGTTTGTCATAGAAGTGGAATTTAACTTCAAATAACAAAGAAAACGAAACTTCCCCCAAATGAGGGAATTGGTAAAAAGGAAGTTGAAATGGAAAAGTCAAGAGGGTCAAATCTCTCCAGAATGCTTGAGGGTTGTTCAAAACCAAAATAACAGAAACTGAGCTGAAATTTATGCCACATGTGAGGTGAGAAGACTGTTTTATAGAATCATAGAATTGTAGAGCTGGAAGGGCCATCTAGTCCAGTGTTTCCCAACCACTGTTCCGCGGCACACTAGTGTGCCGTGAGATGTTGCCTGGAGGGAGGCGGGCGAGTCGGGCGGCGAGAGGCGGGGCGGCGGCGGCGAGGAGAGGCCGCCCAGCGCGGGGCTCTCGCCGTCTGCCTGCCTGGCTGCCTGCGAGCTCGGCGGGCAGCGCCTCCGTCCGCAGCGCCCGCCTCGCGGCTCTCATTCCCTGCCCCTGCCAAAGCTCACCCAGCCAAGCCGCGCTCTCCTTCCTGCCTCGCTTTGCTGCCTCCTCCCCCCCCACCCCCAAAGCTTGGAGGTTCCCCGGCAGGAAGGAGGGAACTTAATCCTCTCCAAGGGCTGCGGAAAACAGACATGCAAATGGGGGCTTGCCAGCTCTTCAAGCGCTGCCGGCTTTCTTCGGGAATTACCGCCCGCCGAGCCCGGTAACGCTGACAGGCCGAGCCGCGGGGCTTGGCAGCGCAGCCGGCAGAGTGTGGGAAAGGGCGGCCGCCACGCGCCGGGCAAGGCGAGACTCGACGGGGAGGACACCGGCAGCAGCGCCCCCCCCCCAGAAACCCGCTCTGGGCAGGTAATTCACAGAGAGTGGACAGAAGGAAGGCTTAAAGGGCTTCAGCCTCCCAGAGTGGCGGGGAATAATAATGATAATAATAATAATAATAATAATAATAATAATAATAATAATAATAATAATAAATTGACAGGTGGTGTTTTTCTAGGTGAGGGGGTGGGGACTGTAATAACAAAAAAATCAGCTGTATATCAACCGCTGTTTTGCAATGAGGAATTGCAAATAAGGAAAATCAAAAGGAGAATGTTTTTTTTGGGGGGGACTCTCTTCCTCTTCCTCCTCCTCCTCTCGTTCTTGCTCCTCTTCCTGGCAAAAGGGCTGCTGAGACCCCTTCTCTCCTGGGTGCCGGTGGGTGCTGTGACGTTGACGCTGCTGTGGCAAGTGCCTTTACTTAGCAGAGTGCATTCCCCTTTACACAGGAGGGGAGGGGAAAAAATTGAAACTTACACTTTCGTGCGTCCCTCCCGGCGTGACGCTGCGCACTGACGTCACGGGGCTGTAATGGTGGTGTGCCTCGAGATTTTTTTCATCAAACAAGTGTGCCTTTGCCCAAAAAAGGTTGGGAAACACTGATCTAGTCCAACCCCCTGCAATGCAGGGATCTCAACTCTGCTTAAAAACCTCCTGAGGAAGACTGTTCCACTGTAGCTGGTTGACTGACTGAACCCAAAGAGTGCTCATTAATGATTCCTCAACATTCTGGGGGGAAAGTGACAAGTGGGGTGCCACAGGGTTCTGTCCTGGGCCCGTTGTTGTTCAAGTCGTTTACAAAATTGTTGAAGGAATTGGGAGGATGCTCATCAAATTTGCAGATGACACCAAACTCAGAGGGATAGTTAATGCAGCAGAAGACAGAATCTGGATTCAGGATGACAACAGATTGGAGAACTAAGCCCAAACTAACAAAATTTAATTTCAACAGGGACAAATGTAAGGTTCTGCACTTAGGCAGGAAAAACCCACCTCTGGCACATGGCTCCAGAAAGGTTGGTGAGAAGGGAATGGGAGAAGGGAATGTTGGAAAAGGTTCCGCAGCCTGCTTCTGAAAGCTTGTATTTTGTTTCACTCAGTCTCCCACTGGACAAACAATCTCTTAACTCCAAGAGCATGTGCATGCCTTCTTATGTGATGCACAGACATATATAAGCTCTCTCTGGATAACATTTGAGTTCACCGCAGACAAATGTTTGCACGTTCCAACGTGTGATCTTTGTCCTAAAGGGCAATGGAAAGCATTCAGTTTGCCAAACTGGTACTATCTCTCGTTTGTCTTGGAGCACGAAACAACGGTATAACCACTACCTGCCACTGAACTGAAACCAAAAGGTGTTATATTGGAAGCAATCTTCTTCATTATGTTTCCAGACGTAAAGGAAAAGAAAGAAGCCCCTGGGATCTTCTCAAAGCCTTGACCTCTGTGAGAAGCAGAAGAGCAGCCGACTCTGTCAGGAATATAATCCTTTCTACTCAAGCAGCACTGCAGATTGTTAGAATTTTAATGTGCCCACATTAAATGATGGCTCCCGGCCAGCTGGTAATCGTGTGTACTAACTTTCCAAAAAGGCAGGGTAGTTTGTCTCCCTTTGTTAAATCACTCAAAAACTAGAATGGGCAGATTGGAATTTTATAACAAAAAAACCCCGAACAATAGGGCGTTTTAGAAATATGTATATCCCCTGACAAACTCATCAGGATAAACCAAGTCGTAAAATATTGAAGTGAGACATTGCTGGGCTTGCAGCTGTTTGGTCAGGTGTTGTTAATGAGGGACGAACATCTTTCATGCATGGAAGGACGTCCTTGCTATATTTGCTACGGTCCCCTACAGAAATCCTCTAACATGTTAACATCTGAGCAGTATTGCTAGCCCTTCCCTGAATTACAAGAGTCGGGTGCATTCTTCTAGTATTTCCTCCGTATAATAAATATACAAGAAGCTAAGAAAAGAGATAAGCCTGTACAATAAGGCTGCTCTTATTAAAAAAATCAACTGAAGGAAATGCGGAAGAATGTGTTATTAAAAATAAATAAAAATGAACTCTATTTCCCATAAAAGGCAACAACAACAAAATGACATCTGAGAAAAACTGAGGAGGGGTGGGGAAAAGAGTTAAGGAGGAAAAAGATTTCCCTGGGCCAGCAAATTTGCTTACATATCAAGGCTAGATACAGAGGAAGAATTTACAAGTGACTATGGAGCAGAACAAATATGTATCTTATTTGAAACTATAACTTTGTTATAGTTCTCCTTCCTAACTGGGCGGAATTCATGACCAATACGAAAATTCATAAAGCCCTATTAAATTTCCATACACTAACAATTAGCCAACACATTCTCTTGTTACTCCATGTCATTAGAAACTCTGACCTCTAAAAGTCTTTTGGATTTGGTACCCTTCTCACAGTCCGTATCTCTAAATAACTGACCTTTCCATATCCCCCACCTCTTAGCACATGACGATCGAAACAAAGACAACTTGTTGCTATCAAGATTTCCATTCCATCTAATAAAAATAAAGGTGCATGGCAGGTCAGATATCAACCACAAAACAAAAAATCTAGCTTTGTTAGAGATGCTAGCATAGTATTTTAGTGACCCATCCAATCTTAGGAACCTCCATATCCCAAAAAGGAATTTAAAGAGCCTGAAACTTTCTATTTTAAGCTTGTATTTCCACAGAGGATTAATATAATTAGATTCTAGGAGAAATTGGTACATCGTGATTCTCATAAGATAGGCTCCTCAGTGCAGGAAGGTTTCTGTGAATGCACTTCACTGTAAAAAAAACTGTCTCACTCCTCAATCCTCATATAACCTGAAGGCTTTTAAAGGTTTCATAACAGAAAGCTGTGTAACAGCCTATGGCTAAACAATAAAACTGACCGATTAATAACAAAGCTGCAGAAATAGGCTGAACAGGATGCTTTGGGGGCATATATAAAAACAGAGATCACTATTATCCTGGACTGTAACATAGCTACAGTTTCTCCTCATCTCCTTTCAGTTTATCCTTTTGACAAATGCTTACAAAGTTACCATGTTTAAGGGGAAAGAATAATCCTTAAATTACAACCGAAAACTAGCTTTGCTGCTTCAGCTATCGCTTTCAGTCACAGCCTCTTCCTCATTCTTCTAATGTGGAAGCAAGATGCTGCAAGCAAGCAAGCAAGAGAAACACAGTCCCAAATTATACCCCCCAAACCTGAATATTAATTTCATTTACCGTATTTTTCACTCTATAAGACGCATCAGACCACAAGACGCACCTAGTTTTTGGAGAAGGAAAACAAGAAAAAAAATATTCTGAATCTCAGAAGCCAGAACAGCAAGAGGGATCGCTGCGCAGTGAAAGCAGCGATCCCTCTTGCTGTTTTGGCTTCTGGGATAGCTTCACAGCCTGCATTTGCTCCATAAGACGCACACACATTTCCCCTTACTTTTTAGGAGGGAAAAGGTGGGTCTTATAGAGCAAAAAATACGGTATTTATTTGTTTTTTTGGGGGGGAATATACTCCACTGAAATGTGCCCTTGCCATCTGTAAATCAAATCCATAGAATATTGAGCACAGCTCTGTCTTGAAGTGTCACTGGAAATTTGATGTGCACTTTTTAGGATTTATGATAGACTCTTTCCAACCACAAGTTTCAAAAGTAACTCCTGTCCAACTTCTATCTGAGGGACATTGGCAGACTAATAGTTGGCAATGCATTTCTTTATATCTATCTATATCTATCTATCTATCTATCTATTTTTGAAAAGCACTGCAATTAACTATATTTATTGTTAACTTTTAAAAATATTAATCTAGCAGTGGCTTCTTGGCTCAGCCAGCAGGATTTTGCTCCTCTTTGATCCTTCTGTGATGTGCCACATTTAGCACCATGAGCAGCCGCAGAAAAACAAATTATTAAACTGCCAAACCAGAAATAGAAATATGACAACTGACTGTAAGTCAGTACATTCAACCTGGACCACTGCCAAAACTATTGTGCTTCACTGAATAATTTGTCCCCCCAGTGGTAAAAAGTATATCTAGTCACAGGAGGTTGTGCCCTTATAGGCCATCTATTACTCTGACAAAACACAACACGTAACACAACTGTTGAATAAACACAGTGGTCAGTAAATTGAACTTCTTAAATTGGTTACTTCTGGTTTATCATGTCAGTTTTTGTATTCCCAGTTCTAAATGCATAAAGTTTTATGCATAAATAAATAATAATGTTTTGCTCAAGAGAGGCTGTGGAGAAAGTATAAACGTTTAAATTAAAATAATTAATGCCTTAAACACATTTGGAAATGTTACACATTAGCTAGAATTAGTAAAAATAAGATTATAAAAACAAACATAAACCCTATGATTCTTTAAATTATCACATAAACCAACAGCGAGCATTAAATAGTTTACATTCTGACAGTTTCCTTTTCAAATGAGAGACAGACAGATCATTTCACCTTCCAAAGCTCCCACAACATAATTTTTGCAAGAAATTCACTGCACAGCTGAGTGTCAACTAGTGTGGAAATCTGACCATTTCACATGTGCACGTGGCATAATTAAAATAAGCCCACTATATGAACTGGATATACACAAAATGCTGTTGATACATGCAGTTTTTCCATCCCTTTTGGGAGGATGAGGGTGCAGGAGGATTCAAAGCTTTGGAAAGTCATATACATATGTGCTGTTCAGGAGTTAAGAGAGGACTTTTATCTTAAATTTACACCCATCTTTCTGCCATCATGGAACCAGAGCTGGTACCTATCTGGTTCCAGGCTGGTGTCCCTGATCAAACCTAGACTCACTTCGCTTCAAGAAGATGATTGCCTTCAGATCTCACCTTGGGCAGGTGTGAGATTGCACCCTGTATGCACAGTATTCTGAGATTTTAAATGTGCAGGAAAAGGCATTCTCAACCCTTCAATGCACCATTATAGAAACTAGGAAAAGGTTTATCAACCAGCGTTAAGAAATAAATAGTTACAGAACTCTTTAGGTTTCTAATCCAAGCTATGGAGCTGAAATTCAACTTACTTTAATGTATTTCTTGCTCGCCCTTCATCATAAACAATACTAAGGTGGGAACAATAAATTCATAATAGGACCAATCAGAACAATACCACCACGAAACAAGAGCAGTTATAGTGACACCATCAGTAGATACAGGAAAAACATCCTGCAAACTATTGAGCAGACATCTTTGACTTCAGCTAACAAGAAAACACAAGAAGGGATGGCACAAGCCGTATCTTGAGAAGAAGGAAATTCCAAACAGGGCAGCACTGCAAAGAAAGCCTCCTCCACGTCACGACATAGTTAGGGTTGGCAAATCTCTGGAATTTCCTGATCATAGCCAGGATTCAGTTTTGGAAATAGCATCTGGGCAAAAATCGCTAAAATATCCGGGAAAATCCTGGCGCATGGCAACCCATGGTCAGAAGTGTAGATTTTGGCAGATTCCATTAAACTTATATTATTTTTTTGAGATTCTACAAAAAGAGCTCAACAACTTTCTGCAAAACTGAAAAAAACTCAACAAATTCATGGGAAAAAAGCTCAAGAACTTCTGAAATATGACAACGCTACGCATAATGCATCTCACAATAATGGTGGGGAACCAAGAAAGGCCTCTGCTGTTGTTCTTAGCAATACAGGCAGGCTGATAAAGGGGGATATATTGGTAGTCAATGCTGAGCAACTGTAGCTACAGCATTCTGCACTAACAAAAGCTTCCATACCACCTTCAGAGGCAGCTCCACACTGCACACAATACAGTTAGCCAAGTTGGCTTGGCCAACTGAGAGGTTATCAGTGCATGGGTCACTGGAGCCAGGCTCTCTCTGTCCAGGAATATACTACTGCTGGCAAACCAATGGGTGCAAACCCTTCTAACAGCTAGTTCTTCTAGACTTCAATCACACTTGTTAAAAGTAATGATTTCCAGTCATCGCTTTCTACAGGCAGCATAGGTGACACAACAACTAAACAACAAAGATTTGGGCATTAGTGAAGTAATGGCTGCCAATGTAAGATCTCCTTTCATTAAAAGTTAACTCCCCGCTCTGCAACACTAGGAACATTTGTGCCAGCCCCTTAATACCCTACACTTCTTATCTGCAAATGGAACAGGTTTTGCTTCTTGAAAAGAAACCAGTGGCTGGCCAGCATGACATAAAGACTGCACTATACTGTTCTGCAGCTTGCACTTAACTCTTCTGTTTAAAACGAATACTGTTGTTGCATGACATGTGTATTATTGTAAAAAAATTCATCAGAAACAGGGTACAAAAATAGTAGCCATCACTTACAGCCAGTTTAGAAACAAAATGTGTCCAGCAGATATTGGAAAGTTAATAAATATTTAAGTGTGCCATGTTATAAAAGTGTTGAGTCTATCTTCATCTAGCCAGCTGCATTTTCCAAAACAAACACTCTACCAGATGTTTTGGGGGGGTTTCTGCTGGTGAATAGATGCTTTTAAAGTACAGTGTAAGTGGTGCATTTGAACGCTCTCTCTCTCTCTGTGTATATATATAATATTGAAGCTCAAATCACATAAAATGCCAAAGAAAACTTTACAGTTATATCTAAGTGCGAATGCTGAATTCAACACTTCACAGGGCCATGAATGCTGCCTATTTACCTGGGAATAAGTCCCACGGAATCAAATGGCAATGCAGTTATGGCTAAGATTGCATTCTTAGGACTCAGCTATACAGCTGCAAATAAAAGGTTTTAAGTGTGTTTTAAGTGCAATATACAATGTGAAACTAGAATCATAGAATCATAGAGTTGGAAGAGACCACAAGGGCCATCGAGTCCAACCCCCTGCCAAGCAGGAAACACCATCAGAGCACTCCTGACATATGGTTGTCAAGCCTCTGCTTAAAGACCTCCAAAGAAGGAGACTCCACCACACTCCTTGGCGGCAGTGAGCCTTATAGAAAATTCAATGTATTTTTTAAAACACTTTTTTTAAAAAAGCTTTTTCAGAACGTTTTTTTATATTTGTGTAGATTCCAGCCTAGTCTGCTTGGCCTGAGTGGAAGGCAAGTGAGGCAAAGCAAGAGCCCTCTTGCGCAAAATGGACACCCTTCAAGTGCCTAGAGCAGAAGGAAGATACAAAGGAGGGGAAAGAAAAGGGGTGGAGGTGGTTGTGGCAAGATTCTTGAAAAAGCAAAATCAAGGACGATCTGCTTTGAAAAGGTGAAGGAGCCATCAGTACCATGGTGGCTTGCTCTGCTTCTTGGGCAGTTGGGGCTTCATAGAGGAGTAATTTGCCTCCAGCACAGGGATGATGCAAGTGACAGGAGGTGGGGAGAATCGGGCACTTTAAATTGCTGCACTTGCAGTGCTTTTATTTCTTAGTGCCTCCATCTCCTTGCCTAGTTGGCCACATGTATGATGAAGCTGTACTCCTTCCCTCCCCCACAAAGTCTAAACACATAAAATGAGGGATCATTATAATGGATAACAGAATGAAATGAAACCAACCACGGCCAAGGTGGGCTTGAACCATCAACCTTCTGACTAGTAGCTTAAAAATACACTAACCAATTGCACAACAAAGACACCTGCAGGATGCAAGAAGATGTGTTGGAAAATAGGGAGAAGCAGAGCAGGACAGCTTATGTCACAACTATTCCAACGGCTCTTTTGAAAAAAAGATTGATGAGTGACTATTGAGTAACAGGGCTTGGATGGAGCACTATAAATAAGCAAGCAGTCAGGAATCCCATTAATGCTTAGACTTGCATGATTTCTATCTTGCGAGAAAAACAGGTTCAATGGGAGGTTTGTATTCAGTCTGGTGCCCACACCACCTCCGCCGCAGCAATGACAAAAAATAAGCAACACAAACACAGGGCGAGTGGGCTTGCATTCCAATTACTAGCGAAGTCTCTTTCAAGGCATGACTCATTCCTCAGATTTCATTCATAAAGCTTCCATTTTAACAAACTACAAAGCAGTGACCTTATTCAGAGAGCTCTAGGTAATAATCTGCAAATACAGAAACGGGTGAATGTTGCCCCGTAAAAGCTGCAGCGTTGGGTTGTTGTTGTTTTTTTAAAAAAAACTATCTGCAGTGTAAAATAAAGAATTGTGCAAAAGCTGCTTGTAGAAAAGCATCAGGTTCCCTCCACAATGCTTTCTGCTTCGAACATGTCTTAGTGCAATTTAAATGGATTATTTACCAAAATGGCAAAATAGTGGCATTAATTATAAGCACAGAAAACATATGCTAGGTCAAGTGCTGAGTTGAAACTGAAGAGGTGAGCGCCCCAAGTAGCTTCCAAGCTTTTAAACACTAGCCTGGCCTCTTACAAGCCAATGAACAAACATTGGCCTCTTACAAGCCAATGAAGAAAAGGATCAAGGTTATATCCAAAGCTCAATCTCCAGGCCTCAATTCCTTTCACACAAGGTGTAGTTATAAAGAACAATGGGACAGGACTGTGCTGAAATAAATGTTATCTTGCCAAACACCTCTAACTGCAGAGAATGTGGAGCTTGGAATGTGGGGAGGAAAGACTGCCCCTAACTTTCAGGTCTTTGTTGAAGGCAGGTGCAGAAAGAGACACTCATAGAATCATAGAATCATAGAGTTGGAAGAGACCACAAGGGCCATTGAGTCCAACCCCCTGCCAAGCAGGAAACACCATCAGAGCACTCCTGACATATGGTTGTCAAGCCTCTGCTTAAAGACCTCCAAAGTAGGAGACTCCACCACACTCCTTGGCAGCAAATTCCACTGTCGAACAGCTCTTACTGTCAGGAAGTTCTTCCTAATGTTTAGGTGGAATCTTCTTTCTTGTAGTTTGGATCCATTGCTCCGTGTCCGCTTCTCTGGAGCAGCAGAAAACAACCTTTCTCCCTCCTCTATGTGACATCCTTTTATATATTTGAACATGGCTATCATATCACCCCTTAACCTTCTCTTCTCCAGGCTAAACATGCCCAGCTCCCTTAGCCGTTCCTCATAAGGCATCGTTTCCAGGCCTTTGACCATTTTGGTTGCCCTCCTCTGGACACGTTCCAGTTTGTCAGTGTCCTTCTTGAATTGTGGTGCCCAGAACTGGACACCACTCATGTTGCTTTGGGCTTCTTACAAAAGCTCAGCACTTCCTTTAGTTCCAGAATCTTAGCAAGAAGAAAAGCTTCCCCCCACTTCTTCACATAGACTTGGGAAAAGTAAGGAAGAAATGTAGCTCCCTCATACGGCTTTACTCTTCTGGAAGCCCGGTACAGCACACACACCTGACCTATTTTTTGCATCTCGCCTCTCCACTCCTTAGCTACTGGGTCTTCAGTACACTGCATATGAGTTAAGGCTACATAGCAGTGAGTGAGGCCACACAGGATTAGCAATTAAGGGTCTCTCAGGGTCGTGTGGACTTGCAGGTGGTCATTTTTTAACTGCCTCTTGTGAGGAGGGCAAATTGCTTGCACTCCAAGTTCACTCGTAGTACATGCATGCCACAAACCAGCTAGGTTACACGTTTAGTAATTTGGGAACTGAGTTTCTATCAGCATAAATACTGCTGTTTTGTATAGCCCCTGCATCTGATGAAACATAACCCAACCTATCACACTGAACTTGCCATCCAAAAGGAAGTCTAAAGCTTTAAACACTTCACCTCTCTGCTGGGGGAGCAATTTGAAAGATAAAGATTTTTTTGGCACTACACTAGCATAGCTCCTGAACTGTTTGCTCCAGTGGCTATCTGCCAGTGCATTTGCTGTGTTGACTGTAACACTCCATCCATCACGTCTGCTGCTTTACAGTGAGAAATTACCCAATGAAGTACCAAGAAGTGCTTTCTCTGGGATGTATTCAAGGAACAGCAGGATAAGGTTATCCAGGAAGGCGTGTATTTCAAGTCCTGTCATACGCTAGAACACCGTTCTATGCTGATGGCTGTGAACATCTCATTCCATGAAATAGAGCTCTGTTGCAGTCTGATTGTGAGCCACTTTGGAGTTCGAAAAGCAACATAAAAGTTACTTAAAATATATTGCCTTCGCTGATGGTAGAGAATGCCCACATTTGTTTTAAATTTCATTAAAGGTGGTTTTACACAGACATTATCAGACAGTCACTAATTATGCCCAACAAACAGCAGGCTCCAGAAACGTATCACAGACAGTGTCAACTGCTGCTCACAATGTGTCTTTGAGAAAAGCAACGCATAGTCCCATTCAGTGGGCACACTATTGAAATGACCAACTTTACAAGTTGTTGAAAGGGTGAAAATGGTACTCTGATTAGGGTTGCAGTATTTTATCAATTCACAATGAAACCAGTGAGAGGACACATACTATTTGTAAAAGTTACTCTCCTCTCCTCCTTCATAGAACTTGCCATTTCCAAACTGCATTGTGTTTGCACTGTATATGACTTGCAAAAGAACAATTAAAGGCAGACTTTCTTCACTGCTATAATACACCCAAATGTTAAGAAGTGTGCACACAAGTCAGCCGAACTGTGACTTGAGAGTCACGTGAAATCTGAGCAGTTTTAAATGCAGCACTTGGGCAGATGTACCAAAGGAGGAAAAGGAAACAGAAAAGAGCAACAGAACACCATTATTAAGAAAGAAGCAGTTTTAACAGATCAGTAGAATCCGGTAGCTGCCAGTGTCAGAAGGATCATTACTGATCATACATGTCATCTCTTTCATCTGTACCACACCGACTTGCATTTATTCGTGCAAGGTTCAATGTCCTTCCATCGAACCTGCTGAGCCACAGATTTTCCAAGGGTTTGGTGTCTCCGCTATGCGTGTGTGACGGGAAAACTGTTGATTCTCTTCCACACATAATGTTCAACTGTCCCCTACACAGCATAGCCAGGACTAAATTCCTGGGTCCTGCTTTACTGCGCTTGGTTGGCAGGCCTGTTGAGTCACATGCCGCACTACTTTTGCAGGATACAGATCCTTCTGTAACTCTGCAGGTGGCGAGATTCCTGAATGCGGTTATCTCACACACAAAAACCACCCAAAACAACAACATCAAAAACTAATCGGACAGTTATGAAGAAGAGTGCATGTCGGATCTCGTCTTCAGTTTTCCTTTTTCTGGGATCCGTCCCCTGGAGTTCTCCGGGCCCCAAGCTGTTATCTGGCTCTGCTCAATGACCCACCCCTGCATCATGGCGTTCACCTTCTGGTGCCGAATATATCGGTCTTTATGCCTCTGTGCTTTTATGTTTGTACATACTTTATGGGCTAATAGCCGTAAATAAATAAATAAATAAATAAAATAAAACTGAGATCATTACTGAAATGGAGTGTTAATTGTTGTAGACAGTTTTGTAGTAAATACAGAAAAAGGAAGTCTTATAAACCATCTCATAACCTCAGAATAAGTGCACTTTTACCAACTGCAACATTTTGGTTTTAAAGCAGCTTTTAGCCCTTATACCAAAAGAAAAAAATTGAAGTTCTCAGTCAATCTCTGGTGGGATTTTTTAAACTAAATGGCAGTTTTTTCACTCACCAGGGGGCAGAGATTTAACACCTTGTACAGTGTCTTTACCCTCCTCCATGATGAGCAGATTTATGCAAAATTTGCAGACGTGCAAATCTGATCATTTATCCAGGCTAGATTTCAGTTTTTCTTCTGCATGGAGAACAGAACCTGGGAAAATGAATGACTTTTTGCTGGTTCCCCTAAACCAAGATTTTATCTGGCAGGGTAAGCTTGTCACAGTTTACTTGTTGACACTTAGCTTGCAGTTTCCTGCCTCCACTTCCCCACTTTCAGCTGCAAAACGTTGACCTCTCTCACTCTTACAACATCCAGATCTATCACTGTGGCCTATTACTTCCTAATATTTGCAGGACTCCCAAGTTCTCGATGTAAGCTATTACTTTTATCCAGACCAGACCAGGTCCTAAAAGAAATAATGTTCCATGCCAGCTGCAAATGCATCTACTCCTTGCTTTCATTCAAATGCCCTTTCTGTGCTTGGGGAAAGGAGTGATGGAGAAGCTCTGCAAATGCCACATTTCTAGCTACTTGTGCATAATTTATCAAATCACTTACGCCTGCTAGTCTTACTTGCAGCCGTGTGCTAATGTACCAGCTTCCAGAGGAACAAACTGCAGAATTGCATACTTTCACATCTAGGAATACATGAATGGCTTAGCAACTTTAAAAGGAACACTGCTATTTTTTCCCCACCTGCTAACTGGATTCTTTCATTATAGTAACTCCCGCTGATCAAGTTGCAAAAGCACATCAGCATGCGGACACCTACTCAAACACACCAGACCTAGCAAAATGCACACCTATTTACTCTCAACACCACAACAAAAGCAAATCCATAGTAATTGCTTTATTTAACAGGGTCTAGTGATGCTGCTGGCTGTAAACTTTTTGTTGGAAGCCTGTTTCGGCAGACTGCAGCATACACATCACTTTCTAAATAGGTTTATTCTTTAAATACACTCGGTCAAGAGAGAATGGACCAAAAAAGGATGCAGCCTAGATTTCGAGTGAATGCCTCCTCTTGCACAGTCCTAATCCATTTGAACACTACCTTTGACGCTGCAGCAGCCATACCCACTAGGGCACCAGAGCATGACTGATGGTTACACAGAGTCTCTCACTACAGCTTTAAGAAAAGGCAAGTTTTATTTTTTTCTGAAGAAGGAAGGGTAATGTGACAGAACTGCAGATAAAAGCAGAAGCTTCATGCTTCAGCAGTTCTCCATCCTAAAGGAAGAGAAGCCTATTGGAACCTGCACCTGGAACAAAGGAGCCACATCTGCCTACTGTAGCCAAAGTAATATACCTAATAGCTTGCTAGGAATGAGCAATTCCATTCTAAGATGAGTCGCAGAAATGTTCCTTTGTGATCTATAGATCTAAACTTGTAGGCAGCAGAATGCTGATTTGCAGCCTCATCAGCAAGGCCTTTAAGAAGGGATAAAATCTTCTGTGTTGTTATTCCTATAATAATTTGAGACTATTACTCATTTCTGCCTCGGAGCACTTCGAAAAGAGGATGGTGAGACACATCAAATTATCTCTTAAACAACTGAATAGCAAAATGCTGGATGGGTATTATTCTATCCCCCGAACAGCAAACAGAAAAGATGAACAGGTTTACGCTAATGACGCTAAGTATAGGAATTAGGAAATGTAAACACCATGTGACAAATATTTAAGAAACGGAAGTTATTATTCTTAAATGTTTCCTTAAAATGGGGAGGGAAGGAGAGGTATGTGCCATCAGATTTGGTTTCTGAGCTTGACAAGTTGGAATAGCATTAGTTATAGCTGAGGACATTTGAGTTCAGTTCTCAGATGACGTTTGATATTTAGGTGACTAAGCAAGCAAAACTGCATGTTTGTCAGAGAAGTGGAAGTCACCAGTTTCATTTCATGCAGGAACTTGCAGGAAGCAATGAAATGTCACTGTCCAGCATGAGAAAAGATCGATCATCTCTTCTCCAAACATAGTCCCATGAGGAAAATATCGTTTTCAGGAGGCTTCTCTCCCCCCCCTCCTGTTCAGGAGGCTTATCTCCTATAGATCCCACCGTTTAGCTTTAGCTGATATGAAGGAAATAGACCGTTTTCCTGCAAACACCCACATTTATGAAGGGATTTCAGAAACTTAGAGTTCATTTTCCCATCTCTTTTCTAGAGTGTCAGGTCAATCTGGTCCGCTTAGATTCACATTACTAAATTTGTTTTGAAGCACCAATTTATTTAGAGAACAATTTAGAATTTGGTATCATCTAAACACAATACTGTATATTGCTTCAACAAGACTCTGGTCAGTTCAACTAGTTTGAACTGAATTGCTGTACTAGTTTAGGAACTGCTCAAACAAAAAAGCAAGGTTCATTACCATGAAAATGTTTTGGTAGACTAGATACAGACCATGACTTTTCTGTTGCCGACTTCTAGCATAAAACCGTCTGTACAAGGAAACAAGCCCCAATAGGGGCTGTTTTGAAAGATGAGAAGATATATTTCTGGACCAGAATAAACATGCAAGGTCAAGCAAAACAGCACGTTTATAAGAATAAAAAAAATAGCCTTCCGAATATAGTTGGGAGAATATCTCTGCAACAATAGTGCCAATGAAAAAATGCTGGTAATGAACTTCCTAATAAACTAATGTACATCGTGGACCCCATTTCATATTCAAATTGTGAGTGAGCTTTAAAAAATCTATTTCTATAATATATTACATAGCAGCAGCCTCTTATGATTCTAATATCTTGGGGGTTGTTGTTTTTTTAAAAAAGAAAAGAAAGTAACCAGTAGCAGGAAGCCTCTATCAGATCTGATATTTTGCCTGCATACCACATGTATATTTTACTGTTACTCTTAATAAACTATCTCCTTTTATAGAGAGGATGACAAGCTTGAAGGCAAAAATAATGATGATGATAAGGGATCTCATAATGGAAATAAAGTTGTAGCTTTCGGTCAATACAGCCGGTAACCTTGCAGGAGGAGCCCCAAGGTTATGAGCAAAGCACTAGCAGTTGTACTGCCAGGGTTCTCCGCATCCACTGCTGCTTGCTTTGCTGAGTGTGTGATGTATGAGAGACGGGGAGATACTCTGTGCTGGATGGCAACACTCCCTCTGCATACTAAGCAGGCAAAGCAGAGGGGGGAGCACGGCAGCGGCTGGAATCCCCACTCCCCTGACTCACAGAACTCCTCCCTTGGCGCATATTTCAGCCATGCTTAACGCGAGTCAGAATGTGCAGCGCACACCGTTATTTTAAAATATTGTTTTCCTTCCGTCCTCTCCCCAGGATGCCTGGGAACTACCTTTTTGGTGCAGGGAACTCCCACACTCTGCCCTAGAAACATAAGGCAGTTCTGCAGTCCTTTTCAGTACTGAGAGGCTTGGAGCATTTCCAGCAAAGTCATGTGCGCAGCTCTCCCCTGACATTGCTTATATTAAAGAAACCGTTCACCAAACTGAATGCTTGGCAGCTGAATGTGGGTTTCCTGGTGTAAAGAGATATCTTCAGAGAGCTGACCTTCTTTGCATTCAGATATCTTCTGTGGACATTTCTGGATTCACTACAATGTGCCATTGGAGCATTTTATGTACACTGTCGCTGTTTAAAGCACATGCATCCCTCTACACATAGCAATCATTCAGATGTCCTTTTAATACAGTGGTACCTCAGGTTACATACACTTGAGGTTACAGACTCTGCTAACCCAGAAATATTACCTTGGGTTAAGAACTTTGCTTCTGGATGAGAACAGAAATCGTGCAGCGGCAGTGCAGCGGCAGCAGGAGGCCCCATTAGCTAAAGTGGTGCTACAGGTTAAGAACAGTTTCAGGTTAAGAACAAACCTCCAGAACAAATTAAGTTCTCAACCCGAGGTACCACTGTATACTGTCCTGCTGCCTTGCCATAGACTATATATTTAATAACAGATTAGAGAAAGTGTAATAGGGTCTGGGCAGGGGTGGCACATTCTGTTTCGCCTCTCGAGAATTTGTGTTGGAGGGGCAGAAGCAAGCCATCTGTGACACACATGGTCAGCTAGTTAAGTTTTTATTTATTTACTTGATCTGGGGAGAAGGCAGCTGGCCCCCTGCCTGCCATGGCTATGCCCATGCATGATTTGACTTTTATATATATATACCCCACTTTTCAGAAAAATATTCAAGACTACCCCATGCCACAAAAGAAGAAACCACCACCACCATACAAAAAATGTTAACATATTAGGAGCAGGGTTCGAAATTAGCAGGGCGCCAGGCATATTTGCAAGCACTTCAAAAAGTCTGGGTGCCATTTTCTGCACCTGGCTGACACTCTAGGATTACTGAAATGCATTTCCTTTGTGCCTCGAAGTATATGTTAAGGAGTTTCAGAATAAAGAGTAGAGTGTTTTGAAAACTGAAGTATGGTACCAATATTTTTATTGTAAACACCAAATTAAACATGTATTAATAATTTCTGTTAAAAATGTGGTATTAACAATGTGTCACCTATGTGAACTGTGTATTAGTTCATGCTTATTGAAAGAATAAAAAGTGTTGCCGATCTCCCCCCCTTCCCAATGGCGACTAGGCATTGTGTTTTGGCGCCCACAACCCAGGTCCCAGGAGCCATTTGGCTCCTGGCTTTTCTACCCCAGTTTCTAACACTGGTTAGGAGCCATATTGCCTCAGTCACAAGGCCAAAAGATTGGTAGAATACATGCATATTTCAAACCACATTACCTAATCTCAACCAGGATGGGAAAGTGAAGACGAGAGAAGGTGGGGAGGTTAAATGAATGTAGCAAAAGTATAGCAAATGTGTTTCAGTACAGAGATATAAGTGGGAAACAAAACTGCATGCGATTTCAAACATCTGGGCTCAAATTACAGTGGCAGCAAACGCCTGGTTCACCTTTGGGGGTGGGAATTCGACAACAGTTTGTACTATTTGTGTAGAATGGAATGCCTACTAGGATGGTAGCTGCAGCTTTCTCTCCAAAATGCTTTGGGAATTAGGAGAGGAAATATGGTAACAGTGGCCAGAGCTCCATTCTGCTCCTGCAGGCAAAACAAAGTCATTTTAAATTGTTATGGGGGTAGGTCAGGATGCGTAGCAAGTAGCAGCCACCACTTTGGCAAACATAAACTATATCTCTCAGACTGCAAGGGGTTCAGAACCACTGAAACAGCTAGTCCAATTTGTGAACAGGAAGGGGGTGTCAATGAAAATGGGCAGCCATTAAATTCAGCCCTAGTTCATATATAAACTTGGTCAACAGCGCATTTGCTCTCTGCTTCAGTTCCCCATCTGCAAGATCCTAACAGGTTGCCTGAAAGCAGCTTTTAAATCTATTAGCCATGACAAATAGCTTAAAGAACCTCTTTGGGGAACAAATGCAACTTGCCTTCACAAAGCAAAAAACACACACCCTGTATATTGTGTGCAGAGTCATTCACATTCAGACAATGTGCCATGAGACACAAATCTGGTGGCAGGTGTTTCATAGACATCAGACCGAGTTGGAGATATGAATTATTTTCAGGCAACAGTAGGATGCAGCGATGGTTTTGAATGATACTGTTCTTCCTTTAAATCAAAAAGAAATATTATCAGACTCTTATGTCAGGCAATGCTTGTCGAATTCACAGAAGGTGGAAGAAAAGCTATTGGGAAACTCATAAAAAGCAAAAGGGAATGGTAAATTGGCCAGAAACCTCTACCCACCAAGTGGAATCTATTCCCCAATACCAATGCATATTTTAGTGAACAGAAATGTACAAATAATGAATCTCAGATTTTTTTAGTTGCCTGTTTTAAGACACTGATTCACCAGAACCATTAAGTAAAATAACTATTCTGAATTTTTTTAAAAAACAACAACTGCTAGTTAAACAGCTTCAGTAGTTTTATAGCCATTAATATGTTTCATTACACAAATAAAGACATGGTCTATTTAAAATAAAGCTTCAGTGTGTAAAATGGTCTTCAACTGCAGTCCAAGAATGATCCAGTCCTCTTAAATGCAGTACCTAGCACTTGAATATAAATGTCACCAGTTTCTTTTTGTTTTTTAAAAGAGAAGAGCATTTTTAAGGTCTGCTGTATTCATTTCCACAGATTTCTAATTCAGTTCTTTGCCACAAGCAGTTCATTTCTTCATTTAAACCTATCAAAATGCACACCATTATGAAGCAGATTATATGTTATTGTGAATATTACTTAGGTAGCCAGGTCTAGGTGTAGCTGAGGTCAAAAAAGCAGTCCAGAAGCAAGCATAGTGCAAGAGGCAGGGTTTTTAAGTAGACATCCAGAGATTGGCAGCATGGGAGGTGAAGATGAGGCAGAACAGGTAAAGGTGGTTCATAAGAGCCTGGGAGCTGAAAGATGTGTTGTTCCAGCAGCTACCAGACCTCAACTAAGGTCTCACATACCTTATTTTTCGCTCCATAAGGCGCACCGGACTATAGGGCACACGTAGTTTTTAGGGGGGGAATAAAGAAAAAAAATTATCCCCCCCAGCCCCCAAGAGGAAAGAAGCCAAGATAGCGAACGAGATCCATCCCGCTCGCTGTCTTAGCTTCGTTTTTAGCCGCGGGGCTAAACAGGTCCTTTGCTCCCGGAGCTTGTGGGGCTGGGGGGGGGCACTCCGAAGGATTGCAGATAGCTGCCTGAAGCCCGGGGAGCGCAACGGGAGTTGGCGCTGCGCTCCCCGGGCTTCAGGCTTCAGGCTGCTATCCGCAAGCCTCCGGAGCGCGGGGGGAACTCCTGCTGCACTCCGAAGGCTTGCGGATAGCTGCCCAGCGGCGTAGCGTGAGTTGTAAGCACCCGGGGCAACGCAAGTAATTTGTGCCCCCTAACCCGAGGCAAGGCAAGTAATTTGCGCCCCCCGCTGCCGCCCAAACGACGCCGCTTGCCCGGAGGAGGAGGGGGGCAGAGAGGCGAGGAAAATTCAACGGCCCAGCAGCTGCAGCAGCAGCGGCGGAGGCGGGGCTGTGAAGAGGGGCTGCCTGGCACGTCCTCCGCGGCGAGGGCTGAGAGCCGCTGCCTGCCGGGCGCCTTCAGCCCGGATGCGCGCACAGCTCGTCGGTTCCGCGAGACATGCGGCTCCGCTACAGCCTGCGCCCGAGGCTCTTCGGCGACTCCGGAGGCAGCGAGCGCGCCCCCCCAGATGTTGCGCCCGGTGCGGCTGGCACCCCTGGCACCCCCCACGCTACGCCACTGTAGCTGCCTGACCCCTCTCGCCCTCCAGGCTTTAGCGAAAGCAACACGAAGCCTCCGGAGCCAAAGCCTTATGCCAAAGCCTGTGTTCCTTCACTCACAGCCCCCCTGGCCTGGACTCTAGAAACTACACTTTCCGTGGCTGGAAAGCAGTTCAGCTTCCTTCTCTGACTTGGAGGGCAGTTCCTCTGCTACATGTGAACTGGGGAGTCACCTCAAGGCTTGTTCCAGGCCAGCCTCTGGAGACCATCGTTATGAGGTCTCCCTCTGCGCTCTAAGGTCAGATTTGGAGGACTCTGTTTGCTCTGCAGGGTCTCCTAGCTTTAGGTGGTCTGAGTCTTCATTGGAAGAGCTGGACTTGACCAGGGTCCACCAAAACACCAGTCATGCATTTTTCAGCCTAAGCCATGCAGCAAGCTCTAGGTGAAGCGACTTAAACTGCAGCATTCAGCAGCTTAGAGTCCTAGTTGTGTGTCCCAAGTTCTGTGGGGCTTAACTAGCTGGTTTTTGAAGTGCTACATGCTTGCTGCAGCATACTATGCCCCAGGATTTGGGGGATGTTTTTAGCAGGAACTCAGGGGAACTTGCCTTTTAAAAAATTAAATTTTAAAAAAAATGTCTGGGGGGGGGCCTGGAATGGATATACACCCAATGCCCGAGCCAAAAATCCACCTGTATCTGTTGTGGCCATCTCTAATCCAGATCATTGTCTGTTTGATTATATTAATTATCTCTTACATTTAGCCACTGCCCAGGGTGGGGTGGGGTGGCGCTGTGACTGGGCCCGCAATGAACAAACAAACTTTGTGGTGAGTTCTTCCCCCCTTTTTTCCAGGAAAAAAGCACTGCTAAGCCCCCTTAACACAGAGACCTAGCACGAGCCAGTTTCTTGTAATCCAGTCCCACAACATCTCTGAAAGTGCATGCACACCAAAAAGCATCAGCAGGCAGGTGACTTGTCAATCGCATGCCTTCCATGTCCTCTTTAACTCTCTCGGTTTCATTTTGAGGGATAAGCAACACCCCCTACTTGCTGCTTACATTTTTTATGTAGCATGCAGGCCACTTTGAGGATGTGAGCCTCCTCAGAAGGCAAGCAGGTAGGTATATTCAATTTTATGGCACAGGAGCAGCTAGGCCAAAGTGCATTGCACTCTACCCTTCTTGCAAATGTAGGATAATTAGTTCGTCACTGATTTGTTACCAATAATTCAAACAGCTTTAAGAAGACAGCTAGCCAATAGAGCTCAACAACCTGAATAAAGCTTGTAAATCAACAGCATTACCCAGAACTGGCCTAAGGGTAGAGAAGGGAACTCGGTACATAAAAAGGCATGGCAAACACACTTGAGAATGGTGGACACTCCAGGAACAGCATTTTAAATAGTAAATGGAATGCTACGAAACATGAACATGAGTAGGACCTTACTGCTCACAATAGAAACCAATGGATAGGCATTGTGTCCAAACCTGAACTTTGTGTTCCCCACTTTAATGACACATTTTAACTTACTGGAAGTACTGATTTCAATCCACAAAGCTTATTGTTGATCTGGATTTTCCACAGTTCTTGCCACTTGGGCGAGTAACTTGAGGGAAAGTTTGCATATTTTAAAAGGCACAGAAAGTCAGGACACAAATGTTTTTCAAATTAAAAATCAGTCTAAGAGCAACAGAAGTTACACAGAAGAAACATGCGTCCCACATAACCATGAAATAGTAAAAAAAAAAAAAATTTCAAGGAAGAGAAAGCCAATTGCTGCATTGACATTTTAAAAACTTTTCCTGTTCTTATTTTACTACCTGTTTGGCAGACAAGTTGGAAATACAAGGAGGGGGGGCGGAAATTCTATCAAGAAGAGAAATCAGAAAGCCCAAAACAATTTGCCAGGAAATATCAGAAATACTATTTCTCTATTAGTAATACTTCTGTTCTGTCTTGGAATAAACATAGATAACTAAGATATGGAACACACAGAAAGACTTGAGACCCAAAGTAGGGAACAGCAAAGTGCCCTTTCAGAAGCTAAGAAACACTGACTTTATTGGATGAATTCCCTAAGAAGTCATTAGCGGCTTCCTAGCAAGCACATGGAAAATACAAATAGATGTATTTTCACCCAAAATCAATATTACCTACAGTAATCTATACAAAAGATATCACACAGTTGAAGACTTGTTTTACTTCCTTGTATTTATTTTCTCTGAAATAAAAGGGAGGCACAGAGTTTAAGATTAATGGTTCAAATTAATGATGTAATTGAGTCTGTAGAATCATAATATTACTCATGTGAAACATCTGAAGCTTTATGAATAGTAACCCTAAAATGCTGGTCCCTAAGTGGCAGGAAAATAAAGCATAAAACAGCCACTTATAACCAGTGGGAGCCGCTCAGAGTGGCTGGAGAAACACAGTTGAATGGGTGGCATATAAATAATAAAATTGTTTTTGTTAGTCTGCTAACAAAAATCGAAGAAACCATTCTCTGAGTCACTTGCCTCTCTTTGCGCCATGAAGAACAAGTGGATGAAGGGATGATGAAACAAAAGAAGAGGACAAGCAGAGAAGCAAGAGGAACATAGGAGCCAACTCCTAGGGGTCAAGGTCTCTGTGGCACACACCCCATAAAATATTCAAGGGGCCTGAACACCCACAAAGTTGATGGGCATTGCCAATAAAATAATAATAATAACTTTATTATGTGTACTCTGTCCATCTGACTGGACTGCCCAGTGCATACACCATGTCTTGTGATCGATTCTGCAGAGCTGGGCTTAGTTGCCCCCCCAAAAAAATATTTTGCTCAAGTTGGCACCCCTGGTGATGAATAATAGGCTTTAGGATTTGCACCCCTTTATAGGGGAGTAGAAGAACAAGACTTTCATCTAATAGATCATGAAAGCTATGGGAAATAAGTAGGAAGAATTCCTTCCTCCTGCCCCCCAACAAAGATTGCGTAAATTGTGCTTGGATCTGAATCACTTCATTCTTCCAATGACTTCCATTTAGTGTTGATTCTGCAGAAGAAAGCCTCTCCAAACCAGGACATCTTCAGTTATCAATGCGGAAGTCATCTTAAGGTGGAAGAATAGCTACCAATTGACTGTATACTCAGGCCCGTCTGCACAACTGCAGTGCAAGGCATCAACAGGGAAAACCAGTTCTCAGAACCAAAAGGATTATTATCTTGTTAAAAACGGCAGTAAGGGACAGCCTAAGGGATGCTATCACCACGAGCTAATTGTTGGCTTGAGATTTTAAGAGACACTTTTTTGAGCTGAGTTAAGTTTCAAATAAAGCCAGAAGGGTACAACATTCTACTTTAAGCCTTTATAGTTGTACAGGATTGGTATGTACAGCAGCATGTTTTGGCAAAAGCACATTTAATACCTTGTAAACATTTCATTCCATACACTTGCAAATCTTCTTACATAACCTGAAAACTTGGGCTTTGTAAAATAAAAAATTAAACAAAAAGAAATCACATGTAGCACTTGAGGAGATACCTGGAAGTCTCAGGGGACAGCAAGACCACACAATGCCTCTCAGCCATTTGTGGGAATGCAGCTAAGTACTTTAGAATACCATTACAAAAGAGACAGAACTCAGCAGGTCTTCAGTTGATGTCCTGAAAGGTATTAGGAGGGATGAAGCCTGTGTGCTACTACCTAGCTCTGATCAAAAGAACTGCATGGAAGCCAGCCACAGAAGTGTCCTTTCACTAATAGGCCAATATTGGCTACCACAGCACAGCTAAAGAGACAATCCCCATTTCCCTTCTCCAGGCCTTCTCTTCATCATCTGCATTTCTGGGATGCATAATAAAAAAAAGAAGCTCCAGCAGAGGTGCTATACTTCAGACAACCTCAAAAACCCAGCACAATTGTGGCAACTATCACTACCACCCTCTTCAGATCAAAGCTTATAGAGATTTATTGGGGAACAGGAGACTATCATTGACCTTGTACTGCACCTATAAATTGAAGCCCAGAGTAAAGGAAAGAACTTCATATCCTTTAGAGCAGGCATGGCCAAGCCTGGCCCTCTAGCTGTTTTGGAACTACAACTCCCATCATCCCTAGCTAACAGGACCAGTGGTCAGGTATGATGGGAATTGTAGTCCCAAAACATCTGGAGGGCCAAGTTTGGCCATGTCTGCTTTAGAGGAATGGCAGGATCCTGGTGATCACCATTTTGGGATTGTCCACAAGTAGCCAAATTTTGTGGGCTTCGAAATGACAGATGCAATTTTATCACGAATCTTTTCTCAAAGCCACAGTTACTCAGTGGATTGATTACTACAGGCATCCTCAGCCTCTTCCAGCCTGGAAGGACATTGGAAAACATAAGAAACTGCCATGAGTACCACAAAATACCCATTTCACAGAAAACTGCTGATGCTCACCATTACCTTCCCCCAAAACAGGACCACCGGCTACACCTCTCCCAAAGATAAAAACACAAAGAACACAGCCCCCAACAACAAAACAACCAAAGTTATGCAGATGCTTATCAGAGAAACCTTTATGAGCAAGGCAACATACACCTAACAGAAATGGACTCCTCTGAAATATGCAATAAGCCACATGGACAGAACTGATTGCATATTTGTTTAGTTCTCTAGAGAAAGTGAAGGGGACAATCTAAAGAGCAGGCCATGTCATTATTATCCAGATACATTTACTCAAGTTCCGTATTTCCAAATATTTTAGCTCATGTTGCTATTCTGTGTTAATGAATAGAGCTGATGAAGAAACATTTTGCCAAGTCTCTGACTGAATTCACTTTGCCTAGGGTGAAGTGGGTAGAGTGAAATGTATTCTAGGTTGAGCTTTTCATTGGGTTTGTAACGTCTATATTTGAATTAAAGCTTTTGTTTTTTCCTGCCAAAACTGAGAGCTTAGAACCAGGGGGCGACATCAATACACATATACTACCAGAAGTTGACTTTTCTTCTCTTTCGTAACTTTGTCAGTTGTAAACCAATGCGGTTAGAACTAAAACGAGACATTTTGCAGCATTTTGCACATCCTTGATACCTTCTGTCATCTCAGTAAATACTATTCAATAATATATTTTGAGATTTCATCTCTTTAAATTTGGTTTTACTTCAGATTCAAATAAATGTGACTCTCTCACAGAAAGCTCTATTTGCAAATCTGGCTTCACTGAAGCCCAGTTTGTGCATTAACACAAATGACATACTAAGAGGAAGGATGGAAAAGGATAAATTGCCCATTTTGCAGGAAAGATTTCCCTCAAGACTTCATGCTCATATTGAAACCCACTTGCACCCTTAACACTTCTATTCCACCTAACAACTATCTATAGGAGCATCTACGCTCATAAGAACAAACTTGTTATAACCCAGGTTATTTTGCAAGAGCCATCTGTGCGCATTTATCGCCCAGTAACCTTGACAAGTTAAGATTAATGAAATAGCACCTCAGCATCTGTTGAAAGCCATCTTGAATGTTATGGTGAAACCCTGGGGTCCAAAGGACAACAAAGCAAATCCAGGAAAGAAAGTGAAGCTGAAGTTGCCATCTCAGGATTCACCTGTTTAGCAGTTTACCATGCCAAGGTTCTGTGTGAGGATCATGTATGTCAGGGGCAAAATTCTAATACGAGATGACAAGGAGTTGCCCAACACAATCCACCAAAGTATGGCTCCTTGCAGGCCACAGGACTGGGGAAACGGGGTTAAACCCTAACTAACCCATGAAGCACACTGGGTGACCTTGGGCCAATTGCTATCCTTCGGCTTAGAGGAGGAGAGACACTATGTATAATATTGCAAGTTTTTGGAGGAATACAAATCCAATAAACCGATAAATTTTAAAAGCTCAGGCATTCTAGAGCTTGCTATATAATCATGAATGCATATGTGAACTGCGTGTTGTTTTTTGTACGCATCTAAAATATTTTCAATAAAATAAGGTAATATAAACTACCCTAACAGAATTGTTGTGAGGATAAAAGGAGTGCAGGGAATCCATGTAAGCTGCCTTGATAAATATAACAACACAGAAAAATCTATCACTGGCTGATGTAAATGAGCGGTGGATTGCCAACTGGTATTAAATGTGCATACCTTTCAAAAAGGGACATGGATGGGTAAATTTTTGCACAAGATCATTAGAAAAGCTATGGGGAAAACATTATTTTCTAAATTTGGCTGTTTCCCCGAACCTTTTAATTAAGGCAGGCATCTGGAGAATAAAACAAAGGAAACTCCTATTTGTTTGAGTATCTAGGGAATAGTGTACCAGTTATCACTTGCCAGCAGTTAGGATTACTGCGCTTCACAGAGACTGGTTTTACAAAATAACCATCTTATTCGTTTGCTTTCAGGAAACTCTCCTCCAAGTTTACATAACATCTCCTAGTGACCGACTCCACTGAACCAATAATGGCCAAACCTAAAAAGTAAACAGCATTTGGAACAGAAGCAGTCCTAATATAGTAAATACTGTAATGCTTGGACAGCCACCAAAGAAAGCTATATTAGTTAACCCGATTTCAAGCAGACACTGCTCTTTTCACTGGATTTTTCGTCTCTTCCTGTACAATGTAATTAAAAAGGGACACAGCTCCAATGGTACAGCCAAAATTCAAGACTCTAAATAGAAAGCAACTGCAGGCAGCACTGGGTTATGCATTTTAGAAGCCAAAAAGTCAGTCCATTATCTTTACTACCCATTTGGTTACCTTATTTCTTTCTTCACACAACAATCAGCACCAGTTTAAGAAGGTTAGCTGACACATCATAAAACTGAGTGAAATTTAAAAATTAAGCACCCTTCCTAAGAACATGGTGGATATCCTTAAATATTCATTTCATGAAACTAAGCAAAGTTCACTTACAATAAAAGCAGAGTGCCCAAGTCAAATACAAACTTGCACAACCAGCCTTTCTCTCTCCCCTTGAAGGCCTCTGTACCTCCTGAAAATAATCTTCAGTGGGTTAGGAGACTTAACAACATTGTGGGACAAACTATTCCACTGGATCCCAAGCTTGCTCTTCTCTCTATCTATGATGGTTCCACAACGAATTTACTACATAAAGAACTCATTACATTTCTGCTTCCAGGGACCAAACTTACCACTGCCACATACCAGAAAATTCTGAAAGCAGGTTTAATGCTAGGCTGGCACCAGTAAGTTTGAAACTTGGCCTTAATGGAAAAATTGACCCTCGAGTTCATTGGAGTAATTACAGCAGACCACCTTTGTGCTCTTTGGGTCAGTTTTCTCAATTATACAGATACAAAGAACCTGACTGGTGACCTCCAGTTATGCATTAACACTAATTGAGGGAATGAAGCACAACCCAGGGTTTATTTACTGCTAGAGTTATGTATTCCTCTTTTGCTTGTATGGGTGATCGTTTTTCCTGAAAACTAATAAAGCATTGCATTGGATTGTAGGAGGAGGACTCTCAAAATCAGGTTGAGAGTTATTGTGCTCAGCAGCACAGAGTTTTTCTGAGAGCCAGTGTGGTGTAGTGGTTAAGAGCGGTAGTCTCGTAATCTGGGGAACCGGGTTCGCGTCTCCGCTCCTCCACATGCAGCTGCTGGGTGACCTTGGGCCAGTCACACTTCTTTGAAGTCTCTCAGCCTCACTCACCTCACAGAGTGTTTGTTGTGGGGGAGGAAGGGAAAGGAGAATGTTACCCGCTTTGAGACTCCTCAGGGTAGTGATAAAGCAGGATATCAAATCCAAACTCTTCTTCATCTTCTTCTTCCCTATTTCAAGTGATCCTTCTCCCCTTGGACTCCCAAACAACTGTCATTGCACAATGTTAAGTCCCCCTGGCTCTCTGGAATTGATTGGGGGGGGGGTACTGGGAGCTTTGAGGGAGGGACATAGCCCTTGTACAAGCTTGTCTTCCACACACCCACAATGATGGATATTATCCAGAATGGTTAATATTTGACCTTCAGATAGGTGGTTTCATTCTTTCCTCAGTTCACTGATAAAAGGCATAGCTCACAATGAAAAAAAGCAGAACAATAAGCTGAGAATAGAAAAAGCAACTAGAAAGCAGATGTTTTCCAAGTAGCAATGGAAGAGGTGGGAAGAGCTGCCATAGATATAATTAGGCAAACAGTTCCAGGCAGGGGGAATTGTCCCCAGAAGTAAGAATAATATGCTTTATTCAGGCAGCAAGTGAGAACACACAAGAGCCCAGACTGAAGGAGCCAGACTAACCATTTACAAAATCCATGCAACAATCCATACAGTGAGCATCAAAACCTTCTCTGCTCAAAGTTCTCAGCCCTTCTACCTATTGAACTAATCCAGCATATGCAGCAGAAAATCATATGGTAAAAAGTTACATTTCTTCAACAAGAAACAGGGAACTGTTGTCTTCTGTTTGTGATCTTGAGCAAAATTAGTGAATCCCATTTGGGGTTGTGGCCAGCTTGGCGAGATCTGAGAGGAGAGGAGAGGACAAGGACAAGCACTTGAGCTGTTCCTGACATGATAATAGATGTTTCATGGGTGGTTAGCAGATGCAGTCTGTTAGCAGTCCGTTTGACTTCCGAAATGTTTGAAAACCAAGGCGCAGCTTCTGATTGGTGCAAGCGCCCCGGAACAATAGTCGACAGCCACATCGCATGTTCGGTTTCCGAAAAACATTTGAAAACCTGAACACTTACTTCTGGGGTTTTGGCGTTTGGGAACCAAGGCGTTTGAATACCAAGGCATTTTAAAAACAAGGTACCACTGTATTCAGTTGTAGAATTAATCCCACACTGCCCAACTGACTGCTCTGTAGAGAACTGCCTGGACACTGTAACAAGGAAGTTCTTGTTTTTCACAGGATACAGTCTTATAAAACTGGACTACAAGTTATAAAATCATACAATGTTTCTGTTTGCCTGCTTATTTTGAAGTGCCCACATTGCTACTTTTCAGATATTCAGGGTGAACAGAAAAGTAAAGTTCAGGTTAAAGAGTTCCTTGCCATGATTTATACTCGCTTTCGCTTCAAGTATTTAATAAACCACGTTGTTGAGTTCTCATCATCAGTTTCAGAGGTTCCCTCACATTATTTGAATTTGGGCCGGCATTTAGTTCCTCGTCTACTGAGATCATCTCTATTGGCAAAGTATAAGAAATCTGTCAGTAAATGATAGTGTCTGAAAATGATTGTTAGCATTTCCTGTTATTGGACTCTGGAACCAGTATCAATGCATCTGAAGCCCTGATAACAAGGTATTTTATCATCACTACAAGTGTTTTTGTATATATGATTTTTATCTGTAGTTACTGGGCCAAAGGTTTCGATCTGGAAAGAATGAATCTTCCTTCAACATTAATTAGATCCCCAGCCTACACCTACAAACAAGGAGGATTTGAGATATACCGTAACATCTGAATTTAATTTATTCCACAATACCCTTTCCGCTACCCATGCTTAAAATAGTTTGGGCAGACATGTTCAATCTACTTTGCTGTTTATAATCTGATTCTTCTGAAAACATTAAAAAACCAACCCACCACTGATTCGCATTACAAGTAAATGGATGAAACCATTTGCATTTCTTGCCTGAAGTGGGGCATTATGGGCAGATGTTGCATGGGAATACTTGGACCTCCCCTTGTTAGAAAAATAAATACCTATACACATATTTATTTAATAAAATTTATACACCGCTTGACTTCAGAACACGCACATCAAAGTGGTTTACAAAAAGATAAAACAATAAATTCAAGAAAAAATTGCAATACTTTAAAACATACTAAAATTTAAAATACTAAAAGCAGATTAAAATTCCCACCAGCGTCTGGGTAGGCTTGCCAAAACAGGAATGTTTTCAGCAGGCACCAAAAAGAATAAAGCAAAGATGCCTGCTTGATATCAACAGGCAGGGAGTTCCTAAGTGTAGCTAAGTGATTGAATTCTTACAAATGTGCAACTGGTACTATGTAGCACCGGTGGCAGTGCAAATTCTGTTAATCAAAGTGATTGAGTGGGCACACTCTTTGTAGCTCTTTGTTTAGAAAGCTCCAATAGCTTTTGGTTTGATGCAAAACACTTTGAAAATATGCCAATATATTAAATTAACTTTGGGTATTGCTATTAATCTACATTGAGGATTTAAAGATCTATCTATACAAAGAATTTAAATTTTATTACTACAGAAACGCCACTTTTAATATTAATAGACCTTCTAATTATTTGTCTTGAGTATATGAAGACGTGTTACAAGCTTAAAAGTTTTTAAGCAACAGCATGATGACTGTTCCATGACAATATGGAGTAGGAAGTCTTTTCCAGTGTTTCCCAAACGTAGGTCTCTAGCTGTTTTTGGACTACAGTTCCCATCATCCCTGACCACTGGTTCTGCTAGCTAAGGATGATGTGAGTTGTAGTCCAAAAACAACTGGAGCCCCACGTTTGGGAAACCCTGTTTTATGCCCTTCCTACGGGATGTGCAGAGGGAGAGAATGCTAACAAGCTGCACTGTTTCAGCATAAACATTTTTAGGCTCATTTGCTTATAACATATATGCTGATTTTCTCTGCAAGCAAAAAGAAGTCAGCTTTCAACAACAATAAAAACTGCATAACTATAAAAGCAGGTAATTAAAACACAGAGCAGACAGAAATAATAAAACTATCCCACTATTGGAGTGTCTTAAGTGTCAGGTTTTTTAAAAGGCAAAAAACACATCACTAGTGAGGTCATTCCAAAACCTGGGTGCCACAACTGAAAAGACCCTCTTTACTATTAATATAAAATATTAAATTAATAATATTGCATTTATTATGCACTCTTCACCAGCAGGTCCCAGAGTGGGTTGCAACAATTTAAAATTAAATATTAAAACAGTTACTGTCACCAGAATAGAGTTATTCCACTGGCAGATATTTGGATGGTGGGAAGAAGAAAAATTTCAGAAGCTAAGCAGAGTTCCTGGATGGGTTTGTATGGAAGAAAGGGATTCTCCATATATCCTATTTTCAGACAGTTCAGGGCTGGAATGAAGGACGTGTGGTGTTGGGCTACAGTGGTCATCAGCCCTGACCATTGGCTGTGCTACCTAAGGGAGTTGGCGTCCCTAGATGAGAACTTGCAAGGTCAAACCAAGCATCCTGAACTGAGCAAGAAATAACTTGGTTACTAGTAAAGATGGCACAGAACTGACATCATATCATCTGACCTGCTATCTCCAGGCAACAGTGTGGCCATCCCATAGTAAAATGATGTGGCTACCCAGAAGGCTAGGTGGTACCACAATTGCTGCCAGTATCAGAAATTTACTAACCAATGCCAAAGCCATAATACTTTTGATACAATCTCCGACGCATTGACAGCATGAAACACTAACTGCTATTGGGCTTTAACAGAAACAAATTTGCTAAGAAAGCCAACTTCTATCAAGTAGTTAAAATAATAATATTTTGAATTATTCACATCAGTTATGGAAGAGGAACAGTCTTAACAAATCATTAGTTCTTTGATTCCTTGGAGACAATATGCTTCATCACCCTTAACATTTTGAGCAGTACATTAAGTATTTTAGTCAGTCTGGAATAATTGTTGCCTGTGCAATTCAAATGAACCTATGCACAATAAGGTTTTTTAACTTTGTCCCTTTTATGGAAAAGCTGTTAGACGTTTTACGCATGGGTGCATGCTTGCCAAATGTGTGTGTTTGTATCTGTGTGTAAATTGTATGTAACCTATGTTTTTGCTTCACGACAGCCATAATGCTTAAACTGAAAAATCCAATTTTCAAGATGCTCCAGAGTATGTTTGCATTCCTAATCCCAAGGAATTCAGAACATGAAATGTCAAGAAGAATTGAGTTCTATACTGTTGTGCTTGCATGCTGCAAGATGTAGCTAAAGCTGAAGGCTACCTTGGCAAGAGTTAAATTTCATAAAGAAAAACCCCAGTACAGGAGGAAAATTATTAACTGTAATACAAAAAGCCTTTATTTTCCTTCATTGTTTTTCAACCATTTTATACGATGAATGAATAAATCCAGTTTTTTTTATCTCATTCAACAGGGAATTGAGTATCTGAAAATTTATCACAAACAACAAATATAGGATACTGTCCACCAGCAAGTTAAGTTGTGCAAACCCCAATGAAATGAATGTGAGCTTTACAAGACTTACCAGGGAAGCAAAACCCTTACAAAATGTTTCGCATGCTATTGCTAGCAACGGCTGCTTTTATTGTGAGCCCCAAGATTCCATCAGGCTCCAGCTTGGATTCTCTGGCTTTCCCTTCTCCTCCTGGGGGAGCGCATCTTGGGAGTCTGGGGAAGATGCCAACCTACGGCTTGGGGGGGGGGAGAACAGGAATGAGAAGGGGAGGCAAGCTCAGCCTTGACTCCCAGGACAAGGAGGTGTCTCTGAAGAACCTACCTAGACGTAGTGAACACCTGCAAGCTCCACATTCCTGCATGGCACAGAAATCCTGTGAGTGAGTACACTACAACTTCAGAAGCTCGGCTGGCAAGAAGGCAGAGAAATCCACTGGAAGAAATTAATAGCTCCTGTGTGGTCCTGAATTTCTTGCCCTGCTCTTGAACTCAGGAACTCTGGCTCTTACTCCCAGCCCATTGTGCCCTGCTGCCCCTTCGCCTGGTAAGAGTTTTAGGCTGCAATAGCTCTCTACCTGCTACCGAGTCTGTGCTGTTGCTTTGTTCCAATAAAGCCATCCTTCGTTCCAAGCAAGAGTCTCTGCCAGTGCCGTCATGTGTTGGGTGGGAGCAGGGACAGCTTTCATTAGGAGTCCATTATTCCACTCAAGTCTTCCTTCCCCCTTCTGACAAGCATGGTGAGAGGATCCCCAGTCTTTCACTGCAGCTTAGAGCTGGGTGTGTGTGTGTGTGTGTGTGTGTGTGTGTGTGTGTGTGTGTGTGTGTGTCTGGGGATCATCCCACAGTTGGACTGTGCTTGGAAACAAAGTGCACTATAGGGAATCTCTTTGGAAAGGCTATGGCCCCGGCTGGGGACTGCAGAGGAACCTCCAAGCATTGCACAACCCAGCACGAAAACCAAGCATCAATCTTTCCGTCTAACAGCCCAGTGCTAGAACACAACCCTCAGCTCTCCTTCTCATGTCAGGGAGGAGAGATGTGAGGATAAAGACCAGCAAAGCCAGGGGGGCAACCTTCTACCCTCACTTTGCAGCTTCAGCCCTGGAGCTGGAAAAGACAACAGGGATAGGCCCCAGTTTTGTACGATGGTCAGGAATAATGATTTTTATTTATGAGATTATATCACACCTTTCCTGCAATAAGCTTAGAACATTACACATTCTTCCCACCCTCCTGTTTTTCTCCTCACAGTTGTTTGAGATAGAGAGATGGTGATTGGACCAAGGTTATCTGTGAAAGGATAGAAGGATACAGCTTTCCTTAAGGAGCAGAATCTACAGGAATCTTCTTAAAGAAAGTAGTTCCCAGTGCATGCGTTGTTCAACAATGAGATCATTACTAGCTGAAACTTGGGAATTTGAGTAAGGTAAAGGTAAAGGTAAAGGGACCCCTGACCATTAGGTCCAGTTGTGGCCGACTCTGGGGTTGCGGCGCTCATCTCGCTTTACTGGCCGAGGGAGCCGGTGTACAGCTTCCGGGTCATGTGGCCAGCATGACTAAGCCGCTTCTGGCGAACCAGAGCAGCGCACAGTAACACCGTTTACCTTCCAGCTGGAGCGGTACCTATTTATCTACTTGCACTTCATGCTTTCGAACTGCTAGGTTGGCAGGAGCAGGGACTGAGCAACGGGAGCTCACCCCCTTGCAGGGATTCGAACCGCTGCAGGGATTCGAACCGCTGACCTTCTGATCAGCAAGTCCTAGGCTCTGTGGTTTAACCCACAGCACCACCCACATCCTCCAGGGAATCTGAGTAACTTGCTTCAAAAACTGTCTAGGTTTGTAGAAGTCTTTTTAGTGTATTTCTTATAGATTGATTTGGCAAGCAACTGATTGTTACCCAATGAAGCTTTTGTTCCTTTTACACTTAAATGTATTAACTAGCTTATACAGAGTCAGATTGATCAGTTACTGCTTGCTCCAACTGCAACCAGGTGCAGATTTGAACAGCCCCACTACCCAAAATCACTGAAATTGAGAGGCCATAGATTAATGTAGGGATCTTAAGCATGCAAAACATGTTCTTCATGACAAGAGTAATAGTCTCTCCTAAAATACATTGTATAGAACAAACTTAACAGAAATAAGTTCTACTTGTAATTTAAAAGGAATTAATCCAAATAAGTTTTGATTCTCATTCTCTTTCAGCTCCATTATCTATGTTTTTCTTTTTCCTTTCCCTGACACTGATCTTCTGCCGACTGGTGCTGGATACTGCCGCTCCAAGCTTCTTAACATAAGGATGAAGAAATGCTTTTTGGCTACAACTTGCCAAGTAAGTCAAACTATTGCTGAGCCAGCTTCATCTTAGATCAATCTAATTCAACATCCAATTAAGTTAATTACATTTGTAACCCCAACCTGAAATGGTAACATTCACTCCAAAGCAGGAAAGCACTGAGGATGTCCAAACATTACTGTATAGCCTAGCTTTTATTTCACCCTTTTTTCAGCTCAAAACCCTGAAGAGCTTCCTTAACATCATTCCTTTTGCAGCTTCGGCATTTTTAGAAGATGTATAACAGTAGCTGAAGGACTGCCAATCAGTGCAGCAGTCTTTCCCCTGGCAAGCTAGTCATTCAAAGCAACAACGACTTTTCAGTAGAAAGCAATGCTAATCCATACTAATGTTTTAATTCAGAGATGTATTTCTAACACTCCTATTTTCCTATTTGTGCTGATTTTGGCAATGTAAAATCTTTACACAGATATGGATTGCTTTGAAACAGTTTAATGCTTGCCTTCGCAGCACCCAAATCCAAGAGGATCATTGTGCATAAAAAGATAAAGGTTATTTACACAATTAAATCAACAAAGCTCTACCCATTGTGATTTGTATTATGAAGCTACTGGTTAGCTTTCAATTGGAGAGCTGCTTTCTTCAGAATTAACTGTGCATTGTAGGTGGTCTTACAAAATTTGAATGTATTACTCAGCGTTCTTCAACCTTGGGTTCCCAGATGTTGAACTACTACAACTTCCATCATCCCTGACCATTTACTAAAATGGTTGGGCATTATGGGAGTTGTAGCCCAGCAACAAACTGATGGCAGACCTTTTGCAGGGAGAATTCTATACCTTTTAACTTGCTAAAAAAAAAAAACATTTTGATGCATTCACAAAAAGATTCTGGCTGGTAGAAATCAGCTTGAAGTTTTAAGATTTGGGTTCTAATTTTGTGCTGGCTTCAAATTAAGTTATACTTAAGATCCCATTTAAATCCATGGGGCCTGAACTTTATTGACTTAGCTTGGAAACCACCCGTAGTTTATGAAGCTGTGGATGAATGGACCCATCTTGCCATGTGCTTAGCTTTGGTGCCAAGCCCCTGATTTTCAATAGGGCAGAGTTCCCCATAACATCTGAACCAGGGAAACATGGGCTAATGTCAGTTTCAAAAGCAGAATAAGAAGCCGAGATATGGTTCTGGTTGTGCAACCTCTATAATCTGTTTTAGAGTGTCTGAACCCTGAGTGACTGAACCCTGAATGGACAGCTGTCTACTGTGTTGTTCCTGAATATTCATCCTCAAGTTAAATCTTTTTTCCACATAGACTACCTGACCAGAACTGATTAGCTCTTTTGCCCTGTAAGTGCAGAGAAGTTATGAAGCTGGAACTAAGATACAATACAAGCTTCTGACTGTCCAGAGACTACCAACATCATTCCAAACAACTATCTGTCTCTACTAAAGGACCAGCTTCTCCTGGTCTCAGGTTCCCATAAATACATGGGACTCCAGTTTTGTCTTCCTAGAAATGTATAATCAGGAGTTCAAATATGCTCTCTCTCAAACCCTTTCTTCTGCATGGAACTCTGCATATTCTCTGAAAGCAGAGTCTGTTCAAGTAAGCAGCATGCAGCCAACTAAATTAGATTAATTTATATTATTTGCTTGATGTTAATTTATATTACATTTATATAACTTGCTTTACATAAGCAATTCAGTTCTGCCAAATGCCTAGAAATAAGTTTTTGTGGAAATTACCTTTAAAATGTTACCATGATCAATCATTTTGGATAGTGTTTTATGCATCCATTCTCTGTTATTGACAGCCAACAATTCTTCAACTCCTGTGGTTTGATTTATAACTACATAACTTTTGGCTGGCTCTCCAACACTAACTGAGAGGTAAATCTCAAGAAACAAAGCCTGCTATACCTCTGCAGTCATTGTTTCTTAAAAGCTTGTCATTAAGGGAAGTCAACTCATTATCAATTTAAAACTCTCATCTGCGGAGGCATTTTGCCTGGGTGGGGACCAAACCTATCAGCAAGCAAGAAATGAGATTGAAGAATAAGAAGAATAGACCAGCTTCAACTGTACACTTAATGAAATACTAAGGAATGAAAGAAAGGGGGGGGGGAGACCAAGAACAGATATGAGGAATGTCATTCTTGTAATCAGAAAGTGAATTTATCGGACATCGTTAAGATCATGAAACTAACTGTTCCAAAATATTCAGAAATTAGAAAAGGGAAATCTGCTGATCTGAAGTATTCCCGGGGTGGGGGCTCTTTCCCATTTTTACCCACTCTCACATTAAGTTCTTAGTGATGTATGGAAGTGAGAGCTGGACCATAAAGAAGGCTGATCGCCGAAGAATTGATGCTTTTGAATTATGGTGCTGGAGGAGACTCTTGAGAGTCCCATGGACTGCAAGAAGATCAAACCTTATCCATTCTTAAGGAAATCAGCCCTGAGTGCTCACTGGAAGGACAGATCCTGAAGCTGAGGCTCCAATACTTTGGCCCCCTCATGAGAAGAGAAGACTCCCTGGAAAAGACCCTGATGTTGGGAAAGATGGAGGGCACAAGGAGAAGGGGACGACAGAGGATGAGATGGTTGGACAGTGTTCTCGAAGCTACCAGCATGAGTTTGACCAAACTGTGGGAGGGAGTGGAAGACAGGAGTGCCTGGCGTGCTCTGGACCATGGGGTCATGAAGAGTCGGACACGACTAAACGACTAAACAACAACATTAAGTTCTAGAGTCCAGCAACAGATCTATTACCTGATCAAGATGCTTGGTACTCAACCCAGCATATCACCATTTTCATAACTTCTATTTTCATATGCAAATTTTCTGGTAAGAAAGCCAAAAGTTCTAGTTCCTCAATACAGTCATTTTTATTTTCTCTATCAGGTGGCCAATCAGAATAGTGTGAAAACTGGCTCAAGGACAAGAGGACAAACATAGAGTGTCCTGTCTTAGATCCTAGAACAGGGTTTCCCAAACTTGGGTGTCCAGCTGTTTTTGGATTACAATTCCCACCATCCCTGACCACTGGTCCCGCAAGATAGGGATGATGGGAGTTGTAGCCCCAAAACAGCTAGAGACCCAACTTTGGGAAACCCTGTCCTAGAAGGCTCTTAAAAACATAATACCATTTTTTCTTTAAATATTAACTCACAACAGACAATTATTTGCTCTTAACACTCATTGCAGAAGAACTCTAAGTGAGTTGCAAAAGCTATTAACAATACTGTTCATACAACAAAAATAATCTCAATTAGGCTACCTAATTTGAAACAATTCTGATTCTTGGCATGGTTTTGAGGTGGTAAATCAGCTAGAAAGAAGAATCAACTGAAGAACACAAGCAAACAGTTGCTTAATTTAACAGCTGAAGTCACATTAAAAAAGAAGAAAAGTTCAGAGCCCTCAAGCTTCATTAAGATGCTTCCCGAGTTACTCAAAACCATTTATGGCTTTAAAAAGGCCAGAACTTTGAATTGGACATAAAAAGTAATCTGAAGAAGAAGAAGAGTTTGGATTTGATATCCCGTTTTATCACTACCCGAAGGAGTCTCAAAGCGGGTAACATTCTCCTTTCCCTTCCTCCCCCACAACAAACAGTCTGTGAGGTGAGTGGGGCTGAGAGACTTCAGAGAAGTGTGACTGGCCCAAGGTCACCCAGCAGCTGCATGTGGAGGAGCGGAGATGCGAACCTGGTTCACCAGATTACAAGACTACTGCTCTTAACCACTACACCACATCTGGCAGTCAACGAACATGTTTCAAAAGAAGTTCACAAGAGCAGCAGGTAGTACATGACATTTTTACATGTACTATGAAAACAGCTCCACCTTAAAATCAGAATACATAACAAGGGTCATATATCAAGGATCAAGATGGACATTAAAAATGCTAGAGCATGGAATAAGTTCTTGGACTTCAACTCCAAGAGCAGTCTGATAGGAGCATTCTGTCTTTTCCTGCCAAGAATTATAAAAGGATCAGTTGGCGAGTTCACAGTCCAATACTTTATTAAATAGAAGTAATGTATTACTGCTATTAAGCTGAAAACATACTTCAGGAACAGAAGCCGGACTTGGAATTGACACATAACCTCTTTGGATAAATCATACAGTACTATTGAAGGATAGGGACAATTTGGCTTTGCCATAATTGCTAACTAGCTGAATACTTCTGTTTCATTTTGTAAAGTGTCCTTCAAGATTCAAGCTTTCTTGATACTGCACCTGATAATTCCAATATGCCATATATTAACACATTAGGAAGTTTGTTCTCCAGGAACTGCCACAAAGTTTATTCTATCAATACCATTGAGTTGTCTGCATTTTAATAACCAAAAGCCTTGCGCTCAATAGGTATAAAGGTATTTCTTTTCCTACAGGTGGGTTGTAAAGTTAAATCAACAGTAAAATAATTCTGTTATTCTGATTACCAGTTGCATATCAGCAATACCACACCTCTCAAGAAATCAGTTTTGCATTGGTACCATTGCTGGTGAAATTAAAACATTAGCATCTGCAATGTGACTAAAATGCTGTTAAACTATGTTGTCCAGAACCCTTTAATTCCTCATTGAACAGTTACCTTCTGCTGCAGAGCAATTGCAACCACATGGCAGCATGAACAGCCATCCAAACAGCCTTAACAAAGCCTTGCCTTGAAGTTCCATACCACCAGGGACCGGCATATTTGCCAAATGAGATGCCTTGGGAACTTATGTTAAAGCAATGGACCATCCAAAATAAGTCTCAATACTTCTTTACAATTCTATGATTTTGTGCTTATTATCTGTGAACTCTACTCAACAATTCCACCTTAACATTTCGACAACAGCAAGTTCACGGTGATCCATTATAGGGCATTACAGCTGAGCTTATGAGGCCCACAGAGACTTTCCAGAGGGATTGCTTTTAACTTGTTTGTGTGTTGAATGCTGCCATTATGGATGGTCAGGGATGCTTAAGTTTCCATTTGCAATACATTTGCCTAATCCTTAGTCATGCCAGGGCAAAACAAAAAGAAAATTGGATCCAAAATAGCTTGGGAAGAGATTCAGTTTTTAGACATCCCAAGAATAAATAAGTAATTCAGTATTTAGGGTTCTTTGTCTTTTTTAATTAATTGGCTTGATTCAAGGTTGTATCCAACACCACACACAGATAGAGTTTTCCACTCATGCTTCTTCTTCCTCTCTTCTCCCTGTGCACCCCCAAAATTGACTCCAAGGATTTCCCACCTCTGGAACAGGTTTTGAAGGTGAGAGGGGATGCAAAGGAGGGGGTGTTCCATTGGGCAAATAGAGGTCTATTGCACAAGGAGAATGACCACATGGGCTACAAAATCCCGTTAAGTAACCAAGTGTTGGTGCTAATATTTACTAGCATTAGATAAAACCACCTAGCAGTGAGTGAGGCATCCAGTTGTATGATTTTTGTTTTGTAAACGATATGCATTATTTCAGATATGTGGCAGCATAACTAGAAGATGCTTGTGTTTTGTTGTGACTGTGTTTCATCAATATCATCTAGACAAGGAGAAATCCTAGGCACTTGGTTCGCCCAGGTGACCTCAACTTTGAAATGTTCATTCTGTTAAAAAGAGCAGTGGCTGTTACTTGAAAGCATTTAAAATAGTTTCCCTGCCCACACTCTTCACTCATTTCCAAATATCACCCAAGTGTTACTACTACTACTACTACTACTACACTATGCCCTCAGATTGTACTGATTATTAAGGAATGTAGCGCCCTGCTCCTTGGAGCAATAACATTTGTAAGCAGCTCTCGTGTGGGGAAACATACATCTGAAGTAGCCTTGGCTTGGCTTGGCTTCTCTCACTCATAGTTACCGTATTTTTCGCCCTATAGGATGCACTTTTTCCCCTCCAAAAATGAAGGGGAAATCTGGGTGCGTCCTATGGGGCAAATGCAGGCTTTCGCTGAAGCCTGGAGAGCGAGAGGGGTCGGTGCGCACCAACCCCTCTCGCTCTCCAGGCTTCAGGAAGCTCTGTGCAACCCTCGGGAGACCGGCTCCGAGGGTTGCGCAGAGCTGCCTGCAGTCCCCGGCTCAGCACAGCTCTGCGCGGCCATCGGGAGTGGGGCGCTAAGTCCCGCCCCGCTCGGGATGGCGGCACAGAGCTGCCTGCTGTGCCGGGACTGCAGGCAGATCTGTGCCGCCATCCGGAGCGGGGCGCTAAGTCCCGCCCCGCTCCGGATGGTGGTGCAGAGCTGCCTGCAGTCGCGGGATCAGCGCACTTCTCCCCATCGCCAGCCCCACAAGCTCGGGGGACAGCGGGGAGGCAGAGCGTGCCTTCCCACAGTTCCCCGAGCTGGTTCTTCCAGCCCTGCACCTGGGGGGGAAATAATTTTTTTTCTTTATTTCCCCCCCAAAAAACTAGGTGCGTCCTATGGGCCGGAGCGTCTTATGGGGCGCAAAATACGGTATTTCTGAAGCAGACATTATTCCCATAAAGCACACACACATATTTCCAACAAACAGGGCAGGAAAAAGAAAGTGGAAGTGAGTCAGGAAGTGCCATGTGGAGCCTCAAAAAAACCTGATACAGCACCAGAGAAACTACTGCCTCTCACCCAGGCATCTCTCTTGCATGTGTAATGAGACTTGTGGTCCTCTGACCCACCAGATTCTTGAGAACACTAACCACTTTCCAGATGTAATTGCTAATTTCTGTCAGATTCACCTCTGAAGCAAGTGTGGCAGGGGGCGGGGGGGGGGGTGAAAGGAAAAGGAAGGATCCCAACCAAACAAAGAGTTGTTTAATATCTTCTTGCCTCATTCTGCAAAATGTCAAATGCAACAGCAGGCTGTGTGCACAAAGCTCTGAGCACACTCTACCACAAGCAGATGGTTGTTGCCATGGGTGGAGGGACATGAAGGGTGGAACAAGTTAAGTGAGGAAGCCAAGTTCAAGATGTTATTAAGTAAGGCATGTTTAACTGAATAAGAAAGAAACCAAAATGAGTTAAAGCTGTCAAGACAGATGAAGGGTCAGACAAATGGCTGGCAAACATATAAATTTGTAGCATAGGACAGAAGTAACAGAGCATCATCACAGGTGATATTTGGTTGATACATTTTATGTACATTTAGACTTTAACTTAATTGTCCATCTGCTGCTTTTTTTTGGCATATCATCTCCCTCTGACCTCACTGTTTACAATTTTTCCTCCATATCTCTACACCTGCCAATGGAGGATAATGCTTCAAACATCTGAAGAACTTGACTACAGTCCACTGAAAGATATGCCTTAATAGATTTCTTAAAGGAGCTGCAAGCATCTGTTTAGATCTATGTTTCTCATGTCCCCCTCCTTTAAGTACACCAAGTTGTTCCATTATAACTTTTTACAGTGCCCGCTGCTTTCAACCAATCAAAGCATCTCATTTACAGGTTCCGTTTTTTGAGTTTTCCACCAAAAAGCAGCCAGCTGTTTCTTCCCTGTATCCCAGCTCCCCATCAATATGCACGTGCAGGAAAACAATCCTTAATTACAAATGGGGGGTGGGGTGAACTCAATGAAAATCTAGAAAAGCTTCACCAGTCAGTCAGGTAAAGCCAATGTAAAAAGTGTATATGTTATACGAGCAGACAATAACAAATAGCAGCTGCATATGCACAGTCACAAATCTTCAAGCCACACAGTTGACTACAAATGTATGGATCTTGCTTACGTGTAGTTTTGACAGCCCCCATTCTGCTCTTATTGAATTTGTGTCCATAGAAGAAATATGGGTTAACATCCTCTTTGAATTAGCAAGTGAGTTATTTTCCATTAGTCCAGTGTTCAGCAACCCAGCACCCTCCAGTTGTATTATTGCTACTATCAACCCCAATCAACAGCAGCTTGCTGTGCTTGCTGGCGATGATGGGCAGTGTTCAAAACTAGCCAGGTGCCTTTTGCACCTGGCTGTAAACCAGATGCCAGAATGCCTGACATCTCCACCATCTGGAGGTGCATACCTGGGGATCACTGGATCTTGACTGTTTTCACACACTAAACACCACATCCTGTAGCGACAAGCCAATATATATGTGGACTGTCCCTGGATCAAGTGACTTTTCTTCTTTAAGTTCTGAAGGTTCTTCACCTAGCTCAAGGGTGTCATCTGAACTAGCCAGATGTTTAGCTGATAATCAATCAGAGTCAGTCCCATCATTTGAAAAAATAAAGACTTTAGAGCAGTCTTGTCCCAAAATGGCAACAAGTCATTCCACTTTGGAAACTGTGACCTTGTTTTAAGGAGCCATTTGGCACCAGGCTTATATATCTGAGTTTCTAACACTGATTGATGAGAGTTTTAGTCCAACAGCATCTGGAGGGCACCCGGTTGGCAAGGGCTGGGTCAGCATGCAGCAAAACAGACAGGAACGCATTTATCATTCACCATAGCAAAATGCTCCCCCCAAAACCACACACACAATCCCCTTATTTGCGTAGAAGAAGAAGAGAGTTTGGATTTGATATCCCGCTTTATCACTACCTGAAGGAGTCTCAAAGCGGCTCACATTCTCCTTTCCCTTCCTCCCCCACAACAAACACTCTGTGAGGTGAGTGGGGCTGAGAGACTTCAGAGAAGTGTGACTAGCCCAAGGTCACCCAGCAGCTGCATGTGGAGGAGGAGGGAAGCGAACCCGGTTGATCAGATTACGAGTCCACTGCTCTTAACCACTACACCACACTGGAAAATCTCCACAAGTTTACTTGAAAACTAGGAATTACAGCTCAGTTTGAGTGAAATCACTAACCCTAGAGCAGATTCAAAAGTTCACCTGGGGACATAGCAGAGTACATCCCAGAATGTACCCTTCCCCCATTTTTCATAGCCTTGACTGTGCTTCTCAGATAAAAAATCTTATCTTTTTGTGTGTGGAAAAGAATGCTATATGCCTGTCTGTTTTTTTTTGTGTTTTTTTAATCTGCTCTTTAACTAGGCCTTGTTAAGTACTGTTTTCAAAGATTTACTTTGAATATGTCCCACAGGCATGATCTGAAGATTTGTGATGCAGCAGACTTTCTGAATGAAGCTAAGGAGCTATGGATCTAATCAGGGGACTGTCAGAGAATATGCTTCCTTAGTTATAACTATAGATGCAGAATCTATTTGAGCACAGATACCAAGGAGAAAAATGGATTCAATCAAACAGTCACAATTTTGCAGTGGTTTTTCAAAGGGTGCGGCAGGAAAGGATGGTAAGTGCGGCAGGAAGATTCCAGGACAATCAAAAGCGACATTTTAGTATAGTATAGTATAATACACCATGCTCATCAAAAACATTTTTCTATTTGCAAAATCAGAGCTAGAGCGACAAGTGATACTTAAAGCTTATACCTCTCATTGAGTTTGTATACATATGTAAGAGGCTTGTTTATAATTATATTATTGTGATGAATGATTCCTGTTCTTATGTAGCTGCATTGTTTTATTATAAAATAGCTGTGTTCTATGTTATAGATGAAGCCCTGCTAGGAATTGTTTTTTGTTTTGTTTTCCATTGTTATCACCAAAAACCTTGGTGTGTTTTTGTTGCTTTTTATTCTGAAAGTGTGGCCCCGGGGGGTGGGGGCAGAGTTTGAGAACTACTGCAATTGTGTAACGCCTACCTTTGGACTTGTTTTGTGACATTTTGGTCAGTTGTAACAGTTGTCACACTACTGTGACAAATGTTGTCACTATGTACTCTTTAATCCATCCACCAGGAGGTGATATTTCCCTGGTGAACTGCAAATCCCGGTATGCATCTGCTAGCCAAGTTGAGGTTTCCAGGGCAGCTACACCATAGCCTCAATGTTGTGCTAAGCCAGGGCAAGGAGAAAGTCCACCCCTTACATACACAGGCAGCATGTTGGAGTTCTATACTTCTAGGCTGACAACAGATGCACTAGTTTCGTATGGTTTGCAGAAAGCAGAGGCACTGAAGGAATTCTTCCAGTTCCCAAGAAGTCACATGGTGTTCCCTCAATTTGTTTATCATTCATTACAGAAACCACATTCCTTAACCATATGGATAAAAAAAGGATACCTTACGCAGTGCAAAAAACAGCACGCAGAAGATGGGCAGGAGCTCATGAACGAGCAGGCATGCGTATGAGAAATCTGCCTATCTCGCTAGAAAGAGGACAAATAAGTAAAGTTCACTGGCTTTACGGTTGTCCCTCCATCTTAAAAAGCCGATAGCAAGTGGCAAGCCATCTCACTCACAGGGTCAAACCCATATAACCAAATGCTTTTGAGAGCATACTGGTTTCTGTCATCAGCAGTACAAACAGGACCCAGCTGCCTATCTCTGGCTTTCCCAACCTGATTAAAAATCTGTACTCTGCCAGGTCAACTAGAGGAGGCTCTTCCACCTGACCATAGAGGCCATAGAGATCCATGAGCTACCTGCCAGATACAGGTCAGTCAACTTCAGCATTCCTTCCCATCGCATACTAGAATAGCCAAGTCGTCAGAGACTATCCTGGTCTCCTACAAACCACCAGCACAATGCAGAGTGCCATCTACTGCATACACAGGATGATTGCTCAATGGAAAAAAATTAATATAACCTTGAAACAAAGTGAACACACGACACAACTGGCCTGTTTTTCTCAAACATCATGTAGACTTTATGGCTTGAGAATGATTGATTGTGACATGGAGAAAATGAAACAAAATAATCTGAAAAGAAGAGCATTGAAATAAGCTGTTTTGTGTTTCAAATGCATTCCTGATTTTATTGTTACACCAGCAGTAAATAACCCATGCAGCCATGTTCATCAAACGCAATTTGATTTCCCAGCAACACAGTCCAGTAACAAAGATGATCCATTGGTTGACTGTGATCAGTGACCTATTAATACATCAATAAATCTCTCCCTTCGATATCATTAAGATTGGGGGGGGGGGGACACACAACACAATAGTTTACTTTTCGAAGCTTTTTTATACTTAAGCCTAATACTATATTTCTGTTAGATTCTGTTATCAACATTTAGCTAAAGTAATGAAGTCTAGCAGATCCTGAATAAGACACCTGTTTCATTAGAATGACTTATTCTTCTGCATTTGGCCTAACATGCCAAAACCGCAGGTCGCAAAAAGTAAAAGTTATGAGATATAAAAGCATTAAATGTCAAGTAGAACAAGGAACCTATTTACCTGAGATCTTGGTATACCAGATTTGCAAAGTTTTACAACTTTCGAAGGAGGAAAATTACTAAGATCACTCGATGTGAGTAAGTTTTCGTTACGAGCCACTTTACCATTTACTATCTTGTTGAAAATTTCATTTCTGCATAGCGGCTTTGACCTGTTTCACCGTTGCAAAACAAAAAGCTATTATGGTAGGCTATATCAAACTTATTCTGGCATATGTGGTTGAAAGTCATTTCCCTGTACTCAGTGTTAAACCAACACAAAGTGTTTATGAACCTGACAGAACAAAAGAATATAGCGTAGTAAAATCTGGATGAACCGCATACATGGGGCCTTGTGCTCTTCTCTAGTTCCATCAAAATTGCTTCTATAGTGTACATTTCATCAGTTTTATTTGAGCAACTTAATTAAAACGCTGGCTGGCCTTTTAGATCACAGGAGAGCAAGGACTTCCTAACAGGCTGCTGCAGAGAATCCTTTAAAGAGCTTTGGGTGGAGGGAGCAACATAGCAGCTCTGACATTTATCATTACATAAAAGTCTACATTGACTGAATTTCCCTAGACACGCTGAAATACGATCCACACTACATAGTTTAATTGAATGCAACCATAAGACCAGGAAGTGGGGCTTAACTAGGAAGACGCCAAAGCTTCCATAGTAGCCATGGGGAAGTACTCCACAAAAGTTCAGCAACAGGCCAACACACAAACATACAACCTTTGTATCATCTTTACAGTTTCGCTTGTGAACTCTTGGCTGCCATGTGCAGATTCCCTGCTGCCAGAGGTAACTGAACTTTCAGATCAGCTGGATTCCATCCCAGTCCTGAGTTCACCCATCCTGACAGACCAATGCACTCCAGTCATTCGACAACGGGAACATTACAGGCAAAAAGCCTCAGACAACGGAGCGCTGCTGCACAGCGATTTGCATTCAGCTCAGCCTGGTTCTGCATTGATTCAGCTTAACAGATAACTTTCTCAGGAGAAAGGGCAGGGGGACAGAAGACTTCCTACAACTGGGAGGAATCACTGGTTGGAATGCAGCCACGACATACTGTCGCTCTAAGAAGCCTGAAGAGGGAGGGAGGGAGGCGGAAAGACCCCTGTGCCATTTCCCCACTGACTTTCCCTTCCTGGAACGAAGGGGTGAATTAAGAAGGAAATCGACCAGCAGGCTTCCTGACCCTGTCCCTTTGGAATGAAAAATTGGAACCAAGCCAATGTCCTCCCCCCCCCATCCAAAAACGCTCCTTCGCGAGCAACTTGTGAACCCCCCGCCCCTTTTCAGCCTGTCATCAAGTTAAGACGGGCCCACGTAAGGAGGGCCACGGCTGGTGTGCTAAGATAAAAAGGGGATGCAGCACCGGGGTGGATAGAGAAGAGGGGGAGGGAAGGAGAGGGGGGAGCAAGCAAGCAAGCAAAGACTCCTCCAAGTCACTGCTGCTGCTGCAGCAGGAGCAGCGCCGGCGTCTCCCTCCTCCGCCTCTTTGCCCCTGCACGCCGCAGCCTGCAGCGCCTTCTCGCTCTCCCTTGCCAGCCAGCCAGCCGCGCGAGGTGCATTGATCTGTCCGAGGCGCCGCTGCTGAGGAGGAGCAGGAAAGGCACGAAAGCGCCCAGGGAAACCCAACGGGGAGGAGGGAGGAAGGGGTCGCCCTTGCTCCCGGGCGGGCGGTCCCTCCGCCGGCGGGGCGGACCCTGGAAAGGGCTGGGCTGCCCGGGAGGAGGGGAGAGCCAGGAGGCTCCGACGGGCGGCGGCGGCGGCGGCACCGGGCACGTCCCGCGTCCCCCAACCCCCCAAGCGCCTCGCAGGAAGGGCAGCGGAGTCCCTTCCTCCTGGCTTGCCCTGGCAATACCTGTCCCGCCGTCCCGCTCCCGGCCTCCGCCCGGAGGGGGACACTCACCGTCCGGTGCCGCTGCTGCTGTTGCTGCTGCTGACGGTGCCTCCCCAGCCCCGGGAAGCAGCCGGCGGCTGTCAGCGCCGCTCCTCCTCCGCCGGGGGTCCTCGAGAGGAGGAGGAGCAGCAGCGATCTGCCCGCGGTGGCCGCCATCTCTCAACTGGAAGCCGCCCCGCTCTCCGGCAGGCAGCGCTGCGGGGTTGCTGGAAGGGGGCGGGGAAGAGTCCCCGCCGCCGCCGCCGCCGCCGCCACTCCCCGCGTGCGCGCGCGCATACACACACACACACACGGAACCAGCCAATCGCGCGGCTCCGCCCTCGCTGGAGGGCGCGGGCACGGCGTGTCAATCCCCGGCCAAGCCCGCCGCCAATCGCCGCCGAGGAGCTGGGAAGGGAGGGCGGGACAAGGCGCCTCGGGAGCTGTCCGTCAACGGAGGAGTTGCAGGGGCGGGAGAAACAGGGAGGGAGAACTGAGCGCGAACCGGGCGGCTTATTAGGAGGCGCGCCTAGCTCAGGTAGAGGCTGAGGGGGTGCCCTGTGGAGACGCGTAAAAAGTGGGTGTTGCGATCCCAGCCTCGAGTCCTCAAGGGTTTAGACTGCAGTCCTGACCTCCCCCCCCCCTCCATTGAATTCAGTAGGAATTACTTCTGAGTAGACGTGGTGAAGCTTGCGCCGGTGGGAAATCTCACCCTTGGCTGCTGTTCGATGCCTGGCTATTGGGGAAAGCGCTCGGCAAACGCGAAGATCAAATGCGTAAATGCAGTCAGAAAGAAGCCTGCCGTCTGAGATTGTACTTTGTCCCAAACGACGTCAGGCTGCTTATGAAGGCATTTCGGTCTCGCCCTTTTGGTGCAGAATGCGCGAGATGCCTCGTTTTGCCGGATCCGCTCCCTGGCTCCCTCGAAGGTGTCGCCCACGCTTTTCTCCTCGGAAGCGTTCAGAGCAGCCAAGGGCGGGAGGAGCAGGGGAGCCACGTCCATCCCTGGAGGTTGTGGAGGCAGGAAGGCTTGTTGGCAGGCGGCAGAATGAAAAGGCGTTGCTCTGCCCCGAGGGGACCTCCCATCGTGAGAGATATAAAGGAGCCGCCACGGAGTTTAAGTCTACAGTCTCCCAGAATTCTGCATATGAGCTGCAAAATCAAGAAAAGGGAAGCCTAAGAGTGCAGCTCTTAAGAATATCTAGAATCTGGCAGGGAGGAGCTGGGGTGATGCCTGTTCAATTTCAGATTAAGAGATGGGTTCTAATCAAAGTGTGCAATTTTGCTGCCGGCCATTGAGTTCAATGGGACTGACCCCCTCGTGGCAATAGAATTTGCGGCTGCCATTGTGGAATTTGGCTTCTAGAAGAAGTAGACAAGAAGTATGGTGAATAAGAACGTTAGTCCATTTGTCAGTTCACAGAACAGGCCTGCTGCGCAAGTCACTGTTTACTGAGTCAGCCATAGGGCAATTGACTTAGCCACCACTGACTTGGCCAGGATCGTAAATGTAAATATTGCTGCATGCCATTCCAAACTCTGAGAGGTGAGGGATTCCAGGCATGTGCCCAGGGTCTGGTTTCCTTGGAATGTGGGATGGCAGAGACTGTGGTTCTTTATGACATATGGTTTGTTTGTTTGTTTACTTACTCACACACGCACATATTACACACATGTGCAACCTAAAGAGCCTAAAATTGAGAGGCAATTAGCATTAGCACTTGCTTCCCCCAGAGTCACAGTCTTGGAATCAAGCATGACTCTGTCTCTCTAGTTGCTGCCTGCCTTTGGCTCAGCTCTCACCCAGAGCACTACTTCTCTTATACTGATGGAAGTAACCATGGCCAACATTTCACAAATAAGATTGCCTGACCAGTACAACAATGGAATCCCACATTAGATTTTAACCCTAGCTAGATCCAGGACCCCAGAAAATAAAAGGGATCCAGGACCCCAGAAAGTAAAAGGGATCCAGGACCCCAGAAAGTAAAAGGGACTCAGGCATCATGCAGACAATCCCTACTCAAAACACTGTTCCTGATGCTGAGAACCAATGTGGTGTTATGGTGAGAAGGTCAGACTAGGGCCTAGGAGTACCAGAGTACAAATCCCTGCTCAGCTGTGTTATGTTCACTGGGTAACCTTTCAGCCTAACCTACCTCACAGGGTGGTTGTGAAGGTAAAATGGAGTGGGAGAAAATTGTGTGCTCCACTTTGAACAACTTGGAGGAAATATTATATAAAATTAAAAAATGACACCTGGAGATGTTGCTTTGTGCCCTAAGCCTTTAGATAATACAAGTCTACTTGAGTGAACATTTCCACCCTCATTTTTCAGCCTGCACACTGAAATCCAACTCCAAAGGCCTTCTGGCGGTTTCCAAGTGCTGACATAAGTCCAAACATTACTGGGATTTCAAAGGCGGAATTGACGTCTGGGGAAAATTTCCGAAATGTGGCACTTTGTCCTGGATCTTAAGCAAGTCAATCCAAAAATTGTGGGTTTTTTGGCGTTTTTGTAAGGGGGGGAACCTTTCAGGGTGTCCTGGTTTTTACTTTTTTAAATATGGCAACCCTAGGTTCCTCACTGCAAGAAGTGAAGCTACAGGGAACCAGACAAGAGGGCCTTTTCTGTAGTTGCACCCGCCCTGTAGAACACCCTCCCATCAGATGTCAAAAAGATAAACAAAGAGATAAACAACTATACAACTTTGCATAGATACTTGAAGACAGCTCTGTATCAGAAAGTTTTTAATGTTTGCTGTTTTATTATGTTTTTATACCTGTTGGAAGCTGCCCTGAGTATCTGGGGCAACCCAGCCACATGAGCAGGGTAAAAATTATTGTTGTTATCATTATTACTAAAATTATCCCACATAAGGGAATACTTCCAGCAATATTTCTATAACACTGGTTTTATAACATTGATTGATTGATTGATTGATTGATTGACATTGGGGGGAAACACTAGGAAGATCCTCTGTTTATTCTCAGTTCTTTTTGAACTTTTGATTTCAATTTATAGTCAGCCCCACCCTGGAGGCTTTTAAAAATATGTGGCAAACAACAATTTAACTGTGATCCTCTATCCACTTATGTGGACCTAAGCTCTATTTAGCTCAATATGACTTACCTCCACGCAGACAGATATAGGAGTAAACATAAAACCCCGTCATAAGCATGCAATAACATCAATTAAAAATAAAAACCCTGCATAAAAAAATAATTTAAAATCCATACGTAATAGCAATGGATATGAATAAAGTATTTCAACTCTGGAATAAAATTCTCATTCCTGGTCTTTTTGTACCTTGTGCAAGAAAATCAAAGCAGAGGGGTAACTGTGTATCAACAGATACGTGTTCCTTGCAAATATGTAACAATGAATGGGGATGCATTTTGCAACTGTATACTTGCAGTTTTACAGAAACAGTTGCTTATTTTGAAGTTTGGGGCTTTAACAAGCTGCAAGCCAAGGCTTACCTGCATTTACCTTTTAAAAATTCCTTCTGCTGGGATTACTGAGTTTTTTTCACCTCTTGCGCAGCTGGGAGGGATAAAAAGGTAAAGGACCCCTGGACGGTAAAGTCCAGTCAAAAGTGATTATGGGGTTGCGGCGCTCATCTCGCTTTCAGGCCAAGGGAGCCGGCATTTGTCCACAGACGGCTTTCTGAGTCATGTGGCCAGCATGACTAAACCGTTTGTGGCACAAAGGAACACCGTGATGGAAGCCAGAGCACATGGAAATGCCGTTTATCTTCCTGCCCCAGTGGTACCTATTTATCTACTTGCACTAGCATGCTTTTGAACTGCTAGGTTGCTGGGAGCTGGGACAGAACAACAAGAGCTCACTCTGTCGCAGGGATGTTAACCGCTGACCTTCCGATTGACAAGCCCAAGAGGCTCAGTGGTTTAGACCACACACCAAAGAAGATGGAGAAAGAATCAATGGAGAAAATGGAATATAAAATTTTAGTGGTGTTTATAAGAATTAAATATTTGCATTTGTTCTGATAGGAAACAGTCTAACCCAACCCCCTATTGGAATGTGGCCCCTAATAGCTTTCTGTTAGAGCAGGGGTCAGCAACCTTTTTCAGTGTGGGCCAGTCCACCGTCCCTCAGACCCTGTGGGGGGCCAGACTATATTTGGGGGGGAGGATTAACCAATCCCTATGCCCCACAAATAAAACAGAGATGCATTTTAAATAAAAGCACACATTCTACTCATGCAAAAACATGCTGATTCCTGGACCATCCATGGGTCGGACTGAGAAGGCGATTGGGCTGCATTCAGACCATGGGCCTTACGTTGACTACCCCTGTGCTAGAGTAATTCAGCCCTTTAAAAGCCACACAAACCCTAGAATGTCTGTAAGAAATCCTGCTGTGCCTTATGGGCGCATTCAGCTTTCCATCCGCTGGTTACTATTCTGTAGCCTGCGAAAGAAACAAGGATCAGGAAAATAGCTTGTGCTTCGGTTTTCCGGGAGAAGGAGAATGGGTAAAAAGTCTGTTTCCCCTGTGGAAGCAGCAGTTACCTTCTTAGCATCATAACAGTAGATCCTAACTTCAAACCTGAGGCTTTCTGGCACTTGGGATGTCCTTGCTTCTCCAGCTTTCTACCTGAGATGAAGAAATTTGCATGCTTTCTTCCTCCCCTCAGGCCCCTTGTGTTAATGGGACATCCCTTCTGGGGTGCTGGGTTAGGATTTCATTCCCCAAAGGTAATTCAGGAACTGCTAAAGACCTGGTCATGGAATGTTAACCACTGCTAATGGGGTCTTCCCACTAATACATTTCTTTTAAACCGATGTTTTAAACTTTGCCACCCGTTCTGCCAAACTCATCAAAGCATACTGAGATCCTTGCACCCAGTTAGCTTGCAGCTACATATGAAATCTACAGTGGACTTCAAGAGAAGCCTACTGCACTTTTTGAGAACCACTGTATGAGGGGACTGAAACTGTGTATTAAGGGAAAGCAACAGAGAGGTTGTGTGCAGGCGGTTTGCACAAACCTCATGCCCCTCACATCTTTATGCTATTTCTTTCCCCCATACTGACTGGGGCCGATGGGAGTTGTAGTCCAAAACACCTGGTGGAGGAAGACTGTCCTATGCACAAACAGCTGCAGGGACCACTTGGGGGGAACATCTGTGCAAGAATTGCAGTAATTGCAACTCTCTTAAAGAAGCATAATTTTGTTATAAGCTGTTCCTGCTGCACTGCCGGAGGTGCATTCTGGGCGGGGTGGGTCACTTCTTACTTGGTGCAGCAAATTTAGTGACTCGGTTGCACCTCATGCTGGGAGGCGGTTGCAGCACAGAGGAAATAGATAAATGCACTGCAAAGCCTAAGGGTGTGAGCATGGGGTCACCAGCGGTATGAGCGGAAAACAAAGAGTCGCAATGAAAAGCCCTCCAGCAACCAGGCGGTTTGTTGGTTAGAAGATGGAATTTGCAGAAGTAGAAGCTCATTCTGAGGAAGAGGAAGTGCAATAAATAAGCAAGCGCTCAGGGGAAGTTTCAAAATTATACCTGTACTCAAGTTTCGCAGGAATAAGTTACCGTACGCAAGCACAGTATGGGCTTGACAAGCAACTGCAATGTGTAAGCAGAGAGGTATTTTCCAGGTTGAGTCATTACAATTCATTTATTTCATTCATTGATTTATTTAATTAAAATGTATATACCACTTGACTGTTGAAACAACCAAACACACTGCAAAGCAGTTATCTCCCCGCCAACCCTCAATTTTTGGGGACATTTTTATAAGATTGCCATTATCACAAAACAGCATGTGATAGGCAGTTAGGGATGAGTGAAATAGGTGCTTTCTGTTTCTCTTTTTATTATTTTTCAAATCTTCAGTTCTAAACATTTCCACATCAGTTTGCCATTTTTTCAGAAAGTTTCTCTATCCTACCCACTGCTACCTAAAATTAGGCAATCGTTTGTAAAATCAAGCAGGTTATAGGAGCAGTAAGCAAAGCATGCTAGCTGTTTTTTTAAGAACCTCTTATAAAAAAAAAGACCATCCCTTAAACGTAGCACGATCACTAAGATTGCAATCCATATAAAAAATAATTATTATTTTATTAAATGCATCTTCAGGATCTTGGGTCTTCTCTGCAGTAGTCCTGTCTCCCCATAGGCCTCAGATATGGAGCCAAGAGGATTTACAGCACTTTTATCCTCTTTGATCTGTCCCATTCTTTGCTGAATGCAGAGCCATTCAGAAAAGCCTCCTCGGCTGACAGAGAGAGAGAGGCTTGGAGGGCCTCAGTTTCCTTACCAGTGCCATATTTGTACAGCACTCCCTGTGTGCAGGCTAGGTGGGTGATCTGAAGTGCATAACAATTCCTTGAAAGGCTTTTCATTTGCCTGACTTTTCTTAGAAGGGTATTCTTTCTCATTTTAGGTTGCAGCAGTTTTTAAAAAACAAAAAACGATGCAATCTGGAAACATGAACATCCGTTTTATTTTTGGAATTCACCCCAGAGTTGATACATTAAAGTAATTAATTTTAAAAAAAGGGAAAAGGAAACGTGTATGAAATCCAACTCAGTACATAACAGTGTACGTACAAGCAGTTCCCACATGTACTAATATGGCTGTGAATGAAATAAAATATTTGGCTGAGAAGCAGCTGGGTTTATGCCTTCCCCCTGCTTTTAATGAGAAGTCCAGATGATTGGTTTCCTGATGAGGATGAATTGCAGTGTTCATTTTGCATGGAGGGTTTCTTGTAAAATGGAGGAAATACTCACTTCCTGCTTTTGCGAGACACAAAAGGTAGGACCTCAGCCATCTCTGCTTCAGGGAGAATTTGCTAGTATGTTTTGGAGTTGGTCATGTGTTCTGGAAAGCATTATTATTATTATTATTATTATTATTATTATTATTATTTATATAAATTTATATACCACCCTTTACCCGCAGGTCTTAGGGCGGTTCACAATATACCGTAATCCCTCTCTGTGCTTCCATCCACTTGGTAAGATACTTGGCACCATAGAAGGCTTTCTTACCTAAAAGCACTGGCAAGCATGCTATCAAAAAACACTGGCATATATATTGGATGGTTGGTGCAGTGTAATGTCTACCTGAGATTGCTTCAGTGTCTCTGGCTAACAAGCCCAGGAATGAAGCTGATGGGAAGTTGGGGGGGAAACCCAGAGAGGGAGCAACCTGAAGGTGGTCCATAGTTAGCAACAACAAATCAAGTTCTGTGGATCAGACCAATGAGCAAGCTTTTATAGGGACCAGTAGCATCATCAAACCCATTTGGGCAAATGGGCCACAGCCCCACCCCTCAGGCAGTGCTTCACTTCCCTTATGGTCACAGCATGTCGGCAGGTGACTCTGCTTGTCACTGGCTCTGTATCCACCCATTGCTGCTCTTATTTGCCTTCTGCTCTACCACTCCCAGTGGCCACCACTTCTAGCTCCTGTGTTCACCCAACAAAATGTGCTACAGCATTGAAAAAAGACTGAGCCAGGAAGTGTCTTTTTAATATTTGTAGTAACCAATAAATGGAAATAATGCTAAAGATCATATAGAACAATCACATAAACATTTGTCATCTTGATTGTATCATTCTACAGATTAAGATAAAGAGAGCTGTAACTGCTCTAGGAGTGCAAAAAGAATATAAATTCTTCTTCTTCTTTTGCTTTGCATCAGCCTCTGATTAACGAGTGCCGCCTGAATGTTATTTGGCTTCCAAAGTGTTTATTGTCTCCTGAATTGTTGCTCGCATTCCTATATATCTTTATCAAGCTTTTCTAGCATGCAGTGTCTAGGTAAACTATTCCTGAAACAGCATCACCGCTCCTTCTCATATTGTACTTTCAAGCAAAAGGAGTGCGCCTACCTACAATCATCCCTGTGACTAAAAAAAAATATGAAAGGGATTATTACATGTCTGTCTCTGAACAGTCTTTGCCACTTGAAAAGACTGACTCAACATTACAGTGGTACCTCGGGTTAAGAACTTAATTTCTTCTGGAGGTCCATTCTTAACCTGAACCTGTTCTTAACCTGAAACACCACTTTAGCTAATGGGGCCTCCCACTGCCGCCGCACCGCTGCCACACAATTTCTGTTCTCATCCTGAAGCAAAGTTCTTAACCCAAGGAACTATTTCTGGGTTAGCGGAGTCTGTAACCTGAAGCGTCTGTAACCCGAGGTATCTCTGTACTTTCCAGTGGGGCAGCAAAGCTTAGTACACTGGCTTTATTTTCAGACATAGAAACACATACCTAAACCATTTCTTGATTGCCGTGGCTTTCAATTGGAGAATGACGTGTGAAAGTCTGTAAATCTCTTTTAAGAAGCAGCAGGAGGAGGGAGACAGGTGAAGACACCATCAGACATCAGTAGGATGCCCAGGATCCTGTACCTTGAATATTTGTGGAGAGAAGGGGAAATTTCAGCAAGTGCCACTCATCATGCCCTTTCTACCTGGCAGCCCAGATAGTACAAGGCCATCAGTCGCCTACTGTCCTCTAAGGGGGAGGAGGTACAGGACACAGGGAAGAGATGGAGATGGAGGAAGGACAGAATGCACGCCAAGAGCGGAGGGAAAGGTGGTACAGGAGGGAGGCAGGTGGCAGCCTCCCTCCATCCCCACTGCCTCCTAGGACCAGGAGGGGTTTGAAGAGGCAGGCACAGCAACAACCTACATGTAGGAGAAGTTGCAGGTTGCTTGTGCTCTTGTCATCAGAGCATGGACTTAAGTTTTGGTGTAGCCACACCCTTGCTCCAGCTTGAGGGGGTGCCAGCTACTTAGCTACCAGAAGTGTGTGTGTGTCTAGTGCACCTCAGGAACTATTGTGAGTTCTTGCTTTGTCAATAAAGAATTAAACGGCCAACCATTTGTCCTCCTTAGGCTGGGTGTGCTCAGGACAAATAAGTACCATGCCTAAGAAATACTTGTTTTCTTTCTTTCTTTCATCGTCCAAAGGTGAGCCAGCAAAAGCAACAAGTCTTTGGGCACCTGAAAGACGGACAGATACCAAGTCTGACAGGTAACTATTGTTAATATAAAGGAGTTATGTACCATACCATTCATGGCCTTCTTTGATGTGTGCGATTGGCTGCCGCAGGAAACAGAATACTGGGCGAGAGGGAGTTTGGGTCTGATCCAACAGGGCTCCTTGTATAGAAACAAGTCCTATTTATTTCAGTTGTACTTGTAATTTACTTCCAACTCTTTTAGTGGAAGCTTGCTTCCTCTAGGAAATGAAGAGGATTTGCTACCAAATAAATGTGAGATCAAGGTGCTTGGAACTGAAGCCTTGGTTAATCTAACCAACAGATAACAAAGGTTAGTCAATCTAGCTGTTAATAGTGTAATGATGGACACCTTCAAGAGTAGTGTCTTTCAGGGATAGAATTTAGGCCAAAAGCAGCAGCTGGCATTCTGGTGCCAGCAACTATGTCCTTTGGTGCAGCAAACTGTTCCTACAGGCACAGGAGGGAGTAAATTGAATCAAGGCTAAAATACTCTTATATCCTTCCTTTGGGAAAGTCAAGAGAGAGGAGCTTGAAGGAATAGCCTGCAATCTTGTGAACAGTTCAAAAACAAGTGACCCCTAAACAGGGTCAAATCCATAAACCTTGATGATAAGAACACACGATACATCCCAAATCCCCATCAGAAACAAGGAACCAGCTGTGAAAATATTTAGACCACTAAAAAAACCAAAAAACAACTGCAGAATTGGTTTTTATTTTATATTTCTGCTGGGTTTCTCTCTTGCTGTAGGAACACAGCCTAATGTTATTGTGGACATAAAATCACTCTTCACATACGTTTAATTTAGTATTAGTCTGGTTGGGCACCTTGAGTTTCATCTACACATTTGGCAGAATGACAGTTGTATTTATTTATTTTTAAACCCACCAACAATGGCTAGTAATGCAGCTCTCTGGCTTAGACTTCACTGTGACTTGTTGATGACTAGATAACTGATCATGGTCCTGTCCATTCTTGTGTGTTTCTGAACATGCAAATTAGGCCAAGGGAGGGGAGGTAATCTGTACAGGATGCCATTCAGGAGGAGGAGAAATAAATGCGAGCACCAGATCCAAAAGGGTGGCCCATGCCTGGGTCTGCTTAAGAGATCACATCACTCTTGATGGATCAGGAGGTACACTGATATGCACCAGGTTATACTCTTTAATAATGAGTACGTGTGTGAGTCGGGGGAACAGAACAACTTGTCATTCTGGATCCCTGCCATGTTCTCCAACATGAACAGTATAGCCATAGCATTACACTCCTACAAAAAGTAAGAGTTCTCTTAACTCTGCTATGCAGACGCTGATCAGCAGTCTGGTATGTAAATCTAGTATGACATCTATCTAATTTATAGAAGGACAGGACTATTAAAATCCTATTCTCAGTAGGCATCCAGGTGAACGGAAAGGTGGTAAAGTGAAGATCAGAATTAAAATGATTTGCAGTATTATTTTAAGTGAAGGCAAAAACTGCTGATTCCCTTTCATGTTTGCCTCAGCGGAGAAAGACAAAGGTTAAACAGAGATTCAGCAATTTCATTTGAAACTCTCACACACCCCACAGTATTTAAAGTCTGTTGTGGTTTGCGGAATATTTATAAGTCTCTTCCTACCAGTATTTTTTTCTCTCTTCTCGTTTTGAAGTGCCAGTGACATTGAGGCTTTGCCTCAATAATTTAGTCTAGCGCCTTGCTGGATATCTCCATTCCCACTCCATTTGAAGTGCAGCTATCATCTAGAAGGAGCAGAGCAGGGCACTCTCAGCAGTGTCGTTAACACTTTTGCAGTATAGAAAGGTTTTTTTATTGAATTTCTTTATCCATAGACAGGATTGCCACTGATCCCTTTTCCATGGTAAAATCAAACTCTCTGTAAGAGAGCTCAGTGGGCACACTTTTCACAATGGGAGACATAGGAGTCAACTCCTAGGGGCTGTTGCCTTGAAATAAAATATTTGAGGGGACCAGGTGATTGCTATTAAAATAGTGTGGGTGCACCCCATCATGTAATCAATGATGTGGGGCAGGGCTTATCTGCCCCCCCTAATTTATTCAAGTTGGAACCCCTGATGGAAAACATTATCACAAAGACAGCCTCAGAATAGCAAGCCTACTTGTGTGTAGCTTACAAAACATGTTATCTTCTCAGCACATATTTTCACATTATTATTATTATTATTACAATACTTGCTTCAGTTTAAAACAAAACCAAAAGCACCTGCAAACTGGAGTTTAGTTCTGCTTCCTAATACCTTATTAGAGTCACTCAAAAACAGAGCCTTGTGGTGCAGGAACTGGTTATTTTGCCTCCAGCTATGTCTGTGGACTCCTGTGGTATCAGTTCCTGCAGGGCGCAGCCAAATTCACAGAAAATCAAAACTTTAAATGATGTCTTATTTTCCTCACAACAAAACGTAAGCTGATTCACCAATTGTTAGGGAATCCAGGGCTCAGAAGAGCACCCAGAAGGATGGATTTGACAGCAGCAACAGAACTGGGAGACAAGTATACATCCGTAGAGTCCCATGCGGGAAAAGTACGACGTGAATAAAGAGCCGAACCGTTTCTTTACGACTGTACTCAATGCATTAGGACAACTGCGTGAGCACATCATGGGAAATTAAGCTGCCAAAACTGACACCAGTAACACGTTCCATTAAGGGAGATTTTCTAATACAGCAATGGGGGCTGAAAGGTTTATTAGGGTAAAAATGGAGTGGTGAATGATCTGGAACCCTGTCGATGGAATACAAGGCTTGGGATCACAAGGTCAGCTGTAGTCTGAATCTGTCTTTTGTGATGGTTCTAAGGAGACATTGCATAGCAAATGGCGTCAGGATGTGTGCATGCCCGTCAGCTGAACTGTGCTAAAAGCTACCCCACTTCTTTTTAGGGAGGCCTAAAGCAACCTGAATTCTTTCAACAGGTGTTGTTTGGCCTAGCTGGAAGTAAACTCTCCTGCACCCTTCGTTCTCCCAACCAAACCATCCCGTTTATTCAATACTCCCACTTCCAGCACTGCATTTGAATTCGGAATGCAGTTGAACTTGGTTCAACAAGGAAAATCCTTTTGATTGTCAGTTCCTCACCCCTCTGTCTCCAAACTGGTGGAGGTGTATTCCACACCATGTCCCATGTCCCTAATAGTGCATTGGTGGTAGATTCATACTGGGCTGTCCACACATCGTTCCTCTTTATTAAAAGGTAAAGGGACCCCTGACCATTAGGTCCAGTTGCGAACGACTCTGGGGTTGTGGCGCTCATCTCGCTTTATTGGCCAAGGGAGACGGTGTACAGCTTCCGGGTCATGTGGCCAGCATGACTAAGCCGCTTCTGGCGAACCAGAGCAGCACACGGAAATGCTGTTTACCTTCCCGCCAGAGCGGTACCTATTTATCTACTTGCATTTTGACGTGCTTTCGAACTGCTATTCTTTAGGGATTAGGTGTTCTGCAAATGCTTCCTCGGTGTTAGCGCTGGCTGGAGGGGAAGTGCTGCACCACAGCTCAACAAAATAAGGTTGTTGTTGTTGTTTAAAAAAAACCAACAACACCTGGAATATCTGTTGCATAAAAAGTTGCAGGATTTCATGAGGAAGTTACAGGACATGCAACAAATGGTAAGGAAGCAGTATGTGCAGGCACAAATAGTATTGAAAGTGAGGTGAGGTTTTGAGTCATCCCAGTAGTTTTTAGCAATTGCTTATATAAACATAAATATTTATAAGCTGTGAAAATATTAACACAAAAAATAGTATTATGGTATGGCAGTAAAGATATGTAAAAAGAATTAAGGAATAAATGGGAGGTCAGGTATAAAAGATAATGAGATTTTTATTTTTATTGTAACATGAAATTGCAATCACAAATTTATGTCATACTTTTCATCTTAATAACAGATTGTGTAAGTTTTATTTCTTTTTCTTTTTCCTTCCCCTCCTAAGTTGTACCCTTTTCCGGTATTGTTTTTTGTATCATTTTTCTTGGTTATGTAACAAGCAAGGAAAAATAAATAAAAATGATATAAAAAAGAAAGAAAGAAAGTGAGATTGCATAAAAGCGCAAATTGTGTCACATGTTCTTTCTCATGCGTAGGCAAACTAAGGCCCGGGGGCCGGATCCAGCCCAATCGCCTTCTAAATCTGGCCCGCAGACGGTCTGGGAATCAGCGTGTTTTTACATGAGTAGAGTGTGTGCTTTTATTTAAAATGCATCTCTAGGTGACTTGTGGGGCCTGCCTGGTGTTTTTACATAAGTAGAATGTGTGCTTTTATTTAAAATGTATCTCTGGGTTATTTGTGGGGCATAGGAATTCATTCATTTTTTCCTTCAAAATATTGTCTGGCCCCCCATGAGGTTTGAGGGACAGTGGACCAGCCCCCACCTGAAAAAGTTTGCTGACCCCTGCTCTTTCTGGTGCATGGCCAGAACTTGGCTTTGGGATGACTTAATTGTATTTTGTCAAGGTTTTTTGATTGCTGATGAGTTTGTTCTTATGCTGACTATTCCACGCTTTTTATTTATTTCCAACTCGCCGACTGTTTCACATGTTATGGTGAGACACCTTAAGAGTCATTTATGGAAAGGTCAGGCAGAAACATGAATGGGCATGTTCATCATGAGAGGTGTGGTGGATTGCTGTCATTAGCTATAAAAGCCTACTCTTTCCCTAATGGATGTACACAACCATCACCTCCATCCAAATGTGATTATGTACTGTTTCAAGAAATGTTTAATGCCACATTTGTACTTGCAAAAACAACAGAAGAAAGGAGCTACATCCCATGGATGTTCATGGCCCCAGATTGCCCCCCAGTTGCAGGAAGAGTTTGTGACACATTTAGCTGCTGTTAACATGGAAAGTATTTATTTATTACATTTTTAAAAAAGCTTAATCACTATCTGCTTTTATTCACTTCCTCTGCCTTTGCCATCTGTTCTATGGCTCCCTGCTGGAGAAAGGGGATAAGAACGAGGCCAATTTGATGAGTCATATACCACCACCACGATCTTTTTTGCCTTCTCTAAATCCATCAGTCAGACTTCTGGCTTCCCTGCTTTCAGGCTTAGAGACAACATATACAGCAGCCTCAAACCAAGTTTTAGAACCACAAAAATAAGTACTGCCTTGTATTGCTATGATCTCATGTTTCTAGGGTAATCATGCTATGACCCTTAGCCCCAAAGAATGACTTCAGATTATAAAAAATCAGGCCAAGAAGATGAAAGTTTGAAGGTCCCTCATTCCCCAAACTGCTACCTCAGGCTTCTACCTCTGGTAGTGTGTGTTGGTGGGCTGGTGGAAGCAGCAGGGAGTAATGGCAAGGTATTGGAAGTAGGATTTGGGCAAATCTGTCCATTTTGGTTCCTCTTAGTTTCTCATTTTTTCCAGTCTTATTTCCAACATCAGAATATTCATCAACATTTTAGTTTGTCTTTCTCCTAGTGTATACATTTTTGTATTCATTTTTGCCTAATATGATGCATTTTTCTATGTCATTTTCACCCGTAAGTGCATTTTTTAATGCACAATTTACCCTAGCATAGGCATTTTGTACACATTTCTTGGCTGGAGAACTGCACTGCAAAATTAAGAGAAGTGCAAATTTCAATTGGCAGCTGGTTTTTGGTTTGCACATCATTTTGGAAAATGTGAATTAGGTAAAAGGTAAAGGGACCCCTGACCATTAGGTCCAGTCATGGCCGACTCTGGAGTTGCGGTGCTCATCTCGCTTTATTGGCCAAGGGAACCGGTGTACAGCTTCTGGGTCATGTGGCCAGCATGACAAAGCCGCTTCTGGCAAACCAGAGCAGCGCACAGAAACACCGTTTACCTTCCTGCCGGAGCGGTACCTATTTATCTACTAGGACTTTGATGTGTTTTTGAACTGCTAGGTTGGCAGGAGCAGGGACCGAGCAACGGGAGCTCACCCCATTGCGGGGATTCGAACCACCGACCTTCTGATCGGCAAGTCCTAGGCTCTGTGGTTTAACCCACAGTGCCACCCGCGTCCCATGTGAATTAGGTAGGTTCACCTTTAAATGCAAACTCAGTCAAAAAACTTCCCCTCCCCTAGCTAGAGGACACACTGACATGTACCAGGTGTCATGGAGTCTCTCCCATTGCCAGTGTTGGAGTAAGCTTCAACTTCTGGTCTAGTTCACTTCTCTACTTGGAATGAGGGGCAGGTGGTGAAGATATCTCCACCTCAGCCAGCAAATATCTTGAGCTGCTTCTGGTCTGAATGAGAATAGCCAGCGACTGTCCTTTCTCTTATGACCCAGTTTCAATGCCTTAAACAACGTGCCTGACATACAGAAGATTAGCAAGTGACATTTCCCCCCGGTGTGTTGATAAGCGGTTGGACAAGCCTCGTATGTGCCGGTCTGCTGTTAAAGGCTTGCAAGCAGAGAGCCAGAGCAGGGGAGCAGGAAAAAGCTCTGGCAGCCGTAGTCCTTGATGTCAAACTCTGACCTCAAAGCCAATCATCCTTACCATTCAGATGAGCTGTTACACTGGCTTCCCAAGATCATGAGACCATATAAGAAGAGCCTTTCAGGATCAGGCAAAATGCCTATCTGGTCCACTGTTCTTCTCTCGTGGTGGCCACCCAGATGCCTATGCAAAGCCATCACATGAGTGCAACATCACTTTCCCCATTTCTGTTCCCTCACTTTCTTGCAAAAAAACCCTAGAGCAAGTATAGGCCGGCTTAAGGGATCTACCATACTTTTCCGTGTATAAGAGTAGGTTTCTTTCTTCAAAAATAATTCTAAAAAGTGGGGGTCATCTTATACAGAGATAGTGCATAAGGTGGACGTTTGATTGGTTGCTGCCGCGGCTGTCAGTGGCTATTGGGTGTGTTATTGGTTGCTGTGTCAATGGCTGGTGTTGACGTGGGTGGCGCTGTGGTCTAAACCACAGAGCCTAGGGCTTGCCGCTCAGAAGGTCAGTGGTTCGAATCCCCGCATTGCTCAGTCCCTGCTCCTGCCAACCTAGCAGTTCGAAAGCACGTCAAAGTGCAAGTAGATAAATAGGTACCGCTCCGGTGGGAAGGTAAATGGCATTTCTGTGCACTGCTCTGGTTCGCCAGAAGTGGCTTAGTCATGCTGGCCACTGTTGGAGGTTCCGTACGACCGAGCTGAAATAGCTCTCCTCCCCATCATATCTTTGGAATCCATCAGGCTCTCAACGGTGATTAATGACCTCAGCCTTTGATGAGGCTTTAGGCACGTTCCCCCATTCCGCAGAGTATCCAAACAGCAGAAGAAGCTGAGAAATGTGTGCTACATTGCTCCGTTTATTGCTAACTATGAGGGACAGAAATGAATATGCATCTGCTCTCTGTGAGAGTCAGTGAACAACTGGAACAACTGGAAACCATTAACATCAACATCCGTCTCCCGTCTCCCATGAGACTTCCAACAGTCTGGAACATCAACAGAGTCTTGTGACTCCAAAAACTGCACAGTGGCACAACAGAAATCTAACAGCCACATGACTCGGAAGCTGTACGCCAGCTCTCTCGGCCTATAGAGTGAGATGAGCGCTGCAACCCCAGAGTCGTCTGCAACTGCACCTAACAGTCAGGGGTACCTTAGAAGTTTGAATAAAATGGGCATGGAATAATACTGTGATGCTGAGAGGGGAAATGTGTTTTTTAAACAATAGCAGAGGTTTGAGTAAGTGGAGAAACACTGTGGCGTTGCTGGGTTGTTGTTGTTTTTTTAAAAAAACAAATCACCATTTTAACAAGCAGAAATAGCAGAGATGGGTACAATAAAGAAGGTAACACCAAAAAGCTAACACAACAGAGGCTTTCCAAACCTGTCCCATTGTTTTAAATTGCCACTTTTTCCTTTCATTATGCCTCCATTCTTGCTTTAATCAAAGCTCTGCTGTCATTTAAAACTCATGTCAGTTTCCTCCATCATTGCTGTATTCAAACTTATGGCATTGTTTCAAACCACCACTCCCCCCCCCCCCCACTTCTCATTCCCATGCCATAGCCTCTGCTGCTATGCAACCTGTCTTCACTTTTGCCCCAACCATGCAAACCCAGGATTGTGATGAGGCACTACAAATCCTCCAGTGGGGACTGGGTGGCGACATTCTTACATTATATCTATATACAGACACACAAGATATAAAAAATTCATATGATGCTATCAAAAAAATGTATAATATAATTTCACTGAAAAATTTGATTCAGTGCTTCTGGGGAGCATACAAATGAGTGTTCTGCCCACCCCCATCTCTTAATGGACCAACCTTAACACTTTTGTCCTTCTCTTGTGGAATAAATCAAAGCACATAAATGATGCCACAATTTGCTTTTCCTCTCTCAAAGTATAAATGCTCATACATCTCTACAGAAACAGATGGCGTTATCCCTTTCTGCTTTTATTGTTCTGCAAATACCCCTCTGCCAAAGTGTAGAGTTGTTTGTTTGTGGCTCTGCAATGATTGCTCAGGAAAAAAGAATAATGAGGAAACAGCAGATGCACCATAAAATACATGGATGCATTTGAAATCTACCTATCAGTACACTGAATGGAGGATTCAAATGCAAAACATCTGCAAGAATCCCATTCCCAGAGAGTACAGAAATGTCTATATATATTTTTTAAAACACTTAATAAAAATAACAGCCATGTACCTAATGAGTCTTAACCAATGTAGTTATAATTAGAGCTGGCAGAATCCTAGGGGAAAGCATATTTGCAGATCATTAGGACAGTAAAAAATTGACATAATTTGCAACAAATATTATTGGCAACAAATCACTCAACAAGTTCAAGTTCCAATGGTATTTTGGAAGGTTCTAATCCTAATCAAGTTCCTTCCACATCCCCACAAACATCAATCTCCATCGAACAGGGATTATTTCGCTGTATCCTGCAAGATAACACAACCTTATCTTTCAACACAAGTCAATGATATATTGTCACAAAATGTATCTATGGTCACCAAGTTGATATTGTAACAAGTTGTTGATATTGTACTTGGGATGCAGTCCGAATCTGTTCTCTGGCCTGATTCAAACAAGATACCGTATTGGCCTGAACATAAGGCCTCACTTTCCCCCCAAATTCCAACTGTGAAAAGTTAAAGTGTGGCTTATATTCGTGACCTTGTGGTATGCAGCCAGGAGCACAGGGCAAACAGCGGCAGGAGCATGGCAAAGTGTTGCCCACCCCGTGTGTATAATAATAATAATAATTTATTTATACCCCGCCCATCTGGCTGGGCTTCCCCAGCCACTCTGGGCAGCTTCCCATCCTCTCTCCCAAGGCCGGGAAGGGAGAGAACGAGGAAGGGGAAAAGCCGCAGGCAACGCAGCATGCGCCCCCCCCCCCCGTATGCAGCCAGAAGCAGCGAGGAAGGGAGCGGCTTATATTCGGGTATTTTTTCTTTTTTTCTCTCCCCCCCCCCTCCAATTTTAAAGGTGCAGCTTATATTAGGGTGCGGCTTATATTCAGGCCAATACAGTATTTGTTTGTTTGTCTATCTATCTATCTATCTATCTATCTATCTATCTATCTATCTATGTATTTAATAACACACTTTTCACTACCTCAACATACTGTTCACCACCCCGCTCTGCCGCCTTCCCTTATTGCCTCGACAGCAACAATGCAAGCTCTGTGTTTGCTCCGTTGGCTGCAGCCATCTAGATGCAGCATCCCCTAAAGGATTTTTCTAAAAGAAACATGGGCCATTTGAGCATAGCATGGCTTTAGATATGCATCATTACCCCTGAAAGAACCCTTGGGTTATTGGTAGGAGGACAGAGGGACCTGCTCTTTGTTGGAGCCATGTTTGCAATATAGATTTAATACAGAGTTGGGAGTTGGGAGTTGCTGGATGCAGGCAGGACTCCAGACGGGAAAGAGAAGAGAGAAGGAGAAAGCAAGGGAGGTCTTCCTGGCTTTCAGTAGGGTGGGAAAGAGAGAGGAATAGAGAGTGCAGCTGCCGGGCAGATTAGTGAAGTTTTGCTGTGCTTTTTTTACCTTTCCCCCTTTTCTGTCACAGACCCTCCAAGTGTCCCTATTTTCCCAGGACAGTCCCAGATTTACGGAAGCCGTCCTGGTTTCTGACTTGATCCCGGAATGCCCTGCTTTTCCTTAGGATGTCCCTATTTTCTCTGGAGAAAAGTTGGTGGATATGTGTTATGTACTGAGTTGAATAGGATCCAAAATGCAGCAGTCTGATTGGTCCTAGAACAATAGGATCCAAAATGCAGCAGTCTGATTGGTCCTAGAACAATAGGATTCAGAATGCAGCAGTATGATTGGTCCTAGAACAATGCAGCAGTATGATTGGTCCGCAGGAGCCACCCAATCCAGCTCCAGGTGGAAGTGAATCCACAACCTGATTGGCCTACAGGAGAATTGCAGAATTAGCCAATCGCGTGCAGCCCATTGTGTAAATAATGTATATAAAGCAGATATTGTGGGGGAACTTCCATTCCTCCTCACCACTATGAGCTGAATAAAGAGCATGAAATCCACTCTCGACTCCGAGTATATTTCAATATGGAATAGGACGTCCCTATTTTCATTGGAGAAATGTTGGAGGGTATGCTGTCATCCTTTGCTGCTTCTGCTTCCCACGCAATGTGCAACACACACACACACACACACACACACACACAACCGCATGCTTACTCTCTCTAGGTCCAGTTAGGGATCCTTTTCAAATGCCCACTCCTACAAAGAAGACATTGCAGGCTTGGTTGGAGAATCTTATTTTCTTTCCTTTTTCCTTCCCCATCCCCCTTTCTCTCTCCTCATCCCACACCTAAGGAGGTTTCCTTTTTCCTTGACATACACCTTTCTGCTGTTTCCGTGCTCTTTGCATTCACATTTACGCCTCCCATTCAACATGTGCTACGATGGGACAAATAAATCAAAGTATTGCCTTCCAGAACAGAGTTCTTAAGTAGTTCATTTGGTGGTGGGGGTACAGACGACAAGTCATTTACTTCACTATTTGTGGCAATTAGCAGTGAAATAAAACTCTTTAATTCTTTAATTATCCAATAGCACTGTTTGTTCTCATAGTACAAAGCAGATAATATAAGTTCTTATTCAAGTAATGGTAAAGGTAAAGATAAAGGGACCCCTGACTGTTAGGTCTAGTCGCGGACAACTCTGGGGTTGCGGCGCTCATCTCGCTTTATTGGCCGAGGGAGCCGGCGTACAGCTTCCGGGTCATGTGGCCAGCATGACTAAGCTATTTCTGGCGAACCAGAGCAGCGCACGGAAACACCGTTTACCTTCCCGCCAGAGCAGTACCTATTTATCTACTTGCACTTTGACGTGCTTTCGAACTGCTAGGTTGACAGGAGCAGGGACCAAGCAACGGGAGCTCACTCCGCCGCGGGGATTTGAACCACCGACCTTCTGATCGGCAAGCCCAAGAGGCTCAGTGGTTTAGACCACAGTGCCACCCATTGTTTAGCTTGTTTAGTTGTAAATCCGGCACTGACTATCCCTCAAACTGCACCTGCTAAAATTTCCTCTTCTACACAACTATTAAAGGTACAGAAGGCCTTTTCCCTTTGGCATTTGCCCACTCTAGGGCAAACATTTTCAACTTACAAAGGCTAGGCACTGAAACCGCAGCAGCAGCATCTAAAGCCTGAGGGGGAGGGGGAGGAGCAGACATTTTCAACTACCACCCTGCCCCTCAAACCTTCAAAAGTCACCTAAGCTTTTTAGCAATAGCCTTATGTTTATTAGGTGTCAGTGTCGGCTGCCTTGGATGCCTGATTAGGTAGACTAGTAGGAATTTTTTAAAAAAATTAAATAGATAAACTTCCGGGCCCTGAAATCTGCCACTGTGCTATCCTGGGTTTGTCTGAAGTTCTATCTGAAGGAAGGAACTGAGAGTGCAGAGCTTTCAAATGGAAGTGAGGGCTGGAGTTAATAGCTGACCTCTGTTTGCTGAGGACTAAGGGCTCATGCTGTGTGAGTGAGTTTTGAAGCTGAGGATCTCTGAGTACTGACAGATACTTTCAGTATCCTGCCTCTATGGAGACATTCATATGCATGAGCAAGTATGAGTGGTGTGATCTGTGGATAATTGGGCCCTCTCTACACATTCGTAATTCGTAAGGGAAAGACAAAGACCCACTGGGAGCTTTTCAGATGCATGACTGCGACCTATGGTGATCTCAGTATTTATCTATCTCAGACTTCATGTCTCTGTTAGGATAGAATTTCTACCATTGTTTAAAACAACTTCTGGGCAGAGTAATCTTATCCTCACATTGCACTGCAGCTGGTGACATGTCACAGCTATGTCAATGGAACAATCACCCTAACCAGTGCATGCTCAGCCCAAGGATAAGGTTGGGGAGGAGAATTTCTATGAACTTTGCACTTTGCTACCTAATTTGCACTTTCAGAAACAAAATGTGAACTGAAACACAGCCGTCTTTCAAAAGTTGCACTTCTGCGAATTTTGGAATGCAGTTCTCTAGCAAAGTAATGTGTGCTAAATACCGTATTTTTCAATGTATAAGATGCCCCCATGTATAAGTCGCCCCCTACTTTTGGGGACACCAAATTTAGAAAATGGGTATATGCACTATCCGTGTATAAGATGCCCCCAGATTTTTAACCTTATTTTAAAGTAAAAAAACCTAGTCTTATACACAGAAAAGTACACTACTATGGTAAATGCATATGTTAGTGACGCACAAGTGCACTATATTAGGGGAAATTGCTTTGTGAAATGTGTATACAAGGCAGAATTACACTAAAAATGTTGACCCCCACCTTCCAAAAAAGGTGCAAATAGATGTGGAAATGAGGAGAACAGAACTTAAGAGTAGAAAAATGAGAAACTGAAGGAAATTAAAATTAACATATTGTTACATGCCACCTCATTCTCCAAGCGCTGCAAGTAGCTGCAGAAGGAAATCTGAAATTCCCCATAGATAAAATGGGAAAGAATGCCCTGTAGTCACACACTTAGTTCCACGTCTGGGTTACTCTCAAAAGTATCTAAAAACTGGATCTCGACGGGGTGGGCATTTCTGCACAAAATCATTCCTTAACATCCATTACGAATTCATGGGCATATCCCCAGATGTTTCTGGGTGTTACCTGCCTTTTATTAACCATCTCTGCACGTCGGGTTAGTCATAAGGACAGTACAAACTTAAGTTCTGTATGTTTAAGGCCTGGGACCCTAGGAAGCGAACCATGTCTTCATAAGTCTTTTAAGCAAATTTTATCAAAAGAATGTGACAGCCGCTTCTTTTAAAAAGAAGCAGTCACATCAAACTTTGGTTTCAAGTGGTGAAATTGTCAACACATAATTTAATCATGTCTTGGGGTGGGGAAAGAGACTGAAGCAAGCACAAAGAATGTCTTACAGCGATTTTGTTATGGAGAGCGAAGCTAAAATTAGACTTATCAGCCACGAATTATCAGTCTGGATCACAGATGCAGATCGGCTCGTGACTCTAGTGTGTAATATGATATTCCACCCAAACCTTTGCATAATCCTTACAAGCTGCCCAGGGCAGAAAGCAACTCTGCTTCATGGCGTGTTTTCAGAGCCATGATTATTATTCCTCCTTAGCAATGGGTGGCCAGGGAGACATGATTAGAGGTGATCGCTGGAAGACCCGTCATCTTTTCTGGGCCCACTGCTTTCCTCATCCACCTCACTCCAACCCAAACAACCACTTTTGCCCCACATAAAATTTCCAGGCTAATGTTTCTGTTGCCACTAGGAACCTTTATGAGGGTGGGGGACCAGTTGGTAGGGCAGGTTGGAGGAAATAGGTACTGCTCCGGCGGGAAGGTAAACGGCGTTTCCGTGCACTGCTCTGGTTCTCCAGAAGCGGCTTAGTCATGCTGGCCACATGACCTGGAAGCTGTACGCTGGCTCCCTTGGCCAATAAAGTGAGACGAGCGCCGCAACCCCAGAGTGGGCCACAACTGGACCTAATGGTCAGGGGTCCCTTTACCTTTAAGGAAAAGTAGGACATTCCAGGATGAAATCAGAAACCAGGATGGCTTCTCCAAATGAGGGACATCCCTGGAAAATACGGACACTTGGAGGGTCTGTCCTTGCCTGGCCACCTCCTTCTCTCCCTTATACCTGGTCAGTCACACCAAATTTACTTCCTGGCTAGACTTTTCTGTGGCCTTTATGTTCATTGTTGCCAACAGGCTTCAAATTAGCCTTATAAACCTGGCACAGAAATGAGACTTCTTCTCTTTTCAATAGCATATTGGTCCTTTCTACTCAGAGAAGTCGTGGCAGTAGAAGGCCACAGGTTCCACTTTTGGCATTTTCAGGAAGAGCCGGGACTGTTCCCTGCCTGAAACCCTGGAGAGTGCTGCCAGTCAGTGTAGATGATAGTTAGCTAGATTGACCAATGGACTGACTCCATATAAGGCTAGTTCCTCTGTCTGTCTCTGCAAAACAGCAGCTGCCAACTACAGAAGTGAGCAGCAACTTTGGTAGCTCAGGCCCAAAGCAGCACACAACCCTTTCTCCCTTTCCACAGCAACTGTCTAAACAGGGAGGTGGGTATGTTCACACAAAGTGGAATCACACCCTTCTGTTCTGTTGCGTAGACGTTACTAGGGAAAACATGGTTGTAAACCTGAAGCAAACATTTGTCAAGAAGCCGTTTATATCTGTGTTCCTGGAGCGCAGCCAAGAGTCACTGCAATGAGAAAGAGTCTGTATTTAATGCTTCTGCGTTAAAAAAAATTAATTGCAGCACATAAATGGATGTAATGGTCAAGAGAATGGACTGTAACACATCTTATCCTGGGGCCCATGCATTTCTAGACTATTTCCTGCTCAAAGTCATGCTTGACCCTCTTTTCACAATATTCTTTGTAAAGCAGGTGGTTTTTTTCCTTACGCATATCACACAGACTTGCAGGATTGTTCCCTCTTGGTTTCACAAATTCTGGTAGGAAGTGCACTGGAAAATACGGGGTAACATTTGCTTGATGTATCATCTAAACTCCTGGCAAACAAATCAAAATGAATGCCCAATAAATAGCCTAGGTCAGGGGTCAGCAAACATTTTCAGGAGGGGGCCGGTGCACTGTCCCTCAGACCTTGGGGAGGCGGACTATATTTTGGGGGGGAAATGAACGAATTCCTATGCCCCACAAATAACCCAGAGATGCATTTGAAATAAAAGCATACATTCTACTCATGTAAAAACACACTGATTCCCAGACCATCCATGGGCCGGACTGAGAAGGCGATTGGGCTGGATCCGGCCCCTAGGCCTTAGTTTGCCTACCCATGGCCTAGGTTGCCTAATCTCGCAAACAAATCACAATGAACGCTCAATAAATAGCAAGGTTTTCTGGAAGCAACTTTACAAAAGTCCTGGCAGCTACTAGTACGGATTATGGAAAACAGGACAGGTCATTTCCTCCTCTGCTCAGTTGACAACTTATTCGTGGTAGCACTAAAAGACACCGTTTCATCAGGCCAGCTGAAATGCTGATGTCCAAATGGAACAATCTCCCCAACCTGCTCCGTGTGCTGTTTGGGGCGTTCTCTCAACCCTCCAGACAGATCTGGGGAGGGTGTGTGAGGAGAGTCTCATACCAGTGGGAAGCCTTGTGCTGTAGTCCACTAGTACAGTGGGACTCAACCCTCTCCAAATCACGTTCATTTTGATGTCGGAAGGGACCCTCTCTGTGTGCAAGCATGGAACACCTGCCAAGGGCTTACATAAGAGGTGGAGAGACTGTGGCCCTCCAGACAATGTTGAATACCAGCTCTCCTCAGCCAGCATGACTAATTGCCAAGGATGATAGAATCTGTAGCCTGGCAACATCAGAAAGGTCATGGATTCCTCACCTCTCTTATAGACTTTTATTTGAGAGGAGTTCCAATTACTTTACTGCCCTACCAAACCAAATAGTTTGACAGTGAATGTAGTCTTCTAGTTAAACCAGTTTATCCTTTCTGGCCTGTGGAGAACACGCCGGATGTTTTTGCTCCATTCTCTCTACTCCTTTTAAACACACACCCTGTAAACAGGTATCAAAAACCTGCTGGTGCAGGAGGCAGCTCCCGCTGATTCACTGGGCCAGGAGCTGCTTTTAACTTCGGCAGGTCGTAAGTGACACAGCTGCTGCCATTTTGAAACGACAGTGAGAGAATTGTTGCTCCCGCCCAAGAATGGCCAGGCTTGAAGAGAAGGAACAGACCAGTGTTTATTAGCAACCCGAATAGCAACAGAAGAGTATCCGTGGGAGGGTTTGTATTCAACACAGTGTGCAAAAAAATGACTCGGGAGGAAGACGGGAAAGCCAGCTGCTTATAGGATCGTTATCTTTTCATTAAAATTCTGTGGAAAAATGAATTACAATGGCAACTAGCAGGAACTATGTAAGGACATAAAGCACAAGCCGCCAGAGATTACTTAGAGCTCTAATCCTTCCTCGTGCTCACCACCCGTTTCCAATGCAAAAAACCCACCAAAGGCTCTAAGAGATGAAACGGCAGGGGGCTAAAAACCTCTAATTCAAGCATCTCATGCATGGCAACAAGACACATGCACAGTGAAAAGAGGAGGGCTACTGCTAAATGAAGCAGCTGGATTGCTCTTCTCAGAGGCTTCAATGGTGCCTGTTTCCTAGGCAGTTAAAATAACTTCAGAGCAGATTTCTATAGTAACAGGCGTTAGTAAAAGTACTGGGTGGGGGATATAAGATATTTGAAGGGATATTAGATATTTATATCCAGTGCTTTTTTTCTAAAAAAAATGTTTAGGGGTAATCTCATTTTGACTCAAGAAAACCACCATTTTATAGTTCAAATTGGGAAAAATAAATACAGCAAATGGACAAAAGTACAAAGATTCACAAAATGTCTAGGGGTATGCGTACCCCTGCGAGTCCCCCATGTAAGCTTGTACTCACCAATGGCTTCTGTTTGACAGACAATGTATTTCTGCACTCTGCTGCAGTGTATGTATGTACCGTATTTTTCGCTCTATAGGACGCACTTTTCCCCCTCCAAAAATGAAGAGGAATGTATGTATGGGTATCTGTGTATTCCAACAGATATGTCATGACATTATAGATGTCTTTCGTTTTCCCAACCCCATCCAAAAAACCCCACAAAATCTTATTTCCCCTGCCTCCCAGAAACTTCTTTTCATAATATCCATGTCTTTACATGCCCTAAATATTGTAAGAGTAATATATCAAAGCACAGATTATAGAACTGCCATTAGGTTCCCTCCCACACAAAGCACTTACAACTTTACAAGGATTTTCTTTTCTTGTCTTTTCTTTCTAAAAAACCATAATAATAATAGTAAATCAGGGCATCAGCTTTAATCTGCCTTCTGACTGCTGTGAAAAGATAGATGACTCCAATTGTGTGAAAGACACCAACAGCTCAGCAATTAGGATCCTAATTAATAATGACTGAGCACAGTACTTCCAAGCATATTGAACCATCCATTCTATCATTTTCCAAATTCTGGAAGTTCAGTGGGAAGCTAAATAGATTTTTTTTAAAATGTGTCTTTTTGTCAGTGAATGTCATGTTTCCTCCTGTGCTTCCAGAATCCAAGGCGTTCTTCACTTTTCACTACCAACCACCATTTCTTGCAACTGCAGAACTATCTGCACTGTCCTTGGCAAGGCCAATTTAGCTTTTATTTTATTTTCCTCTTTTTTATAGGAACGAACATAAGATGAGAAATTCTGGGTCTGGCCAATAGCCCATCTAGTCCAACATCCTTTTCTCTTCCCACAGTGCATGCTGACTATGGAGGTAGATCATAGGAGAGCCAGAATATACCCTATCCTTAATGTGGATTCAAAAACGTCAGTGTGTATTGGAGGCATGTATCAGCTCTGCGTGTGGGCCAAATAAAGAGGTGAATCAGGGTGATTTTGAGGTCTCTCCTCCCTCGCCCAGCCAAAGTGCAATGCTGATAAACACTGAGTCATCAAGGTACCCCATAAGCCAGAAAGTCCTTGTTGCTCTGCTTTTCTGTGTGCAGGCACTAGGAGTGGAAAACTATTGGTTTTGGTTCTCTAAGTTTAAGAACATAAGAAGAGTCTGTTGGTCCATCTGGTCCAGAATCCCATTCCTACAGTGACTAACCAGATCACCGCGGGAAACCCCCAAGCTCAAGAGCATTCTCCCATCCCGTGGCTTCCAGTAGCTAGTAATCAAAAGCATTACTGCCTCTGACTTGGAGGCCCAGCATAGGCATCATGGTTAGTAGCCATCAACAGCCCTCTCCTCCATGAATTTGTCCAATCGTCTTTGAAAGACACCCAAGTTGCCTGCCTCCTGTGGGAGCGAATTCAGCGAAGAAATGTTTTCTTCTACCTGGCCTGAATCTTCCAACATTCAGCTTCATTGAAAGTCCATGAGTTCTAGTGCTATAAGAGAGGGAGAAAACCTTTTCTCCATCCACTTTTTCCATGTTTTGCTTAATTTTATAAACATCTCTTGTATGTTGCCTCTTCGATCTATTGCAGCTATTATTGAAAAATACGAACACTCCCTTGTTCTCTCGGAAAGCCCTATCTTTTCAGGCTGTGTTATGTTCCATGCAGCCAGACAAAATTGTTACTTGTTGAGCATTTCAAGCTATATTTTCCAGTCCCACTCCCCCACCTTGTTTTTCCCCCAGCTAAGTCACTTGGTAACATTTAGAAATGTGCATGCTTAGACTCAAATGCTGAGCTTATGTTCCCGTTTGATGGACGGTCTCAGCTCTCCTCACAGTTTTGTACTAAAGACCCTGTTTGCTCAAACATTCACACGGTACTAAAAATACCCTTGATATTGCAGATCTGGTAGATATTTCCCACCTAGGATTTCGCAGCAGAGGGCAGCGCAATGAACCCAAATCTTTCCCCATCATATCTTCTAATTATCACCAGGGATGCTTTTCCAAGGACATGCTGTTCTGTTCTATTTTGATTTTTATGCCAAAGCTGTCACCATGGTATCTTCACTTCTTGGTGACTTATTGACCCTTCTTGGTAACATGTTCTTTTCCTTCACCACTGAAGAACAATACAACAGGCCTACTGCACGTGCCCAAAGAATTGAGCCAAGGACAGCTACTCAGAGCTCCCCCATCTACTTGATTTCAGGAATTTGTACCCTCATGTGGTCCATCTGTTGCATGAAACAGAACTCTGCAGGCAACCTCTTATCAGTCTTGCGTTCCCCTTGAAAGCATCTGAGGCCAGCCTGATTGGAGCCTCCTGGTGTGGGTTAAGGCTTCTCAAAAGGACCGGGTGCCAGCAAAAGACTGGTGAGTCCTGGTGGCCCTGGGACAACAGATGCCAGTACAAGTGGACTTGCCTGTATAAAAAGTTGCCTAAAGTTAAAACTTTGCCACATATATCTGCTACCAATGACTAATTACTTAAAACAATTGACCTTAATACATGGAGGCAGTCTTATCTATAGGTGTTACCCAAGTAATTCATAATCAGAGTATACCTGCTAAAGTGAATGAACTTGTTACTTAAGCACACTGATTTCAGCGTCTGACTAAGTTTGGCTATCACCCTATATGAATACCCCACTACCACACCTAAAAACCCCACTCCTGGACATTTTGTAATATCTCTGCCATATTATGTTACAATTCATAAATAATTTGAACTACTACTTTTTCTTACGAATAACTTACTTTTAAATAGTAAAGTAAAACAATAGGGTCAAGGACACAGGAAACCTGAAGTCTTTGCTGTGGGGGGGCAGAATTGTTACACTTAGCTGCAATCTATAAACATTTACCTGGGAATAACACCCATTGAACTCAGTGGGGCTTCCTTCCAAGAGGACATGCATAGGATTGTTTTGTCAGGGTGAAATTGTCCTTGGAGGTGATTTTAATGGAGTTTGAAATGCTTAGTTAGATAATCCCTATTCTATAGTGTCAGTTCAGAAAAAAAAGGTTTATTAAGGGAACAAAAGAAGCACCAGCTGATTGACCTTTAGAGACACTGTCATTCTGAAGAGAAAGATTATATTTGTTGTTCCTCGTTTTATTATTCATATTTAGGAAACAATTAATTATTAGTACCAATGGCAGCTTCTTTCCTGGGATAATAGAGCTTTGGGTATTGGAGGGGGGCATTTTCATCAGGACAGCACTATGGGTGTTTTTTTGGGGGGGGGAGTTAAATCCCTCTCCACATGTTCTGCACACCCCTTCCTACCTTTTTAAAACAAACCACATATGGGAATTGTATTCATACATTTCAACATGTTCTGTCCTCTAGTTTGGCCCTGAGTAAGCATACACATGACTGGACTGAAAAGTGCTTCATAGACATGCCTGCTTGAAAGTAAGGTCCACTGAGTTTAGCAGGGCCTACTCCCAGGTACGTGGTATGGGATTTCAGACAATCACTAACTGAACTAAAACTCTTGCTCAAAGACAGGCATCCCTAAACTTGGCCCTCCAGCTGTTTTGGGACTACAATTCGCATCATCCCTGACAACTGGTCCTGTTAGCTAGGGATCATGGGAGTTGTAGTCCCAAAACAGCTGGAGGGCCGAGTTTGGGGATACCTGCTCTAAGATAACTTATTTCTGAGAAAATGCCATTGAACCCAGCTGGGCTCATTTCTGATTAAATCAAACATCTGTTAGCTGATTTAAGGAAATCAGTGAACTGGGGGGAAATGGAAAAGTATTGAGTATCTTACTATTTCATAAAGGGGCTATTCACGTGTTACACTGAACACTCATAAGGAATGTCTGTATACATATGCAAGTGTCTGTATGAAAGCCTGTACACATGCTCATTTGCTAAATGGCCGCATATTCTTGAATTTTTAAATTTATGAATAAAATGAATGAATGATTTCTTGTACCTAAATAAGGTGCAAGACCACTGAGAGGAGTGCAAAGAGAAGAAACACTGTGGTGCATCTGCAGCAGCACAACCAGACACCTTCATCTGCCCCAGCTGCAACAAAACCCATCTCTTCCGCATCAGTCTGCAGCCACAATAGGCTCTGCAACCTTCTAGCAGCTTGACTTCACCCCCAAAGGTGCACTCCTCAATTGCCAACAACAACCTAAATAACAGCTTTTAGAAATGTAGGCTAAAATTCAGATGAGTCAAAGGGGAGAGGAATCTGTTGAAGAGCAAACAAGAAATAAAATTAAATATAAATATTATTCTAGTGGTGTTACGAGCTGTGGGTATGTGCTTTGGATTTATTCTCAAAGGGACTGGTTTATCTGCAAACTCTTCCACAATGTTCCCATTTTATCTGCTTTAACACTGCATGCCCTTTCTTCGTAGGCAGCCCACACAAAAGTCAATTGAGATGGAGGTAAGAGTGTGGTGTTAAATCTGAAAATAGGCACACAAGCTTCACTCAGTAATAGGATTTCAGAATTCATTGTTTAATGAATATTTAACTATCCCCCCATCCCGATTCCAAGGTGTCTAAAAACTAAACGGTGCATTATAAATACATAATACTGTGAGCTTGCCACCAAATAACCCCATCATTCGGATTTAGACAGTTTCTGTTGATGAAGCATTTTCCTCTTATCCTCAACCCATTGTGGATTCTGATATTTTATTGAAAGTAATAGGGGACATTAAAGCCTAAATGTGGTCAGCAAAGAGGCAATATTGTCGTTTGGGGAGACACACAAAAATTAACACACAATGTGGGAAAATGATTGCTTGTACATGAGAGCATGAGCAAAGTTCTTATTGTTGCAGGGTGATTTCATAGCTAGAAGCATCCTTGGAGCATGAACAGCGCGTGAACAGCTCGTGCTGTCCTATATGATTGGCTAACGTAGCATGGCCTGATGCTCGCATAGTCTAGTGCGAATGTCCTTATCTGCTGGCTAGAACAAATTGCTTGGCTTGTATTTTGTATCTTTCTGATTTCACACAATAAAAGCTGTGCTGCATTAGCCCTAGGAGCAGCCATATTAGCCCTAGGAGCAGCCATATTTCGGAACCCCTCATGGTGTGAGACTGATTTTTCCCTGGATGCCGAGCTGCAACTCGACAACACAATAGTTTTGGGGACCTTCAAAAATACATATTCAAGATAACTCAGTATGCATTCATTGTATTTTAATGCACAATTTATTACTAAAATTATTTTCTTGACTGGCTTGGATCATGAATATGTCAAAGTCATTATTCTCAGTTGCATTACTGTTTGAGTTCCATTACTCCCCAAATTCTTCTCTGGGTCAGATTTCAAACAAAGCTTCTCAAAAGCAGCAATAGTGGGGATTAATCATGAATCTCTCTTCGTGAGGTTGAGTGCGCTTTAAAGTCCCAATCCACAAGGAGGCTTCTTTAGTTGAATCCACTTAGAATAAGGTTACCAGACATCCCCGTTTCCCGGGGACAGTCCCTGGATTTACAAATCAGTCCCCATACAAAATCCATTGAAGTTGAAAAGGGTTCCCTGGATTTATTGAAAAAAATCTGGCAATCTTAATTTAGAAGCCTCCTTCAAATCTACTAACTCAGTATAGGAAGGTCAGAACTGGATTGGACAGGGATGGGAATATTCAGGGTAATACTTACATATCCATTCCCCTTACGCACAACACAATTTAAGCCCTACCCCCATATTCTCTTGAACATACAAATAGGGCTTATATTAAAAAGCTATTGGTACCTTTTGGGCTTGATTATTGTGACTGATATTTTGTAGAGTGTACAGTCCTTCCAAAAGAAATTCAGGCTTTGTCAGACCAGGAGCCAATAGTGTTTCCAACTGAAGATGTAAAATAAAACCTTGGCAGCTGGTGGGGAGGGACTTCTGGGGCTAGAATGGCAGTGCCAGAAACCCCAACCCAGCAACCCAGTCTGGTCAGAGCTGGGTGTGGAAGTCAACACAAAGCCATGTATTCATTTAATGTACACAGATAAAAAAAATACAGCCAAGGGTAAATGAAAAGCCTCACCCTCTGGTTTTCTGGCAGCTAACTCAAAAGCAAATAAATTAGCCAAGCTGGTGTTTTTTTCTTCCTGGTTGCTTAGCTGTCCAAACTGCAAGAGAGATTTCCTTGACCTCTACCCACAAAACCAAAGTACAGGAAAACATTTTGCTTTAAAATACAGGAAGAGCAACAAAGCTAAGGCAAACCTTAAAAGCCCCTCTATTCCTAAAAAGGAGCAACAAAATACTGAAATGCTTTCAGGTGTTGGAAATCCAGGAACCTTCAAATTGGGGGCTTTATTCACAACAATTAGCATAGTTCCTACTGCTTGTAAGAGTTCGCTGCCTCTGCTCTGAAGAAACAGCCAAATCCTTACCTTTCTCCTTTATAATTTTGGTGTGAACATAAATGTATATAGTTAGTTTAGTTTAGTTTGGTTGGTAAGCTGTTTTTGGTTTGTTTGTTTGTTCTAACATGTCAGGAATGGAGGTGCAGTTGCATATAAAGCGTGAGTGGGGAGAATAGAAACTTCATTTGTGTGCTTCACAACTCAATTGATACACATATCTAAAGGAGGCTCCTTGTAAGTCCAATCAGTCTTCCTTCAGACTATCTAGCACAGGACCATAGACACTGGTGGTAGCTCCCCAACATTTCAGACAAGGGATATTCCCAGCTCCACCTGGAGATGCTGTGGGACTATCTGCATACAAAGAAGGTGCTGTTTCTAGCTGCACCGCTGCCTGTTTCTCCTGAAGAGAAAGCCATGGAGGGTCAGAAGCAGAACCTGTTGCACATTCGGGATACAGTGACCCTAGCTAACTTTGACCATTTACTACTTTTTCAGGCTTGAAAACATTGGCTGCCTGTTTTTCTGGTTGACCCGGTCAAATAATAGTCTCTGAGCAATTCTGCAGCAGCCTATGGGGTGTCAACATGATTTCCTGGATATGTCCTGGATTTATCCGGCAAAAATAGTGCCGGGGGGGGGGGGGATTTCAAAAAAGTGATGTTGATTGCCTAAAAAAAGCTTTGAGTTTCATGTCCTAAAGCTAAACAACTAAGTGTTTAATTTCCTCAGAAAAAGCTCAACAACTTTTGTGTCCTGAATTTTAATTCTAGAAACATGGCGGCCCTAATGGTGCAGTATTTTGTTTTGGACATGTGCAGTATTTTGGACAGACTTACAGCAGTTCTGTTCAGATGCTCAGGCTTGGATAAATTCAAGATTTTAATAATTAAGATGTAAGCACTGTATTCATTTGTTATTTATTAATACTTTAATAACCTCAGCTTTTTTTCCATTATTGAGAAAAAACAGATTTTAAATTCCCCTTCAGCCCTGAAACTGGCTTGATGACCTTAGGTCAGTCTCTGTGTCTTAGCCTAAGCTACATCACTCACCAGCCTGTTGTGAGGATGAAATGGAAATGGGGAGAGACCATTGTACTCCACTTTGAGGTCTTTGAATAACAACAACCCATTTAAATGTTTACACCAGCAGCAACATCCCACCCCAAATAACCCCACATTCCCTCCATGGCTGGGAAAGCAACAAATCACCCCTCTCTGAATATTGCTGCTACAATGAACCACCCAACCACTGCTGTATTTCACTGTATTTCACACTCAATTAATTGACTGTGATTTTATGTAAACTGTGCAATTTTTATTGTTGTTAGCCGCTCTGAGCCTGGCTTTGGCTGGGGAGGGCGGGATGTAAATAAATTATTATTATTATTATTATTATTATTATTATTATTATTATTATTATTATTGGAGGGGACAACATTCAAAGAAGCAACACTCCAGTTTTGAAGCACAGAATGAACTTTCCTCTCCAGTCCACCATTCCACTACTCCATGCCATAAAAAGAGCAGCAACAATGGACAACTTGATATATATTAAAAAATTAATACATATTGTATAATCTATATTAGCAGAAAGAGGCGGTAAGACACTAGAAATAAGACGGCCAGGAAAGCAGACATTTCCACCTCCCCATCCTCCATCCTATAATTGCTGCATTCCATTTGTTATAGCAAACAAAAACCAGTTTGCCAACCTTTATATAAAGAGGTACTCTGAAAATGTACGTTTTTCACATTTTGAACTCACATAACTCATCAATATTTCGCTTACTTCCTGCCTTGGGCTAGTGACAAAATGTCACCTGAACCTACCTCACACAGCTATTGTGAAGATACAGAAAGAGGGATAAAATGGCTGCAGAAGAGGACTTATTGCTTGTATTATAAGCAGGAGATTTTGCTTCCATTAACCCAAGTGTTTGTAAAGGGGCATGTTTTGTGCTCTGTCTCAGCAAACCCAAATTAGTACACCTCCAAGGCTTCAACCAATCTTCATCTGGTATGATTATTGTGCAATTAGGTGCCAGTGGTATTCAAGTCAACTTACTACCAAGGGTACAATGGCCTCTCTTCACCGTGAACACTTCCTCACAAGAACACCTCTGGTTCAATCCTGTGCCCATTTACCCTGGGAGAAATAATAATAATAATAATTTATTATTTGTACCCCGCCCACCTGGCTGGGCTTCCCCAGCCACTCTGGGTGGCTTCCAAAGAAAAATATTAAAATACTCTAATACATCAAACATTAAAAGCTTCCCTAAACAGGGCTGCCTTCAGATGTCCACTGAACACAAAGAGGCTTACTTGTGAGTAGACAAGTATACCATGAGAGTCTTTAACACCCAGCCACACTTGCTATGTAGTAGAATACGCGGAAAATAACTGAAACAGAAATTGCAAGGAGCAGGAACCATGAGCCAGAAAAGCAAAGTGTAGTGGAGGGGACTCACTCATTCATCACAGCTCTGACTTCACTCATTGGCTAAAACACTGAAAGGAGGGAACAGCTGGGTTGATTCATCTCACAAAAAAATCGGGGGGGGGGCTCACATTTTACTTTGTAACTTTCTTTCTTGGAGTACTATAGACTTGTCTCTTTTTTTAATGAAAGCTGACCATCTGGGCCTATGTTGGCTATGGGACCCGGTACATTTCTATCCCCTACACATAGTTGTTTTGTGTGAGGGAATGTGGGGTGAAGAAAGAGGCCTGCTGGATAATTGTCCCTATGTGGCCTTCTAAAGTGTACTTGGAAAGAACAGCCTGCGTTACCTATGGCTGCTGGTCCAAGACATATTAAGTTGCATGTTGAAGGGCTTTCCTAATGCATGCAGATCGGACGTGCATTCTGCTTCCACCACTGCAACATTAGGATTGCACTGGCTGCTGGGTATATAAAACTTTTATTGCAAAGTCAAGCATATTAGTGCAGTAATCCAATAACTGCTGAAGCAAACAGAGAGATATTTAACCACTTGTAATTTTATAGATACAAAGTCTAGATTTCATGACAAGTTATTATGTTTCAAATTGTCTAAAAATGCCAACTCCATTAATCTCACTACATTGAAAATAACATTTTATTAGTGAGGCCTTGATTCTCTAAAGAGCCTCAGCACTGCTCTTTGGCAATATTTAAACTCAGGTGTCTCCTTCATTTAGCAGACAATTGTATTGTTTATAATTTTGATATTTCCACACATGTTCTGGAAACACTTTTCAATCTATTGGGGGTTGTGTACATATGAATCACACTTTCCCCTCAGGAGTGTCTCTATCAAGCTGTTAGGTAGTAGAAGAAACTACAGTTTGCAGATTTAAAAAAACAACAACTGAGGCAAGTCTTACTAGATAACCATATGGTAAAAATATGTATAGATAAACCAATGATGTGGAAGTATTACTAGCAAACCAAGAACTATATTAATAAAGCACATTATGCAAGCTACAGACTAGGAAGCTAGCCATTTTGAGGCTCTGCTTTGGGTGAAAGTCTCATTGTGAAAAGGGTGCCTTTCAAGCTCTTTGAATGCACACCATACATTAATGCACATTGTAGGGCCATAAGCACCCCCCCCAAAAAAAAAACCCCGGCCTTTTTGAGAAAGGAGAGGTCCGTCAGGAGAACAAGGCTGGCATTGATGGGCTTCTCAAATGTTTATTATTCAAGGTTGTAAAGAGATAAGAAGACTCAGGAATACACGCTGCTGTGGTGTGGTGGGGCCATTACAGGGTATGCCCATGTAAGGATATAGAAACTTACTATAACTTTCGATTTCCCAGAAATCAGGTGGCTTAGAAGAAATCAGGTGGTATTGTATTCTGCAAATGTATAAAAAGCTGGCACGCTCAGAATTGGGTGTACAGATTGCAAGCTTATTGCGCTGCACCTTTGCTTTGCATATGCATTTCAAATAAACCCTGTTATAACCTGCAAGGACGTTTGCCACTTTGTGTGAATCTGTGCTCCGGGGACCAAATAGCAGATATGGAACAGGTCCAACAACATGGCTTTACTCCAAAGGCAGGTGGGAACTGTAGTTCACTCCTCAAAGAGCTAGAATTCCCAACACCTTTTAAAAAGTACAGTTCTCGGGATTCTTTGGGTGGGAAGGTGCTTTAAATGTAAGGTGTATATGCAGCCAAAGTGATAGTGTTGAGTGTAAAATGTGAAAACAGGCCTAGAAACTACCTGAGATCCTGTGAACTGTAGGAACCCCATTTCTCACCTTGGTCTTCCTTTCTCCTGGATGGCTTTGATAGGTTGCCTGACCATTACTTACATGGAGAGTTGAAGTTAAAAAGTCTCTAGCTGCATCCTTTTTTTAATACCAAGGGAAAGAAGGAGCTTTGCCTCAGGTGCCCAAATGTCTTAGGCTGTCCCTAGAAATTAGGCCCTATTTTGGGGTGGGGACTCAAAATATCTCATCAGCCCCAGTCTGAATGATTAATGGCATACCATCCAACTTTTTCTAACCTGAAATTGGGACATGCGTCACTCCAAGGCGAATCACTTGTCTGTGGCGCTTGTCTTCTCCCCCAAAGCGTGGCAAGAGCAGGGGCGAGAGAGCATGGCACTTGCATGTTTGGCTAGTCAGAGGGTCGTGCCAGAGTGCCGGACCAAAAAACAGGCCATCTGGGAATTAAATAGAAGCCGGGATTGTGAGAGCCAGTGTGGTGTAGTGGTTAAGAGCGGTGGACTCGTAATCTGGTGAACCGGGTTCATGTCTCCGCTCCTCCACATGCAGCTGCTGGGTGACCTTGGGCTAGTCACACTTCTCTGAAGTCTCTCAGCCCCACTCACCTCACAGAGTGTTTGTTGTGGGGGAGGAAGGGAAAGGAGAATGTTAGCCGCTTTGAGACTCCTTCGGGTAGTGATAAAGCGGGATATCAAATCCAAACTCCTCCTCCTCTTCTTCTTCTTCTTCTTCTTCTTCTTCTTCTTCTTCTTCTTCTTCCACTTAAAACGGAGCAGTTGGTGGGTACGTAATGGTCAGGGATTGTGTATCTTGCAGCATCAAGAGGGCCACAGATTCCTCACTCCTCAGTTAGGCTGCTCATCCCTGCTTTGCTGAAGCGGCATCTGTCCCACTCATGTCTGTGTGCCTACTTGTTGCACTCAGTTGAAACTCCCTAAAATCTTGCAGATGCACCTTGTGTGAGGATTAAACATGCCAGGCGGAATTAAAATGCTACCATTTTAACGCCATAGCCTTCTTGCCTTATGTGTGTCCCAGGCTGTCAGTGAAACTGCAGAGAACTCTGCTAATTATTCTATTGAGCTCACTGCACAGGAACGACTCTGAGCGTATACGGATCAAGATTCTGGTGGTGCATATAAGAGCTCTTGAAATCAACTGATTTCTCCACCTCTAGACTGCTCTCCTTTTTAACTGGTGCATATTCAGGGACTTTAAGAGGAGGGGGAGAAATTGAGAGAAGGCCTGTGATAACTGTAATGAGAGATGGGCTGTCAAAGCAGCACTAGAGCAGAAAATGTGTGCGCTGCCTCCTTTAATAAGCATTCTTTCTATTCCAGCGGCTGCCTGCTTTCAGTGCCCAGGTCTTGTGCTTGACTTATGGTTAGAGCAGATGCCTGGCATCTAAGAAGTCCTACATTTCACTCCATTCCCCATCTCTGGCTTCTTATGTGACCTCAGCCAAGGCACAAACACTTCCTTTACTTTAGCTTTCCTGCCGGGGGTGGGGGCGGGGGTGGGATGACTTAACAGCAAAACACCTCAATGGATTGTTGCAGCTTTTGATTTATTGCTTCAGGATCATAGAGTTACAGTTGTTAATTGGCACTGCCATTTGCAGAAAGATTGACAAGACATTGGCCACAATCCAGTGGGTAATTATACACACTCAACAGAGATCAATGAGAGTGCGGGAACAACACATTGCATGCAGATGCTCCAAAAGGCTGCTTTTCACAGGGAAAAGCAGCTTCGGAAGGTGCAACCTGGTACAGAGAAGTAAGGGAGGGTAGTTAACCCTTTGCTGCCTGCCATTTCCCTGCTTCAAATTGCTTTCACCCTAACTGACTCCCCACTGATCTTTTCTTAATATACTGTACAATATTTATCATAATTATAAAACGCCTAATATGTATCAGGTGCACTAAAGATTTTTTTAAAAAAACTGAATAAATAAAAAAATTCCACGTCCTTCCACAGGCTTGCAATTTTTAAAAATGAATCAAAAGGAAAATGAGGCTGGAGAGAAAGTAGGTAGCAGACAGACAAAATAAGGTACAGCAGCTTTTGAAGTGGGATGCTGTGTGTGTATTCTACTTACGATACTTTCTTGAAGGCTGCTCACCCTCTTTTTCTACAGCAATAAAACATATACTGCACTTCGTTTTGAAACAAATGCTTTTTTAACAGCGTACTGTGGAATATTTCAATCACAAATCACAATCACGAAACAATCGGAAAAACAGTTGCTAACCATGAAAAAAAGTGTCACGCAACACCTCCCAATTAATGGATGCTGTACTAATAGTTATACAGGTTGTTTTTTAAAAAATCTTTTGATGGCCTCAGCAAATGGTCCCACCTGCGCTATATTTTAAAGGACTGTGGTTTATTAAGGGTGCTGAGAGGTGTTAGGAAATCTCTATTCGCCTCCCAGAGCTACCATTTCCAGAGTTCCCTGGGAAGAGGGATTGATCATTAAGCCACACTGAGTACCAAAATAATCTCCAAGAGCATTGATTACTCTTCTACCATTTTCCATAACATACAGTATTGCGTGATGAACAGGGATTTTCAACTCTTTTCAGAAATATGGAAGGTCAGAAAAGAGAAAGGTTTCTTTGTGTTGATGAGGACATAAAAGTTTGTTTGTCTCAAATTTGACCTAATATAAATGAGATTACCCGGCAAAAGCAAGCTCACACCTCTCATTGAGTTTGTATATATACTTAAGGGATGTATGTAAGAGGCTTGTTTATAATTATATTGTGGGAACGATTCATGTTATAATGTAGCTGCATTGTTTTAAACTTTCTTGATGTCCCAGGATCATATGAGAGTTGTTTCTTTTTGTTTTCCAATGCATTTCTTATCAATAAAATATCTGGCCAATTTTTATTCTGAAAGTATGGCCCAGATAAAAATGTTTGACATAGATCTTGCAACTGTAAATGTGCACAGTGCACATAGAACTCCAGATTCAAGAAGATTCCACCCCCCCATCATTCCAATGACATAAAATGTTCTGCATAAATTAAGGAGCATTCTGGGAATATAAGAGGAGTCCTGCTGGATCAGGCCAAAGACCCATCTAATCCAGCATCCTGTCATCACTGTGGCTAACCAAATGCCCATGGGGAACTCATAGTTGTCTCCCCAGTAGCTGGTGCTCAGAGGCCATATTGCCTTTGATCCTGAAGGTAATATACAGCCATCATGACTAGCAGCCATTGATAGTGTTCTCATCCATGGATTTGTCTAACCCCTTTTAAAACTGCCCAAGCTAGTGGGAAATATTCCACTGTTCGATTTCACAGAGTTTTGGGTCGAGGTGTTCATGAGATCTACTTCCACTGAAAAGATTAGTGACTGGACAATTATTTGAACTCTAAATGTCCAAATTCTTCTGCCACTGTAAACCATCCTGTGATATTCAGGTGAAGGGGGGTGGGTTATAAATTTAATAAAGAAGAAGCAGCAGCATTCTTTAGTGGAGAAGGATATTATTCTGCACACAGATTGCTTTTGTTGGTATTATGTCATATATGTTCTTGGGCTGAACGCCTGCTGTGAAATAATATCCTGGGGTCAGGCTCTTTTTTCAAATAAATATTTGATTTTATTGCTGTTTCGTGTCACAATGTTCCTAATCTTGTTGCGTCAGATATCAGTGTTTACATGAGCGTCTAAGGAGCAAAGTCAACATGACATGAGATATGGGTGAGTGGGACTTCTTGTGTGTTGTAGCTTAGAAGAAAGGCTGTAGCTCAGTCGTTGGGCATGTTGCCTGCATGCAGAAGACACAGGTTCAGTTCATGAGCTAGCTGGTCTGACTCAGTATAATGCAGCTTCCTAGGGTTAATAGCAGTTGTATGGAGAGGTGGTGGTGTGTAACAGGTAGATCAGAAATGTGGCACTAGGAGATGGGGTTTAATCTCACCTGGGACTTTGTCATTTGGATCTTCATTTCATACGATGCTCAGCAGGAGGTGATGGTCCTTTCCTGGATGACCAAGAATTTGAAGGGGAAAAGGACTTTGTAAAATTGAGGGAATGGGAAGAAGATGGGAGTTTGAAGAATAAGCAAGCCACTCACAGATGAAAAGATAGCTACCCTTTACTGCATAGAGTAAATTGGATCCAGGTGCTTCAGGTTCAAAGTCTGTCAGGGGCTCTGCACGGCATAGTTGGAATTTGTGTTTCTCTTGCTTTCTGAGTCTGAATGCCTACAGCAAGCCGACTGAAGGACTGATTTGCAGCACCGAAATTGAAATGCACCATGGCACCTGTCAAGGAATGAAAGCAGCCTGGGAGGTGGGTCTAGGTGTTGCGATAGATGATTCAGAGCGGGAGAGAATATGGGGGTGAATGCTGCTTGTTTCCATAAAGAATTGTGCATGCAAGTTAGCATATTGGTAGCATATGACACCTGTCAAATTGAGTGGTATACACATTGAATTCTACCTGCTGGAGGTCCTGCAGCTTGTGACGTACACTTTTGGTTCTGTCCTTTGGTTGCGGGGTTCTGGAATCAAGTTTTTTTTGAGGGGGGAATAGCAATGATCATGGGTCAAGCTAAAAAACCCTTTACTGGCATCTATATTTTCAGATGTGTTGGGAGGGGAAACTGTACAAGGAATTTATAATTCCCCATTCAGAATGGAGATTTCCAGCTGCTATTCTCAAGTATGGTGCATTACACTGGCTGGAAAACTAACACATAATATATATACAGTGGTACCTCAGGTTAAGTACTTAATGCGTTCCGGAGGTCCGTTCTTAACCTGAAACTGTTCTTAACCTGAAGCACCACTTTAGCTAATGGGGCCTCCTGCTGCCGCCACACCGCTGGAGCATGATTTCTGTTCTCATCCTGAAGCAAAGTTTTTAACCTGAAGCACTATTTCTGGGTTAGCAGAGTCTGTAACCTGAAGTGTACGTAACCTGAAGCGTCTGTAACCCGAAGCCAATCATGATGCATTTGACTCTGTTTGGTTCCCATTCATATCTTTTGTAAACACGGCTGTGCAGGGCATTTGTCCTTCTACACAGCAGGACTCATCTTGGAAGGATATAGAAGGATACCCAGCTCTGTAGGGTAGGACTCGAACCAATGGCTTCAAGTTACAAGAAATGAGATTTTGACTAAACATATGGGGGGGGTCTTTCTGACAGTAAGAGCTATTCAACAGTGAAACAGACTCCCACGAGAGGTGGTGAACTATCCTTTGTTGGAGGTTTTAAAGCAGAGGTTGGTTGATCATCATTCATTGATGCTTTTAGTTGAGATTCCTGCATTGCAGGGGGTGGACTAGATGACCCTGAGGGTCCCCTTCCAACTCTATGATTCTAAGTTGGTATAAAGACTTGTGTTTCTATGATGATGGCAATATGTCAGGACCTTCTTATTCACCTTCAGGAAAGACCACTACCTCTCAAGGGGGGAATTATCTATGTTGTGCCTAACCTTGCTTTATTTCATCTTGTAACATTCAGTTTTATTGTTTCCTACTTTCGAAAATACAAATAAACATTTGTGGGAATATCTCCTAAGGCTTTGTGCTCTATAGTGCAAAATATACAGGTAATCATGTCGTATTTGTATGCTTTGCCCTGTGGGGTAAAATAACTTGTGGAGGATTTAAATGGAAATATTGTACTAATCTAAACTCACTCTAGTTGGTATTAACATTATGTTTAAACCTTTTAACATTTTGTTATATTATTATAATTATTATCATCATAATCATCATTTTTGGTGCACTGCACAATTTGGAAAGATCTGTTCTCAACGAAAGCTTAAATTTAAACCTATTTAGTGACATTGGAGTCATGAAAATTAAATTGGCTTTAACACAAGCATTATATCATAACTGGGTTTTGGGCTCAACTACAAAGCATTTATTCCATGGTTTTGAAGATTATATATTTTTAAAAGCCTTATTCAGCATTATCAAAAGCACTTCCAATCAGATTTTATTACGGAAAAGGAGCTCAGATGAAAAGTCTTTTGTAATCTCAAATTCCCTTCCTAAATATAGATCAAGAAAATTAAATGAAACTGGCGGGAGTGAAATTAAAAAAAACAGAGGGGGAAAGAAATTGAAAATCACTGTGACAACCTTATTGTATGCACATTTGCTCAGAAGTAAATCCCACTGAGTTCAATAGCATTTACTCCCAAGCAGGTTTGGGTAGGATTTTAGCTTAAGTGAGGCAACATACCAAAAACAAGCATTAGGAAGGAACGTTCACTGAATTTAGTGGGGATTACTCCTGAGTAAATGCAGAACACCCTATCAGGTGGTGCTAAAAATAACTGCTTTGAACCCTCAATCTACAATCAAGCGTTATATAAAAATTATGAAATAAATAACAATAAATAAACCATATAAGGTAGTTTTGGTCTGCGAGTAACTAGTCCAAGATCACATGGCTGAACAGGAATTTGAACCTGAGTCTCCCTGGTGGCATTCTATGGAACTGTTGCATCAGCAGCACTGAGAACCAAGGACAATGATCATTGCGGGGAACCTGGTGAACCTGCTACACCGATCCGTCTGGTACCCATAAGTCATCTCCTAGTGAGCAACCTCCTTAGATAAAGACTGACCATAAATAGTGGATTTCTGAGCCTCTGCCCCCTTGCTTGAAGGGCAGAAATTCTTAATGGTCCATCCCCTGGTTTGCAGACACATGCTTCTTTTCCTGTTTGCTGCCTGGCATGCTCCCTGAAGCACTGGGCAGGCATGGTAGTATGAGAGGCACTCGGGAGAATTTCCTTGCGGCAGTCCTGGCTTTGGTTCTTCAAGCTCTGGCTTGTTGTATGGGCAACCTATCCAGAAGATATTTGTATTTCGAGGAGTTTAGCGATCTTACTCGGTTGCCCTCTTCCTGCCTCTGTTTACTTCCCGTCTCTATTTCTTGTTAAAGTGCTTTGATGGCTGAGAGCAGCCTTTAATGTAACCTGGTGGAAGGAAGAAGCGATAGTGATGGGTAGCTTCTGACCTTCTTTGGTGTAGAACAGAGTGGCTAATGAATAATCTCTATGTAGCTAGTAGCACGTAGGCAGTTAGGCAAACCATACAGGTTAGCTATCTATAAATCAGATGGTTTGGGGGGTATAGTTTGTAGAAGCTCATGCACAAACTGATGGCCAGAAGGTCGTGCAAAAGATGAAGACTGCCTGGGGGTGTCACTTCACTGCTTCTTGAGGGCTTCCCAGTGGCAAATCAAAGTCCTTGCTTGGTACCTTTGCTACCTTTGAAGGTGACTCGGAAACTACAACTAATCCAGAATGCGGCAGCTAGACTGGTGACTGGGGGCGGCCGCCGAGACCATATAACACCGGTCTTGAAAGACCTACATTGGCTCCCAGTACGTTTCCGAGCACAATTCAAAGTGTTGGTGCTGACCTTTAAAGCCCTAAACGGCCTGGGTCCAGTATACCTGAAGGAGCGTCTCCACCCCCATCATTCTGCTCGGACGCTGAGGTCCAGCTCCGAGGGCCTTCTGGCGGTTCCCTCATTGCGAGAAGCAAAGCTACAGGGAACCAGGCAGAGGGCCTTCTCGGTAGTGGCGCCCGCCCTGTGGAACGCCCTTCCAGCAGATGTCAAAGCGATAAACAACTACCTGACATTCAGAAGACATCTTAAGGCAGCCCTGTTCAGGGAAGTTTTTAACGTGTGATATTTTATTGTATTTTTGGTTTTTATGGAAGCCGCCCAGAGTGGCTGGGGAGACCCAGCCAAATGGGCGGGGTATAAATAATAAATTATTATTATTATTATTATTATTATTATTATTATTATGTATATAACGCTTGCTGTTTAGAATAAAATCTTTAATCTCACTCACTTGTGTTTGTATTGCTTCTGAATCTCATTAAAAGAACCACCTTGCATTTGGCAAGACACTTGTTAGGCTCCTTTTTAATAATAATAATAATAATAATAATAATAATAATAATAATAATAATAATAATAATAATTTAGTTCTACCCTGCCCATCTGGCTGGGTTTCCCCAGCCACTCTGGGCGGCTTCCAACAAAAGATTAAAAATACATTAAAACATCAGTCATTAAAAACTTCCCTAAACAGGGCTGCCTTCAGATGTCTTCTAAAAGTCAGATAGTTGTTTATTTCATTGACATCTGATGGGAGGTTGTTCCACAGGGCGGGCGCCACTACCGAAAAGGCCCTCTGCCTGGTTCCCTGTAACTTCACTTCTCAAAGTGAGAGAACTGCCAGAAGGCCCTGGGAGCTGGACCTCAGTGTCCGGGTTGAATGATAGGGATGGAGACGCTCCTTCAGGTATACTGGGCCAAGGCCATTTAGGGTTTAGGACAACACTTTGAATTGTGCTTGGAAACGAAGGCTAGAATGTCTTCTGGCTTCAAACTCCCCCACCCCTGTCCAGACCAGAGGAAACCTCGGGGGGGGGGGGCAGGGCGGACAAGTATCCACAGGAAGTCATCACTCCAGAATGACTTTGTTTTATTTATTTCATAAAATTTATGCACTGTTTTATTGCAAAAAAAACCTCAAAAATGGTTTACAAAAAGATAAAATGAGAAAAGCAAGAAAAGCAATCGACCCTACTTTAAAACGTACTAAAGTTAACATACTAAAGCAGATTGAAATTACCTCAGCTTTCTAAGCATCTGAGTAGGCTTGTCTAAACAAGAATGTTTTTAGCAGGCACCAAACAGAGTACAGTGAACAGAGTTGATTGCAGAGAGTTCCAACGTTCAGAAATAGAGCCTTAAAATGGAGAATAATACAGAAATCCAAGGGAGAAAAGAATTTAAAACCCCCCAGAAATGACAGGGTACATCAAATATTGAGCTAAAAATCAAGGGAAGGCTGATAGAGGATTGTTGATAACTGATCAGTCAAATAGGTAAGACTTCGGTTATTACCAGTATGCTTGTCTTTCAAAACTCATACAGTATAGGGTTTGCAGAAACACCTCTACTCAAAATAAAGTCATGGTGATAGATTTTTCACCAAACTGCAGCTTTCTTTACACTATCCATGAGATCCAAGTAAATCCTCGGGGATTATTTTACTGTATTAATCCAACATAAAGTGGTTAAACGTTGTTGTTTTTCTGATGATCATCATGTGATTTCTTCAGTGGCGTAGCGTGGGTTGTCAGCACCCGGGGCAAGGAAAGTAATTTGCGCCCCCTAACCCGTGGATTTGCGCCTCCTAACCCATGGATTTGCGCCCCCTAGCCCTAACCCCCAGATATTGCGCCCGGTGCGGCCGGCACCCCCTGCACCCCCACGCTACGCCACTGGATTTCTTTATGGAATGGCTGCAAACTGAGCCCAAACAGATCTATTTAGAGCAGAACAAGATTCAAAAGAACAGAAACAAAATACAGTATACTTAAAATCAATCTAGAATCGACTGCTACTGCAGTGCTATCCAGTGATCTTTAAAGATGCTAGATTTGCTTTAGCGGGGGGATGGGATGAAGGAGAAAGGAAAAAGCAGGCCTTGTTTATGAGGCCAGGGATGTTGAAAAGTAAAATAATGCATGCCATGCATAAAACGAGACCGTAAACAGTTGTTCACCATATAAACTGATGAGCCGCATAATATCTACACAGGCAAACAAAAGTGTCACGATGCTCCCAGCCGCTCCATGCCTTTCAGGCTCTTAAACATGGTTACATGCATCAATCTTTATCTCACGAAAGGCAATGATGACCGAGCCTCAGTAGGCTGCATCCCACAGGTGGGCTGAAATATGGGGCTTCTGAGCCTTTCTTAGATAAATATCCAGTTAAACTTGCCAGATGCCCTTGTTAGCATCGCTTTGTTAGGACACTTCCTTAGAGGATACAGACCATTCCCACTCATTGCTGCTGAGGGATATGTTTAGCCCAAAGATGTCTATGGACTGGCTGGATGCAGAGGAATGGTGGGGGGGGGGGGACTAGCTGGGGAAACCCCAAGGGAAGAAGGCTCAGGGCCCAGAGATTGGTGGTGCGCTGTCAGAGGGAGAAGAGGAGGGAGGTGTCAGAAGCTGAAGGGTAACAGGGCTTAGTGAGCTGGGAGAGTCTGTGGCAGAGAGAAGTCCAGAATCCGAGGCAGAAGCTGAAGCAGGAGGGTGGGAGGAGAGAGAAAGTTTGAGTACTAAATAAAATCTGGGTTGGATCAACTTGCTAGAACTGCTAGCAAATCATGGCATCAGCTTCTGAACACCACAGCAGACTCCCAAAAAGACAGCAGGTCCTGGGCTGCAGGGAAAGATATTATTTCATTTGGTATATAGCAATAATCTGTTCTTTTATGATGATCACAGCTTGCTTCCTGAAGTGGCCCTTCTCATGCACACGAAAGCTCATACCAAGAACTAACTTAGTTGGTCTTTAAGGTGCTACTGGAAGGAATTTTTTATTTTGACTATGGCAGACCAACACGGCTACCTATCTGTAACTGGCCCTTCTCACTTTGCCTAATGGGAGCACCAGCCCAGGTATGAATATGTGAACCAATAAGGAAAAGAGCGAAGCCTGTTACTGAACTGACTATACCCCACCTACCAAAAACTTGGAATTAGGGAAAAGGACTTCCAGACCGGCAGATAGGATTTCCATCCAAGCAAGCAAAAGTCCCCTCCCTAAATTGGTCCTGTGATTACACCTATCCGGATTTCAGACAGCAGCACAGGCTAACAATAAAATGTGGCTTGAACCTACTCAAAAAGTGCAATCAAAATTGGGATGATATATGTGTGATACTATTTAGGAACGGAATCTAGCAGAACTTTAGTGGTTACATAAATATTCTCAGGAATGTGTCTCAGCTGTATAGTTGTACAAGGTGAGAAAAATCAATTCCAAATCTTGCCTCCAAAGTAATTCACCATACTGTGAGAATTATAAATTGTTGAAATAAACGAAGGTGTAGGCCTGGGATAGACAACACTGTGCCTGCCAGATGTTGCTAAACTGCAGCTACCATCATCCATGACAGTTGGATGTGATGGTTTAGGACTGATGGAAGCTGTAGTCCAAACACATATAGAGGGCACCACGTTGGCTATGCCTGCAATAGGCCCACAGTGTTACCTAAATATTTAGCACAAGGAAGCATGTCAGTTTGCCCTATTTGTTTTCTTCTACATCTGAATCACTCCCTGGGAGGCAATATAGTCAGATTTGTCCTACAGTTCTTTAGTCACTCAATATTCTTTTGAAATTCTTCTTAGGTACCATTACCTTTGTTCTAAATTCATAAATTCATACAACAGTTCAAAGGACTTTTAAAGAGCGGCTTTTGTGCGACAATTGTATCCAAGGGAGTAGTATGTATACTCAATACTGAAAGGCTGTATCAAAATGTATCCCAGAGCATAAAATAATAGTCTTATTGTCTCAAACAAAAGGAAACCACCATTAAAATAAAAAAACAAGAACTAACACAGCATCTTGGGCTAATTATGTTTCATGGTTTCGAAAATAATACAGCAGTGCTGGTAGGGGTTCTCTGCCCTTGGGCATACGGAACAACTGTCCCAAGCTCCAGGCATAAAGGTGGTGCACAAAAGACATCCTTTGCTTGCTCTTGCTGCTGATGCCACAGGGACACCTCAGTCTCACCTGTTTACCTTTGCTGCCATTGCATCTGCTTCTGTAGCTGCTTCTACCTGTATCCCAGATTCTTTTCAGTCACTTTGATCACATGTAGAGGAAATGTGCTTCCCACTTATTTGGTGAAAGAAGGCACCAGCCACCACATTAAATTATATGCACATTTACACGGGAGTTGGGGACAACAGAGGACGAGATGGTTGGATAGTGTTCTCGAAGCTACCAGCATGAGTTTGACCAAACTGCGGGAGGCAGTGGAAGACAGGAGTGCCTGGCGTGCTCTGGTCCATGGGCTCATGAAGAGTCGGACACGACTAAACGAGTAAACAACAAAAGTACCATTAAGCTCAACAGGCCTTACTTTTGAGTAAGCATGCATCTGATTGCACTATCAAGCTGTGATCCTTTAGCTGCTTACCTGAGTGTAAGTCACATTGAACTTAGTGGTATGTACATCTGAGCACACATGTGCAGGTCTGTGCTCTTGCTCTCATAATAACTCACACTGCAGTCCTGTGAAAATAAGGTATGGGGAATCTGTGACCTTCCAGAAGTTGTTGGACTACAACTCCCATCATCCCTGGCCATGCTGGCTTGGGGCTGATAGGAGTTATAGTCCAACAACATATGGAGGGTCACATGTTCCTTATTCATGTTATAGACCTGATGTCATGAAAAGCTTCAACTGCTTATATTTACATATCAAATCCCTGCTAAAGGAGCAGGGGCTAGCCAGAGGAACGCTGATCAGACTTGAAATGACTTGGGCCATTAATAATAGAATTGAGGAGCCGGAAGAGACCTCAAGGGATCTAGTTCAACCCCCTGCAAAGCAGGAATCTCAACTAAAGCATCCATGGCAGATGACCATCCAACCTCTGCTCAAAAACCTCCAAGAAATCTCCTTTCTTGTAACTTGAATCCATGGGTTTGGGTGGTTTACTAACATCCCAGTTCTAAGAACTATTGCCTAGAAGGTCTATTGGAATGCTGGGAGATCCACTTAAAAATCATTGGGACTTTTAAGTCACAGTCTTTAAAATCACAACCTGAGGCTGGAGTCAAACACCCACTTCCTGAGGAGTAAGCCCACTGGGTATACTGGAAGTGGACCGATAGCAGTGGGGTGATTGCGCTGTAAAAACTCTACCCATAGTGCTTAGGAAATTATAGCCTAAGAGTCTTACTTAAGGGAAAGGTTTCTCCATCCTCTACCCACATTCCTCCACCCCACATCCAGGTAAAGAGGAGGCAAGATCATAGTTCAAGGACCCATTTTTGCCAGGCAAAAGTACCGTGGGATGATCTGAAGCAGAGCTAGCTATGGCCTGAGTTTGGCTAGGATCACACAGAAAGGTCTTCAGGGTTGCATTTAGCCCCTTAGGGCTTGAGGTTTCTCACCCTGATGAAGGCAAACCCCCTGCATCTATTTACACTAAAACTGGTGAAACATGTAAATTGTACCTTATTTCATGTTACAGTGAACTGAAAAGTAAAGTGCTTAAGAAAAATTAATACTTTGCAATTGCAAAGTCATGAAACGCATACTTGAAAGCAAACCATTTACTCCAAAGAAGAAGTCTACTTCATCAAACCCTTAATCTGGTTTTATGCCCTAGCTAGTAAGAGAGAAAGTTAGGCTTATTATAGACAAAAATTTGGGTGGGGAAAATGCACTATTTTTAGCTTCCTGTTATTATAAGCTCCAGCACCTGTGCTTTTTGCAGTAACACACAGGGACAGGTGGTCTCTCTGAGCCATATGTACCAGGAAGAAGCTGTGTTTATGTATAATTTATTACCTCATGTATTCTGCTGCAGAGTAGAATGCTTCATAGCTAAAGCATACAAGGATAGTTGCTGAAGGAAGGGAGGGATTTTCATTAGAAGTCGATTTTAACAGCCCCCACTGCCAAATGTCCTCTGATCCAGTGTAGGGGTTGGCCCTGCACAATGAAGTTTACACTTCGCTTTCAAAGCTGACTAGTGGGATAGCTTTCAGTGACTGTGTTATATCATTTTATCTCCGAATAGTTGCTATGAAAGGACTTTTACATAACCTAATATAACATAACCTTATATAACCTAATTATAAAATGTGGTGACAGTACAAACATTTTTGCCGTAAAGTAGACCAGATCTCCTACCTGGGTTTATAATCTTAGATGCTTTTATTAAAAAATGCAACAACAAACAAACCAACTCACCTTTTTGCCCATCTCGCCTCCCATTCCCAAATATGTGGAAGAACGAGCTGGTATACTAATTCTTAGATAAAATGGCATTGTAGCAGAAACACCAGCTGTTGGCTATGGCTAAAAAATAAAAGAAGAAAATAACCTTCATTGAGCTTCTCCAGATATGACTTTCAGTAAAATGTTCTTTTGTGGATTTTTAGAGCAGATTTGCTTTTTGGAAGAGGGGAGAAATAGTGGATGGGGTCATTTTAACTGGGTTGAAGCAAAATGCACTTTAACTAATGCTACCTTATTTTTTTCTTCAAGTATCCTCATGTCATTCCTTCAACATATTTTTCAAATGACATATAAAGCAATATTCTAAATATCTACGCAAATTCATTTCTCTTATATTTTCTTGTTGCTTGCTTTCTAAATGAACCATTTGGTTACAAAAGTCTTTGTATGGTGATCATTAGTCTTTCTATAAACAACAACAATGAAAGGTAAGCAATGTTAATTTCATGCTCCGGTGGAAAACAAATGATAGAATTCTCACCCCATTAATATTTTTTTTGCCTTGTCTGTCTGGTTATATGTGATTCCATGTACACTGGATTAAAGACTTTGTTAACTTCATTAAAATTCCCATTTCCTTTTTCAATGTGATGTATTCAAGGTCTATCCTTTTAACAATAATTCCAGTTTTCTGTATTTATAGCACAGCTTTCTATGTTATATACCAAGTTATTAACAGATTTAAATCAATAAAAATAGAGCATTAAAACTATAAAAGCAAAATATAAACAGATCACACAAGCAATACAAATATGACAGAGCAGACATCAGAAATGAAAAGTCTGCTGGAACAGAAAGTTCTTAGCTGCATGAAACTGTAAGCAGAGGAGGATTCTGGATTTCCCTGGAGAGATTAGTCCACAATCTATACTATTTATAATGGCATTTTGAAGGCTGCCATCATGATTCAATATCTGCTTAAAAGAATTGATTCATTTTGTTTTAACAAATAGCATTCATATCTAGAAAATGGGGACGTTGGACTGGTATGGACTGAGCAGCCTGCTATGTAGAAGAGAGAAACATTTTGGGTTAGGCAGATTTTGGCCATGATTCTTAGTTTATTTATAATTTTCAGTTATATCAATGTGACCTTTATTTCCTTTAGTTAAGTGTGTTTTGGATCAAATTATTGTGAAGAGTTCAAAACTGAAACACCACATATGTGAAAGATTTGAAAACATTCTAAAGCTCAATTTAATACTTTTTAGGTAGGAACATTAAAAGCACATGCATATTATAATGATATACAGTACAAGTTTGAAATCTATCTCACTGTAATGGCTTTCCATCTCCTAGGTGTCATGGGGATTATTAATTTGTGGCAGTGCTGAAAATATATCTGTTTACTCACTACATGGAGATGTTAAAGTTATAGCATAAAATTTTCACTGCACCCAAAAAATTAACATTTAAAGAGTATTTTGTGCCAAATTTTGGGGTACTTTTTGGTTCTTCTGTTCTTATCTATCAAAAAGTATATACCACCTGTTGTAAGAAAACATCTAAGTGGTTTACAAAAATATAAAACACCTGTATGCCAGACATAAAACCAGTTGCTGTTTTTTGGCATGGGTATAGCAGTAATGGAAAAGTTTAATGTACAGTTTCTGGCTGATAAGCAGTTTAAGGCAAAGGAGTTCTGCCAAGGCTAGGGCTTTTATTTTTTATTTTCCCCCAATGTGTCAAAAGTCCTCCAAGGCAACGAATAATATTAAAATGAGACAGAACAATTACTATATTTTAAGAACAGTTGAATTCTGGGTTGTCCACTGACCAGGAAAATCATCACCAACTGGCCAGCTTCTGTGCTTTCAAGAGAGGACTGATCTATAGAAATCAGCAGGTGAGGTTGTTATCCTCTGCCAATTGCTGATGATTCAATCACTGATAAAAGAGACGGTAATGGGAATGTTTCAGAAGTTAGCTCTGTGTGTGCGTGCGTGAGGGGGGTGCTAGCAATCATTAAGTAAGTTGAGGTTTGACTGTGGAGATTGCTAAACAGGAAGGATATGTTCACATTGCACAAAAAGCTCTGTTTGCATTTACAGAGTCTGAAATGTGAAGGCAAACCTAGACAGACAATAACAGGGCCCTTCATCATTTCCATACCTGAGCTGAACCACCTTTTACCCCAGGTTCCAAAAGTGGAATCCACTTTAAAATGTATCTACTCTTTCGTCTCTTTCTCTCTCCTCTTGTGTCACCCTCTCTAGTTTTCCCTCAGCTTTCTCCTCCCCTCTTTTTAATCTCTCCAAAACTGGACCTTAATGCAGCCACTGCATATAAGGTTCTGAAACCATTGAGGCTACCCATTAAATTAATTGAATACGAATAAGCTAAAATCTGACTTTGAAGTTGCTCTTATACTTTCTGTCCCACAGTGAAGATCATGGGGAGGAAGGTTACTTAAAAAAACCATACTGCAATCACAGGCACATGGGAAAACATTCCATGATTGCACTTTATTTAGAGCAAAGATACACAATCTCGGCTGAGAGCAATCTCACGATATCTCTTGTGAAAACAACTGATTGCCGAGTGTTATAAAATAAAAGGAAAAGGAAAGGGCTTGGTTTCTTTGTTAAATCCAGGTCTTGTTATCACGGCTTTGACTGGATCTGTTGATTTGAAAGGCATTCCTTCTTCCTCAGAATGTTTCTTTAAAACTGCAGCTTCAGCCTATGAAAAAACTCAACAACCTGTACATCATCTTGCGCTTTAGACTACAATACACAAAGGCTACAAGGCGGGCATTTACAAAATACCTTAGGACAAAACCAATAAATCTTGAACACTATCACATCTGTTATGGCATAACCTTTTGTGGCCTAACCATCTATTTCATCAGGTGCATGGATAAGTTGGCAGGTGCATATATATCCATATATATGGATGTATCATCTACCTACCTGTCACCTTAGGATAATACTTAACACCTCCCCTAACTAATTTTGTTTTATTGTTTTAGTTGTTTTATTGTTTTAGTTTGATTTCTATTTATTTCAGCAGAAACAAAAAAAAATTGCTGAAAAGTATGCATACTTTTAGGGATGTGGGTGGCGCTGTGGGTTAAATCACAGAGCCTAGGACTTGCCAATCAGAAGGTTGGCGGTTCGAATCCCCGCAACGGGGTGAGCTCCCGTTGCTCGGTCCCTGCTCCTGCCCACCTAGCAGTTCTAAAGCACGTCAAAGTGCAAGCAGATAAATAGGTACTGCTCTGGCAGGAAGGTAAACGGCGTTTCTGTGCGCTGCTCTGGTTCACCAGAAGCGGCTTAAGTCATGCTGGTCCCATGACCGGGAAGCTGTCTGCGGACAAACGCCGGCTCCCTTGGCCAGTAAAGTGAGATGAGTGCCACAACCCGAGTCGTCCGCAACTGGACCTAATGGTCAGGGGTACCTTTACCTTTATTGTGCTTTTAACTGTCTGTACGTTTTAATTCATGGTTGTCATTAGTGATGGTTTTATTGTTTATATATACAGTATGTGGGTGTGTATATATATTTGTAATCAGCTTTGAGGTTTTTTCACCCCCACAATCAAGTGGCATACAAATTCCATGAAATAAATAAATAACACAAATACATAAATAATGGCTAACAGCGCAAGCCTAGCCATGTCTACTCAGAAGTTTGCCCTCTTGGATTCAATGGGGCTTACTCCCATTGCAATGAAGCCCATGAGACCTCATGCCCACAACATATTGAGCAGCCTTTAAGGCGACGCAGAACAATCTAGACGCCGCAGCGTCGCCAACACGACAAGAAGAAACTCTTCCAGAGGGAGGGAGGGAGGGAGGGGGCGGGGCAAAGCGGGCGGGCGGGGCGGGAGTGACGGCCCTGGTGATGCCATCGCGCCGCGCCCGCTGACAGAAAGGCGGGGTCGGAGGCGGGGCCTGGAGACGGGGGCGTGGTCGAGGTCGCCGCGGCCTGACTTCCCATCCTTGCCTGGCAGAGCGGAGTTGGCTTCTTATTGCTCCGCTGCTGCCTGTGTTTCTTGGTCGCGCTCGACGCGGAGTCGCCTCAGCCGCGACCCCTGAGCCCAGAGGCTGCTGCTGCTGCCCAGGTAAGGCTCGGGCGGCAAGAAACCGATGGAGACAGCGGCAGGAGGGAGGGAGGGAGCTCCGGGCTGGCACCGTATTCACGGCAGCAGAGGCTGGCGGCGAGTCTCAAACGGGGCTGGAAGTCTCGTCTGGAAGCCCCGCCCCCCGGGTGTTTAGGAGCTGTTCGGTGTTGAGAAACGCAAGCCACTCTGCACATGCTCAGGAAGATTTCTCTGCCTTGTTTACGTCCTAGCACGGGAAGTGGTTTCAATCCCAAGCTTGTCAAGCCTTGAACAACCATGTTTGCTCCCCCTGGCGCTGTCCCTCTCCGCTGCATATTCAGGGACAGGCTAGGTTTTTTCATCTTCTAATGTATTAAGGGATTTCCCCTCAAGCTTTCTCTTTATATCACATTTATAAGGAGAGAAGTGGCGGGCGGAGGGGAGGTTCTTTTGGTTAAGAAACCCCTTTTTTCGTGATTTTGGTACCCTGACCCCACCCCCTTGTTGTTTGACATATTTTATGGACGGCTGCTGATGCCTGTGTGTGTGGAACCTATGGTAGGCGATAAGTGCCTAATTCGGAATAAAAAGAACAGCTCTGTAAAGCAACTTGCACTCTGGGTTCTATAGAAGTACTGAGCTATGAGTATGATGCAGGAACATGTTTTATGTGGTGCATCCATGAAATTACCTGCCTGGTAGCATAGTGTCCCTTATCCTGCTTCCTGGATCTATATAATCTGTTGTATATTCTGTAAGTGGGTTTAAGTGACATGAGGAAAACAAGAATCACATAAGCAGAAGGTGGTTTCTTTATTCATATTACCCGCTCCCCTTTGGTTGTATTACAACATATTTAAAAGTTGGGGTTATTTCGTAGTAGTGGCTGTGCACGTTTAACTTAGCGATGCAACTCTACCTAGAAACTGTATATTCTTGCTTCCTCAGAAAGAGACTGAATGGTCTATTCTCAATTGACCCAGAACTACTTTAAATGGGTGAAGTCGCCACACACCCCTGCATCCTAAACCCATTTAAGCCAATCATCTGTTCTTATGGCTTAAATAAAAATGCTTACTGCCTAGTTCCATTTGTGTTTACTTCAGATGAGCTCCAGTGAGCCTTCCCTGACCTGGTGCCCTCCAGTTTTTTTAAACCACAACTCCCATAATCCCTGACCATTGGCCATGCTGGCTGGAGATGATGGGAAATGTATTGCAGAACGTCTAGAAGGCACCTGGTTTGGGAAGCCTGCAGCTAAGAGACAATGCTTTCCATCTTATGCTCCTGTAATATTGTGTTTTGTCTCTGTATATTAAATCAGGATTGCAAATGCCACAGTATTTATTTTATTTCACATTTATTTTTTATACCACACTTTCCCCAAGGATTTTACAGTAACCTACATCTGCACTTTATCCTCACAAGAACCCTTGTGTGTTTACATGCGGAGCTGGCTATTAGACCAAGATCACCCAGTAAGCCTTGTAAGTGAATGGGGATTTGAACTCAGGTTTCCCCTAGTTCCACACTCCACAGTCTTCGATCTTTATACCCCATCTTTCTATAAAATATGCAAGGGAGATTGAACAGTTTGTAACAGCAGGGGAGGTATGGACCATAGTGGGATGAGTTTTCATAGGTAAATGAAAATGGACTGAGACGACAGGGAACCAGGCAGAGGGCCTTCTTGGTAGTGGCGCCCTCCCTGTGGAACGCCCTCCCACCAGATGTCAAAGAGAACAACAACTACCAGATTTTTAGAAGACATCTGAAGGCAGCCCTGTTTAGGGAAACTTTTAATGTTTGATGTATTACAGTATTTTAATATTTTTTGGGAAGCCGCCCAGAGTGGCTGGGGAAGCCCAGCCAGATGGGCAGGGTATGTATGTATGTATGTATGTATGTATGTATAAATAAATAAATAAATAAATAAATAAATAAATAAATTATTATTATTATTATTATTATTATTATTATTATTATTATTATTATTATCTTAACCCTTGATAGACCAGGTTAATAGTAGCATACAAGCAACTATCACCTTACATCATGTTCAGGTTCCATTTTTTCTCCAAGTAGCTCAGGGTGGTGTGCATCATTTCTTACTTTTATACAGTACTTACAATGCCATGTAGCAAATTAAAGAGATAGTGAATAGCCCAAGGTAATCTAGGGAGCTTCCTGGCTATGTGTGGGTTTGAATGTAGGTCTCTGCACTCATGCACTCTCACTTTTAACCAGGGCTTTATTCTGGCGGTATGTGCAGTACTGACACCATTTTTTCTGGAAAAGAAACCCCAGGCTCTCTCCTCCTCCTCTTCTACAGTGGTCAGCTTCCACGGGCAGCAGCACTGCCCCTTCCTCAGTGGCAACCGCTCTCTGCCACCTTGCTCCTGACGCCAATGCTGGCTCAACACAAGTAGCGCATCTGGTTAGGAGGCGACTCCACAGCCCTTTGAAAGAGAACTTACGGCTGGTACATCTGCACAGGGCAGTGCATGAGCCTGATGCCAAAGTCATTGCCCTCAGCCACATGTGGTACCCTCTCAGACTGGCTGCTCTGTTCTATTAGAAAACTGTGTGTGTGTGTGTGTGTTGTTAGAACCACCTTAAATCAAGAAGGCCCTTCAATTTAGCAAGAAGGCCAGATGCTATTACTTATTCTAATATTTTATAGTTAACTTTTAACTACTATAAATAGTTAACATCTGTAACTTTTTATTAAACATTTACATATATTTAGGCGCCAGGCAAAAACATTCCTCTTCTCTCAGGCCTTTGGCTGATTAAACAGTTTACGACCTCTTAAACTGTATTGTTTTTGTTTGTTACTATGTTACATATTTTTGTGGTTTTTATATTGTAAACCACCTCGTGATCCTTATGAAGGGCGCTATAGAAATAAAATAAATAAATGCAAGGTAGGTAACACAATATTAAAACAATAGTTGCTTCCAGGCCTTTTGTAGTAAGTGACTAAGAGAAATAAATAAATGTAGACTAATACATTTCTTCTTCAGCTCCTTGGGGAGACAAGTGGGCAGATTCTTCCCCAGACCAGAATCCATCGCTTAATCAATATTTTGTAGAGAGAATGAAGGTCCTCCCACTTCCTGACCAAAGATTAAAAAAATGGAATGTATTATTTGCCAGGTTTAGTAAGAAAGTCCCTTGTGGCTTTTCTGCAGCTCCTGCTTCTTCCTTCTGTGATTTGCAGAGAGAGAGAGAGAGAGAGAGAGAGAGAGAGAGAGAGAGAGAGAATTTTATGGGGGGCATCAATAGCAGTGAACTTATAAGGGTTATTTTGGGATGGATTGGCTAAATTTTTACAGGGGAGGATCCTTAGATATTTTAAAATGAAAAAAAACAGTGGTACCTCGGGTTACAGACGCTTCATGTTACAGACTCCGCTAACCCAGAAATAGTACCTCGGGTTAAGAACTTTGCTTCAGGATGAGAACAGAAATTGTGGCGCGGTAGCAGCAGGAGGCCCCATTAGCTAAAGTGGTACCTCAGGTTAAGAACAGTTTCAGGTTAAGAACGGACCTCCAGAACGAATTACCGTATTTTTCGCTCTATAACACGCACCTGACCATAACACGCACATCGTTTTTAGAGGAGGAAAACAAGGGAAAAAATATTCTGAATGAAACAGTGGACGTATCATTTTTGTGCTTCATGCTGTGGCCACAGACATGTGATCTGATGGTGAATTTTGGCTGACCCAATGCAAAGATCCTGAGGATCCATGTGGATCCATGCTTTGTAACCACGTTTTTGCACCATTGCAGCCCCAGGCAACAGTGGGTGCGTGATTTTTTTTTGGGGGGGGCAGGCTGTAGCCATGGGCATGCTGTGTGCTCTGATGGTGAATTTGGGGTGACCCAATGCAAAGATCCTGAGGATCCATGTGGATCCATGCTTTGTAACCACGTTTTTGCACCATTGCAGCCCCAGGCAACAGTGGGTGCGTGATTTTTTTTGGGGGGGGCAGGCTGTAGCCATGGACATGCTGTGTGTTCTGATGGTGAATTTGGGGTGACCCAATGCAAAGATCCTGAGGATCCATGCTTTGTAACCACACTTTAAGTGGGGAGGGAAGGAAAAACACAGAAGGCTAAGAATGCAGGAGAGGGCTATAACGTGAGGAAAGGAAGGCAAAAGTTTTCCCCCACCCACCCACACAAGCCAGCCAGCGTGTGCTCTCTCTCTCTCTCTCTCCCTCTTTAAATGGAAGAAAGCATATTTGAATGCTGTGTGTCTCCAAAAACAAAAAGCAGGAAGTCAAATCAGAATTTTAAGCCGAACCTGTAATCTCTCTTCCCTTCACAAACATTGTTCCTCCGGAGCAGGGACAGGATAGAAGGACGGACGCTCTGCTTTCCCTCTCTACTTGCCTGGAGGGGAGGGGCTTTCCCTGCTCTTTGTTCGGACGCTCTGCTTTCCCTCTCTACTTGCCTGGAGGGGAGGGGCTTTCCCTGCTCTTTGTTCGGACGCTCTGCTTTCCCTCTCTACTTGCCTGGAGGGGAGGGGCTTTCCCTGCTCTTTGTTTGGACGCTCTGCTTTCCCTCTCTACTTGCCTGGAGGGGAGGGGCTTTCCCTGCTCTTTGTTCGGACGCTCTGCTTTCCCTCTCTACTTGCCTGGAGGGGAGGGGCTTTCCCTGCTCTTTGTTCCGTTTGAGCAAACACAGCAAGGAAACAGAGAGGGCGGGCAGTAAGACCCTGAGGCAGAATGCAGGAAAGCTGCCACTTCCTGTATCACGGAGCTCCCTTCTCCCTGAAGCGCGGTTTGATTTTTGCCTTATTTTTCCACACATTCGCTCCATAACACGCACAGACATTTCCCCTTCCTTTTTAGGAGAAAAAATCTGCGTGTTATAGAGCGAAAAATACGGTAAGTTCTTAACCCGAGGTACCACTGTAACAGATTTGTGCTTGGCATAGCTCTCCATCATTAAGACGTGACACAGTGCAGCTCTGTCTTTGAAGCAAGCATTAAGGCCTGGACTATACATGTGAAATGAGGCGACTGAGTTGTGAGACTATAATGGAGTTCTGGGGTGTCCTGCTTCAGAGTACAAGCACCACAATAATTTTCTATAAATATCTCCCTACGTTTAAAAGACAAACATCACATTGCTAGAAATGGAGAACTAGCAGAGAAGGAAGTGGGCCAGGCAGGTTCTGAGCTGCTCTTTGCAGGAAAATGGTTGCATGTGAAGGACTTTCAGAAATCATTCACCCCCACTTGCAGTCTGAAGTAGTATGGTCCAGGAGACTATCACCTCAGTCTCCTTCATGTGTCAAGCAAATGTAAGCCTTATGATGGCACGCTTTTGTAGATTGCCCATTATCTGGCATGCTGGGACACAGGAGGCCTGCTGGAGCTGTTTTGTTTTGATTAAAGAAAATATTGCTGCCATTAATAATAAGAGAAATACAGTAGTGGTAGTTGCTCTCCCAATTTACCCAGAATGCCATTGGGTCCTGACATTATCTTGAGATCTGCAGATAAAGGGTGGTATATAAATTTAATAAATAAGAATAATGACATCCATTCAGATGTTAAGTAGGTTTTAATGGGAGCTAGGTTTACATATGATGATCTTTACATATGATGATTGTCTTCTGAGTGCCTTCCAGGGCACGTTTTGAGGTCAGACTGGTAGTACCAGGGTCAATAAAGTTAATAACGAAGGTTCTCTTGTCATATTAAGTTATGCCAACCTTTTTACTCATGCCATGACCTACAGTAATAAATCATAGAAAAAGTTCAGATCGACACACATCTATTCACAGCACCATCTCTTCATGAAATCAATGGTATATTAAACGTCTTTCATTTTTCCTCTTCTCTTTCTTTCTGACTCGCTCAATTTTCCTCAGACATACACTCATAGCACTTGCTAGCTACAGCAACTTTTCAAGCCTACTCAAGACAGCAATTTAAAGACATAAATTCTGCTTCTTTGATCTATATTTAACTCTTAACAGCATGCCCCATTGTTCACAAGAGTGTCTGAAGTGGTTACACTTCAGCCAGTGTGGTGTAGTGGTTAAGAGCGGTAGTCATGTAATCTGGGAAACCGGGTTCGTGTCTCCGCTCCTCCACATGCAGCTGCTGGGTGACCTTGGGCCAGTCACACTTCTGTGAAGTCTCTCAGCCCCACTCACCTCACAGAGTGTTTGTTGTGGGGGAGGAAGGGAAAGGAGAATGTTAGCCGCTTTGAGACTCCTGAAGGGGAGTGAAAGGCGGGATATCAAATCCAAACTCTTCTTCTTCTTCTTCTTCTTCTACATTGCTAATGAAGGTTTTTTGTTTGTTTTTGCACGATTCCAGCTTCCAATTCAATTCTGCACCATTTTACAGAGGTAGAGATCATTGGACATTGCCTGCTTTTTGGTCTGTGCTTAGGATTGCAGAGGAAACCTTACTTCCTCTGGGTTGAAAATTACTTTGTGAATAAGAAGATTTACTGAGTGAGCTTGAATCCATTATTTGCGAGGCTTAGTCAGAAAATGGGATATAGATTTTGTACATTAATTACTTTTTTCTTGATCGATAATTTGATTTTCATCATGTTGGCTGGGTTTGTCTTCAAGAAATTATAAATAAGTGCTTAGCTGTTTGGATGAGAAGAATGAGTCATGTGTAAAAATTCATCATTTTAAAAATCGTATAAGCGTAAAAGGTTTAATTAGAAATAATAAAACACCTGTTACTTATGGAAGAAAGCATATGCAAAGGTTTATTCAGATATTCTTTACTGTTTTGTCTTTAATATAGCATTGCCACTCTATAGTCATGCTAATTGTCTTGGTGCCACATGGCTCAGTTTAATAGTAAATTAGCTCCTTCAATAGTAGAATTTGCAGGGTTGCTATTTAGTAAACATAATGAATTACACTCCTTAAATACAAAAAAAAAAAGTTAGTGGTAAGGCAGACATCTCTTGTTGACTTAGCTTTTCTCACAGAAGCAAAGGATCACAAGGTATAATACAAAACTAATCCTGTCTTATGCCTGGCCCTGCAAAATGAAAGAAATTGAGGTTTAGGCTGCAATCCTGTAGCCCCTAAACTTGGGAGTAAGTCCCATAAAACTCAATAGGACTCTGCTTCTCAGTAGAAATGTGTATGAGATTAGGCTGTTTAATTTGGAAGTGATTTTAGCTATGCTGGAAAACTGTTGTATGCTTGAATTGCACCTCCAGCAAGGATGAACAACCTCAGCTTAAAGTGCTGCATGGAAATGACACTTGGGTTCAACAGGGTTCTGAGGCGGTGAACAGAGTTGGGGCTTGCTGTGAAGACTTGGCCCATTGTCTTATCCTGATTAACAGTAATACTGGTAAATACTGAAGCAGTTGTGGAACTCAAACTTGTTGGAACACATTTACTCTTCTGCGTCTCTGTTCTTTAACATGGAAAAGGAAGGTTGAGCTGTAAGGCAGGTACATGGAAATGCATTTTTATTTTTATTGAGAGTTGGATTTAGCTCTGTGATTAATCTTAATCATCATAATAATGCAATGCTACTTAGCATTTGTATAGTGCTTTCAAGTGTTCAGTTCACATGCGTTGTCTAGTTGTAATCCCTAGCAACCTGGCCAGATCAGCCAACATTTATTATCCCCCATATTGGGGAGCATTTGAAGAGTGGACTGTTTGAGTAGGCAATGATGGACTTAACTTAGAGTACACCAATGTGGCTGCAACCTTATTGGCAGTAATGGTCTCTGTGACTGTGTTTTAAATAGAGTGGTGGACTGTGGGAAATAAGCTGTGGGTGCAAGAATGCAACTGTTTCCAATCTGACTGGTCTTTGTCACAATCAGTGCTGTTTCTGTTCTGCTGCAGTTCGTTTCCCCCCAAATGCTACATTTTTTGTCTCACTGTCCTCTATTTAATGTACCTTCTTATTATTTATGTTATTTATGTAAGTTAAAATTTAAAGATATTAATGATGCAATTGTTTCCGTAGCATTCTTTTCAATGCAATGGAAACATGATTCAAATGAAGATGGGGAGTCATGAATTACATATTGTTTGTGGACTGAAAACAACAGCAATTTCCATTTGGTATTTGCTTGATCAATTTCCATTTCAGGCATAGGATGAATTAGCAAATGCCAGCAATTTTCGCTTCTGTTTGTGTTTTTGTCAGAATCCTCTAGCATCCCTAATTACATCTAATAAATTTCAGGTGGGCATTGTAAGAAGTAGCTGCATACTACTTTGATTTGAATGGTTATCAGCAATGTTAATTACATAGTGCCTTGAAGGTCTTGCCTTTCTAATTGGTGCTACATCCATGTGACTTGAGTTTAGATAACCTGATCCTTAATACGTTTTAGCCAAAAAAAAGTGGGTAGCATACTTGTGTTCTCACTTATGTCAATCAATCCGAGTTTTGTTGGCTGACTGATGCAGTGCTTTACTGAGAGAGATGGAAATAGCACTAGGGATCTTGAGCCTGTTTGTCTTCTTATGTAATTTTAGGTTTAATTGCATTATGCATTTGGACCTGCTGGTTTTCAGAGCAGGTGTTCTCTAGGAAAGGTGTCCCCTCAAGGCCATAGCAGAATCTGCTGGACCCAAGGAGATAATAAGTTGTCCTAGGTGAAAGGATGAATAAAATCTTGGCATCTGTCATTTTAGATCTCATGCCTGGGGCAGAGGCTGATGACAGGAGGCAAGGCTATGCATATAATAGCTGGGGGGAAAATCAGTTGTGGGGTGTTAGCGGCGTGGGTTTCTGATGGGGATCAGGCAGTAACTTAGATGGAGTGACGTCTTTCAGGCTTTCCCCCTTGGTTGGAATTAGTATGATGAAATATTAGCTTGAGCACCATCAAAGAAATTATGCTGGTACAAAATTTCATCATCTTCAGAAATGTAATTCAGATTAATAATGCAAGCACTGTGGGCAATCTTTTACCTAGTGATGCTGAAAAAAAATGTCAAGGTGAGTGAAGGCGGCAGTGAAGCAGTCCTGGGAAAGACAGCTCTGGGCAACTTAACCAGCAGCGACAATCTGTCTTGCCCACTGCTGCCCACTCAGACACATGAATTGCTGTGCTGAAGGTTGAGATTTGTGAATTGCAAGTGTTGGATGTCCACATCATAGCTAAATTAGCTCTCCTGCAGTTGGTTTCTGTTGTTGCTGCTGCCTTCTACAAATACATTATATCAGCGCCTCTATGCTGCTGCCCCATTTCATGTGAATGTGCAGTTAATTCTCATTTGTGGTACCTGCACCATGGAGTTTGGGTGCAGGTTTGACTTGCTCCACTTGAAACTGACCAATACTGAAAAAGATATTAAAACTTGGATTGCTTGACGGAAACGCCACATGAAATCTTGAAAGGCTTGACCATTGTGGTGGTTGAACAGGATACAGCAGATGCTGTGTTGTTTGCTTTCCTTGCCTGTTATCCTGCTTTCCCCCCTCCCCTGCCTTTTCTTTGAAAATACTCCACCATAAATCAAAAGGCTATGCACCTATGCATGATCACCTGTCTTCAGTTGGGTCACAGATTCTGTTTCCTTTGTTTGAGAGTCATGTTGTCTCATTTGCAGCTACTCCAGCTTTGTGCCATCTAGGTCAGCTATGAAAGTTAACACAACCATGGATTTTCCTACCCTGATCCTACCCCATTTGCTTTGGGGTTGGTGGAGTTGTGTCTTTCTAGCAGGCAGAATGGTAGATTGTGCAACTGGCATAAGAGCAGGGCAGAAGAATCCACAAAGTTGTGCTCTTTTTCAACTATTCCACCCTTGTATTGTTTGGGGACAGGCTATTTTGCCTGGCAGAAATAGGTAGAGATTAGAACCTCTACACAAGGTTAGAACCAGAAACCTGGGAAGACACAAACGAACTATTTTCAGCACTCACAATAAAATAAATTGTGCATATCCTGCCGTATGAAGGTCACTTCCAGATTACCTGTTTATTGAGCGTTCATCCTGATTTGCGGAGAAGTTTAAAGACATTGCATTGTTACCCCACAGTTTCCAGCACATTTTCCCATCACTTTCCTTATCTCAAAAAGTCCAGAGGCTGTTTTTGGAAGCAAGTTTCTTGGGCAAGATCATCAAATGCACTTTAAATGCACAGCTTGCATTTGCTGGTATGCAGCTAAATTCTGTCCACAAAATAACAGTCTGGAAGTGCACAAGGCAGAGCTTTCCAAACTGTCTGTCACGACCTGTTAGTGTTGCCAGCTGCAGAGTGTAAATGTGTCACACGGATGATCACCACACTCCTCCCAGGGCTGGAAAGGGGTTAGTTTAACCTCCGGTTTGCTAGTTAAACTGAATTACTGTGTTGCAAAATGATGCATGTCTAAAAAAAGTGTCACCAACATGAAAAGTTTAGAAAGCTCTGGCCTAAGGCCTCAAAAGTGCATGTGAGGTCTAATGAAGAGACCTGACTGGAACTTAAACTATACAGTATAGATCTTCTTCTTATCCTCTGATTACTTGTTCAGACCGCCGTCGCGCTTGCCCAGTTTTCCCTAGCTGTGAGGGCTAGAAAATTTGTAAGCTTGCATTTCAGAAGGAAACTTGCATATGGCTGCAAAGCAATTAAAATTGGCGAGAAACACAGAACATTTTGTTAAATGCAGTATTTGGGTTATTGTTTTTTAATGGCGTTAACATTCTTTTTAACAGCATTGCATACATTTTGCTTTTTCTCCCTGCTGACACTAATTGGCTTGTGAATTCTAACTGGGATGAGAATGTGGTTTTCCGAAAGTGTATATTGCACACAGTGTCTAGTATTGCTGATTAGCTCCCTTGGGGGCACCTATCGTACAGTGATAATCTTCTCTGATCTGTCACTGGTTATGAGCTTTAAAATGAGGAGAATATTTAATGCTTTATTAAAGCTAGCGGGCAATGCTATTCTGAATTTTGAATAGATTAAAAGAGAAATGTAGTGTTGAGATCCCTGGAAGTAGGGATGGGGAAAACCTGTGCCTGATAATACTGGGCTAGATGGACTGTTGGTGCCGTGCAATACCAGGACAAAAATTATTGAGCTTTTTGTGGGACACTGAGCAAGTTCATTCCTCTCTATTTGTCTTTCCCCAAACTTCACAATAGCCACCTATATTTTGCAACTTGAATATCCATGTGTATAGTATAGTATAGTATAGTATAGTATATATTTTTTAAAATAATATTTATTACTTTTCCAACAATTTAAACACTACAAAAAAGAACAAAACAAGAAAGGGAAAAAAACAATACAATACAATACAATATAAAAACACTACATAACACTAACACATTAAACTAACAAAACAAAAACAGTTTAAAAAACATCAAACAATTTCAATATCTTATCTTCCATTCACTTATTTCAACGACCTCCTCACACCTCCCTTTTTGTATTCCACTTCTGTTAATTGTTTCAGCAATTCCTTTCCATCTTCCTCTGTTTTCTATCCTATAATTATCTTAACACATTCTAACCTTATTTTTTCCTTTAATATTCTATTAATCTGTTTATACTTAATTCCTTATAGCATTTCTACTAAAGCCATGTAACTTCATTCCAACATTCTTCTAACATTCATTAATTTTACAGTATTTCAGTAAATAATCTTTAAACTTTTTCCAGTCTTCTTCCACCGACTTTTCTCCCTGGTCTCGGATTCTGCCAGTCATTTCCGCCAGTTCCATATACAGTGGTGCCCCGCAAGACGAATACCTCGCAAGACGGAAAACTCGCTAGACGAAAGAGTTTTCCGTTTTGGAGGTGCTTCGCAAAACGAATTTCTTATGGGCTTGCTTCGCAAGACGACAATGTCTTGCGAGTTCCTGCTGGTTTCCCCCCTTCCCCCCCTTTTCTAAGCCGCTAAGCCGCTTATCAGCTGATCCGATCAGAGGATAAGCCGCTAAAAGCCGCTAATAGCGCTAATCCGCTAATCCGCTAATCCTTCAATGGGCTTGCTTCGCAAGACGAAAAAACCGCTAGACGATGAGAATCACAGAACGGATTCTTTTCGTCTTGCGAGGCACCACTGTAGTCCATCAACTTCATCTGCCATTCTTCCCGGGTGGGTAAATCTTGTGTCTTCCAATAATTCGCGATGAGTATTCTTGCTGCTGTTGTTGCATACATAAAGAAAGTTCTATCCTTGTTTAACACCAATTGGCCGACCATGCCCAGGAGAAAGGCCTCTGGTTTCTTCAAGAAGGTATATTTGAATACCTTTTTCATTTCGTTATAAATCATCTCCCAGAATCTCTTAATCCTTGGGCATGTCCACCAAAGGTGAAAGAATGTACCTTCAGTCTCATTACATTTCCAACATTTGTTGTCGGGCAAATGGTAATTTTTTTCAAGCTTGACTGGTGTCATGTACCACCTATAAATCATTTTCATTAAATTTTCTCTTAGGGCATTACATGCCGTGAATTTCATACCTGTGGTCCATAACTGTTCCCAGTCAGCCATCATTATGTTATGTCCAACATCTTGTGCCCATTTAATCATAGCTGACTTCACCGTTTTATCCTGAGTGTTCCATTTCAACAGCAAGTTATACATTCTTGACAAATTCTTGATTTTTGGGTCTAACAATTCTGTTTCCAATTTTGATTTTTCCACCTGGAAGCCAACTTTTTTGTTTGTTTTTTTAAAGATTTTTATTGGTTTTACAAAAATTTTTTAAAAACAATACAAACATATAAAAAGACATACAAACATGTATAGTTTCATACCCTTTTTTTCATAAACCTTGTTTCTCGGACTCCCCCATACCTCCCCTTTCTGTATCCCAATGTCCAAAGTTTTTCAGCAACTTCTAAATAGTTCTGTCAAGCCTCTGTCCTCTTAATCTTTCCTTCATTCTAATCTTATATCGCTGAAACCCTTTCTTTCTCAAAACCTCGACATTCTAACATTCATGCAGTTTATAGTAGTCCTTAAGGTAAATTTTAAACTTCTTCCATTCTTCTTCCGCCGTCTCCTTTCCCTGATCACGGATTCTGCCAGTCATCTCAGCCAATGTCATGTAGTCCATCACTTTCATCTGCCATTCTTCCAGGGTGGGTAGATCTTGTGTCTTCCAATACTTTGCGATAAGTATTCTTGCTGCTGTCGTGGCGTACATAAAGAAAATTCTGTCTTTCTTTGACACCAATTGGCCGACTATGCCCAAGAGAAAGGCCTCTGGTTTCTTAGGAAAAGTACATTTAAGTACCTTTTTCATTTCATTATATATCATTTCCCAGAAAGCCTTAATCTTCAGGCACATCCACCAAAGGTGATAGAAAGTACCTTCAGTTTCTTTACACTTCCAACACTTATTGTCAGGCAAATGATAAATTTTTGCTAGCTTGACTGGGGTCATGTACCATGGAAGCCAACTTTTTTGTCTAAATTGTATGCCTCCATTATTTGGTAATAATGGAGCCAATCTCGCACTTTGTTTTTCAATTTTTCAAAGCTCTGCAATTTTATTCTGTCTCCATCTTGTTCCAGAATTTCCCAATATTTCGGCCATTTGGCCTCCATATTGAGTTTTTTCTGTGCCTTCGCTTCCATTGGTGACAACCATCTTGGGGTTTTCTTTTCTAACAAATCCTTATCCAAACATTAAACAATGCTTTTCTAACAATATGATTTTTAAACACTTTATGTGCTTTTACCTTATCGTACCACAAATATGCATGCCAACCAAATGCATTATTAAAGCCTTCTAGATCCAACACTTCAGTGTTTTCAAGAAGCAGCCATTCTCTCAGCCAGCAAAAAGCAGCTGATTCATAATAAAGTTTAAGGTCTGGCAGGGCAAATCCACCTCTTTCTTTGGCATCAGTTAATATCTTAAATTTTACCCGAGGCTTCTTGCCCTGCCAAACAAATCTGGAAATATCTTTCTGCCACTTCTTGAAACAATCCATCTTATCCAAAATTTGCAATGTTTGAAACAAAAACAACATCCTTGGCAACACATTCATTTTTATCACAGCAATTCGGCCTAACAATGATAACTTCAAATTTGTCCATACTTCTAAATCCTTTTTCACTTCAATCCAACATTTTTCATAGTTGATAGATATGTATAGTATAGTATAGTATAGTATAGTATAGTATAGTATAGTATAGTATAGTATAGTATAGGCTCCAATACTTTGGCCACCTCATGAGAAGAGAAGACTCCCTGGAAAAGACCCTGATGTTGGGAAAGATGGAGGGCACAAGGAGAAGGGGACGACAGAGGACGAGATGGTTGGATAGTGTCTTCGAAGCTACAAACATGAGTCTGACCAAACTGCGGGAGGCAGTGGAAGACAGAAGTGCCTGGCGTGCTCTGGTCCATGGGGCCACGAAGAGTCGGACATGACTAAACAACAACAAAGTATAGTATAGTATTATCAAGAGTGATTAAGAGTGAAATTAAAAGTGAAGAGCAAGCCAAACTTTGTGGACCACCAAGCAGTGGACATGTTCTCCTTGACGGTGCACCTGTGAAACACAATGTGATGTCAATGACATTTCCCTGCTGCCATCTTCAACTCCAAGCTCAGAAGCAGGAAGGGAAAGCTGGGTTTGCCTTGGTTTTGTGTTTGTTGGCTACTTGGGGCACCTAGGGAGTATGGTACCAAGGCATCTCTGTTACATCCCACCCCCTGGAGCCAGAACAGAGTGATGGACCACATAGCCAAATCACACACTTAATTCAAAAACATTTGGGAGTGGTGCTGTGGTCATCCTCCCACTTGCAGCTCCAAGCTGTGGAGGTGGATCTGGACTTGAATGAAATTGTTAAGATACTGGATTATGTGGTCATTAATGAAAATAATTCCCAAGGAACAATCTGTTGCATAGGTCCTATGCAAATATTTTATCTAATGCATTGGACATCTATTGGGTCCAGAGATGGGGCAAGGAAGAGCGGGTGTGTGGAATGTGATTCTATCCCCCAGTGCATGTAGGCTTGCATGCTTAGAGCCTTCTCTAAACCACCTGCTCTTTCTTTTACAAGCAGAAGCCATTCAAATGCTACCATTTCTTGAAATCCTAGAAGAGGACAAGTTTGATTTTAATTTTTGTTTCTGTTCTTCAAAACCTGGATTTTTTAGCCCAGTTATTCTGACTAAAACTAACTTCTTCTGCCTGCTCTGCAAATCCCCAAATCTCAGCAGGGGTGAAGCACAGGTGGAAGAAAGAACGAAGGGCATGCCTCTCTTGACCTGTTTTGAGCTGCCTAGAAGTCGACTATTGATCTCAGCCAGTTTATACACTGAGGCTAAATACTGCTTGGAAAGCACAAGTATTCCTTGACTTTTTAAAATTGGCTCTTTATATTGATTCTTAACGAGCCTTGTTGGTTTCTCTCTGCTACTATCCACCATCACTGCTGTGTTCCTAGTACTTAGAAATGTACAGTTTAGAGGATACTTAACTTTTTCCTCACCACTTTCCACTGTTTGCTGGAAATGTTCTTGGTCAACCAGCTTTTGGCATGCTGGTCAGTTTTATGCGGTGAACCTTGTTCAGGGCTTTTAATTTGCTAAGCTTGGTTTTAATGTGGCTTGGTTGTTACATTGTGTTTGTGTGTGCTTTGGATTTTAGCATTTTGATGCTTATAAGTTACACTAATACAAACACATTAGAAAGAAGGGATATAAAAATTTGAATAACAGTAAATAAATGGAGTGTTGTGCTTGGACTGGAGAGACGTGAGTTCAGGTCCTCATTCAGACACTAAACTCACTGGTTGACATTCCACTTCTGCATTATCTACTTTATAGGGTTTCTGTGGGTATACCTTGCTACACTGGTCCCAGAGAAAGATACCCCCTCCCAGTTGGTCAGCAGGTGTGTCCTGAGTCCTGCGTCTCTACTTCTTCAAGAATTAAGCCCCATGCAAAAGTTACATCCTTTCTGTATCTGTCCCCACCTCTTTTCCATTGGAAGCTGCTCCTGGTGGTACCCTGTACACACCAGGTTTGAGGAGGCTGCTGAAGACGAGAATGCTATCCCCCTTTATTTTGTACCTGCCCTTCCCTCCCTTCAGAGAAGCTGCTTTGATTTGCTCCGCTGTAATGCGTTTTTCGATTCTGATCTCTGATGCTGACCAAACAAGGCTGCCTGCAAAAACTGCAGTGCAGGGGCATGAGCCTTGCTAGAAAAGAATGCAACAGCTTCTCTATGGGCAGGGATGAGCTTTGCCTCTTTAGAAAACAGCGCACCAGCTGCTGCTCAGGGGCTCTTGCATTTTTCGATTCAAAGGACCTAGTTTAGTAATGGGCCTAACGCAGCATCTCTGGGGGCTGTTCCATTCACAAATTCTTGACTTTCCCCGCAGTTAGCCCTTTCTGCTGCTGTGTTCTTTCTTTCCTGCCTTCCTGCATGGGGAAGATCACTTGCGCTAAGCTTGTTCAGTTTTTCATAGTCTACTTATGATCATTTTACTTGTGGTGGGTGTCCGTTATGACTTCCTAGAGTATATGTGTATGTGTATCTCTGGCAATAAACTGTCTGGGCCAGTTCAGATGTAATGCTGCCCAGTTGCTTAATCATGGTTAAGTACCGGTAATTGGGTGCAGGCTGCAAGATAACATGCTCCTTCCTTACATCATCTGGAGTGCAAATTCCCCCTTCAGGCCATTACTGACTAGCTGTTACATGACATCGGTGTGAACTGTAGTTAATTAACCAGAGTTCTGCTTATCCGGATGATCTGACACCACAGTTGGTTTCAGATGCTAGCTTAAGAGAGAACCCAGCTCTATCTAAGCATGGTCAGACTCTGCAAGAGTAAATGAGTTCTGCCAAAGGGGGAGAAGGATCAAGCAATCCTGCAGCCTGCTTCTGCTTCTGCTTTTTCACCCTGGCTAAGCAGATTGGCAAGATTTTTTATTGCTATGTTTAGGACATTTGCATCCCTCTTTTCTTCCAGCATGGAATTCAAGGTGGCATAGATAGAATTCCTGTGTCATTTCCCATCCAGGCACTGACTAGACCCAGATCCCCCATAGCTTTGGCGAGCTGGCTACATCTTGTGACCCACAAGCATTCAAAATTTGCCAGGCGCCCAGCACATTTTGCACTTGGCTATTGGCCACTTGCAACCAAGTGAAGATGCTCAGGTCCCAGGATGGCGTGTGATATCTTCACCATCTGGAGGTGTGTGTCTAGGGATCCTTGGATCTTGACTGTTTTCACACACTAGCAACACAGCCTGTAGAATTCTTTCTGTTATATTTTATCTGCACAATCAGAATGAATTTCAGGCACCCAAAAGTCACACTGAAAAATACAGCTTTCAAGCTCTCTGGCCCGAAAATGGCAACTAGACATTCTATTTTGGCGACTGTAACCCTGGTTTAAGGAGCCCTATGGCGCCTAGCTTATATATCTGAGTTTTTAGCGCTGTGATCGAGTGGTAGCCAGTGGTGAGGGATGAAGGGAGTAGTTTGAAAAGAAATCTGAGAGCACCAGGTTGGGGAAGACTGCTAACACTCCCCAGACATTATGTACTATGAACATTTTGGACAATTGTCAGCAATGCTTACCTTATTACTCCCTTGCGTACATGCATGAGCACAAGCGTATACAAGCATATTACAAGCATATTTTTAAAGAAGGGAAATCGAGTCTGCAGCTGTCAGATAAAAAGCAGACGTGGGCAATGGTCTTGTGTTAACTTAGCTTGCCAGTGTTGACTTCAAAGGCAATAGGGGCTTTGGTACTGTATTATTGTAAGTCTTAAAAAGTAATCTTATAAAGTGCAGATCTGCCTGCCAAGTAGCTGTGCTAAAGAGGCCAAGAGTGCATAATATATTGTCAGGCCTATGATGAAGAATGAACAAATTGGAGAGAGACAGAAGCCTACTGAAAAATGCTGCATGTGAATAAAATTTTGTGCATAAAACTGATTTTAAAAATAGCATGCTACTGACTCAGCTCACTGTCTGATTAAGACGCTTGCCTTAAATATATATATATATCCCTCGCAAAACGGTGGAGCCTTTTAAATTCTGTTTCCTTCATATCATAATTAAAATTCATCTGGCATAGGTTTCATTCAACACAAGAGCTTGATCTTCAAGGCTCTGCTGCAGGAATAGGGAACCCTCTGAATCTTGCTCATCCCTGGCCATTGGCCATGCTGGCTGAGGCTGATGGGAGTTCAACAATGTAGGTCTCCTCCAGTACTTTGCAGTCCCTTGAAACACACACGTTAGGAGCAAACATTGAGGTTTGAGGGGACAGAATGAAGGAGACATTTGGTGAATAAAGGGGACGTTTCATGTTCCAGATGGAAACATGAACAATTTGAGAGCTGTGAGCAGCTGTGTTTTTTCACTTTCGCCTCCTCTTTTCTCTCATCTAGCAACTTGTTTTCTTCTGCCAGGTGTCCATTTAGCTTGTGGAATTGTGTGGCTTTTCCCTTTGCTTGAAGTACCTTCGCTTAGCTCTCACAATTTCTCTCATTCTCAAGGCCTTTTATGATGGGAGACAGCTGTATGTCTCCATTTTAGTTGGGTAATTTCCTTGATCATAACTCTTCCTTGACTTTCTCCATAGGTGGTTGAGTAGTGGAGACATAGTTAAAGTGGTCCATCTAGTTTGCACCAGTGCTTTCAGGACAGATGCAATTGAAGTAATCTGTTTAACTACTGGATAATAGTCTTTTAGTTCTGCATGTCACAGACGCAAAATACACCGATCCAAGGCCCTTCATTGTGTGCTTTCTCTGTGAGAGGTCCAGAGGGTGGCAACAGTAGAACAGGCCTTTTCTGCAGTGGCTCTCCATTTGTAGAATGCTCTTCCCAGGAAGGTTCACTAGATGCTTTCATTATATATCTTTAATCACCAGGCAAAAACCTTCTTCTTTAACCAAGCTTTTGGCTAATTAAGTCTATGGCCTTTCAACTGTCTGTGGGGGTATTGTTTATGTTCGTCATTATGATACGTATTTTTGTGTTTTTATATTGTAAACTGGCCTGTGAAATTGGGATGAAGGCAGTGTTGACTTTGATGCTGGTGATGCTAATACTCATTATGGTTAGTGATGATGAAAAGAAGAAGAAGAAGAGTTTGGATTTGATATCCCGCTTTATCAAAGGAGTCTCAAAGTGGCTAACAATCTCCTTTCCCTTCCTCCCCCACAACAAACACTTTGTGAGGTGAATGAGGCTGAGAGACTTCAGAGAAGTGTGACTAGCCCAAGGTCACCCAGCAGCTGTATGTGGAGGAGCAGGGATGCGAACCCCGTTCACCAGATTACGAGTCTACCGCTTTTAACCACTACACCACAACAGCACTCTGGCTCTCCAGGAGAGAGGAGGGAATTTGGACAAGAAGGCAGTGCTTTGTTGCACACTCACAGTTACAGTCCTAACCATGGTTAAGATGCTAGTAAACTTTTTGTGTACCTTGGGCCTGAGGGTGTGACAGTGGCTTCATTTTTATATTGGAAATATTGGCAAAGTTTCTGTTCAGTAAAAAGAGGCGTATTTCGGAAAAGGCAGCAAATTCACTTGTGTATTTCCCACATAAAGAATTTCAGTAAACCATGTCCATTAGGATGGTGGGTTTGCTATTTAAAAGTCTGGCACCTATGGGTATTCAGTAAGATGGAAACACCATGCCTCATAGTAAAGGTACTTACATACCGGAGTCATTATTATTTCAACTGTTTCCATTTTTGCAGTTCCCACAGGTGCCTCTTAAATAGATTGTTGATTGTGCTTGGAAACGATGTTTCCACTTTAAAGATTTCATGTTTAAATACCACTTAGGTCAATAGCCAGCTTTCCAGTGCATCTGGCCATTGGGTTAATTTTTGTTGGTTATAAAAGATGAGCTTTTCTAAAAGGAAAGTCTTAATTACAGTTGAATCCCAATAGAGAGTAGTAGCCAAATTTAGTTTTTTACACTCTTTAGACAGGCCGCCTCAACTGAACTGCTGTCCTCTCCCCCACACACCTTACCTAGAACTGAAACTTAGGCAAAATGATCTGCTTTTATGCTTTGAAAAGATGTAATACGCAAAATGAAAATAAGTGTGCTTTGAGAGTCAAAACATGCACCGTGGAATTTTCAAAAGTCATCATTTGTTGTGGCTGTGAGCTCCTGAGGCCTGGAGGCTTAACAAAGACTTGATAATTGCACACTGGGGTCTTGTCTCTCCATCTTGGGAGATAGAACTGTTTGAAAAGTACCTCTGCCTGCCTTCTGAAGTGCTTGATGATTCACCATTGTAATAGCAGGGTCCTGACACGAGTGCTAGACAGAAATGTGTGCCACTAGATTAGGGTCAGACTTTCTGACTTCATAGCAGATGCTGCAGCCAGCACCTGTGCAATGTAGGCTAAGAATTCATAATGCTAGGATTCAAGCTGGGATCCTCTTAGGCTGTGAACCACTGGCTTCCCCTCTCTGAGGCTATAGAGGCTATAGAAGCCGTGCTGTCCTGCCTGCCCATTCATGCTTCCAGGTCCAGGTTCTGTGTTAGTAGGATCTAGCCTTTCTGTGGCTTCTTGGCCTTGCCCCATGTGGAGATGCTTGTCCGTCTACCTTCCTACTCCTCCTCTCCTTGCTTGTCAGCATTATCCTTTGGAGCAGCATTGCCTACATCCTCAATCGAGCCCCCATCTTTTAGATGGGATCTGTGTCCCAGACCTCAGTCTCTGACTGGTTTTGCTGCAGGATTCCCTCCTCTTCTGGATCTCCCCCAGTTTTCCATCCAACCCTTGCCTTCTGCTGTTAAGACTTGCAGTTCAGCTTCCACATTTTGGCCTGTTTACGACCTAGCGCAGGTGGTGGCCCGCTACATGCTGTTGGACTGCAACACCCATCATCCCTGACATTTGGCCATGCTGGCTGGGCTGATGGAAGTTGAAACGAAGAAATATCTAGAGGATTACAGGTTCCCCACTCCTGAACTTAGTGGCTGCACGTGCATGTGGTTCCCTGTCCCCCGAAGGACACCCGATTGGACAGTTATAATGCAAATATTCCGCTCTCACCGTGGTGCCCTCCTCATCGCACTCTTTGCTTTTCTCCCCAGGATGTTGCGCTTCCGCCTTCTCCCTGCCGCAGCAGGTTTAGCTGCCATTTCTAGACGTCACTATGGAACAGCGCATTCCCTCCATGGCCGGCGTAGGCTCATGATGGTGGCTTTTGTAGGGACAACAGCTGTAACGGCAAGCGCTGGACTTCTTTGGAAAAGGTAAGTGCTTTGAACTGCCATTGCAGCTCTCTTTGACTTTCAAAACTAAACTTCAGGCTGTTGCTTTGATAACAAATTACTGTTTGTAGTGGCCATTAAGCTGATTTTGAACAAATCTTGTCCCATGTGCAGAACAGCACTGATAATACGGGCTACATACCTGAAGTGCAAATCTTTCAACCACTTCTTTATGTCCAGTGTATTTTCGTCAATGAGTTGGGCAAGCCAAAGGAAGCTCTCGTCAAATATGCTTGAATGGTTTTAAGGGCATTTTCTTATCCTGTTGTATAGTATTCTGAAACCACTTGAAGCAGCATGTTGGCTCTGACCTGCATAGTGACTAAGTACAGTTGCTGGTTTTTCTTGGAAATAGCTCCTTCTGCAACTTGACTGGGAAACAATTTGCTTATTGTTAATGCCACAGAGACATCTTCAAACCAAATATGCTTCCCTGCCTGCAGAGATGCTACCTAGTCCCAGTTTCTAACTTAGAGAAAAGTTGTGGAGAAAATGATGTTTCTGGCAGTGGTAGGGGAAGATGTGGCCCTTTATTTGAGGTTTGGAAAGGACTAAGGTGCTTTTTCACTGCCCCTCACTTTCTCTTTGCTGTAATCCACTTGGAATTTATCATATTTATCATATTTAAACACACCTCTTACCCTGGTCAAAAAAGCCAGTTTCATTTCATTCTTTTGGAAGACTCTGGGTTCAATCCTAAGCACGTACAGTGGTACCTCTGGTTAAGAACTTAATTCGTTCTGGAGGTCCGTTCTTAACCTGAAACTGTTCTTAACCTGAGGTACCACTTTAGCTAATGGGGCCTCCCGCTGCCACTTTGCCACCGCTGCACAATTTCTGTTCTCATCCTGAAGCAAAGTTCTTAACCCAAGGTACTATTTCTGGGTTAGTGGAGTTTGTAACCTGAAGCGTCTGTAACCCGAGGTACTACTGTATACACAGAAGCAAGCCTTGCTCGGTTCACTGGGATTTCCTAACTATGCTTAGGATTGCAGCCTCAGGGACCTTGGATTTTGACTCTAAGGGAAGGGAATTCCACAGTTGAGCAGCCTATACGAAATCTCTTGTGGTCCTGATTCATGTTAACATTAAGAGGACCTTCCTTGTCTATGTTAGGGGTCATGATAGGACAGAGGCAGATCTAATAGAAATGGGAATAAAGAAAAGGAATTCTCAAGCACTTGTTTAAACACCTGAAGGTAAAGTCAGAAGCCTCTCAAGGTTATGTAAACTTCCGGAGGGGGATCCTTCTAATTGGGAACAGTAACTAATTCAAAGTGAGGCTTTGTATAAATATTCTATCAGGGAAGTTCACCCGCTGCAGAGGCAATATAACGCAGTGCTTGTTTTCTTTCAATTAAGCAAATATGCTTTCATTGGTATATGAATCCTTGCTGTGCTGCAAAACTGCAACCTCCTCAGGGGTGGGAGGATAGTAGTTTTGCTTCTTTCCCCCCAAAAACATCCCTTGCGTTGCACAGACTGTGATGATATGTGACACTAAGGAGTGTGTGGCTTCCAATATTCCAGTTAACCTTGAGTAGTCTATTTCTAGAGCTGTGGCACTTAATCAAGAGTTCAATGAGAAGGCCCATTATAGTAATCCTTGTCCACTGCAGGGGGGCCCTCCGTTTGTGCCTGAAGATGTATTGGCTCTGTGGGCTTTTCTACAGCAACACTAATGGCTTCTTGGGGAAAACACTTCTTTTAACTACCTTGGTGTGGTGTGTATTTCTTCCTTCCTCTTGGTTTCCCAGGGATTAGTATTGCTTGTGAATCTGGATCAGAAAGTGTGTTCACAATAGAAATTAACTTCAGCTGCATGGGCATCCTCACGCATCAACATTTGTGCTCTCTAACTAATCCCGAGGATAAAGCACAGTATAGGTGCCTGACTTTGTGATTTCAAAACTTGTTGCCAAACACCCTTTTGCAAATTAACTGTGCCATGGATCTGCTGTAAAGATACATGGATTCAGCTTTTAAAATCTGCATGAGCTGACTGCATGGCAGCTCAAGAAATACCGTATTTTTCGCTCTATAACACGCACCCGACCATAACACGCACGTAGTTTTTAGAGGAGGAAAATCCGTAGGCATGCCACCCGTAGGCATTCCCTCCATAACACGCACAGACATTTCCCCTTACTTTTTAGTAGGAAAAAAGTGAGTGTTATGGTGCAAAAAATACGGTACTACATCTAGTCCTTTCCCCCAAATCCTCAACATGCTACCCAATCATTCTCAATAGTCTTTACTGCTACCTTAGAAGGTAGGCCACTATTATGAACTCTGTGTTCTTATGGTGGGGCACGCAGGCTGAGGCTTAGACTGCAGTGGTCTTCCGTAAGCACATGGCACAAGTGAGACTTGAGCCAGGGACTTTCTCCAAGGTGGAACACATTCTCTTTGCTACTGTATGCTGGTTGTAGTGTTACTGTTGCAGTTCACCTTAGGTCAGGCCGTGATCTTCCAGCTGGAAGACCAACGGCAGTGTTGGATTCTGGTCCTGTGCTGGAACCCATTGGAGAAAGCAGGAAGGGTGCTGGACCACGGACAGCTCCGAGTGAGCAGCTGGCTGCAACAAAGCTTGAGACCGGGCTGAGGCCTTTTATACCTCTGTCTCCAGCCTGCTTCCCGTTGAGAGAACTTCAGAGCCTCAAGGGCCAGCCCTCTGGCCCTGAAGATGGGCACTCCTGCTTTTTTCCACAGCTTCCAGTGCTGCCAGAGTGGTGGTACGTTTTGGGAGTTATCTGGTCCTTCTGTGAGAATCCAGGTTCTGGCCCTATGAGCCCAGGTGGTCTGGTAGGTTCCTATCCAACTGCCTCAGGTGCAATGGTCCCGCTATCTTCCACAGTCAGCTCTTTGCTCTGACCCAGCTCCCCACCTGGGGCCTCTGCAGCCCCTGACTCTGTCTCCAGATCACACAGAGCAGTGGTGGGGAACTTCAGGCCTGGGGGTCAAATGCCTCTCTGTCTATCTTCCTAGAACTCTTCCTAGGCTGCATCCTTCATTGGCCCTGCTTCACACAGTGAATGCTTTCTCCTGGGTGGACTGTGTCCTTGGAGTCAGATAATGCCTTTTTTTGTCTGGTTGGAAGGTGGAAAGCTCTGTGTGTGTGTGTGTGTGCGTGCGCACACACACATTAAAACAAGCCTACTATACAAAGGTAAAACTTACATTTGTTGCCCCATTTTTGCTTTTAGCCTCACCCACTCCTGGCATGTGGCCCTTGGAAGGTTGCCCAGAAAGAAATGTAGCCCTGCGGCTGAAAAACATTCCTCTCCCCTGGCATAGAAAGATTGGGCATGGTTTTCTATGCAGTGCTTGAGTCAAAAGTCTTTTCTGCACCAGGCTAAACAATAATGTTTTCCCAGTTGTAGTTTAACAAGGTTTTCTAGGAGGGGAAGCTGTGGGACAGGAGCTTGGCAAGGCTAAAGTTAAGATGTGATGCTTTTAGAAGTTCTTCCCAGACAGCTTTCTGCCTAGGCAATTGTCATATCTGTGGTAAAGGTGCCTAGTCATTACTAGCTGCAAATACAGAGTCTGTTGATGGGCAATAGAAGTTGCTGACAAAATGACACTTGCAGTTCTTAACCCATCTAGGGAAAACATTTCTAGCATTCTGGTTGGCTGAAATGCGAGTTGTCTTTCACGAATGGAAATACATCTGTAGAGGTTACATGATGCAGTTTCAGAGCGGACTCCCCCCACCCACCCTTAAGGTTTCATAATGGCAATAGAGGTAACCTAGGAACATGGATATTGAGAGATCTACTTTTATAAGAATGAAAGCCGGTTATTATCTCTGCTATATGAGGCTGAGGTGAGAGCAATTAAACTTTACAGTGGAGGGCAATTTTTTCTATAAATGGAAATTAAGGCTCTTGAACATTGACAGGCATACTAATCTTGCATCTAGCTTGTTCATTGCTAGAAGGCATTTATCCTTGCCTCAGTTCCATGTCTACAGCTGCAGTTTTTCTTCAATTCCCATCTCCAATACTACTGGGCTGGAAGAAGACTTCATTAAGTGTTAGGGCTTCTTGAGATTTTCAAGCAGTGACTAAGGAAGGCTTGTTCTCTGTTCTCTCTGGGCTAGATTTTCTGTAACACACTCATTCACTCCTCCAAGCCTTGTTTTGAATATTAATGCATATGTTGCATGCCCGGTAGGCATCTGCCTGACAGTTGTGTTCTTCTTAGTGAACAGCATGGGGGAGGCATAGGGAGGCATTTGGTGGACATATAGTTGGATGTTGTAGTTGATCGTTACTGCTCAGAATATGTCCACCATACACTTTATTAGCAGCCTTTTAAAGCCATTTTCAGTAGCCCACAAACATTTCTGACTTTCCCAGCCATGTGTACACTTGGGGTGTGTAGATGACCTGAGAGCACCCTGGAAGTGAGTCCTGCTCATCACAAGTGACCCAGGCCAGTGGCTATTTGCAAGCCTGGGTCACAGGCACTTATCTTCCCTTCAAAAGCTGATGTGTGTGAGCTGGTCCCTCGTATGGTTATTTTCCAGATACAGTTGATGGTTGTCTCTAGTTTACTAATATTATTCTGCGCCTGCAGAATCCTGTCCAATTTACTTGCCCTGAGCTAGTAATGTGGAGCTTCCTCAGAGTTGCTGCAAGTGTAAACTTTGAGTAAATATTCTTTCTCTTTCCCCAAATTAAATAGAAAGCTGATAAGACTAAATAATCTGTATAGGTGGTTCAAGTGTTGGTGTATAGGTTCTTCCTGGAGCTCTGGGTTCAAAGAGGATTGGAGGACATCCTAAAGTCTAAAGTCCTAAAGTCATGTTAGTAACTTAGCTTCCCTTATTTCTGTTGAATAGCTGAGGGCAAGAGACTTACTCATACATTGCCACAGGAAAATAAAAAGTCCTCTCACCGTGTGGCACAATTGCATCCGACTCAACAGATAGGAATTGCTTGTCAGGCAGAGGGATTTTATTAGGCACATTTGAATATTTATGGCTGTGCATGCTTTAATGACTCATTCGGATATCAGTAGCATAATTGGTGTTTTATTATTAGAATGAAGTATGCTTTGAGGTGTAGTAATTGTGCCACGCCAGTTTCTTCACCTGAAGCAAGGAAACTGCTGCAAGTAATTCTAAGATGAAAATGTCCATGCCCCATGTATTAGTGGCAAATGAATTTTCTTTGAACTACAAACTCAGGAACTTAAACATCATTTTTAATTCTGTCGGTTGGTTTTTCTAGAGCAGCATGGGCACCCTCTGGTGGATAACATGGGAAACAACTTCTAAACTGGTGGCTGTTGGTAAATCCTGTTTAGGGAACCACAATCATGCTAAGAAACTCAGTGGTACTAAATGCTGATCCCTCCAGAAGGCTTAATGCTACATAATGCATCAAACCTGGAGATTTGCTCATGAAATCAATTAATCCCTATTTTCCTCTTTGACCTCCTTCCTTACCTGTATCTTCCAAACCAGAGGAGTTTTCCTCTTGCCTCAATTCAGCCTGCTGCTTTTGCTGTTGTGAATTGTGAGGATAAAATCAAGCTTGTTGCACTCTGACCTGTCGGAAAATATGCTTATGATCTTGGCTTGCTAAAGACATTCCACTATGAATCGGCTGGCACTGTGTCCCTTTGAAGCCTGTGTGGCAAATACGTCTTCTGCCTATTAAAAGTAAACAGTATGCTGCTGCCAGTTGCCAAGGGAAGCTGGAAGCAGAGTGATTGAAAGGCTCGTAAACAAAAACTCCAGATTGATCAAAGCATAACAAATATGCGAGAGCTGCAATCAAACAGTTGCACACCCCTACGATGCATTGATTTCAGTAAATCTTGAGTATTTGCAACTCATTTTAGCATTGGCATCCAATCGTTGTGCATTCTGCAGATGGCTGGCATCTATCTCAGCTGCGTTGCCTCCGAACATCTGCATGCAGCCTCCAGGAAACTGGCTAATTTGTTTCTTTGGTGGCTTTATTAGATTTTTATTACGCAACTGGGGAGTTGAATTTATAGGCTTTTTCAAAGTAAGGATCCCTATATTGCTCTTATCTGTACAGTTCTTAAAATTATAACGTCTGCTTGCAACACATGCGCAAGCATAGCATGATTTACATCTGGTCCACTAGCGGGCATCAGTAGCATCTGTTTTTCCAAAACAATTGGCTATCTACCGCTGCCTGCATTTAATTGTGTTGTGTATCTGGCCATGTGAGGTTAATTGTATTTGTCCAGAATAATCCAGGAAATAACCTATAACTATATCATGAGTAACTGCACGGCTTTTGCAGACACTTTCCTTGCCTGGCTGTGTGTGAGGATAATGTACAGCGAGGCCAGTGATAATCTTGTAGTGAAAAGTTATCAATGACATTGGTTTGGTGTGGGTGCAATGCACCTGCTCTTTGAACTGTGTAGCTAGGAGAACAGGGTATGATGAGATTCTCCCCCTCTTCTCCTCTAATGCACGGCTTCTCCCCTCCTTTTTTGTTTTTGGTTTTAAGGGGGCACCTGCACTAACCAAAATGTGAAAACCTCCTTCAAACTGTGGTTACCTATGAGTAGAATTAACATCAGTACATATATACTATGATTTAGTGTCAAAAGGGAGACAGGAAGAAAAATCCTAGGTTGAGGGGAGTAAAAGAAGAAGATAATCTATCTGTTGGAGGAAAGAAAGGAACTCTCTCCTGGTTCTGGTTAAGAGATGGTGACTGTTACATCTGACTGGGTCTTGGTCTGAATGATTTTCATAGTAGAGCAGAAGGTTTAGTAAATATTCTCTCTGTTTGGAAAATCTGACTCTTCTCCACCTCCATTCCTCCTCCTCCTCCTCCTAGAAAATACCACTGTCCTTCCTCTTTAACTGAGGCATTTTCCATCTCAGTTTCTGCTACAAAGAGCCCATCAGTTTATGCCAGATTTATGGCAGATGGGTTTTCCTCCCCACAATATTTCTTGCATTTTTTTCCTGTTTGGGAGGCAGGGAAAGGTTCCTTCACCATCATATTTTAAAGTCTTATGATTTGCATAGTGTAGATGTTTAAATCCAGTCCTTCTGTGTTGGTATATGTCACAATTTGAGTGAGTGTGAGGGCTGAGCAAAGCAGTTCCTACAATTCTCTACCATTTACTATTGCTGGGAGAAGCTGCTGATTTGAATAACATGATATTAGATAATGCTTTGCTTACCATTCATTGCAGGACTGTTCCTCTTTCTGTCTTTGTCAAAGCAAATATGTTGTTATGCTGGCCCAATGGTTGCCATTGCCATTGGTTTGATTTGAATTAATTTTATAATGAATGATTTTAGAGTGTTGTGTTGTGTTGTACTGTTGTACTGTTTTATTGTTGTTAGCCGCCCTGAGCCCGGCTTCGGCTGGGGAGGGCGGGATATAAATAAAGTTCATTATTATTATTATTATTATTATTATTATTATTATTATTATTATTATTATTATACTTGGGTAGTTTACATACTTCAGTTCTCCAGGATTTGTGAAAATTTGCTCCCCCAAATTTTCACTTTTATAGAGTTCTTACAGGATGGCAGTTTTGTGTGCATGTTGAAATGCTTGGCTAATATTTATATAAATTTTGCATGGCATTCTGTGAAGTTGTTGCATGATTACTTGAGACCCTGGGTCTGTCTAGTGGTCCAAACTGAGTATTGTCTGGCAGCAGCTCTCCCAGATTTCATACAGGATTTTCACCCAGTCATACCTGGAGTTGCTGGTTATTGACCCAGAAGGCTGTATCAAAAGCAGATGCTCTGTTACTGAAATTTAGCCCTTCCTTGTGGATGGAGTACTGTATATTCCAACCGGTAGAAGTTTTATAAGGTATCAGTGGAAGTCTTACCCTGCCTTGCTACCAGGGATCCTTTTCATTGGCAATGCCATGGATTGAACCTGAAATCTTCTGCCTGCACATAATTGCTCTACTACTGATCTGTTGTCCCTCTTAGGACCAGGTGATGAACTCTGCTATTCTTTCTCCTTCACCCCACAAGCTCAGATCTTTTTATTATTATTAGATATTGTTCTGTGTTTCAGAATCTCCATCTTAGCTAGGACTTACTCTCTTTTATATACAGAAAGTGGACTGATGAGGAACCACTGCTCCATAGGTGAAATGCAGCTTTCCAAGCCTTCCTGTTTAGCCCTTTATATATATATTTTTCTTCACCCTCCTCACATGCTTTTGCCTGCCTGACATGTGTCTTACTTTCCTGGATAGAAGAGGGTGTGCCTGGTGTGTGTGGCCTCCAGCTTTGGTGCGACTGGAATGTAGCTAAGCATACAAAGGTAGGAGTCCCGGCAGTTGTTTTGCTCATCCTGGCCCTGCCCATCACTGACACACAGCTCCTGGAAAGTTGCCCACAAGAGAGTGAAGACCTCGGGCTGGAAAAAGTTCCCCACACCTTCATTATAGTAATCGCACTGTTACATTGCATTAATCCCACTATTGTAGAGTTGGGCAAAATATGGCCCTAGGCACATATGCAACCCTCTGCCTAATTTCAACAGGGATCAGTTCAGACTGAGCCACCTCTCCTGCAACTGGGTGAGAAGGAAGAGAGAAGGAGGGAAGGAGGGAGAGAAGGAAGTGATAGATAGAAACATGGGGCTCCCAACAGATTACCCTTAGGGGAATGTGGCCCATTACAGAAAAATGTGTGTGTCTTTCCCAACACACTGTTGGGTACTCTTGTGACCTAGGCTCTCCCCTTGAAAACCCGAATGTACTTTGAGAGAGGCAAGGAGGAAATCCCTAGGCTGCCTGTGGCTTTCAGTCAAACAGACTTGGGCAAATTTGTTTACGGTCTTGCTCTGACATCACTAATTATTGTGTAGGTGTGTGAGCAAGGCTCTTCAGTGCAACTGCAGAGGCATTTAAGGCAGTGGCATAATTGCATAATTTAACATGCCGTGTTAAAAGCAAGGTTGTTTTTGTGCATCCAGGTGGTGACTAATGAGCTGTGTGGCACTGTTGTACATTTGCAAGTAGGAGATGAATCTAGATTGGGAAGAAACAGAAAATCCTGCTATAGTACTTGAAAGTCAACTGGGGTTCTGCTGTTTCTGCCTTACTTTAGGAAGTGTGTTCCTATAGGCAAGGCACACTCTTCCTCTTCTTGTTTACTGTCCTAAGTTCTAACTCCTTTACTTTGAAATCCTGCAGATTGATTCACTGGTCAGAGCTGTCACATATATATAACTGGTTCACTGTGAATTTGGTGTTACTTGTGTGGACCTTGGGCGCATGTGGTCCCATTCCTCCTGTGCTCTTATTCTTTTATTTTTGTTTGTTTGTGCTACATCTTAGTGAGCAAACAATGGCTTGCACTTGCCTTCCGAGCCAGACTTGGAAACCATGATTTGAATGTGGTTTCCTATTCTGTTTTGGGTGGACAAGAGCAAACCAGATTTTGCCAGATGTAGTGTCACCTTTTGGCTTGAGCAGGATAGGTGCAGCATTTAGGGAACAACAGAGCATACAAGCCAAAGGCTTGCTCAGGTAAGAGTAAACCTTAGTTTGCCATGTATGTGTACCAACCCAGTTATACAGGCAGGTGGGTAAAACAGGTTTTCAGGTTCAGAACATGTTTTAATCCTGTATGATAAGTTTTGATTCTGGGCAACATAGGTTAAAGTTGCTTAGAAGGACAGGACTTAACCAGCTAACCTGTTCTGTCACCACAAGGATTTCCACTTGCACAACAGAACTTTTCTTTTCCTCCTCTCACTGTGCGGGCCTGAGTTCTTCCTAAAACTGCTCTGGAGGGTTGTTGGAACCCTAGAACATGTTTAGGGGGTGCAGAGGGGAGGAGGGGGGGAGTTTTCTTGTACAAGCATAAGTCCTTGTGCTGATGGAGCAAGAATACTGCCCCAATTTCCACTTGTTTGCTTTGCACATGGAAAAGAGTCCTTATAATAGAATTCTGTATCACCTCCAGATCTCATAGGAAGGTACGCTGTGATATCCCTTGGATGGAAAAATTTGCACAGCAAGTTTTTGGTACCTCACAGAAGAAATTAGGGACTGAAACTCATAATTTAAAGTGTTTAGTTGCTGTATAAGAACTTAAATCCACAAACTAAAAACAACATAAAAATATTAATGGAGAATAGGTGGTTCTCATCTTCACCCTCAAAGTACAGGTTTTAAAGTTACTAGGTGGCACACCAGTTTGCAATTCTAATTCCACAATTGCTAATGAAATCTGTTCTATATAATTCTGTAATGCTATGTTAGTTATCATGGTCCAAACGTGTACCTCATAAAAAGTCAATACCAATGGTAGCTGATGAGCTTTGAAAAATGTATGTTTGCAAACGGGGGACAGCAGAGCAGAGGTAACAGCATAATGACTGTTTTCTGGGGATAATATTGTGGTTCAAAGTGAGTAAAGGATGATTTTATTGCTCAAATTAACTAGCTAAGCTCTTAACTTCCTGGTATATGTACTTTAGACCCATCATCAGCTAGCTCTGTATTAGCATGTCTTCGTCAGCAGGAAACAGTTTAAAAATGCCTAATGAGCAGAAGTTTTATATGGTACAGTTTTATATGTTTTATATGGTACAGTTTTATATGGTACAGTGTACAGTTATATGATACAGATACTAATCTTTTGGGAAATGCCTTAGTCTGAGCATATATCTCTGAAAATCCAGCATACTTGGCAAAGTGGCCTTGCCATCCCCATTTCATATAAATTATGTTTCAGTCATCTTCTATGTACACAGGCAGGAATTCAATTACTTCATCCCTATCCCCTACATAGTTGTCTCTACTAGGAGTAGATTAGAAATATATTCCAGTTCCCACCTCAAGTGAATGGGCAATCCCAGTGAGGAGCAGGTGGGGGCTACTCAGAGATGTCCTCCGAATCTCTTGACACCAGTGAGTGGGCCTGGACAAAGGACTGGTGGTGGAAAGATGAATGCTAAGGAATGCCTGTGGTCTCTATTTGGAAAGTGCTCTTGGGAAGAGAGTTTCAGAATTCAAGGGTCTTATTTAATACTGTAGACTTTTGTATTCAGGGAAACTCTGTGGTCTCTTGGAAGCATCAGTAAGGAGATCAATTCATTCCTGTTTCTTATTGATTTCTTTTCGGGGCCAAATCCTCGCAAAGCAACATACTGAGAGAAGTAGAATAGTAGAACCTCAGGCAGAGTATGAAGCAATGAGTGGATATGGACCAAATTAGATCCCCAAAATGATTCTAGTAATGGTTTGAACTTCCCTTTTAGTTATTGTGGGGCAAGAGAAAGATCAAATAGGAGCCCCACAGTGTCCCAAATGAACTAGGTGAGATTGTATGTGCATAGAAATTCTGATATGCCCTTGCATATATGGCATCTTGCAGGGTTTCTGTCGTACAAGAACATCAGAGATCTGCTAGATTAGAACAAAGGTTTGTGTAGTCCAGATTCTGTTTCCTGCAGTGACCAGCCAGATGCCTCTGGGAACCTCAAGAGCACAATAGCCCAGCAACTGTTCTTTCCCATCAAGCTGATATTCAGAGGTTCCTAGATTTGTACATCATCAGAGAAGTCAGTATGCAGAGGGCTTGCTGATGGCTGATCCAACTATTTTCAAAGGCAATAAATGATAGGAAAACAGATTGTGGTAGTGGGTTGCCCTCTTTTTCAATTTCCAGATTCAAAATACTGTTTTCTCATTCTCCTATTGGACTAGGAGCTAAACTAAAAACACATATCACTGGGTGGAAAAAGTTGTCCTACAGAGTAAACCTGGAGAGGAAATCATGGTGCACACTATATACTATTTGTATTTTAAAGCATTCCCCAGTGGTGGTAAATGTTCTCCAGAGGAGCTACACAGCCAGCTCTCATTTCTCAGAGCGAACTGTAGATTCTCACAATACTGTGACACTTTAGTGCTAAAACAGATATTGCCCAGTTGTGGATTTGACATGTGGAATATCTCCCAAGAATACATATTAGATTTTTTTCCTCCATGCCAGCCTGAGTACAGCATTCTGCAGAAGACAAAACACAATTGAATAGCAACTTGTCCTTTTTATGAGCCCAATTGAGAAGCAGTGAGTTTCCCTTGTGTTTTGCCTATTTGCAAGGCAATTGGGCCCCTTGTGCGGCTTTTTGAAACTGTCCTGGCAAGTGCAGCTCTGTTTGGATTTGAAGAATGAGCACTTTCCTCTTGGACACAGAGTTTTCATGTTTTAATGCACTAATGGGCTTTTATCACTTTGGTGCAAGGAAGAATTTACATCCTCTATCAGTCAGAAACTGCACCGTATTCCTATTTAAAACTCCTGGCACGGTTCCTATGAGCCTCCATGATCACTTCACCCTTTTCTGTAGATCTTTTTGAAAATTAAATTAAATTAAAGCCTCATTAAAAAAAGAGTACAGAGGCCTGGCTGGTGATTGAATGCTCATTGTTCTTGTCCCGTTTTATGGGGATACCTATTAATGAACTTACCTTGGGGCTGATAGGAAGATGTGGTTAAGAGAGTTGGTTGCGAACCAGATAGGCCCCCATTTGCATCTCACCTCTGCCTGAGCCTGAGTGAAATTGTCCTTAGATAAGCAAATATCTCTTGGCCTCCCACTTCAATACAGGGACAATAATTGCCATAATTTCTGATGCATAAGCTTTATGACCTGGTTGCAGTACTTTACCTTCCATTATTATTGTCACCAGTGGAAAAGACTGATAAAAATAGAGACTGTAGAAAGTACTATTATAGAGTCTCTCACTGTTTCTGCTGATGTGATAACGAGCCAAACACTGGAATACCCTGACCAAAACTGTTCAATAGCAAGTCTTCATGTCATTATTAACGATGCCCAGTAGTGAAGTTGGAGTCCAGAGCAAGTGCTCTGGGTCATGTTTGCTGAAGTGACAATATGGCTGCATAAATCATATTTTGTAGGTAGTCAATAATGTGAGATGTATTGCAAAGCAGATCGAAGATTGATTATTAGCTGCATAATGTTCCCAATGTTTTCAATTACAAGTTTGTTGGTTTTATAAGAGTATTAAAAATGTAGAGATAGCCACATATGTGGAATTACTCTTTTAACAAACTCATTCATATAAGCTTCCCTCCCCATCCCCGACACTCATATAATTGCCTAGATTCCTAAATAATTAATTTTCTTAAAATAAAGGTTGTCTCTTTTTGGTACTAACAGATGTGTGGACAAATTCATGCAGGCGATTGACTGCATTATGCTGCATATGTTTGCACGGAGGTCCTATTCAGTAGGTCTTCCTCCCAGGAAACTGGGTATGAGATTGCAGACTTAGGCTGCACATTCGGAACATGTTGGAATGCTCCTTCCAAGGAGATATGAATAGGATTTCACTGTAAATCTGGTTTTCCTATATCGCTTTGCCCAGCACCTTATGAGCCAATAACACTACTTCTCAGCAGAAGCTTCATAAATTTTTATGATTTACATTATTGTAGATGCTTTGCTGTTTTATCATTATAACCTAGGCGTATGTTAATTTGCATTCATAATGGTGACTTTGTTTAAAGGACGCTGGCAGCATTTCTTTGCGATTTAATACTTCCCTAGTGTTCTGCAGAGTGCTTTAATTTATTACTGCTTTCAAGTCTGTCACATACACTACGTGTCAGAGGTTGATCAGCAGCTAGCATGAAGAGAAATGGGTGTATGGGTTTTTCCTCTCCTGAAGCAGATGTCCTAGTTTCCCCCGGTCTTAAATCTGTTTAAAATTCATATATTTGCAATGAGGAAATATGTGTGAAGAGCTGGACTTGAGAGGCCATCACTCCTGGGAGACAGTCTTGTTCTTCATGGCTTCCTTGTGATTTCTCAGACTGAGAGCACATGATCCCTCTGTTGCATTTTAATGGAAACTGTGTGTGTGTGTGTGTGTGTGTGTGTGTGGATATGTGTACATCTATACCCTAAAAATCGGAGTTGATTCTAGGTCAGACTTGAAAATCTAGCAACTCGCAAATATTTGTGGAAATAGCACAGTATATTGAGGAATGTCTCTCCTATTTAAAATCCCTATGCCCATTTCTTACCTAGCCCTGTATTCTGCACCCATAAATGACTCTACCCATACAGTGGTGCCTCTGGATGTGAACGGGATCCGTTCCGGAGCCCCGTTCGCATCCTGAAGCGAACGCAACCCACGTCTGCACTTTCACGGGTTGCGATTCGCCACATCTGCGCATGCACATGACGTCATTTTGAGCGTCTACACATACTTCAGGGTCGCTGCGGAGCACAACCCAAAAACGCTCAACCCAAAGCTACTTTAACCCGAGGTATGACTGTATTCCCTTGCTATTGGTTGTCTATAAAGCTTCCTTCGAGAACACCAGTGTGGTACCAAAAGACTCGCTCTTCCCATGAAGGTTTGGCTTTAAGGCTTTAAGCCCCCTCTCCCCAAAACTAAACTTGAATTCACAAATTTTTCCTCCTTTATTTTTTCTTCTCCTCTTCTCCGCCCCATCCTACTTTCTGTTGGAATTTAGATTGCAAGCGCTTCTGGACAGGGATCTTCTTTCTTGCTCATCTTACTCTACAAAGTGCCATGTTTATTTAGTGTAATAAATGTCCTTGTTTGCTCCCCCAAAATATAGAAAGTTGGAGTTTCACAGGCATACTCTTCAGCATAGACATCCATAGGATTGTGCTGCGAAATAACTGTGAGCGCTTAACTTTCCTCCTCCTGATGGTATCAGGAATTGCGTTTGCAAAGCAGAGACTCCCTGTGCCATGCATCTGGGTTCCAGTCTCATAGCTTATGGCCAGGGAGCTTCAGTTACCATTATGATCAATCCTTTGCACTACAAGTTCTGCGGCTTCATAAAGGAAAGGAATGCAGCCCAGTTCATCACTTGTTGGGGATCAAAAATAAATCAACAGAGCGGAGGCTGAGCAGGTTGTTTGTTGTGAACGCTGCAGTTCTGAAGGCAAAACCAATTTTTATGATCCTTCCTTTATTGCTTCAACTGCTTGTTTATTTTGGGGTAGAGAAGTTAAAAGAATTTTCGGGCTTGTGTGAGAAGCATTTTCTGATCAATATTTTTCTGGGGAGAAAGCACTAGTGCCCTCTCCCTTTCATCATATAGTAGAGCAGATGAGCAAGTGTGAAATTCACTTAACAATGTGGACTCTGTCAATATTCTGGAAAAAACAGAATAAAGTAATTTTAGTACAGTTTAGTTACTTGGGTTCGGTGGAGTCGAGAAAGAGAGACACTGCGCTGCATTTCCCTTTAAAAGATGATTTTTGAAAAATCTTGACTTGTACAATATACAGCATTCATCTATTTATTGTACGATATACACTGTCTGCTTTTCCCCTAGCAAAGGGTATGGTATTTGGAAACTCCAAGAAAAGGAGGCTAGAGAAAAAAGTTTATTACATCTAGCAACCTAATTCCATCATTCCCATGGAAGTCACAGTCCGGAAAATGCCCATTGTGTAGGCAGTTATAAAATATTGTTTCAGTTGAATGAAAGAACTGCTCTGAAACTTATTCCACCACTTTTGAAGACATTCAGTGAGACTGTTGGATGCTGTTGAGATTATGCACCAGTATAATAGTTCCCATTCACTGGGGTCAGTAGAATTGTGTTTTTTCAATCATCGTGCCAGGGAATTTTAAACTTATAGTGAGGTTTATTTATTGCTTCTGACCTTGGAAGTTTTGTATCTGCCATTTAAGGTATACTTGGTGTGTGGATATTGGGTGTAAAATCTTGGCATTGGGTGCTGTTGTTTTGGGGGGAAATCATTAGGTTGCTCGTTAAGAAGTGACTTTCCAGTGATTTTATTCAGTCGCTACATTGGACGCTGAGCCACTGCTTCATAAGCCATGATTTGTAAAGCCTTAGTTGAATGCCATGCTTCTCCGTTCTCCCACCGTGTACCTACTTTGGCATGGAGATCTAGGCCAAAGCTGGCATGGGAAGAGTGGAGGTCTGAGGAGCGCATAGCTGTAATACTTAGCTTTAGCTTTAAAAATCATGGTTTTTGAAGCCATAGACTATTGTCTGAATGCAATCAACATCTTCTCCTTTAGTACTGGCACTGATCAGGTTATGATCTTTTAGGTCCACCTTGCACTAAGAAATCCTATTTAAGGGTTGCATGTCGGGCTAATAATCCTTAAATGCAGAAGATGTTTGTTGGGTACCTAGAACAAGGTTTTCTCTGCGGAAGGATCTAATTGCAAAGTTCATGTTGAATTTGTAGCTTTTCAAAAATACAATCTGACAGGCATTTTAAAAGATCAGACGTTCCTGCTTCACATTTCCTTCTTGTTTTCTCTCAGAGCCCATGCAGAAGCACCATCATCTGTGAAACATGACATAAGGGCAGAGCCTGGTGAGAAGATGAAGAACAGAGAAGAAGTAGTGAATGAAGGAAGTGATGATGGGAAAGCTGTTGAGTCAAGCGATGAAGATGCTCCAGTCGAAGAGAAGAAGAAGAAGCAGAGGTCTGGATTTCGGGACCGTAAGGTATGTATTCTTGTTGCACTGGAATATTCTTCATTAAACTGCAGTCAGTTATACCATCAAGAGGTGTGAAATTGTTGTGGCCTTCAGTTGCTGAGGTGTGTGTAGAAATGTAAAGCAGGGATAGGAGATCTATGGCCCTACAGATAGGGTAGACCACATCTCATTTCATGCTGGTCTTACTGGCTGAGACTGATAGCAGGTTAGAAACCAACCACATCTGGAATGACACGGGTCTGCGTCTGTTCTGCATGTCTCTTCTTGCGACATTCTTAAGGCAGTCATTAATAGAAAGCTTTATGTGCCATTTGTCTCACTACCAATTTGTTGGTGGTTTATACGATTCTGGATCAATAGAAAATGATGGCTGGGATTCAAAGAGCTTCTTTCAGACCTTGTTTGGGTGTAATTCTAATTAGTTTAGCATTTTGTCTGAACCAGAGCTCGGGTGTGAGCTGGTGTTCCATTGGCCAAGAACTAATGGATGTGTTTGTCTTTGAACGGAACGTACTTCTGCCCAATTGCAAATAAACTGCAGTTAGGTTCTGTGTGGTGTGTTGCTGTTTGAGATACACATCCAAAGGCTCTTTGCTCTTTCATTTCATCCTAGGGGAGAATGTGTGCTTTGGATATGTGCTTTTATCTATTCAGAAGAGCTTCTCGGGTGTCCTGGCATTCTTGGTAGGCTAATGAATTTATATGTGGAGCAATCGACAGCAAACTGTTTTATGATTGTGATATACCTAAAAAGGAGGGTTGCGGGGAGATGAAATCTGTTTTAAGCTTTAGGACTTGGAAACATTTCTGTCTTGATACCATTAAAGAAGGCAATTAAAAATGGCTGAGTAAATCAAAGCTGACACGCAAGGCATGTTGGAGTGCGACTCGGTAGTGAAGGAAGTGAGAATATAATAGTTCTTTTGTCTAATAAATCCTTGCGACTTGCTCATGTACGAATAACTCAGGGACTGACAACTTGTTGTGAACCACGTTTTTTGAGTCTTCGGACACCAGGAGAAGGGAAAGGTGCAGATGTGACTGAGGGTTAATGACCAGTAAAAAGAAATATGAATGGTGTGAGGGGTAGTAATTCATTTGGGGGGAAATAGTTCTATACAGCAGTAGGACTTTTCTGTAATGTCTGGGAAAAGTTATTAGCTCCTCCAAGTGTTACTGCCCTATGGGTGTTAATATGATGAGACTTCTCTTTTTTAGTTAAGGGAATTTGTCTCTGAGGAATCCTTTATTTTATTCTGTTTTGACAGTTGCTGGACTTTTGATTTCCATTTTGCTGAAATACAGTGATCAGAAATGGCTGGGTTTTTACAAATACTTAAAAATCAAAAACACTTTTGAAACATCCATGTTTCTCTGTTTTTATTTGCCAGAAGAGCAACCTTCCTAGCCACTAAATCTGAGTAGCTAGAATTAGCTGGGGGAGTCTTCTCTCTTAATAAATTTTGGAGGTGAATTGTTGATACCTGATTTATTGGAATGACTGCATTTTGGTTAAAAATTCTGCATGAAGAAAGGAAATCTCAAGAAACTATACCAAATTGGTTTGATATGTTAAACATATCTCTTTTTCTCCCTCTCTCTCCACAATTCTCAGGATAAAGTCAATAAAACTGTAGTAGGGAGGGATAAAGTTTTTCTTTAGTTGGACTGCCCTGAATGACCATGGAGCTGTCTACAACATATTACTAAAATCATTAGTATGGTAAAAGGAACTAATAAACTTGTAGCTGGTGAGGCTGTAGTAAATTTTGAAGTGGAGGAGTTCATCATGGCAGTCTTATAGGGAACACCCCCAAATAATCCGTAGCCACAACAAAAGGAGAGCTCAAAAATGCAGACAGCTGTCTTGATCCATTATATATACTAAATGGGAGCAGTACATCGCATAATATTCATTTTACCAGTATCAACTGACAGTCAGAGAAAGAGCAGTATATACAGTCAAATAAATAAAATGGTTCCAGTGTTGTAAGTTAGGATTAAAGTAAGCCTTGAGTCTGAAAATGAGGAATATTTCTGGTCTGGGTGGTACAAATGGTGCTGATCTAACTGTTCCATTGATGTTGGAAGTCAAGGAAGTCATGTTTTTCTCTTGATCGTGCTTATTTTTTAAGCTACCCTTTCTTCTCTGTGATCCTGTGATAAACTATTACTCTTGTTTTGATATTAAAATTGTAGCATGAATATATTTTAACAAGGTCTGCTTGTGCCTCTGGTGGCTTCTGTTGATTAAGCAACGGATTGTACGTTAACCTTTTTGGATTGTCTGAAAGAGCTGCAGATGCGGAAGGTACAAATACCCAAAGCCAAGTTTCTGTCCCTTTTTGTAGACTGAAATATCCCTTATGAGTTGGATCTTGTTTCAGGTTTATTTTTCAAGTGTTAAAATAGCACAACAGATGGTGGCTGTGCATTGTGCCCCTTCTGTTGCCCTCCGTGGTCCAGCAGAGTAGCCCACGGTCCCTTTATTTTGAAGTAACAGTTGTGCTCTCAGAGCACTGCCAAAAGGTGAGATGTTAGAGCATCTTTCTTTAACCCCGTTACCCATTAGACCACTGCAGGAAGCTGCCAAATGAAAATAAATGTCAACTTATCTCTGCCATTACCGTGCAGCATGGAACTTCAGATTGCTGGCACCCCTCTCTTGGCTTTGCGCATTGTCTTCCTAAAGATTCTGTAAGCCAAATGAAACATTTTTAAATGGGACAAGCTGTGTGGGTTTTAAGTTAGCAGCCATTTTTCTCTTCAAGCTCCTCAGCCTTTCAGAAGCCTTTTCTGCATGGTCTGTTATGGAACTCCAGTGGATTCTAGGGCACACAGTTGCACTAAGGCAGATGCGGAGAACCGTTGGTTCTCTAGATATTGGTAAACTATGACTTTCATCATCCCTGGCCATGCTTGCTAGAACTGACGGGAGTTTTAGTTCAGCAACATCTATGGTTGCTTTTCCAGTAAAATGTATGCTGCATACTCATTGCTTTCCTTCTCATTTAGGTAATGGACAAAGATATCAGTGAAGTAATATTCAGGAAACACAATGGATGGGTTTCTGCTGTCCTCTTAGCTCTCGGGAATTTTTCATATTTATGATGATTATTATAATTTATTGCTTGTACCCCACCCTTCTGACTGCCACTCTGGGCAGCCTCCAACATACAGTGGTACCTCAGGGTAAGAACCTAATTCGTTCTGGAGGTCCGTTCTTAACCTGAAACTGTTCTTAACCTGAAGCACCACTTTAGCTAATGGGGCCTCCTGCTGCTGCCGTGCCACCAGAGCACAATTTCTGTCTTCATCCTGAAGCAAAGTTCTTAACCCAAGGTAATATTTCTGGGTTAGCAGAGTCTGTAACCTGAAGCGTATGTAACCTGAAGCGTATGTAACCCGAGGTACCACTGTATATAAAAACATAATAAAACATTAAACCAATAAAAAAATAGGAAGCATCTCTATACAGGGCTGCCTTCAGGTGTCTTCTAAAGGTTATATAATCTCCTTGACATCTGATGGGAGGGTGTTCCACAGGGTAGGTGCCACTACCAAGAAGGCCCTCTGCCTGGTTCCCTGTAGCTTCACTTCTTGCTGTGAGGAAACCGCCAGAAGGCCCTTGGTGCTGGATCTCAGTGTCCAGGCTGAACGATGGAGATGGAGACACTCCTTCAGGCATACAAGAAGCCATTGTAGACAATAGTGTGTCACACTTAGACTGCAAGGATCTGGGATGAAGGTCCTGCTCTGCCACGATGTTCACAGGATGACCTTGCACCAGCCAAGACCTCTCTGCCTAACTCTACCTCACTGGGTGTTGTGAGGAGAAAATAGAGAATGTCCCATGTACAGTGTCCTGAGTTATTTGAAGGAGAGGTAGGGTATGACTGCAGTAAGTGACAACAGCAGACAGATTCTTACTCATGTTCCTGCAAAGTTTTGAATCAAATTGTTGCATAAGGTGCATAGCTGTCAAGTGTCCCTTATTTGAAGGGACAGTCCCTTATTCCAGCACCATGTCCCGCTGCTGTCCCTTATTGATAGATGTCCCTTAAATATCCCTTAAATGATGTCCCTTAAATTTCAAAGGAAGCAGCTCTTCTCCCTCCCTCCCTGCCAGCCAGGGAGGAGGGAGGCTCCAACTGTGTTGCTTGGCTGTGTTGCTCACCCAATAAGAAGTCTAAGAACGAGTGGGGGTGGAGCTTGCATGCCTTGTGTGTGGCTAGTTAATGCAAGCTGAGGGGTTTTTTGAATGCTGGACGCCATTTTGTTGCACGTGCTGCTGCAAACTTTGCAGTGCAAAGCCAGGCCAGGGAGCCATCTTAAGTTGAGGCTGCATAGGCCTTGTGGTGCATGTGATTCAGATTCTATTCAGTTGAACCTCTGGTTACAAAGTTGGTTGGACAGTGTTCTCGAAGCTACCAGCATGAGTTTGACCAGACTGCAGGAGGACAGGAAGACTGGAGTGCCTGGAACAGGTGAGGCTGCAGGTCCCTTATTTTGGCTGCTGGTCCCTTATTTTCAAGGCTGCTGGTCCCTTATTTTCAAATCTGTAAGTTGACAGCTATGTCCGTAACGTGGAATGATTTGGATTTTAACAGCAGTGAGAAAGCACAACCAGGCTACAGAGGACTTCAGATACTGCAATTGGTCATGAAATTGCTGTGTCAGCTTTTCCCTGTCCTATTTTTCAAAATTTAGCCAGGCTTAGATCCATGCTAAATTAAGATAAACAGCTGGTGATAAATAATAATCTTACAGATACATTCCAAATCGAAAAAGGAACCAGACAAGGCTGCCCCCTCTCCCCGCTTTTGTTCATCATGGTATTGGAAGTCCTAGCAAATAAAATAAGATCGACATCGGACATCCGAGGGATAAAAATAGGACCAAGGGAGTTCAAACTAAAAGCCTATGCAGACGACCTAATGTTGTCTTTAGAAGAACCGCTAAGAAGCACTGAGAAGGCATTGGAAATATTAGAAGAATACGGCAGGCTTGCTGGATTCAAATTGAATAGATCAAAGACCAAGATCTTAACAAAGAATCTGAGAAATGAGATAAAAGAGAAATTAGAGAGACAACATGGAATTGAAGTAACCAAAAAAATAAAATATCTAGGTATTTGGCTCACATCTAAAAATATAAACTTAATTGAAGATAATTACACAACAACCTGGAACAAAGTTAAAAAAGATCTGGACGTCTGGAACAGAGTAAACCTTTCGTGGCTTGGCAGGATGGAGGCAATAAAAATGAATATTCTTCCTAAGATGCTGTTCCTCTTCCAGAACATTCCGGTTATTAGAGGGACCAAAATATTCAAAGACTGGCAGAAAGTACTCTCTAGGTTTATATGGCAGGGAAGGAGGCCAAGGATTAGATATAAACTACTAACAGATCGAAAGGAGAGAGGAGGACTGGCGGTACCCAACCTAAGATTGTATTACGAAGCGGCTTGCTTATGCTGGGTGAAAGATTGGATAACCCTGGAAAACAAAGACTTATTGGAACTTGAAGGTGTAGAAAACAGGTCTGGATGGCATGCCTACCTCTGGTCAAGTAAAGGAAAGGTACACAAGAGTTTTACGAACCATATTATCAGAGGTCCGATATACGAAGTTTGGGAAAGAAATAAAAAACTGTTAGAACCTAAAACACCCTGGTGGCTATCCCCAATAGATATTTTATCATTTAAGAAAACAAATTTGGACGAGCAAAACCTAACATATGAAGATTTATTGATAAGATCCCATGAAGGCTGGAAATTAAGATCGTATGAGGAGTTGCAAGGGAAATTGAAAGGCTGGATACACTATCATCAAATCAATGCAAGATGGACGGAAGATAAGAAAGCAGGAATGAGTGAAAAGAAATCAAAATTCCAAATTGAAATAATTGAAAGTAGGTCTAAGTTGCTATCTAAAATGTATAATATCTTACTAGAATGGGATACAAAAGAGGTAGAAATTAAAGAAGTCACGGTAAAGTGGGCAAGAGACTTAGGATATAATATAGAACAGGAGAAATGGTTGAAATTATGGAATGAGGGAATAAAATTTACAGCAAGTGCTGCTATTAGAGAAAACTTAGAGAAAATGATATACAGATGGTATTTAACCCCAGAAAAATTAAATAGGATGTATAAGACTGGTAACAAGGCCTGCTGGAGATGTAAAACAAATGAAGGGAATTTCATACATATGTGGTGGACATGTGAGGGAGTAAAAAAATTTTGGAATCAGATATATGACGAATTAAAAAAAATATTTAGACTCACATTCCCCAAAAAACCAGAGGCCTTCTTACTAGGGATGGTGGGAAAAGAAATACCGGAAAAGGACAAAACCTTGTTCCAATACGCAACAGCGGCGGCTAGAATGTTAATTGCCCAGAATTGGAAAAACCCAACTTTACCAACGGTGAAAGATTGGCAACTGAAACTTTATGGCTTTATAGAAATGGCGAAAATGACGCAAAGAATCAGAAATCAAAAAAATACAAAGTTAAAAGAAGACTGGAACAAATTTATGGTTTATTTCGATAGTAATTTTAGCAGCTTACCAACTACAGTAGGTCTGACCTAATCTTCCAATGTTACAATCAAAGATCCTATACCAGCTGTTTGACTGAAATCATTAAAGACAGGAATCCGAAATCAGAAGGGAAGGAAGTTGTTATTAGTAAATTGTTTGTATGTATCCTTTCTTTTTTTTTTTTTCTTTTCTTTTTTCTTTTCTAATCGTCTATTCTTACTTAATGTTTTTCTGTAATGTGTATTGTTTTTCTTGGAGGGGTTTTTCCCCTTTTTCTTTGGTTGTGTATGATGAAGAAAATATAATAAAAAGTATTTATAAAAAAAAAAAAAAAGATAAACAGCTGGAAGAGTTGTTAGCACTTGCTTCCTTTTTCAGTTGATTTGTCTGACCTTAAGCTGCAGTTTATTAAGAATGCAAAAGATGGGAAGCTGATGTGAGCTGAACTTCGGGTGGTTTTGCTCTGCTGCTATGTGCCTTGAATTGAATTTCTTTAAAATATACTGTAGAGTATTGATTGAAGGTAGTTTTCTGATGACCTGTTTGCATAGTCACTCCCCTCCTCCCCACTTTCTATGAAACAGTCAAGCACTTTCATTCTGCTCCTAACCAGAGTTCTTAAAGCTAATGTGCAAATCCTGGTGGAGGTGGACATTTGAAAGTGAGAGCATTTTGAAAAACGGCCATTTGGTTGATTAAAGGCCTAATGTGGCAAAGTAATCATGTGTCTGCGTGGGGGATGTACCCCTTTCACATATGCCATGAATTTGATAAATGGCCTTAGGGAAAGCTGTTTGACTCAGTATAGGAACTGGGTAACAAAATCTGTTCTGTTATATATCAGACAGTCACCTTTTTTATTTTTTTCCAACAATAGTTATAAATAAAGTTTTTATCCCAGGCTGTGTACCTGAATTGGATTTGATTTTTTTAAAAATATTTGACATTGTTTCTTATATTGCTGGTGATTTTTATTATTATATTGATTCAGAATATTTGCTGGGAAGCCATTCATAAATGGAATTAAATGAGTTATAAAGGGTGTGTGTGTGCAAGGACCACAACATTTACTGTTCAAAATGCAACATTTTAATAACTAGTTCTGACCGTTCAGTCACACTCTAGCATGGGTGTGAACCTGCAACCTGTCCCAGACATTGTGGTCATCAGGAAGAGGGAGCAAGTTTAGCCCCCAATATGTTTCCCATATAAGTGGATGATTTCCATATCATGTATATGTGCCATGTGTCCCCATTATTTAGACATGCACAGCCTTCTCAACACCCCCTGCCTGTCACAATGGCAGTTTTGCTAGTTATTATTAAATGCCACACTACTGGAACAGCTGCAAATACTTTTTACTGATGTACACTATATGGACTTGTTGAATGAATGATTTTGGTCACAGACCAATAAAGACTTGTTGAAATTATCATGCTTGAGGGCTTAGAATAAACTATAGTGATAAAGGACCCAAAGAAAAGTGAAGAACCAAAGTGTTTGGTTGGGTCGATATTTAACAATAACTCTGCCCATCACTAAATCATTCCCTTTTCTATATGTAGCACAGTAAGTTGTTTTATTAGTTAGCATTTTGCAGGGGTTGTACATGGAATTACCTACACTTGTCAAAGCAAATATTTGTGCTGTTTGAATGGGGGGGATCTGATGTTCTCTTTCTCGATATTTTTAGGTAATGGAGTATGAAAACAGGATCCGAGCGTACTCAACTCCAGATAAAATCTTTCGATATTTTGCAACCTTGAAAGTAATAAGTGAACATGGAGAATCAGAAGTATTTATGACCCCACAAGATTTTGTGAGATCTATAACTCCAAATGAAAAGCAACCAGAAAGTAAGTGACCTTGTATATTATGATAGCAAGTATATGTGATTATGCAGAAGTGAATTTTTTGTTATTGTAATCTGTTTAAAAGGTTGATTGGCTTATTTAATTTGTCAACTATCAATAGCTATAAATTCCTATGTAGAGATATTGGCTCTGGCTATTTCTTCCTGAAATGAGGCTCAGGGATGATGATTTAATTTTCAACTTCTTTGGTTGCCTCTTAGGTACTGTAGGGCCTCCCCCCAGTGTTGGGTGCCGTTGAGGGGGCAACTTAATTGCAGGGAATACTGAAAAGTTGCAGTAGCAGAAACAAATTTCTCCCCTGAAGACAGAGCTTGGAGTAGATGGAAATAGAAGCTAATTATGCAGCCTTTCAACTCATAATTTTGCTTTCAGCTTAAGGCTACCATGAAATATAAGTGGATGCTTCCCTGTCATAGAGGAAGTTGTTGGGAGGGGGGAATCTAAATTTATGAAAACTGTGGCACATCACTAATCTCTAGGCTGCTCAGGTGACAAAAACATCTTAGAATATGCCCTTCCAAAAACAAATTAAAGGAAAAAACAAGAAGCATTCTCCAGTGGCTATTATAGAACAAGTTCATGAGATCGTGTTGCAAAGAGAAAAGTATTTTGAGACTCTTCATACAGTTTTATGTAGACCTAAAAGATGCAAAGCTTCAAAGAGCTTCACATATTTTATCTGGGGGGTTTTAAAACACATACCAGCATCCCTGTAAGCTAGGCCAGTAATGTTATCCTCAAATGGCAGATGGGGAGAGAGCAGAGGCTGAAAGGGGTGGACTTACATAAGACCAACTGGAGGTTGCACTCAGGAACTTCTATACAGTATAGTTCAAGTCCCTTAGCCACTACATTATATCTGCTCCACATGGATAACATGGAGGTGCACTCCAGGAAAACTCCCCCCCCCCCCGTCTACATTTTGCTCAGACTTCAAGTGCTGACAATTTCTCTCAGCTGAGAAGTTCTCTCTCTCTCCCAAATCAGGATGGTTAAATGAGGTTTGTGAGATTCTTGGCTTTGCTTGTGTGGAGCTAATTGGTCCTTGAAATACTTTGCTGGTGCAACCCATATTGAAACGTACAGACATTAGCCGTTTTGTCTCGAGACAGTGCAATTGCTCCAGACATATGGTTAGAGTTAAGTTATTACAGAATAACGACAGGCTTTACTGAGAGAAAATGTGAGGGAGCAGGTATTAGGAGGGAAGGGATGCTTACGGGAAGTAATTAAGATCTGAGAGGGGCTCTTTACTATGTAAAACACAGGTTGTTAGTGACCTGGGGTTACTGTCTGATGGATTTTGAATAACTCTTGTGAAAGGATCATTGCCAAGTAGTTTCTCTGAAACCTCCTGTATACCTCTTGATCTCTACTTAAGCATTTCTAAGGAGAAGCCAGTAAATTGAAATATCTGACCCAACTGCTGTCATATTTTTTTAAGCTTATGAAAGTGCAGTGTGTTAGTAATGCATTTTGATTCACTTTAGACTACAGTAGTTTTGTTTAGTATGCTTTATGTGAGCTATGCACATTCCCTAAAGACTATATATCTTGGGCAGAAGTAGCTGTTTTAAAAATAAACATTCTTTAGAACTTGTTTGATGGCAGAATACAATGGTGCCTCGCAAGACGAAATTAATTCGTTCCGCAAGTCTCTTCGTCTTGCGAGTTTTTCGTCTTGCGATGCACGGTTTCCCATAGGAATGCATTGAAAATCAATGAATGCGTTCCTAGGGAAACCGCCTTCAGACCAGGTCCGGGGACAGTCTGTCCCCGGACCTCTTCTGAAGGCCTGGGGGGGACAAGGGCTTTTCTTCCCACCCCCAGCATTTTAAAAAACCCGGGACAGCGGAGGACTTCTCCGCTGTCCGGGCGATCTTAAAATGCTGGCGGGCGGCATTTTAAAATTGCCCCGGACAGCGGAGGACTTCTCCGCTGACCGGGGCGATTTAAAAGCCCCTGGGAAGGCAGGCAGGGGGGACAAAGACTTTCGCCCCCCGCCCGCCTTCAGAAGGTGTTCCCGCCCCCCCCCCCCGCCCCGCTTCGGAACAGCGTTCCAAAGTGGGGCGGCTGGGGCAGGTGTTCCCGCCCCCCCGCCCCGCTTCGGAACAGCGTTCCAAAGTGGGGCGGCTGGGGCAGGTGTTCCCGCCCCGCTTCGGAACAGCGTTTTAAAATGCTGGGGGTCGGGAGCGAAGCGTTCGCTGCCGACCCCCAGCATTTTTAAATCTCCCCGGGACAGGGGGAGATTTTAAAATGCTGGGGGTCGGCAGCGAACGCTTCGCTCCCGACCCCCAGCATTTTTAAATCTCCCCGGGACAGGGGGAGATTTTAAAATGCTGGGGGTCAGCAGCGAACGCTTCGCTCCCGACCCCCAGCATTTTAAAATCTCCCTGGGACAGGGGGAGATTTTAAAATGCTGGGGGTCGGCAGCGAACGCTTCGCTCCCGACCCCCAGCATTTTAAGATCGCCCGGGGCAGGCGGGGGGAAGGCAGGCGGGGGGGGGGGGAGCAAAGACTTTTGCCCTCCGCCGGCCTTCAGAAGAGGTCCTCTTCTGAAGGCCGGCTGTGGGCGAAAGTCTTTGCTCCCGACCGCCAGCATTTCCCTATGGGCTTTCGTCTTGCGATGCAAGCCCATAGGGAAATTCGTCTTGCGAAGCGCCTCCAAAACAGAAAACACTTTCGTCTTGCGGGTTTTCCGTCTTGCGAGGCATTCGTCTTGTGGGGTACCACTGTACAGAAATTTAATATTTAATATGGTACTAGGTATATGAAGTATTTTATGATACTCAGTTATTCATCCTTCTAATTACCCTGTTGGTTAAGTGTCATATCGAAGACCCTACAATATCCAAACAAATGCATTTAGGCTGCAGTGCTATCCACTCTTACCTGGAAGGAAGGCTTATGAGACATAATGGATCTGTCTTCCATGTAGATATGTGTAGGATTGTGCTGTAAAGGTGGGTTTCATGAGTGAAGCAAGACCCGTGGCCTTGTGCAGAGGCAGTCCCACGTAGATATGAAGCCAGTTTGGTATAGCAGCTAGAGTGTTGAACCTGGGAGACCAAGGTTCAAATCCTACTCGGTATTGCAGCTGACTGGGGTGACCTTGGGCAAGTTACCGTCTCTCAGCCAAACCTACCTGACAGAGTTGTTGGAAAGTTAAAATAGAACATGGGGTGAACCATGTGTACCACCTCAAAGAAACTGGGATATAAATATAATTTTAAAAGCGGCAGATACGTCATTTGAGGGCGCAAGAGACCTTTGCACAAATGTGGACTGGACAAGCAAAAGTCAAATTTAGGGGTGTCTTGGTCCCTAGGCGGTGAGTTATGAGGCCATGGAAGGGGTTGAAGGTAAGGAGAAGAAGCTCATGTAGGTTCCGGGCACATACATGAAGCCAAGCTAAGGATTTTAAGAAATGGCATTGCTGCTTAAAATGACAAGAGGGCACTTTTTGTCCCTCATGTGCTATAAAAAGCATTCCATATTAAAATTTGTTTTTCTGTTAAAAGATTTAGACAAATCTAGTGGTAGGGCAGGACTATCAGCAGCAATTATTCATAATAGGTAAATGGCATTTTGCTGTACAGAGGGAATATATTTATGAATACCAGATGCTGGGAACATGACATCTGGGAAAGTCTTTTGCCATACCACGTGAGTACCACGTGAGGTGGACCACTGTTAAAACAAAATTCAGGACTACGTGGGCCTAGTTTATCGGTGACTCATGTGCTCACAAGAGCATCATCAAACAAACCTTATTTTCCATGATGCTTTTGGAACAAACCCCAAATTCCAATAGCCTACTAAGCCTAAGCATGTGTGACTGAAATAACCACAAATTCTTCTCAGTTTCCCTCTCCTTCTTTTGTCTCCATTTTGTCTGGGGTTTTTTAATTATAAGCTGCTTGGGATAGAAACTTGTTCTTCTTTGCAAAATGCATAGAGGGCATTGTATAAAATAGCACATTGTATAACTTAGCACAAATTCTTTAGACCCTATCAAGCCAGAACCCATTGATTTCAGTGGGACAGTTTCAAGCAGGTGCTTAACTCTCCCATTCAACTTAAATTACCATTAAAAGAATGTGCTTTGGGATCGTTCTTCAGCACAGCATCCACAAATCGAATGCACTGCTTGACAGTCTTATAACTTTTTTCCTCAGCTTATGAAGCTGATGACAGTGGAGATTTTATTGCCTTGGCTTAGGAGAGTCTCAGAGATCTTCTGAGTTGATTAATAACTCTGTTTCCTGCACTATGACCATTATGAACTTCAGAATATATGGGAAGCATTTTATCATGTTTACTCATAAACATGTGGCAGTGATATATATCTGCCTTGCTGATCAATGGCTGCTGGTTTCCCCTTCTCTCCCTGTTCCCCACATCTTGCCAGTCTTGAGTAATAAGGTGACAATGTCATTATTTAAAATTTCATCTGGAATTCTTTTTGTATATGTGTATATAGAAATAAAATAAATAAAATACAAATAGACTGAATATGCATGCCTGTGGTTGGTTACCAGTTCTGGCTTGGGTGGTAATCCTCACCATGTCTATTCAAAAGTAGTCCAGTTGAATTCAATAGTGCTTACTCCCAGGTGTTAAGATTGCAGCCCTAGATGTTACCATAATATGCCAGTTTGGAAGTTAAACACATAATGGAGAAATGATTGAGTTAGCACCGAATTGGTGCTGCATACACACATGGCTCATGCATGGTGGTGGAGCATAATAATAATAATAATAATAATAATAATAATAATAATAATAATAATTTTATTTATACCCCACCCATCTGGCTGGGTTTCCCCCAGCCATTATTTGTTCAACCATTTCAGCAAAACTACCACTGGGTTCTGCTGCCTTAAGATCTGGTGTATTATTTCTAAAACATCTACCAAGATCTTTCAACTGGAAGACATATCCACCATGAATGTAAGAGTCCTCCATAGCCTTTCTGTAGGTATCATTCTGAGGTCTTTTTATGATTTAATGGCTATGATTAATCATCTTATACTGCTATGTGTTTGAATTTAAACTTCACGAAAATCATTCTATATTTCAAGAATATATTCCCATTTTTGTGTTTAAATGTGTAAAAGTTGGTCATCAAAAAACTTAATTGGCATCCCTTGTCTTTCTAATAGTGTAGTAGATTGCATTTTAGACATTTTAGTGCTTAATTGGGCATTAGCAAGCATCTTGCCAAATATGGCTGTTCCATATGAGTCTTATCTTCTCTCTTAGCTATGAATAATGAAATGTCTGATTTTGTAGGCAATGGTGATAACACAGAACAAAATATGCAGGGTGGTAATCTATTCTCATATGCTGTGAATCAAATTATTCTAAGTATACAGATCATATTCTTCCCACATAACAAACAGACCAGGTTGTTGGTTTAAATTGAAATTCTTAACATGCATTTTTGTCGCAAACATAGCTGGTTCTACATTCTGTTTTTCTCAGTTGGAGTGTATTTGCTCAGTGAATTAGTTTTCTCTCTTCCCTTCCTGGACCTTATTAAAGTTTCCAATGTTGCAGAGGTCCCATGCTGTTTATACCCTATCAAGTCTTAAATCAGTCAATAACTATTTATGTGAGTTAAGTTTATAGTAATATAACTTATTCATAAACTACTTCTTCCACAGTATCTCAGAATCGATCCTTGCTGCTTCTTCCTCCCATACAAAATCTACTAACATTTGGGGTTGTACTAAACACGATGTAATATAGTAAAGAGGAATAGCAATTTAGGAGCCGTCAGTTTCTTAACAGTGCTCTGTGCACTTTGGAACTCCCTGCCTATTGAGATCCAGCAGGTGCCTTCACTGTATTCTTTTCAGCACCTGCTAAAAACATTTTTGTTTAGGCAAGCCTACGCAGATGCTTAGAAAGTTGAAGTAATTTTAATCTATTTTAATATTTTAACTTTTGTATAGTTTTATCTTTTTGTAAACTGCTTTGAGGCATTTTCCCCCCAATCAAGCAGTGTATAAATTTCATCAAACAAACAAACAAACAAACAAACAAAGGCAATGTCAAACTTTCCAATCATTTAAAGTCTTTCATCTCTCTTCCTCTGATTACTGGTTCATAATTCAATGTTAATAACTACCTGTGATTTTCTAGTATGAGAGATTCTCAAATACCTCATCATATTTTGTTGTTCAAAGCTTTCTGTCCTGGCTTCTAGCTTTAATTAGGGTTGAACCGTAATAGAAACAATTGATTCATTCTGGGATTCAGCTGAATTTTGTATGTGTTTAAGCAAGTTTTTCACCCTTAAATCTGACGGATAAAGTCATTTGCCCACCTTTTTGTGTAACAAAACACCTGGAACCACTGACAATCCATTGCAGAGTTTACTCTGCTTATGGAAGGCTCTTTTACATCTGACGCTCGACTGTTGATTGGAAAAGGTAAAATTACATCCTAAGATGATGTGGACCCTCTTGCACAAGCAGAACAGCTTCAAGCAAAAGCACGAGAGTGGCTTATATTGCCTACATATTACAACACTGTTTAAACACATGCAAAAGCTCTTTTGCCAGCATTTACAGAATAGTTCCGGCTACTATTTTTCTTCCTGGTTCTGAGGTTCCAGTTCATTGCATCTTGATTGCAGTGATGGAGGAAATGGCGTGCCTGGCTTCTTCCTCAATTTAGCTACCGCAAGTAGAACGCTGGTATAATGGATTGAGTCCGTGCTGGAAGCTTCAAAGCTGCAAATGGTGAATATAACCCATTTGGTCTTGCGCCCCCCACAGCACGCCATTTTGTGTGCGCTGTATTTCATGGTGGCAAATGGCAGGTTACTGCAACATTTCTAGTACCTTTATCTACTGCTGCACCTGCTCCTTAGTTTCATCTCCTTCTGTAAGATTAACTATTGATTACTGTCTTCTCCCTTCAGCATCTTTCAAATTTACCTTTTCTACCCACTTAGTTTGGAGCTCATAGACCATCGTTTGCTTTCAGCTTGTATGAAATGAATGTTACTTAAAGTTTGATGGCAATTTTGAAATCTGTTAATGGCATCTGTTGCTTAAGGCAGTATAAATATTGAAGGACAGAGGTTAATGTATAAGGTAGTAGGGAAGGGTAGAGAAATAACTTGTGTATTCTGTTCTAAGAGAAGCAAGGTGTGGCACCACCATTATGTCTTGATATAGCTATAGCTACTATTCCCCAGATCTGTACACATTTCATAAGATATAAAATGAAGCTACTATTAAGCTGAGCTTTCCTGTACTTTCTATGTTTTGGTTGGCTAGAGCTTAATGTGTTTGAACCATGTGAATATATTTCATAACATTCAATCCACGCTACATAAAACCTTTGCTTTTCTCTTGTTTCTTTTAGACCTCGGACTTGATCAGTATGTGGTGAAACGCTATGATGGGAAGGTGAGATTCTTAAACCTGTGGGTGCATGCTAATTACCATTTTAGCTACTAAGGAAATGTTTGTTTTCTCCTCTCTGTCTGTGAAACTGTCTAGCAGTAAGCAAAGCTGTGTTAATTTTGGAGGTGATTATAGCAGGGAATTTTTATGGGCCACCACGGAGAAGGGGACTAAATTTGAGATTCTAAACAGCCTCTCTTGGCCCGGCTTGCGCAGCACCAAGAATGTAGAACCATATCTAACAATAAAAAACAGAGCTCTTCCCATAAGCATCTAGCTGGCTGCTGTGGGAACAAAACGCTGGTCTAGGTGGATCTTTGATCTGATTTAGCACGGTTAATTTTAATACTTAGCTGCAGCTTCCAAAGTATAGTTGTGGCCTTTCCTTTCTCATTTGGGATAATTTCACCTGAGTGGTGTTCTTTTCACCTGTGATAGAAATTCAGTGTGTGAAATCCTTATGTCTCATAAAAATCAAAATGGGTGTTGGATGCAAGTCAGCTTGCGCTGGAGGTTGATGCATCTACATGGGGAAAGAGAAAGGAACCTCCCAGCTTCTTAGACTGCCCTTTTACCTGTGCTGCCCCTCCTTCAGGCTAGACGGATACTCTTGCAGTTGCTGACCTCATTTCCCCTTCCTCCTCACCTTGGGAGAGCAGATATCCTTTGTGTCTCCACTGCTGACACACAAGAGCAAGCACAGCTTGTTGCATTCTCCATCTCAGTTAGAACTAGGATCTTTCCTCTCAAATCATGTATTTCCTGCAGGAAACATAGCTTTGTTCGCAGTGTTATATCTAGGGTAAAACATGTTCCTCCCACAGTGATTCCGTGTTCAATTGAACTTTTAAACTCCAAATACCATCAATGGGAAGGTGGAATTCCCCTCCCCGAGTTCTTTTTAACTTCTTTCACTGTATATATAAGAAAGAGATGCAGAATTCCAAAGCTGCATTTGCCTCCTTGTCCCTCCTGCCCTTTATTTCATTGAGCAGCACTCTCAGGCAAAGACAAATTTGCTTACTGCTTTCCTGCTTTGTCTCATTCCTGGGCTGACCTATAATGAAGTGCACAGTTGCTGCTGTGCTTATAAGAGCTGACATCCAGAATACAGCTTTGGCCGCTCCCCCCCTCCTTTCTTCGGAGGCAGGCCCGCTCTGCTCAGTCTGGAGGTGGAGTGCCATTCCCACCAGCCTGCCTCCGGAGGGGAGGGGAACCATCTTTCTCCGCCAAGCTGTGCAGCCGCAGGGTGTGGAACTGGTCTCTTCCTTCCCGTCCCACTCTGCTCATTGCACACATGGGATGGTGTCACCATCTGCCTCTGCTCCTGGCCAGCTGAAGGGGAGGATGGACTCTTTTTGACTTGGCAATAGTAACTGTGGCTTGGACTGAGCTGCTCTCAGTTTAAGCTGCTGTCGGGCACAGCAGTGATGGCAGGAATATGGGTGGGTCTGGAGAATAGGGCATTAATCCTCTCTGCATGGCCACACACCTTAATTTGTATAGCCTTCTATTTCTTGGTTGTCCTGGAATGTGATCAAGACTTTGTTTATGACCGTTTTGAATATAATCTTGAATGCAATAGTCTACCCTGCTGCTTATAGTGTTGCGGACAAGGATATGCCTGAAGGCAAGTTGGCTAATTGACATTGCAATAATATACACTAAGCATATTTTCTTGCCCCTGTGGACTGGCTGTTCTGAAATTTCAGATCTTGCTACAGATCTGTTTTTATTTATGTGCATATATATAATGCTGCCAATCCTACTGAATCTATCCAGATAATCTGAATTTGTGCTGCGTAATTGTTTCAGCTCTTTTTGGTGACCTTTTTTGTGACAGGTGTGCTCTGTCAGGTGGTTCTTTGCATATTTATTTACCACACCGTTGACAGAAAATTTGAACTGTTAAGGACGTAACCTGTGAGAAATTCCATTGGGCTGCTTAAAAGAACATATTTTTCCATAATGGAATATACAGTGGGCATTTGCTCTCCCTCTCTCAGTCAAGTTCCAGACGTCTTTGTTTGCTGTTTGCTTCAGCAAATTGTCCTGATTGATTTAGGGTGGCTTCTTGGGCATGGAAAACCCAAATCCGGAATGCATTAGTTGTGAGCCGTGCATGCCAATATGTACAAAACTGCTGCTTTTGCCTTTACAATATACAGCAGCTTGAAAAGGACCAGCAGTCGACATACTGCTTCCATAGCTCAGTGTACATGAAACGCTGAGCATGAGTGTGCTGGCTCTTAGAGAGGAGATCGTGGGCACTTCATTCCTTCTCAGTTCTTGCTGCTGCTTTTGTGAGCTAAGGCATGGTTTGACTTCAGCATGTCTCCTAAATCCAGACTTATGGTTTGCCTTACTCCAAATAAGCCACCAGCTGTAACCCAAAAATAAACCGTGCTTACAGTTGGTGGCTTGTTTGGAAGGAGATGAACCTCAAGCATGGACAACACACTGAGGCACACCATGGCTTAGCTCACTTCAGTGGAGCGCCAGGATTGAGGAGGAGCAAAGCACCTGCAATCTGTCCGGGAACCCTGCATGCTCATGGTTTGGCTTATATATGAACTAGGCCATTCTATCTTCCAGGAAGAAGTATCGATTGACAAAAAATGTGCCTGTGCCCTTTACAGTCCACTTCAAGTTCAGCTGTTAGCGCTCATTCCTACAGGAGGACTTGGACAGCTGCCTGTGATATATTTGGATCTCAGATTTTAACCTGGGGTTAGCCATTAATTTTTAACTGCAGCGGTTAATTGGTTTGTGCCTCAGGCCCAATACGGATGTTGCCCATCAGGGAAGACTCATCTCTTTTTAAGCATAAGAAAATATATTGTTAAGGATTTGTGCTTGCAATATGAGGATGCTGTAGGCTCTTCCAAACATTGTTTTATATCTGTGAGCAGCCTCCCTTCTACCACTTCCCAGCTCTTGTCAAAGCTTTGTGGCATATTACTTTTGTTGGCATAAACTGATGGAATTATGGAAGTCTTTCTTTCTCTTTCCCTTTATTTTAGTAACTACTAATTTTAATTTTTATTATGTTTTGGCAGGTAACTCCTAAGTCTCACTGACCTTTTGTGCCTCCTTTTATTTCTTGGTTCTAAGGTGTGCAGCAGTATCTTGTTCCTGAGACGTGAATTGGGTTTTTTTCTTTATTTGTTTTATTCTGTGGTTCCTCTAACGATGTACAGTTTGTAATTATTTTGTTTTTGTTTTTTGTTTTTGTTTCTGTAACCAAACCTTTGCTCATTTTCTTCCCTTTCTTCCTAACCTTTCCCCCTCTCATCAGGATTTTTGGCAGGTACTGACTTGTCAGCATGTGCTTCAACCAATTTGTGCTTCAGATCCCATATGTGCACCTCCTTTTAAAAGGGACAGTATATATTTCTTATTTCCCCCATTACCTTAAAAAGACTCTTGGCTTTCATCATTTGAAATCTAAAAAGGCTTTATTTTTTTTAAACGTGGAGACTTAACTTTTCCCAACAAAAAAGTTGTTGCAAGAGTTCAGTATTAAGTCATTTCAACGCAGAATTACTTAACGTTTGTTAAACCAACTAGATGCTACATTAAATTTCTTCTCCTTTTTGTGATCATTTTTTACTGAGCAGCAATGGTTGATTTTTCCATTTTGGTTTAATAAAATCAAACAATTATCTTTCTATTCATAAGAGAGTGAGGCAAATCTGTTTTTCACAAATACTTAATTTATATTTTGTGTGAATGGGAGATAATGGCCTATGGGCATATTTACATTAAAATTCCAAATTTTATGCGTAAACTAATTCTCACCACATATCCCTGTACTTTGAAACTATCTTAATCTATCTGCCACAAACTACTTGAAGATGGAACAGGTGACTGAATTCCGTTCAACATAACTGAGTGATAGAGGATCAGCTTACATTATCAGTTTCCTTGAGATAGCTACCTCTGATTTGTGTCACGAGAGAGTCAACCATGCCTTCCAAAATTAGGTGTGTTTGGGCTGAGCTAGACATGATAATCACTTTGTTAGCATGCATCAGTAGCCATAACTATGATTAGGAAAATTAGCTTCTGTATGAGAAGTACACAGTTCAAGCACTCTCCCATTTTGTTCCTCTCCTCCTAGGGCAGGGAAGGGATTCACATTTCTCACAAACCCACATATTGCATATTGGTTTATACCAGGCTTTACCAATCTAGTGCTCTCCGGTTGTGTAGGATTACAATTACCATCCACCCCAGTCAGCATGGTCATTAGCTGGGGCTAATGATAGTCCAAAATTGATGTTTGAGGAAGGCTAATTTGTGGTCAATGTTACATGCAAAAGTGTCAAATACATCTTAGAAATTTAATGTGCAGTTTTTTGTTTAAAAAAAACACAAAATTATGTGTGTCATAATGCAGAGCAAATTGGGAAGGGGAATTTCATGCTTTCTTCCTCTGTTGTGGTCCTGCATAAAATCCCTTCCGAAGCTGGTATTGAACTAGTGCCAATGGGGGACTTTCTCCCACTGCAGATAAATTCTGTCTGCCTGTGATCTCAAAAACAACCAGCCCTCCCAATTTATGTAATTTGCATTTTTTTAAAAAAACACCCTGCACATTAAATGCAAGGATGCATTCAGTATAACCCTAAATTTGCTCTTCTTTTATCCCATGGTAGGATCCCAAAGTCCTGTGTTCCCACATCATCTCAGGAGTCACACCCACACAATTTCACTAACGTTAGAAGCCCTGGAATCACATGGGTGAGGCTGAGAGTGGGGGCCTTTCCCTCCTGGGTAGGTGGTGATCAAGAGAGACTGAGCTATGTGCATTCTGAAAGGTAGCGCACTGCATGAATGAGGAGTGAGCTAATCAGATATATTGATTTACCTATTTTGTATAACTTATTCCGTGTAATCAATAGTGTAGAAACTTTTCAAGGACGGGTCTCCCTTAGGTAAATAGAGTGTTAAAGCCTGTCTGACTGCAGTTAATACTTCAGCTTATTAAAATGCATTCCCTGTGCTTCTCACCTCATGATTTTAACTGAAAGGTACTGAGGGAACTGAGGAAGAAGCAGGATAATGACAAAAATATGCTTCTAATTAAATGCAGTGATCATTTTATAAAGCTTTCCAACTCTTACATTTGCTGATGTTTATGCCTGGAATGCACTTCTAATGCCTTGGGGGATTTTTCAAGTGAGAAGTGTCCGGCATGCTGATGAATTCTCTTAAATAAGGCTGCACAGATTCAAATTGAAGCAGCACTGTGTTGAGTTGCCTCTCTTGACAAGCATGTGTATTCTTGAGGAAGCTGTGACAGAACATTCCCCTGAGGAACTTCTTTCTTTAATATGAAGGATTATGCTCTAAGCAAATAGGGCATTACCTCCGCAGCACTTGAAGACTTTTGGAAGTCTGTTATGAGAGGCTCTTTCGCTCACTGACATCTGAACATCTGTACTGACAAGCGCTGAATTGCAATTAGAAATGTAATCAGAAAGTGAAAGTTTTGTCCAAATGAGAACAAAAAGGAACACAAACTTTGACAGAAAGGCTGTAAGGCTGTTCACCTTGCTAAAAACATAAAGACCAACAACATTTATTTTAATATGCATTATTAGCAGGAGACCAGCTAGGAAGGTAATTGGGTGTTTGGATGACAAGGGAGTCAAAGGTGTGCTAAAGGAAGATGAGGAGATAGCAGAGAAGCTGAATGAATTATCTGCATCTTTCATCACAGCGGAAGATATAAGGCATATCTCTGTGTCTAAACTAACTTCCCCAGGAAGGGCTTCTGAGGAACTGAGGCAAATAGTGATGACAAGGAACTAAGCTTGCCTTATTGACAAAATAAAAAGCTGGCAAATCTGGGTCTGAGTGGATTCTACTCAAGAGTTCTTAAAAGAGTTCTTCAAGTGTGAAATGGCCAGTCCTCTAACAAAACTATGTCACATCCCCCCTAAGATCAGTCCCTGAAGACTGGAAACTAGTTGATGTAATACCGATTTTTAAATAGGCACCCAGGAGATTACAGGCTGGTTAGCATAGCATCTGTTCCAGGGAAGTTTAGGAAAAACATTATTAAAGAGTGGAGTACCAAGTGTGTAGAAGAACAAGTCTTGTTGGAGTAGAACCGGTTTGGTTTCTGCGAGGGTGAGTTCTATCACACTGCACTCAGTTTGCTGGCGATCTGGTCCAGCCATGACCCCCTAGGCAAATAGAGAATGCACACCAAAGCACAGCAGCTGTGGCAGCCTGGCATGATAAATTTGGTAGCCTCTCCAGTGAAATGGTACAGGGCTATCTTCCACGTTGGAATGAAGCACTGAAGGCGGCTAGTTTGCTTACCTATTCAGTGGTACCTTGGTTTACAACCATAATCCATTCCGGAGGTCCGTTTGTAAACCAAAACAGGTTGTAACCCAAGGCGCGCTTTTGTCAATGGGGCCTCAAAAAAAAATTTCCGTAATCCAAAAAAAGAAAAGAAAAAAAGAAGGGTTGTAATCCAAAAAAAGGCTGCAAACCGGGACACGCACTTCCGGGTTTGACGTGTTTGTAATCCAAAATGTACGCAAACCAAGACGTATGCAAACCAAGGTATCACTGTATTGATTAAATTATAATTTTGCTGAGAATGCTCAAAGCTCAGTGACAATTCTGCCATTCACCTTCCAGTCTCTGACACGTAAAAATACGTTAAGAAACCAAATGTCTTTTTTCCGCATGGATTTTTGTTTTACAAGCACTTTAGATTTACAACTGTATCCAGCATTGTGAGCAGATATATTATGAAAGAATGAACTATGGCGATATGATGGTGTGAGAAATAGTTTGTTTGAACGGAAGTGCAAGAACCATTTGCGAATGCTCAGAGAGACCGGTAATGGGGAATGCAAAATATATTCTGTCCTTTTTAAAGAGGCTCTTCTCGCTTTCTTTGCAAGGGTTCTGCCCTTGCATGCTCGGTTCCTGCTGCCTGTGAAAGGGGTCTTGGGACATTGGTGTCTTGTTTTGTTTTTCCTCTTGACTGTACAATGCTAGTCTTGCATTTCAGGTGCAGCTTTTTAAAAAATAAGAATAATGGTGATGGATATTTATTCTGTTGCTGTAAGGGTGGGTACATGTCCATTTCTCTTTCTAGCCTCTGAAGACCACCAGTTAAAGTTCTACTTTAACCCTTTAATGAACTCAATTGTTAAAGGGAAAGGTAGATTAGGGTTCTGATACCTTTAGAAATAGTTTTGTTGTTCCAGTGGGATAAGCAAATCCCTCTGGCTAAAAATGATCAATATTCACATTTTGGGGGGATTGTTCCAGTTTTTTGACTTGCATTGGGCCGTTGCTTTACTAGTAATTTTTATCAGTGAAGAAAGGGCTTCAAAAGCTGTGATACTTCATATGAAGGTTTGTCTCTCCTAAATAATTTTACAGCTAAAGTAAAGCACAACTTGATCCAAATACCATGTGCTCCCACCCTGCTCAATATTTTTTTAGTTTGGACTTATTGTTGCTATGGGTAGAAATTTGGGATAGGGAAGATGTCATCTGACCTTGGCATCTGAGATTCACTGGAGATTCAGTTACTGCATCATGCTCCTCTAGCTGTATTTAGCAGCAGAGACTCTGCCTTGGGATTTCTTATTTCTTAAAATTAGATGCAAGGATTCATTGCCTGATGTGGTGAGTCTGCTGTGGATCTCTCCAAATTAAATATCTTGGTCACGGATCATTGGAATTCTTTCTTTTTAAAAAAATGTTGTGTAATTACATAGGAATTCCTTAAGAGCTGCTTTTAGTAAGAGCTGTCCTATATCTGAGTAGTATTTTTAAATGAGTGTGAATTTACTTATTTGGTCTACTTTTTTAATCCTGCTTGTCCAAAAAACATCAAGGCTGAGTTCACTAATTAAAACCTCAAAATTACACCATAAAACAGCAAATGCAATCTTAGAAAAATAACAGCAACAATCTGATACAAGTTCTCTTTTAGAATTAAAAACTTCTACAAAAGAAGCATGTATACATTAAGCGAAACCCAAATGCTACCAGAATATGCAGTGTCTGCTTGCATTTTTGAAAAACCAACAAGCTCCTTAAGTAACTTCTTAAAATAACCCTGGGGCCTCCAGCTGTTTTTAACACATTTGAAACAACTTTAAATACACATAGATTACTATGAATAGAGAATTTCCCTGTTCAGACTAAGTTGCCTTAATTGCCTGACTTGTTCTGAACTGTAGTTTCCTGTTTCTGACAAAATGAGAAGGAGATAAATTGAACACTGAGAGCAAGCAATGAGGGCCTTCTGGGGGTTCCCTCACTGCGAGAAGTGAAGCTACAGGGAGCCAGGCAGAGGGCCATCTCAGTAGTGGCGCCTGCCCTGTGGAACGCCCTCCCATCAGATGTTAAGGAGATGAGTCATTATATAACATTTAGGGCAGCCCTGTATAGGGAAGCTTTTGAAGGTTTAATGTTTTGCTGTGTTTTTACATATGCTGGAAGCTGCCCAGAGTGGCTGGGGAAACCCAGTCAAATGGGAGGGGTACAAATAATGAATTATTATTATTATTATTATTATTATTATTATTATTGTTGTTGTTGTTGTTGGTTGCGATTGTTTGTGCCACATGGGCAAAAATGTTTGCTTGCATCTTGACTTGTTAAACTGGTATGATTATCTTAACATACCATTGTCTAAACATAAGTTTGTCTAATTAAATGAGTTAAATTAATTAAAAACTCTTTAATTTAAATTAAAAGAGTTAAAACCACCCAAGCAGACCATGATATGTAATGGCTGCAAACTGTGATAAGGACAAACCTAGGTCCAAACAAACCAGGTCCAAACTGGGTTTTGAAACTTGGTTGTGTTTTTTTGTTTTGTTTGTTTGTTTTTTGCAATAAGATCAATAAGATATAATGTCTTTCAGATGTTTTGGACTACATCTCCTATCTTTCCTGAACATTGGCCATGTTGGCTGGTGGAAATGGAGGCTCAAAGCATATGCACTAAACCATGATTAAATGAAACTGGAAACAAAGTTTTCCAGTCGTGTCCCTTTGGCCACACTGGATGGGCGTGAGGGGGGCGCCTGAGCCTGAGGTTTGCTTGGACTCATTCCTTTCACAATAAACATAGTTATTGTGGCCATGAAGTGTACTTGCACAGGCAAAGTCTAGTCCAAAAAAGGTGATATTTTTTAAAAAAATATTTAGCTAACACATTTTAATTAACACCCATTAAAACATCACATCACAGAACTAAGGAGCCAGAGGAACATTTAAGGTGTCTCTCTGTATGAATTACTAAATGATACAGGGTATTAATTGAAAAGGTGTTATGCATCTTCTTGGGAAAGGATAACTGCTTTCCTTGCCTGGATTTAGTGTTTAGTCAAGTAGCAAGCAGAAATGGATGTTCACGCTTTATTAAGACGTTACAGGTAAAGATGCAGTCTCTTCTTAAACACGCTTATGGAAACTTGGGGTCCTTCTTTCCTGGCAAGTCTTCGCTGAACTGAACTAGTGAAGACCTAATGTTTTAAAATACGTTATTTTCTCCCAGATCTTTTCAGCCTACTCCTATGCATATTTACTCAGGAACAATTCACATTAAGTTGAATGCAAACTATTCCCAAATATGTGCTTAGCTGCCTGAGCTGCCAATGAAATGGAAAGAACATCGAATTCTGTAGTATTGTGTAGCAAAACTGGATGTGGTCAACGGGGACTGAAAGAGAATGGCATTACAGCAAACTCAAAACACGCAGAATCTTAAGCATTCATCTCCCGGGGGGGGGGGATTATACAGCTTCTTTAATCTGAAAGAATGCACAACAAGATCCAAATTATTAAGGACTGAGGGGAAACTTCTGTTCTATTAAATTAATCAAAACACCAGCATATAATTGTACCTCTTAACTATATGTAGCATATATTGAAGGGAGCTATGCAATGGTTGCTTAAGATTATCACATATTTTCACACACAGAAAAATGGTATTGAAGCTTAAGCATTAGTGGCATGGATAGCATCACTGAACATTCACCCCCTTCTTTCATGTCGCAATACCAATGGTCAGTTTTACATGACTTAACAGAGAAATAATTGTCTAACTGGGGTGCACAAATGCTACTGAGCAAAGTACTATTCTGGGTTTAGCCAAGCTCTTTGAAATTCATGCTAGTGACTTTTGAACTAGGATTGCCACCTGCTCATAATTTTAGTGTGTTCATAGTTGGGGAACTATGAGTTGAAAGCATCTTAAGGGCAGAGTTTGACTCACATTTTCTCAGAAGGCCAAATATCCCCACCCCATAACTATTGCCTGTCTTGCCTTCCACTTCAAATACGTGTTCTGCCAAGTATGTGTTAAAAACAAACTAATAAATCAGAGTACATTATTGATTGGACAGTGCTGTGGAGATTCATGTGTTCTATCAGTGCAAACATTTTTTGCTTTTCAGAAGGAACAATTTCTGGAGGTATCCCCCCCACCCCCCACAGCCCTTGTTAAGCTGATTGGGGGGCGCACAGTGTGGGGGTGAAGCCCTGTTGCACTAACAGGACTTGCGCTTGCTCTCACTAGCACCACTGTTTAGTTGAATCCAGCCCATAACACCATGTTATATCTGTTCTGACAATTGAAATTGCTGGGTAGGAAGATCCCATTAAGACATTGGTGGGCTGTTGTTTTTTAGCCGGTGTTCAGTAATCCTAAGAAGTCAAACCACCTGACTGTGCTTTACAATAAGGCCTTTGGGTGTCGTCCTCATGTTGCTCCATTCATGTGGTGGTGGACCCGGCTGTCATTAATTTGGTTGAATTAAAAGTGGCAATCCTACTTTAAACTAGGTCAGGCATTTTCTTCCTCAATATAGAGGACACTGTCTCTGCAAATATTTCTTTGTTCAAGTGAATACATCTATCTGTCTTGCCTTTCAACAGCCACATGAATAGAACAATAAAGCATCTCTACCAACTCCTGTTTGGCCAGTGAATATATAAGTAGTGAAACCCTGGGTTGCCCCTGCTAGTCTGTATCGCTAGACAAGACAGGGCAAGATGGACTCATGGTTTGACATGGTCTAATGCCCCTTAATCCTATTTATAGGGATACAGGAAGTAAAACAGAATATCCCATATATACAGTACGTGAGTGGGTGGATCCATTTCCCCTTCTGTAAACATCTTAACTCCTTTTGACTTGAATGGGCCAGACCAGGGGTCAGCAAACTTTTTCAGTGGGGGCCGGTCCACCATCCCTCAGACCATGTGGTGGGCTGGACTATATTTTTGGGGGGGGAAATGAATGAATTCCTATGCCCCACAAATAACTCAGAGATGCATTTTAAATAATAGGACACTTTCTACTCATGTAAAAACACACTGATTACTGGACCATCTGCGGGCCGGATCGAGAAGGCGATTGGGCCACATCTGGCCCCCGGGCCTTAGTTTGCCTACCCCTGGTCCAGACAGTAAGCCTGATCCTATGATTGTGAAATATGCCCAGTGTAGAACTACCCTCAGGTTTCTGCTATTGTGACAATGCATTTGCTATTTCTTTCTTCTGTACTTCCAAGTTCTTAGGGATGGAAAGAAAAACATTTGTCCTACCTCATTTCTCAAAGAGGGCCAGTCCTAGCAACATTTCCCCTCATATCATGACTTTCTGAAATGAATTCAATAGCATACATGTGGATTTCTTTTCTGTTTTATTAGATGCAACATTATCATAGTACTCCGGAAGATAAATACGTAGAAGTATTGCCTTCCATGATTCAACCCATTGGGCAAAATGGGTATTCACAGTCTTCCTTGCTGTCCTTTTGACAGATGGGCTGTTCTGTTTTGTCATAGTTATTCACTTCTCCTGCATGGTTCATGTACAGCAACATCTGCAAGAAGCATTGCTTTGATTGTTCACTTAGCCGATGGTCTAAATCTATTTGGTGGAAACTGAATTGTTCACTTCTTCTGTATATGCATATTCTTGCTTGTGGTGATATATATATATTTAACTGAAGTATGCCTAAGTCTGTATGTTTGCCTTGTATGCTTGTGGCTAACAGGATGTCTCAACTCCAGAAATGTTATTGTAAATAATCTCTGTCCTAATGAATTGTGCATTTTCCCCACCTTATCTGTGTTGTGAACTTCGATCAACACTCTGAACAAGCCCTATTGATTTGATTAATTCATCATTTTTCAGTAGGCTAAACTGCCTATCCTAGCCCAGGGTCTTTTGGAGCAATATATCCAAAGCAAGTGGGAGCTTCATATAATAAAGTGTTTACTCCTTTCTTAATTTTGACAAATAAACTAAATTAGCTTTGGATGCTGGAAATTAATTTAGCATCCAGTTGCAAAAAGGGCATGCAATGTGAGGGTTGTGCTGAAGTTATTTTAATATTATTCATACTGGTGATAAGGAGAGGAGGCTGGTATATTAACACTAACAAAATACCACTTACTGCTTTTCCCCCTATCTCCATTTGCATGTTGAGTTTGCTTTTTAAATACCTTGCATTGGATTCCTTCAAATGTAATAACGCATTGTGCAGCAAGAAAGAGCATCAGCAAATATCATTGGGGGAGGACGGTGTTGAGCTTCATAGAACTCAGTTTTATACACAAGAGAAAATGCATTTTAATGGAGTGCGCTTGAGCGATTGATTTTATGCCTGTAGAATTAATATACAGAATTGCAGAGGGAATAGGAAGCTCACTCCGTGGTATTCAGGACTATAACACAAATGTGCATCTTGCATTCTGACCATGTTTAAATACTAATTATCTATCAATAGCTATTGCTCTCAGTACAGGGGAAAATTCTATAATGAATTCCAGTGGAAGTCTGACATTAAAAAAATTCTCAATAGTTTTGGGTTAATATGGTTCCTTTCCTAGTCTAATGGTTTCGTAAAATAGATTTAACCCATTGTAACCAAGCCCCCCCCCCCATTCACTATGTATATTTTAAAAGTTATCCAGAACAGGAAAGTGTAGTATAATTATTGAGGTGGTTTCCCCTTAAGTTTCATTCACATGTAAACTTTCTAGAAGTGCAACATGGAAGTTGAAAGTGTTTTGAATGCTTTAATTTTCAAGCTACACCCCCCTTAAAAACAATAACAGCACAATGGTATTTCTAAATCAGCAAATACACTTTATGGGAAAATCCTTTTGGTAAGGAGACTGGTAAGTTAAGTCTATTTAGGATCATAACCTTCTAAATCCTTAAGTCTTTAAGATACATAATAAAATAGAGGGGGAATGTCAAGCTAATTGCATTGTGGGAAATCTGCCCAGAGCCTCATCTAAGAATGTGAGGTCCAACCAATCACAGCCTTGATCCTTCTTTAAAGTGAATTGCAGTAGCAATGGCTAATCAATATAGATGGGTCAAATTATTGGCTTGGATCCTAGGAACCTTGGGACTAGTTCCATGTGCCCAAGGGGCCTTACAAGAGTTTCTTGAATTTCAGCCTTCCATTCTGCATTTGTGAAATGGCACGGGGTCTGCCATCCGGGGGGGGGGGGGGGACGTCAGCGATTTCTTGATGTGTCCATGCATTTGTGTTTATCTAAATAGATCCCAGACCCCCCCCCCAAAAAAAAATAGAACTATGGAATTTGTTTATAAATGCATGTATCCAGAACTTTAATCTTAAAATAAACATCAGGGTCCTGAAATTCTTGTAGTCCAAATGTGTGGTACTGTGATTATATTCCCATATATCATTGATAGCACATAGTCTTCATCTAACGTTTGGTGTTAAAAAGGGAGTTACTTGGATCATAAATACTGCATTGGTTACTGAAATACATGCTATAAAAGATGCAAAATCTGCAAACTATCTCAGGTAAAGAGGTCAATATACAGCATTAACATAATTAATAAATTAAGTATGAGCCCGTGTAAAACTTTTTCCGCAATGTTACTTGTTTTCGAAGCAGTATCAAAATGGTATTGGTAAGGCAAAAACCATTTGTTTATTGAAAATGTACCCTTAGCATTAGGATGCATTCTGATATTCCCCAAAAGTGTTTGCACTGTTAAATGTTCAAGATTATTGTTACCGATTTCTCATTTGACATTTTTGCAGTCTCTCATTGACAAAATAAGAACTGTGTGCACATTTGTGTAAGCCTAGTAGATTTTGGCTTTAATTAGAACTTGCAGTTTTTAATCAGTGTGATTACTGTTTTCCGCTGTAACTTTGCGGACCAGATAATGCCTAACTTTTATCTAAATTCAATGGACTGTTTCCAATTTAAATACAAGGAGCTTTGCAAGACAGAACTGGGATGAAAACCTTCATAGGCATCTGAACCTCAAGAGACGGTGTCTCTTGGGGCTCTTGTCTACATTTCTTAATTAAGAACATACAGTAACCAGGACTGGTTAATTGCTCCAAATTTTCCTTAGGTCTTCAAAACTAACAGATCAAAAGATGCTGCAATGTTTTTGATGTGCTTTCGATGTGCTTTAAGTGTCATTGCTTAACAAATTGTCTTTCCTTTATCTTGTATATGATGGGATCCTCGCTAGACAGAGGTAACAGATAGGGGACCGTTGTATAACTGCCCCCTGGTGTGCTGTTGGTGGTGTCTCTCTTTGTTCCCTAGTATTGTTCCTAAACTTAAGCTTGCTATTTCGGTGCTTCTGTGCCTGCATGTTTTCATACACATTAACCACAACTCCACTCCGTCCTTTAATATTTTTCTTTCCTCTCTCTCTCTCTCTCTCTCTCTCTGTGTGTGTGTGTGTATGAGATGTCTTTTAATACTTCTGAACTAGTAAATTTAGAACCCAACCTCTAACCCACTTTGTGCATACTTTTCAGCCTTTAAATCTTCAGTTGTCAAAATGGTTTAGCGCTCTTGAGTTCAGCAATTTATCTTGTGTGTGTGGTAGGGCAAAGGGAGAACACTTGTGTGGTCTGCAGTACAATGACCATAAGTGTGCTTTATTTCACCAAAGTGCAGTTCAGATGTGATGTTGTTGATACCTTAACCATGGTGCGGAGATCAGGAGTGAAGCATAGGTGTATGCTACTTCTTTCTCTCCTTGTAGCAACTTTTCCTCTCCTTTCCATTTCTAGGGTTAACAAGGGTTTTGCATTGAATGTGCAATGATGCAAACAACAGTTGAGACTAACTCATGAAGCTATGTTCTGCAAACCTACTTCAAGCCATCATTACCATTTCTAGTTTCAGGGGAACCATGGTTAGCATTAACCATGGCTTGCATCAGTGTACATGTAACCCAAACCATTGTTTACCATAACTCCTGTAGCCTGCTCCCAATTTCATTACCATGGTTCAGAGAGGGGCATCCTTGGGTCTGTATCAGACCTGCATTGCAACTGAAGTAGTTGCTGTAAGAAACTTTGCCGAAAGGGTTGTTGTTTTGCTTATTCAAAGCAGGGACCCTCAATCCCAAGTACTAATATGTTACTTTAAAAAACAAACAGAAACACGGAACTGACAGGGAAACTCCTTGTGCCTACTACCGTATTTTTCGCTCTATAGGATGCACTTTCCCCCTCCAAAAATTAAGGGGAAATGTGTGTGCGTCCTATGAGCAGAGAGGGGGAGATTTTTCTTCTTCTTCTTGTTCTCACCCTCTAAAACAAGGTGTGTCCTTATGGCCGGGTGCGTCCTATAGGGTGGGAAATACGGTATATAAAAATGGCAATAAAGAGCCCTTAGAATACCTTGGCATTTTGCAAACAATTAGGCTGGTGGGAGGGAACAGTGAGGCGCCTTTTGAGTTGACTCTTCTGGGTTGAAATGTGTGTTGTAAGATAGAGAATAAAGCTTGATTCTTATCTTAATCTTCAAGAAACAACTGACAAATTTAAAGGCTGGAAAAGTTATCTAGAATGACAATAGGAGGGGGTTTATTGAGGGAAAGGGATGGGTAGAGGCAACAATATTAAAAGTGTAAAAGATGTGGTCTTGTTTTAACTCCTGGCTTTTTAAACTGAGTTTATTTTTCTTCTCTTGGGAACATCGTGCTTTTGATTGCTTAAAATAGAGAATCTCCCAGGAACGTGAAAAGTTTGCAGATGAAGACAGCATCTTTTATGCTCTTGGAGAATGCGGTTTGATCTCCTTTTCTGACTATATCTTCCTCACTACGGTTCTTTCCAGTAAGTACATGTTTTGTCCTTATCATTTTATTAACACTGAGGGTGTTTAAAAAAATAAATAAATCCTTAAATGATGGCAATATGGGGTGTTTTTTCCCTTACAGTTTGCCTATCTTTAAACTAGAGGTGCTTAGCTTATTTTGCATCAAAACTATTTGATAAGGGCATTTTAGTAAGTTTCTTTATATTAAAAGAGCAGCTCTATACTCTACCAAGCCCTGCAGCCAGTAGAGCATGTGACTCTTAATCTCAAGAGTCATGAGTTTGAGCCCCACGTTGGGCAAAAAGGTTCCTGCATTGCAAGGGGTTGAACTAGGTGACCCTTGTGGTCCCTTCCAACTCTATGGTTCTACAATAGAAATAGCAAAGCATCTTTAGAGCCCTTCTAGGAATGTAATTACCATAGTTGTCGTATACCTAGTCAGACCATTGGAACATCTAGATAAGTAGTGTTTACACTGTTAACGGAGAAATCTGAGGGCTCCCTTGGACAAAAAACAAGGACACCAGCCAGGAATACCAGAGCAAAACAGCAGCCAGTAGGCTTGGTCTTTATTGAAGACTGTCGCGACAGGACTCCCACCTGCCACCAGGTGAAACAAGATGGAAGCCCTGAACAAAAGAAGACCCCAACTTTTATTAGCTACTAATTCCCCATGCTACATCCCTAAGACTACATCATGACTACATCATGGACACATCACAAAGAGAAGGGGTTCAGGGAGGAGTTGTGGTGGTAACCTGAGTGTCTTGTCATCTGTCGGGTTCCTCCTTCTCCCCTTCCCATGATTACATTCCTGAAGATAAAGAGGAGTTCACTGTTTCCTGCCCCCAGAGGGAAGGGCTGGTCACTGTCCTTTGTTTCAGTCCATATTGAATCCACTTCCATATGCAGGTCCTTTGTGAGTGTAATGATCTTCTGTCTAGGACCATCAAAGTTGGCATGCCAACTGGGTAGGGCTCACTGCGGACGTGTTGGTGTGTTGGTACGTTCAGGGACGTTTCATTAAATGAAGCGTTGCATATGTCGTGTGTGAGTGTGTATGTGTCGTGTTTGTACAAACTGAATGATTGGGGGGGGGTTGTTTCCTGCAACAACACTTGCTGGCAGTGACTACAAGGTTTCAGACAGAACTCTTTCTGAGTTTTATCTAGAGATAGCAAGGATGGAACACAGGACTGCCTACCTACAGACATGTGCTCTGCCACAGAGCTATGGGACACCAGCACCTGGCTTTCACTGTGCTATAGAGGTTCTTATGAAAATGCTTACCTATATGCTTGCCTTTCCACTTTCCACTGGGATGTTCACAGAAGAAGAGCAATGCATAAGTAGTTGGCAGAGGTTTGCCTGAATTTCCCCACCTGCACACAAATACAGTTTGCACTAATAATGTGTGTTAGGAAATTTCTCTCGTTTCAAAGCAACCAAGCTTACAGCCTGTTGGCAAGAAAAAGCCAAATCATAAATATGAATATTTGTTCCTGTTCTCTGGTGCGCATTGTGCACATATATTAGTCGTTCGTACTTTCAGAGTAGCACTGAGAAGTGCTGAGGCATCAAAACAGCAATTCCACATTAGCTTTATTCTTGCCCAGAAAAGTGCAGAGAGGAAAAAATGTTGTTTGTCCAGCGAAATGAGCAAGGACTTCCTGCAAAATTCAATGAAAATGAGTTTTTGGATTACAACACACACATTTCTTTTATATATAGCTGCTTTATACCCTAGGAAGGGCTATTTTATCTTTTTCATATTGTGTTTTTCCCCCTGGATACTTTTTTTGATGCTCCATGATGATCCACCAGATGTTTCAGTTGCCCTCCGTGATCTCTTGGATGTAACTCAAACGTACAAAATAATGTGAATGAACAGTACATAGATGTGACCTAAGGCAACCAGTCTCTCTAAATTGCACCTAAGGAGAAATACTGTTATTGGCGGCACCCTCGGCATCTAATCTTAAAATACCCCAGTCAGGGCAGATGGAACTGCAAGAGAACATGTTTTCTTCTGTTCAAGTCAAGGGTCTAATTTGTTTCTTTTTTTTAATTTCCACATATTGCACATAAAGTTCCAATACATAATGAATTTTCCTTTCATATTATCGACTTCCCATCTCATTTCCCATGATGTTCTTCTTTTCTATCCCTTTGCTGCACCCTAACACAGTAATCCCTAATTCTCTCTGTTGTTTATAGTTCAAATCCTGCTCACGGTTTCATCACGTTATAATATTTCTTAACGTAATCCGGAAAAGGCTTCCATTCTTCAATAAAGCAATCATCATTAAGTTATCTTATTTTAGCTGTTAACTTTGCTGATTCAGTATATTCCATCACTTTGCTTAATCCATTCTTCTTTATTGGGTGTAATTTGCACTGTCCATACCCTGTTCGTTTTTTTTAGTTTCTGTGTTAGTTAGATCCTACCCAGGAAGTTTTATTTTCCATTAACTCAGATGTCGTTCTCATCCTGATTTGAGTTCTGTGATGCTACTGAATTACCTTCTAAACTTGAGGAACTTTGTATCCTTTTACTGCCCTTTCTGCATTCAGCTTTTGTCTGCCCTTTCATGTGGCTGTCATCTATGGTGATTGTTTCAGCAACGCTAAGTCACCCAGTTGCATTTAACATGTTTGGCTCTTGATCTGGGGCTGGCGCAATCATGACTGATTCCTTAAGCTTCCTTCACTGTGGTTTGCCTTGATTCCGAATCAAGCCATTCCCTTTGTTCCATAGCTCCTGTTAATTTGTTTTAAACCTAATTAGTTTACGCCTCTAATAAAATAATTAGTTAATGCGTGTAAATAAAACAAACCATTAAGAAGGAGGAAAACGGAATGTTAATACATTATTAAGTAACAGAATGTTAACAAACTACTTATGTGTAATTATAATTGCAGGATGCTTCGTTGTTTTTAAAGAGCATAAATTAGTTCAAAAACAGATAGTCTCTGGCTGTAGCTATGATTGACTTTGGCTTCAGCTGTGTTCTGGGTGAGATGTATTTGCTTTTCTGCTGGTTTTATTAGTGCGTGATAATGTTGATTGTATTTAATATTTTATGGTGGAAGCAGCCTTGGGAGAGGTTTTACTCTTAAAGGTGGCCTATAAATGTTTTAAGGTAAGATAGAAAAGAATATGCTTGGAAGATGGCTGTAATTCTTTGTGCACTTACCTGGGAGTAAGATCCACTTAGGTCAGTGGAGCTTTCTTTTGAGTAAACATGAATAAGCTTGCACCATAAATGGCTTATTTGAAGTTATCTAATAGAAACCTCTGTAGAGTGATAATATATGTAATCCTAACTAGTGGAACAGCATCATAAACTTCTTCTACATAGATGGTGTGAAAAATTGGGCTTATCTCGGGTTTATTTTAATTCAGATTTAATCAGTGATGTGGCATTGATTTTGGCACCACTCAGCGCATCTGTGCTAGCCTTTGAAAGCCTAATTACAAGCAGGGAAAATTAAATGCCAAAATTAAGAGATTTGATGGTATCTGCAGTTTTTATTCTGCCAGTTACCCTCCTTTCTGTTTCAAAATATTAGTCGATCTCCTTCTTTTGTCGACCCATTGTGATGACTTTTTACAAAAATCATATGGGTCTTCTCTTAAGTGGATATCCCTAGCAATCCAATGAATAAAGTTAGGAAGCATTAATCCATTAAGCCCTAGAAAATGGGTCTCATTTTGGGGGTTGGTTTTTTTTCTTACCGCAGTGCTCATCAGCTGGCCAGACCTTAAATACAACTCATTTGCATTTTACAAGCAGAGAGCTGTTTGCCTACTGCATAGAAGATGAAGTCTGTCACCATATTTTATTTATAAGTAATTTACTGCTCTCATGCAGTCTGTTTCCTAGTCTGCTGTATGATCCCCCCCCCCCTTCCCCCAAAAGATAATAAAATAACATTTAGAAATGTGCTGATAACTTCTGGTCTTCTGTTAAATGAATGCTATAGCAAAAAAAAAAAAAGCATGGAGGATACTGCACCAGTTTCATTGCTTTAGCTACTCTCCAGTTTTAATTTTTATTAGCACCATTCAAATTTCCTTAGTTATGAGATACTTGTTGTTGTTGTTGTTTAGTCGTTTAGTCATGTCCGACTCTTCGTGACCCCAAGGACCAGAGCACGCCAGGCACTCCTGTCTTCCACTGCCTCCTGCAGTTTGGTCAAACTCATGCTGGTAGCTTCCAGAACACTGTCCAACCATCTTGTCCTCTGTCGTCCCCTTCTTCTTGTGCCCTCAATCTTTCCCAGCATCAGGGTCTTTTCCAGGGAGTCTTCTCTTCTCATGAGGTGGCCAAAGTATTGGAGCCTCTGCTTCAGGATCTGTCCTTCCAGTGAGCACTCAGGGCTGATTTCCTTAAGAATGGATAGGTTTGATCTTCTTGCAGTCCATGGGACTCTCAAGAGTCTCCTCCAGCACTATAATTCAAAAGCATCAATTCTTTGGCGATCAGACTTCTTTATGGTCCAGCTCTCACTTGCATACATCACTACTGGGAAAACCATAGCTTTAACTATACGGACCTTTGTTGACAAGGTGATGTCTCTGCTTACACAAAAAGAGGTGGAACTTCCTTTTTATCTTCTTTAGAATTGAATTGGGTGAAAAGACATTTGGACTGGTGGATGTACTTTCTGGTACAGCAGTTATAGGACAGAGATAATGAAAATGTGACACTAACAAGACCAGCAGAGAAAAGATAGGTCTAGTGCTTTTTCAGCCCAATCCTAATGGTTTTGAATTATGTTAAAATGTTGTGAGCTCCCATGTGAAATAACTGTATTTTTAATAAACATTTTTTTAATAGGCTATATTTGCACAGATGTAAATCCCACTTATCTAATTCAAAATAGCTCATAAGGAAGGATATTTAGGATTCTGGCCCTATAGCTACAACTTCTATTTGTAACCAGAGAAATGAAAAAAAAAACACTTGTAAGTTTTAACCTGATTCACTGGTAATCTGCTGGAGTTTCTTGGAGTAGCTGCAAGGGAGAGCGCACTTGTTGGATATGTGACCCATCAAAGCCAATTTTCCACCCCCAATTTTTAATTCTGTGAGGAGACATACAGAGATTTATATTGGAACAAATAGCAGTTTTGGGGGATTTGTACTGCAGAAGGAAAGGGTTAACCTGCACTCCCCCAGCACCCTACCTTAGAGGACACTCCAGTGGAGAACGAAAAAGAAAACGCTAAAATGTTGTATTCGTTCTTTTAAGGGGAACAGTAGCTTTTGCTAAATTGGACGCTCACTCTCACTATTTCAATATCTCAAAAATATCCCTGTTGAGAATTTTGGTCCATATGCTGGTTACCACCCATGAGCGGAATGCTTTGTGCTGCAGAAGTTGTGGTCTCCCAGATCACTGGCAATGGTAGTTGTAGATCCAGGACAGAAAGTAATTGTGGGTTAGCGGCAATGATTCTATATAAGGTGAACCCTTTATAATGCAATTTTCATCATGCCAACCTGATGGATTCTAGCCTCCTAGCAAGACAGGTTTAGAATAGCCATTTATATAGCATTGGGCCAGGACTTGGGCATGAATTTACTACGGAAGGCTTTGTCTTTGCATTTGTTTTTGTCCTTTGAAGGTCAGCCAATAACTGATGTAATGTTGCTAAAAGATAAGACACAATGTTTAGATGAGAGTACAAGCCTTATCTCTTCAAACTGCAAAGGAGAGATAAGTTAAACTGTATTCATCATTGGTGCTTTAAAAAAATCACTTATTGCCATTTATTTAATATATTTATATACTAAAGACTTTTTTTAAAAAAAACAACCCTAAAAGAAGCCTTAAAAGAAAGTCATTTGGCACTAAATGTGTGTTTTATGTTGCGTCCATATGGAGTTTTGGCTTTGGTCAAGTGGGAAATGGCCAACATGGTTGCCAGGAGATGGCAGCCCCATAGCTGGCTGGCAGCCACTGGATAGTCTTCTGAGGACTTTACTAGGTATATGATGTCATTCATGCAATTAGCAGTGGCTTCCTAGAAAATAAATTGCAGTTGTGGGCACCCTGATATGGACAGAGGCTTTGATGTGCAGGCTAGGGGGGATTTTGCACTTTGCCTCACGCTGTGGGCCTCATCTAAACCTCCCACTTGTTCCAGTTGCATGAATAGCATTGGATCTAGTTTGGACCTGAATCTCCATCGAGGAGTCCACTTCAGCTAACCATAAATGCTTCAGTGGATTATAGGCCAAACTGTATTCAGTTCTAAAGCAGAATTTCTCACACAGTCTGGGATCTTGGTTGAATTGATTAGGCCGTCAGGGCAGCTCCTGGCATCTGCTTGCCATGTTAGAAAAGTTTGCATTTTTGCAAACTTAAGGGAAAACAAATGAGGCACATTGAATGCATGTGCACCAACAGTGGGCACTATATAATATTTGGTTTTGACTTTTTGCAAACTGTGGCACATGCCTGTGCCTTGGACTATAAAGAGTCCTAGCAGTGTTCCCCTCCCCCCTTGCTACCAAGTTAACCCATATTCTCTTCTCAAATTTCAGTGTGATAATTCAAGGTGCTTTGTTCTTTCCTTTCCCATAAAGGACATTTTTCATATAAACCCAAATCAGACGGATAATACCATTCAATTCATATTAGCTAGGATATGACATTTTATTTTCTGAATACGGAGATGGGGAGTATAATATGTTTAAAGTTCCTTTTAATGGAATTTTTCCATCTCATTAAGTTGTAAAGATGAGTTGTAAAGAAACAATTTTGTCCTTTCCCTTTCCCCCTTTTTGTCTGCTTAAATTACAATGCAGCATTATGCACGGGTATAAATTGTTTGTAGTGTTCTGATTTTTAGTGCCAGACGAGTGTTGATTTAATTTTGCTGACTGGAGTTAATGTTTTGTTGAAGTGCTGAGCCTCTGCTGGAAAATCTTGACTTAGATTGCAGTCCTAAACACACTTAGTGGTGGAGAGTCTCCCTCCTCAAATTTGATGGGACTTGCTTCTGAGTAAACATGGACAGGATTGCTTTGTAAATCCAGTAGTAATGTTCACTAGTAACGTATTGCTATCCTCTGTTAAATTTTAGAAGGAGCAAGGAATAGCATGCAGGCATCTAGGACTTTATAGTCTTATCTGAATCTCATTCTCCCAAAGATCAGTATCATTTTGAATAACATAAAATCCACACATAATCTGCATATTTGGACATTAAATATTTGGAAATTAATTACACTGTCAAATATATTTATTTTGAAGATTTATAGCAAAGCTTGGAAGCTGTGGCCTTCTAGACTGTGTTGCACCATGTACCATGGCTCCCATCAGCCCTGACCTTTTTCCACGCTGTTTGGGGTTCCCCACTGAGAAGGCAGTTCTTCCCACAGAAATTGTAGCAGCCCTGATAGAGGGGAAGGGCTGGGTTGAGAATTGCCCACTTGACCAGGCAACCCACATTGTGATGACCTCTTCTTACGCATTTCCAACCCAGTTCACTCAACCCACCAGGGAGTGGCAACCATGCCCCTGCAATGGTGGTGTTGTTTTATGAATCTCCTCCTGCTTTTATCCCAAGCCAAGTTACAAGTCTGTTGTAAAAACAGCTAAGGTGTGTAAATGGCACCAAATACGTAAAGCTTGGAGTACAGCCCCTCTGCTTCAGACAAACTGTAAACTTCTCTTGTCTTCACTGCAAACTCTAGAGGCACCATGGGTTTTTGATTATTTTCCCGTTTGTTTTTCCCAGCCCTTGTAATTGCTTACAATAAGCACTTGCACTGAACCAGTGGCAATGTACATATTACCCCGCTTACCCCCTTAGAGGCAGGTTTTCTGTATGAATGCCGCCTTATTTGTAGATTTATATTTTATTTATTAATTGCCAAATAACATATTATCTGGGTGATTATATGTTCTCTGTGAGATGATCTTTAACCTGCCTTCTTAGTTGGTGTTGAAAATGCTATTATGCTGTCTTTAAAATCCAACTAGGTTCCTAACACATGGCCAAATTACAAGATGGAATATTGGATGCATGGTTCACCCTGTTGGCAAGATGTCAAGCCACCTTTTCCCTTTTAGTAGCATACATTTTAGATGTGTCCTTGTGGAGGTCCCAGGGGAGAAATATTCACACATTTATTCAGCTAATCTTCATGTTATGCAAACATTTGAGGGAAGGATAAATCTTCAGCACTATGAATTTCCACTGAAAATGAATGCATTCTTTTGAGCATTAACCTAGCTCTGCCATAAAGGTATGTAGCTAATCCTGTTCAAGCAAGAAATTTCATGACTTAATATTGTACTGGCATAATAAGAAAATCACCCCTTTACCTTCACTATGAGGAGTGTTGTAGAATAATATTAACTCTGCTTGGAACGAAATCCTCTTTGGATATTTCTTGTTCTGACTGTCCTGCTTCTTCCTGAGATGCTTGCTGGTGGCTTTGATCATGGCTGTGTCCTTTGTTTTGTAGTGGAAATACCATTAGCCTGTTAGTAGTATCACCAGATGGAAGAGCAGCTGTTTACTGTTCTTCAGTTGTTGAAAGGGCACAGAATACACCTCTGCTTTATTCTAAGGTAACTTGTTAACTCCCTTTGAGAACATACTTTCCTGCAGCTGCCTGTTGCATAAATCTCAAATAATATAGATTTCCCTTGAACGCTGGAATGATAATGTACTACCTGCTCTGCAGGTAAGTGTTAATATTGACCTCCAATACCAACAATCCAATTGATGGATTGTTGGATCAGGTTCTGTCTCTGTAATGGACTTATTTTGTGTCCCTAGAACAAATAATAATGGTTCCCCAACTCTAAAATGTTTTTAGACAAGTTAATTAACAACAACCCACCACCAGTCCCCAAATAGGTTTCTCATTGGACAGAAGGTTTGGTTTTGCTTCCCTGCATAGTACTTTACTTCTCCCAGTGGCTACCATAAACAGGTTCCAGACTATATTCTGAACTTTTTGAACATCAGCTTCCCATCTTTAACAGAAGAATGACAGTGATGCATTTCACAGGATTTCTAGAACAGGCACACTGAAGGTTATTAATATTATTAAAAATATAAGATAAATAGTAATTATGGAATCATTTTGGGTTGCAAGTTGGAACTGAGAAGTCCAGAGTTACAGTAACCTATATCATCGCATCTCCCCTTTTTTCACCCAGCTCAGGTTTCAAAAACATTACTATTATATCTCAAGCTACCTATTTAAATAGGTATTTCATGCATCATGTTCAGCCATTTTACTGTAAAGCATGTGAAACATCTTAACTCAGATTCCATTGTATTTTGTTGTCCAGCCTCTTCCTCGATATCAGATGTCTAAATAAGCAGGTGGTAACACCAGTTGTAAGTGTCTTCTGTTTCTTCTATACACAACCCCTCTTAAGAGTCTCTTAACATACAGTATATAGACATACAGTAACCTGTATTGTCAAAACTATTCACTTCTAATGGGTTATGTTCTTTGATTTATATAGTCTTACAGAACAGGAAAACCACTTTTCTGGTGGGGGTGTTTTCATGCAGGCCTGAAAGAAGGGGGGAAGGGGAGACAGTTTGGGTTTTAGGCAACCAAGAGTACCATACTTTTCCGTGTATAACATGCCCCCATGTATAAAACGACCCCTATTTTTTTAGCTGGGGGGGGGGGAGATTGCCCAGAGTTGTTGAGCTTTCCAAGTGCTCTACAGGCTGCCCACAACTAAAAACTGAACACATCACCACGGTCATCAAAAGCCCACCTACCCATTCGATGCAACCACAGCAGATTGCACATCCAACCAAACACATGCCAAATCGCCACTACCAATCTCCTGCTGCCACCAATCGCCTGTCACCCCTCTGCTTTCTGTGTATAAGACGACCCACAATTTCTGCCTATTAGTTCTTGGGGGGGGGGATTGTCTTATACACAAAAAAATACGGTACTTCTCTCTTGGGTCCTGTTCACACCTCTCAACTTGGTTAGCTACCCAACCAAACCCTGGAAACTAGTTTTGTGAGCAGTAGAGTTCTCAGAGAATTTGCAGCGAGGTCTCACACTGCAATTCCCAGGATTCTTCAGGGGAATCCATGGTCGTTACAAACACTGGTGTAAGTTTATATAACAGAGACATCTAGCATGGTTTTATAGACAGAGTCGCACAGAAGACAAGTACAGTTTCTGTATCTTGCTTATTTCCTCCCACTGTGTGTGAAAGAACACTCTGCTGTATCTTATTTATAAGAAGTAGTTTGATTCTGAGGCTGGCATATATCCTGCTGTTTCATAGCCATGAGGAAGGAAACGCTAAGATGTGCAGTAACTTCTGTTTTACCTTCTATTGGATTTCAGATCTGTACTTTGTATTTCCATTGTGGGAACTTAGTAGTGTAACTTGGAGTGCAAAATTTTTTAGCTGAGATAGGTTGCTTGGGTTTCCAAATAATTAAATGACTATTTTTGTAGGAAGCTGCCTGCCCAAAAAATACCAGCCTTAATAGTATAGTGCAGAATATTTAAGCAAAACATCCCCTTTCACTCTCCGTTAGGATTTGGCATTCTGAATGTGTTTTTTCTGTATTGCACAGGAGAATGTTGTTGTGATGTCTATGAAGCCATTTAAACTGAAGAATCAACATTCCTTTAATTCTCCGTTTCAGAACTGTGCATACTTGATCAAATTCTGCTTAGCCTTTTTCCAATTAACATTGGAAAACGTAATGTGGCTCAGGGGCAATGTGTCTAGACTCTACAATCTAGACAGTTCTCATAATGCAGAGAATTTGAAGTACTTGCTGAAACGGAGGTCATTTAATCTCAAAGGGAGAAATAACACAATATTGCTATTGCTAATAGTCACGGATGGTTGTTGACTTCAGAAGTGTATTATACTTGTTCTTTTGGCTGCTTTCACATTTCATTTAAAAGTAGGAATAAATTTTAACACTGCACAGGGGACTTGGAAGTACTGTTGCTTAAAACTGCCAAGTTGAACAAGGGAAATAGAAAATAAAGTGGTAGACAGACCACATGGGCTTTTTAGTGTATGTGTGTTTCAGTGCTTATAAGCTGTATTTGATTGCATAACTCTATATTACTGTAATTCAATAATGTGTGATTTGTTTGAGAGAGACCAACTGACAGGATCAGGAATTCTCGCTTGGCAAATGAACAACATGAATTACTTTCTCCAGCAAAGCCGATGGTGCTGGAGGCAAACTAGGCTTGCCATTTTTTCTAGAAGCGGTGGGTGGACAGACTTGAACAGGCTCAAAAAATGCCTGGTTATAAACAAGAGTGGGAACTGAGAAACTCCCACATTGAGCTGGTTCGAAAGCATCCAGATGGTAACCCTAAGGCAAAGATTCTTCTCTGGGACTGTGAAATATGATCAGTGTAGGATTACAAATAACAGCATCTCTGCAAGATTTTTCAGTCAGCAGAATGTTAGTGGGCATCACTTCTTCCTCCAAGAAATTCATTGCCAAAGAGAATCATGGTGCAGGTGGTAGGGAGACTTTGCCTCCATAAAATACTACTACTACTACTACTACTAATAATAATAATAATAATAATAATAATGTAGTAGCCTTCTATAATGGACTTGTCACTTCAGGGAATTCCCCATACTTTCCTCCTTTGGAGTGTTGCATAGATATATAGACAACTTGAGAAAGGGCCTTTATGTTCTTGTAGGTACAAAACTGGCAGGGTTTTTTGTTGGTACACTAAAGATGTGAGTGGAAGGAGTGACCTAGTCTGTGCTGCATCTCATTTGTCACTTTTCAGTGGTGTCGTAAGTTACAGTACTTGTTGTTATTTAGTCATTTAGTCGTGTCCGACTCTTTGTGACCCCATGAACCAGAGCACGCCAGGCACTTCTGTCTTCCACTGCCTCCCGCACTTTGGTCAAACTCATGCTGGTAGCTTCGAGAACACTGTCCAACCATCTTGTCCTCTGTCGTCCCCTTCTCCTTGCACCCTCCATCTTTCCCAGCATCAGGGTCTTTTCCAGGGAGTCTTCTCTTCTCATGAGGTGGCCAAAGTATTGGAGCCTCAGCTTCAGGATCTGTCCTTCCAGTGAGCACTCAAGGCTGATTTCCTTAAGAATGGATAGGTTTGATCTTCTTGCAGTCCATGGGACTCTCAAGAGTCTCCTCCAGCACCATAATTCAAAAGCATCAATTCTTCGGTGATCAGCCTTATAGTATTTAGCTGTGGGTAAGTCCCAGTGTACTCAGTAGGACTTAACTTTCAGTACTTAGGTGCGAACAGCAAACCCGGGATGACTGCTGAATTTAGGTCACTCTTGAAAGCCCGGGATACTGCCTTTAAGGCAGGGAGCATGAAGACATATAGAGAGGCAAGAATAAAGCTTAGGAAAGGCATCAAGGCAGCAAAGCAACAATATGAGCTCAAGGTTGAGAACTGCTTAGCTGAGAACAATACGAAACAAGTGTGGCAAGGATTGCAGCACCTAACCAACTATAAAGGCAATATGGCAAACATGGTCACGGCCAATGATATGTTGGCAGAGGAGCTGAACCTCTACTTCGCCCACTATGAGGCAAAAAGAGCAGATATCTTGGCTCCTGTCTGCCCGCCTACAAACTCACAGCCACTTGTTTTATATGACCATCAAGTGAAAGCTACGTTGCGGGCGGTGAATCCCAGCAAAGCTGCTGGTCCAGACGGGGTGCTGGGAATAGTGGTAAAAAAATTGCGCCAATCAATTAGCAGGGGTTTTGACGAGGATTTTTAACATCTCTCTGCAAACCATTTGTGTTCCATCATGTTTGAAAGCGGCCACCATTATCCCAGTCCCAAAGAAAACAGCAATTAACTGCCTAAATGACTATAAACCCATTGTATTAACATCTGTAGTGATGAAATGCTTCGAGAGATTGGTCCTTCAACATCTTAGAACATGTTTTCCACCAGACTTTGATAAACACCAGTTTGCCTATAGGAGAAATAGGTCAACAGATGATGCCATTGCTACAGCTTTTCACCTTGCAGCGAGTCATCTGGAGAGACCAGGGAATTATGTCAGAATGCTGTTTATGGATTATAGCTCGGCTTTCAATACCATCCTTCCAGACATTGTAATCGGAAAGTTAAGGGACCTGGACCTTTCTTCTAACATCTGTGATTGGATTAAAGACTTGCTGAGAGATCGGACACAAATAGTGAGGATTGGGCCTGTTACATCTACCTCCCTGAAGCTCAGTACTGGCACTCCACAAGGATGTGTGCTAAGTCCATACCTGTATTCATTGTATACATATGATTGCATTTTATCTGACCCATCTACTGCAATTATTAAGTTTGCTGATGACACCACCATAATGGGTTTAATTACAAGTGGAGACAAATCTGCGTACAGGGGGGAGGTTCAAAAGGTATCCCCGTTGTATATCGGGGGGGGGGGGCTGTGTGGAGAGTCTCTTCCTTTGAATTCCTGGGAGTCCATCTTAATGAAGACCTTACTTGGAAGGTCAATACAGCCCAGGTGGTTAGGAAGGCCCAACAGAGACTTCATTTCCTTAGGGTCTTGCAAAAGAACAATGTTAGACAGCAACTGATGATTTCCTTCTATTGGTCCACAATAGAAAGTGTTCTCTCATACTGTATTACGGTGTGGTATGCTGGTTTGACAACCATGGACAGAAAGTCCCTACAGAGGGTGGTGAAGACAGCACACGATATCATGGGCTGTCCCCTGAGTCCGCTAGATGTCATCGCAGGAGACCATTAACTCAGAAGAGCGAGGAACATTCTCAGGGATGACTCACACCCTGGCCAGCACCTTTTTAATCTCCTGCCCTCATGCAGGAGCTATAGAAGCATGATAAGCCACACCAACAGGTTAAAGAACAGTTTCTACCCCTGGGCCGTGAGGCTGCTAAATGGAAGACAGCAACATTGCAGCTGACGTTCGGGGTTGGTGATCGTACGACAGCACACAGAGTGTAACAAGGACTGAGAGATTGTGGGGTTAGGGGGGCTCGTTTAATCTCACTGTAAACAAGTGGTGCACTGACAATAAAGTATTTCTATTTCTAGATTTAAGCTGTTGGTTGTTGTTTTTTAACCTGTGAGCTTGTATCATATTTAAAAATCCTCCTTTTATATATATGTCATTGTGCCTGTTGCCCATTTGCAATTTTTGATCATTCTCCCATTCAATTCATTTTGTTCAGGTACAGAAGCTTCGTCACATCTCCCCCCCCCCCTTTATCTGCTTCCTTATTGGGAGGAGATTGCATCAAATGTTTTGTGCATGGATAAACAAGTAGTTGTGCAAATGCAAAAAGACTTCAGTTTAGGAGGAGAATATATATATATATAAAGAGAGAGAGAGAGAGAGAGAGAGAGAGAGAGAGAGAGAGATATCATAATTTCAGAGGGGAAGCGTGTTTGGGAAGATTGTTCCTAGGATGTACTGTTAGAACACATACAACTTTTACATCATTTTTTTTCCTGCAGCCTTGTTTCTTTATAACACTTGAAATATAATGTATTTCTCCCCACCCCCCAGCTCCTCAAAGGAACTTTGAAATTGCCTTCAAGATGTTTGATCTGAATGGTGACGGGGAAGTGGATATGGAAGAATTTGAACAGGCAAGTTCTCTCCATCTCCAAAACATTACTATGTAAATTATTATGCAAATAATCTCACTTTCTCCTCTTCTGTTGCTATGTGTGGCTCTCTTTCGTTATCTAAGAGCACATATATCACCTGCAAAACCATGGACTCTCTGCAAAGTGTCCTCAAGACGCATGCCTCACACTTTGGTGGGGTGTCCTATAGCTGGGGACTTGTGTGCTGCTCACTCTTATACTTGTACTTTTTGACGCAGCCTTTGTTCATAATTTGCCTGAAAAACAAGACTTCCTCCATTCTCTAATGCACAGCTGTTTCACAGCTGTACAGTTGTAGATGGGGCTCATCTTGTTGATGATGTCAGTATGGTTTGCATGTGTGCATGTGTTTAATTCATTCTTAATTTCTGCCCTTGAGAGGGGAGAAGTTCAGCTGTCCCTTCTAGAGGTGATTTTTTAAAAAAGAGATGAAAAATGCAAATAAGGCAGCTTGTGTCTGAAAACCAGGAGGCAGGCCTGTGCTTTTATTGGCCCTATCTTCTGCACATTATCCCAGTCCTCCTACTCAGATGATTTAGTGACATTAGCTGTAACAATATGCCCTTCAGAGGTGCATCATCTCTCCTGCCTCACGGGGGAAATGTAGCATACTGCAGCTACCTATGATCTCCATGGCATTTGAGCATTTAAAAATTGATGGACCTCTGATTGGTATGGAAAGTTGTCTTCTCCCTGGTGCACCGAGACAGCAGTCAGTGCAGCAGCAGATATGTTTCTATCTTAGAGTTGTAGCCTTTCCTTTTTGCTACAGGGTAGGTAGCATTTGTGTGTCACAGAATAAAGATGCAACACATCACAAAAATAATTCACCATTGAATCCCTTAATAAACCTGGCCAGGAATGCTACCAGAACTCTGCTGCCTTATCTCTGCTATGTCTTTGTGTTGATTACTTTGGTTGATTTTCAGCCCACCTGTTTATCCCCCTTTTCTCTACATCTGAAGTGCCGAATAACCAGTCACTGCATATGTGAAGGCACAGAGGCTTGCTGTTGTCAGGCTGCATTTCCTAATCCTGAGGATTGAACATTATTGCTGCTGGTGTCAAAAGAGTCTACAGTTTTCCAGATACCAGGATTTGACTCTAGCTTTTTGGTTGTCTGAAAGTAATCTAAAGATTGACAGTGAACTGGCAATTCATGTCTTCTTGGACCTATTATCTGTTTTGAAATCTGCAATCCGAGGAGAAGAATAATTTTAAGCATTTGCTTGCTCATTTCCCTGCTTTTGTGTTGCTGACAATCATAGAATTCTATGCACTCTCTTAGCCATTGCTTCTGTGTGTGATTTTATATTCCTATATGCTCTGATTTCCTTATAAGAGAGCTCTTAAGGAAGCTGCACACACTTGCTATGGGAGAAAGGAACCCTTCCTTTTCAAACTCCAGTTTGCCTGTCCAGGTTTTCTATATGCCTTGAATAGTCCTTGAGCCCATTATGTGTTAACCACTACTCTGAGCCAGAGGGACATGCTTCATTTTGTGTGTGTGTATTTTAACAAGGTTTTAGGTTCTCCACGGCCCTTCCTCATGAAGGCATATTGCACACTGGTGTGATCTTGTGCATTTCCGTCCTTTTTTGTCCTTCTGAAATCTGCTCAGGTCACACAGCAGACAGGTTTGAGCTATTTTTACTTTGTCATCTTTAACACTGGACAGGTTTCCCCCTTTGAGGTGGGGTTCCTGGGGTAAATTTTCAGCCCTCCAGCATTGGAGCAGCGGGTGGCCATCTGGCCCTTACTAACCCTTCCAAATTTTAATGAAGGCATGGTAAAAAGTATGGCCCACCGTCTCACTCACAGGGAACATAACAATGCTTTCAAATTGTAGGTGATGATGATGATGATTTATTATTTATACCCCACCCATCTGGCTGGGTTTCTCTAGCCACTCTGGGTGGCTTCCAACAAAATATTAAAATACAGTGGTCTGTTAAACATTAAAAGCTTCCCTAAACAGGGCTGCCTTCAGATGTCTTCTAAAAGTCTGGTAGTTGTTCTTCTCTTTGACATCTGGTGGGAGGGCAATCCACAGGGTGGGTGCCACTACCGAGAAGGACCTCTGCCTGGTTCCCTGTAACTTGGCTTCTCGCTGTGAGGGAACCGTCAGAAGGCCCGCAGCACTGGACCTCAGTGTCCGGGCGGAACAATGGGGGTGGAGATGCCCCTTCAGGTATACTGGGCCGAGGCCGTTTAGGGCTTTAAAGGTCAGCACCAACACTTTGAATTGTGCTCGGAAACATAATGGGGGATACTCCATACATCTGAAAACTTCTGGGTTTTGAAACCTACCATGTGTTTAATAATGTAACTGCACATATTGTTGTATGGAATTCAAAGGTGTGTATCTGTGGAGGACCTAGATTTTAGGGAAATGTGATGCAGCCTGCCTTGTTATAGCTGTGTGTTTAACTTTGGAAACCCCTTAGGTTCAGAGCATCATTCGCTCCCAAACTAGCATGGGCATGCGTCATAGAGACCGCTCAACTACAGGGAACACCTTGAAGACGGGCTTCAACTCTGCATTGACCACCTACTTCTTTGGGGCTGATTTGAAGGGGAAACTGACCATCTCTCACTTCTTGGACTTCCAGCGCAAACTTCAGCATGACATTCTGAAGCTTGAGGTTAGTGTCTGATCCGCACACATAATTCTGTTCACTTACTATACTGTTAGAGTTTGCTTTGGAAAAGAAGCTATAGTTCTTTAGTTGCTGGCCAGTGTCAGCACACGTCATCTTCAGGCAGCTGCAATGTCCCCAGTACCCCAGCAGAGCACATCAATGCTCTGTAGACTCGTAATCTGGGGAACTGGGTTCGTGTCTCCGCTCCTCCACATGCAGCTGCTGGGTGACCTTGGGCTAGTCACACTTCTCTCAGCCCCACTCACCTCACAGAGTGTTTGTTGTGGGGGAGGAAGGGAAAGGAGAATGTTAGCCGCTTTGAGACTCCTTCGGGTAGTGATAAAGCGGGATAAAAAATCCAAACTCTTCTTCTTCTTCTTCTTCTTCTTCTTCTTCTTCTGCTTCTGCCATAAGGAAGACCGCTCCCTGCTGCAAGGCCCATTTCCACCTGGCTTAGGGGATGGAGCCCAGACTCACCCTGAACAGCTAAAAGAGGCTCCTGGGAGGCCACTGGGACATTGCTGGAACAACTCTTAGTTTGCGGCAACTGGCTAAAATGTTTTAAATGGTTCTCATTTTGGTTCCTCTATTTTGTTTTTGTCGGGTTGGTGTTGGTTAAATGTTTAGTTGGAGCTGGCAGCTATTTTAATTTGGGTATAACTCTAAACTGTTTATTATTGTTGTCATTTTAGTTATTATTGATTTCTATTGATTTATTGGTTTATTTGTTGCTATTATAGGATATCCTATTATAGGATATTTTGTTTTTTAATGTTTGATGTTTTGTTGCTTTTTTATATGTAAGCGACCCAGGGTGGCTGGGGAAACCCAGCCTGATGGGCGGGATATAAATTTAAAAACAAAACAAAAAAAGCAACAACGTGTGTAGCTGACTGATTTATTCACTAAGGAGGGATATTGTGCACATGCACAGACATTATTATTACTGCACATGTCCCACGGCCAAAGCCTTGCATTGGTCAAACTAGCTCTGAGCTCTGGCTTCAACTTGAAACACAGTCTGTGAACACTAACTCTCCTGCTCCCCACATACACAAAGCTTACTTTCGTTAAAGCCATCAGTTTAATGGATTAATAAGCTCACCTCTTTCTTTGTATTATGACATAGTGACATAAGTGCTTAGATGGAATGGGGCAATGTGTTGCATGTGCTTATTTTGCATGTATTACAACAATATTCTATTATGTTGTACTCAGAGTTTCTTTCTGGACAGCACCTTCTAAACAGGCTGTAGAGCAGAGCTGAGGGGGAGATTGGATCTAGCCAGTCAGCACCTATTGGGTAGCATTCGTGACATCAGTGACAGGTGCATTCCTAGCATTCCCCGCCATCTGTTTCATTTTTAAATGCCTGACAAGTTAGTTTTTGCATATCTTTCATATCTTTCCTCTTTTTCCCTCCGCCCATTCTGTTATGGGCCAAGTGTTGGAAATGCCTATAGCTTGAGTGGTAATAATAATAATAATAATAATAATAATAATAATAATAATAATAATAATAATTTATTATTTATACCCCGCCCATCTGGCTGGGCCTCCCCAGCCACTCTGGGCGGCTTCCAAAAGAATATTAAAATACTATAATACATCAAACATTAAAAGCTTCCCGAAACAGGGCTGCCTTCAGATGTCTTCTAAAAGCCTGGTAGTTGTTGTTCTCTTTGACATCTGGTGGGAGGGTGTTCCACAGGGAAGGCGCCACTACCGAGAAGGCCCTCTGCCTGGTTCCCTGTAACTTGGCTTCTCGCAGTGAGGGAACCTCCAGAAGGCCCTCGGTGCTGGACCTCAGTGTCCGGGTAGAACGATGGAGGTGGAGACGCTCCTTCAGATATACTGGACCAAGGCCGTAGATTTGGGGGGGGGTGGCATGGGATGAATTCAAACAAAGTAGGGTGGAGTTGCATCATAAGATATGAATATTGTATTTGTATTAATGAGGTCTTGTTCTGGATTGTCTTGGTTTTTTTTTAGTTGCCCCACCTGACCCCCAATCTCAGTGGTGTCTGACAATAGTCCTTTTTTTTTTTTTTTTTTGCTTGTGATCTCAAAAGCTGCATGGATTTCTTTTGCTCGGTGTTATGAAGAAAGGGATGTGTCAAGTTGAACGTGGCTGAGCGGGTTTTTACAGAAATCTATATTATGTGTGGTGTCTGGTTTATGTCTAAATCAATATTCACATAAGTCTCACAGGGCCAAAAAAGCATATGCTAATCAGATTTCGAGCTATATATGATCGTTGTGATTTAGTACTACATTTGTTAATTAGAATGCGTTTTCATGAACAACTTAGCTCATAATTGTCTGAAATTAATCCTGCTTCTTCGAGAAATGTAATCAAGTATATACTAGCTCAGCTCTAGATGATGTGTAAAGAAGATTATATTGCCATACATTGTACCCATATTCTACCAGAAGTTATCCAAATGGTTTGATGCAGTAATTATGCTGTCCTTAGTGGGTTTTCATTGGAGCCCTGTGTTCAGGTTTTGCTTCTCGTGGAGAAATTTTTTAAAAACCCAATTGTGGCTGGAATGGTATCAGGAGTCTCGCAAAGAGGCCACAACTGGGGATGAGGAGGAGAATGTGTGAGTAACGGCCTGTGTAAGAAATATGGATAATCCAGTCACCCTCAGTGTATCTTTCTCTTCATTTTAAGAGCCCCCCATCCATATTTGGGGCACAAGGCTTTTAAAAATGTAGACCCAACCAAGCAAGTCAGGAAGGGATGTGTTTGGGGGAGGTTTTTTTTAGAGAAGGTACAGGTTTGGGGGAGTTTTTTTTTAAAGAGAAGGTACAGGCTTTCCAAATCTAAAACATGGTATAAAGTCTGAGTAAAGCATAGGAACAATCTAGTGAATGCAACTTTCTGATAACCAAGTTACAAGATGCAGACCAGGAAACTGAAACTTAGCATTCCTCAAACTTTAGGTCAGCATGTCAGAATGTCATTTGGTTGCATAGGGTGTGTCGGTCCCCACTGCAGGCAAGCAGATTGCTGACTAAGCCCAGTCCATTTGAAAGTGTTTGTGTCAACTAATTTGGTCTCCTCTAAGTGATTTAGATTGGCTTTAAAGCTGCATTGGTTTGTTTGCATTCTCCCCATAGGTATAAATACAGACACACCTGTTGACCAAAGTCTTTATCTCTCTCTGCCAGGCGAATTTATGTTTTATTTCATTCTAGGAAGTCTTGGGCTGCATGAAACTGGAGCTGCCCTCTGTTTATGTGTCATTATCAATTAGTATGGATTGATGTTTGAGCAAATCATAATTGAACTATGCAAGCTTTGAGCCTGGAAAGTTGAACTTGTTGTTGGATGAGATGCCCGGATGCATCAATAATTAAAGTGTATAAATCTTGACCGTGTCCCCATCACAAGAGAAATGAGAGAATAGTGAAATGGCCCAAGTGTTGCAATGAAAGCCACAATAAATCTCAAGTTACTATACACATGAACAGCATTTAATGTGTGTGTGGCTTTGTTTCCGTGAATAACAATTCAGTGAATATGTTAGAAAACTGACCTTGGATGCCATTTTTTTATTATTTTATTTATTCATTCAATTTCTATCCTCACAAAAGAGCTTAGTGTTAGCAACTGAAAGAAAAGATAACGGAGGAATGTACCTGCAGTGATATGATGCATGCAGATTCATTGATTCTTTTCTGTTTTTTTGTTTTGTTTTGTTGAGCCAACATACATCTTTCTGCTCTGCAAAATGGAAAAGTCTAAACCCAAGGTGGGTTTAGGCTGGATGCTGATTGTTTCTCAGTGTGCCTCCGTCATGCTAGCTGTCCAAGTGGATTCATGTAGAGCCAACAACTTTTATTGATCACTTGAACTGCCAGGCAGTTGTGAATATTTCTGTTGTGAATGGCCCTGGGATCTTAGGATGAAAGGAAGGATACAAATTTAAATAATAATGACCATGTTGCATTTTACAGTTGTTCTGTAGGTTAAAAAAAGCAGAAATTTATGTAGACAAGTAGAGCTAAGTAGCCGATTTCCATTTTCGATGGTCATTTCACAGTAGATCACAGCAGACAGGTGTTCTGAGCATCCTCTCTGGTTTTACCAGACACTTATATTCTAAGAAACAAAGATGCAGTCTGTTCCCATGTGACATTTTCCTTCTGTAGATGCATTTCTTAAAACCATCAATTTGGTGTATATTGGCATATTTTTTGGCAATGAATAATGTGTGATGGGGAGAAAGAATTAAGATACATTGGCCTGATTCTTTACTTATTAAGCCGATATATGAAAGAGTCTTTTGCTCATGTACATAGCCCTTTCACTCCTTTTGTAGCACAAGCAGTTAAGCTGGCATGTCATAGTTTTCCCTGAACCAGAAAACTATGGTTACCAGTTTCAGAAAAAGACAGCATATTAATCCACAGTTTTAAATTGGTTTAGTATCCTTGCCTGGTCTGAAACTGGTAACCATCACTTCCTGGTTCGGAGGACACAGGAAACTATGGTTGATTAGAGACTTCCTGGTTTGATTGCTTGTGCCACTAAAGAAGGAATGAAGAAGCTGTGTATTTGAGCAAAAGACCCTTTCATATCTTGGCTTAATAAGCAGAGATACATTTGTTCAATTTGGATGATCACAGCTTAAAAATCTCCAAAACCAACAGTTGCCACAGCCACAATTCCCTTAACAAACTTTTCTTATATCTAATTGGGCAGCTGAAGGAATACCTATAAGGCTTCTGGTCACTTATCCCTGTGTAGCAGTAATAGAAAATAAGGTTAAGTCATGAATCACTTCTAGATCTTGTTTCTGATGGTCTCATATGTGCTGCTAAGTTTATGAATTGCAGTTTCAGAAGTACTCTGTTTTCTGTCTCATCTTTATTTATAATCTTCACTTACTGCTACTTCCCATTCCCATAAACTTCTTGCCCTCCTTCTCTAACCAGGGTTGCAGGAGAAGAAGCCTGCAGATAAAAAAGGGGGGTGGCGGCCCCAGATTACTTCTTGCAGACTAAGTTACTTTCATGCATGACTTGAAAGCTAAAGGTGCAGTGCTTCTTTACATAACCTTTTTAATTGCTCATTAAGGTGCTAGAAACTGCCAGAGGCTGCTATTAATTCTATCATTCCGTTCCAGACTGCAGCATATTTGCAAGGTCAGTAGCAGGTCAGAAATATCCCTCAAACACCTGGCATCCATGAAGATCTTGCTATCTTCAGGAGACATACTTTCTAACCCTATTACTGCCCATTAATATTTTTAAAGGGGTCTTTAGGAGTTAGGAAAAGAGATGGAAACGTTGGCGGTAGCCCAAGGATTTATGACAAGTTATTTCCCTTGCCCTCTTCAGAACTTTTTTTCTTTTCTTTTTGAGCAAACCCTTCACTGGATCTCCACCCAGCTTCACCACCTTTGCTACCAGTTAGCCCTCTTCTCTTGTCCTCACTGCTTCTCATTCAGCTCATAGTTCTGTTTTTACACCTTGTAGATGTTCTGTATGGTAAATTGCACATGATTGAAGCAAAATGGATGTTAAATAACTATTTTTATTTTTATTTAAATTTTACTAAAATAAAAATATTTAAATTAAATTTTAAATAATTACAGTGGTACCTCGGGTTAAGTACTTAATTCGTTCCGGAGGTCCGTTCTTAACCTGAAACTGTTCTTAACCTGAAGCAACACTTTAGCTAATGGAGCCTCCTGCTGCCGCTGCGTCGCCGGAGCACGATTTCCGTTCTCATCCTGAAGCAAAGTTCTTAACCCGAGGTACTATTTCTGAGTCTGTAACCTGAAGCGTATGTAACCTGAAGCGTATGTAACCCGAGGTACCACTGTACTTGTTTATTGAATAAACTTAAAAATTAGCTTCTTTAAAAAGAGAAATCTGTGTCTCTACGCAGATTTGTTAATGCTTTGCACTGACATCTTTTACTTTTCGAAAGCATCTAAACAGTCTTCTACTGTCAAAAGCCATTCCCCTTCCGATGCAGTCAAAACTGGGAACTGTCCAAAAGCACATGCAATTGGCAGCAGCAGGAGTTGAGCACAGCAGGTCTGCAAGTTAGAAAATGTTGGCCAGGAGCTGTAGCTTAGTGGTAAACTGCATGCTTTGTAGGCATAACATCCCATGTTAAGAGCCTTGCTGGATCATACCAAGGATCCGGTTTGCCACAGTGGCCAAGCATATTTCTCCTGGAAGCACAAGAACTCAACACCCCTTGTTCATTCTGCAGTGTTCCGTTAAAGAATCTTGGGTAGCAGGGCATGAACATACCTTTACACACGACTTGAGTTGCTGTCAATCAAAGGAAACAGCACTGAGTTAGATAGAGCAGTGTTGTGACTAGGGTTAGATAGGGGAAGTTCCTATGTTCATTTGGGGGCTTCTGCAACTTTCTGATTGGAAAGTGGGGCGGGGAGGCAGGTGGCTGCACTGTTCAAAGGCACTCTGTGTCTCGGCATCTCATGCTTCAGGCCAATGACATCATCTCAAACATTGGTTTGAGAGGGAGGGAGGGATGGGTGGCAATGAATTTGCCTATGCTGTGAAAGGTTCTTGGAGTATGGGGAAGTGGGAGAGGTGTACAAAGTAGCATATAGGGAGCATGGTGGAACTTGTGTTTTATATTTAGTTACAGCATCTTAAAAAGCTTTGCCAACAAAGGTCCGTATAGTTAAAGCTATGGTTTTCCCAGGAGTGATGTATGGAAGTGAGAGCTGGACCATAAAGAAGGCTGATCACCGAAGAATTGATGCTTTTGAATTATGGTGCTGGAGGAGACTCTTGAGAGTCCCATGGACTGCAAGAAGATCAAACCTATCCCTTCTTAAGGTAATCAGCCCTGAGTGCTCACTGGAAGGACAGATCCTGAAGCTGAGACTCCAATAATTTGGCCACCTCATGAGAAGAGAAGACTTCCTGGAAAAGACCCTGATGTTGGGAAAGATTGAGGGTGCAAGGAGAAGGGGACGACAGAGGACGAGATGGTTGGACAGTGTTCTCGAAGCTACCAGCATGAGTTTGACCAAACTGCGGGAGGCAGTGGAAGACAGGAGTGCCTGGCGTGCTCTGGTCCATGGGGTCACGAAGAGTCGGACACGACTAAACGACTAAACAACAACAAGAAGAAGTAATGTTATTCTTCCGTTCAGGGCCACGACAGTCCCTCTCAAGGGGTTCACATCACACTCATATTATCACTTCCCCAGATGGTAAGCTGCAAACCTGTTTGCGTTGCACCCAACCAAGATGTTCCATGTGTGCAAGGGCTTGCACAACTGATTCCCCTCTCCTCTCCTCTCCCCTCACCCCAGCAGCAAATCTGCTCCAGAGGGTTAAGAGGACACCCAGGGGAGGGAGGGGAACTTCCATTGCAGAAGCACAAACAGGAAAAGTTGGTTGGATGCAACCTTTTGCATTTCCGGCTCTTTGTCTTCATGCAACAAACATTGATTTATTGTTCCCATCTCCTGTCACGTCCAGTGCAACCTTTTCCTATAGCCATGAATGCCTGTGAAATACCAAGCGGTGGCTTTATCAGGAAATTCTTTCTTAATCTTTGCTCTCTGGCATCACTGTCCAGCTAGAAATAATGAAAACATTTTTTTCACCTGTCTGTCTTAGACAATCGCTTTGAGGCTTTCCCCTTCTGCCACCGTAGCACAGCGTAAGAAGGGGCAAACGGATTGCTTTGCAATGCCTGCCACGAGCATCCTTGGGACATCTTGTTGCTTTGCATTGCCTGGCTCCAGAATTTTCATCTCCTTTTTGAACTCTGCAAAGCCCAGAATTGCAACTGCCAGCTTAATGCCTTTCCAGGCTGCGTTGCTTTGCTCAAGATGGTGTCTTGCCCACCCCCACTTCTCCCCTTTGCTTTTTATTGACATTACGGAGTATAAAGTAAATTAAATGTCATTCCCACAGTGCTATGCTGGGTTTCATCTTCTCACTGCAGCCAGTCTCCTGGAAATTCTGATGTTCTCAATTGAAACAGGAGCTATTGGGGCAGAACTATTTTGCTTTATAGGGTAGTTCTGGTCCCAGCTATGAAGAGCTTTCCCTGATTTTGCTGTTTTATAATGATTAGAGCAGGCAGGAGATGTTCAGAAATGCTGATGCTCGTACATCTAAATCGAATCCATCATCCTCAGTGTTTTTGCCTGTACTGTTTTTCCACCTCTTCAAGGCCCACTTCCTCTGACACGAGCAAGCTTCCAGGATTATTATTTTGAACATGTCTTTACAGTGAAATAGCTTATGTTTTCTTAAGCAACATGTGTTTGCAAGCAGGGCTCTAAATGGATGCCAGTCTCAGTTCCTTGGAGATAGACGACAGGAGCAAAGGACAAATAATAAATCCTTTTCCTTGGGTTTGCTGACAGTCTTTGTGGGGTTTTGCAGGCCTGGTTCAGCCATTCCCCAGCTCAGCCATTCCCCAGCTCAGTGCTGGAATTGGAAGAATGTTGCAAGAAATTTAAATAATTGCTTGCTCCCGGGCAGCTTGCTGTACCTTTTCAGCAGGTGGGGGGCAGAAGACAGATTGGTGAATGGTTTTCAGTGTTGTTTGATATCTATTCTGCCCTCCCAAGGGATCCTAATGTGGCAAACAACAAAGTAATACAGGTTTTTTTTAAAATAATAATAATAATAAACCATCACATAACCTCAGAGCTAATATTTTCAAGGTTGTGTTGAACAGTGCATTCCCAGTTGTTCAACTAAAGCAGCAGCAAAAAGCCACACACACACACACACACACACACACACACACACATTTAGGCAACCAGAATCTCTGACCTATAGTAATTTTGAGGCAGGTTTGTACTTGTGTATATGCAGGTCATCTCCAGCAGTATGGTTCATGGAGTGCTGTAGGTAACGGGGCCGCCATTTGATATCTTGAAAGCCATGCCTATTTAATTGATTCATTCTTCCGACCTTGCCTCCTTGCAATCAACCACCTGTTGAGGTTGGGCCTTTCCATTGCACCCCTATGTTGGGTATGGTTGGGTCACACATTTCTTCACCAGGAGTGATTAAAATGGAATGTCCTGTCTTTGGAGAAAGCTGCCTGTTATGTCTCTGCATGAGTTGATTCCGTGGGGTTGCCTCCTTCCAGTCTAAGCAATGACTCTTACAGTTCAGTGTGCTTTCAGATTTAATTCAGGGAAAGTTTCCTCACTAATCAGAAGTTTGAAGAGAAAGTATGTTGGTGTATAAAAAGAGGAGACATTGAGTTCCAGCTTGTCATTTCCCCCCTCTCTTCTTAAGTGTCCTTGCCCATTGGCTGATAAGCATTTGAGAAAAGGACAAAAGCTACATTGAAAAATCATTATTTTATTATGATTTTGTTTTACTATATGTAGCCTTGGCTCATCACCATTATCTTGTGCAAAATTGGAAAGCCCCTTAATGTTTCTTATTCAGTAGTGGTGGGGGGACTTTTAGTGAAAAGAGATTGTCCCTGGTCTCTACATTTTATTCTTTAAAGTCTCAATGGAGGTTTGATCTCAGGGCAAGTATGTGTGTGTGTTTTAACTGCCTACAAGGGCACTTCTAAAAAGAAAGAAGATAACTGAAAAAAGAAATACTACCTCAGAAAATAAATTGGGTTTGATTATTCACAGAGGAGTACTTTCCTTGGGGAAACTATATAACTAGCCATTTTTATTACATATTTAAGTGCTTTTATGAAGTATTTGCATTCAGCGTATTGAAGCATTGTGTTCCGCTAGATTAATTTTGAACTTCAAATAGCTCTCCTTTCAATCTGTATTTTAAAAATGTTTGTGTGTGTGAAACCGATTATGTGCTACTCCTCTTTATTTCATGGCTTCTCCTTGGCGCAAATTTCTAGTGCTCTGTTTGCGCCATGATCCTAAGCCTATTTACTCAGAAATAGATCACCTCCACTGAGTCCAATAGATCTCCATCCCTAGTAAGCTTAAGATTGCAACCTTAGGGACCGCTTCACACCAGAGTCATGCCTCACACGGTGTGAATCTAAGACTCAGTATTTTGCAGAAGGGATTAAACGCCCCCAAAACTTTTAAGTTTGAACATTTAAAGTGGATTAATGGGGTTATATATATATATATATATATGCAGGTTTTGGTGTCTTCGGGTGTCTTCCCGTGTAAGAGTTGGGGTGTCTAGGCGACGTTTCGACGAGGTCTCACTCGTCATCTTCAGGCTGGTGCTTTCGGCTTCTTGTTACTGGAACAGAGCAGGATCTCAGTGTTTGAGTTCCTATAAATACTGTTGAGGGGGTGTGGTGTATAGCCTCCAACGTTCTGGGCAGAGAGGAAGTTCCCAGGTTAGTGTGCCTTTTCTTCTTTTGTTCATTAATTACTTGAGGGATATCTTGAGTGATTTCTTGAGTGATATTCTGAGTACCACTTAGGAGGGTCATTAGGTGTGGATTAGTTGCTAAAGCTTTCGTGTCTTGACCTCTTGAACTTGTGAAGAGTTTTTCTGAGAAGATGGCTGTACTGCAAATAGTTGTGCTCTGGCTTGGCTTCGTGTATAGGGGCGAGCTGTGGTTTTGTGCCCTGTGCCAGCCAGATCTGTGTAGGGATTGCAGGGGGGTGCAGCATCCGGAGGTGCCACTATGGTTTGGCTACTGGATGGTGTCTGTAATTTATCTGTGGAGAGGGTCTGGGTTTGGGTCTGGTGTGGTTGATTGGAGATGGCGTTCTGTGTGCCTCTGGTTCTGGTGTCGGTTTTTGTGGGGAGGGCTAATTTCCAGATGTCTGGCAGGCGGGACGTGTCGTCACGCTTGTTCATGTTGTAAGGGTGTTTCTCTATCTCGATGGCTTCCATGATTATTCTCTTGTGGTGATGTTCCATGTTAAAGAGCAATTTGGAATCTGCAAAATTGATTTCGTGTCCTGTTTCTTTCATGTGTTGGTAAAGAGAGGAAGTTTTTTCTTCTTTTTTGACGGCATTCTTGTGTTCTGCGATACGTGCATTTATTCGTCTGTTTGTTTGTCCAATGTACGTGGCTGGGCAGACTTTGCAGGGTATTTCATAGACCCCTTGGTTTTCTAGCTGGATTTTATCTTTGGGGTTTCTGAGGATATTGGCTATTTTTTGGTTGGTGCAAAAGGCTGTTTTGATATTGTGTTTATGGAGGATTTTGCTAATTTTATCTGTAGTGCCCTTGATATAAGGAAGGAGGGCCATGCCATTGTTTTCTTCTGTGTCTTGGTTTTTGGGGGGTGTTTCTTTTTGGATTAGCTTCGTAACCCTGTTTTGCTGGTATCCGTTGGCGATTAACACATTTGAGAGATTCTGTAACTCAGTTGTCAAGTGGTCTTTGTCAGCCAGGCGTTTGGTTCTGGAGATGAGAGTCTTGGCTACGGAGTTTATTTGTGCAGGGTGGTGGTGTGATTGTGCATGTAAGTAGCGGTTGGTGTGTGTTTTTTTCCGGTAGATAGTGTGTCCTAGGGAGCCATCAGGTTTTTTGTAGATTAGGACGTCAAGGAAGGGAAGTTGGTTGTTGGCTTCTATTTCCATAGTGAATTGTATTTTGGGGTGTAGGCTGTTGAGATGTGTGAGGAAGCTATCTAGTTTTTCCTTCCCGTGTGGCCAAATTACAAAGGTGTCGTCAACATATCTGAGCCAAAGTTTGGGTTTGTGTTCTGACTTGTCTAAAGCATTGGTTTCAAAGTGTTCCATGTACAGATTTGCGATGACCGGAGAGAGGGGTGATCCCATAGGTGCTCCTTCTATCTGTTTGTATCTTTGTCCATTGTGGATGAAGTACGTGTTGGTTAGGCAGTGGTTGGTCAGGTCCAGGATGTATTCGGGGGGATTGTATTTGTTTTGAATGGCTGTCAAGGCTTCATTAATGGGCACTTGTGTGAAGAGAGATACAACATCGAAGCTCACAAGTAGGTCATCGGGATGTAGGTTTTGCTTCTTTATTGTTTCTATGAACTGGAAGGAGTTTGTAACGTGTGAAGCGATAGATTCTGCATAGGGCTGAAGTTGCTTAGCGAGAAATTTAGCGAGATTTTGTAGAGGTGAGCCTATGGAGCTGACTATTGGTCTGAGTGGTGTTCCTTCTTTGTGTATCTTGGGGAGACCGTAGAGTTTGGGGCATCTGGATGATTTTTCTCTGGGGATGATTCTTAGCTGGATTTCTTCACTGATAGGAGAGGCTTTTATTTTGGATTTGGTGGTTTTTTCCAGATAGGTGGTGGGATCTGTTTTTATAGGTTGGTAGGTAGGGTCTTGGAGTAGATTTGATAGTTTTGCTTGGTAGTCCGATGTGTTCATCACAACAGTGGCATTACCTTTGTCTGCTGGGAGAATGATTATGTTATTGTCTTTCCTCAGGTTGGTGAGTGCTTTCTGTTCTTCTTTGTGTAAATTGCTTCTGGGTGGTTTGCTGGAGCAGAGGATGTTGGTGACTTCAAGTCTGATTTTATTGGCTTCATCTGGGTTGATTTTGGTTAGGCTAGCTTCGACTCCGCATATGATGTTTTCCGTGGGGATGCGTCTCGGGGCGACTGCAAAGTTGAAACCCCGAGACGCATCCCCACGGAAAACATCATATGCGGAGTCGAAGCTAGCCTAACCAAAATCAACCCAGATGAAGCCAATAAAATCAGACTTGAAGTCACCAACATCCTCTGCTCCAGCAAACCACCCAGAAGCAATTTACACAAAGAAGAACAGAAAGCACTCACCAACCTGAGGAAAGACAATAACATAATCATTCTCCCAGCAGACAAAGGTAATGCCACTGTTGTGATGAACACATCGGACTACCAAGCAAAACTATCAAATCTACTCCAAGACCCTACCTACCAACCTATAAAAACAGATCCCACCACCTATCTGGAAAAAACCACCAAATCCAAAATAAAAGCCTCTCCTATCAGTGAAGAAATCCAGCTAAGAATCATCCCCAGAGAAAAATCATCCAGATGCCCCAAACTCTACGGTCTCCCCAAGATACACAAAGAAGGAACACCACTCAGACCAATAGTCAGCTCCATAAGCTCACCTCTACAAAATCTCGCTAAATTTCTCGCTAAGCAACTTCAGCCCTATGCAGAATCTATCGCTTCACACGTTACAAACTCCTTCCAGTTCATAGAAACAATAAAGAAGCAAAACCTACATCCCGATGACCTACTTGTGAGCTTCGATGTTGTATCTCTCTTCACACAAGTGCCCATTAATGAAGCCTTGACAGCCATTCAAAACAAATACAATCCCCCCGAATACATCCTGGACCTGACCAACCACTGCCTAACCAACACGTACTTCATCCACAATGGACAAAGATACAAACAGATAGAAGGAGCACCTATGGGATCACCCCTCTCTCCGGTCATCGCAAATCTGTACATGGAACACTTTGAAACCAATGCTTTAGACAAGTCAGAACACAAACCCAAACTTTGGCTCAGATATGTTGACGACACCTTTGTAATTTGGCCACACGGGAAGGAAAAACTAGATAGCTTCCTCACACATCTCAACAGCCTACACCCCAAAATACAATTCACTATGGAAATAGAAGCCAACAACCAACTTCCCTTCCTTGACGTCCTAATCTACAAAAAACCTGATGGCTCCCTAGGACACACTATCTACCGGAAAAAAACACACACCAACCGCTACTTACATGCACAATCACACCACCACCCTGCACAAATAAACTCCGTAGCCAAGACTCTCATCTCCAGAACCAAACGCCTGGCTGACAAAGACCACTTGACAACTGAGTTACAGAATCTCTCAAATGTGTTAATCGCCAACGGATACCAGCAAAACAGGGTTACGAAGCTAATCCAAAAAGAAACACCCCCCAAAAACCAAGACACAGAAGAAAACAATGGCATGGCCCTCCTTCCTTATATCAAGGGCACTACAGATAAAATTAGCAAAATCCTCCATAAACACAATATCAAAACAGCCTTTTGCACCAACCAAAAAATAGCCAATATCCTCAGAAACCCCAAAGATAAAATCCAGCTAGAAAACCAAGGGGTCTATGAAATACCCTGCAAAGTCTGCCCAGCCACGTACATTGGACAAACAAACAGACGAATAAATGCACGTATCGCAGAACACAAGAATGCCGTCAAAAAAGAAGAAAAAACTTCCTCTCTTTACCAACACATGAAAGAAACAGGACACGAAATCAATTTTGCAGATTCCAAATTGCTCTTTAACATGGAACATCACCACAAGAGAATAATCACGGAAGCCATCGAGATAGAGAAACACCCTCACAACATGAACAAGCGTGACGACACGTCCCGCCTGCCAGACATCTGGAAATTAGCCCTCCCCACAAAAACCGACACCAGAACCAGAGGCACACAGAACGCCATCTCCAATCAACCACACCAGACCCAAACCCAGACCCTCTCCACAGATAAATTACAGACACCATCCAGTAGCCAAACCATAGTGGCACCTCCGGATGCTGCACCCCCCTGCAATCCCTACACAGATCTGGCTGGCACAGGGCACAAAACCACAGCTCGCCCCTATACACGAAGCCAAGCCAGAGCACAACTATTTGCAGTACAGCCATCTTCTCAGAAAAACTCTTCACAAGTTCAAGAGGTCAAGACACGAAAGCTTTAGCAACTAATCCACACCTAATGACCCTCCTAAGTGGTACTCAGAATATCACTCAAGAAATCACTCAAGATATCCCTCAAGTAATTAATGAACAAAAGAAGAAAAGGCACACTAACCTGGGAACTTCCTCTCTGCCCAGAACGTTGGAGGCTATACACCACACCCCCTCAACAGTATTTATAGGAACTCAAACACTGAGATCCTGCTCTGTTCCAGTAACAAGAAGCCGAAAGCACCAGCCTGAAGATGACGAGTGAGACCTCGTCGAAACGTCGCCTAGACACCCCAACTCTTACACGGGAAGACACCCGAAGACACCAAAACCTGCATTCCTGTACCCGTGAAAATCTACGAAAGCATATATATATGCTCTGGCTGGCACAGGGCACAAAACCACAGCTCGCCCCTATACACGAAGCCAAGCCAGAGCACAACTAAGTGCAGTACAGCCATCTTCTCAGAAAAACTCTTTACAAGGTCAAGAGGTCAAGACACGAAAGCTTTAGCAACTAATCCACACCTAATGACCCTCCTAAGTGGTACCCAGAATATCACTCAAGTAATCACTCAAGATATCCCTCAAGTAATTAATGAACAAAAGAAGAAAAGGCACATTAACCTAGGAACTTCCTCTCTGCCCAGAACGTTGGAGGCTATACACCACACCCCCTCAACAGTATTTATAGGAACTCAAACACTGAGATCCTGCTCTGTTCTAGTAACAAGAAGCCGAAAGCACCAGCCTGAAGATGACGAGTGAGACCTCGTCAAAACGTCGCCTAGACACCCCAACTCTTACACGGGAAGACACCCGAAGACACCAAAACCTACATATATATATATATATATATATATATATATATATATATATATATATATATATATATATATATATAGTGGTTGTACGCCACCACTCTGATATTTTATGTTATGATGGCATAGAGATACTTTTATAAATAAATCAAATTTAATTGCTATTTTGCCCTAGCATTTAAAAAAAATAATCAGGCATTTTGAGGCTTGGGAAGTGATGGGGAACTGCGTTGAAAAGTGTGGTGTGGGATGAACAAATGATTAATGGGAAGATGTGTGAACACAACTGCTAGCAATCAGAATGCAGGCTTGTTGCAGTATAAACAGATCTGAACAACATTCCATATAGGCAGTGCTAGTGCTTTGTAAGCTTTGTGCAAGCAGATCTGGATGGATGTTGAATAAACACATCTTCTGAAGGAGCTCTCTGTGCTGGAGCAGAATGGCAGGAGTGGAGAGTTCAGGCAGACACAGCCTGAGGCGGTTCTTTTGCCCCTGCAACAGAGCTCACTTAGGAGTGCTGAGGAATACTGGTTTATTTATTTATTTTAGAAGTCAGGCCTCTTTATTCACTTGGGGGGTAACTCCAAAGCATTGCCTTTCTTCATGCAGCAGAAGAAGGCTCAGGTGAGCTCTTAAATCCCAGATTTCTCTCTTGAAACATCAGTACTTAACCTGCCCTATCAAGCTGTAGGTATGTGGTAAAAAAAGAGCCATCTTTTTACACATCCAGAGAATTCTGATCCATGGCGACCGCCAAGGGATTTTCTGGCTTTCTCCTGTCAAGTATAGACAACAGTTGATGTATTTTTATACCAAAACAGAGTGCATTGGGGTTGCCGGTTACGTAAGCCATAAATGTAGCATGCTTACTGCAGCCTTCTTCTGTTTTGATGAGCACAGCGGGCACTTGCTCTCGAGTTTCTGGTGAACCTCTGTGAAATTGGGAAAACCTTAAATGCTGTCAGATTTGAGTGACAAATGGCATCTGCTTGAGTGAGTTTGGGTTATTACACAGTTCTGTCTAAATGTTACAGCAGTATTCCAGAGAGGTTCTAACAGCATGAAGGCAGGGAACTTTTTGAAGAGCAGTTTGTCAGGTTAGCTTGTTATATTTCGGTGGCTTGTGTCTCCATTGGCGAGTTTTCTGAAGGGACTGCGTGAATACCAATGGCGAAAACTTTATGCTTTGGATTATATTATTTCGTTTTATAGTTTACTTTAAGACTTACTTAGAGTTATTGTGACTTCTTTTATAGGCTAGTCTAGGACACAGTTATTGCTCTTCAGGCACTGATGGTCACATTATCTTGCAGCTTATTGTGACTGCAGATGGTTGTGATGGATGTCCTTCTCTCTTTTTTAAAAAGTTATTTTTTAAAAAACAACAACTCTGGGAGCAGTTTTTGTTTAATTGCTCCCATGTGGCTGTGTGATTTAAACGTAATAAACCAACGCTTGGTGTTTGTGTTTAAATACACCTATGAAAATGATTTAAAAGGCTGTGTTACTTTGTGTAAATTTATGAGTTCTGATAGATGTTTTGCTGCCTCAATGTTAAGGGGAATAAGCGGATTTGCACTAGGTCTGTTCATATTGTAAATTGGGGAGGGTGAGTGGCCCCAATAGATTGCTTTGAAAATATTTATGTAAAAAATTCTATTCCACCCTTCTAGCGCCGATGCATGCACTCAGGGTAGCATACAACAAATATGATTTAAGAAAATAAAAAAGTGTGTGAACAAGGGTACAGAAAATGCACATTAAAAATGCATTTCAGAGCAACAGTGGCAGAGACTACAGATAGTAATAATCTTCACAGATAAGCCTTAGCATGCAAAATCCTTCTGGAATAAAAGTGTCTTTACCAGCCAGCCGGGGGGGGGGGGGGACACAGCCAGAGAGAGTGCCATGGTCACTTTGAGAGGCAAGATATTTCATAGTATTGATGCACAACCACTGAGAAGGCCCTATCTCTTGTTACCATTGTCAAGCCTCCTTTTCAGAAGGGCTTCTTCTCCTAATCTTAGAGAGCGGGCAGGATGGTATGGGAGGAAGCAGTCCTCGAGGATCTCTTAATCTTTCATCTGTATAGCATTCAAGAGCTGCACTTTAAAATGAATGGCACTGGATACTTAAGACAGAATGAGTTTCTGTGTCAAGTACATGAAAACAGGTAACCTCTGAGCAAGGTGCTCTTGTTATTGGGGAAAGGTGCTGGATAGTAACAGGTTATTTCATAATTTGTGTGAAAATGTCAACATACAATAGGGTTGCCATACATCCAGAGTTTCCTAGACATAGCCGGGATTTGGTCGTCAGAAACAGTGTCCCGGCAGAAATTGCTGAAAAGTCTGGGAAAATCCGGATATATGGCAACCAATGTCAGAAGTGTAGATTTTGGTAATTTTCCTTTTAAAAAAAGCTCAAAAACTTCTTCTTTTTTGGTTAATAATAACAGCAACAACTTTGCAAAAAAAGGAAGCTTAACGACTTTTGTGTCCAGATTTTCACGTTTTGAAATATGGCAACCCTAACATACCACACAACCACTCATTGTATATATTTGTTCCTTAATGACAATGGATTAGAAAAATATCTAGGGTAACTCTAGACATTACAGTACAAGGAGACTGTACCCACTCCTGTTTCTGCCTTCCTACCATTTAACAGAGTGAGGCAGTTGATTTAGGATGTCATAAAAAGGGCAACAAATTATTTCTTAGCAAGTTCCTTAATTTATGATAGTTCTATTTTAGCTCCCATGGAGAGGCACCTGAGGATTTTTCTGTCTCAAGTGCTGAAATAATCTGGGCAGCCATGAGTACTGTACTATGCAGCCTGACCTGGGGATTTGCTGTTCTGCCTCAGGCAGCAAAATGTCTTGCACTTGCACTAGTCCTGACCCAGCCTTGGAGGGAAACAATTCTTGGCCTAATAGGAATTCTTACCTGTCTGTCTCCATATGACTGGAAATTACACAGTGCCCAGTTCATTTGTACTCAGGATTTCCCAAGGTCTGCTTTCTGTATTCCACTTTCAGTCGAAGTATGTGTGTTCAGTGAGTTGTCCAAGTAAATACAAATTTATTAGCCTGGGATTGAGAATACATGTGAGCTTGGGGCTCATTCACCTGATGCATGCGGTAGAAAACAGCTTGAACAGATGGGAGCTTTGTCCTCTATACATTCCTTGCATTCTTCCTCCAGCATTCCCACAAAAACATGCACCTATCATTGCACTTATCTGAATCAATGTGAAACACTTGGTCCCTACAATAGAGTGTTTAGAAGTAAATGCCTCTATTTATCCTGAGGTTCACGTTCAGGTGTCATAGCCAAAATATTTGAATATTGGAAGCATTGAACAAGTGCACGTTCCCTTCTCCACTTCCTGAGCTGCTGCAAATAGGACATCCAGATCAGGCAAACTATGCCATATTATACTATATTAACAATGCTTGGGAGGCCAGTTTTAAATAGGTTTTAGATTCTTCATTTCATTTTTTTCATTTCACTTTTACTGTGTATACCGCCTTTCTACATTACTATACACAAGGTGATTTACAACAACAGAATATACAAAAAAGAACACCCCCCCCCAAAAAAATTCTCGTTTGGAAATAAATTGTGGTTAATAACACCCATTGTTTACCTGCTTCAGATCTCACAGCAAACTATGCTTGCCACAGGCCAGGAAGTCAAAAAGGGAATCAGTGTGCTGGTTGAATACTCAGAATGGAATACCAAGGAGCTCACAGCATGTTTGGCTGTGACATCTGAAAAATGTGACCATGTCTTCATCAGAAATTCTGACTTATTCCTTCTGAAGAAAGATGCCTTGAAGGAACTGCCATCTCTTTATCCTAGCACTTCTAGTTCAAAGCAGTCTGACTACCCCATACACATCAATGTGTAGAATGCCATGTTTTTCAGGCTTGTTATGCATAATGTATTTAATGGCGAAGGAAAAATACTCTTCACATTTTTAGCATGAATGAAAATATTGGATTCATTTAGAAACCAAAACCTATTATAAAACCATGTATATCCATTAGAAGGCAAGCAAACCGTCTTTGAAGACCATTGTGGTGGTATCTAATAAGATAATGCCTTACGTCCTGAAAAATACAAGACGCTAGAAGAAAACAATTACTTGTATATGCCAGGCTAATCGAGACCTAATGGAGGACCCCCCATTAGGAAAACCTGGCTATAAAATGGAAATCAGCATTTTAACATGGCTACTGGGAATTGTGAAGGGAATTATTCCTTTCCAGGGATAATTGAGAAATGTAGTGAAAGGCCAAGATTTATCTCCGCTACTGCTGCAGCAAAAATTAATGCCTTTTTTTTTAATCATGAAAGGACACAAAAAGTTGTGGTTTATTGATGCATGAAACTGACAAATCAGTGTTGTTCCTTTTCTGTTCCAGTTTGAAAGGCACGATCCAGTAAATGGCCGGATCACGGAGCGCCAGTTTGGCAGCATGCTTCTGGCTTACAGCGGAGTGCAATCGAAAAAGCTCACTCTCATGCTGAAACAACTCAAGAAGCATTTCCAGGATGGAGAAGTGAGTAGCCTTTGGGCAGTGGAAAGGAGATAGGCTGTGACTTACTGTGAACGCAAATAATGTTTGGCTGGATTGTGGGCTGGCATGTCTGACAGGGATAATCATATGGATCACCACTGTTTGGTCGTACGTGGCAAGAAGAAAATGTGGCCATACAGTTGGGGTGGGGGAATATACGGAGGGGTTACAAACATGTTGGCTTTCAAAGCTCACACTTCTGCATAGCGCTAGGCCCCGTGTTCTTTTTTGTGCCCGAGTTAACTGGGGAAAGATGCATAACCACTGGCGTGACCTTGAATTAATTATCCATTTTGACTGGGTAATTTGTCATTTATATATTATGAACTTATGTGGGGAAAATAAATTATGGAAAGTAGGCTCATAATTTTGAGGGGGAACGAGGTTGGAGCTGTTGCAGAAGTTAAATGCACGCTGAGAGACCTTGAATAAAAACACTTAAAAGTGAAAGGACATATTTTAATCTGCTAATGAAAGTACTCAGTTATGGCAGCACAAGAATAGCTTGACAGTTCCTTAGGAGACCTGTAGCGCTCCTTTTCTGATTAACTATTATCTGCACGTAACAATTAAACCAAAATGAGAACTGATTAAGAACCTCTGTTTCTGCATTGAAAAGCCATTTCTTGTTTTTCCATTGCTGTAATCCAATTCCAAGTAGAGAATATATCAAGATGGTGGGGTCCAGAGCTGGCCAGTGCAACCATCCCCCCGAGGGAGGAGATTGTAGCTGCCGCGCTGCTACCCAGTGGTTTTTCTGCTGTGCCACACTAAGGTCTCCTCGTTTGAACCTAGCTTAGCTTCTCCCAAACAAACCACAACCCATAAACGAAGAACAAACCTTATTTACATCTCATGAGTAGTCTGGAGAGAGTTGAACCATGAGACTGGATTTGGATGACTGACAATCCTAGAGTAGTTAAACCTGGCATGGCAACAACATGCCATGGTTTGGCTTAGTGTGCCTTCAAACCAAATCAAAATTATTCCCATGTTGAAGATTCAAGGGGTCAGGTTTGAGGCCTGGCAATAGTAGGTTTACCCTAAGGCACCTCAAAAAATTGTGGCAGAGGCAAGAGAAATATGGAGAGCTTTCATTTTTTTGAATTGGAGGAGTGATGAGGTCTTGGTCCAAGGATGGGGGAGAGGAAGGAATAGGTTTTGGTAGGGTATAAAAGGTAGAGAAAAGGCTCTGAGGATTATTGGAATGAATGGGTTGGCCTAGGAGGAGGTGTAGTGATGGTGCTTGGCCAGAGGAGAAGAGATAATGGACTTTTTAAATGGAATGAAGTTTGACTGATATGTTTACTTCCTCCGAAGGGGCTCAGCAACTCAAGAGTGTGAACAGAGATAGTGAGTTCAGAGGGAAGCTGGGGCTGGAGATTATGGAGCAAACAGTTGCATGGGACTGTGGGACAAACAAATCAGAGTTGAGAATACATAGTTGAAAATGGCCATTAAAAAAGGAACAGTGTTTCAAAGAAAGCCATTGCAATGATAGACTGCAGGTCATAGAAGGAGCAAAAGGTAGAGTTGGTGTGAGGGGAAGACGGAGAGTGTGCAGCACTGAAAGTGACAAACTAATGGCCAATAAGGGGAATTTCTTTAGTGGAAAGTCTGAGCAGTTCCTGGAGACAAGATGAAGAGAATAACCACGGCAGGGAGCGAGAGACTTGGTGCAGGTTTCAAGCCAAAGAGATTAGGGAGAGAAGCTCAAAAGCAGCTGAATCGATGAAGTCATTGACATAAATACTTAATTTGTCATTGACATAAATACTTAATTTGTTAACAGAGCAAATCTTTTCCCGTTCATTCAAGAGTAAGTCACCCTGTTTTCAGTGGGGCTCACTCCCAGAAAAAAAAGCAAAAAAAAAAAAAAAAAGCAACCTATGAGAGAGAAACAGAAGGTTGGGATGTAGTCCAAGACAAAGGTTTTCAAACTTCTTTGCTCCAGGCTATCCTTTCTACATCAGCATGTCTGCTGAGGATACCCGGAGTTTATTCCAATGAATTTTTGCATGCTGCAAAGGAATCGGAGTATAGTCTAAGTCTAAGATACCAACTCAAGTTTATATAGTCATACCTTGGGTTACAGATGCTTCAGGTTGTGTGTTTCTGGGTTACTTCCGGGTTTCGGTGCTTGCACATGCGCAGAAGTGCTAAATCGCGCTTTGTGCATGTGCAGAAGCGCCGAATCGCGACCCGCGCAGACGCAGCGCTGTGGGTTGTGAATGCTGCGGGTTGCGAACGTGCCTCCCGCAAGGATCACGTTCGCAACCCGAGGGTCCACTGTATTGGGTCTTATTATCATCCACTGAGAGCACTCAGAATATACCCAAGTCTCCCCTGCAATGTTAGGCAAGACTTTTCAGGGAAGTAAAAAAATTCCTTCCAGTAGCACCTTAAAGACCAACTAAGTTAGTTCTTGGTATGAGCTTTCGTGTGCATGCACACTTCTTCAGATACCTAACTTAGTTGGTCTTTAAGGTGCTACTGGAAGGAATTTTTTTATTTTGACTATGGCAGACCAACACGGCTACCTATCTGTAACTGTTTTCAGGGAAGCTTTTCTAGCATTGCAAAGTCTCCTCCTCCCGCAATGTGGAACCTCTGTATCACAGATTGGAAACCCCTGGCTGTTCAGCAGGACATGTGTTAGCTAACTGCACACAAAGGCACACCTACTCTGCACATTAATGCACTCCCCTGCAGATTAACCTACATCTTCTAATCATAACATACAGAGTTTCACATCAAAGTTGTTTGTGGGAAAACATGACATAAGCAAGCATGCCAAAGCCTTTTGCAAAACAGGCTTTTATTGGGGCCTCGTTAAAATAACTTGGGCTATGACTCCGTTGCCTAAAAGATTCTGCCAGTGCAAGCTGCATTTTACTAAACTGAGTCAGATACTAGCAAAGTCGCCTGGGGATCATCCTGTAAAACTAGTGGTGGCTAATGATGCCTGAAATATATTCTTCCCGGCATCTCTAAGCCTCAATGGTTTTTGCAAGGGAGCCTCCAAGACAAAATGTGCCTCTCTAAACTGGGGCTAACCATCCTGACTGTTTGGTAGAGTCTCAGTGTCAGTGATGACTTCAGTTCTTCAGAAGGTCCATTTAGCTTTATAGCGTCAATAAAATATTGCTCCAGTAATACTCCAATTCCGGGCACTTGTCTGGAACAGTGGTTCATTAATAGTTTGTAGGAAGGACTGTGTCCTTTGGAGCAACTATTGCATGTTTTTTTCAGGACTGTCAAGACAGGACTGTCTGCTTTTAACGATGAAGACATGTGTCATTTCATTCATTATCAGCTAATACCTGGAAATCATCCCTGCTATTAATGTTTCTGTCTCTGGATTAGCCAGAGCCTTAAAGTCACTTAACGTGTCTTTTCCTTTGCTTGCTTTGTGTGAGGAAATGCTCTCCTCTCTTTGTATATAACTCCTCTTCTCCCTAAATAATACTTCAGTCATTGGGGCAATTGCATGCCTAGTTTGCAAAGTTGGAAATGCATTAATAATAATAATAATAATAATAATAATAATAATAATAATAATAATAATTTATTATTTATACCCCGCTCATCTGGCTGAGTTTCCCCAGCCACTCTGGGCGGCTCCCAATCAGTGTTAAAAACAGTACAGCGTTACATATTAAAAACTTCCCTGAACAGGGCTGCCTTAAGATGTCTTCTGAATGTCAGGTAATTATTTATCTCTTTGACATCTGATGGGAGGGTGTTCCACAGGGCGGGCGCCACTACCGAGAAGGCCCTCTGTCTGGTTCCCTGTAGCCTCACTTCTCGCAATGAGGGAACCGCCAGAAGGCCCTCGGCGCTGGATCTCAGTGTCCGGGCTGAATGATGGGGGTGGAGACGCTCCTTCAGGTATACAGGACCGAGGCCGTTTAGGGCTTTAAAGGTCAGCACCAACACTTTGAATCGTGCTCAGAAACGTACTGGGAGCCAATGCAGATCTCTCAGAACCGGTGTTATGTGGTCCCGGCGGCCACTCCCAGTCACCAGTCTAGCTGCCACATTCTGGATTAATTGCAGTTTCCGGGTCACCTTCAAAGGTAGCCCCACGTAGAGCGCATTGCAGTAGTCCAAGCGTGAGATAACTAGAGCATGCACCACTCTGGCGAGGCAGTCCGTAGGCAGATAGGGTCTCAGCCTGCGTACCAGATGGAGCTGGTAAACAGCTGCCCTGGATACAGATTTGACCTGTGCCTCCATGGACAGCTGTGAGTCCAAAATGACTCCCAGGCTGCGCACCTGGTCCTTCAGGGGCACAGTTACCCCATTCAGGACCAGGGAATCCTCCACACCTGCCTGCCTCCTGTCCCCCAGAAACATATAAGAGCTCTCTTATAAGGAAATCAGAGCATATAGGAATATAAAATCACACACAGAAGCAATGGCTAAGAGAGTGCATAGAATTCTATGATTGTCAGCAACACAAAAGCAGGGAAATGAGCAAGCAAATGCTTAAAATTATTCTTCTCGGATTGCAGATTTCAAAACAGATAATAGGTCCAAGAAGACATGAATTACCAGTTCACTGTCAATCTTTAGATTACATTTCTCACTTTCTTCCAGTTTTTTTTAGTTTTTTCCCTGCTTCTTTCTTATGGGATATTTTTGTAACATATGTGACTATGTTAGTGCCTGCAGGACCATTGCAGTCATGATGCTACTTTGGCCATTAAGAGTAAGGATGCCCAAGAGCCCCAGCTGGCATGATCAATAGCCAGGGACAATATTTGGAGGGCCACAGGTTTTCCAACCCTAGCTAAGAGGACCTCTCCCTTCTTGAATCTACATTTCCTCTACCTCTTTATCATAGTTAGGTATTAATATCTGACTGATGTTAACCATGGCTTCCTTTCCGTGTCCCTGGGTTTTGAGGTATGTTTGATTAATGTTGATATACCATACTTTTCCATGTATTAGACGAGGGTTTTTTACTCCACAATAAAGTAAAAAAAGGGGGGGTCATCTTATACATGGGTAGTGCAGAGGGGGGACGGGTAATTGGTTGCATCCATGAGCAGGATCTAGCAATTGGGTGGGTGAATGGTGTCTGCTGCAGGGGCTGCTTTGTATTGGCTGCTGCTTTGTGAAATGGGTGGGTTATTAGCGGATGCGGCAAGGGCTGGTTTGGATTGGCTGCCGCTTTGGTATTTTGGTTTGCATTGCTTGCTATTGTTAGCATTTGCAAGTTGGGTGAGTGATAGTTGGTTCGGCATTCCCCCCCCCCACACAAAAAATTGGTCAATTCCCCCCCACACACACAAAAAGCTCAACAACTCTGGGCAGCCCTCTCCCATTTTCTTAAGTTTGAGCCCCCCAAAATAGGGGGCGTCTTATAGACGGAAAAGTACGGTAACACTAAATTGTGGATGTGAGGAATAGGTGGAATTGACACGTGAAGGTGTGGGGCTGGGGAAGGAAGTGTATGACCTCCGGTAAGTGGTCAAGTCCCTTTTCTCATTAAAGGAGAAAGAAAAGCAACATGACTTTAAGAAGAAAAAACTTTTTTTTTCGCTTGGCATCGGAGAGATGGCCACGCTATCCATGCATTTAGCACAATTGATCTTAATGCGCAGGTCCACCGCAACCTCTTCGTTGTCCCCAAGCATTGGTGTGCAGTGATCAAAATGTGCTGTTTTAACAAGAAAGCTCTTTATAAATTGCATAGCATGTGAGACTGAAGAACAGATATTAAATGCTCAAGGCTGTACCCTGGAAGGCCACTTTATTAGTAACCCCTGGAGCAAATTGTTCTTTAGGAAGGACTTTAGAGCGGATATAGGAGTTGCAAGTGTAGCCAGTTGTGTTTACCATCACACAGCAAACTTTTGACAGCTTTTTTGCAGAGTTATGCAGTAACTAATTAAATTAGAGCTGCCATCCATCACAGATAGTGCTTGCTCACATTCAGTTCTTGTCTTTCCAGCTCATTGTCTGGATTTGGTTGCCCTTGCAAAAATTACTTTTGTTATCTGCCTGCCTTGGATGTCCGTGTGTACAAAATGCTTGTTTGTAGCCAGGATAAGTCATCTTTGGTTCAGATCCTTCATTTAAGAAAAAAAAAATGTCAATAAAGAAAGACTGCTTTACCTTTCTTTTATCTCACAAGAGCAATTGCACAGTGACATGTCAGCAGCATAAAATGGCAGCCATGGCACATTGGTGCCATGAATTGGAGAGTTTGTTTACCAGCATGGAAGCCGGTACATCCATCAGATGATTGGGAATTGTGGCTTTTTTATTATTTTGTGCAAGAAGATTTCTCCACTGTGTTGTTGAGGTACTAAAAGGTACAGGCAGAATACACTCCATTGGCTGGGGCTGTGTTGTTTCAGTCCTGAAAGCTACCCATAGACAGAACTAAACAGTTGGTGGCAAACATAAATTTCTGTTACTAGTTGTATCCAGTGTTGTAGCTCCACTCATGCACCACCACTCTTCTCCTTTCCCCTGCCACCCCCAACCTTCAAAATTGCTTGAAATGGTTGGGGAAACCTTTTGAGCAGATTTTGGTTCCCATGGGAAGTCCTGTTGAGAAAGCCACCTTTACTATTAAGCATCTGTTTTTTATTTTGTTCTCCTTAGGCCAGTTGGGGTTGGAAGCCTTTCCTCCTCCTACCAGTTTGTATCTTAATTATGTTTTTTGTGTTTGCTGTTTTAGACCATCAAATTCACTCTTCTGAAGTAATATAGTAGCGGTGGGACCAGCTTGAAAAAAGCATTTATTGCTTCTGTTTCTGAGGCCCACGTCTAGGAAATTACGATATTATTTATCACCCCATCAAAGCTCTTTACAATGAAGTAAAAACAAAACTTAAATGTCATAAATGGGCGAAGCAATTGACACTGCTAAAATTGATATTGAAGAGTTCAAAAGTAGAAGGTGCATGATACCTTACAGTAAAAAGGTTTTACTAGGAAAACACATTTAAACCTGTGGTGTCCTTTACAATTCTCATTGGCATTCTATTCAGTTAAAAAGCATTTCAGACAAGTTCATCAGTTGGCCGAGTTCTATTTATCATCCCTTAGCAGCATTACGCTGCTTTTCAGGCTTCACGCTTTGGTATCAGGCATGGAGGCAGGGGTAAAGTTCCTGGCAAAAGCCTTTTCTCTCCTCATTGGTTCCCTAAACTTGCCCTGTAGCATCCTGTTCTTGCTCTGTATCTGAACACGTTTGAAGGAGAGAATAAAAAGGCTCCCTTTCTAAACTTGATTCAAGACCCAGTGTTACAGTTTAAAGCAGCAAAGATGGGCCAGCACTCCCTTCTGTTGATCTCCTGGGTCCCAGGAAACGCTGCCAAAACCACTCATCCATCTCACCTCGTATATTCCAGCCAATTGATGTGACTGAATTTTGTGTTACCTGCGAGAGAAAGTGACAGTGAGAACATTTTGGGAGAAATGTTGGGAGTTCATCCTCTCCCTTCCACGGCTCACTAGATTTATTTTTATGGTAGCACCTCCTGTCATGCAAGCCATTTATTCCCTCTAATTCAGTTACGCCTGCTAGAATCGTGGAGCTGGAAGGACCCATCTAGTCTTCCCCGCCATCAAATGCTAAGAGAAAACCACCCTCTTCACTGCCCTCGCAGAGGGAGCCTGTGCAATTGAGGCCACACTTTGTCAAAAGGGCAATAGAAGTATCCCATTGAGTTCTTGTGGAGCTATAAGCCTACGTACCTCTGTCAGGGAAGCCTTGCTTTCCACATGAGGAAGGTTACAGCAACACTTCATCTTAAGAGAAGCAAAAGTAATCAAAGTTGTTTTCATTTTGTGCTGCTAGAGAATGCCTTATTTTTTCCTCCTTTGGAGCAGGCAAGGTTTGGGGGGAGCCTAAACACGGCATTTAGCCTGATTGTTTTGTGCTGGTTGTGATGAAATTTTCCACAGGAATCATCATTCCACGCATATTTAAGGCTGCATTTTTTAAAAAACATAATAATTTTTTATTACATTTTCCATTTAACAATCCAATCATATCATATTAATTATTCCAAATTATACCAATACATATCATTAAGTCCAGATATTTTGCCAAATTTTAAATTTTTGTTGGGGGTTCCCATGCTTCGAGTTCAGTAAGGGTCCAATTATCTCATATTTCTGCTGCTTTTGGTGTTCACAAGTCCCATCTTCCGATCTGCAATTTTTAAGGTACAAGCCATTAAAGGAAGCAGGACTGATTTACAAGTAAGTACGCATTGCATTGAGCATGTTTTCTCAAGGTTCTCACAGGCCCCTGGGCCCCCCCCAAAAAAGGGGGGGTATGGTGATAATTAAAACACCTTGCATTTTCACTATCCTTTTCCTCTTTGTTCAAGTCCTAGACTGAAAGCAAATTCATTCCCATTGCAGGGCCTGACGTTTGAGGAGGTCGAGAGCTTCTTCACTTTCCTGAAAAACATAAATGATGTGGATACAGCTTTAAGCTTTTATCACATGGCTGGAGCATCTCTTGATAAAGGTATGGAACATTTTAGGCCCCTGATGTTGTATTTCTTTAAGAGGTAGGCCAGGTATGCATGTTCACATCACCGCACCTTCCTTAAATTACAATGTTTGGGATATTTAGTGTACGGAAAACTCATGAAATCATTATTAGATACATATTTTTCAAGGGCTGGCGGAACATTAGCCCTTGCAGGCCACCTAGTCTGATCTACCAGCTCTGCCAACTGGAGGTGACATAGCACTGATGTTCCTTGCTTGTAGAAAAACCTCACATCAGGGAAAGAGTTTATATGCAAACCATCTTGTTGCTGTGCTAGTTTGTACATGCCAGGAGCTCTCTTTTAGGCAGGGTAACATTCAAAGAAGAATTGGGGTGAAAAATGAGCTCTTCTTTTGGAATTCAAGGTATTTTATTGTATCAGTACAAAATGCTGATTTTTAAAAAGGTTTCTCCGGATTGGGTTGCCTCCAGTGTAGCACTAAAGTTACTTATTCTGCTGATATAATGTTTTGTACCAGCAGGATGTTGCTGTGCAAGAGTGTGTTGCACAATGAGATTCAACTAGCACAACCGCTGAATAGTGGTACCTTGGAAGTCGAATGGAATCTGTTCCAGAAGTCTGTTTGATTTCCAAAACGGTTCGGAAACCAAGACGCAGCTTCCGATTGGCTGCAGGAAGCTCCTGCAGCCAATTGGAAGCTCCGGAAGTCACAACGGACATTCGGGTTCCAAAGAACGTTCACAAACCAGAACAATCACTTCTGGGTTTGCAGCGTTTGGGACCCAAAAAGTCTTGCAAGTCATTCAAGATCCAAGGTGTGACTGTATTGGATCCCTCTGTTGTGCAGCATTAATTGAAACTCCCCTCTCTAAGCTTTGTTCATGGACAGAGGATGTTGGAGACAGCCACTGCAGTCGAAAGTGGTACACTCTAGGAAGGTCTGTACCACATGAATTGTGTAGTGAGCTGCATGTTTGCACAGTTTGTTATATTGCAGTCCAAGTTAGGGATGTTTTGACAAAGCATGTTGACACTCACCGTAATTTGTAACCTCTTAAATATTTGTAAGGGACGCGGGTGGCGCTGTGGGTAAAACCTCAGCGCCTAGGGCTTGTCGATCGCATGGTCGGCGGTTCGAATCCCCGCGGTGGGGTGAGCTCCCGTCTTCAGTCCCAGCTCCTGCCCACCTAGCAGTTCAAAAACACCCTTAAGTGCAAGTAGATAAATAGGTACCGCTTTCTAGCGGGAAGGTAAGCGGCGCTTCCGTGTGCTGCGCTGGTGCTGGCTCCCCAGAGCAGCTTCGTCACGCTGGCCACGTGACCCGGAAGTGTCTGCAGACAGCGCTGGCTCCCGGCCTCTAGAGTGAGATGGGCACACAACCCTAGAGTCGGACATGACTGGCCCGTACGGGCAGGGGTACCTTTACCTTTTAAATATTTGTGACTAGCTTATATACCACCCTATACCTGGAGGTTATGAGCATGTTATGACTTGGGGAGTCCCTTGCTCACATGCTTCTCTCCCAGTGCTCTGTGTGTCACTTGGATTTGCTGGATTCCCATTTGCAGAGGAGGTGCCATTTTTGTTGCAGCACTGGTTACAAAACGTAGAGTGTCCCGATTTCCCATCCAGAACATATTAGCATAGCAAATACAGACAATGTCTGCAACGGAGTTCATGAATAAGTGATTTCATTTGCAGCAGATCAACTTAAATTTCACTGCACAATTTTGTTCCCTGCGCTAAATTATGCTGCAGCGGATTGTCCTAGACTTTCCAAAAGTTGCTACAAGATTTTCAGACTGTGAGAGAGAGAGAACTAGAAACAGAGTGGATATAAATAATATAAAAAAACAGTATTTGCATACTTCATGCTGATGTAAAACATCAATATTTTACACTGTCCCAATTCCGTGTGAGTGTTCCATATTGTCAGTGGATGTGGGCGTAACAGAGAAAAACTGAAGCTTGTGAAGAAGGAAGTTGGATTTGGGTGCAATTTTGCAAAGGCAATATTAATGTTTGATATTCAGGATTCGGGACAGTTAACCTCTGATGGTGATTAATAATATCATTATACAGGCAAGATCTTCTCAGTTTGATGACATGGTACATTTACCTAAGGTTGTAAATGGGATCTCCCAAACAAGTCAGTAGTTCCATTAAATTAAGGAACGGCTATGCTTGCTGTTTCTCGCACAAATACCTAAATAACAAAAGAAGCTAATATCCCGCCCCCCAGTAATGTGCTCAATTAGAAATAGATTTTCTGATTATTGAAACAGTACCTTTTATGTGATCATTAAACACAATCTATGTGTGTCATATAAATCATTCTCCCACCCAGCCCCTAAGGTAGCATACTCTGTAATGATGTAGAAATGTTATAAATCGAAATGCGTGGGTGGGAAGTGAGTAGTATAAAGTGCTATTGCCTGCTCCCCATTTCTGTCCTTGAACCATAACTGACATTTGCCACCACCATTGGGGGGGGGGGGACTGTAGGAATGGGATGATGTGTGAGTCTAGTTTTTTAAACCTTCAAGGTATAATTTCTATCAGCGGAATAGCAACCATTCAGAAAGCTTCATCCATCAAAATACTTTTGGTAATCCATGGGGTTTGGCAAGTACAGTACAGTGGTGCCTCGCAAGACGAAAAGAATCCGTTCTGTGATTCTCTTCGTCTAGCGGGTTTTTTCGTCTTGCGAAGCAAGCCCATTGAAGGATTAGCGGATTAGCGCTATTAGAGGCTTTTAGAGGCTTTTAGCGGCTTCTCTGCTGATCAGATCAGCTGATAAGTGGCTTAGCGCTATTAGCGGCTATTAGCTGCTTTTAGCAGCTTATCTGCTGATCGGATCAGCTGATAAGCGGCTTAGCGGCTTAGGAAAAGGGGGGAATGGAGAAAAAAACCAGCAGGAACTCGCAAGACATTGTCGTCTTGCGAAGCAAGCCCATAGGAGATTCGTTTTGCGAAGCACCTCCAAAACGGAAAACTCTTTCGTCTAGCGAGTTTTCCGCCTTGCGAGGCATTCGTCTTGCGGGGCACCACTGTACTAAATCTATGGAACGACCTTTTCTTCCAAGACCTACAGTTCTGAATAGAAGGGTCACATGTTGAAGGGTGAAACATACCTAAATTATTTTGAGAGATTCTTTCCTATTGCAAAACCACCAAACTGCTCGTTAAATTCTACCACCCACCTCCTTTCAGCAAAAGTACAGGCTTGTATAAAGGGGGAAGGCTGCCAACATACATGCTTTTTTTCACCCCTCAAACTACCCATACAGAACAGATTTTCCCTGTTTTTGTTTAAGAAGCAGCATGGGGTTTCTATGGAAGCAGCTGTCCAGAATGAAACTCAGGTGCTGAGCTTCCCAGCAAAATTCAAATGCTGCTGCTTGCCTGTAGTCTTTTTCTTCTTCTTCTTCTTCTTCTTCTTCTTCTTCTTCTTCTTCTTCTTCTTCTTCTTCTTCTTCTTCTTCTTTTTTGCTATGATATGCTTTATGGGAGGGCCCATCTTAAATGCAACCCATTTTTATGTAAAATATATGCACATTAAAAAAAAAGTTTTCAATTATGCCTTGCAATCTATTTCTCTTTTTCTTACATTAAGCTATCCACCCCACTTTATTTGAGAGAACACCCAACAAGCTGGATGAACGATCCTCAGAAATTAAAAAAAACAACAAGTGTTGGTTGCTGGGATCTACTCCTCTAGCTTGATTTAGCCCTTTAAAAAAATGTTTTGTGCGTTAGAATTGTAATATGAGCATTGTTAGTAAGCAATTCCCCCCCCCCCAAAAAAATATATATTGCATGATGAACCAACGTGGATGTGATGGGAAATTGTGACTCTGCCCTATTTCCTGTCTCTGTGCTTTAAAAACAAATGCTATGGTGCACAAGTCTGAGGAAAGCAGGTATCCAGCCAGTTTCCCATTCTGTGTCGGTATTATGCTTTGCGTTTTTAATGATGCTGCATTGATTCATTGCCCCCAAGACCCACTGAGATTTGATTCCGTTGTGCTAAAGTGCAGCCTCCTATGTGGAAGTTGAGAAATAGTTCCAACTGGGAAGGCTGCTATTTCAAGGAAGGGCTATTAGGAATGAACTCAGCAAGCGAAGGGGAACCTGGAAATCGTAACGTTCACTGCTGCTGTTTTTTTGTCCCTGGCAAATTATATGAAAATGCATTGTATTGAATCAGGTTAGGGTGGAGGTGTGGGACCTGCAGCCCTCTGGGGGTTGTGGTACTCCAACCCCCATCAGCCCCAGCCATCATGGCCTCTGGGCAGAGGGGATAGGATTGTAGTGGCTGTTCCCCATCCCTGGACTAGACCCACCTAATCCAGAACTAGCAGTAGCTCTCGGAAGTCTCAGTTCTTAGCCTTTTCTAGTCCAGCTCCAGGACCTTTAAATGGAGATGTCTCTGTTCTTTGTGGGATTGTTGATCTGCATGGATATGTCAGGAGAAGCCTTGAAGGTCCTTCAGTTTCCAGCAGACCCTGCAATAGTCTCCAGCAGCCATTTGACCCAACAGTAAGCAAAGTCTGAGGAAGAGAAATATGTGATGAGAACCAGCTGGCCAAAGCACTGCAAAGCTTTGACTCTTGGGAAGACTGCATTCAGAAGCACAATATCTAATTAAGTGTTCAGTCAGTTACGGAGCTCTTTGGGCTCTGTGCAGCCATTATACTCCAAGCCACAAGGAGAAACACCCTGGGTTCAATGTCACATTCCTGCTGTTTCTGTCCTCTTGACCAGAATTGGGGGGGGGGGCAGAATAACTGAAATTAGGGTTCTTCCAAGTCCATGACTGCACATGGTGTGCACAAATGTATTCTAGAGCATAGCCCACTGTTGTCTCTGTTCATAAATGCAGCGCTCAGTGGAGACCAATTATTGTTGCCATCTATCTTGTTGTGCTTAGCTCTTTTGAGAAGCCCTTCTCATAATTGGCATTGATTGATGCTTTTCTTCTTGGGGGGAGGCTGGCAGCACCCTGTGGAGGAATATTTTTGCCACAATTGCAGGATACAGGCAGCGCATAGTGAGATCTCTTTTGTCTTTAGCTCTAGTGAACATAGAATTATAGTCATGACCCATCAAGGGCTGACAGGACAATTTAACAAGTCTGCTGGAAAACATTAATGCAATTCTAGTCATAACTCATGTTCTCACAGTTCTTTTAGAGAGGAAAATGTAAGGTTTGGACTGAAGCTTCGGGGGGAAATCAAGGAATGCTGGCGATATGGAGAGATTGATGGGCAAAGCCCTTGTCAGTAATGTGTTTTAACATACTAATCAGTGACCTTGAAGGAGCTTCTTGCTAATTAATTTTTTTCTTGGGAAACTGAAAATTATCTCTGCTGGTAAGAATTCCTCATTTTGTACCCCACCCTGGAGTCAATTACCATGGTTGAAAAAGAGGAGGACAAAGCTATATTTACCTCAGGTCTTTTGAAAAAAGATCAGCTGTAACATAATAATAATAATAATAATAATAATAATAATAATAATAATAATAATTTATTTATACCCTGCCCATCTGGTTGGGTTTCCCCAGCCACTCTGGGTGGCTCCCAAAATAATAATAATAATAATAATAATAATAATAATAATAATAATAATAATAATAATAATAATAATAAATAATTTAATTATACCCTGCCCATCTGGTTGGGTTTCCCCAGCCACTCTGGATGGCTCCCAAAATAATAATAATAATAATAATAATAATAATAATAATAATAATAATAATAATAATAATAATGCAACAAAACATCAAACATTAAAAACTTCCCGAAACAGTGCTATCTTCAGATGTCTTCTAAAAGTCAGATAGTTGATTATTACCTTGACATCTGATGGGAGGGTATTCCACAGGGCGGAATACATTTATGTTAACTTTGCACAATCACATGCTATGGCTCAGCCAAAACTACTGGAACCACTTTTGGCATAGGGTGAAAGTAAGGTGTTCCTGGTTTTTTTTTGCTTCTTTTTGGCAGATAATATTTTCAGTCCTGTCTTATCAAAAAAAGCAGCATTTGATATGGAAATTGCACAAAATTGATCATAAATCCGACTCAAGGACTTTTTATCCTCATAACAAATATCTTTGTTAGTGTAAGAAGGGATTATTTGCCCAAGGCTGCCTAGGACCTATATAGATGCATTACTTAACAATAGGGTTTTTTATGCAATATTTTGAATTCCTAAACCATTGTCAGGGATGGGTTGCAAACCAGAATGTTAACCCATAGTTTGGAGCAGGTTTGCAAATCATGGCTAAAGCAGTTTCTCTGCCTCCTTAGTCTCTCTGCTTGCAAGGTGACAAGCAAGCCTCACTGGTGGGAATGGTACTGTAAGCCACACTTAGATCTGAAAATGTCACACAGGAAGGATGACTATATGCTACTGGGCTGGAGAAAGTAATAGCATTGCCGATTCATTCCCAGGGCATGCCACTACTACTCCCTGACCCTGAGCGATAAAGCCTTAATGTGATCAGCAGCTTTTACATTTTGCAGTTTTTTATGATAAAAGCATAAGATCTAACTAGAATCTTCTAGGGCCCTTTGATATGTGGAGAACTGTGCATACAGTGGATTTGAAGCACTAGCTTCAAAGAGACAATAAGAATTTGAAGGCAGTGTGTGTCGATTCTCAGCGCTTGCTGATGTAAAATAAGCTGCTACACATGTTGACAAATGTTTTAGTCAGTGATGGAAGGTAAGTTCTAAAAATACAGGCTTTAGAAATAGCTTAAGATTCAAGCTGGCTTTGATATTAAAAGATCGATGCTGTACTTAGGAAACCTTGAATGTGAACATGTTTGTTTTATGAAGGAACCTCCTCTAGAGAAACTTGATTTTGTTTCATAAATCCTGAAAGCCCATCTGTCTGTCTCCCTTGAATGTTATCTTTGCCATCAAGAACGTTGCATGATTTAGTGAGCATGCACAAAGAGAAGAATCAAATTGCTGAGGGATTCATTATTGCTGTTCAGGAAAAAATAAAATAACAAATCTTTCAGAAGAGCATAAATAGACTGGGTAAGAAAATGGGCAAAAAAATATATATCTGCATTTGAATGAAACTTGGGAAAGGCTGGAAGGATTTATATGAGCCTTAAAGCTAAGCCGAGAAGTGCATCAATTAATAAATATCAAAAGCAAGCAAAGGTAATACTCTGTTGTTGGATTAGGAAGACAGGCAGTTATAATTGACTAAGGTAAGAGTTCTAATTAAAGCTATAAAAACTATGACCGTGAAAAGCAAATAGGCTCACATTGGCTAAAGGCAAGGATAAATCAGGCAGCATATACAACATTTGAGGAGGGAAAATGAAACCGCAGCAGAACAAGTGTGGGTAATAATTACTGAAATTTTATGCTTTCATTCTTCTATACCAAATAATGTACAGCTTGATTGTACGGTATTGAGTTAACTTAACATTGCATGGCACAAATGTGAGTAAGTCATGGTAGCCCAAGTGACCTTCTGTCCTTGGGAATTGGGAAAGAATGGTTCAAAGTCCTAAAAGTTCTCCTGACCTCTGAATAGAAGTGTTTTGCTGTCTCAGCATTGCACGAGCACTGAGGCAGCCGTGGCACTTTGATGTCTTAGGATGTGGCCCATTGGGTTCTCCCTCTGTGCCCTTCCAAAACTCCTATCCTATATAATTGTACTCCCTGAATATTGGCAGAGCAGCCCTAATGATGATGCTCCAGCTCAGCAACACAGGCTTGGCTCCTCAGGCAGAATACGGAGCCAATCATATTAATGGGGGAGACGCTATGAAGGACGACCAAATTAGAGATAAGTTTGCACTTGCTTTTCACTAAGTTGGTGTCTTAACTCAGGCAACTTGAGAAGACACCTTAACACCCTAAGTGTTAAAAACCCACATATATGTTAAAGAAGGCTTAGTTTGATTATCTGAAGAGAAGGAGATTGTGAGCCCCAAAAGGGGAGAGACCTAGTGACAGCACATATAGTGGAAATAAGGTTTAAGATGTTGGGGGAAAATGGGAAAAAGGGGGGAGGAACCCCAACGGATAGAAAGACATCTAGACAAGAGGAAATTAAAGACCTTGATATTCTATGGCTTAAAATCAAAGAGGAGTTTAAACAAAATGAAAGCCATCTAGAAAGTAAACTAGAAGAAATGCAGGAGATGATAGATAGGAGGATAGAAGGAGCAGTAGGAGACCTCTCCATAAAAATTCAAGAACTATCTGTCAAATCCAAAGCATTTGAGGAAACCAATAAAAAACTGCAAAAAGACATGAGAGAACAGAAAAAAGAGACTGAAAAAATAAAGGAAGAGATGAGAGAGGTGAATAAAACGCAAGAACAAATCTGGGATAATATTGCTATGACAGAAATGCGACAGAAACAATTACACCTAAAATTTAGAGGAGTAGAGGAAGAGACAAATGAGAACATAAAGGAAAAGATGACCAAAGAGTTAGCAAAATGGTTAGATCTGAAAGAGGAAGATGTCGCATACACAATTGAAAACTCTTTCAGAATAAAAATGAGAATAGCCCAAAATAGGACAAAAAGACCTCTTGGAGACTGTTTAGTAATATTTAACTCAATTGAGATGAAGAATTTAATATTAAAAACGAGTTATCATAAAAAGCTAATAATTGGTGGCAGGCCAATAATTGTTCTGAAGGAAATCCCAGTTAGAATTTTACGCAAAAGGGAGGGATATAGACAAATAGTGGCAGTCCTGAAAAGAAACAGGATACGATACAGATGGGAATTTCCTGAAGGAATTGCTTTCTTCTTTAAGGATAAGAAATTCAAGTTGACAGACCAACAGGAAGTGGAAAAATTTATGAGGAGATATGAGAAAGAACTTGGCAAGACAGAAGATAATACCAGAGACAGAGAAGGAGGTGGGGGTGGAAGGGGGAGGGGGGAGGGAGGGAGGTTGGGAGGGGGGAAGGAGGGAGAGGGCGGGGGGAGGGGAATGAAGAGGGACTAGAGAGCGGCGAAGAAGCAGAGGAAGCGGAGGAAGAAGGTTAGGAAGAGAAAGAGGAGCAACCAGAACTTAGTCTTAGTAATGTCTTTGAAGTTTTTGTCCTGGAATGTAAATGGTGTAAATGAAAAATCCAAAAGGAATAAAATAATGAAAGTTTTGAGGAACAAAAATTATGATGTGATATGCTACCAAGAGACTCATATAGCTAAAAAACATAAACATGTATTGATTAATAAAAAGTTGGGGGTGGAATTTATTAATTCTGATGTCAGTAAAAAAAGAGGACTGGTGGTTTATGTTAAAGAGAAATGGGAACCGACACTAATATGTAAGGATGAAGAGGGAAGAATTCTGGGAGTTCAAATTAATCATCAAGGAGAAAAATTTAATGTAATAACGGTCTATGCCCCCAATACAAAAAAAGCAGAATTCTTTAAAAAATTGGAACAAATGTTATTAGAATTAGAGAGCCACAAATTAATTCTTTTAGGAGACCTAAATGGAGTCCCTGACCCTGAAATGGATAGGAGTGAAAAAAAGAGAAAGACGAACCAAGGGAAACTCCCAAAATCTTTTAAAGATTTATAGGAAAATTTAGATCTGATTGATATTTGGAGGTACAAAAACCCAACAATAAAACAATTTACACACTTTTCAGATGCACATCAGAGTTGGGGCAGAATCGATCAGATTTGGATTTCAAGAGAGTTATCATTTAGAACAAGGAAATGTGAGATAGAACCTAGAACACTCTCCGATCACAACCCAATTATTTTGGAAATAAAAGGTAGATCATTGGGACAGTACAGGTGGAGAATGAACGAATACCTATTAGAAAACGAAGAGATTATTGAGAAAGCAAAAAACACCCTGAAAGAGTATTTTGAATGGAATTTAAACAAAGGAACCAAAATTGACATAGTCTGGGAAGCAAGTAAAGCGGTCCTCAGGGGATTCTTGATTCAGCAGAATAGTTATAGAAGGAAGTTAAGAGAATTAAAAAAGGAAGAAATAGTGAAACAACTGAAAGAATGTGAGGAAAAATTAATAATAAACCCAGAGGATGAAAAGATGAAACAAATATCTAAAGTGCTGCAAACTCAATACTCAACATTATTAGGGCAAGAGGTAGAATGGAGGATAAAATCAATGAAACAAAAATACTTTGAATCTGCAAACAAGACGGGGAGATTGTTAGCATGGCAACTAAGGAAAAGGAAAAAACAAATGGTGATTAATAAGATTAAAATAGAGGAACATATAATAGAAGACCCAAATGAAATAAAGGAAAAGTTTCTTCAGTTCTATGAAACCTTGTACAAAAGAAAGGAGGATGAAGATACAATAGAAATAGAAAGATATTTGGAGAAAAATGGGGGTGAGCGGCTGACAGATGATGAAAAATCCCATCTAAATAAACCAATAACGACGGATGAGGTTAAGGAGGCTATTAAAAAAATGAAACCAGGGAAAGCTCCAGGTCCAGATGGTCTGTCACAAAAATATTATAAAGTCCTGGAGGAATATGTAACACCTGTCTTATGTGACGTATTTAATAACATCTTACAGGGAGGGAGGATACCGGACTCGTGGAGAGAGGCCCATACTACCCTAATACCAAAACCGGAGGCGGATAAACTTGACGTAAAAAACTATAGGCCGATATCACTACTCAATAACGATTATAAAATATTTGCTGAGATAATGGCAAAAAGACTGAAAAAATATTTGACAAAATCAATTCATAAAGACCAAGCCGGTTTTTTGCCAGGCAGACAGCTGAAGGACAACATAAGAAATATAATAAACATCATTGAATATTTAGAGTTTAAAAATGAAATTCCTGCAGCTCTGGTATTCGTCGACGCCAAAAAAGCTTTCGACAATGTATCCTGGTGTTTCCTTGTAAAGTGTATGGAAAGGGTAGGGATAGAGGGGCCCTTCTTGGAGGGTATCAAAGCAATTTATTCGAGCCAAAGAGCGAAATTAATTATTAATAATAACTTAACAGATTCATTTATGATATCAAAAGGTACAAGACAGGGGTGCCCTCTGTCCCCCCTCCTGTTTATTATGGTACTGGAGGTAATTGCAAATAAAATAAGGGAAACACCGGAAATAAGAGGAATTAAACTTGGAGTGAAAGAATATAAATTAAAGGCATACGCCGATGATTTAGTGATATCATTAGAAGAGCCATTAAAAAGCGTGGAAAAAGTCTTGGAAGTGCTTGAGGAGTTTGGGAAGTTATCTGGGTTTAAGTTAAACAAAAATAAGACAAAAATACTGACTAAGAACTTGGCGGAAGACTTAAGAAATCAATTAGAACAACAAACAGGAATTAAGGTAGTGAAAAAGGTGAAGTATTTGGGTATTTGGGTAACTACAAAAAATATAAATTTAGTGGAAAATAATTACAAAAAAACCTGGAGTGAGATTAAAAAAGATTTAGACATCTGGAGTAGATTAACACTCTCCTGGGAGGGACGAATGGCAGCCATAAAAATGAACATCCTTCCAAAAATATTATTTTTATTTCAGAATATTCCAGTAATTAGAGGAACAACAATGTTTAAGGAATGGCAGAGGAGCCTGTCCAGGTTTATCTGGCAGGGGAAGAGAGCAAGAATTAAGTTTAAACTGCTCACAGACAGGAGAGAAAGAGGGGGGTTTGCCGTCCCGAATTTGCAATTATATTATGAGGCTGCATGCCTATGTTGGGTTAAGGACTGGATAGTTCTGGAAAACTTAGATGTGTTAGACCTGGAAGGATTTGATGCTAGATTTGGCTGGGACGCCTATTTATGGCAAGATAATGAAAGGGTGCATAAGGGTTTCTCCCACCATATTGTTAGAGGAGCGTTGTTAGAGGTTTGGAATAGAACTAAAAGACTGTTGGAAAAGGGCATACCTTGGTGGCTATCTCTAGTTAATATCTCATCCCTTAAAAATTTAAACACGAGAAGCCAAAGATGGACCTACGAAGATCTCCTGACCAAATCGGATAAGGGGTGGAGAATTAAATCATTTGAAGAACTAAAAGATAAGTCAATAGGGTGGTTACAGGTTCACCAAATTAATGCCCTATGGAATGAACACAAAAAAATAGGGATGAATGAGAAAAAATCAAAATTCCAAGTGGAAATATTAGAAGGAAAGAGTAAGCTTCTATCCAAAATGTACAATCAATTACTGGAATGGGATACAAAAGACGAGGAGGTGAAGGAGGTCATGATAAAGTGGGCCATAGATTTGGGATATAGTTTAGAATATGAGAGATGGGTGAAACTTTGGACTAAGGACATGAAATTTACAGCATGCGTTAGCCTCCGTGAAAATATGGAAAAAATGATGTATCGTTGGCATATTACTCCTGTTAAGCTTGGAAAAATGTACAAGACTGGAGACAAAAGATGTTGGAAATGTAAAAAAAAAGAGGGCGACTTCCATCATATGTGGTGGTCATGTGAAGAAGTGAAGAGGTTCTGGGGTTCTATCTATGATGAATTGAAAAAGATACTGAAATACACATTTCCTAAAAAACCAGAAGCATTTATTCTGGGAATGGTCGGTGAGGAGATTAGAAAAGAAGATCAAACCATGTTCCAGTATGCAACGACAGCAGCTAGACTACTGTTGGCACAGAACTGGAAATCATCTAAAATCCCAACTATTAGTGAATGGCAAAACAAGCTATTTGAGTACTCTGAGTTAGCAAAAATGACACAGAAGATCAGGCATCAGAGTAATAAAATCTTTATTAATGATTGGAATAAATTTATATCATACATGGAGAAAAACTTAGGTAACATTAAAATAACAGTAGGTGAATTATAGAATCTGCGAAGTAAAGATAAAGGTAGAAAGAAGGAACTGCAAGAAGGGTATCAATGGGATATAGCTTAAATCGTGGTGGAGGGAAGTCAGAATGATGTTATGATAATTAATACTTTTGGAGAAATGTATTTACGTCTTGATATTTTATTGTCTACATCTGTTTATTTTGCGATGTCTTTTTTTTTCCTTCTTGTGATTTTAAAAGAGTGAATATTGGAAATAAAAGTTATTATAAAAAAAAAACCTCAGGCAACTACACTGGGTAATAAGCAGCAAGCGATGGGTCAAAGGAAAACGTATATTATATAGCAAGAGCCATTGTTCTGTCCTCCAGGACTTCTTGCGCTGAAGTCCTGCTGAGCTGAAGTGGTTGACTCCTAAGTTTTATGAACCATCCTGTGTCTGGTGATGGAGAAGAACTAAAGTGGCAGTGGGAAAGCTGTGCTCCTCCAAATGTTGTTGGCCTACAACTCCCACCATCCCTCACCATTAGCTAAGGCTGGCTGGGGCTCATGGGAATTCAACAACATCTGAAGGCCCACAATTTACCTAATTCCTGACCTAAAGTTATCCAAAAGTGATTTAATGTGGTATATTATATCACATATGTTGACAGAAGTATACAGTTTAACATCTGAATTTTCACTCTGTTGATCTTTGGGTTGTTTGAAGTATAATCTGTTTCTGAATGAAGTTTGAACATACTTTTGTTGAGGCCTTTCTCAGGTATTGTAGGCACTGATATGTCCCACCGCCACTTGCTTAGTTGAGCTTTGTTTTGTATCTTACTTGATAATAAGAGTTCAGACAGAATATTTGATTAAAGAGGTTTGCACCCAGAATATCTGGGCTAATCTCTTCACTCTGTATGTAAGTCATGCTTCGTAAAATGTTTGAATAAAGTGAGCAGTCTCAGGGGACGGGGGAGAGGATATGAAATTCTGTTCAAGCATTCAGAAATGTTATACAGAACTGCACGAAATGCATTGGGTAACTGATTGTTTTCTGTTATACAAATGTCCCTTTTAACCACCCAAATAACTTTTTGTGGCCAGGAGATTCATTCACCTCTTTTTAGAGTAGGCTGAAATCATCATTCAGGCTTTCTGGAGTTATTTCAATCAGTTTCAACACACACCTCCTCCCTTTGGGGGGGTGTCTGTCTGTAAATAAAAATGGTCCAGAATATATCACCCTTGACATAACTAGAAAGGGTTTTGCTTCAAAAGCAATAACATGGAAATGCTCCAAGGGCTGCTGCCTCCACTCTTTATTTCAACATTAAATTTCGTTGCTGGTTTTGTTTGTCCACTAGAGACCTTAGAATGTGTTTGTTTTTTGACCAGCAGAAAACTGGGCCTACTAAAACATCCTTCATAATTCCTCAGGCCCTGGGAGCTTTTGCAGATGGTTTCTCATTTCCATCTCTCTCCACCACACCTCCCCACCCTCGTAATGGAACACACTTAATTGGCAAAGGATTGGATACCCCACACATCTTTCTGGGCTACCCCAGCCACTCTGGGCAGCTTCCAACATATATTAAAACATCAAACTTTTTTTTTTAAAAAAACCTTCCCTATACAGGATTGCCTTCAGATGGCTCGGGGGTTGGATGACTCCATGCCCTCCAATGTTTCTCCAATGAAAATGGGGACATTATAAGGAAAAATGGGACATTCCGATATCAAATCAGAAACCAGGATGGCTTCTCTAAACCAGGGATGTCCCTGGAAAAGAGGGACACTTTGAGGGTCTGGTAATATACAATATCAGTTTAGGTCCTCTGCAACCCTTGCAACGCCTGTGTTCATTTGCAGCTAGGATAATTTTGCTAAACCTAAGCTTGGTTCTGAATTTTCCCACAGATATCTAGATCCTTTCCAACAGATCCTGGCCATCTTTTCTTTTTTTACAAGCTCCGCAAGAAATACCTAGATAGATCAGAAGTTACTGCCACCAGCTCATGTTAAGGATGCAATAACCATCCGTATATCTTAAGTTAAGCATATGTTCATATAAGCCCTCCAAATGTCCAAATACAGTGGTGCCCCGCAAGACGAATGCCTCGCAAGACGAAAAACTCGCTAGACGAAAGGGTTTTTCGGTTTTGCGTTGCTTCGCTAGACGAATTTCCCTATGGGCTTGCTTCGCAAGACGAAAACGTCTTGCGCTTTTTTCTTAAAGCCGCTTGAAGAGGCGCAGTTGCGACGGACCGTGCTTCGCAAGACGAAAAACGAAAAGACTCACGGAACGAATTATTTTCGTCTTGCGAGGCACTACTGTAGGTATCCAGGCAAAATTGATGTCTACATGAAATATGGTCAGTGTAGCCAGGGCAGTGAGGTCCTTAGATCATTGTGTGATAGATGGTACCAGAATCTCTTTGTAGGCAAAATTGCACGTGCCCAATTTAGCCCCAAGTCTCCTGCTTTGGCGTTTTGCAGTCGGCAGATCTGAAAACGTTCTGCAGTTACTGTAGCCATATCAATGCTGATGCTGCCTTTGCCACAAGCAAAGGAAAGCTGTAAACTGCGAACACTTGGCCTAGCGAACAGCAAGCTCCATGCTTGTTAATGCCTTTGAGGACGTGCCCCAGATTGGCTCACCTGGAGTGCTGGCTTCTGTTTGAACATCTCAAAGAAAGCTCATTAGCATGGGTTAGTTGAAAACATGTTAGCTTTTAATTAATTATAAAAGCCTTCATGTGAACAAAAGCTTAATAGCTCTTCCCAGGGCAGCCTAGCAAGAGCGTTCAGCGAACACAGTGACCCAGTTTGCAGGACTCTCTTGTAATTTTTATTAACCTTCTGCAAAATCTGCAGTAGCCAGAGCACATACGGTTTTTCCATTTGCTGCTGACCTGGTTGTAACTCCGCAGGAGTGTGAATTTAAATCACTTTGGAAGAGTGTGGGAAAGGACGAGGAAGGAAGGATCAGCAGGAGCAAGGCTGACCCCCCAGGCCAAGAGGAAAAGCCCCCTTCTGCTGCTTTTTGTTTGTAGTTATGCAGACAGAACAAAATGCTGTGCTAAATGGAACTGGGCAATATATTGATAAAATATCTGAAACCAGTATGACGTTCAGATTGTGATACCGGTTTCAGACCATTTTAGCTGGCTATAAATTGCACAAGCTCAAATTGCCTTCAGATGCCTGCCTGCACCTTTGAGGAAGCCCCATGCTCCTCCAGCTTGAATGAGCCAGAAGGGTATGGGAGCTTGCTCAGATGAGGGGCAGAAGGTTTCCCACCCCCCACCCCCAGCTGAGCAGTTGAACGACGCCCCCCCTAAGGGGGGAAATAAGCAGCAGCCAAGATACATTCCAGAGTCAGAAGTTGTGATATAGCAGCATATCACTGTATTTAGCTACTGATATATCACAATGTTGAAAACCAGATATCGCCCAGCCCTAGTTTCAAAGGAAAAGTTTACAAGAGCTGAGGAAGGATTGTGAAGTGCTTTAGGTGATGGATAAGGCCTACTTGTTTATTTACTCCATTTATATCCTACCTTTCCTTTAAGGAGGTAAAGGCAGTATAATCGCCAGTTGCCCTTCATCGATTTTAGGCTAGCAACTACCTTGTGGAGTAGGCTGAGAGTGAGTGGCTGGTCCAGGGTCACCTAGTGAGCCTCATGGCTAAGTGGAATTTGAACCTTGATCTTCTTCCTGCCCCTAGTCTGGCACTCTTAGCTACTACACCGCACTAGCACTGTTGTGTACATGGGTATAAATGCACATTGCATTTTATAGATTGAGCTATATTGTAGATCTGATAGGATCCCCCAAATCACGGGTTTCATTCTATGAGCCCAGCAGGGTTCAGGCTTGTTTTTCTGCCTTATTTATGCTACATGACAAACCCCTTCAAAACTGAGGAGTTTTGAGTACAGTTTGGTTTTTTAAATTTTTATTAAAGATTTTCTTGTTTTACAGAAGTAAGTGTAATGCCTCGTATTTTTTCCATGTAACATTTTTACAAATCCGTTTCATTAGTTGAGACATTAGGGGGAGAAGAAGAAGAGGGAAAAAAGGGGGGGAGGGAAGTTGGGTGGGAGTGGGGTCGGGTGGCGATGTTTCTATTATGCTTAATTTATGTAGGGTTTGGTGTCAGCGTTGCTTGTGCTGTTCACTTGTGTTCCTTTGGTGGTGAGAGAGGTTGGGGTTGGCCTAGGGTGTGGTTGTTTGTTTGTGATTGGCTGTGGTGATCTTTGTTTTCGTGACATGGAAGTCAGCTGCTCAAAGAAAGAGGTCAGTCCTATATGGCAGTAGAAGCCCATCGCTCTTTAGATCATGGCCAAAATGTACCAGTTAATTTATTGCTTCCTGACGCTAGATCACAAATTGACTGGTATGCATATGGGCTGCTTTAAATAACAGATCAGTAACCCAAAATGCATGTCCTAGACATCGCTAGCTGGTACAGAGGATACTTGCAAAATGTGGAGCTTGAAAGCCATCCCAAGAGGAGTGGTCACAAGTCTCTGGCAAAGTGATTATCTGTGAATAGAGGATCATCAACAACATTATGCAGAGGTGTGCTTGCCCCATCTGTTTTGTGTCATCTTGGGTCTCAGATTCATTAGGCTTCAGGACAGTAACAAACTGCTTTTGTTCATTACTCCAGAGGCACTTTGGAAAGGAGGATCGGAGCATAAAGAACACCAACACCTTCACTGTTTCTGTCTGTTGTTGGCATGTCCTTATCAACTTAAATGGGAAGGTGAAACCTGACTAACACTCAGGACTATGAGGCAATATATGCAAAAACCCTGGGATTAATCTGCTCTGACTACCTTATAAATATAGGGAGGAGAAACCAACTTGGCTGCCCTAATTTAATTATGATTCATGGGTGTTTAAGGTGCGTACAAATGTTCTGTGTCACAATAGGCAATTGCGGAGCCCTCTTTCTAGGGCTGAATTGCCTTCATCCGGTGCATCCATTAGCTTGAATTACAGTTCATTATAAAGTCAAATGCCTTGCATCTACCCAAGTGTGGTTTGTGCCTAAGGGAGCATTGGAATGAAAGACATGTTTTCAGATAGGTCAAGTGTGCATGCTTTATAATTTTTAATAGCTTAAAACACTGGCAAGCTGTAAATGGACTTGGCGTTTCCTCTTGACGTATCTATACTTGTTTTTGCCTTGAAAGCTCGAGTGATGCAGCATAATTTACCATGTGTCTCCATGTGAGCGTTGGTTACACATAATGAGGTTTCCCTGCTGTTCACTTGGCAAAAGACTGATTCAGAATTGTTTAGCCCAATTGAGCTAGAATTTCTGCAGAAATTGCTTGGAAATTAAGCTCCCCCCCCCCTTCCTCCTTCACAGAATATGTTTTGTCATACACCCTGCCCACTCCTGAGCATTCACAAATACATCAGTGCATGCTACAGAGCCTGTAAAATGCAAGAAGCACCCAATGGAGTTTCTTCTTTGTCTGCGATTGTACATAAAGGGGCCTAAGGGGTGGAAGATTTAAAGCAGGAATACTCTTATTTCTCTGAAGGTCAAAAACAAACAGATCACAGTGCAGCAAGTAAAGCACAGTTATGAATGCCTCTTGGGTTTTATTGCTTTTTATGTAGGGAATAAAAACCATAGGAAGCTGTTTTTATCCCAGAATGGCCGCTCACCCTTCTCAGGTGAGCCCCGGTTGCTGACCTTGGCCCTCTCCACCGTCCTCACCAGCAGAAGCCTACATGTTTGCCAGCCGTTTGGGGAGCAGAAATATGGGGTGGGATTCCCCACCAGAAAGTCAAAATTAAATGGGCCAATCAGAGGCCCCACTGCAGGGGCAGTATCTTGCCGCCTGGCTGGGCATTGGCTGTGGGCCATGCCCAGGCAGGCGGCAACGCATCTAGTCTAATTTTCCCATTCGGAGTGGCAGAAGTCTTTCCCATCATTTGATGCACAGGCCTTTTCACAGCTAGAGGATAACAGGGCTTGAACCTGAGACCTTTATTACACAAAGGGTGTGATCTGCCACCAAGTTGTTTTTCCTTTCATTGCTCCCAACAGAAGTGCCACCTGGCTTGCCATTTTCTGAGTCACGTCAATGTTCAGAGGATCGTGTAAAGTTGTTTTTTTTAATCAGGACTGCATCTTGCCTTGTCTTTGAAATACGCAGACACGTGCCCAGCAGTTACTGCTCCTAAAGACGTTTGAGAAAGTAGTGTGTTAAGTGTGCGGCACATGTTGAAGAAGAAGCTGCAACCTCCAGAGTTTTGTGTCCCTCCATCTCTTTCTTGTACAAAGTAGAAAAGGTGTGCCATAGAGGTTGCATCTTGTTTTACCTTTAAACAAGGCTGTGATGTAATGGTGGTACATTTGTGGGTGTAAAAGAGGGGCACAGACCCCCAGGGTCACACACACTGGTTATGCAACTGCCTTGGTTTTGAAACGGACCAAAGGGTTGGGTGGCTGTGGTGGTAAAGCATGATGTTCAGTTTTTTCATGTGTCTGTGTTTTAATTGCTTTTGTTGAGAAAGGTAAAAGTGCTATTAAACATTTTAAAAGGAAGTTGCAATTCAGTATGCTCACTCGGCATGTTTTGCTGCAATTTGAGTGAGGCTCCATCTATATGTAGATGAGACCAAACTCTCTATCTCCAGTTGGCAATGGTTGTATAATTTTGTCGATTCTACATGTCTGGTCTCGCTACGTATATGATTCCAGTGAATGTGAATCTAGACCAGATGTAAACAAACAAGCAGGGATGGCTAACCTTTGGGGCTCCAGATACTGGTGGACTACAACTCCCATCATCCCCATTCAGCATGGCCAGTGGTCGTGGGAGTTGTAGTCCTACGAACATTTGGAGGACCACAGATTTCCCAACCCTGCAATAAAAGTTAGAAACCCTGCGATGCTGAGTGGCTTACCTGGAGGACGCAGCAGGAGAGGAATTGCAAATGAATTAGCTCATTGACCCTGAAAACGGGACGCAGATAAAACCACCAATGTGCCTGTGAGACGGGTTATTTTTCTTCGGCGGCTGTGCTTTTAAGCATGAGTATTGATGCTCTTGGCAGCTCTGGAGTTTCCATTATGCTAATCAGCAAGTTGCCAACCAAGGGAGCCCTTCTTCAGGTTATTAAGCTCATGGAAGAAATTGGCCTGCTTTCCTCCACTGAAGATGAAGAAACCAAAGGGGGCTAGGTCATGGCTGGCACTGCAGGGTTTTGCTTTTCGTCGTGATGAAATCTGCTGAGAAACAGTATTTCTGCTGCTGGCCTCACGTCCTCCTTAGCATAGGTGTGGGTCGAAGGAAACTAATGAGAGCAATCATAGATAGGAGAGCAAAAGGAGAAGGTGGGTAGAAAAGGGCGAAGGGACAGAATTGGCATTTCTGAAGAGATTGTCCTAGAGATTATGTGACAGTGGATCTTTTCCATTGTTATAAGAAACTAGTTTTAGTTTCTGTAATCAACTTGGGGTTGAGCTTTCCAACTGAGCTGCCCCATATACAGCCAGTCCATGGCATGGCACTTCTTCCTCCTCCTCCTCCTCCTCCCTCTCCATGGCCTCCTTATAGAAATCAACAGGGATGAGGACGGGAACAAAAATAAACTTAGTTGGCTCTGCCTTTCATTAGTTCTGGCTGTGCCTACTGCAGGTCTCCCTGCTTTTTCTGCCTTACCAGTCCCAATCTGCATCAGTCATCACTGCCCAGGATTTTAAATATGCCTGGCTCAGTCTCCCCTCTCCATTCCTTCCCCTGGGCAACAAGGGTGAAGAGATGTGACAGCAGGGCTGGGGCTAACAGCTGCAGGCTCATCACTTGATATTAATCATATGAGAGAATAATGTCTGAAAGGGCTATATAGATGACAGCAGTGTGGATAACAAGTAGCTGCCGGAGTGGTTGAAGATGCAAGTTTCATCCTAGATATGCTATCTTGCTTTTTTGGATGCCTGTTTTTAATCAGTGACATGTGAAATCTTTAATGAATCTCAATATTTGTCATAAATGCATTCCATTTATTGCGGGCAAATTTGTTTGTCAACATGTCTTTGGGCATCTTGGCTCTCCAGTTATCACTAATGCTTCACATAGCAAACATTATGAAACCTGTTTGTTGCGTGCTCTCATTTCCTTGGGGATCACTTCTGTTTTCCCTGAATGGGGTCCAGTAAGAACTGAGTGGGCTTCACTTCTCATTTCTCGTTTTCTTTAACATCCCATGGATGTTTTGGGGCAGAATTCTCTCCGCTAGAATTTCAAAAAGGAAGCCAGGCAACCCAACTTCAGATGGGTTTGTGTGTGTGTGAACAATAAATACTAGAGTACGACTAAGTTCAACTCAAGCCTGTTGAAATGAATGTAATTTCAGTAGGTCTACTCTGAGTAGAAGTAACATTGGACAAAACCCTTGGAGAGGCATATACTCACTGATCATTAATTAGGATTTTTCATTTTCTCCCTCTCCTTGACCCATAGTTTCATCTAGCTTGTCTTGATTATGGTATATTGCTTAATCTATGATCACTACGGGCGTGGGTGGCGCTGTGGGTTAAACCACTGAGCCTAGGACTTGCCGATCAGAAGGTCGGCAGTTCGAATCCCCGCGATGGGGTGAGCTTCCACTGCTCGGTCCCTGCTCTTGCCAACCTAGCAGTTCGAAAGCACGTCAAAGTGCAAGTAGATAAATAGGTACCGCTCTGGCAGGAAGGTAAACGGCGTTTCCGTGCGCTGCTCTGGTTCGCCAGAAGCGGCTTAGTCCTGGCCACATGACCTGGAAGGTGAATGCTGGCTCCCTCGGCCAATAAAGTGAGATGAGCGCCGCAACCCCAGAGTTGGTCACGACTGGACCTAATGGTCAGGGGTCCCTTTACCTTTACCTATGGTCACTACATATTTAAAAAGTTGTTAGGGGCAGGGTCTGGGCTGTGAATGTGTTAACACAGGGTGCAGCCCACCAAGATTTCCTCTTGTGCAGCCCCCATTCTGACAAGTGGGAGCTGTTCGGGGACCATTCCCACCCATTCAGTTAGGCTACCTGACAGGGCAAAGATTCCCGGCGAGCTTTGTGCTTCTGGGAGCAAGCTGTCAATGCTCTGCTGAACATGTTGGCGGCTGGGGAGTGGATTGCCTGCATATTTCTGAGATTTCGAAGCTCTATGCATTGCCTTTGCTGGACCCTCCTAGCGCTCTTCTGATTTCTCCACTGCCGTGTCCAATGGATTGTAATGAAATGCCCATCAGCAGGACAGGCAGGTTGCCTCTGCTGTGATTGACTTCAGCACTGCAGTTAGATGAGAAATTACATGCTGGTTTCAGCACATTTTCCAACTACCAATTGTATTGGGTATGAAGAGGACTCGTCCCTTCAGGGCAAAGTCGGGGTTGGGGGACGGAAAATCCTGTCTGCTGTCATTAGCAGTAAGACAACTAGAGACATCAATAGGGTCAGGTGGCATTCCTCTGCCTTATTGCCATCTGATTTTCATTTTGTTCTCATTAATCTTTCAGACACTATGCAGCAGGTAGCCAAGACTGTGGCGAAAGTGGAGCTGTCAGACCACGTGTGCGATGTGGTGTTTGCCCTCTTTGACTGTGACGGTGAGTGCTTTTGCATTTTAAACGCAGCCCTTCGCCTTCTCTTTCTTTCACGTTGGGGGCTAGCAGTTAGTCCTCTTGGTCTAAGACCCAAGCTCAGCCATAAAGCTCACAGGCAGGTGGCTTAAGGGCAGTCGTCATCTTTCACCCTCTTCTGAAAGGTGTCACAAGGAGGTCAGGAAGAGAAAATGGGTGTGACAGGAGAGAGCCATGTATGCTGCCTTGAGCTCCCTGGGGGAAAAGATGGGATAGAATTATAATAAATAGTAATATTTTGGTAGCTTTTGCTTTCAATTGTAAAAACACAGGTGGCAGTCATGGATTCTTTGGTTGAAATTCCTGCGTTGCAGGGTGTTGGCCTCTTGGAGTCCCTTCCAACTCTATGATTTGCTCATAGTTGATCTATAAAAATTAACAGGCAAGACTAAGTTTTACTCTTTATTCACTTAATATTTATTTATTTATCATATTTATATCCTACCTTACCTCCAAGGAGCTCAAGGTGGCATCCACACTCCCCCCCTCCCATTTTGTCCTCACAGCATCCCTGTGAGGCAGGTTAGGCTGAGTTGCTGTGACTGGTCCAAGGTCACCCAGTAAACTTTGTGGCTGAGTGGTGCCCCAGGTCCCACCAGGTGTTTCACTCCTACAGTATGTGCATTCTTAAGCAATGGATGCTCACTCACAAAGGAGCCGTAGAGGCTTCTTCATTAGGGCGAATGGGACTCTGCCCCACCAACCTTATCCTGCCCTCAGCCAACCCCCACCTGCCTGCTTCCTTCCTTCCTTCCTTCCTTCCTTACTTACTTACTTCCTTACAATTAGTCCAAAGGGTGACACTGGCTGTCAGGTTTCTCAGTCTCCATGTTGCCCTTTGTCAGGGGTGCTTTCCTTCCAAGGAATGCACACAGCAGGGAGCTAACTCTCTATTGTCCAAAATAACACAGTCGTTTCTACAGCTCTGGAGACCTACACTCACTAATCTAGCATCTAGGCAGCTCTTCCCAGTGCACTCTCTATGGAGCAGCTGCAGCAGCTGGGGGCCACTCCCCCTCCACCAGTTTATGTACCTTCCCCCAACAGGCTGCGCACACGTAGCTGGATGCTGCAGCTGCATGGAAGCTTGCCTCTGTTCTTCCTACTTCAGGAAGACAGTGGTGCATGGGAGAACGGGGAAGCATCTGGCCTTCACTTCCGTGGCCTGCCTCTTCCTCCAGCTTTGAAGCTTCCCCTGCCTCCGACTCTTGCCTCCTGGCTGGTACAGTTCCCCACAAATCACTGGCCCCCTCTCCCAAGTCAGACTCCAGACTCCCTTCCCCCGGTGCGCACTCATCAATGTCCTGCCAGTCCCTGACATCCTTGTAAAACTCAGCACAGAGGAGAATGGGAGCAAAACTAGAAGGAGCTGGCTACTGTTGGTCCCTCTGCCTTCTCCATCAGTCCCTGTATGCACTAGCCATTACTAAAAAGAAGGCTTGTGGGACCTTCCAGGAAGATATCCAGGAGGTTCTGGGCAATTTCCTATAGCTTATTAGAAGTAGGGACATATGTTTGCGTAGGTCCATCAGTGTCCATTAGGCATAATAGTTGACAATGCCAAAAGGTAGTATACTATGGACCGGGACAAATGAGGTGGCTGCAGCCATCCTGCTTAGTTTGAGAGTTTGCCAGGGATCACTCGTCTGACCTTTAACCTGGTCCAGCAATAACAGTTTTTATATTTTTCTTTGGCTTCTGAATCCGGAGCTATTTCTTACTTCTGCCACGTTTGTAAGCTGGAGAAGGTATGCTGAGGGCAAGGGGGTGGAAGATCCTTTTGAGAGGATCATCCTTTGAAAGAGAGATGTAGCTTTAGCTTCCCTGTGACAGAAGCTGAAATCTTCAAGAAAGGTCTGGGATTCCCAGTACAAATAGAATAAACGGATTATGTTGAAACTACCTTGAGAGGAGGACTGAGTGAGCAGTAAAGGTTTTAAGAGATGCTGCAGAAGGTGATTTGAAAGTTGATCCTAAAGGGCTGAGCTTCTTTGAATGGTCTCCGAAATGCTCCTTTCCATCATGCCTTCCTTGACTTATGTGCAGAGTGAGCAAGGGGACCGTTTGCTGCTAAGAAATAATTTGGAAGAGACAGAAACTCTCTTAGGTGAGACTCCAGGTGATAAGCAAAAGACACCAGGATTAGAGCTGGCACAAATTGTCTCTTCTTTCCTTGTCAAGAGTTCTGGGGGAAGCAAACATGCCTGCAAAAGTGATAGGAAATTGGAGTGGGATTTCAAAGGCAGTGGAGCAGTCAAAGGCAATGCATAATGTGTCTTGTCTTGTTGGTGACATTCCCTTCTCAGAATGAGAAATATTGACTCTTCCCCATTACAATCTTCAGCAAGTAAACCTTAAATTCCCAGCCCTGGAGATGACTGAAATTAACACATGCTGCCCGTTGTATCCCTCCTGCTAAAGCTTCTGCACTTTCCCATCTTCCATTTTAATAAACTGTCACCATTGTTGTGTTGGCACTTTTCATTTGAAAGCTCTCCTGCAGACTCCTGTTTTCAACTTGTTTGTTCTTGCATGTTCAAGAGGCAGCGCTGCATAGCATGCATTTACATAGGTGCTGTAGGAAGAAGAAAATTACAATTTCATAAAGAGCCCACAGTTTCATTGTGTGTGTGTTGCCTTTAATCCCAACTCCCTGTAATTGCTTTTTAAAGGTTTTATCTCAGTTATGAAAAGGACTGCTTGCACTGAACTAAAGAATTATTTTTGTTTAGAAAGTTCAGCTTTAAGGAGTTCTATAGAGGCAGGGATTTTCAGAAAGGAATGGAAATAGGGATGCCTGTTTTGTATGTTAAGAATGATCATTCCCTCCCAAAATACCCTTGTATATTATTAGCCTTGCCCTGTTCTGAAGCAGGCAGCGTTCCCATTGTGGTTGAGGACTAGGGAAAAGCTACCTAGATCTAAGCAGGCAATCAACTTACAAACAAGGCATTAACAATCTGTGGAACTCTGTCCAAGACAAGAATTCTAGCCTTGTTCAAACAGGTCAAGTGTAATGTAATATACATGCAAGATGATGCTTCCTCGTATTACTGTGCCTGGTTTAATCACCTCCAACACCTTTACTTGGCTTAGCATCCTTTTCTGTATTTCTGCTTGCAATGTTTGGAAGGCTAAAGAACTCAAATATCATCTTCTCTCACTCTTCTTTCATCTTTCTTTCCTCTTCCCCAAGCTTTGGAAATAACACCCCTTAACTTAATTTTAGACTGCCTTCCCAGTCACATTTTGGTCTTAAGGTGGAAGAACATTATTTCCAGCCATTCCAGTGTTCAAATAAAAGCCTAGGAAGAACTGAAAGGTAAAGGCACCCCCTGACCATTAGGTCCAGTCGTGACCAACTCTGGGGTTGCAGCGCTCATCTCGCTTTATTGGCCGAGGGAGACGGCATACAGCTTCCGGGTCATGGGGCCAGCATGACTGGTTTGCTCTGGCAAACCAGAGCAGCACATGGAAACACCGTTTACCTTCCCGCCGGAGCGGTACCTATTTATCTACTTCCACTTTGTGCTTTCAAACTGCTAGGTTGGCAGGAGCAGGGACCGAGCAACGGAAGCTCACCCCGTCACGGGGATTCAAACCACCGACCTCCTGATCTGTAAGCCCTAGGCTCTGTGATTTAGACCACAGTGCCACCTGCTTACACAAAAGGAATTTCAGTTATAAAAACTTGCCTGACACTGGCTGTGTAGAAACCCACCTGGGCCATAATACCATAGGAAAGGTTTTTTTCTGCTCCCATGCTACACCCGAAATAAGGTGTACCTTTTCCTTTGTACTGTGAGTACACACGTCTTGGGGAAACTGTCAGAGCATGGCCCAATGGTCTCGATAGCAGGTCTGCCAAACCCTCCAATCAAGGTGTGTGGGATTTGGTTTACTGATTCATTCTGCTGAAATTATCATTGTTACTTTATTATTATTTATTAAATTTGTATACCACCCTTCATCCAAAGATCACAGGGCAGCTCTCAACAAAAAAATACAAAATGGGAATACGCAATATATAATAAAAACAATAACAAACCTTCCACAAACACATTTAAAAGGACATAAGCATCAGACTGGCAATGGAAAGATGCTTACCTGAGGATATACATGGATCTGCACTGCTAACAGAGTTTATATCTGGCTAAGATAGCAGAGCAGCACTAAGTTACAGGCTCAGTGAACCAGGTCTGTCCGTAAAAACAAATAACTGGACTTGTCCAAAAAGGCTGCAGAAACTGTTAACTTCTGGTGGGCAGTAAATGCTACAATAGATGTGCCAATGTGTGGCCCAGCATGCTGTCTTTTGAAAAGCCATAAACTGAATCATACTCGTACAAGAGTAGAAGTTATTTTCAAACTTGTTATTGGACACACAGAGGGAGGAGCACAGAGCTAGCACAAACTCATTCCCATTTCCCCGCACCTTTCATGTGGCAACTCATTTTCATAATACGTGAAAAAGGCTTATGTTGTGAGTGTCTGGGGGTAATCCCTTGCTCTGTGGAGAGTTAAGATGGAGACATAGGTGAGTTAAGTTACTGGCAAGTTCAGCCTAGTCAGAAATGGCATCTTCACTTCTGAATGGAGTTAGAAAATGAGGCCGAGGGGAGTAAATTGGCCATGGCTTCTGATGCAGTAATTACCTGCTTAATTACCTGCAGTAGGGGCAGTGAGCTATATAAGTTTTCAAAAACTTCGCTCCACCTTAACTGCTGTGTGGAATAACATCTTTTCCATGTCTATAGGGAATTGCCTTGATTAAAGTGCCTGTGAAATCTGAATTCTTTGTAGTTTTTAAAGGGTTGGAGTCTCCTTGAATCACCTTGTGACACCTGTATCTCATACGTCTACCTATATCATGGTCTCTGGGCTACGGTTTGAGATAAGAGAATTGGAGTTTTCTTTTGTCGTTCTTCTAAATAGACATTCCCTCCTTTTTCTCTCTCTTTCGCCTGTGGTTTACAAGAACGGCACATTTGCACAACAGCCGAAAAGTGTCATCTTCATAAGAGAATAAAGACACAAACTAACAGGAAAATCCATCTTTTTAGCCCAGAAGGTCAAGGCAACAAGGTGAAGACAGCACAGGCAGCTTTCCTGAGTCAAAATGAAATTTCTGCTAGTGTTCAAATCTTTCAGTGCACATTTAACCTCCATTGTAATCCAGGAAGGCTTGAACGGGCTACACCCACCCTGTGGCTTGTTCAAACATCACAAATAAGATGTGCAATTAAATTCATGTTAAAGTGTGATAAATGGCTGGTACTAATGAGTGTCAGCGGGCTCCTTCAGACAACCTCTTTATTGAGCATTCATCCTGATTTCCTTAAACAAAGCACACACAGAGAATATCATGTCCATTCTCTGTCAAGCACTTGTTCTGCCTTTCTTATCTTTTCCTATCCTCATCTCGTTTGTGCAATGCTTAGGGAAGCTGCTTACACCCTGGGCCTAAAACCTGAAAACATACACTATTTATATGCATCAGCAGAAATCTGGAATGCCTTGGAGGAGCATGCTTAACCTTTCGAAACAATCACATTGAGACTTTTAGCATGGAAAATAGGAAAGCTAAGTTAATTATGGGATATACAAGTAAAAGAGTTCCTAGTTCTGTTTAACTAAGTTGGAGGTGCAAAGCAACCGTGCTTGGTCATTGATCTCAGCAGAGAGACACAAGGTGTCTCCTTTCTCATGGTGGGATGAAGAAGAAAGGAGAGGAGAGGAGCAGGAAGTGAGGTCAGCAAACCTAAGAGGCATCAACATCAGAAGGAAGTTCATCACAGGTTAGGTCAAAGAGAGTCTAGGAAGCTTGGAGGTTCCCCTCTCTCTGTCTACCTTTTCTCCATGCAAACCCCATCAGCCATAAAGCAAGCTGAGTTGCATCACAGTTGAATCCAACAAGAATATTCATTCTGATTCAGTTGCAAGGAGACCATATGACCATTTGTCCTCATTTGTTTGCGCTGTGTTTATACTTCTCCTGCTAATCATGCATTTGCCTCTCGCTTTCCTAACTGCAAAATAAATAAACAAATAAATAAATAAATAAATAAATTCATGTGTTGTTGTTCTTAAAGTGGATTTATTGCACTAAGGTGAGAGAGCGCTTTAATCCACTTCAGTTCTGCAAACCTAAATTTTCCAGTATGTGTGCTTGAATCCCTCTCACAGTCTGGAGCCAACCAATGTAGGTGAGCCGTAAAGTAATTCTACTCTCAGAGCTCTTTGCCTGATGCCTTCTGAGGTTTTTGGAGCATTTTTAAAAATTGTCTTAACTGATTTTCCCCACCCCTCTTCTAACAGGGAACGGAGAGCTAAGCAACAAGGAGTTTGTTGCCATTATGAAGCAGAGACTTATGAGGGGCTTGGAGAAGCCCAAAGACATGGGGTTTACACGTCTCATGAGGGCCATGTGGAAATGTGCTCAGGAGACGGCGTGGGATTTCGCAATGCCCAAGCAGTAGCCACGGACCAGGAGAAATGGTCCAGACGCAACACAGATGTGAGGATCACGAATGCTGCTGTGCTGCCTCTGCCGGATAAGTGGCGTCGTCACATTCGGTGTTCTGTGGACAAAGGCCTCCTCCCATGGAATGACAGCATTCCTTCCGTTGCTGCACTGAAAAACAAACTGGCAAAGACTGTTAACAACGGCAACTTTTCCTTTAAAAAGACCTAAGTAGAAATGCGAGCGCACTCTGCCTTCAGCGTTTATCTTGACCGCTTTGCCCCCTCCCCACCCTCTCCCGCCATGCATCCGCACAGTTTCCATATTTTCCTTTTCATTTTAATCTCTCAGGACGGAAACTAAGCAGACCACCGGAAAAATTAGCTTTGGATATTGCAGCTTCTTTCTCTCTTTCCCGAACAAACTCCTGCATTCCAGCAAAACAGCTTAGCAAGGATGCTTCAAAGCAGCAGCAACAATACTGCTTGCATCAGCAGCGGCTAGAATTTTAAGTACTGCTGGGGCAAGAAATGCCCATCAGATTGACTCAACACTTCATCTTGTCCTGATCCTAAAGCTGTTTTGAAATTGTGGGGCTTTTTATTAAAGAGAACGTGGAGGAAGGGGACTATAACCTGACATATATGATAAATGTCAAAGCTGGTACTATTCTTTTCGGTGCCCATGAGTTCCAAGGCAAAATATGCCCAGGGAAGGGTGGAGAAGGGAAGGGATTGCTACGGTAGGCCTGTTTCTGCATCCATATTTGCCTTTTGCCAGCATCCTCTACAGGAGAAGAGTATGGAAGCTCAAGAGTAGGACAGCCCTTGTTTAATTTTCTTTTAAATGCTCAAAGGCTTGGCTAAGCATTTATGGCTTCTTCACAATCCTTTCGTCCCGACTTGTACATGCACTCCAATGTATATGCCTCACTTTATAATCTCCCCCCCCCCTTTTAAAATGAGAGTGTTTGCTCATCGTGAATTGTTCCCCCCCCCCATATAGTTTTAAAGCTGCTTTTTTACAGAGTTCTCGAATGCTTGTAAAATATTACTTTAATTATAATGGTTCCCAACAAACAGCCAGGCTTTCCTATGTCATCTTTCTCTTTCCGGGAAGCTTTGTGAATTTAACCAGGTTTGACTTTCCATCAGCAGCCAATCTATAAAATACAGTTGCCTTGCTGCCAGATACAAAAAGAGAGGAGGGCTATTTCAGGCAGCTGGCGGCTCTCTGGGCTCATCAGCCAACAGCCCTATTTTCATGAGCAAGATGGAAGATGATGAGCTTTCCTATGCGAGGAACCCTGGAATACTAAAAGCCTTGCCTCCTGTTTCCGCATTTAGCCTTTGTATCGCCACTCATCAAAAATTTGCAAAACTGAAGATCCAGCCAGAATTGCTGGTGGAATGGGCTTATAAGCTCAGAAGCCGTTTCTGCGTTGGTTTGTTTGTTTCTTCCTTTATAGGCACAACTTGTCTCCTTAATTTAAAGCAGCAGTTCATACTATCAATTTAACATTGAATACTAGTCGGTGATCTCAAGGCTTTCATTCGTCTTTGTGATCTACGCCTTCCTGCCCACTGTATTAACTTGTCTGTCACTCTTCCACTTATTTGAAAGGCTGGCAAGGCTCAAAGGCCTGCTCCATGATTGCCTATTTAGCTGTGTGAAAAAATGTGTTTCAGCCTGTATAAACTCACACGTTGCTATCAAGCTTTGCTAAGAAGCTCTTGGACCCCATTGCCAGGGCACTGGTAAGTGCTGCAAGAAAGCTGTCCTTGAGAAAATAGCCCATTTGTCTGAAAGCCGGGCAGGTGGGGTGTTCAGTTTCATTACCGGAGAAAATTGCCTGTATTATTTTTGTTGTTTGTTTAAATTCGGACACCCTTGTTGATTGCAGAGATATCTCAAGAGTAAAGCCAGCCCCCGAACTGTGTCACTCATAGTAGCACATAGTCAGCGAGAACATACAGTAGGGTGGCACTCAGGACAGAGCAACTGAAAGGAATGGACCTCACTTAGTCATGCTCATACATTTCAATGGGGCTAGTGGTAAAACTTAGTCATCGGGCTTTCAGACACGGTTCTCTTTCAGTCCTCCCTGGAGATGCCAAGGATTGAGCCCAGGAGCTTCTGCATGCAAAGCAGATGCACAGCCATTTGGATCTGGCCCTTACCCACACGCCTCACAGTCCAGCTGTCATGACTGAGGGAGGGAACCTGCTGTGCAATGCTCTATAGTGGCCTGATTTCCAGTTCAGCTGAGCAAGCATGTTTCTTAATCTGGCACGACTGCTCTCAACATCCTCCATGGCTTAGATTGGTGTTGGGAAATCCTTGCTTCCCCTGCTTCAGTGTTCTCCATCGTTCACTGCATTCTGAAAATTGAGTGTGTCGCAGGCATGGAGACGGGGTGCAGAGAGAGAAAACTCAAAATACTTTTTTTTAAAGCCCCAAAATATAAACACATCTCCCCGCAAATGAAATATGATGGGGAATGAGGGTTGTGTGTGCTTCTTGCCTTTGGATGTTGGCAGCAGAGACTAGGGAACTGTGCATCTCCGAACTCCTTCACCAGCTGGGCTTGAGAATTAGGCTGGAAGGAAGGAAACTTGAGATCTGCTGCCTGCTTTCCTTCAAGCAGGGATGGGATGAGTCTCCCTGAGGATGTGTCTCCTCAGACACATGTCCCTCCATGATCTCATCTCTCCACATTAGATCATTTAAACTGTGAGAATAAAAGGCCACTTACAGTTTAAGGGAAGTGGGACAAGGCTTGGGAGGGGCATGTCTTCTCTGCTTACGTGACCTATAGTAGCCCCACCACTCAAGCTGACTGCTGCTCATTTTTAGCACAGAGTGGCTGTGTTGGCAGCTGGCTCCATGGAGGCCAAGCTCAAGGAACCACCCTCTGAACCTCTTCTGCACAAGTTGGACTGCTGCCAGCACCAACGCATCAGTCCCTCCGCTCAAACCAGGAGGTTTCTGGTTTGAGCAGAGGACCTGCAATGGGTCTCCTACAGAGGTAACTCCCTATATTCAGGATGTGTGCTTTTCCACGAATGGCATTGGGAAGACCCATGGAAACAGAAGCAGCTGTTTGCTGCATCTGCTGTGATAGGGTGAGAAAGGCAGAGGGCGGGAGAGATAAAAGAAGGTAAAAGGTGGGAAACTGTTCTGTATCCCATTGCAAAACAAAACAAAACAGATGCCATGGGTCTGGGCTTACAACTCTAGAATTCAGAGAGATTCTGTCTGTTTCTGTCCTCGCATTCTCTCTCATGCACACATCCTCCTCAGGCACACTTATTCGTTTGTAACTAAGGCAGTGGTGACGTCACTAACATGCCGAGAAGATGGCAGTAACCAAGAGAAATCCCCTAGCCGTTGGGTGATGGTTGTGTAGCAGGATCCCTCCACCCTCTCCTGCTGCAGCAAAGTGACTTTGCAAAGTGGAAGAGGCTGATCTATAGCACAAGTCCAGCAACAGCTACCCAGGTAGGTCAACGAGCAGATGTTTGGTTGAGCTGTTTTGGAAGGATGTCCACCATGTTGGTATACAGATGTAGCTCTCCCTGTCCGGGAGACTTTGCCACAGTATTGGGGCTTTTCATGTCACAAATCCAAGAATTTGAAGAGGCAGCACTCTGGCTGGAACTGTAGCATCACTGATTAGTCCCCACCTGCTCCTCTGCCTCTTCTGCTGAGAACTGACAAAGGACTGAAGAGTCTTGGACCATTGGAGACATGATGAAGCTATGGATTCTGGTTCCTCATTGAAACTCCCAACCTCAGAGAAACAGCCAGGTTTCAAAGGCTGGCGTCAGCATCAGACATCTGCCAGGACCATTGCAGGGACCACTGCTGATGACCCATGTCTAGGACTTCCCTGTTGTTTTTTCTGGCCCAGAATTCTAAGCAGTGACAGGCTGCCAGATCTAGCCACCATTTTAATATCCCACAATGCCCCAATCTGGCATTACTCCTGAGGATTGTTGGAAATGTGGAGGAGTGACTAGACCCAGCCACCTAGCACTGCTCAGAGTGCTACCACCCTTGGCAGGTATGTTCAGCCGGGCCCACTGGCACCACCAAAAGGGCCCTTTGCACAGGTCTCTCTCAAAAATCAGAGTCTCTTGCACCATTTATTTGGGTGGTCTGCAAAGAATTCTTCCTTAGGCTACATCTTGGTTTGGGTCTACCACAGGATCCCTTGAGGTGGAGAGTCCATCTCCGTTGGCTGCCTCTGGAGTCTGGAGCACATTCAGCTATGAGTTTTTATGTTGTGGTTTTATGCCGTGAACCGCCCTGAGACCTGCGGGTATAGGGCCATATAGAAATGCAATAAATAATAATAATAATAATAATTTTTTTTATATCCCGCCCTCCCCAGCCGAAGCCGGGCTCATAATAATCCTGGATATACTTTTGCCGGCTTATTTCATTCAGGTGCAAATGGACCTTCAAATTAATGGATTCAGGCTTCAGTCCAAAGCAGTGGGTCGTGCTACTGTGGAGGCAGGGTGGAGAACCTCAGGTTGGGGGGGGGGTCTGGATGTGATACTCCAAGCCCTGGGACTCCCCAACCATACCCCCTCCTGGCCTGGCTTCACACCCTCCTTGAATGTTTTTCCTTGGCTGAAACGTGTCCTTGAGGTCTGCTAATGCCTCCTGCTTCCCCGGGTGGCTAGAAGCTCGAGATGGAAGTGTGCCTTTGCATATAGAAACAAGCCTGCTGTGTGAAAGTAGCATTTATATGAGTTGCTCCACAAAGTTGTGGCTCCTGAAAGGCTGCCTAGAAGGAAATGCATTAGACCTTGTGCTGGAAAATGTCCCCCATCCCTCATGCAGAGGGTTGCATTTTAATTTGCTTACTTTTCAACAGTGATCTTTTAGACCGACTTGTTTCTAAATAGCTCCATATGTGCTAGCAGTAATCCTGCTTCCGCAGGTCAGAGTATCTCTGGTTTTCAGGCTTCCCTTTTGGTATGCATTGAAATCTCACACTGGCTGAGAAAGATAGGAGACTCCAATCACACAGGTGTAACCTTATCAGCTGCTGGAGTTGCCACTGCATTGGAACATGGCAACAGCCTTTAGTGAATCGGGTCAGTGAGACATCTAAGCATTCTTCCTCTGACAGTATTTCCACCCAAAGATAGAAATTTGGAGCAGATGCAGGAAATAAACTGCTGTGTGTCTTTAAACATGGTACGTGTTTTTTTAATTTTCTCCGTGGTTACAAAGATGGCCCACACATTCCTGCAAGGTGAGTTGATTTGCCTACAGCAAATTGTTGGCAGCTATCTACCTAGTGGAGCTGACCTTTGCAGCCAAACCCTCTGGAAAAGCAGACAGATATTCTGCAGCCAAATGTCTCTTTGAGCCAACAGGGTGCTGAAACTCTTGATAACACTCGTTTTGTCTGTGCTTTGATGGCAGTCTTACTACAGTTGACACAGACCGTAGCTTTTGTGTCCCTGCTTCAAAAAAGCTCGTCTCTAATGAGATCCTTGTACAGCTAATTGATTCCATTTCTTCTGAGCTGGAGAGGCTTGCCACGGGATGGTGGAGGCTAGTGTATTAACTGTGTATGTGAACTCCTTAGTAAAAAAAATGGGAGAAGGTGCAACAGGGGAGTGTCATTCTAGCAATTATATACAGTTGTACCTTGGATCTCGAATGCCTTGGCTCCTGAACAAATTGGCTCCTGAATGATTGAAACCCGGAAGTGAGTGTTCCGGTTTTTGAACCATTTTTGGAAGCCAAACATCTCGCAGGGCTTCCGTAGCTTCCTGCAGCCAATCACAAGCCACACTGGTTTTTGAACGTTTTGCAAGCTGAACGGACTTCCAGAACGGATTCCGTTCAACTTCCAAGGATAGGACATGGTTCCATTGGAAGATACTGCAAGCAAAACAAAGGAACAGTTGTCAAACACGAGAGAAGGCTCTCAGTCTTAGAAGATTAGAAATGGCAAGCCAGCATCTGAGATGAAAGACGGCTTGTTCACCAGCACCCATCTTCTGCCAAGTGCAGCCCTAGGAGATTGGCGAACTGTGTTCCAGAGCAGGGAGCTCACACAGGCCTTCCACATGAAATAGAATTCCTGGTGGCCCCATGGTTTTCCATTTCACTAGTACAATTTATGGGGAGGGTCATTTTTTGCAGCTTTTGTTATGCAATTGGATGTCGGAATCCTTGGCTGATATACTGCGAAGTCCCCACGGATCTCCCAAAGATCCAGATCTACCTTTTGCACACCCCTGCTATGGGGCACAATTTCAGTATACATATAAAGACAATGAGGCAGAAGAGACGTCGCCCTTCTTGTGAATTGAGTGTGTGCCGAAGACCATTCCTCTTCCAAGAATCTGCAGTGCCCAGGGTTTCAATGACTGCTACATAGTACTGGCTTGGCCGACAAATTAAGTGTGGAAAGAGTTTGCTGAAGACTTAAAAGTTTGCAAAGCACTCTTGCAGATTGCTTGTCTTCTGCTAGGGTACAACTTATGAATTCTTACTAAATTGAATCATTTTAAGTTTTTGATATGGTTGATCATGCTTTTGTATTGGGAACTGTACTTCTTTATTGCATTTTCATAAATGTGAAGTTATTTTCTTATATAGAAAAACAAAGTACCAAACAACGCTTATGCATGGAACCAGCTTTCCCTAGCAACAGTTTGTGCCTCCATGGGGAATTCTCACCTCTACGGTTTGAGACAAGCCACAAACTGATACATTCTATCATTTCAACCATTGGTGACTGAAACAACAGTGTTTCGGGTGCAGGGAGAAATCTGCAATATGAAAACATCACAGCAGAATTATAGTTAATGCCCCCTCTGCAAGAAACAACGTTTTTATCATGAGCAAGTAACATTCCTTGCAAGTCTTGATTGTCACTGTTGCAAAGACAGCTTACTCTCCTAGGAATAATTCTGTTTCTTGCTGTGCAGCCCCCGATGGGCTGGGATTCAGCTAGGACTGGTGACAGTTGCTCTGCTTGAATTGTCATACAAAAACACTGCATGCCAGTAATGAGACTAGGTATCCAGCTACGTCCTCTCTCTTTCACAGATGCTTTCCACCCCAAACTTCTGCCAAAGCAACTTTTGCTTTGAGTATATTAGAGCTTGTGATATACGGGTGACTCAGTGCTGAAGTGAAATTGTGTATCCTTGGTCTGATCCAGGGCTTCCCAAACTTGGGTCTCCAGCTGTTTTTGGACTACAACTCCCATCATCCCAAGCTAGCAGGACCAGTGGTCAGGGTTGATGGGAATTGTAGTTCCCAAAACAGCTGAAGACCCAAGTTTGGGAAGCCCTGGTCTGTTCCATCAAGGTAGTAAACTCAGGAACACGCAGCTCATGTTACTTTTGCCTTCCTCTGTTCTATTTTGTGACCCTCCTTTTCACTACCACATCTGAAATATGTTCGTTAATGCACAACTTGAGCAATATATCCTCCCTGATAGCTTGGATCATGAGGCAGGAATTTAAAGTATGCAAATGTGCTTGTGTTACTACTTCCAGCATAGGTTGGCAGGGAAGTACTTTCAGATGATCCAAAACAGTTTTCTGTACTAGGTTTTGAATTCCAGATTACAAGCGCTGTTGTGCTCCCCATATTTAAGACCCAGGCCCCTAACTGCGCTAGACATTTAAAGCATTATCATGCCACTTTGAACAGTCATGGCTTCCTCCAAGGAATCATGGGGACTGTAGTTTGTTAAGGGTGCTGAGAGAGGTGTGGAGACGCCTCACAGAACTACAATTCCCAGAGTGGCTTAATAATCCCTCTTACCAGAGAGATCTGGGAATTGTAGCTTTGTGAGAGGAGCTGAGTTCTCACAGCTCCAAGGATTTAGTGAGGGGAGCCATGGTGTCTAAAATGACAATCATGCTTTAAATGTGTGGTGCAGATGGGGCCCCATATTGTATTCAAGAATATAATTTGGGTTTCACTGATAGAAAGCACACATTTCATCGGCTGCATCTCCAAAATCAGATAATATTCTGGACAAATTACTCATCTTTCAGCCTAAAAGCTAAAATGTTCTTTCCCAGCTGCCCTGTGTTGAAAAAATTGCCCAAAGATAACTATGATTGGACCTGTTCAACAATATCACCATGAAATATGCCAGATGTGAATAGATGTTTTTCTGTGAAAAATACACCCTCATTAGTTTCATTGTAATGAACACAGAGCTGTTTGGATCTGCAGACATTAACTGCTTAGGGAAGTGGCTGTTACAGGCCCATCTGTGGATATGAAAACATTTAGCAAAAAATGCCATCCCATTATAAAATTGACAATTTCTTTTTCCCCAGTCAAAGCAATGAAATATAGTTAGCTCCTTTTATATTCAGAGATAGTTATAGTTGGTTATGAAAATTGGGTTAAGGGGGAGGGGCAAGGATATGCTCTTCCTTAGCCCCAACTTACAAGTATCAGGAATACTACTTTTCATTACCCCAAAAGGAGCAGATATAGCATTCAGAATATGATGCCCTAAACAGAGAAGCAATCTTTAATTCTACAAACACAGTGAAACTATATGCAAAATTGGGGAAGTCTCAAATGTGTTTTCCAAACCCACAAAAACACTCTTCCTTTATAGATTCAATGCATCACTGGACTGTTGGAATTCTGTTGGTTAAAGATAAAAAGGAAAAGGTTCAATTCTGCTAAATCACCCCTGCAGTAATGTCAAGAACTGTGAATGAACTTGACAAGAGCCAATCTCATTAGGTTCCAGCAGACTGGGCATCATATGTTTAAATTCTCCCCACCTTAAGACAAGAAGACACTATTTGTGATGGAAAAATAGCATTTGATAAGGAGGAAGAGCAGAGAGATTTTGAGGCGAGGAACATGAACATTTGGTTCCCACACCTGCCGTCTAAAATGATACATTCCTAGGAGCTGGCAACTGCATGATTATCTGTATATATAGATTTGTCCTGAAACCGTTATTTGGCATGAAAGAGCAACTGCTCAGAATAAGTGAGCTGAAACTTAATGGTGTTCAGTGCTGGTCCAAGGCTGATTGCTTTCCTTGAGAGAGAGGTTGCAGCCAACAAAATAGTTTTCAAACAAGTTTGGAGAGAGAGTTTCCAAGAGTCTTGGGGGTTCCTTTTCATCATCATCATCATCATCATCATTTATTATTTGTACCCTACCCATCTGGCTGGGTTTCCCAAGCCACTCTGGGCAGCTTCCAACAGAGATTAAAAATACATTATCATTCCCTCTGTTACTCATACTAAGACTGTTGAGTGCTATGGCTTAGGGAACCCCAAAAGGCACCACCGAAACCCAAGAAGACCTCAACAGGCTCCTCCACAGGTGTTTGTCCACATACAGCTTTCCGGGTCATGTGGCCAGCATGACTAAACCACTTCTGGCACAACAGAACACCGTGGCGGAAATGAGCACATGAAAACACCATTTACCTAAATAAAAAAATTCCTTCCTGTAGCACCTTAAAGACCAACTAAGTTAGTTCTTGGTATGAGCTTTCGTGTGCATGCACACTTCTTAAAGACTAACTTAGTTGGTCTTTAAGGTGCTACAGGAAGGAATTTTTTTATTTGGACTATGGCAGACCAACACGGCTACCCATCTGTAACTGACACCATTTACCTGTTTATCTTCTTGCACTGGCATGCTTTCGAACTGCTAGGTTGGCAGAAGCTGGGACAGAGCAATGGGAGCTCACCCCATAACCGCCAAGCTTCTAATCAGCAAGCTGAAGAGGCTTGGTGGTTTAGACCACAGCGCCACCTGCTCCCTGACTGACACATGCAGAGAAAAGGAAAATAATTAGAGCACCTCATTTGAAATCCTATGGAGAGTTAGATAAGGTATTAACATGAATAGTAATTGCTAAAAATGCAGCTGTTATCTTAATGATTAATATACCAACTGAAATGTAATTAGATGTTAATAAAAAATATGACCCACAGCAATATAAGAACTGGACAAAAAACAATGATCAAGGAGCACAGGAAACCACTTTGATTAAATTGTATAAAATTGGAAATAATTGGAATTATTTTGATGTTAATTGGAATCTGTATAATTGGCAAAACTGTGGGAATATTGGGTAAATATTGGAAAATTAATAAAAAAATACTATTTTTTAAAAGGCATGCTCAGTGGTAATGGAACACTGACAGCAGGAGAGCAACTGGAAAACAGGTTTTAAGGATGGGGTGGAATGACTAGGATGTTAAACAGAAGCACTCCACACTGCAGTGTTTTGCTGCCCTGCTGATTGCAGCACATTTTTTGTATGCAAATTTGTCTTCTGCTGTGTGCCCCCATGTAGCATGTATATGTGATTCCCTCTAGACACCTGCACATTTTGCAGACTGAGCAGCTTCACTTTACGTCAACACACTTCCTTGACCATAAGCCCCAGCTGCTGTGACAAATGGTGTGTGCGGTGCCAGGAGCGCATTACATAAGAAGCCAAAGTCCGGACAACAAATAAATAAGAAGGATATTTTCATAGTGGAGTTGCCTGCACTGCAGCTAAAGACCTTCTTCCTCCCTGAGGCTGCCAGGACAATACAGCGGCTGGAATGATCAAAGCTCTCCAAGCTGAAGGAACAACTCTGCCATCTGCCGGCCAAATGAGCTTGCAGCTCATTTCTGAGATTTCTGAGAGGATGGGAATTTGTGGCTGTTGGAATGGAGTCATGCTATGAGACAATGTGAGGGGGGGGGGAAGAAGTTGCAGGCAACTTGGCAACTGTTTAATGCCACTACTCCCAAAGCAGAAGCAACGATTTAACACTGAACTGAAGAAGAAGGCCTCAAGCAATTTTTAAATTGTCAATACATTCATATTTAGCAGTGGAAATGTCATACAGGTATAAATTATAGCTTTGCTGAGATCCAAAAGCTGGGCCCTCTATGCCAGGGTCTATGGCGCATACAGTAAGAGAAGGGAAAATCCCTCAAGTCACCATGAAGGTACCACAAGATCATTCTGGAGCAAGTGTGTTCTATCTGGAACAAACTATATAGATATGTTTCAGATAGTCCACCATTTTTATTTTGAAATCTACACATTGCTATTTAAAGGCGAGTGATCTGATCCAAATTTAAGCCAGGTGGTGCCCTCTAGATATTAAGAGAATCTCAAACTCCTACCGGCTGCAGCAACATGGTCAGGGATCAAGTTGGTGGAAGTTAAAGCCCAACGACATCAGACCCTCATCTGTCTTAGCTATGGCAACACGAATGCTTGCTTCCACAACTAAACTGATACCTCACAAACACTCAGAGCTCTAACACAGCAGCCTTCAGTCAAGGAACTCCCTCCTCCCCCCACTTTCCCTTTATTTTTACAGAAATCCACACATGGATTTGTAATGGCTTTCATGAAGCTAATAACCTTGTTTTGTAGTGAAGCTTGACTTGTCAACTCTTGAAAAATCTAGTGGCTGGGCAGAACCAGCACAAAAGGTTTATTTATCAATATAATATGTAAATCTTTAGTTACTGGGTTAAGTTTGAGGTGCTGGTCGGGGCAGACTTTGGTCATCTTTGGTAATATGGCGCCCCAAGCAAGGCCAAAATTTGGCACCCTCAAATGGATCTTCTGAATTTTAGCCTCCTTGGCTTGGCCCTCCCCTCCCCAAATCTGGTGCTGTGCTGGTTTTGGTTTGGTTTCTATAGCCCCATGCAGTTCGGGACCAGTATACTTGAAATATCATCTCACCCCTTATATACCCAGTTGACCTGTGGGCTTTGCAGGCAAAGATAGCCAGCATTTATTGTTGTTGTAGTAGTTGTAGTTGTAGTTTTATTTATACCCCGCCCATCTGGCTGGGTTCCCCAGCCACTCTGAGGGGCTTACATAACATAAAAAATGGTAAAACATTAGACATTAGAAATTTCCCCATACAGAGTTGCCTTCAGGTGTCTTCTAAAAGATAGTTATTCATTTCCTTGACATCTGATGGGAGGGAGTTCCACAGGATGGGTGCCACTACCAAGAAGACCCTCTTACCAGGAGCTTCCTTCTGCACAACATAGGAATTGGGGCTTTAGTACGGAAGCACCTACCCTTTGGAATCCCTTCCCCTTGAATATTAGTCAGGCACCATCTCTGCTGTCTTTTCAGCACTCCTTCCTTGTTCAACAAGCCTTTTAAGCTGAGACCTTTCCTAGTCTGCATCTGCATTGGAATTGCTCTTATGATGGTTCTGTTGTTTTATCACTTGTGGTTTGCTGCCCTGGACTCCTTTGGGAAGAAGGGCAGGATATGAAACAATTAAATTTATTTGTTTTAAAGAGAACCAATGGAGGGAGGAGGGGGAACTGGGTTTACTCTTTGCTTTTCTGGCAACAGTAAATGGCGTCTACCACAAACCAGGTGCTATGTTTTGGGGTGGGGACACAGTGGCACAGCAAAACTGATAGTAGGAGCCAGGCTATTCACATCCCTAGTTCAGAATATGGATGTTGAAATATTTGTCCCATTCATTCTCCAGTAGCAAAGTGCTGAGGTACAGAATCAGGCCCGGAAGACTGCAAGAAATTACACTGCATCTACATGGAAAACCATCCAGGCTGGCTGCAGGCTCATCTAATGTGCTGTACTTCTGAAATACTGGAGGCCAGAACTTGATTGTTTAGGTAATTGTGAAATACTCTAGACTGTATAGCAGGGCATAAATCTCCCTCACACGGATTCAGTTCTGTAACTTGCTTGCTTCCCTAGGCTCTCTTCAAAGCAGGATTCTGGCCTACATCCATAAACAGTCACAGGCCTTTTTCTTCATCCAACATTCTTCCCATATTATTGTTTTTACAAGCAATGCTCCCCAAAGTCTCCCTTGGATGTGAAAAGGCAATTTAAGATTGTTGATTAAACACAGTTAGCTCTGAAAAAGAGGGTATTGCCAATAAATTGGAATGAGCTGAAGCAGGTGTAAGGTGCCTCAAGATGTAAACTTGTCTCTCGCCCCAGTCTTGCCTACTTCTCTTCCTCCCACCACCACCTCAGCTTAATCTGTTGCATGCTCATGTATTTAGTAATTACACTGGTGTTGCTGAAGAGAAAGCCCCAGAAGGGATAGCTCTGGCAAAACCAGAATGCATTGTAGAATGAGAGGGCTCACCCACACTTCTGCTAGTCCTGTGCCTAGAAAGCACAGGTCTGGTGGGATTTCTGCTTGCCCTGTGATTTCTAAGGCATGGGTCCAAGCAGTTTTCTGTTTGCCTCACTGCTTTCCCCAGGAAAACATACTCTTTACTACTGAATCAGAGCAAATATTAATTTAGGGAGAGCCCGATTCAGCGGCAAAGAGCAGGTTTTCCCTGGGGTAAAACAGCGGGACGTGCAGAAGTGTGGAGGAGCCCAGAGCTTCACAAACCTTTGGAACTTAGGATAACTTTCCATAAAACCTAAGCCAGCTGCTAAATATAGGACATATACATATCCTATATACATAAACATGTAAGGCTGTCATCACACGCACTTGGTTGCAGGATTTGCATGAAGTCAGGTCAGGGAAGAGAGCAACGCAGAAGGCTGGCTTTTGAATGGCGGTTTAAGACAACAGCAGAGGTTAGAATGGGACATGGGTGGCGCTGTGGTCTAAACCACTGAGCCTAGGGCTTGCCGATCAGAAGGTCGGCAGTTCGAATCCCTGCAATGGGGTGAGCTCCCATTACTCAGTCCCTGCTCCTCCCAACCTAGCAGTTCGAAAGCACATCAAAGTGCAAGTAGATAAATAGGTACCGCTCTGGTGGGAAGGTAAACGGTGTTTCCGTGTGCTGCTCTGGTTTCGCCAGAAGCGGCTTAGTCATGCTGGCTATATGACCTGGAAAAACTGTCTGCGGACAAATGTTGGCTCCCTCGGCCAGTAAAGTGAGATGAGCGCCGCAACCCCAGAGTCGTTCGCGACTGGACTTAACTGTCAGGGGTCCTTTACCTTTACCTTTTAGAGGTTAGAATAAGGCAGAGGCTTGGATAAAGGAAAAGAGAAAAGTGTGAATTTGAGCCATGGCAGAGGTGTGAGTAGTGAGCAGGGTGTGATATAGAACTGTGTGGCAGTTTAAAATAAGGTTTGAGTCCAATGAGAAAAGAGCTCAGTATTTTTAAAATGGTGGGTGCTGCAGGCCCCTTCCTGTACCTCCTACATCATCATCCATTTATCTATTCATATTTCTATTCTATTCATATTCTATTCTATTCTATTTATTAATTACCTCATAAAACAATTTCCTCTAAGCGACATACATCAGATCGAAAACAGAACGCAACAGAAGTGCAGTCAGTTCAGCAGTGAATCTAAGCCCAGAATGAAAAGAATAGAACAAAGGCCAGCCACAGCAACAGAAATGTTTAACACATCAGAGAAGAGCTAAATGCCACCTTTTATAGGAGCTAAAGTCAGCCAACCACCATCAATCAGCAGAGACTAATGTTAAAATGATATTCAGTGATGTTCAATGGCCTGGGAGAATAGAAGACATTTTACCTGACACAATAAGGTTATTAATGTGGGTGCCAGATAATCCCCATGAGGGTCCTCCTCCTTTATAGCCTTTATACTGAGGTGGCACTCAGAGAAGAGCCTCCATTAAGGATCTTAGGGCACAGGGATGTGAATATGGGAAGAGGTATACAGCTTTATAGGTCAGGCATTGTGGAAATAAAAAATATCTGGGCAGGTAAATGGGTCAAAAGAGAGCCAGTAGTGCTGCAAGCTGAAAGAATATCTAAAACAAAAAGCCTGCTTTGGAGATCCAAGACTCTTTGTCACTCAGGCACAAGGAACATGGTGTGAACATAAAAGAATGCACATGATGCAGCCACCTTGGCCTGATTGGTGCCTAGATGGGAGCATGGCTGGATTATACTGGGCTCATGTCAGCGTGGGGCCAGTTCTCTGAACTGACAGTGACCGGTGCTATTTTTCTAGAATCTCTTAGAATGTTCTCTTTTCTTGTTCTTAGATGGCAATGGTGCCCACTTGATAGGGGACGGAACTGAGTTCCGGCAAGTTCCGGTTGAAAAAAAAGCCCTGGTGGTGACAGACCAGGAACAAGACCTTGGGTTCATAATAGATCAATGAAGATGCCGACCCAGGGTGTGGCAGCTGTGGAAAAACAAGATTCCCTGCTAGGGGTCTCTAAAGGTAAAGTTAAAGGGACCCCTGACCATTAGGTCCAGTCGTGACCAACTCTGGGGTTGCAGCGCTCATCTCACTTTATTGGCTGAGGGAGCCGGCATACAACTTCTGGGTCATGTGGCCAGCATGACTAAGCCGCTTCTGGAGAACCAGAGCAGCACACAGAGATGCCGTTTACCTTCCCACCGGAGCAGTACCTATTTATCTACTTGTACTTTGCCGTCCTTTCGAACTGCTAGGTTGGCAGGAGCTGGGACCGAGCAACAGGAGCTCACCCCGTGGCGGGGATTCGAACCGCCGACCTTCTGATCGGCAAGTCCTAGGCTCTGTGGTTTAACCCGCAGCGCCACCTAGGAAAGGAATTAAAACAAAACTGCTGGGTGAAGAGTGGCTTAGTAATATTACAGATAAAGAAATAAAGCAATACGGATGTCAGCACATCATGGTCCCATTCTGTCAGCAGAGGCCTCTAAGGAGGGGCTGTGGCAGAGCACAGGTATGAAGAAGGTCCCAGATTCAAGCTCTTGGTACCTCATGGTGGCAGGTAAGGAGAAAGATTGGCTTGAGACCCTGAGGAGCTGCTTCCAGTCCGAGTAGACAAGACAGGGCTAAACAGTCTGACAGTATGTCCCCCTTCCAAATGTATGGAAACCTCCTCTGCATACCAAGCCCCCAGGTTTTAAGAGAATGCCGTATTATCCACAAATGACAGGCATCTGATAGCAGCGGAGACAAAAGCCAGGGAAAGGGTTATGATTTCAGTGGCATATTGCAGGTTAATGGGCTGCTGCTCCCTTGTTATCAGGATATAAAGGTTATCCAAATCCCAAAAAAAGGAAACCAATTTTGCTTCCATAATACCAATGCCTCTGTGACGTGCACCACAGTAATGGGACCTGTACAGATAAAGCTTGGATGATGGGAAATATATGGTAATACATCATTCCCATGATGGGCTTTATTTCCTACAGAGAAGGGAGCTCTTGACAAGCAGGCTGATGTATGGCTGTGTGTGAAGGTGATATAGGTGTAATTGTAATGAGGCAGCGGCTGAGTCCCTGGGACCCAGTTCTACAGGGCTCATCATACAGCTTGCTTTCCTGGGAGGTGCAAGCACCTTTCCTTGGGGGGGGGGGGTCAGAGGTGGGGCCAGGAAGGCCATGTGACCTGAGCCTCAGGCTCAAATGGGGGGGGGATGATGACTCTGATTTAGACACTTGATCATTTTTATTTTGGCACTTGATAAGTCTCTCAACTGGTTTTATGTGCATCAGACCAAAATGTGACATGTACACACTCTCAGCTTAGAGCTGCAAAACTGAGAAATGTGTTTGTACAGCGTTAAATATTAAAAACTTCCCTTAAGATGTCTTCTGAATGTCAGGTAGTTGTTTATCTCTTTGACATCTGATGGGAGGGTATTCCACAGGGCGGGCGCCACAACCGAGAAGGCCCTCTGTCTGGTTCCCTGTAGCCTCACTTTTCGCAGTGAGGGAACCTCCAGAAGGCCCTCGGTGCTGGATCTCAGTGTCCAGGCTGAACGATGAGGGTGGAGATGCTCCTTCAGGTATACAGGACCTTCAGGTATACAGGTATACAAGATTAGATCTTGATGAACTCAGATCAGCTTATTATAGAAATAAATCACTCACTTTTTTTCTTTTTTCTTTTTTGGTGCCTTACCTTGTTTTTGTGTGTCAAAAGCCGGAAGTGACCTACACCTCTGAAAGGGCCTGGCTGAGCTCAGATGCCATTGTCAGAACCATGGATTGTAGACACAAAAGCTCACTTTGTCTTGATGCTATTTAAAGAACCTCACCTAAGAGGACTGCAGTTTGAGGAGGTATAGAGCAGTGTTTCCCAACCACTGTTCCGCGGCACACTAGTGTGCCGCGAGATGTTGCCTGGTGTGCCGCGAGATGTTGCCTGGAGGGAGGCGGGCGAGTCGGGCGGCGAGAGGCGGGGCGGCGGCGGCGAGGAGAGGCCGCCCAGCGCGGGGCTCTCGCCGTCTGCCTGCCTGGCTGCCTGCGAGCTCGGCGGGCAGCGCCTCCGTCCGCAGCGCCCGCCTCGCGGCTCTCATTCCCTGCCAAAGCTCACCCAGCCAAGCCGCGCTCTCCTTCCTGCCTCGCTTTGCTGCCTCCACCCCCAAAGCTTGGAGGTTCCCCGGCAAGGGGGAGGGGAAAAAATTGAAACTTACACTTTCGTGCGTCCCTCCCGGCGTGACGCTGCGCGCTGACGTCACGGGGCTGTAATGGTGGTGTGCCTCGAGATTTTTTTCATCAAACAAGTGTGCCTTTGCCCAAAAAAGGTTGGGAAACACTGGTATAGAGAGCAAGCAACAGCTGAGGCTCATGGGAGTTGGAGCCCAAAAGGTTAGCCATCCAAATTTACATTTTACATGTATTTAGACTTCATTTTAATTGGACATCAGGACTAAAGAGTAGACCAAAATGCTTATGACGTAAAGGTTTGCAGATTTTGAGGAGCCACGTGAAGGAAGATTGGCAGTAACAAAATGAAGGACTCTTGGGAAAAAGTTCCCAGGAATAAGGGGACGGTGTAGTAAAAGGGGGGCAGTAATCTGAGGGAGGTTGATCATTCTGGTAGCTGAAGGTGGCAAGGATATTGTTTATGAGTTGGAGGGGAGGAAGTTGGCTGTATAAGAGACCCTTCTAACCCTTGGATCCAGCAAGTGTTGAAATATAAGCTAGTCTAGCTTCCTGTGTTGAGGTAATAGCCTGGGCGACGGGCCATTAAGGGAAACAAAGGACAGGGGCTTCTGTGTGAGATGGAAAATGGGCCCCACCTCATGGCTGGTTAGAAGACAAAGCCAGAATTTTGAGTAGGGCATGGCAGTGATGTGACTGAGAAGAAAAGCAGCAAGCTGGAGAGAGTCACAAAGAGCAGTGTGTGTGTGTGTGTGTGTGTGTGTGTGTGTGTGTGTGTGAGAGAGAGAGAGAGAGAGAGAGAGAGAGAGAGAGAGAGAGAGAATGTGTTAGTGTTAGGAAGAGGAAGAGAAAGGGAAGGAGAGCCAGTTTATGGGTTTGAGAAGGGACAGGGATAAAGGCACATGATTTTGGCAGTGGAGTGTTTGGGTATAAGGGAGAAAGCAGCGAGATGCAGTAAGAAACGGCAACTGCATTTCCCAAGGCCACAGAGGTCAATCAGAGTATGGACCAGGATTTTGACCAAGGAGATAAGAGAGTGGGGAGTCCAATTCTGCCGTGTTAGTTATGGTAGACTGAATAACTGGAGCAGAGGATGAATTCAAGCCAAGGCTTCATGCTGGGAAAACCAGTTTTCTTACAATAAATGCTGTGACATTTGATATAAGGACTCATTTACAGAATCTAGCATGTGACAGAGCTCATGTTTTTTTTCCAACGCAGAAGGCACAAGCATTTTCTGAGGCATAAATCCATATGTACAGTAGGTATGAATGTCAACACAGAAAATGCCTCCAGCATTTTGAACATTCAGAGCTGACGACTGGGTAAATAGGGTAGCAACCCCACATACATCATGGAGATGATGAGTGTAACTTTCCCCATAGCTCCAGCAATGAGCAGGAGAAGCTGTTTACACTCCACTGAGCTCCACATCGCTCAGTTACTCCTTATTATATATGGTCAATAGTTATGTAGACCAAAAAAAGCATCCGATTGAAGGTGCCTGGATGATTTCAAGGGTAATCTAAATGAGGCAATTCAGTGCCTCGCTGTCTCAGTTATTTGTACATTCTCTGTCCAAATGCAAATGTAACTTGATATTTTAAGCTGTCAAACAGTTTTGTGCCTGATAAGGAACGACTGAGAGTCAGGAGGACAATGTGCTTCTGTACATATCCGATAAACAGCAGTCACTTGCAGAATCGGGAAGCTTTTTAACAGAAGTTATTTTTCTCTCCTATGTTATTATTTTTTAATAGGTGGGTTTGTGGTGTGGGAAAAGGAACTGCAAGAGTGACTTCTTGGAGGTCATTGACTTGGGGCCCTATTGGGTTGGATCCAGATAAGTTGTCCTGTTGACACAAAGGACTTTCACCTGAACAACAGGACTTCCTGTCCCCTGTGTTCTCCCCAAACTGTACTGGGTTTTCCTCTAACCCTCTGGAGCAGATTGGGTTGGGAGGACAAAGTGAAAAGATAAAGTCCTATTGTGCAGGGAGAAGTCCTTGCACTGACAGGACAACTTTGCTGGATGCAAACCATTTTGTTTTCCCCTCCCAATGGAAAATTTAGGTTGAGCATATACACCATACATTTACCGCACAACCTCTCCCCCAAAGAACGCTGGAAACTGTCATTTATCCTCCATATAGCTGCAATCCCAGCATTCTTAACAAACTACAGTTCCCAGGAATCTTGCAGGGAGAGGCATGCAAGTGTATGAAGTGACAAACCTGAGGTAAAATTGGAACAAAAAGTTCATTTGGTTTTTGCAGGAAGACAATGTCTATAGTTTGTTCCCTCTGACTGACATATTTTCCCCATATTGTCTTTCATGTCAGAAGCGGTGTTGAGGGTAACAGTTCCTTTCACAAAGTGTTATCTCTCAACATTGTGTTGCAAAGCACACTTTTTTAAGAATAAGCTGGCATGCTTGAATACAGATTATCCCTGTTTTGCCCCTCCCTCCTTTCTTCTTCTCAGCATTCGCCTCACACTTCTGTTAAGTATATTCCTCTAACAGTGTTGGTCTCTCGCAGACTTAAGAGCTTCACTTCACCCTGAAATTATTTAAGTGCCTTATGAAAACCCATACTTCAGCCCCTGGCACCAAGCCCTGCAGCTGAATTCTTACACAAATTAACTGCTTTGGAAATTTCTTATTTCCTCCACAGAATGCTGGATAATGATAAAAAGCCATAGTAACTATAAGGTGACTTTAAGAGCTTATCTCATTACTGTGTGAAATTGCCTCATCTTATCAGTGTTCTGTCATGGCACTCATCACTGCTATCACATGTGTTCATTAGCAGAGATGTCCCAGCAGGGAATTCCAAAACAAATTGTTAATTTCTTCCACTGTGGAAAACACTAAAATAGCCATGCTTCCATATTTCCTCCACAATAATGGCAATGAAGAGAAACTCTGACAACGACAAGTCTGCCATTTTCTCCATAAAATCACTCTTTGTCATGATTTGACCAGGACACTGACCATCTTAAAAAAAAACTAAACAGCTTTGTGTGTGATCTCACGGCTGCTATATTTTGTTCTCCTCTTTATCTCCCTCATACCCCATACCCCAGCATATAGGTGGTTTCTAGACTTTAGTCTAGACTTTAGTCTAGAAAGGACATCCTTTTTTCACTTTAGGAGCATCCTGTGAACCATGGCACATCTTTCAGAGATTTGCCCCCTCTCCCCAATATCTTTAAAGCAGGGCTTGCCAACCTTTTTTGGGGCACATTTGCAAACCAGAGAAACTGTTGTGAGCACTCCATACACCCCACAACCAAGTATTTTATGGGCTACAGCGGAATGCTTATGTCAAGCCTAATTTCCCATGGCTGCCCCATTGGCAACCCCTGTATTAGAGAGACCTGCCTCTCCAACCCAAAGTGATGCTGAAAGGAAGTAGAAAAGAAGAGGTGAGCAATGGGAAGAAGAATCCTACCAGTAAGGTTAAATGCAGCACAATCCTATGCATGTTTATTTGAAAATAAATCCACTGTGTTGAGTGAGGTGCGTTTCCTGATAACTCTGTGTAGGGTTGCAGTTTTACAGTAGGAGGGGAAAATGTCATCCAACATTCACATAGAAAGATGTTATGAGACAGGAGCTTTCCCCTTTTGGAGCACTACAGCCTTCATCTGCCCCAGCTGCAACAAAACATGTCTCTCTTGTATCTATCTCCACAGCCGCAGCAGGCACTGTAACCTTCCAACAGTTTGACTTCACCCCCAAAGGTGCTCTCCTCCATTGTCTCATGAGACAGACGGATGCCAATATATGCAACAATATATTTGTGAATTCCGTAACTGACTCCATAACTTGTGTGAAGATGTACTTTCTTTTTTTGTTAGTCCCACAACTACTTGAAAATCAATTTCTCTCTCTTCCTCTCTCCACATAGTTGATAATGTTATAAATCTCTTTCATGGCCTCCCTTAGTCATCTTTCCCCCTCAAACTATAAAGCTCTGAACATTTCTCATATGATGGATGCTCCAACTCTTTGAATCGTTTTCATTTCCCACCAATATCCTTTTTGGGACGGCACCATCTGAGAAATGTACAGTCTTCTGACAGGTTTAGAACAATGTCCTCATATACTTGCCCACCTGCAGTATGGAAGATAATAATGCTGACTTAAGGGCAATGTGATTCCCCACAGATGTTGGAGTATCCTCCCTGACCAATGACCATGCTGGCTGGGAGTTGGGAGTCCAAGAACATTTTCCACCTTGGCTAGCCCTACCTTACAAGAGTGTAGAAAGTGTTACAGCTGAAAAATGCATGTGAAGTGCTTTGAACACTTGAAACCGCTATACAGATGTTACATATTATTATTTAATTCCCGTCTTAATAATTTCCAACATTAATTTCCTTTTGGGCTTTGTCTATTATTAATATGGCATGCCCACTCTGTATCCTTGATGGCTTTTTAAGTGGCTCTCACTCAGACATGACTCCAGATAGGCTCATCAGAGCTGTGTGTCTTGTCAGAGGCGTTTGGTAATCAGCACTTCAGGGCAAGGTCTGTGCTGGCAAGGTGGCGGGGCAGCTGATTATTTCCTTATTACAGATGATAAAGCTAACAAATCCATCAAAGCTTGAAAAATCTGCTGCTAAGTGCTTGTAGTGCCATTAACAAACTGTTCTCTTTCCTCTGTTCTTGGAAGTGACCTGTTCTGGTTGGACTATAAGTTATCTGCTGATGGCACTGCTTGGCCACACCAGTTCTTGTGATCCTCCTCAATCAGCATGATGTGGCTTTATTGGAAAAATACATCCATGTAATAAGTTTGGGTTCAATGTGGTACCTTGGTTCTCAAACTTAATCCGTTACAGAAGTCCATTCCAAAACCAAAGCGTTCCAAAACCAAGGCACACTTTCCCATAGAAAGTAATGCAAAATGGATTAATCCGTTCCAGACTTTTAAAAGCAAACCCCTAAAACAGCAATTTAACGTGAATTTTACTATCTAATGAGACCATTGATCCATAAAAATGAAAGCAATAAACAATGTACTGCAGTCACACAATCAATCAATCAATCAATCAATCAATCAATGAGTAGCTGAACTGGGTTCCACACAGTCGCAAAAACAAAAACAGATGCAAAAACAAAAACGCAAAATAAATAGCAAAAACAGACAGACCTCAGTGTGGCACTCAAGTCGCCAGCGTAACACTCAAAACGGAAGTGTGGCACTCAAAATGGAAGTGTAACACTCAAAATGGAGCATGTTCAGCTTCCAAAAAAAGTTCACAAACTGGAATATTACTTCCAGGTTTGCAGTGTTTGGGTTCCAAGTTGTTTGAGAACCAAGGTACCACTGTATTCACACGAGAGTTAACATAGTGGTTATATTAATTAGCAGTAGTAGTAATAGTAGTAATTATTGTTGTTGTTGTTGTATATGTTGTATATGGGTTGCCCCAGCCACTCTGGGCGACTTCCAACAATTTAAAAACATTAAGCACAGCAGCAATTACAGTGGTACCTCTACTTACGTGCTTAATTCGTTCCAGAGGTCCGTTATTAACCTGAAACTGTTCTTAACCTGAAGCACCACTTTAGCTAATGGGGCATCCCACTGCTGCCGCCGCGTGATTTCTGTTCTCATCCTGAAGCAAAGTTCTTAACCTGAGGTACTATTTCTGGGTTAGCGGAGTCTGTAACCAGAAGCGTCTGTAACCTGAAGTGTATGTAACCCGAGGCACCACTGTAGTTTCTGCTCAAGCTTCTTCAGCCAGTTAGGCTCCACACACAATTCTCCAGAGGTCATCTCTAAACTCCCATCTCCATGTTTCTTGTTTCTTTTTTTTAATGTTTCTAAATTACTGCAATCCCTATAATCCATTTTGGTGATGCTCTATCTGACAGGCCAGCCTGAAAAGGACATACAAGCAATAGTGTTCTGTTATTGTTTGTGTTGGGAAATAACTGGGGAATACCAATCAGAGTTTTCTTTCAGCAGGAACTCGCCAGAACTCAGTTCCATAACCTCTCTGGTGGGCGCCATTGCCATTCTAAGAGAACAAGGGAGGCTTTCATGGTTAGTTCTGGCACATCTTTTTCTAGAAAAATAGCCCTGATAACAATTAATCCTGAAGTTCTGTGTGTGTGTGTGTGTGTGTGTGTGTGTGTGTGTGTGTGTGAAACTACAGAAGAAAATCAAAAAGCCCGGGGCTTGACTCACTTTCTAGTCAAAAGAGGCCCTGGTAGAGTTTAAAACAGAAATACATGCAATGTTTGCAAAGCATGGGAAATATGTGTTGTTAGTCCTTTAAATGTCCTTTAAATTAAGGGTTCACAATTGTGCACCCCTACCCTACCCCTCTCGGATTGAATAGAACACACTCTTAAGTAAGTTTAAATGCTTTACTTACAGTAACTGGATGTCTCATTCATACATCATTAAATGCTATAGGAAAAACAATACAGGCAAGGTAGTCTTGGTTACAAAATACAGATGTTAGTCTCAGACATGTAGTCTGAGTCCGGAGTCCCAGCCTCAGATGTCTGGTTAGTTACATGGTTCAAAGACACGAGAGAGAGAGAGAGAGAGAGAGAGAGAGAGAGAGAGAGAGAAGGGAACAGGAAACTTACGTCCTCCCTCCCTCAAGTGAGGCATGACCTAGCCGAGACTTCTCTAGCAATTTATAGCTCTGTGATCCTTAACCCCTCCATTTACTAACCAGCATAGATATACATTGTTAGGCTTGACTGCAAAATCTCCCCCAGTTTGCCATCCACAACCGGTCCTCAGAGGCATATTTCCTCAGAGGCATATTTCCAATTTTAGCTATCATGGTTAATAGCCCTGATAAACCTGTTCACCATGAACTTGTTTAATTATATTTAAAGCCACTTAAACTAGTGCCCATCACCACGTCTTGGGGCTATAAGTTTCACAAGCTAATGGTGTGTTATATAAACTATCATGTTGTGCCTGTCCTGAATCAATTACCAATATATTTTGTTGGGTGACCTTGAGATCTAGTGTTCTAGACTTCTGCAACTTGCCTTGGAAACATTCATGGGTGGATTTCCCCCGCTCCTGGTTCAAATAATAATTTCTTTTACAGATCTCTTGCCCCTCTGGAAACTCTTGTGAGTTGTTCTGGGGCAACAACCTTGTGTTATCCTGGCTACAAGATGAGCCGGCAAAAATCCAGCTTATTGCCTCATTGCATTAAGAGTGCCCAAGTCCTAATTAATCTCTAGGACACAAGGGCCTCACACTCTCTCCCTTCTCATTTGCCATTTGGCCTCTATTGAATTCAGTCTAATAGGTTCCAAGCTTCGTCAGCTTTGGAATTAATTAACCTCTCTGATACAATAGCTACAGAATGCAGGTGCATAATTAAATTTTGGCCTGTTGCAAACAGGAATGTCTTGGGCAGTTGATTCAGCATGTCTAATGGGTGACCTTTCAGCAGAGGGGAAAACCCAAAAAACCTCAACCTGATGAGAGTGAGTGACTCTCACATACCGCCCCATCTGCTTGGCAGGCCAGATAGATTCAGGTGATCTCCCCTTTCAAAGGCTGTTCAAGCTTATGGACAGAAGTAAACCAGGCATAGGCAAAGTCGGCCCTCCAGATGTTTTGGGACTACAACTCCCATGATCCCTAGCTAACAGAACCAGTGGTCAGGGATGATGGGAATTGTAGTCCCAAAACATCTGGAAGGCCGAGTTTGCCTATGCCTGAAGTAAACAAACCTCCACTCAGCAAGAAGGGACAAATTTGCTAAATAACAGCAAAGATTTAAGTAGGCTCTCTGTGTCTCTCTCCTCCCCACTCGCTAAATAGCAGCAACGTTTTTTCAAGCAGGCTCTCTGTCTCTCTCTCCTCCCCACTCGCTAAATAGCAGCAACGTTTTTTCAAGCAGGCTCTCTGTCTTTCTCTCCTCCCCACTCGCTAAATAGCAGCAACGTTTTTTCAAGCAGGCTCTCTGTCTCTCTCTCCTCCCCACTCCTCTTATAAGAGCCTTCTCCTCTTATACCCCTCTTCTGCATTATTAGCAGCATCCTTCTCCACACACCCCACGCGTGTTCCTTGTCCCTTGAGTGCTTTTCCTTCCCTCCCCACTTAAAACATGGTTATAAAGCACGGATCCACATGGATCCTCAGGATTTTTGCACTGGGTCACCCCAAATTCACCATCAGATCACATAGCATGTCCATGGCTACAGCTTGCACCAAAAAAATCACGCACCCACTGTTGCCTGGGGCCGCAGTGGTGCAAAAACGTGGTTACAAAGCACGGATCCACATGGATCCTCAGGATTTTTGCATTGGGCTACCCCAAGCTCACCGTCAGATCACATATCTGTGGCCACAGCATGAACCACAAAAATCATACATCCACTGTTTCATTTAGAACATTTTTTTTCTTGTTTTCCTCCTCTAAAAACTATGTGCGCGTTATGGCTGGGAGCGTGTTATAGAGCGAAAAATACGGTAAATACTTTTTATTTATTTGCTAGTGTAACATTTCCCACTTCGTAAATGTAATCTTTATATGGATTAATTTGAATTTATTTGGTTATCAGTTATAGACCACCCCTTCACAGCTTATTGATTTACATCACTAAAAATATAAAACCAATACAATAAAATACAAGGCAGAATCCAGTAAGAAATGGATGATATGCAGTAATCTGCATATCTCCTTGCCTCTTTCCATCACCATCATCATCATAGACTTTTATTGCGCTAGCCATAAGCCATGGCATCATTCAGAAAAATAACAAAAGGAAAAACAGCAATAACCATAAAAATCATCGGGCACCACACATACAATATAAACCACGGTCACAACTACTAAGATTGCTTGTTGCATAAAATAGAATAGCAGAAGGTTCTCTAGTAAAATGTGCCAAATTAAATATCCGAATCCCCTTTGCAGTTGACTGCTATTTTATCAAGTTCTTTCCTCCTGACCGTCTTAGCTGCCAATGCATAGAGTGTAACTTATACAGTAGCACTCTTTCCATGATGACCAGAAATGGAATACATTATTCAAAATAAGCAAAAGGACGCAGAGTTGCAAAACTGCAGCAGGGCACAGAATCTGACCTCTACTCCGCCCCAATATAATCTGGGCCAATATTGGCAAATAATATGATTTTTGAAATATTTATTACCATATTTGCCTAGAATACACACAGCTTGAGCACATGCATTTGGAGCTCCTCACAGGCCTGAGTTCATATGCAAACACTAAAGCAGTCGGACGCCATCTGCTGAGTTCTGCAATGTGTAGGGCTGGAGTGGGTCATCATGTTTCGCCACTATTGTAAACTCAGCGATGAATGTGCATAGAACATTTGGCAGACCTCCCTTATGTTGTCTGCCTCTTCTTTCCGCTTCTTTTCCCCTTTCACCACAGGCACACTTAATAAGGCTTGACCCTGACCATCAGAACTGGGCCTTAATTTTAGATAAAAGGCAGGCTTTTAAAAGTAAATGGTTGTAGGTGTGCAACAAACCTAGTTTCCAGGCAACTAACAGAGCAATCCTACAGCCGTTGGAGAGGAGACGGAGTCCGTGGTAGAGGAAGAACTACTTCCAAAGCCCCGTTGGAAAAATAAAAACAAGATCAATCCTATTTGTTTCTGTTGGGGTGGAAATGAACTACAACTGCTTGGTGGTGTAGTTGTCAATTTTGTGTTTGTGCTGGGAATGGGATGGCTTTGTGACAATGAAATTAAGAAGCAGAGACAACAATGAATTTAAGGAAGAATGGAAGATGTTTATTACATGTATACAGAAGCATTGTACACAGTATGTATACAGAGAAGCATTGTACACATTAGCAGGGTTTTAAAAGTACTTGTAATTTTACAATGAATGGATAATAGTGATTTGAATATGTTATAAATTTAATAGTGGACATGCAGCATGTTGGCAAATAATGGAACCAGGGAAGGGACTAGAGGGAAGTCAATTTGTGTTGTTGTTGTTGTTGAAAACCAATAAAATATTATTTTTTTAAAAAAGGGAATTGGAGGGCTTTAGAACCTGTGCATTCAAAAGCCTCCTCTGATAGGATCTTTTTTCCCCATACAAACATTATCCCAGTGAACCTCTTGAACCTCTCTAAAATTATAACTCCAGAAAAGTGTAATACTAGAGCAAGATCAAACATAAGAAGTTGTTACAGCCATACACAACCTAACAAGAAGAAGAAGTAGTAGTAGTTATTATTTATACCCCGCCCATCTGACTGGGTTTCCCCAGCCACTCTGGGTGGCTTCCAACAGAATAATAATAATAATAATAATAATAATAATAATAATGTGATAAAACATCAAACATTAAAAACTTCCCCATTAAAAACAGGGCTGCCTTCAGATGTCTTCTAAAAGTCAGATAGTTGTTTATTTCCTTGACATCTGATGGGAGGGTGTTCCACAGGGCGGATGCCGCCACCGAGAAGGCCCTCTGCCTGGTTCCTTCCATCCAGAGATTTCAAAGAGGAGCCTACAAGAGGTTTTGAGCAGTCTCCCATTCACTCAAAGGTCCAGAGACACACCTGCTTAGCTTCAGCAACCTTGTTATATATAATGTGTTGTCAGAACACGCCGTGGGAATTTAGTGTCTGAAACTGTTTGGGAGCCATCTTAATTGCTACAGCATTTGTTCTTTTCCGTCAGATGCAAGGTAATAATTTGGACCATCTTTGTGGATTGTAAAGGAAATAAAATCAAGTACCGGTACTGGAAAACTGTGTGGTAGAACTATCATTTTGTCCAGTGATCACTAACAAAAAGAAATGAGAGAGAACTCAAAATTACTTGAATTCCTACAAGGGGTTAGATACTTGTGTGTCAAAATTGCTTTTATTTTATTGGGCACATTAATCTCACACTTGAGAAAAGTATCCAAGCTGGAAGAAATCAGATATTAGTTCTGTAACAGGAGATCAAGGGAACAATACTGTGTATGCCAAGTTATCATACTTTAATGCTCACTGTTTGTTTTTGGCTTTCCTTCCTCTGGGTGGGTGTGCTGGATCAAAACTGATTTTAAAAAAAATTAGAAAGCTTCACTTATATAAACATTTTCATTTAAAAATAATGCTGGTTAGATATGAAGTCTGAATTTAATGCAAACTTATTATCTCCTAAAACTGAATTTAGGATTATCTTCTAAACTTTCAGAAGGCTGCTTTTTATTGTAAAGAGAACTGTGGAGAGAATATCTTAATAGCCTATGAAATAATCAAATAATTGTAGAATTGGAAGAGACCCTGAGGGTCATCTAGTCCAACCCCCTGCAATGTAGGAATCTAAACTAGAACATCCATGACAGATGAGCATCCAACCTCTGCTTAAAAACCTCCAAGGAAGGAGAGTCCACCACCTTCTGAGGGAGTCCATTCCACTGTCAAAGAAGCTCTTGCTGTCAAGAAGTTCTTCCCAATGTTTAGTTGGACTCTCCTTTCTTGCATATGTGTGCCATGTGTCTAAGAGTGTTTACGTGCCTGTCTAAGAAGCCAGAAAGTGCTGGTACTACATGTGGGAAAGGTCATAGCTTAGTGGTGGGAGCACATGTTTTGCAAAGAGTTTCAGGTTCAGTCCCTGGCCATCTTCAGCAAGGGTGGGAAAATTTGCCGCCCTGAAATTCTGCAGAGCGACTGCCAGTCAGTGCATTGAGCTAAACAGAGTCAGACCAATAGTCTGACCTGATTAAAAACAGTTTGCTATCTTGGAGACAAATTGACTATGGCATGGGTTTTCATATGCAATAACTCATCTTATCAAATGCGTAACATAATGAAACTGGTACTTTCTGAAGGTGGTATATCATCACAGACACATATATCCCAGTCCCCAATTATCATGGAACTGCAGTTTTAATTTTCAGCTAAGCTTCTGATTCTGAATGATCATCTCATGAATTATAAAGAATGGAGAGAAAACCCATAGCTAGAGATTTAGAGCGCTTAATGTGCTGGAAAATTAGTGCCAGAAAAACATACACAGAAAGAGCTACTGTGTTTATGAAATTGTCAAATGTTAAAGCAACTAGTTACATTTCCTGAGCAAGCATGCATTCTGTGAATATCAAATTGGGGAGCTAGTTTTAAATTTTAGTTAAGATTTGACATACACTCAAGGCCCAGTGCTTGTCAATCATTCCAGTGACTTTGCACTCATTGGTGAGAGCACTAGATGATGAAATAAGTTTGGGTAGAAGCTTGCCTGCACTTTTCCTCATACAACCGCATATAACAGTGCTAAAAACTTTAAAACAAATTTTTATTGCAGACTTCCATTATACAAAAGGTCTCTCTTCTGTAGAGTTGAGTAGAGAAGCATCCCAGGAAGCTAGATGATATTTGGTAACAATTGTAAACACTGGAATTGTGCAACTCTGGTTGTTTGCTGTTTAAAAGGATCATGAAAGCTGGAATTTGGACAAAATAAAACATCCAGCATGAAAGTATCCCTTCGTTGTTGCCATCAAATCTGACACAACACAGCATCCGCAATGCAGGGATAACTGAGCAATGCACACACCAAGAGCGTATTACGCAGTTTGCAGCACAATCTTAGGCGGGTTTCCTTAGAAGTCCCCTTGTATTGGCCATAGAATCGCGAGCTCAGTGCTAACAAAGCTTTTCTCAGCGGGATCCTTTTCTCCGACCCGGCGCGAACCCTCAAGAGCAGATTTCCAGGTACTCTGGCTGGTTTTCTGCGCAACCGCCACAGGTTCCCTATCCGCTTATTGCCCGGCTATTCTGGTCAATACGGCACCAAACAACGCGGCTACCCCAAAGAGTTCGGTAGAGCCTCTAGCGGGCGCAATTAGGGAGATTCCAGCAGGGGCCGCTGCGCCATCGGCGCGTGACGACATCACCGCGCGCCGGCGCTTTCCTCCGCCGCTGCCGCCGCCACCATGGAATCCAACAGGGACGAGGCGGAGCGTTGTATCGCTATCGCGGTGGGCGCCATCAAGGCCGGCCAGGTCGAGAAGGCGCGTCGCTTCTTGGAGAAGGCGCAGCGCCTCTACCCGTCTCAGCGGGTCCGCGGTGAGCGGGGGCGGAGAGGGGCGGGAAGGGCTGGGGAGGCCGGCGGGGCCTGTGGAAGCTGGGGAAATGACCTCTCACCCGCACTGCGCGTGCGCAGTGAGCTGCGACGCCGCGGGGCACCGTGGGAGTTGGAGTCCCTGGCGGGTCTGTGCCGCGAGCGGGATACGGGCCGCGAAGCGAGTCTTGGAGGGAGACTTCCCGGCGGGCGCGGGGGGTAAGGGGAGACCTGGCTGGGAGAGTCGCCTGGGAGTCCTGAGCAGGGAGAGTCAGCCGCTGGTCCTTGCGAAGCTGGGCTGGGGAGACTACAATTCCCAGAAGCCACTGCGCCGCGTGTGAGGGGGGGCAACACCACATCAATAGAGGGAGCGGAATAGCTCCCTTGTATGCCCCCCTCAGCGCCCCCTTTCTCTGCTGCTTCCTCGTGTTAGATATGACACGCTTAGGCTCCCCCCGCACCCAAATCAGTGGCTCGCTATATCTTTCCCCTAGGCCTTAGTTTGGGGTTTCGCCCCCCAACCCCCTTCATCGTGGTCCCCCAGCCCTTCCCCGAAGCCCCCCGTTCGCTCTTGTATCCGTAGCAGCTGATTTCCTTCAGCCCCACAATTGAGCATCTTCCCCCGTCCCCTGTTTAGCCACTTCCTTTTTAGAAACGACGCCAAATCCATACGGAAAGCAGAAATCTGCCACCGTTGGCCCCCAGTATACCGCTGGAGATCGCGGGTGTCTCAAGTATACTAGGTTGTTATTGGTGGCTGCTGCCTTCATGCCCTCCCTGATCGTGGGCTTCATCGAGAGTCGTTTTGCTGGTCACTGGGGTGGAAGCAGGACGTTGGGCTACTGCTGTACGGGTTGCTTGGGCTGATCCTCAGAGAGAGGCTCTATCCTCTCTGAAATGGTTACACACATCCTCGCCCACTGCTTGCCCCCCAATCTCCTGGTCTCCGGTTGACCCTTCAGCTCTTATGCAACTTGTCCAGCTTTAAGCTAAGATGGCAGCACAGAATCTTTGCTTTTTGTGGTTCTGTTTTCTCAGCTTCCTCTCTTTTCCCCCGGGTAGAGTGGTCATCTCATCTGTTCTTGCTTTGCACTTTCCCACCCAACTTTGCCACCATTAGAACTTTTCAGCCCCTTAACTTACAGCATTGCTCTATATTCTTAGTTACAGCACAGAAGCCCCTCTACACTTTACAGAAATATGGGGTTCCTCTGTCTTGCACTCAGCTCCCCCCCCACTGTCTAATTTCCCATTCCTACAATACACGTTTTTGTGGGGAGCCAAACAGATGCAATCTAGTAATACAGAATTAGAGTTGCTGCTTTTTCTGTCTTTGAAAGTTGAGTAAACAAGTTCACTTTCTAGTTGCTTCATCTCTAGGGATAGATACACGTATTGAATTTCTGTTTGTCATACAACTGTTAAAAAGAAATTGTTGCAACCTCTTGCTCTGCTGCTGTCAATTTTGTGATGTGGAGCAGAGAAAATTTCACATAGTGTTTTCTAACATCTATTTATTTCACCTTAGCCCTCAGACATGGAACAGGAATAATTTACAACTTTGAGAGAAAGGAAATGAATATTAAGAGACCAATCTTTAAAAGCCTTACCAAGAAAGACAGAAATAAAATAGTTACAGAATAAGGATGTATTGAATATTCAAATGTGAAATTATTATTATTTTGGCCTTAAAATATTGCTGTGGGGGCTTGGCCCTCAATCTTGCTTTAAGAAAACTAGAGCAGCTGATTCATGGAAAGTGATCCCAGCCAATTGGGAATCAGGTAGTCAGCCTATCTCATAGCCAATCAGATTTGGTTACACAGTGATGTCATGATGTTCTTCCTGTTTTCACTTTGAATGAGGAAATGCTATATCCTGTGTTGCAGGATAATACAAACAATAAGCAAAAGAGGAGGTTTGTTTTTGCAGATGGCCCTTTCTATATTTCAGCTTAACTTTATACAAGAATGCCTGTGTGGGGATAGTGTTCACAGATTTTGGTGTGTGTGACTGGGAAGACCTGATCGGCTTCAGTTTTTGGCATGTACACAATTAGGATTGATGTGGTAATCCACATGTGGATGCTATGCTTATTCCTATGAAGAAGTGCTTTCTTTTTAAGAATTTTGTGGCATTCAGGGAAAATATAACGAACGGCAATGTCCTTCTGAAATCACTTCGTTTTTACCTGAACCTTCTTGAGAGTCATAAGCAGTTGAATCCCATAGTCCTGCTTGTAGATATGTTCCCTTCCTTTTTTGTTTCTGTCATAGTTCCTTGGGTTAGAACATTTTTAAAAGTTTTTTTTTAACCTATTTTTCCTTAATTAAAAATGCCTCGTTAGGGCTGGACAAGAACCAAAAAAATGAAGGCTTTTGATAAGGTGTCACTTACGTCTTCTGTAGTTTAAATGTATAATTAAGTACCTAAGAGGAACTTACTAGATCACTTCAGTGGCCCATTTAGTCCAGTATCCTGTTCTCACAGTGGCCAACCAATGCCTATGGGAACTATAGATCAATCTGCGCAATTGCTTGCAATAATGTAGGCTTGCAATAAGTGCTTATTTCCCCACTGCCGCCACCACCCAATTGTGAATCACCTCTTTAGGTTTATAATCCCTTACAATTAATTTTTCATCATCAGATCTACCCTGTGAAATGGGTGGTTTTAAAAATCCCATTTGCTGATAGGGAACTCAGGCAAGGAGGCAGTGGCTTCCCTACAGCCATTAGGTCAATGGATGATCTGGTGTTTAAACTGGGGAGAAGGGGTGTGCATAGTGCCAGTGACCACTTTGTGACCACTTTGGCTCGCCTATAAATGTTGACAGAACAAATTATTTTATCCGCTCTCCAGATTTGGTGCTTGGTTTTTGTTTTGTTTTGCAAGATAAGGGTAAAGGAGACCCCTGACCTAATGTCCAGTCATGGCCGACTCGGGTTGCAGCGCTCATCTTGCTTTATTGGCTGAGGGAGCTGGCGTACAGCTTCCAGGTCATGTGGCCAGCATGACTAAGCCGCTTCTGGCGAACCTGAGCAGCGCACGGAAACGCCGTTTACCCGTCGGTGCGGTACCTATTTATCTACTTGCACTTTGACGTGCTTTCAAACTGCTAGGTTGGCAGGAGGTGGGACCGAGCAATGGGAGCTCACCCCGTCATGGGGATTCGAACTGCCGACCATCTGATTGGCAAGTCCTAGGCTCTGTGGTTTAACCCACAGCGCCACCCGCATCCCTTTGCAAGATATAGAAGCTTACATTAGATTTGATACAAAACCTATTTGCACTTATCTAGAAATACTTCCTTTATTTATGGCATTTATAACCCACCTTTTCTTCCAAGGAGCTCATGGTGCATGGATGACTCTCCCCCTCCTCAGTTTGTCCCCACAACAATTCTGGGGTAGGTTAGGCTGAGAGACAGTGACTGGCCCATGGGCACCCAGTGAGCTTCATGACCCCAAGTGGGGATTCAAACCTGGTTTCCCAGGTCCTAGTGCAACATTCCAACATTCCAACCATATAGAGAGATGATTTTTCCCTGCCCAAGGGTAAAGCATACAGCAGTACTAATCTGAAGGGAGGCAACATGACTGTGTTTGAGAAGTTGCATAAAATAATTGTGACTGGATTTAATGGTGATCTTTTGACTGGCTTTTGGCAGTGCCACTATGGCAAGCCTTTATTTGCTTTATTTCCTCTAAAACTGGGGAAATAGACACATCTGTTTAAACAGTGCTGTTGGGCTGCCAACTGAGCAGGGCAAAAATGCAGCCTGGTCTGCTCTTGCACCTCGAACAGCAGTTTGGTATTGAAAATGTTTCATAGCATGGAGATAAATATTTCCACTTGCTGATGTCTGCATATTTAGCTATAAAAGACACAGCCCAGGCCGGGTCAGATCTATAGCTGGCAACCTTAGCTTCTTGGGCCCAAGAACTTGGGGGAATTGGTGATGGATATTGATCCCTTTGTTCTTTCTTTCCTCCCAGTAGGAGTTCAGTGCTGTCCTGTGTTGAGCAGTGGAGAGAGTAGTCATCTAGCCACATGGCTGCGCTTCTTGTTGTTGTAGCCTTAAAGGCTGCTAGCCTAAAAGAGAGAAAATGAACAACCACTTAGCTTATGCTATTTCATTACCCCATATGGGTAGCTACTACTCACTGTCAGAGGCTAGCAAATTATTTTTAATTATTATATTTTACATTTGTATCCCACCTTTTCTTCAAGGAGCTCAAGGTGACATTTGTAGTCGTCGTCCCCCGGTCCCCTCCACCATCCATTTCATTCTCAAAACAACACTGTGAAAGAGTGACTGGCCTAAGATTACCCTGTGAACTTGATAGCTACCTCAGATTTGTTCACTCCAACCATAGTATGGCTAGCTGGTTGGAGTGTGGTGCTGATAACGCCAAGATTGCAGGTTTGATCCCCATATGGGAGAGCTGCATACTCTCATTGCAGAGAGTTGGACTAGATGATCCTCAGGGTCCCTTCCAACTCTATGATTCTGTATAGTAAAAGCAGGTCAAGGATACAATATCGTAGGGTGAGTGATAGTACAAACAATATTACAACTAATCCAGAATGCGGCAGGTGGACTGGTGACTGGGAGCAGCCGCCAGGACCACCTAACACTGGTCCCAAAAGATCTACTTTGGCTCCCAGTATGTTTCCGAGCACAATTCAAGGTGTTGGTACTGACCTTTAAAGCCCTAAATGGCCTTGGCCTTGTATACCTGAAGGAGCGTCTCCACCCCCATCATTCTACCCGGACACTGAGGTCCGGCACCGAGGGCCTTCTGGCGGTTCCCTCACTGTGAGAAGCGAAGTTACAGGGAACCAGGCAGAGGGCTTTCTTGGTAGTGGCATCCTCTCTGTGGAACGCCCTCCCATCAGATGTCAAGGAAATAAACAACTGATGTTTAGAAAGCATCTGAAGGCAGCCCTGTTTAGGGAAGTTTTTAATGACTGATTTTTAATGTATTTTTAATCTTTTGTTGGAAGCTGCCCAGAGTGGCTGGGGAAACCCAGCCAGATGGGCGGGGTATAAATTATTGTTGTTGTTGTTGTTGTTGTTGTTGTTGTTGTTGTTAGCAGAAGGATCTTGCTGACATGTGGATCTTGCTAACAGTATCAATTTAGGGTGGTTGTTCTGCTTATTATTGAACATTGTCTAGTTTGATGCTTTCTTTTAAATATTATAATCACTTTATATATTTGATTTTAATCACCAGGTTGTTTTTTTCTAATTTTCCTCTTGTCTTGTGCCCTCTGATTGAACATGAACCCACAGATACATTCAAAGCTTAAGGGGTTATTGATTTGTTGGCATAAGTAGATAAGACAACAAATGATTTGCATCAAATGGTGTTCTTTCTGTCTGGATGTAAAAGAGTGAGCATCTCAGATGCCTAGATTTATTAAAAATAAAATAAAATTGGATGAAAGTACTGAAGCTTTTTGGAAGAGGATCAGCAAAGGAGGGGGGGGGATATGAGAACATTTGGTAGTAACTATGAAAGAAATGAAAATATTGAAAGAGCAGAAGAAATTTGACCCATTGCTGTGTTTTCTTCTTTGCAGTGCTGCTCGATTCTCTCACTAGGAGTGAAAAATCATCAAATGGCCATTCGCAAACCAAGGAATCCACAAACCCCCACCTTAGAAAAATGAGTGGGGACATCCCTGCAGCCAATGGAGAGGCAGGTGGGGATATCAGTAAAGGTTACACTCAAGATCAGGTAGATGCAGTTAAGAGGTAAGTGTACACATCAGATTTTGTTTGTGTATTGGAGGGGCCTGGCTTGCTATCACAGAGTCATTTTTCAGTCACATTTGGGAGGTACGTTCAGGGTGCAGGTCCTGACTTACAATGAATTATGGCAACGTAGTCATGGAGAGCAACATTTACGGTAAGACAGGTCTGTTTACCTTAGAAATTGCTTCTTTTCATTCACCAAAGAGCAGCTGGGCGGCTTTTGCTGAAGATGCTGAAATTCCACAATAAGGACGTATTATTTTACTTGGTTCCCAAACTTCCCCTCCCACAGACCACTTGAAAATTGCTGGGGGTGTGTGTCTTGTATAACTTACTGGTTATGATTGTAATGCAATAAATTACAACAGAAGAAATATAAGACACAATAAAAATGCAGTTAAAAAGAAACATGGCTATTTAGCGTGATGGCTGTGTCTCCCACCTTCAACCCCAAATCCACAGGCAGGCTGCAGACTACCTGAATGAAGCTCATGGATCACAATACTGGGGTAGACAATACAGAGCTAGATGAACCAGCGGTTTGATTAAAGCAGCTTCCTTTTGTTCTTGTGTTACTTTTGAACTTTATACCCTTCTGAATAGCTCAGATGCGCCCCCAGTGCTGCCTCAGTGAATAAAACATGTACTAAAATACAGTACATTAAAAGCATTATTATTCTTACATTTATTGCTTCTCTCAAAAGTCTTAATGTGATTTACAAGAAAAACAACTAAAAATGTGTTTTAAAAGCAGGCTGTAAAAGCTGGATGAAGTAGAACAACACCATAAAGCCATAAAAAATGCAGTCAAAGTCCATCAAAACAATTTAATATTCCCATTAAAGTCCCCTAAAGCAACGTGGGCAACGGGTAATTTCTCTCAAAGTTTTCCAAAACAGAATAGTCTTTTGCTGGCTTCTAAGAATCAATTCAAGTAAACCCGCCAAGCTTCTCTGGAGAAGGAGTTGTGTAGCAAGGATGCTAACACTGAAAAAGTGTCACCGCTTGAGACAGACAAGCTGAGACATATATATAGTATTAGCAGGTGGACTAGGGGCCTCATTTGATGACCTTAGCACCTGGGGAGGCTGAAACGGGAAGAGGTGAGCCACAGCGGGTGGCAGGACCATTCCCAATAGAGAACCCTTATTCTTGGGAGGAGTCCATGCACACCTTTCAGCATCAGAGATTGCACACCCATTACAACTAGAATTTAAGCAAGCTGTGATCTAAGGGCTAGAGCCCTGTGGTTTTTTGTCTTTTATTATGGGGGTTAATTACTTGCTGGGCATTGTGTATGGTTTCTAAATTACACTTGCAATCCGCTCTTCCTCCAGAGAACTCTATGGCTTACATGTGATTCCTAGATGATCTCTCATTAGAGACAGATCCCTTTAGCTTCAGGAATAGAACTGCATCATGTGGCTTCAGACTTGGGAGGTAATCCTTTACACATTTACCTGAGAGTAAGTCCAGCTGAAATCAGTAGGGCTTACTGCTGAGTAGACATGTATAGGATTGCACTGTGAGTCTCGGTTAACTTTTGGTTTCTTATATACGAAACCAGTTGTCTGTTTGGTCATTGCCCTTCAGCGAGGAAGGGTATTTCTTTATACAAGACCATTTAGTCTTTTATGCTTTTTGCCTAAAATGAAGGAAGTTTGTCTTGAAGCCTCGAATTTTAAAGCTAACAAAACATGCCTAAAGTTTGGGTCAGGATAAAGGCAAGCTGTTTCCGAGTTTTTTTTCTTTAGCGTAATGCACGGTTGTGTCACTTGGGGGCAGCATTTTCACTGCATTGCATCTGATCTTTGAGGGCCAGTTCTCTAGAACTGAACCCACAAGTCACATATAAGTCACATACAAATGCTCATCCGTAAGTTGCTTTCTTGCACTTTGTATATTTGATTTATTTATTTTTGTAGCCAAGCTTTGGATTCTCACCTGTATTGTAGGAAACCAGTTCATCATGTGCATAATGTGTGAACATGATGTTCCTGTGTGTACAGACTTCCTCATTCCTTTCAGTATAGGGAGCAGACATCTTCCTGCACCAATGACTGTGCATGTAGACCTGCTTATTCCTTGGGGATGAATAGGGAAGCCATTGTGGGTAGCGGCATCTCCAAAGCTTTTGTGACCATAGAAATCTATTTTAATGTAGACTTCAAATGTATCTGCTATGGACATAACGTAGGCAACTTCTGCCTGCATTACTGCTGCTTCTTAGAGGGAGAATTTGTCCTGCCATCTGAGAGCTGCTGCTTTAGATCTAGAAAAGACAGAAGTGGAGCTGATACGCTATGCCACGGTGGCAGCACCAGATGACTGGAAGCAGTGCAGAGTCTGGAGAGTGAAATTGCTGTAGCAAAGGCCCTTCTTCCCCAAAGTGATTTCCATGACATGAAGCCTGACTATCCTGCATCTTGGAGAGTAAAAGAAACATTGCTCCTGACAACAGACATTGAGCTTTGCAGCCTCCAGACACCTCGTAAAGGCATGGGGAACATATGGCCGTTTAGGGTGGCGGCAGAACTTCTTCCCTGGTTGGCTGGTTTTGGGAGAGAGACGGGGATGCCCTGCTCCTCTTTGAAAGCTGGCGTTGGATTAGTGTCCAAGCCCACAGATCTTTTTACATGCATAGCAGCAGACTGCATACATGCAGCTCTGTGTAAGGAATCTGTGCCCCTTCCTGCTAAAGAAGTAGTCGTCAGTGAGCTGACACAGAAGAGTTTAAAAGGTTCAAATTCAGAAATGTTTGAGAAACCCTGCTTGCATCCCTTAAACGCAGGTCAGGGCTGAGGCAGCTTGCACACCCAGCTCTGCTTCTCTCTCTTCTGGCCTTAAAGGGACAGTAGAGCTTGAAGGCTAGAAGAGAGAAATCCTGGTGTGTAAGGCAGGTGCAGCTGGCAACTTAGGATTTGCAAGGGGTCAGGTGTTGCTTGCTGCAGGTGAGTAGCAAATGGTTAAGCTGGGTAGCTGAACCTCTGATGGGGAAAGGGTGAATCGATGTCCCAGTTAATGGTGTAGCATCAATGAATGCTTTTGAACCAGCTGGGGAAATAAAACTAGAGGGCAGTATTAGTCTGAATTGTAATTTGGGGGAAATGGAAAGTTAAACTATTTTGTAAAGTAGGTTTTCTGCCTCTTATTAACAGCTGCTATGTGCTCTTCTCTTTACTTTTTAGGGTAAAACAATGTAAAGACTATTATGAAATTCTGGGTGTAAGCAGAGACTCCTCCGACGAGGATCTGAAAAAGGCGTACCGGAAATTAGCACTGAAATTTCACCCCGATAAGAATCATGCACCTGGTGCAACGGAGGCCTTTAAAGGTAAAATGTAGTCTCTTTTTTGTGCGCCGACTCTCAGGACCATGAAAGTTAGTACCTTGGGGTGGCAGAGGTCAAGAGATGAGGGTTAGTAGCTTTTTGTTGGTTAGAATTAGTGGGTTTGTTGTTGATGTCTTTGCATTTAAGTCTTGGATATCGGGGGTTTAGTGTATTGCTTGTTGCCACTGTAAACACCTTGAAAAATCTAGGAGTGTGTGTGTGTGTGTGTGTGTGTGTGTGTGTGTGTGTGTGTGTGTGTAATAGGAGAGGCCAGCTTATTTGTCCCATTCGTGGATCTGATGCCGAGACTTTTCTACCACATCTTAAAATTGCAGCATCTAAGATTGTTCTGCAAGTCCCCTTGATTTCAGTGGGAGAAAGTTACCCTTGCACTAAGGGGGGGGGGGTTAAACTACCTCTCTAGGTTCTTAATAGCTTCTATATTACTCCTAATTGTAATTGGAAATCATCATGTTCAAACCGAGTCCAAACACAGCTTTAAAATCCAAAGGTTCTGGTTGGGGGTTCCCTCCTGATTTTCAGAATTGGAACTGGTTCAGAGCTCTCATTTGAGTAAAATAACGGAGGAGTACAGAATACAGAATACAAAATGTGTTCCCATATGTTATTAGAAAACAGAAAGCAAGTCTGTTCAGTCACTTTTGGGATCCCAAATCTAGGCCAGTTTCATTTGACAGGAAAAGGGTCTAATCGACCCTTTGTGTGCTCAGGTTATATTAAAACTGCAGTTGTCTAGACATCTGTCTAGCATCTGGCACAAAAAAAGCTCTTCAATAGTGTGTTCTTCAGGGTGGCGAAAGGCAGGTTTCTTCACCTGTAGACTTTGTTATTATGTTTACTGAAGGCTTTACTAAGAGTTGCATGTCACAACTCGGGCATGAAGCAAGATAATGCTTTATCCTCCCTGACAGGGCCATTTTCCAGGAGGTTATCTTTACCAAAGCCCATTTCATTGCTCCTTTTACCCTCTCTGTGTTAGCACCCACGTGCCCACTAAAGTTCACCTCTTTACCTTTGGGGAATAGAAAGAGGCATGCACTCCTTTCTGGAAATCTCTTGGTTAATATTTTTTCAGATGTTAGCTGGTGCTTTAGTGTTCCTTTTCCCCAGTGATCTCTGATAAGTGTGACATTTTTTGCCTTCGGACCTTGTTTATGGTCCTCTTCTTTCTTAGGAGTGTGCTTGCAAGAACAAAATAACTGCTTTGCTGCATCAGAATGTAGAGCCACTGACAGATATATCCTCAATAAAATTGAACCATGGCATAAGAATATGTCAAGTCATAAAGGTGATCAGGATGGGGCCTAATAGCTTATCAAATTCTTGGCATACCCTGTTTGGAACGCTTGGACTTCGTTCATCATTTATGAACTCCCTTTCCAATAAAAGCAGAACCATTATGAAAAGGCAGACCATTAAAACAAAAACTTATTATAGTTACTCAGTTGGACTAGTTGACTCTTGGGGTCCCTTCCAACTCTACAAGTCTATGATTCCATGAACTTAGCAAACTGGTTGCACCCATTGCATCAGTAGGCCAGATTTTTCTTTCATGTACATTTATCCTTTAGATGCCTTTTTAAAATGGAGATTTAGTAAGGGCTTTAAAATCAACTAGAGAAGGATGGAAAGCAGTCAGAAGAGAGGCTGCTGTTATTACAAGTATCGAAAACACATTCTTTTAAATGCTTGAGGCATTTCATAATGAATACATAGGGTATATCTGCATTCACTATCCCCATTCTACAGGTGGGCTGAACGAGACCACCCACTTACTTCCTGCCTGATGTGAGATATGAACTGGGGACTTTTCCAGTTTGCTGGCTTTAGGCCACTGGCTGACATTTGCTGTCGCTGGAGGCAAAAATACGAATCCTTTCTTCTTTCTTACATTTCAGCTATTGGTAATGCATACGCAGTATTGAGTAATCCAGAGAAGAGGAAGCAGTACGACCAGTTTGGAGATGCAAAAGTCAGTCCCACACGGCACGGGCATAGCCCTACGGACTTCAACCGAGGGTTTGAGGCCGACATCTCACCTGAAGACCTCTTCAATATGTTCTTTGGTGGTGGTTTTCCTTCTAGTAAGCCTTTCGTTTTAAATCCGGTGTGGGGGGGGGAGAAGGTTGGGGAAATGAGGAGTCACCCACTCAGCTGGCTTCCCTCCACAGTCACTTACCAGAACCAAAGCAGGCCCTAGATAAGGCAAAATAACTCCTCCCCCCCAGTTGACCAGGACTGATCGAAACAAAGCTTGTTGGATGTGCTAATAGAATCCAGATGTTACAGCAACAACTCGGCTTTCTAGCAATCAGTGTGAAAGACCCTTCCACAAGGTATTTGGTGGCAGTTCCCTTTAAAGTTGAGTTGGAAAGAGACTACTATTTTAAGGAAGCTTCCTTTCTCTTCTGTCTAACCTTGCATGAAAATGAAAACTATTCTGACCCAATACACCCTCCTAGGTTTCCTTATTGGTGCAACCAGGACTGGCCCTACTGTTAGGCAACTGCCTCAGGTAGAGGACATTGGTGGGCAGCAGCATTCCCTAGCAGTTCCTCCTCAGCCATTCCTCTCTGTTGTTACAAGGCCTGATTTGACCTGCTGCCTTAGGTATGGTGGAGGACACGATCCTGCCACTGGCGTTGGCGCAAGAGTCACCTGCCAGCCCAGTTGGCTTCTGCACATGAAATGAAGAGGGGACGCCATCTTGTCCTTTGCTGAAGGCACCCAAATTCCTGAGCGCTGCACAACTCCAGCCCAGCACCGATGTGGTTGCCTGCTTGGGCTGTGCAACCGAAAATGGAGCTCTTGATGAGAAAGATTCCCTCGGGGGCTGTGTTGTGCTTGAAGTACGCTTTCCCTCCCTGTAGGTAGAAGACAGGACCTGTTGCCCTCCAGGTGTGGTTGGACTTCCATCATCCCTGCTCAGCATGGCCAGGGGTCAGGGATGAAGGGAGCTGAGGTCCACCAACATCAGGGGGGCAACAGGGTCCCCATCCCAGGGGTAAGGAAAGGAAAATCATTGCTGCCTACTGGACAGATCATTCGGCCAGCTGAGTGGAGGTGCTGCGGACCTCCCCCTCTCATTCTGCAGAACTCACAACATAGAGAGGTGCTGTGTCTGATGCCCAATATGATCCCCATACTTGGAACTAGGAAGGCCTTTTCCTTTGGGTCGAAATTGACTAGAGAGGTGAAGGATGGAGTGTTTGGGAGAGGTTGCGTTCCCTGCAGCATGTGCCTTGGCTCCCTTGCTTGAATCCTTTGGAATTAGTTGCCGTCCCGGTTCCTTTTCCGCAGCGTACACTGTTTGTGGTTTCAATAATTGGTAGAGCTGCTGGTGACAGATTGCTTAGTCCGCGGCCATTTGCCCTCGTAAGAGCTCCTTCCCGTTCTTCCTTCCGCACTAGATAATTCGGAGGCTCTGCCGTCTGCCAGCAGGAATGGATCTGATCTGCATCATCTAGCTAAATTTCAACCTCTCAAGGGTAGCAGGTTATATAGGAAATGGTGCCGTAGGCCTCCCAACACATTAACCAGTTCTAAAGTCACTCTTGGGTTCACATAAACAGCAGATGAGCTGGCAAAACTGTTCCTGAACTGTACCACTTCAAAGTACAGATGGGGGGTTGTTTGATTGAATGATCCTTGAATAAAAAAAGATCTTGGCACATAGAAAGCGGACATATCAGAGAGAGGAGTTCTAGCCTTGAATTCTAGCCTACACACACACACACACACACACACACACACACACACACACACACACACACTGAGTCCTTTAAAAGAGGCCCCGTGGATACAGAGTACAAATGTTCCATGGGGCCTCTTTTAAAAGACTCACCCTGTATATATATGCGCTTCCTATGACCTGCTACCTTCAGTTCTGTACTAGCATTTGGATCCAAACTGATGCCATGAAACAATATTTACTCAGCTCCCATTTGACAGCTCACTCGCCTAAAACATGCACTATGGTGTGATTACACATGGGGAAAGAGCACCCCATTTTTTCTCTATGGTCCCTGGCCATTGTGGTTTTTTGATTTCTTCCCCTGGTCACTTCGCTGGTGTTTGTGTTCAACGAAGCTTGGCGTTGAAACAAGACTCTGTGGCTTTCTAAATGTTTTGCATGCCCCAAAGAAAGGCTTTGCGGTCCAGGGATTGGATTAAACCACCATATCTTGCTCTAGTTTAAAAATGCAAGTTGCTGGTGCTTTTGTGCTGCCTGGACAATAGTCACTGTTAACATATCTCCGCTCCTATCGTTACTCGTGTGAAATATAAGTCTGCTGTACTGTATCCTAAAGGCAGAAAATCCCAGGCCTTTGCAAAAAGCTTTATTAGTTCCATAGCTGTGTGTTATAAAAGAAGTGCATGTTTCAATGGAAAAAGCCCTTCAGGTAGATGAGAGAAATGGATAGCGGCCCATTGATGAGATGCCCATTGTAGGAATTCGCAAATCTTCAGGGCATAAAAACAATAAGCGTGTTTCTAATATTACAGCTTGCAGCTGAATGGAAATAACAAATGGAAAAAGCAAATGGAAAATTACAGCTTTAAAAAAATCTTTAAAAATATTTATATAGCATCAAAGCCAGTGTGTTAATTATGCACATTTATGTGTTGATAAAGACTCCTAGATGATGTACAGGTGCAATATTAGGGTGCTTTTCAAGAAAAAACACACGTTGGCCAAATTACATTTGTTTTCAATGTTTCCACAGCACAGATCCTCGCCAAAAATTACTCCTTGAGCAGTAATGTCAGATCCAAAGGGGGCAAGCACATGTTTAGTTTCCAAAACATCCATGAACATGCACTGTTTACTCTCCATCTCTCCAGTGTGTCTTATGCCTGATATGCATGTTGGAATTCTGAGCTTTAAAGGCACTTAAGAAACAAAAAATAGGGACCAGACTGATGCATGTACTCCTTGCCCTCTACTTTCCCAAAGCTTTTGGCTCGCTAACCTATTGTGATCCCCAGCAGGTTGCTGTTCTCTATCATAAGCTTTTGGAGGGATTTTAGCATGCCTTAGTGCCTGGCTATTGAAAGCACTAAACGTCCCTTAAAGATTGGAAAGCTCCGTAGTGGCAGATGTGTGACAGATGCAAGGAAGCCTAGCCAAGAAATCAGGAGGCAGATTTCCAGGAGCAAAGGTGTCATTGCCTGCACCAATCTTAAGAAAACCCCTGACCTCTCCCTCCTCTTTCTAAGGAGTAATTTCTGACCGGCGTGTCGGTGTCAATTTGGTGCCAGCTCCTGACTACGTCTAGGAGACGATATTGTAAACAGGTAGCCAGAGCAGGAAAGGGGGGGGGGAAGAAACAAGGGGGAACAGATGAGATGGAGGCTGAGTCACCAGTAGGGCTCTCAAGAACTGAGGAAGGGCTTTTGAGGAGAGGAGGGGGGTTGTACTTATCTGAGTCTCCCTGGCAGGCCCCACCCTTAATAGAGAGCCCAAAGGAAGACGACACAGGGAGTGCACCGTCTCTGCCTGCAGCAGGAAGCCTCCGAGAGTGGTGGAATCTGCCTGGAGGGAACGTCGGGGAGAGCCACGTGAGATGAACCTCCTGGGAACCAGAGCCCCCCCCCCCGGCTCAGGGAGTGGGGTGGCTGAATAGCAACCGCCTGGGGATCCTTTGTCTTAAGAGCCACAAAGTGGGACATGCAGGAATGAGGGGAACAGGCCTGTAAAAGTAACGCCAGGGGACTGTGAAGGTCCATTTCTATGACCACTGCCCATCTTTCCTGACCTACCTGCCAGGTGGCATATGCCGTGCGATAAAAGTAAGAGTTGCAAATAAGACAAGGTTTTGTCATTCTCTCGAGCCGAACTGCACCTATGTCAATAGCCTAGGCTACTTTTGCAGTTGTGACTTGAGCAGTTCTGCTGCTTACTTTTTGAGAAAGCCTTTAAAGTTGCATTGTTCTTCCATGCATATTTCCTTTGATGCACCAAGGGGTTAGTTGCTAAAGGATTAGATCCCTGATCGTAAATACGACCTACCTATTAGTGCAGTGGAACGCATCTTCCACACATGAGCGTAACTCAGTATAAAGTCTTGGTTAAGCTGGTTTCTCTGTTGCAGCCTTTGGAACAACCCAGCCTGTCATCTCTCCCATTATGGAGTTTCTCCTGTCACGGGGCTCTTACTATCACCTTCTAACCTGTTGCTGCACTTGTTAGGGCCTGGTTAAATTCCATTCCAGCAGTGAAATATTCCAAATTTTGCTGTGACCACGGCCATACACTGTCTCAGTTTGCTGACACCGTATTATTAGTTGCTCTTAACAACTCCCGCTTTCACCCACAGGTAACGTTCACGTATACAGCAACGGCAGGATGCGATATACCTACCACCAGAGGCAAGACAGGCGGGAGCATCAAGGCGATGTAAGTTGCGGCCAGAAGGAAGAGAAAGTAAAAATGCTTCAAAACATACTGACCTGTTCCAGTAAAACATTGCTTCTCCGTACTCCTCTGTCCCAGCTGGTTTGTTAACTGTTAATTAACCGAAAGCTAAAGCAACCCCATTGGGTTTTTGTTTTTATATTTGATTGCGATTTTCCCCCCCAGGATGCAGCTTTCGCCCTTAGGACTGAGTTGCCAAATAGAGGACGAGTGACTACTTGTCTTCAATTGTGTTTAACTACCAGTACAATTGCATCCTCCGATGCACTGCACTGAGTACCTTTTTAAAGTTTCATAACTCAAATGCAGAAAAGCCAAGTGCCAGGCTGTGAACTAGGATGTTCACCTCTTGCCTCTGAACTTCCTTGGGACATTAGGCAAGAGAGACACTTTTCTCAGTCCCTGCCCCCATCTGTGTTACAGGTATAATGATGGTACTGGCCTACCTTACAGCCATGTTAAAAGGCAGGTTTGGGGGCCCTGTGGGCCACCGAATGATGTTGGGCTCAGAATGCCTGCCACCCCAGCCAGTATGTCCAACCGTTGTGGATGGCTGTCCAGTGAGACTTACCAGTGGCTACTAGTTATGATGGCTGTATATTTCCTGTAGTATTGGAAGCAGCGTGCTCCGGAATAGCAGTAGCTAGGGAGCGCAAGTGGGAAAGCGCGACTGCACTCACATGTTGCTTGTGGGTTTGCCAGTGGAATCTGGATGTCTGCTGTGGAAACAGAATGCTGGACTGAAGAATTCCTTGGTTTAACCCAGCCTTTCTCAACCTGTGGGTCCCCAGATGTTGTTGGACTACAGCTCCCATCATCCCTGAGCTCTGGCCTTGAGAACCGCTGGCATCAGAGCTTTCCTTGTGTCCTTATGATTGTAGCTCCAACAACATCAGGAGGGCCACATCTCCGTTACAATTATGGCTGAGATAATGCCTTCAAAATAACTTTTGAGTACTCTTAATGTGCTGTGAAAGTGCTTGGTGTTACTACCGTTGCGATGGCTGGTCTTTCAACATCAAGTCCCTCCTTTCCTCCCCTCACCCGGGGCTTGGTCTGAGCAAGAATGATGAGGCCCTTCTGTGAATGCACATGCACTGATGACATTCCCTTCTTCCTCCCTAGGGTGGCCTTGGGCTGTTTGTTCAGCTGATGCCTATTCTCATCCTCATCATCGTTTCTGCTCTCAGCCAGATGATGGTCTCCAGTCCACCTTACAGTTTGAGCCACAGACCGTTAGTTCCCTTTACTCTTCTACACAGTTGGCTTAAGTCTTTTGCCAATTGCTGTTTTTGTTTGATGCATTCTTTCCCCTGTGTTGCTTCTTTTCCTTTCCGTCTCTTTCTCTCATGCTGATTAAACTCTTTAGATCTGCACGTGGTCAGAATACTTCAGGAGGCATGGGGGGCAGGACTCACTTGTGTGAAACTTCCCCTAGATCAGAATCTGTCTGCACATGTCTTCTGTAGAAACCCGACTATATCTGTTATCATGAAAACGGTTGCTATTTCAGAAAGAGACATTCTGTGGTCATTGCCCAAATGAATGTGTTACTTAACAAATCCCTTGTGTTGCTTTCCACATCGGCAGATCTTCGGTTTGGAATTTTTCATGCATTCATTTTATAAATTTTCCAAGTGACATTGGCACAAGCTTCTAGGATCCAACATGGTTTGCATGGGTCAGTGTCAGGTGGCATTCCAAGTTATGCAGGGGTTAAGAAAAAACTATTCTGGAAAAAGGGTTTTGCAGGAGTGAAGAGAACCCTTCACCTCTTCCCGCAGGCTTTCCCCTGTGGTGTCAAGTTGAGGTTCTTGATTCCTGTAAGCTGCTTATCAAATCTGGGGGGGGGGGGGGGAGAGAAAACCTGTATCCTCCGTAATAATCGGTGTCTTCTCTGCCATGTGAAAGGTTTCAGTAGTTGTAACGTGCTTGAGACTATAAGCTCAGCTAAGCTCTCATGGTGCAGTGACCAAGTTGACCAGCTGATTAAGGCTGATGATGGTGCTATCTGGGAAAGAACTAGATATACTGCAAGGAGAACATTTCTGAATGTTTAGTCCATGGACCCCCCCCCCCCCGTGCTTTCTTTGCAAGCCACAGGCTGGATCTGATCCTGTGATGAATGTGTCTCCTCTCTCATCTGCTACTTCTACTTCTAGAGGGAAAGGGCATCTGGACACCTGAGCCCATGAGAAAGAGAAGATGTCCTTCTTTTACTGATCTGTTTTGGTCTTTCCCTTCCATTCTGCCTTCCAGGAAGGGAGGGATGGCAAGGAGAACGAGATGCCACGGACGGAGAAGAGTGCTCCGTTTGGGCTTGTCCTTTGCAATGCGCGTTTCTGGCCTAAACTCCACTTGGAGTGGCTCACTGGGAATGTGCCCATGATAGGAAGCTGTGGCGCTTATCTGTGAGATGGGATGTTTGAGGATTAGGCTGAGTAGGCAAGGGTAGCTTACTACTAAGGGTCTCAGCAGGTAGCTCAGGTTCTGTATGTCCAAGTGAAATCTGTCTCCACCCTTATTAAGTAGGTTGGGAAACCCCAGGGGTGTGCTGTTATTTCTTGGAAGATATTCCCCTGACAGAAGGGAGCCATCTGAATGATTTGGAATATATACAGGAGCCCAAATATGTAACACAGGGAGGATGATTAGATTTAAAATACTACCACCCCATTTTACAAACTGCAACATGGATGGTATGCTACATAGATGTAACACTAATTTTTGAGCAGTGCATAATAAGGTTGCAAAAGAGATACAATAGACATAATAGATTTACAGCTGAAGTCAGCTATAAAATCGGGGGGGGGGGGGACTTACTTAAAATACATGCTGGTGTGTTGGCTTGTTTTTTTTAAAAAAGAAAATGTCTTCACCCAGAATCAGGAGTTCAACAGGGAGGGAACTGGTCTGATCTGAGGAGGGAGTTCCGCAGAATTGGGCCCACAGTACTGAGTGCATGGCTTCCGCTTGATACAAGCCGTGGGGCAGGGGTAGATTTTGAATGAAAATCCACATCTGCACTATTTGCTTCCCTGAGCAGCAAACATGCATTTGCTGCAGCATCATGTCGAAAGCAGTTACCAAAGTAGCATCAAACAGGAGGAAGCTAGTAGCTTGTAACACAGGCTTTTCCTTGTGTATATTTATTAAATAAAGGCTTTTTGGGTGATGTCGCTCAACTGCTTCCACTCCATCAATGGTAAGGATTGGATTAATTCATTTTGGTGGTCCTTACATTAGCTTCGTTGCTAAGGTTTGATACTTTGTTCCGGTCCCTTTGTATATTTAGTAGTCTGGAAAAGGCCAGGAAAAGGGTCCGAACCCTTCAGCCTGTGATTTCCCCTTTGTGTTTAGGGCCCTTGAGCTGCCTCCTTTCTCAGACTCCTTTTATCAAACTGCATATCCTTCCCCCATAGAGATTTGGATGGAAAGCCAAATGCATCAATTCCACTGTTGGCTCATCACAAGCAAATTAGCTGCCTCATCCAAGTGGCAAACATCTTGGCAGCGATCCCATCCCCTGTCTGAGCAACTGAATATAATATAAACGCATTCTGCTAGCGTTCCGTCATTGCAGCCGCAGCAGTTATGACTGACAAATGTGCAGTGTCAGCCAGCAGGGGGCGATGCTGACTCGCCAGCTACTGCTTTGCACTAGACCCTGCTGCTGTTGGGGAAATCTGGTAAGCTGAGCTCACCATCTGTCTTGGCTGGTAAAAGGAAGTGCATTGCTGCTGAAAAGTTCAGAAGCCATCTAAATGCTTCCAAGTGATCAGTTTAATACTCTTTGTAAATTGTCACCTGTGTAAATAAACTCTTGAGAAGAACCTCTAGCATGTTTTTTTTGAAAGTCCCCCCTTAATATTTGCTACTACCCTATGTTCTGGGTACAGGTAGTCTTGCTTTTTGCATTTCCCTTGGCCTGTTGCTGGATTTTGATGCAAGGCCAAGTGACCTCATGCTCTTCATCCTAGTGTGTCTGTTGGGGGGTCAGTCGGAGAGATGGAGTCACTCCACAGATGATCACTCAAAATTCCTCTTCCAGGAGTACAAGCTCCTGTAAATTTTGCCATGGGCAGATTTCTTGCATTGGAGATAAAAGGCAGCATTTTTTTAAAAAAAGAAAATTGAATGTATTTTGATTTTGTTTAAAAGACTGTGAAATTATACTCTGTTCCCTAGAAGAAAAAAAATGGCAACAGCTTATTAGAGTCAATGTTAGGTAATATTTTCAGGCAAGCATATCAATCTTGCCAGCAGCCTATTTTAGTCTGGCCTCCCATTGCTTTAGGGGAAGAGCAGATCTTTTCTCTTTCCAGGTGAATAATGGGACTTGAAAGTCATTTCTTGTTAGCACAAGCTGGTGTTTTTAGGGTTGGTTGCCATCAGGAAGGGTGAACGCCCCCCCCCCCATGTTCCTCTTGCCATCAGCCATATTAAGTGAATGTGAGCTAATGGGCACACGCCTCTTCTGCTTGGAACCTATATCGGGAGTTCGCTTGCAGAGCGAAGAGGCTTTCTTGAAGATGGCTTGCCTGCCTCAGTTGGCAGCCCAGAGGTCCCAAGCTGATAAATGCTGCCCAACATCTTTTGGGCATAGGATGATAAATGTGTGGGGAGGAAATGGCAAAAGAAGGTGCAAGAGCATGCTGCTGGGTCTGAGGAGAGACTGATGAAGTCAATGACACTTTTTCTGTTCCAAAATACGTGTACTATTATTCACTTTTCAAAGTACTTCAGTGCAGTAAGGGAAATTGTAGTTGCTTAATAGATTTAGTATTATCCTGCTGGGAATGCCTCCCGTGTCCCTAGTCCATTCTGCCCTTGCAGTTTGTGTCCCATTGAGCAAGGTACTGTGGCCTGCAAGGTACTTCACAACCACTTTGGTTTTGCTAGACAGGGGGGAATAGAGGTTGTTGGTTTTTCCACCTTATAGGCCACCCTACATGGCTGAGGGTCCTGCATTTGGTTTGGGTGGGCCTCACATTTTAGCAAGACTGATCTATGGCTTATTATCTCCTTATTCAAACTAATTTGTGTTGTTGGTTTAGATCTTTCTTTTTCTTCCCCTTTCCCAGGTCGGTCGGCCATATATACAAGAGAACGACTGAACACTTGAAAGTATCTTACTTTGTAGCTGACAACTTTGCAGAAGAATACACTGGGACAAATCTGAAAAACGTGGAGAGGAGCGTGGAAGACGACTATATTGCAAATCTCCGAAATAACTGTTGGAAGGAAAAACAACAGAGTGAGTGTCCCAACCTTTGTGGAGCTAGATCTGGTTTTCAGGCTGGCTATTGGGCCATCCTTAGAGAAAGCTGTCTCTCCAAGTTGACTTTTCCATCCCTAGAGCTTGACAAAGGTGTTGGAAGGTTCTGATCTAAAGAAAAGACAACCTTGACATATTTACAAGTCTGGTTCACGGAAGGACCTCGGTCCAGTGTATTCAGATGCTACAGCTAAATCTTGCTTTAGACAAAGCTGATCACCTATGGTCAGCACAATAACTTTGCTGATATAATCCTCCAAAAGGTAGAGACAAAGACAGGTTCTGATGTGCTTTCAGTAGCGACCAAGCTGTCTGCCCTGTTCCAACCCTAAAATAAGCTGTAGTTGCAATGTCTGAGGCAGGTGCATAGCAGTAGATGAATGTTTTTGTTGACTCCCTTACAGCTCTCCACTCAAAGGGACTCGTGACAAAATGGGATACGTGATGGGAAATGTCCTCTTTCCAGAAGCAACTAGGAAGCAAACCATCTCTCCAGTGGGCAGTCTCTGGGAACAAGTATTATACAGGCCCAAGGGAATAATTATGCTTGCCAGCCTTTGTGACAATTGCTTCAATGGTAATGGCTTTCTTTTGCAGAGGAAGGCTTGCTGTACCGGGCACGTTACTTTGGAGATTCAGATCTGTATCAGAGAGCACAGAAGATGGGCACGCCAAGCTGCAGCAGGCTGTCTGAAGTTCAGGCATCTATGCATGGATAACTATTGCGGAAACAGTCCATAGAGAGCTAAGTAAGAGCTGGTGATTAATGCCTCTCCCCACCCCATGATTCTCAAGCACGGCACCATAGTCCTTATTTGCTGGCTTAGTCTAACTTCTAGATGTAGGTCTCCTTTTCCACGCACAGACATCCCTTAATCAAGAAGTCACACGTAACGCCAGGACATTAGGCTTGGTTTGTACTTTGGCCTTTTGGGGTCCTTTCAGCTTCTCCTCCATAGCATTTGGGATTAAAACAAAATGACCTTGCAGCTGATTGGCCTGTCACATGTTTATTTGAGAGCATCCTCCTACTTTCTCATCTAGCTGAGAATTTCAGAACTTAACTGAAAAGAAAGTGGTTCCAGCTACTACCATGGAAGTGCTGTAAGCGGAATGAGCAGTTTAGTAACTTCTCATTCCGTTGAAGGTGCTTCTCTGACATCTGAAGCTGCTCTGAGCAACTGGGCCACTTTGCCCACCTCTGATAAGCCCGTTTGTACTGCCTGCTGCCTCCTGAATGGGAAAAACGGTTCTATGGTACCAGCACAGAACTAGGAAATTGGGGGGGGGGGGCGTCTCTTTAAAGAGGAATTGCGATTTTCATTGTGTCGTTGCAAACAACCAAAAAAAGCAGGTTTTGCAGCAGCATGGTGACATCTCCGGAACCATTTGAGGAGCTGCTTGGTGTACAGATGTGGCATACAAGGTGTGCAAATGAGGTTGCAGAGAACGGCAAGGATTTTATCGCTTTGTGGTGAGATTTCCCTGTAAATATTGGAATAGAGAGACGCAGAGGAAATTAAAACAATACAAAACCAGCGCAAAGTTCAAAAAAAATCTGTATGAAAATATGCCAGTGAGGAGTGTATCTTCTCCTTCCCCGTTAAGGCCTAGTGCTTAGGGTCAAACTGCATAATACTCACAAGCGCTGTGATTGAGATTTCCAGTTTCAAAAACCTTGCAAAATTTAAAAGCAGCTGTGCCAGTAGGGGGACCAAGTGGATCAGGGCTATGATGCTGTGGGAACCTTTTCTCCCCAGGCCGTTTGTCCAATCAAAATTGCTCAGCCCTGGAATCTGTTATTAGGCCAATTAGGAAAAAAGGCAGGCATCTGCCATGTTTCTCCAGCCAGGCTAATAGTAGCTTTTTTTGGGGGGGGGGGGTAGGTTTGACATCAGAAAGGGTTAACACCCCGCCCCCTCCTCAGACAACACAACACCCAATCCCATTCCAATGCCCCGCAGCTGCATTTCAGTTGAAGCAATGGCAAGGAGGTCAGGAGGACAGTCTGTAATTTGACCCAGCGGGGTGGTAAACCTGTTCTTGGGCTGTACCACTTCAGAATGCAGATGGGGGTTCCCATAACTGAATGCATCTCCATACAGAAAGCAAATCCCTCTATGTAGAAAGTTAGCATTTATGGGAGTAGGCTAGGTTCATAGCTGTCAACTTTCCCCTTTTCTTGTGAGGAATCCTATTTGGAATAAGGGAATTTCCCTTAAAAAAGGGGAAACGTTGACAGCTATGGCTAGGTTACAACTCCAGTCTGAAGTAGTTCAGTGCAACCACAAATGAATTACCTCAGTTTTGGTCAGGGTTTCGGAAGTGAGACAACTCTGTTTAACAGACCGTAGTGAAGGCACACTGGTTTTCCTGGGGTAATTAAAATGCGCAATTGCTTTTCTCAGACCTGTCCACCCCCACCAAACCCTCTTCTGTATTTTGAGGCATGCATGCAGACATCTGCTTGGGTGAACCCACACAAATTTGAAGGAAGCCTTGGACTGCATGGCTACACCTGTTGTTTTGGAAGCTATGGACATGTTTTGGTTTTTCTTTCTTCTGGTGCTTCATGCTGTTTTGGTATCTCCTCTACCTAGAAAGTGGCAAGGCCTCATTGTTGACTGTTATGGGAATTTCCCCATGTACCAAGTTGTCAAATGGCAAGACTATATATATTTAAATGTGCAGATTAGTATTTCCAGTTAGTCCAGTTTATAGGGGTGGGAGAAACTGTGGAACATGCTCTCTGGGGTTGTCATTATCCTTCTAATACTGTTACTGCTTTTATTCTCAGACTCTTCAGATGCCTCAAGACTTTGGGGGAAGTGCACTGAGCCAAGGAGACTTTCTATTTAAAGAATCAGACCTTAAATTAAAATGGAATTGGAGAATTAGCAACGCACAACTGCCCTCTCCTCTCTCTCTCTCTCTCTCTGTGTGTCTCTGTCCAGCGTTAAGACTCGGACATCTCTTAGAACAGGGGGGGAAGACCATGTCTTTTTTCTGCTTCCTTCACTATAACTGTCATATGTCTCTGAGAGCAAGCGTTGAGTTGTTTTTCGTTTAAAGCCTGGAGAAAATCAGAGAGCTTTTGAAATTGCACTGGTCACTTCGAAGAGAGTGGGAGATATTGGAAGATCTGTAGGAGTAAAAAAGAAAAAGAAAAAAAAATCAATTTTAAAAAGCAAGATAAATTATTTAGAATTAACTTATAGCTGTAAATATGTTGTACTTCTAAACTATGCAGGGATAGAATTAAATTATTTCATTATTTTGCCGAACTTCATAACCCAAGATGTGTGAATTTTAGCCTTTTTCCCCTCTCTCCCTCTCTCTCTGTTTGACCCCGTGAAAACTTTCCTACATAAAGCAACCTTGTCTGATGACACACAAGTTTTGTATTTTTTAATAGCTTGGTTTTACTGGAGAAATCGTTCCCCCTTTTTTTGTATAAGAGAATCACTAAAATTGCTAGGGAGGTTTTTTCTACACACAATTTTCGGCCCAGTTTTGGATTTGTGGTCTAAATCCGTGATCTTTCAACAGAGGGCTTGATGCTCATAGAGCGAGGAGAGAGATTTGTCCCTTTACTTCGTTGAGGTTGCTTGTGCTTTTCGCGTGGAACTTCTTATTTTTATGTTTTGCAGTCCCTGTGTTCTCTGCCTTTTAATCAGTGTTCATTCTGGTACATGGACGTTCTTCGTGGAAACCTCCTCCTGGCCATCCCCCCCCCCAATGATTTCCATCTTGCAGTACTATAAAGTTGTAAGCAAAGCTGCCTCCTTTTCTTGGCAAACAGCGACTGCTGATTTCATTCCAGGAACCTGGTGTCTGTCAGCAAAGTGGGTCGCCCCCAATACACATCCTCCATTCACACTGGTGGGGCTTTGGTAGCCCAAGGAAGGGAAGTCCAAGGCATAGCAGCCTTGTTTGCTGGCTTTTGCCCTTTATCGGTTTCTGTAAGAGAACAGGGTCTTTTTGTCAGAAGAGGTTTTGCTACAGTCTCTGTTTGCTTGAGCAAGTTAAAAGAAGGGACTGGTACTATTCCTTTTACTTGACCGGACAGTATAGTCTGTTTTCCATTGGATTTTTAAAAAAAAACCAGTAACCCATTTCCCTTAGTGATGCCCATCCTGTTTTTTGTTTTGTTTTGTGTTTTTAGAAGCAGATACTGTGCTTTTAACATGACTACAGCAGCTGAGTAAAGGTTAATGCTCACAGTTCTGACGAATCTCGTTGTGTGCTCCTCCTGTCTGTGTGCTGGATCCTCCATTGTCATCTAAGGAGGAAGGTTAGCCTGCATTCATTCCTCTTGCGTGGAACTAAATAGGTGCTCTTGACCAAGGCAAATGTGTCCTGTTAAGAGAAGACTTAGTTACGCTGAGTTACCACTGACCACACCAGCTGGATTCCTCTCTGTTTCGCTCTTCCTTTCATCCATTGGCATTTTCTATACAGAGCATTCAGAATTCCTTCTGAAAATTCGCTTGTTCAAAATAGAATACCAGGTACCAAATGATAGGTTAGGTGTAACTGGTAAAATATCCTTTTAACTCATCCTGGTCCTTTGGAGCCGACAAACTGGATATTCATTTAAAATAAGCCACTGAGTTTGCCTTTTAATCAGTCTTGATACCTGCCATACGTTTGCCCACACTGAAGGACGGATTCAGTGTGTACTTAAAGCCACAAGAAGACCGCCCTGCCCCATGTTGTTTTGTGATGGAAGACCTGGGCCACATCTTTGTCTAAAACCTCAGTCCTGTTAACTAACCTGCAGTGATCCCTTGAGCTCCAACCGTGTTTGGAGGGTCACCCCATTCAGCATGAAGTTGCCGACGTCTCGGAAAACGGCATTGGCAATTCCGGTGCCTACCTGTCCACAAACCTTTTGATTTCTTAAGTAGATAGATAGCCATGGATGTTATGAGCGATGTGCAATAAAAAAGCATAGATCCTGAGAGATACTTGCAAAGGCTGTGTTTGTTAATTTAGAATTATACAATTGTACATCTATAAATAAAGATTTATAACATGGAAACTGTCTGCCAGCATTTGTGTCATGCAAGGGTCCACTCAAAAAGGGGATGCAATGCTACCACTGCCCCAATGCGCACTCCTGGGCCAAGTGCCCTTACAATGAACTATGCTGAGCTGATACTTGTTTTTAGTGCTGAACACATACTTCTGCCCTTCAAGACTGGCAAAACCCAGTTGTTAGCAGCAGAAGGGATTAAGTGTCCTGCTGGTACAAACAACATAAGCCAGAGAGTTTTCTAGTTCTGAGTGAAAAGCTGCTGTAGGCTGAGCATTTTTGTCAGGCTATCTAACGAAGAACACATTTTCAGCTGCAGCAACTTTCAGCCTGTGCTGTTGCCCGATATTCTGTCATACTCTAGCAAGACCAAGAATCAAAACTCAGGCCTAAGCACTGGCTAGCTGACATTTTTTGGCTAAAGCTTGCAGGAAGACAAAAACCCAAAGTGGAGCCTTGTTTACTTTTGTATAAGTGAATGCCTAGCGTTTCAGCTGCCTTTAATACTGTATTTCTATAATGTTGTAACTGACCCCGGGTGAAAGGTGGGTAAGAAATATTATGAAGAGCAATAATTTGCTATTCTGGGGGGATAACTGCATTTGATGACAGTGTTGTAAAGGGTCTGGAACCTGCCCACTTTCCCCGAAGCTGGGTGGATTGGCTTTGACCAACACAGGCCCTGCTATGGCAGAGGTCCAGCATGTACTTAACACACAGAGCACATTGTATGGTATGGAATACCATACAGAAGGCTCTCAACCCTTCAGGGACTCAACCACTGAAGAGAAGGGTGGTGGTGATGTTTGGGGACTTTCTACTGAGATACGGAGGTGGCTGTGGGGCCACACAGTCTGTTAACTTTTGACGCATGCTGCTGCATATTCGTCTGGGGCGCAGCTCATACTAAACCTTTGAGAGGACAGCTTTGGCCCAAAGTTAGCGATAATATTCAAAGAGAATGTCCACACGGTGATAAGTAGCACCTGTGGGAAAGGAAGTCGTCTGGGGTGGAATCTGAAAATTATTTGGAAAAATATGCTTGAAGGAGGATACCCCAAGTTTGGCAGGCCTTTCCTTGCAAAAACACAAGCCCATGCAAATTTACTTGTTTCAGCAGTGCCCGATTTAGGGCAGTGTGGGCCATCCCCATCCCCCCCCCCCCGTCCCCGCACAGGGCGCAGAGCCCAGGGAGTATTAGTAAAAACAACAATACCTATATTTATATGGGTACCTGCAGAGAAGATCCATAAAAAGTAGCTGTACCAAAAGGAATTATTGTGAAATTGGGGGTGGGAGGGATTTTTGCCCTTGCGCAGGGTGCCATATTGCCAAAATCTGCCCCTGGTTTGAGCATCTCCTGAAACTGCCTCTCCTGGGTGATTTACAGATTTCCCTTGGTCTGCAACTTGCATCTGTAATACGTAGCTGATAGACAGCTGGAAGTAAAATATATTGGCCTTTACCTGGCGCTGAGAACATCATGTGCTGTTTACTCACCTCCTTCAAGCCATTAATAAAGATGTTTAAGTACAAGCGATGGGATGCTGAGAAAGAGTGAGAGTGTCTATTCCCCAGCTGCCTGGAGCTGAAGCTGCAGGCTGTTGCACCAAGCTGTTACTGAAAAACAGGAGAAGCAGATGGAATGTAAACAGAGTGGGTGTCCTTGGCAGCAATCCATTCAATTAAGGGATGGAAAATTAGAATCGAAAACAGCAATTCTACCTACAGTTGTTACAAGGGTGGCTGGTATTAAGTTCTCCCTTCTCCCCAAAAAGGAAAGTCGTTCAGATTATCCCTTTTTGCACCAGTTTTGCTTTCAAGCTGATAGAGTTGCCACTTTTTTGCTGGCAGAGTTGCTGTGCCTTTAACTGGCATGTGCCAGGCAGAAATTCATCAGGTGATGCTCCACATTAAGGTGTGCAGTGAGTGGGTGGCAAGCTCCCTTATTTAATTTTCTGCCTACGATGCTCCTCAGCCTTCTACTGTGCACAGTATTAATGATTTGTAGAAGAGACTTTACGACCTGAAAATAGAGTCAATGCACATATTTTTGCAACCCAAGAAAATCATGCACAGACGTGCAACAACAGCAGCACAGGAGCCTTGCTAGAAAAGAGAGAAAAATGGAACAAGAGAGCCACACTTATTGTTTTATGCAGAGCATTTTAAAAAGTAAAAACTAGTCAGTGTGTTACCATCTTAGCATAACCTGCCTCACAGGGTTCTTGTGAGGATAAAATGGGGAGAAGGACAACTCTGTATGTCACCTTGAGCTTCTTCAATGAAAGGTGGGATATGAAAGCAATAGAAAATAATAAATAATGTCTGATTAAGGTCTTGGGAACCCATTTTAAAGGAAGATGAATACAAATAAAGTGGTTTGCCCCCATTTTAACCAGCACTGGCTCACAGCCTTCTTTTGAAAAATCCTCACCTCCTTCCAGCGGTGAGTTCAGTAAAAAAAAACCAAAAAAAAAAAAAACCAACTTTCTATATCGATGGTATATAACACCAGTCAAATTAAGTAAGATGTATAAAGTGAGTAATAAATGTTGGAAATGTAAGGAGAAAGAAGGGACATTTTATCATATGTGGTGGGAATGTAAAAAAATGAAGTGCTTCTGGGAAATGATATATAATGAGATAAAGAAAATATTGAAATATACATTTGTTAAAAAACCAGAAGCATTCTTATTAGGAATTTTAGGTGGTGAGATAAAAAGGAAGGATCAGAAAGTATTTTTGTATGCAGTAACAGCAGCTAGAACTCTTGTGGCCCAGAAATGGAAACAAGAAGAAATGCCCACGATTGAAGAATGGAGAACGAAATTAATGGATTATGCAGAACTGGACAGATTAACAGGGAGGATTCGCAACCAACGGGACCAAAGATTCACGGAGGACTGGAATAAATTTACAGAATATATTAAAAATATTTGTGATAATGATATAACGTTTGTAAGTTTCCAAGAAGCTCTGTAAGAAGGTTTGGTAGAAATATTGTTTAAATAACATGGTAAGATAAGATATACATAGTGCAATATAAATGAAGAAATGTGAAGATATGTAATAATTATGGAAAATTATCAGACTTGCTGATGGAAGTCTAAAAGAAAAAAGACGTGTGATGAATTCCAAATGTTTAATTGTGTTATAAATTTGTTTTTATTGGGAAATTAATAAAAATTATATACAAAAAAAACAAACAACTTTCTGAGGGCCTGGCACCACAATTTTAATTTGTGACAAGGTGTGCCATTTCGATTTCCACCCGACGTCTTGGGCCAGCCCCAAATCTCTCTCTCTCTCTCTTCCGTGTGGCGTTATTACGGCCAGTCACTCATCACCAGGCCCTTCAGATCTTTACTGAATGTGCGACAGAGTGTGACAGCTGACACTCATCAGGAAATTGCCTTGGGACCCCGTCCCTCGCTTTGCCTGGGCCTGGATGGGTGGAGGAGAAGCAGACTTCTAGCCTGCCTTTGTTAAGAGAGGAAATATAGCTGCCTTGAAGTAAGATGCAACTTCCTTGTTGGCTGAAACTCAGCGGGAGATGTATTAAGATAGGAGCAGAGAGGAAGAAAGCAGGCGAGGCCTGGGGTAGAGAGCTCCATGAAATAATCTAAACCTGACCTGGTGTGGAGAAAGGCCACAGCGCAGGCATAATCTGGCTATGATTAAAATCCGACATAGAATATAATTGGCTAGTGGTGATAAGGGGAGCGGGGACCCACAACAAATTGTTGCAGCGTATCTCCAGTCCCAAACAGGAGTGCTGCTATTCAGCCTGGAACAAGAGCTTTGTCTGGGGTGTTCATACTGGTCACCTTTTTTTTTACCCTCCCCAAATGTTTAGCACAGTATTATATGGTGCTAAAGGGCCTAGGATTGCCCAAACCTTTTATTGCATTATAGCAGGGAGGAGAGCTGGGCATGAGACCTACCCAGTGAAAACAACAAAGAATCATAGAATTGTAGAGTTAGAAGGGGCTCCACGGGTCATCTAGTCCAACCCCTGCAATGCAGGAATCAATCTAGCTTGGTGTGACTGGGTAGCAATGTTGCCATTTCTGCCCATGCACACTCGGTTAAAGGAGAGTGTCTGCCTTAGCATTCAGGGTAAACTCAGAAGTTCCCTCTAGACCACGAGATGTTTGGGCTACTTACATGCCATCCATTTAAAGCACATCCCGAGACACCAAAGAATGCTGGGAACTGTAGTTTGCTGGGCGTACTGGGAAGTGTAGGAATAGCAATGAGAAAAACACCCTGTATCTCCTGCCCCAAACAGCTCATATTTTTCCCACAGCAAAAACTATGGTTTATTATGATGACTGAACCGCAAACCATAGTTTGCGTTCAGACTAGAGAATGAGACCAGGACCAAGAGGACCACATCCGCCTGTGAGGGTGTTCCTGTTGGCTAAAAAATGGTTTGGCCACTGGCAGGATGATGTCCTTGTGATTTTTGTGGTATTTTGTGCAGTGCGACTTGCCATTATTTTTATTGATTATAGTTTAACAACTGTTTATTGTTATAAGTGTAAATGGTTTAATTATTATACGCTGATATTTAATTTTACTGCTTACTATTAGATTATAATGGTAAAAAGGTAAAAGGTAAAGGACCCCTGGACAGTTAAGTCCAGTCAAAGGCGACAAAGACCGAGGAAGCCGGCATTTGTCCACAGAAAGCTTTCTGGGTCTTGTGGCCAGCATGACTAAACCGCTTCTGGTGCAATGGAACACCGTAAGAGAAACCAGAGAGCCACGGAAACACCGTTTACCTTCCCGCCTCGGCAGTACCTATTTATCTACTTGCACTAGTGTGCTTTCAAACTGCTAGGTTGGCAGGAGCTGTGACAGAGCAATGGGAGCTCACCCTGTCGTGCAGATAAGAATCACCGACCTTCTGATCAGCAAGCCCAAGAGGCTCAGTGGTTTAGACCACAGCACCACCCGCGTCCTTCTCATTATAATGGATTGTTGTTTCAATATAAGTGGTTTATTTTAAAGTTATTGTGACTTTTTTGTATTGGATCATATTGTTATTATTAATGTTTGACATTTTATTATGTTTTTATATGTGTTGGAAGCCGCCCAGAGTGGCTGGGGCAACACAGCCAGATGGGCGAGACATAAATAAAATTATGATGATGATGATTCTGTCAACATCTACATTGTGGAATCCTTCCAATGGAATATCCAACTGGCTGAATATTTGGGTTTTCCAAAGGCATTTTTTTGGTGTAGTAGACCCCTGACATTTGATCTGCTGTTTAAAGCGTTGTATTCAGTCTTTTACTATTCTGTGTGTTTTTAATACAGTTAACATGCTTATTTATAGCACCTTGACCACTTTGAAGTGGAACGGTGACTTTAGAAAACACTCTCCAAACTTCCTTGAACAACATTGCTGCCCAGAAAAAAAGAAACCCGCCTATAGCCAATGTATTGATTCCTGTGTGTTGAGTTTGCAAACACCCAGAAAAGCAGAGAGAGGAGGAAACGTCATCCAGACTGGGGTAAATTGATAGCCTGAGTTCTCCTGGTGCCAGGTTCCCTTCTGTTGATATGAACCACATGTAAGGCCTTGCGGAGTTAACTCTGCCCTTCCCGCACGGAGCCAACTTCTTGGAGAGCTGGAGGCAGCTCGGAGAGCAGCTGCGAGCAGCCCCCCCCCCCTCTCCCTCCAGGCAGGAATTTGTTTGGCAGCCCTTTGCTTTTCTCACTGGAGAGGAGCTGAATCTGCTGACTGTGTGCAGTTTTCCTCTCCCCCCCCCCCCCAGCCACCCTGAGCTGTTGCTGCAGCTGCAGTTTAGCTTGTGCTGCTGGGTTTTCCTAAGCCATTTCCTACAACCCCCTCCGCCCCGCCCCCAACATTTCTTATCTTCGCCATGTGGGACATGAGCTACGTGCCCTCTCTGAAATCCTGAAGGGGTCTCTTCAACCCCCCTCCTTCCACAGCTGTTCTTCCCACCATAAGCTCCATGCCTCTAAGGTCCCAGGGAGAAGGCATAACAGCGCCAGCTCCTGTTGCAGATGCCTGCCCAGGGACCTCTGCTCATCAAAGCCCTGATGCATCAGTTTTGCGTTTTATTTTAGCATGTGGAAAATCCACTCTGCCTTGACCTGAACCATCTGGGCTTTTTGCGTCCTTTTCCTTTTCCTGGTGTGTCCCTGTCCCCTGTCTCTGTCCGTGTGTGTGTGTTTGCCAAACAAAATGTGGTGATGTGATTACGTTCTGCTTTAAGTGATAGAGTGTCTTAAGAGGCTTGTTTTAAAACCCCTTAAGATAAATGAAACTGCTAGTTATAAGGTTACAGAGCAGAACAAAGCATAAATATCAGTTGTGGGTAATAGGAGTAGTAGTAGCAGTGTAGCGTGGGGGGTGCCAGGGGTGCCGGCCGCACCGGGCGCAACATTTGGGGGGGCGCGAGTCCAGAGGGAAAGGACAAGCAATTGAGGCTTGGTTGGGGTGGGGGGTCGTCGTCTCCGCCACTGCTTCTGTTTCCCACGCGCCGCGCTGAGGCAAGCTGGGCGCGGCCAGCCATGCAAGGGCGGCGCCTGGCCAAGCGCTCCAGCCTGAGGAGCCGGCGCCTTAGCGCCTCGCCGTCAGCCGCGCAGCCGTTGCCCAAGCTCGACAACTCGTGGAGGCCGCCCTGGCAGGAGGGCTCGGCGGCCGCCCTGGAGGAGGAGGACGAAGAGGAAGACGTGGTAGTCGACGTGGAGGAGGACGACGACGCCAACGAGGCGGAGGCGGGCGGCGGAGGAGCGGGAGGCAGCGGTAGCCCGCCGCCGCCGGCGGAGCACGCCGGGCCGGGCAAGGGCCACGTGGCCGCCCGGGGGAGCCTCAAGGTGCGTCACCATCGCTGGGCGGGAAAAGCGCCGTCGAAGCCGCCGCCTGCCTGGGCCGGTGGGGTCGTCGTTCGTTGCTCTAGTCTCCAGGCTGCGTTCCGGAGGGGCTTCGTAGGGCGACCTCTTGGAAGTTGCGCGGGAGGCGGGCCTCGCTTGCGCCCCCACTTGCTTGCAACCCCGAATTCCAGCTCTGGGTAGGAAGAGAATGGGCAGTTAAGAAAGGGGAAGGGGGCATCGGGGCATACACAGAGTGCCTTCCCAGCATGAGGCTGGAGGGACGGGGCACCGACTCCATTGCAAGGCAGGCTTGCACATCTGACTGCCCTGCCAAACTGGACGGGAGAACCGCCGCATAGCACCCCCGCTGCATAACTGTCCCCCCCCCCCACCTACCTACCCACCCACGTTTATTGTGAGGGAAATCTAGCTGTCTGCAGGGAAGGGGTTGGGTGCATGTAATGTGTGACAAAGGCATCAGGTGTACGTCTACCGTATTGGGTGGAAAGGGTATAAGGGTGGGGAGGTAGAGTGCATTTTAAAAAACCAAAACATTGTGGATTTAAACAAGGAAAATGTAGCATAATCTACTGTTTGTAAGGGCCTTTTGGGATTGGTTTTACCCATCTCAGACAGTTAGCTCATAGTGTAAATAAAGATGGCTGTTGTTTACATTTTTTTAATAAAAGCATCAACAACGATCCTTTTGCACGGTCTGTTGTGCTGTGTTGCAGAACTTTTTGCAGTTGCAGGATTAGGGATGGTGTTCTGTGCTACAGTGGCGTAGCGTGGGGGGTGCAGGGGGGCCGGCCACACCGGGCACAACATCTGGGGGGGGCGCTCCACGGGTTAGGGGGCGCAAAATCCACAGGTTAGGGGGTGCAAATTACTTGCCTTGCCCCGGGTGCTGACAACCCACGCTACGCCACTGAGTAGTAGTAGTAGTAATAATAATAATAATAATTGTTATATTTATTTCTATCCTGTCCTCCCCCTCCCCCAAACTGGGAATGTCAATTTATTCTTGAATTCTACTTTGCAGCCGATGATTTTAAGGTGTGACAATACAAAGAAAATCCAGGAGATGCGAGAGAGTCGCAAAATGAGTTTCCATGGGTGTTTTCATTTAAAATAACGACAGGGTAATATCAGAATCAGTGAAGTGGGGTTGTCAGCAAACAGGGGTGTTGTCACCCACTTACCTACCCACCCAGGCAGGGCTTGTGTGTGACAGGCAGAAACTCATCTGGTGCTGCTTCTTCAAGGACTCAGATGCTGCAATGTCAGAGAAGCTGCAACACATGCATTTCTTACTGTTGTGCAGCTGTCAAAAGACACAGGGAAGCTGCAATCAAAAGTGTTGATTGTTTTTCTGGAAGAACACTCCATCTGTCCCCTCCTGCTTCCCCAAATATATTTTTTCCTCCAAGCACACAGCCAAACCACATTCCCTTTCTTGCCATCTGGCCTACGCAGACGGGACTATGCTTGTGTCACCCCACCCAGTAAAATTATTTTGCTCTAGTGGGAATCCCCAAATTTCTTCTTCTTCTTTTCTTATTTCATATGAACCCCAGTTAGAATTTTCAGGTGCCCAAATCAACAAAAGTCTAAAGGAAGTAAGAAAATAAAAAGCTACACCTTGGAGGAGTTGTACTGACTGACATAGAATAAAGTGGGGAAAGAAGAAAAATATAGTATGGAACATGGGGCAGTGATGTCGTAAAATAAAATACAATCCATTGAGAAACAGAGATAAGATTGTCGTCACAACCTGTGATCTACAGTCCGCAAACCACGTCTGCTAAGGTACTTGGCACCCTCAGGAAGGTTTACTGATTAAGTTAGCAAGATTTATTTGTTGCAGCATGATACCTCCTTTTATCACTCACGTAAACAAGCAGTCCTCTAGTCGCTGTCCTCCACCAGTTCAGAACTGGAATTATGCTCTGATGCAGCCTTTATAAATGTATTTTAGGTATGACTTCTTTCCCTTAGGAATGCGTGATTTCTGGGATCTCCTGATTTCTGGCAAATGGTCTAAGTTATTTATGAGCTACGTTTCACTTTCCGAAAACAATAAAACAACTAAACCCAGACAAGTTTACTGAGCCCCTAGCTTAGGCCAGCCTGTGTGGCTGATGGGCTCGTTTTTTGATGCCTGCTAGTGGTGCAAGCAAGCCTTTCTGGCAAGCAACTTATCCTCTTCTGCCTGTTCACTATGTCCCTTATTTTCTTTGGAGCTGACCTCCCATGTCCCCCACGCGTGCATGTTCAGTGATCTGACCATGTCCCAAAATGGATCCGAACAAACTCCCTGACACATTTCCCAGTTGGTGCGCCACTCGGAAGGCTTGTGGCTGCACATGTCCTTGCTAGATCAGGAGCAAGCTCCGCTGCCTAGGAGTGGCAGATGAGCTAAAGGCGATACTCATATTGCCTCATTGAGGAGCCACAGCCCAAAAGGCAAACAGCATAGCCCACACTGACCTCTCATCAAGCTATGGCCCTTAAGCCCAGGGGTCACCAATCATTTGGGGTCCATGAGCACATTTGCAAATTGTTGTGCGTACCACACACACCCCACAACCAAGCACAGATGACAGCCTATTACAGGGGTCAGGAAACTTTTTCAGCAGAGGGCCAGTACACTGTCCCTCAGGCCTTGTGGGGGGACAGACTATTTGGGGGGGGGATTGAACAAATTCCTATGCCCCACAAATAACCCAGAGATGCATTTTAAATAAATGGACACAATCTACTCATGTAAAAACATGCTGATTCCTGGATCGTCCATGGGCCAGATTTAGAAGGCGATTGGGCTGGATCCTGCCCCCCAGGCCTTAGTTTGCCTACCCACAGCCTATTATATGGGCTTTGAAGCCTTATTTCAGCAGGCAGAAGGGACCCAGAGGGTGCCAGGGAAGACCTTTGCAGGCACCAACAAGCGCCAGGATGGCAACCCCTCCAGTAAGCCTATAGCTCGGGTCTCTGTTGTCTTTTTAGCCCTAAGCTTTTGCCCGTTATGAGGTTCTACCATAAGGCATATTGGCAGGATCTCCCAAGGACATGCTCTACAGGGAGCTGGCTTCAGGCACCAAGCCCGTAGGCAGACCAACTCTGCATTACAAAGTTGTCTGCAAGTGTCACATGAAGGCTGGCAGCATCAACGCCGCCATGTGGGAATTCCTTGCAGGCGACTGAAGTGCCTGGAGACAGACAGGTTGTGAATCCATAGCAGTGGCCAGAGGAGGAATGACTGCTGGGAGGAGCGCAGAGAAAAGAAACACCATGGTACATCTGCAGCAGAACCACTGGAGACCTTCATGTGCCTCAGCTGCAACAAAACATGTCTCTCCCATATCGGTCTCTAGAGCCACAGCAAGCGCTGCAACCTCCCACTCTTCCATTTTCTCCCAAGACAAATGGATGCCAATGAACCCTATTGCCATACAACACAGCAGCTGTCAGGCTCCAGACACTACCTGGTACAGCAAATGTCCCGCAGCAGGAAGGAGGAATTGAGCAGAAGTACCTTTTCATTCATTCACGGCATCCTGGGGTCCAAGCCATTGCCTGTAGTACGACTAGCAAGGCTTTTCCATGGTTAGGAAACCTCGTGAGATTTCAGAACTCTATTATAACACCACATTTCACTGGTAGTCCCTGTTGCTTGAGACCTGTTCTTCTATGCATAGCTTCTAAAATTGCTGCTGCAATTCTGATTTCCCCGCCCCCTCCCCGGTAAGTCTTATTGATCTCTGATTACATAAGGCTGGCCATGCATCCTGATTTTCCAGGCTGTGTCCTGGAATTTGCCTCTGAAAATGGCATCCTGGATTATTTTCAGAAATACAGGCAAATGTCCTGGAAAACTGGCAATGGGAGCTAAATTGTGCTAAAAATGCTTTTTAAAACCTCCAAAACTCAAAAATTCTTTTAGCTTTTACTAAAAAAAAGAGCTCTGTTGGAGATATGGCAACCCTAGGTATTTAAGAACATGAAAAATGGCCGGGGGTTTTTTATTTTTAAAAAATACATTTTAAGTTCTATGGCCTCTAGGGTGGCCTTTAGGTCTGCTCCTGAACTTCCATCACCATTCCATCAGATGTACGGGTGACACCTCCGATTATGGAGTCAAATTTAAGAGTGGATTTTATGAAATCCACAAGCTCCAACCCCTGACTCCCACCAAATTTTAGGCAAACCATGCTGCCGCCCCACTCCAGACCTTTCTAATCACAAAATATAAGGGGGCTCTTTCTCCCTTGACTCTTTGCAACCAGATTTAAGCTTTGAATAGAACAGTACACAATGCTCACAGACTTGTGGTTGGTTAGAGCATGGCGGTTACAGCATGGTGCTGATAACACTAAGGTTGCAGGTTCGATCCCATATGGGATAACTGCATGTTCCTGCATATTCCAAGTCTACAATTCTATGGTTCTCAGATTCTATTATTCTCATTGTCTGTGTTTCCCATGAAAACACAGAAATGGGCATTCCTACCATAAAAGATCAACACTGCAACACTGCAACTCTCCACACTCTCAATTTCTCCATCTCTCCTCTTAAAAGTGGTACCACTACGATGAGTTAATTACAACCTCAGGGTTATTGCTACAGGTGCTGGAGAGGCAGGAAAACAACCAGTGGAGATTAACATTGCAACTGACGTAGTGTGTTGCGCAACCCACATTTTAAATGTCCCGGAACTGAGGGTGGCTGTAAACCATTGTTATCTAGCACTGAACGACCTATCAGACAGAACCTCATACTTCCCATCTGCAGAACAGGTTCGCCAGAGCAGCTTTTTGTAACTCTGACTCTGCTAACAAGGAAAGGGCAGGAGAAGTTTGGCTTAATGGAAGGTTGCGTAGGGGGGAAAAACCTTAGTGAGGAATACCTGCTATTATTTTTGCTCACTGTATATAATTAGCAGCCAGATTGCCATCTGTCTGTGGCTGTCTGGCCAGCCACCAATCAAATTTTTCTGGTAGAATTTGTAGCATGGAATTGGAATAATGGGTAAAACTTTTGACCAATTGAATTTCTGCCTGAATAGCTTCCACTCCCAAACAACAACCCCTTCAAAACAGGACGCAGTTCTAGCAATAACCATTCATATCAGGGATAGATAAGCAACCAGTGATCTAAAAGCTGGATGTCATCCACCAAGCCGGGTGGGGGAGATGTCAGCACCCCACAGAAAAGTGTAATTCAGGTGTTTCCTGAATTCCCACACTATTTCATCGGAGAATCACATGGCCATTCTTAATCACTGTATTTAAAAAGGGGAAATTATTTAATATGCATGTGAAAATGGCCTATAAAAAAAGCAAAGTGTGGATTTAACAGTACTTCCTTTTATGTTTTTGGTGCAGTGAACAGGATCGTTTAATTGATAGGACTGTTTCCTTAACACGGGACAAGCCTTCTGTCCAAGTGGTGCTGCGGGTGATTGCAACAGATAGGAACTGTGAAGAAATAATTTGCCTGTGTCAGCACTGGGTGGTGTCAGGGAGCTGAAAGAATAAATCCCAGCAGGATAGGGACCAGCAATGGATGGGTTTCTTGGGGCAGATCTATAGGAGGGTCAATCAGAAGGCAAAGTCTACTGCTTCCAAGCCAAGAAGTCCACCCAAAGTAGGATGGAGCAAGGATGGAACAAGGAATGGTTAGGGAAGCTGGCAGACGGACAGGAAGAAAGGGAGGGAGAGAACAGGAACAAGCAAGTTGACAGGCAGCCACCCAGAGCAAGACCAAGGAGACTAGAGTCTGGCTCACGCCCACACAAATATCTAGTTGCACCCGGAAGCATTTGAAGGTATTCTAGGTCGGTAGGAACCAACGTGCTTCCTAATCGGGGAAGACAATGCCGCCTTCTCTTCTGCAACCTGAAATGGCCCGTCACAAAGAGACACCAGCCTTTAAGTCTGCTCCTGAACTTCCATCACCATCCCATCAGATGTATGGGTGACAGCTCTGATTATGGAGTCAAATTTAAGAGCGGATTTTAGGAAATCCACAAGCTCCAACCCCTGACTTCCACCAAATTTTAGGCAAACCATACTGCCACCCCACTCCAGACCTTTCTAATCACAAAATATAAGGGGGCTCTTTCTCCCTAGACTCTTTGCGACCAGATTTAAGCTTTGAATAGATCAGTACACAACGCTGACAAACTCGGCGTAACTATGAAGCCACACTGCACCGGGTATGATAAATGGAAGCTTTACTAGTAAATAATCGTTCTGAACTTCATTGCTATCAAAAGCTACATCTAAAAATCAATGTGTATTTTAAGAGAATGTCCTGTGTGCTGGCATAAGCTGCAGATCTATATTGGGATCTGTTTAAATAAAGCATTCCAATGCATCTCCATGGCTTGTTTGCCTTCCACATGCGTGTGTAAGTGAGTAAGTGAGTGTGCACATCAGGATTTTAAGTAACCCCTCACTCGAGCTGACACACACCACATGACTGTGAAGCCATGGATTCACATGTGGCACTACCCTGTGGGCTAAAATCCCATGCATGTTTCCTCAGACCTGAGCCTCTCAATTACCTGGGCTTGCTCCCAGGTAATTAATTGTGCATTGCCTGGCAGCCTTAGAGACAGCAAGGCTGGGGAAGTCGTTGGAGAGCCTTTCAGCCTGAGCACCTGAGACAGCGCATAGAGTGCTCCCACTATGAGTGCTTTCAGGTGGAGGCTTAATTTTGTAAAGGGTTGTTCAGGTGGGGGGCCCAGCCAGGTGAGGGGTGAAGGCCTGCCCTGTCCATCTGGCAGCAGCACCGGTTAGTTGTTTCTATGACAACGCAGACAACTCTTTAGTCATGTGAAAGGGGTGCTTAGGAGGCTTGCTAGGCCCGTTAGCTTAACAATGGGACTGGTTTGATCGCCTCAGCAGTTCCTTCTACTACAGAATCCCATCTTACTGCTATAAAATCGCAGATGGCATCCAATCCAAAAGGAAATGGGCTGTTTCATGTGTGACAAAATTCCCATACAGAAAGCAAGCTCAGGGTTGGCAGATTGCAGACTCGAAATTTCTCTCTTGGCACAACGTGCACAGACACACACTCAGTGTACTTTTAAATCCCCACTTGAATCGATAAACAAGGAATCAGTGGCTTCTCCCTCTCATTCCTCCCCTCCTCCTTCTGCCCCTCTCCCTCCTGTTGCAGAAGGTAGGTTGAACAGCAGGCGGGGAATGGTGGCAGATGAAATGACCTAGAGAGAAAAAAAAGGTGGAAGGAGCAATTACCACAGCTGCAGCTCCCGAGTCAGCAGGGAATTGAAAGGAACCAGTGGAGTCTTTTGAGTTGCCATCTGGCCACCTTACCCAGTCATGGATAATTGCGCACATAATGTGCTGCAAATTCTATGCATTTAGGGTCCATCCATATAGAATCCACCTTAAGATTTCTCTCCACAACCTATTTTCTTCCCCATTGCCTGGATCTAGCTTGGAAGTGTGGAATATGGGGAAGATTGCAAGAAGGAGGCATGAGGAAGAGAGGTTAATTCTTTATCTGTTCTGCCTGCAGGGATGCTCAGATTCAAGATCAATTGTGGTGCCCCTGTGGCACCCCCTTTCCTCTCCCATGACGAAGATACAATGAAGCAGGTAATTAAGAACTTTCAACTCTTTTTTGGTCTGGATTGCCTATTGTTGTATTACCGGTGCTTCAGACCAACTTTTACAATGGAAGGACAAGCTATAAATCTTTTAAATAATAACACAGGAGTTGAATCCCATCAGTGTCATTTGGGCATGCATCTGGAATCTTAAGACCACCGGAAACATCAAGTAATTCCTAACCTGAAAAACTATTCCATATAGGATGAAATGTGCATGTGCAAATGTCACGCAATGCCAGTGAATCGAAGAATTGTAGAGCTGGAAGAGATCCTGGGGGTTCATCTAGTTCTAGCCCAACCCTCTTGAATGCAGGAATCTCAACAGTCTCCCATCCAATTTGAAACCATACCAGACCCTGCTGAGCTTTGCAAATGTTCTTGCAGTTTTATTGCTGCACCACTAGGGGAGTCGGGACATTGATTGCTCAGTCGGCAGAACATCTGCCTTGCATGCAGAAAGCCCCAAGTTCAATCCTACGTGTGGATTTGGCATGATACCCAATCAGCAAGCGCTTTCCATGCAGGGACTTTCACATGTTTGAAAGTGAACTTCTGACTCTTTGCTTTCCCACAGAGAGCTGGGAATGTGGGCCACCTCCCTGATCTTGCAGGAAGCCATTAAGTGGCAAATGTTCCAATAGCTGTCCCCAGCAGCTCAGCCAAAGGTCGTTCTGCTGGCACTGCGATTGTATTACATGCCCTAGGTCTTCTTATTATCCAGATTCTGAGAATCACAAACGGGGCTGTGAAATCATTCGGGGAACTCTTGGCATTCTCGATGGTATGTTTCCATTTGTACTAGGGAGGGCTGTTCCAGAAAGAAAACAACAACAACTAGGCTTTGGTGGAAATATCAGGAGGCTGACAACAGGGTCTTTCTAGGAAATTCTCAGCTCACCACTTTGCAAAATACAAATGATTTATGCCTTGCCTTGGATCCCCAATATATCTTGACAGGAGGGGTGGAGGCGGCCAAAACATTGCAATCAAAAGGAAAACTGATGGCCAGGCTCCATGCTAGCTTGAGAAATCTGTCAGTGGCCGGGGGGGGGGGTGTCTCCATGTAGCCTGGCCGGTTCTGTGTTTCTTCTGCCCCAGTTCAGATAACTTTCATGCATCGCTTCTGATGCATGCAGAGGGCGAGTCCTGAAACTCTTGATCGTCCCTCATTACTAGGGCAGCTCATGAAATCTGAGCACCAAGAAGCTAAATTCAGCTTCCTCCCTATGAGAGGGGCAATATGTAGAATTGCCCTTGGACTGAAAGTCTAGTACAATAGGAATTTGGGGGTGGAGATGGGAGATGTTGATTTAGGACTGTGGGCCAAAGGCCACCCTTTATATTTCTAAGAACTGTATTTTCCAATGAGAAGAGAAAGGATGTGTTAGGCTTGGAAAGAGGCAAAGGATGTAACTGGATATTAGTCTCCCCCCCTCCCCCCAGCATTTTCCAGCTTTCCTCCAAACTGCATTAGTATTCTTAAGATTCGGTCCATGTGATGCATTGAAGATTGGGGTGGCGATCTCATTTATCCCGCGGTGCCATTTTGAGGGTTTACTATTGTGCCAAGCGAATTCATTTACTAAGGAGCACAGTGGGGCATTGCACCTATATAATCTGAATGGATGAATCTGCCTTATACAGAGTCAGACATATGGTGTGTATCCAAAACACGCTTGTCTCCTCGAACCGACGCAGTTCGCCAAGTCTCTGGGCCAAATGAGACATGATCCCTATTCAAGCGATTAGCAGCTACGTGAATATGTGTACTTTTTAAAACGAGGCCCTGGGCTCCCAAGCTTGTACCATTTGCCCCCTGCTGTGATCCTAGTCAGTATTGGGGGGGGGGCATCCTGTGTCTGCTTTTTGCACCAGGAAAAAAGTTCTCCCAGAAGAGCTTTCCTTCTTTACAAAGGCAACCAAAACTTCTGAGTCTTCCCCCACCCATAGTATTAAGCTGGCTTGGAAGAAATGCAGCATTTAATTACCGTATTTTTTGCTCTATAAGACTCACTTTTTCCCTCCTAAAAAGTAAGGGGAAATGTGTGTGCGTCTTATGGAGCGAATGCAGGCTGCGCAGCTATCACAGAAGCCAGAACAGCAAGAGGGATTGCTGCTTTCACTGCACATCGATCCCTCTTGCTGTTCTGGCTTCTGAGATTCAGAATATTTTTTTTCTTATTTTCCTCCTCCAAAAACTAGGTGCGTCTTGTGGTCTGGTGCGTCTTATAGAGCGAAAAATACGGTAACTAAACTTTCTAAGCCCAGAGGGCTTCTTCCAAGAAGGAATTCCATAAACGTGGTGTTCCATAAATGTGGCTGCACCACAGAAAAAAGGGCTGCTATGCATTTTCACCAGACTAGTAGCGGATCTATCAAAGGCATGCCCAGCAAACTTCCTTAATATTTATTAATCATTATACAATTAAGAGATAGGACTACTCCACGAATTATGCTTTGTTGTATCAGAAAACACTGCAGTGGTGGAGAAGGCATGTAGATTATGATGGGCATCAAGAGTTGCAATTCATTGACTGCGAAGTTGCGGCGGTTGATTGTAACTTCTCAGTGTGGGCGCATGCAATGAATCGCACATGTGTGCAGTCACCACCAGCAGTGATTTGCATGTGAACTGAATGTTATGTCCAGAAATGCTTTTGGGGGGGGGGGGTGCCACATGAAAAAGCCTTCCTTTAACAGGACCCAGTAATGTCATCTGCAACAACGTTCACCTAACCCTCTTCCAAAGTGATTTATGCCATCATCTGCCAAAGATGCTCTTCTGCCTTCTACAAAGTACAGGCAGGGGAGTTCCATGCAAAAGAATACATCTGACGTCAGAAACAGCAATATTCATAAACCAGTGAGCGGACATTTTGACCTCCTAGGATGTCCTGTAACTGACCATTCAGTAACAAAATAACTTCAAAGGGAAAATAGAAGGGAAACAGCTGAAGTTTAATGCCATGGCTCTACACATGTGATGGCTTACCCAGGATATCTTATGACTGTTGCTTGGGCCAGGTTTCCTGTCCCATTAGAGGTGATGACTCTATTATCGTTTTAACAATCACCTGCTGCTGCAAAAGGTTAAAGGCATGCCTATTTAGCATATAATTAAGCTCTAATTATCAGAGATTTTTGCGTATCATTGCCATTTAACTTCCACCTTCCAATTTCCTCCTCATAGACCTGCCTATTAAGATTTCACTTCATGCATCAGACAATGTGGATATGAAAGCTTATTCTCTAATAAATGTATTAATCGTTAAGCTGCCGCAAGATTCTCTGGTTGCGAGGCTGCCCTGTGAAAAAAATTACTCCCTGATAGCTCGCAAATCAAGCAAGGGTGGTGCACAACATTATAAAACAATTTACAAAGCATAATAATAAAAATAAAAGAATCACAGAGAAGTATCATAATAACAGTCCCCACCCTATTTAAAGCCCATAGATTGTTTTATGGCCAAAGGCCATAGGTAAAGAGAAATATTTTCCCCTTGAATCTAAAGACATGTAATGATTGCATCAAGCGAGCCAGCATTCCACAAACAGGGAGCCACCACAGAAAAGTCCCGTTCTCATGTTCCCGCCCTCCATAGCTCTTTGGGAGGGGGGACACAGAGAAGGGCTTCGGATGACAAGCACAGAGTCTGGGTTGGTTCGTATGGGAAGAGAGGATCCTTAAGGTAGGGAGGTGACCCTGCGCCACGTAAGGCTTTGCAGGTCATCACTAGCACTCTGATTTGGACCTGGAAACTAATCGGCAGCCAGTGCGGTCGGGCCAAGATTGGTATTACATGCTCCACTCTTCTTGGCCTTGTGAACAACCTGGATGTTCAATTTTGCACCGGATGAAGTTTCTCAGCCATCTTCCAAGGCAGCCCCACGTCTAACACATTGCAGTAATCTAACCTAGAGGTTACCAGAGCATAGGCCACAGAAGTTAGGCTACCCCTGTCCAGATAGGAGTGCATCTGGGCCCCAACTGAAGCTGACAGAAGGCATTCCATGCCACCGAGGCCACCTGGGCCTCAAGTGACAGCAATGGATCTGGGAGCATCCACAAGCTACACACCTGCTCCTTAAGAGGGGGTGTAACCCCTTTAAAAGCAGACAGTCTCCCTCCTGAGAGTCGCCCACTAACAGTGCCTCAGTCTTAATCTGGATTGAGCTGCAGTTTGTTGGTTCTCATCCAGTCCATTACCGAGGCAAGACAACGGTCCACCAGCAATCCACTGCCACACCTTTAGCAGAGCTGTGTGTCATCAGTATATTGCTGACATGGCCTGCCATATTTCCTGAATATGTCCTACCATTGTTATGAATCTCGACTGTTATTTATGTAGAAATTACAGAAAGTTGATTCAGGCATTGCACAGATATACCGGTAACTGCTCTCCCCTGTACAGGAAAATTGTATTGTAGCTGCTGAATGTATGAACATCCACTAAAGAGCATTTCATTTGAGGCAATGCTTAAGTTCTTTGTGTGATTTTAAATTCACTGATGTAAAACACCATGATGCTGCAGTGTGATTGGCTGTGACCCAGTGTCTGATGACTGTTGTCCGCATGTATGAATTGATTCCAATAATAATAATAAAAGTTATACCCATGGCATTACACCTAGGATGTTCATTAACACAAACACACCATCAAGTAATGGTCATGCATATGTCAGAATTGTCACACATATGTGCAATCATCAGGACAGATCCTGAAGCTGAGGCTCAAATACTTTGGCAACCTCATGAGAAGACTCTCTGGAAAAAAACTCCGATGTTGGGTAAGATGGCAGGCACAAGGAGAAGGGGGCGACAGAGGACGAGATGGCTGGACAGTGTTACAGAAGCGACCAACATGAATTTGACGAAACTGCGGGAGGCAGTGGAAGACAGGAGTGCCTGGTGTGCTCTGGCCCATGGGGTCACGAAGAGTCGGACACAACTAATCTACTGAACAACAACAACATGTGCAATCATCACACACAATGATCTAGATCCCAGTTGCATAAACCAATTGTTTTCTGCTGCCCTGGAGGCTTCAAGTTACAAGAATGCCAACTGAACCTCAGGAATAACTTCCTGGTGGCAAAAGCTGTTCAGCAGTGGAATGGTCTTCTTCGGAAAGTGGGTTTTTTAAAGCAAAGGTTGGAGGGACATCTGCCATGGATGCTTTAGCTGAGACACCTGCATTGCAGGGGATCGGAATAATGACCCTTGAGGTACCTTCCAACTCCCGGATGAGAGTCGGATCAATAGACAAACAGGAGCTGCATTAGCTCAGTTTGGTCTACCTCCCCAATAAATGGGCTTGTGCCTCCCTTCTCCATTTCTGTTCTTGGTCCCTGCATTTCTTTCTCTGCTGCTGTTTCCCTGACAGCTCTGGGCTCCGCTTCTCTCCTTGCTAATCTTCATTACTGCATGCGCTGCTGCTGTTTTTGTTTTGTGCCTCTCTCTGGCGAGGACACATTAGCTCACCCTTTTCTCAGAAAGCTGTGGGAACAGCCCCACCCTTGTTCCCTGCTCCGCGCATGTGTCCCCAGTCGAGAAATAAACAAGCCCTTGTTATAAATGGGCAGCCGGCTCAGCTGCCATTGTCGTCACGCTGCCTCTGTGCCATGCAAGAGCTGCCGGGAGGGGAACACTCTGTCTATAAAGTGCCGCGGGAACAAATTCCATTTGGAGCAGCGGTTGCGTTGGGGCCTGCAGGGAGCAGGTCAGGAGACGGCTTCAGGCCTGCCGCCTGCGCATTCCTGGTGTTCCCTTTGCACGCTGTTGCCCGGGAAACGTCACAAAGCTCCGCTGATAAAGCCAAATGTGAAAGGCAGTCCTGCTGAAGCAGTTTCCAGTGTGGGAGCCAGGAGAGACAAATTCAGTGATAGGAGGAGAGGATCAGGCACAGTTATGGATGCTACTTGTGGATAGCTCAGCTGGCTAGAGCGTGGTGCTGATAACCCCAAGGTCACAGGTTCGATTCCCTTAAAGGGCAGCTGCATATCCTTCCAATTCTATGATTCTACTCAATTTGCTGAGGTGTGCTCATCTCATTCAGGGGAGATGGGAACCATTTCCAACCCCAGGCCCACATTCCCTTCGGGCAACTGAACCTCCTGAGGACTACAAGCCTGTGGTGGGCAGGGCCAGAGACCTGCGTGGGTGGATCAAGGAATGCAAATATTACCTATGCACAGCTGATTTTGACCTAGGCACCATTCTCCATTGTTCATCCAGGCATGCAAGAATCAGTGTCAGAGTTCAAGAACACCTTCCAGCTAGCTAGGAGAAAACACCTCAAGGTGGGTGTGGCCTGTGAGAGGGGTGTGGCCTGGAGGGACTCCTGAGGGCCAGAGCAGGCTGCATTTGGCCTCCATCCCTCTTTCAATTCCCAGCAGTCCTGCTGGGGAGTCAGCCCCACTGAATTCACCTGCAACTTACTTCTGAGCACCTGCACAGGGCTGGTCTGCAATCTGCGATTGTTGCTGCAGTGGCCCAGCACATAAAGCACTTGAGTCTGCTGCTGGGGTGGGGTGCAGCCCAGAGCATGATCAGCCATCAGATTGCGCCTCTTTAGCATTGCACTTTGAGATTCCACAAGAATATGAATTGCCTAGCCATGGTCCAACTAGCAGTCCAACTTTTATCTCTCGTCTAATAGGGAAGCGCAGAAGCAGGGCCTGAAGGCGACCGGCTCCCCTTCTTGTTTGTCCCTGGTCTCTGTATGTGGAGACTCCATTTAGCAATCCGGGCTAACACCACATTTCTCATTAAAGTACTAAAATCCATCCTGTGATTGACTTGGAAAATCCATTTCCCTTTCCATAGCGATCTACGTATCGCTTGTCCTTTCTCCTTCATTATCATCATCGCCATAAAAAACCCCAAACCCCAACAATTATACTTGCAGCATGTTTTTTTATGAGTGGTGCTTACCGTATTTACTCTATTGCTCACCTTTTTCGACCAAATTATGTTGCAAAAATTAAGGTGTGCATTAGATTCGATGGCACATTTACATTTGCCAGCAAATACTTTTTTTTTGTTTCAAGGTTCTGGAAATTGAGGTGCGCATTAGGTTCAATAGCGCATTAGACTCGAGTAAATATGGTAAACTGGATTTTGCACTTTCCAGATCTGTAAACTCTTCTTTGGCTGGAAAACACATTCGGTTGTTTCAAAAGGCTCTCTTCTACGGCTTATCAGACTCTTAACATATTAAAACGTCCTCTATTGCAGACTAAAAGGAACTCGAAGCATCACTGGAGAAAAATGTGTGTCAGAAAAGTTCCTCACATTTCTACAGCCTGGAGTCTGTGGTATTTTTGGAAGAATCGGCATGGTATGGCCGTGTCTTCTTGGTTATTCTGGAAGAGCAAGCACTTGCTACTTTTTAAAGCCAGCAGTGGCCTTGTTATAAGGCAGCCTTTGCCGACCATAGGTTTTCTGCTACAACTCCCATCAGCCCTAGGCAGCACAGCCAGTAGATCTCTTAGACCAGCTTAGACCAGCGGTCCATTCATCCCAGGGATGGTGAATCTGTGACCATCCAGACACTGTGGGACTCTGGTTCCCATCAGCCCCAGACAGCAGGGTCAGTGGTCAAGGAGATGTGGTCCACTGGCACCTAGAGCAGTGTTTCCCAACCGGTGTTCCGCGGCACACTAGTGTGCCGCGAGAGATTGCCTGGTGTTCCGTGGGCGGCGGGGCAGCGTGCGCAAAAGGGAGGAGTGCGAGACAGCGGAGGAGGAGGAGGCCGGCATGTCCGGGCAGCAGCAGCAACAACAGCAGCAGCAACTCCCGGCGACGGCTCCTCAAGCCCCGGGCAACCCTACTCCCTCACTGGCCTCGGCCGCCCTCCTGCTCCACCCGCCGCCGCCGCCGGACACCTCTGCCCCGCCGCCGCCCCATTTCTGGAGAGGTCGAGAGAGGGCCCTGGCGCCCGAGGGCTCCCCTCCAGCCCGCTCTCCTCGGCAGACATCCTCGCTCGCTCGCGCCCCGTCCCGCCCTCGCCACTCCAAGGCTTCCCCGCTTCCCTCCCCTCCTCCACTGACGCAGTCCGTGCTGCACCAGATCCTAACGTGGCGGTGGCGAGGTGGTGAAGAGCGCGGCGGCGGCGAAAGGAGACTCCGGGCCGAGCGGGCAAGCGCGGCGGCGGGCGGGCGGGTGAGTGGCTTGAGCCACTCTTCCGCTCGAGGGGCCACGGCGTCGCCGCCGGCGAATATTTAAGGGCCTCGTGGTGAGGGGGGAAAGGGAGCAATGGCGCGGGAGGCGAGAGGGCTCGGTCCTCTCTCTCCATTTGAATCTGCCTCGCGAGGGGCGGGCGGGCAGGCTCCCTCACGGCCGACTCGGCAGAGAGCTCGGCCGGCCCGAGTGTCGCCCCCTCAACAAGTCCCCGGGTGGGCCGTTGGGGAAGGCGGGGGGAAGACGAGAGGTAGTTTCTCGGCGGGGAATGACTTGAGGGAGAAGCGCGAGGCTTGAATGTGGAGGGTCTTCCCGCGATTCAATCTCCGGGAGACGCGGAACGGGTTCGGGGGGGGCAAACTTGGGAGGCCGCGCGGGAGGCGGTTTCGAGAACCGTTGCAAATAGTTATGAATGAAAGCGGGCGCTCACGTCCCTGTAATTAAAGGGGGGCGGCGGAAAGGAAGGTGGCCTGGCATTTGGCTTTAAAAATAATACCTTAGCTAGAGGCAAGAAGTCGCGGGATAAACGTGCACAGGAGCGGGGAGGGATAGGGGAGTAAGCCCATGGCCCGAAGGAAACATTTTGCACAGTGTGATAAAAAGCTACGTGATATTGTTGTACCTATACTGATTCCTCCCCGCCCCCAAAATGCTGTATGCAGGTTGATAGTAGACAGGCTCCAGTAGAAAGCACAAAGTTTAAAAACAAAAACAAAAAAAACACCACAGGCTATTTGACAATGTAGGGGTCTTTTATTCGAGAACTGGATCACTTTGCTCGTCTCTGTTTGGAAAGAAGTTATGTGCAGTGTGACATGTATGCAATGGTAAAATAAAGGAGCAGATTAATGTGCTTTGCTTTCTGAAACTGCATTCTGAAATGTAAGGGGAACGGGCCTTTCCAGAAACATCTGTAAGGCTTGCTTTCTCACCAAGTTCCTTTATCAATGGAAGGAAGAAGTGTGTTGGGACTGATGCATTTCAAGTCATTCAAAATGATCACAGCCAAGTTTGCAGGTGACTCCCAAATTATTCAGGATGGTGAAGGCCACAGTAGACTCTCCGTATGTGGTGAAGGGGCAGCAAAATGGCAAATGAGTTTCAATGTAAGTGTAAAATCATGCACACCAAGGCAAAAGAAAGAAAGAAGAGATAAAAGTTGATGGGTGGGATCTTAATTGGTTGTGACTGACTGCTATAAGAGGTTTATGGTAGTGGTGGACGGCTCACTGTAACAGAGGAAGCAGTGAAAAAAGGTAGGCTGTTGGACATTATTAGGAAAGGGACTAAAATATAAAATTCTGTTGCCATAGTGCAGGGGTTGGAAACCTAAGGCCCACGGGGGTCATTTAACCTGCCATGAGCTGCCCCTGAACCGAGCTGCCCACTCGGCGAGTCCTGCCATGCTGTACTAAACCAGCATGGCATGGGGGCTCGCTTCCACAGTGCCGAAAATCACGTCTGCACAGATGCCGAAAAATGCGAGTGCGCGGGCGATCCGGCCCACGAAGGGATCTCCGCTGGAGTGAACCGGCCCAGGCTAGGTAAACCTTGCCAACCCCTGCCATAGTGCATATTCCAGCCATACTCCTCCGCCCGCTATCGCCGCCACCACCACAACAGCCGCCGCCGCCTCAGCTGGGCCCATGCCTGCCGGGAGCGGCAGCAGCAGCAGCAGCGCCCCGGCGCCCTTCCCTCACGGCGGCGACCCGGCCCTGAACGAGCAGGAGAAGGAGCTCAAGTGACGCTGCGCGCTGACGTCACGGGGCTGTAATGGTGGTGTGCCTCGAGATTTTTTTCATCAAACAAGTGTGCCTTTGCCCAAAAAAGGTTGGGAAACACTGACCTAGAGGACCATACTGGTTCCCTATCACTTCAGCAAGAGACAATTTCTCCCATGCAAGCCTGAGAGCATGCAATCAATGCTCCATGGTCAATGTCAAAGAAGTCTCTGCTTGATCAGTGGGGAGCCCCTATTTCACCCACGCTCTTCCCATCAAGTGGCCTCTAAGTCCTCACAAGCAGGGCATGAAGGAGATGGTCTTCGCTAGAAGTTTGTCCCTCCCTAGCATCTGGCATGCCTAGAGGTATCCTGCCCCGGTATGTGGAGGCTCCATCTAGCTTCCATGTCTGGATACGAGATGAAGCTTCCTATTTTCCCCTCTACTTCTAGCTTCTGAACTAGAAGTTGGAAGTACAGCTTATAAATTGAACTCATTTGTATCCAACCCTTCTCCCAAGGACCTAGGTAAGCAGCCGTTTAGCTTTTTACCTTGTTAACAACCCTAGGAAGTGGTGATGCTGAGAGAGCTTGATTTGCCCAAAGCCAGCCAAGGAACTCTGTGGCTCTGAGTGGAGGTTTGGTCCTCCCCCTTTCTCATCAGGTCAACACTCTATCTCCACTATTGGTACCCAATTCACCTCTACCCACCCCATAGAAACAAACAAGCTTGGAAGAGTGTTCTCTTTAAATCAACCTTAGTGCTGTTAATGGGGCAATTCTACATTTTCACATATTGAAACGGGTAAGCATTTGTTCTGCCTAGCTTTTAGTATGTACCTATGTTATCTACTGTGGACTGAATATTTTCTGGTTTTATTGTTATTGATTTTTTAGATTGTTTTTAACTACTCTGGGATTTCTAATGGAATGCGCTGTACAAAGGATTTAATATGTATGTTGCAGTTTCCACCCCCTGCTCCAATAAGAAACAGATTTCACTGTCATGTCTGCCTGTCTGTGTGTCTCTCTCTGTGTGTGTCCATGCGTGTGTATACTTAGGGACAGCCCAGATCTCTTCCAAAGCATTCAGCTCACTCTTCCCTGACTAATTTCATCCACCAGTGTTGCAATAGGAAGACCTGCAACTTCCATCTTCTGAACTCATTGACTCATCAACATCACTAGTGGGTTAACTCTACAATCATAGAATTGCTTTCTTCTCTGTGGGACTCCAATAAAGAAAGCCTTTATTATGGGACTGTAATGTAGTTCCATCTTTCCATTGCAACACTGGTGGTTGGAATGAGAAGAGTTCAAACTAGGGCAGGAGAAATGGAAAGCTTTGGGAAAGGCCTGGCTTGACCTCCTTGCCTGCCTGCCTACACACACACACACACACACACACACACACACACACACACAAAATTTCTTATTAGTCCCACTGATTTCCCCAAGGACTGTGCTGTTATGGCATTGCTATGGTGGAATCTAGCATGAGTCCCATGACCCATGGGGAACTGGGTATGGATTGGCAGGCTCAGATGGAGATGAAGAATGAAGAAGCAGTGAGACAGAAGTTATGGGAACTGGGGATGGAGGACAGACGTTCTCCCTTTTGATGCCACCTACTATAGAAGTGGGAGCAGGAACATTGGCTCCTAGGGTGCAGGGAGCCTCATTGGCTGAAGAGGTCCTGGACTACTGGGGTAAAGGAGAGCAGCAGAAGCAGCAACATGGTGTCCTTGGTTCACCCCTCGAGGGTCCCCAGTCATCCTCCTGGATATTGAGAAAATCTCTCTGAAATAACCTCCATCTCACAAGGTTACCAGAGGTCCCCGTTTCCTGGGGACAGTCCCTGGATTTACAAATCAGTCCCCTGACAAAATCCATCTATTTAGTAGGAAGTTGAAAAGTATCCCCAGATTCATTGGAAAAAATTTGGTAACCTTCATTCACATACACTTGCTGCTGGAAAGATGAGCAACTGCAAATAGCCCTGAGTTTGTATATTCTGCCTCACAATCCCCAATGAATTGAATACTTTGACTTATGCATGCTGGAATTGCAATACACCCCACCCCCAAGTTGGGGAAACTACTTTTTGGAACTTCAGAGCCACTCCCATAGTTTTTTAAGGACCCTTTCTACTTCTTTACACTGAAAAGGAAAACAAGCCAGTAAAAGCGGCACTCCCTTATTTCAGGTGATTTGAATACAGTTACAGTAGAATTAGTTTTTACTTACTTTTTGCAAGCCAGCATTGATTTGGTGTCCACATAAAGCCCATCCATAGGAACACAAGTAGCTGCTTCCAGACTGTTGCTATTTTCAGGCAGGAATCAATCACAGGCCAGCAAATACAGGTTGCACAACTATAGCTGATTGGGCCGTTATCCAGAACAAACCCATCTGTGGCAAGGAAAGTGATGGGGAATTGCCCTGGGAGGGTGAGATAGCACTTCCTTTGATGTAAGATAATCCAATCAGAATGACTGCTCAATGAACAGGTCATCTGGAAGTGCCCTACATGTCTACCAATCAGTAGCCATTCTCTGGGGTTTGAGGCAGGGACGTTGCCTAGCTTTCCCTCAAGAAGCCAGGGAATGAACCCAATATTGTCTGCATGGAAAGCCTGTGTGTTCTACCACTGAGCTGAAGCTCTTCCCCTGCACTGCTGAAATCACCTGTGGATCTGTGCAGGCACAATCGTCCACTGGTTTGAGAGTAAACCAGTAGGCACAAATATTCAGCAAAGCAAGCGAACGTTGCAAGCCTTGTCAGCAACACACACCCATACACTTTGCCAGGGTGCCAACTTGAATAAAATATTGGAGCAGGGGTGGGGGGACAGGTAAGCCCCGCCCCACATAATTGATCACAAGATGCAGCAGCAATGCCCATCAATTTTGGGGGCCCTTGGCACTCTCAAATTTTTTTTGGGGGGGGGTGATGGTACCTCCCCAGGAGTTGGTGCCTATGCACTTTGCTGCCAACTTCACCTGCAAGTGAAGGTTTGGTGGTGGTGAGTTGTCCTGCTTATCGTTTGTAATTCTAGGGTTGCCAACTGATGAGAGATAAAGGGCCTAGTTTGCTCCGGGGCTTTTAACTGTAGTACTTAGCAGATGACTTTTTTCGCAGCACTGAGATGAATCATGTCTGCATTTCAAGCCATCATTAAAAGCGCAGCCACAGTTGCCCAATTGTTAACCTACCTCAGTCCCACAAATTTGCTAAATGAGCCTCAACAAGCACACCGATGTTTAACAACGTTTGGGTGGGGGACTTGCAAACCCTGCACTCATTTAAAAGTTTCTGTAAATTGCAACACTCAGGTACAACTGAGCCACTCTCATGTGGCTTGAAAAACGTGGAAAAGTCCCAAGAAGGTAGATGTTTGAAACTCACTTACACGCAGGCATCGTTTTAGCATTGCCAGATTGCTCTGAAATACCCCACTGCATTCAGGATTCTGAGTGCTGTGAAGCAGATATACTTTATAAAGGAGAGTCCTCTGTTTTGAAGGGGTCCTTCATTCCTTCATTCATGCCTTTAAAAGTATTTCTGTACTGCCATATTAGGGCCCTCTACAGCAATAAAATGCAAAACACCCCCAAAAAACAATACAAATAATCATTAAAGTGCCTTGGCTGGTCAGTTCAATTCTGCTTTAAAGAAAAGGAACCATAAAAAGGAATAGCAGAGGCTTTGATGTTGCCTAGATGTACTGAATTTCAATTTCAATTACAGTAGCTAGGTTGTATTTGGCATTAGTCATACTCAAAGTAGACTCACTGAGATGGGCATGACAGGTCACCCCAGACTAGAGAGGTGGCCATAGATCTCCAGTCATATTTCAAAATCCGGACAGAAAAGTTTGTTGAGCTTTATTTTTGCAAAATTGCTGTGAAACAAACAATTTATATGTCTGGATTTTTATGACGTATGGCAACCCTATCTCCATTGTCTATTTTCGCCTCACTCTCTGAGATCTTTTAACTTAAGGCTGACCCTCAAGACTTTGTATATTCAAAGCACTGAGCCTCACCGCACAAATGCTAGGGACAAACATGGTCAGTTTCTTAAGGTGCAGTAACTGGAAATGAATCCAAATGTGTTGCTTGCCTGTCATCACAATCAGGATTGTTGCCTGACTGGTATCACAAACACCCTTCCTGGCGAATGGCAAGGGAAGGGCTCACGTGAATAGGACTCATTCATTCCTCACCTGTTGAGACTTCGGGTGACTAATTTCCTTGCGGGGGTTTGTTTGTTTTATTCTAAGTGGCCAATGCCTTGACTCAAAATAGGCTGATGCAGTGTGGCATGACTCCCGGCTGGCCAAGCTACATTTCGATCCAAGGCAAATACACACAAGCCCCGCGGCTCGGAGCCTTCTTGTTCTTTTTTAGAAAAATCAAAATGACAATATGCATTTAGCGTTTGTCAAAGGAGTCAGTGTTCCAAAACTACCTTTAGTTAAAGATTTTAGGATCCAAGACAGCACCCGGTGGTATATATATATATATATATATATATGCAGGTTTTGGTGTCTTCGGGTATCTTCCCGTGTAAGAGTTGGGGTGTCTAGGCGACGTTTCGACGAGGTCTCACTCGTCATCTTCAGGCTGGTGCTTTCGGCTTCTTGTTACTAGAACAGAGCAGGATCTAAGCTGTTCTTAAACCAAGGTACCACTGTACTATGGGCTTAGCTACACCTCCAATTCCTCCCCCCCCCCCGCAGGGAAACCCGCAAACAAATGGTAACTGGGTTTGCTGTTTGTTCTGATTTACAGCAAAAGAGCAGGTTTTCTGAGGGACGGTGGTAGGCAAAGGGAAAAGTCCTTGAACCCATGCCTAGAAAGCGCAGGGTAAGTGGAAAACCCTATTTTCCCCGCCAGCGCCACTGCCACCAAGCTCAGAGAGGAGGATGAGGCCGCGTTTGTCCTAAGGGGCAGCAGCAATGGGAACATCCCATTGCTTTCTCCGTGGCCACTGCTGTTGGCCTTCTCCCTTGGGCAGCTCAAAGCAGAGAAAGCAGGCAAGAAGGCAGAAGAGAGACTGCCACCAACAAGGCCCAGCCCCACATGGCATTCTGGCTCAGGGGGGTAGGCAGAGGGCAGGGCCACCCTGGGGGGGGGGGGAGAAAGGGGGAGTGCAGCAGGGCACAAGGAGTCTTGATTTAAAAAAAAAAAATGCTTTGTGCGTCCACATCTAATCTTGCCCCTTTCTAAAATTCATTTATTGCTGTTTACAAGAAGAAAACCTCCCAAAGAATAAAATGAAATAACACAAGAATTAAGGGGTTTTCTCACGACAGTGAAGAACATGTGTGCTGAGTCCCGTTGATGAAGGGGCGGTGACACTTGTCCTCCTTCTGATAGGAAATGCTCTACGACAAAAACGGTGGGTTGAGGAGCATCACTTGGGGATGGGGGGCAGGAATGAGAAATGTCCCTATTTTCATTTTGAAGGGTATGCCCCTTAGTCCTGACAGTCCGTAACTGACAAGAAGCTGAACTCAGAAGGAACAGGACCGGTGCAATTTACACCGAACGGAACTGAGATGCCAAAGAGCTTGGAAGGCTTCAGGCAAGCTGTGATCTGAGCCTCTTCTCAGCAGGAAGCGACAGTGTGGCCAGGATGTGATGTCACTGATTGCCATATTGCAGGCAGAAGAGGAGTGTTTCAGTGGAACTCTACATCAGGCGACTGGGATGAGCCCTCCCATCTCTACTACACCTCCAGGGTTACACCAGCAATTAACTTTGAATCATCAGATGACATGAACAGGCTGGAAGACTCAAGCAAGGCTGACTCAGCAGGATATCTGACTTTTTCGTGAAACCACACAGCCCCCAGAGCCAAAACGCCCCAGAAGAGCTAGCACCTAACATGAAACATTGCTGAAACAATGACACAGAGTATCTATGACTACTGCCTCCTCCATCATTTTGTGGGAGGGATACGGAATTTGCATACTAGAAAATGAGGTTTGAAGGACTTAAGTGCTCTGGTGCAACAGACTCCCTTTCTGAAAAACAGAAAAGTGACAAGGAAATGCACTAAAAAGTGTGAGATAAACAACTGATTGGCAGGACGACGTATAGACTCCACACAAGTAAATTATGACGGGTGCTGATTGTCGTATAACTTCCACAAATTAATCACAATGCACAATAAAGAATGGACTTCATATAACCTCCATGTAGGCTTTGGGCAAGAAGATCAGGACGATGAACGATCAGGACGATAATCCGTTGGATTAGTCCAAATATTATAAATGTATTTATTTATTTATTTGTTAAATTCCTATCTCACCTTTCCTCCTAAAAGAGCCCAGGGCAGACAACGAACTAATAAAACAATACTGTACATTTAAAAATAAAATAAAGATATGTTTTAAAATAAAAAAACAAAACGCTAAGAACATCTAAAAACATTTCAAAACAGTCACACACCCACACAGCTAATAATTTCAAGGTTGCCAGGAACAATATCTTTCAGCCATCAAACGACTGGATGAACAGGAAAGGTTTTTTAAAAAATTCTTCCTGAATGTTAATAATAAGGGAAGCGACAGAGAAGGAAGAAATTGCACTACACCAGGGAGGGTATTCCGCAAACAGGGAATTATCACCAAGAAAGTCCTGACGTGGGTTAACGCTAACTGGGCAGCATCCAACACTACAACCACCCAAAGGGTCTCCCCTGGCAGTCATAAGGTCCAAGATGGTTGATACTAGGGAAGATGCTCCTTTAGGTATTTGGGTCCCAAGCCATTTAGGGATTTGTATGCTAGTACTATTGGGAAAGGGCATTTCCGTGCGCTGCTCTGGTTTGCCAGAAGTGCTGGCCACATGACCCGGAACCTTTTAAAAAAAAATAAGTTTTTATTGTTAAAATAGTTCATCATTAATACACATATACAAGCATACAAACATACATTTCATACAATCCTTAAAAGTGTTCAAACATACTTACATTCAATCCCACAAATAATTGCTTTCCCCATCACCATCCACCACCCCTCACCCCACCTTTGTGTTTGACTTCCAATCTACTCAATTACAATTTCTTTCCACTTCTATTACTTTCTTTCACACACCTTTAGCCTAATTTCATACTTCTTTTTCTATTACACATTGTTATCCATCTTATTTGATATTTCAGTATTTGAAACGGAACTTGTTTATTCTAATAGGAGTTCTGATTTTTCAATATGATTTTGCAAGTATCTTTTAAACACCTTCCAGTCCCTATCTATCTTTTCTTTTGAAATCCTTCCAATTTCTTCCATTGTTTTGGATATATTGTAATACTCCAATAATTTGGCAAGCCACTCTGTTTTTGTCAGTATTATACCACTTTTCCAGTTTTTCGCAATCAATAGCCTTGCTGCTACTGTTGCGTATAAACATAAGGTCTTATCTTCTTCCTTTAGGCTACCTGGTACTATTCCCAATAGAAAACCTTCTGGTGTTTTCCTAAATGAGTATCTAAACATTTTTTCATTTCATTATATATTATTTCCCAAAATTGTTTGATGTTTAAACAATTCCACCATATATGTATCATAGTACCTTTTCCCGTGTTGCATCGCCAGCAGACATCGCTACAATTTTTATTCATTTTTGCTATTCTTTCAGGTGTTAAATACCATCTATGTTGCATTTTAAGGTAATTTTCTTTCTGCAAGGTCCCAGTTTCAATTCCCTGCATCTCTAGATAGGACCAGGAGAGAACCCTATCTGAAATCCTGGAGTTGGGAAGCCACTTGAAAACCCCTTGTTAAGTGAAGTCACATGAATAACACAGCTGGAGTCAAGAGACAAAAGTCTTGATAATGCTTTACTGAGGAAACTGAACAAAACCATATACAATTTAAGGAGAAATTAGTCTTCCTTAGTTCAGGCCTTGTACATAGCAGGAAGACATTCAGCAAAAACATACCACAGGAAAACTCCCTCAGAACTACAGGCCAATCAGAGCATGTGTCACCTCAGTGCAGATCATGCTACTCAGCCTGGTTGCTAAGCGACACCATCACCACCCATAGGTAACTGAGTGAGAACAAAATCAACCCTTTACATTAGAGACTGAATGATCCCTACCGTTGTACTTCCCATTGCTCCTAGGGAAGAAAGCTGGGAAATAAATACCTTTTTTAAAAAAATGGAAAAGAGCTCAGTTCTCAAGACACCCAAGTAAGATCAGAAACAGCTCTGTTATTCATTTATTTTCCCCTTGTCCAGGATAAGAGGTCCCCTGAATCTGGCAGCAAAATTGTCCGCCCATAGAATGACCTTTATATAAATAATCCCTCCTATTTTAAATGCTCTACCTAGCAGACCAGATAAGCTACGTTGAACAAAAATCAGAAATATAAGAGCATTAAGTAAAGCGTCTGTTTTTTGAAAAGGACATCATAACCAATGTATTGGAATTGGAAGGTTTCAGTTGGTGCAAGTTCCAGACAGTGCAGGAGAGTCAGCCTTAATGGCCTAGGGTAAAAATACGTGATGAATGTCACACTGACCATTCTGTTCAGAGGAGGGTTAAAAAAAAAAGTTCTTACTGCACCTCCTGCCTCTGTTGCTTCATAAGCTCCTGCCAGTTACAAGCCAATTCACAGGCTTCTTGTGACTCATGGAGCTACCTGGGGAGTGTTTAGAGAACCCTGACTCCTCATTATTCACTTTTTACAATTGCTTCAGATGCTATTAGCCAATGTCCAGTAAAAAAAAGAAGGAAATCCCAGGCTGTTCCACGTAGACAGAAGGCACTCCACACACACCCCTTGACCAACACCCATTTCACACATGATAGGAATTGGCAGCTACGTGCCTGGATCCTGCATACAAGACTTAAACTCTTAGCTATTTATTAACTGAATCTATATAGCTGCCTCTAGATGGGCCACAAAGCAAAATAAATACAATATAAGACAATAAAAACTAACAACACAACTAAAGCAGGAAAACGTCGCTCTTTCACTCTCTTTTCTACATATACTTCCTGTTGGATCCCAGAGCCAACTTTTAAAGCAGGATCATATTACTTTTGAAATAAAAAAATTAAGGTCTTATATATATAATAAATGTTCATAAATGTACCAGGCAAACACGTACATAAATATATAAACCACATGTCTGAAACAGCACAGGAAAACCACCCTGAAACCATTTTGACTCCCAAATTGACCTCAAATATTTCTCTGCAAGGTAGAAGGAAAATGGAAAAGCCTCCCCATTGTCTTTTCATTCACAAATCCTGTCTTAAGGGTATGCCTGTGTATGAATAGGGTGAGCCTGTGACCTGGCTCAGGAACTAAGTATTTATCATTACAAAAGACTGGCCAGGCTCCCCAGGGTATCCAATCAAGAAACCATTAATAGGTAACCTGCCAGACAGGAGATAAACAACGCACTCAGCTTTCTGTTGTGGACCGCCTCTTCTGTGATGTAGGTATGATGTTTCTGGGGGTGGTCTTGGACTCCAGGGCGGGCAATTTAAAATGTCTATATAAGGGCGGGCACACCTTTGTTCTGGGTCCTCCTCCTTTCCTGCGTGTGAGGGGAGCACCCTGTTGCAACAGTTCAATAAAGATCAAGCTTACGAGCTGCTTTGCTTCTCAATATTCTCTGGTTGGCCTCTGTTATTTTCTCCGACCGATGGAGAACCTACAAAGGACTCTTTAAGGGCTCTTGTGTCCCCATAAGGGAATAAGGGCAGATTTTTGTTTATTACACTTTAAAAAGCCATAGCTTCTCACCAAAGAATCCTGGGAACTGTAGTTTATTAAGGGTGTGGAGTTGTAGGGAGACCCCTATTCCCCTCACAGAGCTACAATTCCCAGATAACTCTGCACAAACTACAGTTCCCAGGATTCTTTGGAAGAAACCATGACTTGTTTAAAGTTGTGTGATACCGCTTTAAATATAGGTGCAGGCCTCAGGTGGCCCACCCCATTTTACCGCCTGAAGCAAAACAGGAATGTGCTGTCCCCTGCTGCCCGCTTTGCCCAAGTCTCACTTACCAGGGTCATGAAGCAGCAGCTTCTGACAAGATCTCGCAAGAGCTTGTGAGATCTCATGAGACCTCACTGGAAGACGCCATCGCCGAGGTGGGTGGGCACCCATGGTGGTGCCACCCCAGAAGATTTAACCATTCAAGTGTGCTTCTACAGTCCGCCTCATGAGTGGACACTGGTGCAAGGAAAAAACAGAGAGTGCAGATGAGGCCTCAGTGTGTGGTCCTACAAACAGCCTTCCTTAAGAGGTAGATATTATTGGATTGCAGTTCTCATCATCCCTGCCTGTTGCCCATCCTGGCTGGAGCTGATGGAGGTTGTAGCCCAAAACATCTGAGAGGAAGCAGGTTGGGGAAAAGGCTGCACCTTGCCTGGAATGTCACAGGTAATTTGCCTACAGGCAAACAAACACTACCTTGGGGAAAATGTTAATATAGGAATCTGCCTTAAGTGAGAGGTGGACCATAAAGAAGGCTGATCGCTGAAGAATTGATGCTTTTGAATTATGGTGCTGGAGGAGACTCTTGAGAGTCCCTTGGACTGCAAGAAGATCAAACCTATCCATTCTTAAGGAAATCAGCCCTGAGTGCTCACTGGAAGGACAGATCCTGAAGCTGAGGCTCCAATACTTTGGCCACCTCATGAGAAGAGAAGACTCCCAGGAAAAGACCCTGATGTTGGGGAAAATGGAGGGCACAAGAAGAAGGGGACGACAGAGGACGAGATGGTTGGACAGTGTTCTGGAAGCTACCAGCATGAGTTTGACCAAACTGCGGGAGGCAGTGGAAGACAGGAGTGCCTGGCGTGCTCTGGTCCATGGGGTCACGAAGAGTCGGACACGACTAAACAACTAAACAACAACAAGCCTGGAATGTTCTTTTCCAAGCACATGCTTCACATTCAGAAGATCCCAGATTCATCCCTTAACAAAGGTGTGTAAGTGGTCTGAAGTTGTAGAGGGTTGAAGACCCATTATTATTTCTTCAGTACCCAGCAGTGTCCCTGTCTCCATTGTCCTAGAACTGCCCAATTGTCATGAAAGGGGAGCTTTTTAGACACTTACAATAAGCATTAGAATCATATAATTGTAGGGTCGGAAGGGACCACAAGGGTCATCTAGTCCAACCCAATGCAACGCAGGAATCGTTTGCCCAACGTGGGGCTTGAACCCTTAACTCTGAGATTAAGAGTCTCATGTGCTGCCAACTGAGCTATTACTACTACTACTACTACTACTACTACTACTACTACTACTACTACTATTACTATTATACCACCATTTATCTGAGGACCACAGGGTTTTTTAACAGTATAAAAACACCAATTTTATCCCCCTTTGTGCTGATTGGAGCCAATGACAGTCAATGGAGGCATGTCAGTCACGGAGAATTGGTTCCTAGGGTCACTCTGGAGAAAGTACATGGGAAGAACACAGAGGAGCTGTTCCACATGATCCAAAGTTTAGCATTTAGGAACTAAAAATACAAGGGGCTTCCATTTCGAGAGAATAGCGTGCAAGTTTCGTTACGTGCAATGGAACTTAAAGGGAAACACAACCAAAGTGACTTCAAAATAAAATATGCACAGAAAATAGCTCTCGCTGAAAGGGAACACATGGAAATCTGTACTAATTGTTGCAACACATCCCTAATAATAATTATTGCATGATGTCAGGATTATGGTTTAACTTAGAAGTTTGCAGAAGGGGCGTGGCTATCAGGGTGTGTGGCTGTGGGGGCGTGGCTACCTGGTGCTTTGCTAGATGGACAAGGAATCTGACCTCACATAAGGCAAACTGTCATTTGCATGTAGCCTAGAAAATGCTGGCTCTGAGCTATAGTTCTTCCCCTTTTTTAATGTTTCAATTGGTGTTGTGTAATCATCCGCTCACACTTTTTCTTTCCCGGTACTATACGACTTTATGACGCTGTCTTACATTGAGTCACACTACTAGCCTGTCTAGTCCAGCATATATTTTTTTTGCTGAAGGAAAGGGACGCTTGAGCAATTTGATAGCTGCAAACTGGTGCATCCAGCTGCAGTCCAGGTACTTGCTGCATTCCTCACTTGCTGAATGTTCTTGGCTCAAAACTACCTGAATCCTTAAAAGTCTGGGATGCAAATTTTCTCAGCCCTCTAGCACAGTGTTTCTCAACCTGTGGGTCCCCAGATGTTGTTGGACTACAACTCCCATCATTCCTAGCCAGCATGACCAGTGGTCAGGGATGATGGGAGTTGTAGTCCAGCAACAGAAGCAATTAATTTAGTGTTAACTTTAGAAGTGTATATTCAATTCTGACCAAACTAAGCCTCCTTATGTATACAGTGGTACCTCGGGTTAAGAACTTAATTCGTTCTGGAGGTCCGTTCTTAACCTGAAACTGTTCTTAACCTGAAGCACCACTTTAGTTAATGGGGCCTCCCGCCGCCGCTGCTGCCCGATTTCTGTTCTCATCCTGAAGCAAAGTTCTTAACCTGAGGTACTATTTCTGGGTTAGTGGAGTCTGTAACCTGAAGTGTCTCTAACCTGAAGCATCTGTAACCTGAGGTACCACTGTATTGTAGTTAATTGAGTATACACCTCTGGTAAATGAGCTACCATAACTGCTAGAGGGGCATGAAAATGTGTGTTCCGGGCTTTTTAGACTCATCTACCCATACACTATCTGAAACCAAAGGGATGCATTGGTTGTCAGATGTGAAATATATTGATATTATTTTCAGCTCTCCAACTCCTCTAGTAAGTGCTGCTGGTTTTTTAAGGGGTATTCGAGGGTTCCTGGAGGTTTAGAAGGTATTTGCAGGCTTTTCCAATGGTGTTTCAAATATACGTGATTTCACATAAATACGCGGCACCTCGGAATGTAACCCCCCTGTAAATGGGGAGTTGCCTGTATAGGGTTAGGAATAAAGGTTGTTAAACCTTTTTTACCCTGTTCAGCAGCACACAACAGCTGACTTCTTTCTACCCCTCTAGGAATGAGCTGGCCACACACTGTGAGGTAAGGTTAAAATGATTTACTTACAGATTTAAGGTGTCAGTCATGCATTGTTCCATGCAGCAGCAAGGATAATACCGGGGAAATATGTCAGATACAAAATACAGAATATAGTTCCAAACGCTTGTTGTAAGCTTGGAAGCAACCTTACACATGTCCTCCTTCATTGGTTAAATGTTGCAGAAAGAGAAAGAAAGGAAGAGGAAGGGAGCTTCACTTCCTCTCTGGAGAAGAGGGGGAGTGACTTAACTGAGACAATCTAGCAATACTACTCTGTAGTCCTTAACCCCTTCATGCATTAACTAGCAGTTGTGGATAGTTATGTTTGACTGCAATCTCCCACACAAGCAAATCAGGATAAGTGTTCCTTGTCCTATAACTGTCCCACAAATATAAAAGAATGAATGCTCAATAAAAGAGCAGAACGTACTCAGACTCTGTGTAAGGAAATCAGGATGAATTGTCAATAAACACCTTTCAATACCTTTTCCCATCACTTTCCAAAGCACAGAAAATCTGATGCTTTTTAAAGTGGATTTGTTGCACTAGGGTGACAGAACGCTTTCATCCAATTTAATTGCATAAATCTATAATCACTGTACAGTGGTACCTCTGGTTACGTACTTAATTCGTTCCGGAGGTCCGTTCTTAATCTGAAACTGTTCTTAACCTGAAGCACCACTTTAGCTAATGGGGCCTCCCGCTGCTGCTGTGCCGCCACCGTGCAATTTCTGTTCTCATCCTGAAGCAAAGTTCTTAACCGGAGGTACTGTTTCTGGGTTAGCGGAGTCTGTAACCTGAAGCGTATGTAACCTGAAGCATATGTAACCCAAGGTACCACTGTATATACTTGAATTTATCCCACAAAATACTGACCATGGTAAGAAAGCAAGTACTTGTCACATCCATACTGTAAAGCACATTCAGTGCACATTTAAAGCACATGGCTTTCCCCAGAGAATCCTGGGAGCTGTAGATTGTTAATAGTGCTCTGTGAGGAATGAACTACAATTCCCAGAATTCCTTGGTAGGAAGCCATGGGCTCTAAATATCAGGTGTCTGGGGGGTATGCAGGGGTACACATACCCCTAAACATTTTATGAATCTAAGTTTTGCCTCATTGATGGGCAATATTTCAATATGGGTAGGAAAATGAGAGTACCCCTAAACATATTTTTTTTAGGGAGTGTGGGGATATCCATAGTGGGTTTCAAGCCCAAAATGGCTGTCACTCAATGAGAAAATTGAGCCCAAGACACACCTCTCTCATAGAGGCAGATATGCATTATGCGATAGCCATAAGTCAAAGAAAACAAAAGATTATACAGCTCCACAAACAGTCATAAATTGACACAACTCAGAGTCAAATTCTTTTACTTTAAAAAAAAAAAACTTTTAATGGAGTTTATATTTCCCTGGATACATATTTTAAATCTATTTAATTAGTATATTGATTGTTAAATTCCACTTTGACCATTTTAATGTTTATGTGAAAATTATGCTGACATTTTGGTTTTACTATGCTGGCTGTTTAGCCACAATAAACTGCAAACTGCATTTACATTATGTGTAAGATGTGGAGATGGTCATTTTTAAAGTTGGCAGGGCTTAAGCCATTCCGAGCCTTGTAGGTTAAAACTCCATGTCTTTACTTGTCTCTGTGAACACACAGAGAAAAACAGCCTTAATGCTGGTTATAATGCACTTATAGAAATTATAATATCTTGTTATTAATTTTTCATTATTTGGAATAACTGTGTTACTTATATACGTATATTCCATATTGCAATTTCAAATATTTTTCCCTTTTATTTTTGTTTTGTTTTTTCTTTTACTTTATTTTCTCACTGAAATTTTTCAGTAAAATGTAACAACAGTAAAAAAGTCTGGTGCTGAAGGCATTGCTTTAAAAGGATCCCATACTGTCCCCTCCAACGTTATGGAAAGTGATAGTCTTGTTTATCATCTTGAGGTTCCCAAGATGCATTGCAGCTAACCTAGCCTGGTCAGCCTTTCACTGCTATGGTTACTACCCGTGGAAGATCCCCTTTCATCCATAGCATCTAGGACAGGGGTCAGCAAACTTATTCAGGTGGGGGCCGGTCCACTGTCTGTCAGACCTTGTGGGGGGCCGGACTATACTTTGAAGAAGAAAAAATGAACGAATTCCTATGCCCCACAAATAACCCAGAGATGCATTTTAAATAAAAGCACACATTCTACTCATGTAAAAACACCAGGCAGGCCTCACAGAATTTTAAAGAAACATTCTACTCATGTAAAAACACACTGATTCCCGGACCGTCCGCAGACCGGATTTAGAAGGTGACTGGGCCGCATCTGGCCCATGGGCCTTAGGTTGGCTACTCATGATCTAAGATAACGTTAACATGAGCCACAGCTAACCTCGGTGTGCATGGGGTGAATGCCTTTATAAGGAACTTACCCCTCCTCTCCTCGTGAACTTTCTTAATAAGTGGGATGAGTCAAGACTTTTCACTTCTGAAAATCAGGTACTGCCCATGTCAGTGCTTACTGAGCATGCCTTCATGATGTAACTGCTGCGGCAAAAGCGGTGGCCTGTGTTGCACGGAATTGCTTTGCATTGCAGCATACATGCCAGCGCCACATGACTTCAACTGTTGGTGTCATGAGAGACAGGAGGCCTTTCCTGGGTTGCTCTGCTCACCGCTGACAGCTCATCCTATCTAGCTGAGTTATGAGTCGATGGATGCCTTAAATACCCTGCCTAGCAATCCTGGTTCATCTTGACCTACAACTGCTAAACGGCTGCTGTGACTTCCTTGATTCTACTAAACTCTCATTATTATTGTTAACATCATAATCACAGAGTCGTAAAATTCTAGAGTTGGACGGGACCCCCAGGGTCATCTAGCCCAACCCCCTGCAATGCAGGAATCTTTTGCCCAACGTGGGGCTCGGACCCACGACTCTGAGATTAAGAGTCTCATGCTCTACCGACTGAGCTAAATATTCTCCATCTGTTTATCAGTTGCCTTCTAAACAACCATCCTAAAGTGATTTACTCTAAAGATAATTAAAAACTCTAAAACAGCAAATACATGTTAAAACCATACAAAATAGGCACTCAGCGACGGCCCATTTATCTGGCTGGGAAAGCCTGTTGGAACAAAAATCTCTTCCATTGTTTCCACAAACTGCAGGCAGTGGGTGGCTGCCATATCTCAAAAGGAATGCTATTTCACAGAACAGGGGCAGCCACACTAAAAGCCCTGCTCTGAGTTATTGCGGAGTGGGCTTCTAAGATATCTAGGATTTGCAGCAAAAAACCCTCTCTGCAGCAATTCATTGAATGGTCTCTCAGGTAGCCTGGCCCAGAGCTGTATAGAGCTTTATATGTTAATACAGGGGTAGGCAACCTAAGGCCCGGGGGCCGGATGCGGCCCAATCGCCTTCTCAATCCGGCCCACGGACGGTCCAGGAATCAGCGTGTTTTTACATGAGTAGAATGTGTCCTTTTATTTAAACTTCATCTATTTGTGGGGCATAGGAATTCATTCAAATTTTTTTCAAAATATAGTCCAGCCCACCACAAGGTCTGAGGGACAGTGGACCAGCCCACAGCTGAAAAGGGTTGCTGACCCCTGTGTTAATACCAGCACCTTGAACATGAACAGGTAGTAGATTTTCATCCAAACTGCCTAAGGGGTTTTTGAGGTGTCAAATGGTGATGTCAATCATGTGACTGATCCTTGTGTGCTTGCTTTTCGTTTACTAAATAACAGTTGCTGGAAGAGGCTCCAGATTGGGAAGAATTTAACATTAGTCCCTGCTACTGTTCCAATCTGGTGTCTTTGTGGTTGTTATTTGCCTTGGGAGGAAAGTTGACACTGGTGTTAATTTATTGCTCTTAAGATATATCAGAGTAAACGTAGCATAATCACCCCTCTCTCCATTGATGGGCTGTGTCCAATATTAGTCCTACTCAAAGTAGACCCACTGAAATGAATGGGCATGAACTCGGGTCTATACATTTCAGTGGATCTGCTCTGCGTGTAACTTAGCTGGATGCAACCCAGTGTTCCTTAACTCAGGGAGAATATTTAACTCTGAGCATTCAATTTCTAACGGCCTATCTTAAAAATAACAAAGGATTGGAAAGCAAGTTGGCTTAAATCCAAAATCTTTGGTTTAATGATTTCTGGTTCATAGCTGCTCATTGCCTCAAAGTCAAGGCGGCACCTTGCCTCTGTGGTATTCTGTGGGTTTGTGAAGGGTGCTCAATATGTGGGCAAACTTTGCAATGGGTCTCTCCTAATACCAGGAGTCAATGAAATTTCAATAGCTGTACTTATTTGTGAAAAGACAGCTCAGCAAAACAACTGTGACGTATTCCATAGGGAAGAAAACAAAGGTTCCAACTGGTTGCCACTGAGCTACGGAGAGAACCACACCCACAGTCTCCATCACAGTCAGGCATGTCTCTCAAAAAGACAGGCCACACACACTTTCCCCCCTCTGATCCAACATTTTTGGATACATTGCATCAAGGAAAAGCCAAACGTTTGTCTCAAATCCATTCCTCTTTTCAGCTCTGTTCAAATAAAGAGAAAATGAAGTTTTGCTCATAAATATGCAGTAAGGGAAGAGACACATCATTATATTTCTACTTCCAAAGGGAAAGGGAGGTTTGTAGGATCTTTTCTGCCACACGTGCAAAAATGACTTAACCAACTTGGGTACTATGCACTTTTATTTAATTGTTGAGTGAAGTCCACACTGTACACTTAAAGCACACACACACACAACTTTAACAGCCCTGGCTTCCTGCAAAGAATCTTGGGAGCCATAATTTACCCCTCACAGAGCTTCAGTCCCCAACACCCTTAACAAACTATAATTCCCAGGGTTCTTTGGGAGAATGTATAGTGTGGATGTGACGCAGCTTTGCCACAAAGTCACAGGGTAGGTTACAACAATAAAATTATGCAACAAATGCAACATTTTACAACCACAAAGCCACCTTGACCTTGCAAGGTGGAGAGAACCATTTTCTGCCCCTACAGGCAGCATAATGTCTTGGGCAGGCCCTGACCAGGAAAGTGACATTATTATTTTTTGCCCCTTTTCCTCTTTTTGATCAGTTCTCAAAATGAGGGGAAAGGGCGAGGCTGGGTTTCTCCTGCCTTGCATTTCAATGCTCAAATTCCCTGAACAAATTATTGACGCTGGCAAATTGGCCCTTTGAGCGGACTTTGCATTAATCGGTGGGTGTGATTTGGGATCGCAGCACACATTTTCCCTCAAAAGTTTTGTTGTTTTTGCTGGCTTACAAGGCTTTTTCATTTGAGGGAAAGAGCAAAGGAAGGAAAAACCTGCCACTTTTTTCGGCTCAGATAACCTTCAAAAGTGTGACTGGACTTCTTGTCTTTGAGAGTCTCCAGAGAGGCTATAAAAATAAAAGCCAAGAGAGGTACGAACTTCCCCCTGCACAGTCAACTGTGGGATCAGATGTGATGACTATTAAATGTCAGCGTTCTTAACCGTTTCTCTGCTGACTCTCACAAAAGAAATCACGTCTAGGTTATTAGATTGTCTTCCTCCACCATGTTTTTAACCTTTTAAAGAAGTACACAAATGAAGGCATATCATCAAGGCACATGGGTAAAAAGAAAACTGAACTTTGAACATTATCAGATTTGACACCATGTTTACTATTTTGCCACTGAACTCTATCATTCCGTTGTTTGTTTGTTTCCCTCCACCAAGGCACTCTTTCCTAGGCCCAGTCCAGGGTCCTGGTTTTAGCACTGAAACCAGTTTGACCACCCTGTCCCTTGGTCAGGAGAAAGGCAGAGGGAATGTGAGCCAGCTGTTTCTTGATCTCTCAGTGGCTTTTGCTCCCATCAACCATGGTATCCTGTTGGTGCAAGTGTCTGTGATGGGAATGAGCAGGGCTGGTTTGCAGTGGCTCTGGTCCTGCTTGGATGGTTGGGTTCAGATAAAAAAGTATGGTACTCCTACTTGGCTTTCTTTACTTTCTTTACAAAGTAACTTACATCTTTACTTTGATGTAAGTTACTTTGATGTAAGTCTAAACCACTGAGCCTCTTGGGCTTGCAGATTGGAAGGTCGGCAGTTCGAATCCCCACGATGGAGTGAGCTCCCATTGCTCTGTCCCAGTTCCTGCCAACCTAGCCGTATGAAAGCACACTAGTGCGAGTAGATAAATAGCTACCACTGTGGCAGGATGGTAAATGCCATTTCCGTGCGCTCCAGTTTCTGTCACGGCATTCTGTTGTACCGGAAAGCTGTCTGTGAACAAATGCTGGCTCCCTCGGCCTGAAAGTGAGATGAGTGCAGCAACCCCAAAGTCGCCTTTGACTGGACTCAAGCGTCCAGGGGTCCTTTACCTTTTACCTTTTATAAGGTGATTAATTCATAAAGGAATAGTAATAACCACAAACAATTGATCCATCCACCCATCCATTAGAAGGCAGCTAACATACTAATTATTTAGTTGGTTGACAGCCCTATTTTTAACCCATGCATAGATGTCCTCAGGCACATATGCCACCCATCACCAATAAGCAGATGGTGTTACAGGAAGCACAATGGAGTGATTTACCATTGTTTGGTTGCCTGGTAAACCTGATAATCTAAATGCTGCCACTGCTGTCATGTGATGGAAACAGGCTATCCTGGGACCTGCAGTCTGTTATGTGAAAATCCCTATGGGTACTTTCAAATGTATTTTAGAAAAGCTGTGCCAACCCGGGTCAAGTTGACCTGCCCTGGACTGCTGCCCAACATGCTGAGTGCTGAAGAAGCCATTCATAAAGTGCTGTCTAAGTCTTAAGCTATGTCACTGTTCTTGACAGGAGCTGACTGAGGTCCTCTTTTGATTGGTTCCTGGAATTGGAATCATGGGGTCCAGCTCTACTAAAGTTTCCTCAGGGCAGATCCATTGAAATTAATGGACTTCTCTTAGCCATGCTCATTGCACCTGGGTTTTTGTTTTTGTTCTTGTTCTTATTATGTATTTTGTGTTTTCATTTTGTATCTTTATTCTGTGAACTGCCCCAAGATCTTCAGATGAAGGGCGGTATACAAATAAAAACAAACAAACAAGTTGAATATCAACCATGTAGTGACTGGAAAAAGCAATTAAACTTGGCACCATCAACTGTTTTAGTCTGAATTTTAATTAAATGGATTTATATTTGTTTGATATAGTTTTAATACTTGGAAACAGCTAAGAAGCCATTAAGCTGTATATAAATAAACAAATGCATAAATTCATTTATTAAAACTATAACCGCTATTTCATAAAAATATCAAAGTGGTTGACATCCAAAATACGTAAAGACATACAGGAAAAACATATAAAAAAGTTTAAAGCGGATGTATTATTTACAAGAATGGGGATGACCAAATCACTTTATTTAGAACAGGGGTTCCCAAACCCCAACCACCACCACATCACGTGAAAATTACTGAGGGTCTTGAGGGATCACTTAATGATTTTTCTGTCTATTGCAGCAGTTGTCACATGCTGTACTAGATGCGGTATGATTTTTAATTGCATTTGTACAGACCTCCTGAATGAGGCTCACTGGATTGGGGTGCCCCTGATTTAGAAACAAACTCAGCACAGACTAGGCCTGAGGAGAGGCCACCAGATCTCTCTCTCTCTGGCCAACTGCCTCAGGGCTTAGTCTCTAGAGCTGCTGAGCTTTGTGTAGAGCCTGGCAGTATCTACTCTAGAGGCCAGTGAACTGGAATGCATAAAACATGGATTCCCTTAAACATTACAGCATGGTGTGCCAGTGGAGTTTGTGTGTATCTTGACAGCTTCGAGGAGTTCAGCTGATGCTCAAAGGCATCTTTGGCCTGTAGAAGGACATAGATGACTTTTGTGGGCTCACATTTTGACCAGATTTGCTCCGTTGGTACTCTCTCACAAAGTGTACCATATAAAGTGCTGTTAATAGTTTAATAACAAATTCTCAGGTTCCAAAGATTTCATATTTCCTCTGATAACTTTGAGATGGCACACACACATCCCTTTTCTGACTTAATAAGAAAATATATCCGTGCACAGAAACTGCTGAATGGCGGGGTGAGCAATCCTGCAGCGCTGTGTGTGTGTGAAGCAGCAGAAGAAAGGTAATCACTACCATGTGTGAAAATGAGGCAAGAGCATGACATGAAAGGTGGGGCAACACAGAGAGCAATAAATGTTGGCAGGAGAGAGGCCTGGGTGTCTCTGGTTTGAGGAAGAGAGACTGTGCAAAGCCAGCAGTTTGGGGTTTTGGGTTTCATTTAGCTGACTGAATTGAGTGGTAACAGCCACGGCCCTTCATATCAGGGGGGAGAGCTGTGGCTCTGGGGCAGAACAAGCTGCCTTGCATGCAAAAGGTCTCAAGTTCAATTCCTGGCACCTCCAGCTCGGGCTGGGAGAGACCCTAGTCTGCAATCCCAGAGAAACGCTGTCAGTCAGTGTGGATGATGTGCTATGTGCCCCAGAAATATTACTTAGCTGCTTAATCAAATCCCTGTTAAATTGATTCATTTGCCAATTAACTGAGCATATTGAATATAATTTGCACAGCACCAATACCTCCATCTAGGCAAGTGCCCTTAAGGAGATGTTTGTCAGGGGCTGGTTGGATGCAGAGGAATGGTGGGAAGAAGCAGTTGGGGTGTGGTGGTCGGATAACAATGAGTGGTCAGAGAGGAGGGAGAAGACTGGGAGGAAGAGATGTTGGAAGTTGAAGAGGCAACAGGCTTGGTGAGCTGGGAGAGTCTGGTCTCCAAGAACCAGAAGAGGCATAAAAAGGGCAGAGGGGAGGGTTGGCTTAACGTAGGCACAGTCTCCGATTGCTTGGGGGGAACCCTGGAGAGGATGGAACTTAGATGGCTGTGGGGAGGCAGGGACTGATCCATGGGGTCAGACGTACCAGGGATGAGCTTCTGTGCTCATTAGACTTAACACTCCACCAAGTGTGTGCAGATTGTGTTCTTGCGGATAAAGAGTTAACTGCAACTTGCACAGTGTGATTTACTGTCGGCTCGCTTTTGACAATATTGCTAGATAACTTAATATCTTAGAAACCACACACACTCATTGTTAGAAGGAAAGTCTGCCTTAATGTTTTATTTTTCATAAATGTTTTATTTACAGTGGGGGTAGGGAACCTGCAGCCCTCCAAACGATTGCCAAGGTTAAATCTTGGAATCCGCTTTCAGTGCCAGGCTTTTGGAGCATGTAATAATCAAGTATATATACAGTTAAGTTGGGGCTACCCTTACAGAACTACGACTACCATCATCCCTGACCACTGGCCACACTGTCTGGGAGTGATGGGAGTTGGAGAACAACTCAAGTGGGTAGCTCAGTTGGTTAGAGGTTGCAGGTTCAATCCCTGTATAGGACAGCTGTATATTCCTGCATTGCAGGGAGTTGGACTAGATCAGCCTTTCTCAACCTGTGGGTCCCCAGATGTTGTTGAACTACAACTCCCATCACCTCTAGTGAGCAAGGCCAGAGCTCAGGGATGATGGGAGTTGTAGTCCAACAACATCTGGGGACCCACAGGTTGAGAACCCCTGGACTAGATGGTCCTCAGGGTCACTTATAACTCTACAATTCTGTGATTCTAACATTTCGAAAGCCACAGGTCTCTGAACTCTATTACAGTTACTAGAACCAAAAGGGGTCCAACCCTCCTTCCCCAATTGCAACTTTCCATCACAACCACATTTAAAATTTACTGCTATTGAATAGTCAACTAGGGACACATATTTGCTCAGGGGAAAAGTCCCGCCAAGTTTTATATGGCTTACTCCCTAGTACATTATCTTCATGGGCGTAGCCAGAAATTGGGGGGGGGGCCAGAACCGATGTGATTGGTCTGTTAGTTAAGTATTTCTATTATTTTACTTGATCTGCGGGGGAGGGCAGCTGCCCCCACCTTGGCTACGCCTATGACTTTCTTAGCATAGCATTCTGGCACAGATTTAGTTGACCAATCATTTGTTGTTATAAAAAAATAAAATAAGAATCAGTACGCATACACTTTTTTAGCTATACGGTTCATACACTTTTTGTCAAATGTTTTTCAAACCATCTGCAGCAATTCGCACAACTATAAGAAAATTATTCAAAGGCTCCTCTTTCTAACATATGCATTCCAGAAGTTTCCAAAGGGAGTCCACTCTGCTTCAATGTTATTGATGGCACCTCTTAGGTTTCTAATGCTTATTGAACTTGTCAGTGTCACCAACTGTCCAGGGTTCTCACAGCCTTTTCCACTTTACTGAATGTCTGAAGCAATCCGTCTTCTCGCAACTGCTTCTGTTCCTGTCCTTACTGTAATACTTAAAATTAATTCCAGATCTCCTTCATCTACTAGGCCTTGCAATTGTTCCAACAATAATGTTAATGGCTCTCCATATGTCGCTTTTATGGAGCAATTCACCGGCCTACCAGTTAAAGCAGCACGTGCCACACCTCAGGAAGATGGAGCATGCTGCCATCTTATCTTTGAAATGAGAGGTGCCGGGCTTCACTCTTTCAATGGGGGAGTTTGCGCACTTGGAAAATCTACTTTAAAAAAGAAAACCCTGAGGGAAAGCCAGAACAGTCAATCACACGGAGCTCGCGTTGTACCATTTTAAAGAGTAATGGCTTTGTTAAGGCGACTGACAGTTGTGAGGCGACCCTTATCTCCCTCACAGAGCTACAGTTCCCACAGTTCCCTGGGAATCGTAGCTCTGTGAGGGGAATAGGGGTCTCCTAACAGCACCCTTAACAAGCTGCAGTTCCCAGGATCCTTTGGGAGAACCCATGACTAAACAGTGATACGATACTGTTTTGCATGTACCCCCCATAAGGGAAAGGGAGCAGTTTTTTTCCTTATAACGCATGTATATTGCAGAAGGGGCCAGTAATACAAAGAAAAGCCTCCCATGCGATGGGTCTTCTATCATCCCTTAAGCAGAGAGTCTGTGATGTACTGCATTAAAGGGTGCAGTCCTCATTGTGGGAAACCCAAGCCAGGGTAAATGTCAGTTCCTCAAAAGCAGACTTTGGGGAAAGGATCCAGCATTTCCCTGCAGAGAGCTTGGTACTCGCTCCAGCCCTTTGCTCAGGAACAATAATTTGGCATCTGCTCAAAACCACACGAGGAGCTGGACTCCATACAAGCTTTGGAGAGATACTTTGGAGAGATCAAGATCCCCGTCTCTCTTAAATTCCTCGGATCGCTCCAGAAAATGCCCGTCTCCAGGCCGCTCCCTCCTCTGCAATCGCAACCCTCGCCAGGGTCGTGTCTCATGTTACGGGCCTGAAGTAGTAAACACGTTTGGCTCTGTGTGCAATCCTTCCTCGCAGAAGCCGAGCCAAGGAGATCTTGGCACCCGTCGCTTGCGTTGTGTGTTCGGCCAGAATCTGATGTCAGCCTTGCCAAGTGCCTGTTCTTGCCACCAGGCCAATCAAATGCCTCTGCTGAACTCTCCCAGCTCCTCAGCAGCGTGAAAACAACCTTGTGCGGCTTCTGGCTCCTCTCCAACTGCTGAGCTGGCTAAATAAAACTTAGTCGATACAAAGAACTGCTGGTGGCTCCTAGAAAAGCCACAGAAAAGCTTCCTTTTTTTGGAAACAGCTCCCTGCTCCCCCAAATTTAGGGCTTAGGTACAAACAGGTAAGGACAAGTAGGAGTCTGTCTGTCTTCCTTTCTTTCTGGAATTCTACCCAGAGTGCTCCCATGTATATTCCCAGCAATCTAGTCTACCCATCAAGAGAATGTGGTGGTAAAGTCCTGGTAGTGGTCAAATGGGCAATACCACTTCAGGCTGCCGGTAGGGGGTCAATTTTTTTCAGGACCCTCCCCCCTGTCAAAAATGCCCTGCCTGCAGGAAAACAAACAAAGGACCTAGAGCTTTTAGCTCATGTCAAACAGAATGATAACTTGTAGTTTTTTCTTTTTTCTTTTTAAGGGTTCAAAGTACTTTACATCCGTTATCACAAGTATCCTTACAGCTGCCCTGTAAGGTAGGTAGGTATTATTGGCCTCAGAGTGTAGGGCTGAGGGATATCACATGCCTTAAGACAATGAAAAACAATGGTGTACCAGGCCTGAGAGTAAAAGGCACATGTGTGAAAACATCAGGAGCCTGTAGCTAAAATGAACAACTGAAATGCGTGCAAACAGAACCAGCCAAAGTTCAGCAGCCAGGCCAGTCTGCTCTGGGAATCTGCAGCTGAGGGTGCACTGAGAATGTGGTCCTGCTAGCAAATCTTTCATTGTAAAATGACTTTCATGCATCAGAGGCGCACTACTCCAAATCTGGGGCTCCCAAGCATTTTACTTCCAATGGCTACCAGTCCTGATGCCTGTATTGGATCGGAAACAGCATGCCTGAATACTGTACCATGGAACAGGGCTCATTCTTGCCCTCATGTACTGCTTGTGGGCATTGAATAGGCATTTGGTTGGCTATAGGGCAGTATATAAATTCAATAAAATAATAATAATAATAATAATAATAATAATAATAATAATAATAATAATAATAATATTCCAGCCTTTTTATGTTATTATTATTAGGAAGATGCACTCAGGCAATTTTATTTTCAGATTAAGCTTCTCTGTTCTTCTTTCCCCAACCCAGAGTTTAATTACTAAAAACAAAGTTGCTAGGCTGGAAGTTTCCCTAGATATACTACTCTGTGGTCCGAAAGTCTTTCTACTATATCACGGGAGAAAGTTAGGATTAGTTCGTAGTGTAGGAAAGACACTCTGCACATTCACAGTGCCTGCCTACACTCTTCCAGGCTATCTGAACTGCTTCATTCCTGGCCGGTTCTTCTAAGAACTGTAATTTAAGAACTAATGCCTGATATTGTTTTTCAGCTCCTGAGAGGCGTATGTGTGTCACGCCTTTTCGACTGTAAGCCCGCAGGCAGGGACTGTCTTTAACTCCTGGTTTTTGCAAGCTGTTCTGGAGCCACATCAGCACTCTGCATTTAAAGTGGTAAACAGTCATGGCTTCCCCCAAAGAATCCTGGGAACTTCAGTTTGTTAAGTGTGCTGAGAGTTTGTTAGGAGATCTCCTATTCTCTTCAGAATGCTACATTTCCCAGATTTCCCTGGGAAGAAGTTTTCATTGCTAAGCTGCTTTGAGAATTGTAGCTCTATGAAGGGAAGAGAGGTCTCCCAACAGTCTTCAGCACCCTTAACAAAGTACGGTTTCCAGGATACTTTGGGGGAAGCCTTGACTGTTTAAAGTTATATGATTTAAATATATAGCGCAGGAGGGGCCTGGGGGTGGTATGAGGATACTGTAGCTTTACAGATGCATATTGCTCACCCGTCTCGATTTAAGTAGGACATCCTGGAATTACAGAAGCCATCCCAGCTTCTGATTGAATCCAGGAATTTCCCATATTTTTGTCCAGCACTCTGGTGCGAGTCACCAAAAGACACTCATTTTATGGTCTTGAACTTTTGCATGAATCAGCTGGCTCCTGCAAGAACTCGGAACCAAAAAACCCCGAGTGTCCCGATTTTGGCTAGAGGGATTTTAGAGGGTTCCTGCCAACCTAGCAGTTCAAAAGCACATCAAAGTGCAAGTAGATAAAATAGGTACCGCTCCGGCAGGAAGGTAAATGGCGTTTCCGTGTGCTGCTCTGGTTCGCCAGAAGCAGCTTAGTCATGCTAGCCACATGACCCAGAAGCTGTATGCCGGCTCCCTCGGCCAATAAAGCGAGATGAGCACCCCAACCCCAGAGTCGGTCACGACTGGATCTAATGGTCAGGGGTCCCTTTACCTTTTTTTATTTTAGAGGGTATGCCAATGCTGTGGGACTCCAGTTCCCATCATCCCCAGCCAGCAGAGCCAATGGCCAAGAATGATGGGAGTTGGAATCTAACAACATCTGGGGAGCTGCAAGTTCCCCGGCCCTGCTTGCACTACACATATACTTGATTATTACATACTCCAAAGCTTTGGCACTGAAAGCAGATTCCAGGGTTAAGTCCCATGATCCCGCTATCAAATTATATCCTGCCACCATGCCATTTTAGTAGCTGCAAGTCTCATACTGTGTTCTGCCCCACACAACAATGAATAAGACAGGCGAAGCATTAAGATGAAGACACTTGTCAAATCTCATGTAATATTGTGGCTGAAGCATCTCTGTGGCACTTAGCTTCTCTTCTCCATGGATTCTTCTTCCTTTTTTTTGTTGGTTGGGGGTGGGGTTGCTGATGGGACAGTGTTTGTGAGTTGTTTATTCTTTTGCCTCTCCCCGGCCTCTACCCACTCACTGGCAATTTTTCTGCTCGTGGGCCGAACCTGACCACCTGTGGCTTTGGCAATATGGAAAATAAACGGGATTGGGTAAGGTGGTGAGAAGGCGGGATTAAAACTGGGCTTGCTTCTAGTGGGAATGTTTGTTTCCCAAAGCTTCGCACAAAGCCTCAGCATTGCTTTTTCAGAAGCTATTGTTGTAAGAGATTGCATATGATGCATGTTCCAGGCCAGCAGCTGCAAGTAGCAAATTCACATCTCTCCAGCTAAACATGAAGCTTCCGGGGAACATTTCCACACTCCATGGGGTGATATGCCTCCCATGGAAGAGGCAAAAAAGCAGGCTGAAATGCAGGGCCGGCCCTACCATTAAGCAGAGTGAAGTGGCTGCTTCAGGCAGCGGGTGCTTGGAGGTGGCTTCCTGCTACATCTCCTAAACTAGCCTGCCCTGCATTCCCTGAGCTGGTCTGCTGCCTGTAGGTATGATAAAGGGCACTGTCTGCCCTCTTTCCAGTTTGATTCTGTATGGGGAAAGTGGGGTCGCCATTTTGTTCCTCTCTCTCTCTTTCAATTTTCAACAAGCTTTCATTATAATTTCTTTCCTACTGTGCAGAAAGGCATTCCAAATACAATAAATTAAGAACAAAACAGGACGCAGACATAATACTTGTACATAAAAACCAGAAGGGAAAAGTCAAAAGGATTAACAAAGCATTGAGGGAAAAGAGGCAAGGAATCTCTAGGATGTGTGGGGTTGACCTTGACCCTTCTAGCAGGTATGTGGCATAAGATGGAGGTGGATCAGATAAGTAAAATGGCCTTATAGACAATGCATAAAATTCAATTTAACAAATTTACATTTATTTCTTTTCAGGTGTTCTGGATGGGAGATTGATGATCGTCTTCTCTCACTGAGATTGCCTGGAGAATGGCCTGACACAACAAGGCTTTTGAGACGTCTTACATGAAATCATGGGAACCAGGAATCATGGCAGGTATTTAGTCCCATAACTAGCATTGCCTCCAAGAGCTTTTCCCTGTTAAGCAATCCTGGCTGAAAATAGTTGCTCCTCTCAGCCTCCGCATGTCACACTTTTAAAATTGTCAGTATATATTTTGCTGACCCCACTGTATTACTGCCCTAAGCACTCTGCTGCAATATTTCTGTAATCTCCCAACTGCTTAGCTTGCGTCAAGCTCCAGAAGACTAGCAAAGTATTTGTCTCCCCTCCTCAAAAAGTAAGCAATATTCCTTGCCAGGATCAGGCAAGGAATATTATTTTTTTAAAGAGGGATTGCTAATGCATACCACAACATACACCATATGCTGTTCGAAACAGATTCTGGATTGTAAAACTTACATAGGCTCTGCCTTACAAACTCTGGTCTGGAATATCTGTGGTGGCAATTCTGGCTTCCCCGTAGTCTGAGGCTTCCTGTGAGAACCTTCTGCATCTATAATTAGGGCAACACTGCCTAATTACGTTAACTGATTCTTCCCAATGTGATTTCCCTTTCCTGGGCAGCCATATGCAGTTGTTTCAGCCATATGTAAATACCTATTGTTCATAAGGACTTCAAACGAATATCGGGCTCCTTGTTTCCGACAACGCATTGTCGTGGCCTTCCCTTCGCAAGGAGAACATCCTATGTGACTCAAGGTTGTCAGGATCTTGACTCATCACTTTCCTTGGAATAGACACGCACTGCTCAGCAGTATCTGCCAAAAGCTGATACAGTGGTGCCTCGCAAGACGAAATTAATCCGTTCCGCGAGTCTCTTCGTCTTGCGATTTTTTCGTCTTGCGAAGCACGGCTATTAGCGGCTTAGCGGCTATTAACGGCTTAGCGGCTTAGCGGCTATTAACGGCTTAGCGGCTTTAAGAATAAGGAAACAAACTCGCAAGAACTCGCAAGACGTTTCGTCTTGCGAAGCAAGCCCATAGGGAAATTCGTCTTGCGGAATGACTCAAAAAACTCTTTCGTCTTGCGCGTTTTTCGTCTTGCGAGGCATTCGTCTTGCAAGGTACCACTGTACGACGCCTTTTTTGACATCTTGATCCTGAGACCTTTAAGATATTGACCCTAATTCCTGTTTATCGCCTTAGAAGGGCATTAGTTATTAAGAATGTTTTTATTCGGAGATTATACGTGCACACACATAGGTTACATGCCCAAGAGTGTGTTGTGTTTTCTTGCAAAACCTTGTTTTGGTGTAATAAGACTTTGGCTCTTTTTTTATTCAAAATACTTGCCGTCCACAAAGATGGGGGACATGCTTTACACTGTGGTGAACTGGCAAGATAACTCGGAAGCAAAAGCAAAAAGTGAGGAACGTTTTGTTATTGTTATCAAGGGTCACATTCCCTTGAGGGAACTCTGCCAGGTGGGCACATAATAGCGGTGAGCAGGGCAGAAGCTGGCAATGGATGGAGCCACAACCAGAGATGACTCCCTTTCTCTTCTCTGCCAATCACTTTCTACCTTGTTACCAGCATGAAATGAAACTGAGAGAGACATGTGGTCCTAGAACAGAGGTTGCCCACCCCCAAATAATAATAATAATAATAATAATAATAATAATAATAATAATAATTATACCCCGCCCATCTGGCTGGGCTTTCCCAGCCACTCTGGGTGGCTTCCAACAAAATATTAAAATACAGTAATTCATCAAATATTAAAAGCTTCCCAAACAGGGCTGCCTTCAGATGTCTTCTAAAAGTCTGGTAGCTGTTCTCTTTGACATCTGGTGGGAGGGCGTTCCACAGGGCGGGTGCCACTACCGAGAAGGCCCTCTGCCTGGTTCCCTGTAACTTGGCTTCTCGCAGTGAGGGAACCACCAAAAGGCCCTCAGCGCTGGACCTCAGTGTCCGGGTAGAACAATGGGTGTGGAGACGCTACTTCAGATATGATAGGCTCTTACTCTCACCTTCCCATGTGAAGAGTGAGGAGGCGGCAGCTAGGTTAATTCTGGCTTTCCCTGTCTCACTTGTAAGTGTCCAGTGTTCTGAAAGCTTGTGGAATCACTTCCAGGGCAGTCTCTGGACCACAACGCTTGCATAAATACACGCCAAACTAGATCTGCCCAGATGTGTGTGGGAGACTAACCTTCCCTATGAGGAAGTGAATTTCATTCAAGTCAACCGATCCCATTCCAAACAAAAATTAGGTCCGGGCTAGCAGTTGTCCAAGGAGATTAATGAGAGAAATTCAAAGTGATGGTTCATTTCGCTGAAACAAGGAATGTCTGAAAACCGGTTTGGCTGGTCAGATATACCTCATGTATAGGATATTCTTGGAAATTAAGAGGTGGAAATGTGGCTTTGCAGAGGTCTGCAGATTCAGTTGGTAGAGCGTGAGACTCTTAATTTCAGGGTTGTGGGTTTGAGCCCCATGTTGGGCAAAAGATTTCCTGCATTGCAGGGGAACTGGATTGGACTAGATGAAGCCCCGTGCTCACTCCCAGCTTTATAATTCTATGATTCTATTATTTCAACTGGCTGTCGTGGAGCATGAAGGCCGAGGATTGTCATAGCAGCTTATTGTGCTCTGTGTGCTGGACCTTGGAGACTTGCACCAATTCATTCAATTGGCGAAGAAGGTCCATAGCTTAGCATCTGCTTTGTATGCAGAAGGTCACATGTTCAATCCCCAGCATTTCCTAATAGGGCTCAAAGAAAACTCTGCCTGAAATCCTGCGGGGAATTGCTCCCAGTCCATGTAGATCACAGTGAGCTAGATAGACCCGTGATCTGACTGGGTATGAGGCAGCTTCCTAACCATTTCCCCACCATTTTCTTTCCAGAGAATTTGTTAGTAGACAAATTTTCATATGGAAAAAGTCTACATGCCAACAAAAAAGTTAGTCATGTTTATAAGGCCCACTGACTCAAAGTATGTGCTCAAGTCTCCTGCTGAAATCCATGATTTTTTAAAAAAAATCCCAATTAATTCATTTAAAGTTTTGTTGCAATTGCTAGCATAGCTTAGAACTGTTATAGATATGCCCATTTGTAGACACTCATTGGGAAAGTATAACTACATGGTTTTAAACAGCATGTAAACCGCTTTATTGAGGTAATCCTATGAGTACCCATTGACAACAGTGCTTTTTGACTTAAATGCTTTGGGTTGATGTGCTGTCTTCAGCTTTTGGGGTAGAAACTCCTATCAGCTGAGTTAGTGGCTAAAAAAACTTTATTCTTGATGAGGCCTCGAAACCTACACAGAGTAGGCAGCCCTCTGAGCTAGCTGCTTCTGTTAAAGGGGCCACATGCCAGGTTTTTAGTCAATAACACCTACATTGCATGTCTGTTCTAAGCATCATTTAACTAAATAAAACTCCACGTTTCTAAATGCTGCAATAAGCAAGCCATTCGCCTTATTCTCCAAATTTTTTAAACAGTTTATTCTTCTACGCTGGAGACAATCTTAGCTCTGGTTCTTACCTGGGTGCACATAATTTGATTTCTCATACAGTTCCCTTTGAGTGTGTGAACCAATTTCAGGTTCAAGTGACTGACCTGAATATTCTGTCTGTGGTTTAGTTCACATAAGCCTGAACAATTATTTGATGACTTCAATGCACAGAGACATTGACTTGACTTGCATCTGTGAATATGCTGGCAAGGCTCTGATGGAACCAATATACCAAGTGCTTCTCAGTGGAATCTGTTTGCATGTGCAACTGCCCATCAAATGTACATTAAACAACGATAGCAAAATCAAATAATGTCTATGCATACATAAATAAGCACGCCATGCAGAAAGTGAAGTGCAAGCTGTCATTGCTGCATTGTGACACATATACATTTTTTTTAAAAAATACAAACTCCTGGATTGGGAAGTTGGTATATGCTATAACTTCCTGGGTTTTTATCCTAGCAAAACTCTCTTACACAAGTTTATATTCAATGAATACTAAAAAAGTAAAGGTTTTGAAAGTAAAGTAAGAGGCTTGCTTGTTTCAGCATTTTGTGGTGGCATATCTGTTTTTCCTCTACATAGAAGTTATCTCTGAGTATGAAACAAAAAGTTGTGTCTGAAATGGCCTTCTGACCTAGAGATTTTTTTTTCTTTTTTTCTTTTTTGCTTTTGGACTAAGATTTGATCTTTGTGCCTCAGTCTTATCTGGGGGTCTCATTTCAACATGGTACATTAGAAAAGATGTCAGCACAATTTTTAAAACTCAGCAGTGCATAGACCTCGGCTTCTGAGACTGTTTGACTAAGGAGGGAAACTTCAACATGAGGAGAGGGGTGCTTAAGAAGAGGGGGAAGGGGGAAAGGCTGAACCAACTCTTATCAAGAGCCAGATACAAGGTCTTTTATCTGCCTGTGAAAAGGATAGTTGACAGAAGACAAGCTGGGTAAGCAACACTGTTGACAAGGTATCAAGGCCCCCAGGCAATCTTCCTTCAAACAATTAAAGGCGATAAAGCTGTATAGCTTTCGGGACCCTAAAGTGATATGCCCTAATGTTTCAGTGGGTTTGAAATGGATGGTAAAACAAAGGAGCTAGGAGCTAGCCGCCTGCTATCAGCACAATTCAGAAAATTGGAGGTGAAGCATTTTTAAATGATGCCCTGATGAGGAAGAGCATGCTGATAGGCTATGCCCGGGTCACTATAGGTTTATCTACAGTATATCAGCTTTATTTCAGTTTAACTGCCATCACTTTCACAAAAAAATAAAAAAATAAATGCTGCAAAACTGCACTTTAAGAACATAAGAATAGTCTGCTGGATCCGGCCAATGGCCCATCTAGTCCAGAGTCCTGTTCTCACAGCGGCCAGGCAGAGGGCTGTGGGAAACTCACAAGCAGGGCTTGAGACTCTCCTTCCTGTGGTATCTAGCAACCAAATAATTCATGGGTAGGCAAACTAAGGCCTGGGGGTCAGATCCGGCCCAATTGCCTTCTAAATCCGGCCCGCGGACAGTCCGGGAATCAGTGTGTTTTTACATGAGTAGTATGTGTCCTTTTATTTAAAATGCATCTCTGTGTTATTTGTGGGGGATAGGAATTCGTTCATTTCCCCCAAAATAATATAGTCCGGCCCCGCACAAGTTCTGAGGGACAGTGGACCGGCCCCCTGCTGAAAAAGTTTGCTGACCCCTGGATAATTACTGCAAAACACAGCCGTCATAGCTAGTAGCCATTGATTGCCTTATCCTACATGAATTTGTCTAATCCTCTTTTGAAGCCCATTCAAAATGGTGGCTGTCACTGCCTCTTGTGACAGTGACTTCCGCAGTTTAACCAGGCATGTTGTGAATCCTCTGTTAGATATTCTTAGAGATGCCTAGGACAACTCCTCCAGGGATTCCCTGAAGACGGGGATAGACTGTTAAACCAGTTTAAGGCCTCGATCCAGTCAAAATTAGGCTGAAACAATTTATCGCTTGGGACTCTTCCTCCACTCAAGTGATCACACAGTACCACTGTTCTCGTGTTAAACTGCATGTCACCACAGCTAATGTAGAAGAAGACACTCCCTCCTTCACCTATCCTGGGTGTTGATCTGATGCACTAATGCAGAGGAAATTCCACAGGTATATTTCGAAATAAACTGTGGAAGATATAATAAAAAAATTCCTTCCTGTAGCACCTTAAAGACCAACTAAGTTAGTTCTTGGTATAAGCTTTCGTGTGCATGCACACTTCTTCAGATACACATACAGATACAGATTCCACTCTGTATGTGGAAGATATATTCCACCACAACCATTTTCTTCATTGCCTGCCCTCACGATGCTTTCATGAGACAGCATAGAAGCTGAGACAATGAAGGAAATGGGCACTAGCCAAATTAATACTGTCTGCCCCTGATTTGGTCAGTTTCACTGGAGATCAGAGGAAGTCGTTATTTAAGAGAATCTGTGCTGGCAAAACCATCAAGGATAATGTGCTATGCTTCTATACAGAAAGAAGACATGAACATTAGAGAAGGTGCCACGCTTAGTATTTTCCAGCTCAGAAATCCAAATCTCGTCAGCTCTTAACAATCACCTCAAAAGTCATTCCCCAGTTTGGATTTTAATCCAAACCAAAAAAAGAATGAGTTATTCCTTCTCCCACCCACTTGTCTACCTCACTCATCCTGAGCCAGGAACCTTCCTTGCTTCCCCAATGGCAACCCGATAGAGTAAGGGAGAAGTGTCTTTTAGGAACACAGGGTGAACTACATTTCCCAACACCCCTCATGTTAGGCACCAAAGAAGGAAGGGGAAAGCACACGCACACGCACACACGTGCGCACGCACACACACACACAGAGAGAGAGAGAGAGAGAGAGAGAGAGAGAGAGAGAGAGAGAGAACTTCTTTGCCTCCTTCATCCCTGCACCATTTCTGCCAGTTAAACAAGTTAGGTGGTTGAGAGGGAAAGGTGAGAATGAGGTGGGAGGAAGCAGGAAAGCTCTCAATGCAAACTTATATTCAGGCTGCAAAACCTGGCTTTGGAGGAGTAGAATTTATGTTTCCTTGGTTCAGGCATTATTATTATTATTATTATTATTATTATTATTATTATTATTATTATTATTATTAGTATTAGTATTACAGTATTATTATTATTATTATTAAGAGCTTTTGACACAAATAATTATAGTCATGCACACACCTGTCAATCTTCCAAGATGGTCAGGGCAATGGATGGTGTGGTTCACCTTGAGAACTAACAGGCTATCCATTGATAACAAAAATAATTTTCCTGAGCGAGCGCACACATCGCCCTCTGACCTTTTAAACAAGCAATATTGGTTTGTTTAAAAACTGCCTGGGGTTTATCTTGCAGCAATAAACTTCTGGATTTCCAAGCAACAATCTGATGCTGGTGAACTACTAATGGCTTTTCTCAGCAGAGTAACCTCTGCCTCCAGCTTTAATGGAATTTGCAGAAAAGATTCAGAGGAGACAGTGCCTGGGGATGTCTGTTTATTTCTGTATACCATACAATTGATTTTTACATCCAGGTAACTTGATTAATGGAGAATGACTGGTGCAGAGTAATTCAACATTGAATCGTTGTATTTATACAACATTTTAAAGAAGGGCTTCTCATAACTACCTCAAAGAGGCCCAAATTATGTTCCTATATTGCAGCTGGGGAGCTGAGTAAATATAAGAACTGGAGAGATTTGCATTCATTCGTTCATTCATTTTATTTGTGTGCTACTTTCCCACACAAAAATATCATACTCAAACAAACACTACACAAACACTTTTCTAAAAACATAGCACAACAATAGCATAACAATTTCCTAATGACTTTGCAAAACAATAGCAATTATAATAATTACGTACTTAAACAACAAGCAGCACCCAATAGCAAAAATAGCAAGAGTTTAACCAGGGACCTCCTGTGTTTATCAAGAAACAAGAGCTGTAGCAACATAAGTAACCCGAGTGTGAACTGTAAGCTGGCAAGCGCTGTGCTTCGAAACTTGCCTGAGCTGCAAACACAGTGGGTGGCCTTTAGCTAAGTCACCATTTCCTTAGCTCCTCAGGCACCCACACAGTCTCAGTGACATGAATATGCAGGGTGAATGCACAGAGACATTTCTTAAGTGGTAAATTATCACATGCTGCATCTCACCACTCGGTGAGCCAATAGTCTGTGCTGCCCTGGCAAGCAGTGAGAAGAATCCAACCTGATTGCTGAGACTTTCTTCCCTACCTGACAGGGCATGTCAGGTGATCAGATTACTGAATAGATAAGATAGATAGATGATAGATAGATGATAGATAGATGATAGATAGATAGAGATAGAGATAGAGATAGATAGATAGATAGATAGATAGATAGATAGATAGATAGATAGATAGATAGAGGAACCTTCGCTGTGTGGTTTTTGGTGCGTGCTAAAAATGTTCTAGTTGGAGCAAGCCTTGTCTAGATATCTAATTTTTATAATGTATGTTGTTGTTTAGTAGTTTAGTCGTGTCCGACTCTACGTGACCCCATGGACCAGAGCACGCCAGGCACTCCTGTCTTCCACTGCCTCCCGCAGTTTGGTCAAACTCATGCTAGTAGCTTCGAGAACACTGTCCAACCATCTCATCCTCTGTCGTCCCCTTCTCCTTGTGCCCTCCATCTTTCCCAACATCAGGGTCTTTTGCAGGGAGTCTTCTCTTCTCATGAGGTAGCCAAAGTATTGGAACCTCAGCTTCATGATCTGTCCTTCCAGTGAGCACTCAGGGCTGATTTCCTTAAGAATGGATAGGTTTGATCTTCTTGCAGTCCATGGGACTCTCAAGAGTCTCCTCCAGCACCATAATTCAGAAGCATCAATTCTTTGGCGATCAGCCTTCTTTATGGTCCAGCTCTCACTTCCATACACCACTACTGGGAAAACCATAGCTTTAACTGTACGGATCTTTGTTGGCACAGTGATGTCTCTGCTTTTTAAGATGCTGTCTAGGTTTGTCACTGCTTTTCTCCCAAGAAGCAGGCGTCTTTTAATTTCGTGACTGCTGTCACCATCTGCAGTGATCATGGAGCCCAAGAAAGTAAAATCTCTCACTGCCTCCATTTCTTCCCCTTCTATTTGCCAGGAGGTGATGAGCCCAGTGGCCATGATCTTCGTTTTTTTGATGTTGAGCTTCAGACCATATAATGTATATTTATAAATATACATTTTACATTATTATTTATAATTTACACATTATAAATATACATTTATGATGTATATTTATTTCAAAACTGCACAGTATCTCTGTTTTGATTATTTTTATTTGTTTTGCAAAGTTTGCCTTTATTAGTATTTTCTTATCCATTGTATTGTTTTATGCTGCTTAGAGGTCTTTTGCTGATCAGGCAGTATATGCATACAGAAATACATACAGGGCCATATCGGCAGGATCAGGTATCTGCTGAGGCCTACAGCCCAGCAGGTGACACAGGGCAAAACCCCAGAGGCTTGTGACTGGGCTACTTCCTTGCCTGTTCACCTGTCCTCTCCAGGTAGGTGAGTGCTAACAGGAGCAAGGAGGAAGAGGTGCAGCCTCTGCCCAGATCTTGCCCTTTCCTCCTAGGCACTGGTGTCGCTTTGGCCTTCAGGGACAGGACAAACAAAACACCAGCAGCCATCACAAGGAAATGGTGATGTGGGACTATTGAGAGAAGGAAGAGCCTGCAAAGATTTCTTAGCCAAGCGGTTCCTCCCCTTCCCTCTAAAAACCTACCCTGGAACTGCAACCGGTGAAGTGTTTTTGAACACCTGAACTGGGCTATATAACAAACATTTGAAATGTGCCATGTAGAAACTGAGTGAATTTATGGTGTTCATGAAACTTTCCCAATGCGATTCTGAGCTCAGCCCACGCATAGGTAATCTGGCTGGATTTTGTGTTCCCAAAGCACCGAGTTGGTAAGGCTGCCTTAAACTGAGATGGTTGACTTTTCCCAGCTGCAGCAAAGCGTTTGAACTCTGTCAGCTTACTAGGCGTGAGTGACGGTGCAGAATGTAGCCTTTCCGTTTTTCATGGCTTTGTCTACTAGCAACGTGGTTGTGGCCATGTGCTCTGAGAGACCCAGTTGGGAGGTGGTGGTCTCTACCACAGGGGGGGTCGAAATGACCCTATCCGTCTCCTACCTGACAAAACTGAATGGTGCCTACCTTCTGCCAGGGAACATGGACAGCAGAGCACAAGATGGAAACACAAGATCCACACTGGTCAAAACTGGAAGCTTCTGTGTGTGGGTATTTAGGCATGAGCACCAGCTTACCATTTGCTTCCCTTCAACCTACAAGAAGGGGTAGACTTGTGTCAAGGGCCATAGTCCCTCTGGGGTGATCAGCTGGGGGCCTCATGTTGATGAGCGGCCTAATTCAGCAGCCCCAGAGTCAAAAGGGTCTCTCTCTCGCTCTTTGCTTCCTTCGTTGTCGTTTTCTGCCACGGATTTACTCTCTTCCCTCCTCCTCCCCCCCCCCTGCTCTGTTCATTGCTGTGCCAGGTGCAGCACCAATCACATTTGCCAGAGGTCTGTACTGAATGCTTGCAGAGGGCCACTTGAAATGAGGCTGGGGGCCACAGGTTGCCAACCCGTGCCTGGAACCTGAGCTCAGAAGACCCGTCCACTCTAAAACACCTCCCTGGTAAGAATCCTTCAGCAGGATTTTTTATTTAATAATGTTTCTTCACTTATGCATGCAATAGAATGAACATCTCTATTATTATTTTTCATTGCCCCGGCTTTTCTTTTTCCAAGGTCTATCGATGTGCCAGTCACACGTTTTCAAACTCTTCCCCCACAACCGTGAGGGCTTAGTAATGTACTATTTTGAGATTATTATTTTTGTTAAAGGAGAGAACACTGAGTGTCTCAGGAAGCCACATTCTGCACCACATTTAGCACAGCACAGGATGTCGATGAGCATGCAAAGCAGGCAGAGTCTTGTTCACAGGTGGCTGCACATAATATGACAGAGTTTCTCACACACCATGGCTGCTCATGCACCATGCATGCTCATGCACCCCCTCCCAAAGAATCCTGGGAACTGTAGTTTGTTAAGGGTGCTGGCGATTGCTGCTCTGCAAAGGATAAACTAGGGTTGTGGGGTATTTGGAGGCCAACCAAGACAGACTGAGCACATCTAGTTTAGTATTGTCTACTCTGACTGGGGAGTGGCACTCGGGGTTTCAAAAATATATCTTTCCCATCACTTGCTACCTGAGCCTTTAAATCAGGGGTCGGGAACATGTGTTGCTCCAGATGTTGCCAAACTGCATTTCCCATCATCCCTGCCCATGAGCCATGTTGGCTGAGGCTGAGGGGAGTTGGAATCCAACAACATCTGGAGGGCAGCTAGGTTCCTCAATGTTTCATTTCTTCCTTTCTTACATTTCTAGACCACCTTTATCTTCCAAGGAGCCTAAGGTGATGCGCATGGTTCTCCTCCTCCCCATTTAAATCTTTACGCCAACCCTGTGAGGTAGGGTTAGGCTAAGAGATGGTGACTGGCCCAAGATCACCCAAGGAGCTTCATGGCTGAGTGGGGATTCGAACCCTGCTCTCCCAGGTCCCAGTCCGATACTCTAACCATTATGCCACACTGGCTCTGAACATGGCTTTCGATGGAGATTCCAGGGATTGAACCTGGCTATTCAAAAAACCAAAAAAAAAACCAGTCTCCTGCTTCTGTTTCAATACCAGGGTGCAGGTCTGCAAGAGATGAAGTAAACATAATTCTAAAAGCCCTCAATGTCAAGTACATCACCATCTCTATGTAAGATTAGGGACGCTATTGGAGGTCCTTGAGCCTGCAAGCTCTATCTGTCCCTAGAGTAGCAGTAGCCAACATGGTGCTCTCAGCTGCCATCAGCCTCAGCCAATATGGCCAATGCTCAGGGATTATGAGAGTCGTAGTCCACATATGGAGGGCAACACGTTGGCTACTCCTGCCCTAGAACTGTGATTCCAATGAGCGTGAACAAATTGATACTTACGTAACTCACACACTATTCAGAGAAGGCTGTCTGGATACAAGACTCAGGCGGCGTTACTCGTAAAAGTGTATGTGTTCCATATTATAAGAAATGATTAAGAAGTGCCCAGAAGAAAGGGTTGTGGAATAGGGAAAGATTTGTGGCATCAGGGTTTTTATTAATATTATTTCTCAAAATGCTTGAGTGTATTTAAAAACAACAACAACGAAAAGCGGGCTGCAAAAAGAACAAAACAATAAAATTACCAGCAAAAAAAAAAAAAACCAGTTGAAACAACTATTTAAAACATTCAAATCATAATAATTAAAACCAGATTAAAACATGTGTCAACATATGTGGATCTGGATAGGCTTGCCTAGACAAAAATGTTTATCAGCTGCTGGAAAGAATACAGCCAAGGCACCTGCCTAAGGTAATGCGGCAGGGAGTTCCAAAGTCTGAGTGCCGCCTCACTAAAACACAGAACATTGTGTTTTGTCTATCTTTTTTGGTCTTTTTTGTGTCTTTTTTGTGTGTCTTTTTCTCTGCAGCAGGCCGGGCAATAGAGAGCTGTTAGTGGCTCACTTTTACAGCCAGAGAAACCAAAAAAGGCAGTCACCAAAGACCAGGATGACAGCTCACCGGTCTCCAACTCCTGTTTGCAAGCTGTAATTACAGCACCTCAGGTGATGGCTGGTGTCATTCTAGCAACGCCTCTCCAGTGAGCAATTAGGATTGCTCCACTGCTCCAGCCTTGTTGCGGGAGGCGGGTGGAGAAGGAAAAGGCAAGTTATTTCTGTGATCAATAGGAGCCTAGTGAACACTTGCCCCATCTGTATAATTAAAGCCGTGACTCAAGAGGAGTGAGAATGCCATCGCTGTTCCTTGGGGGTGGCTTTCTCAAACGCTCTTCATAATGAGAGGCTGGAAAAAAACAGCAACATTCAGTCTCTTTAAACCAAGAGCCTCAGCAAAGGGTGTCATTTAGCATTTCACAGAGGAAGGGGAGACATGTTGGGGTGTGGGAAGAGAAGCAAGATTCTCACAAAGGTTTACAGGCCCTCTTTTCTGTATATATTTGAGGTAAAATTAATGGCAGGACGTAAAACAACATGCGAAAGAAAGTGGCGGCTGCAATATACCACACACCCCAGGACCCTGGGAACTAAGATTTGTTAAAGAGAGCTGGGAATTACAGCTTTGTGAAGAGTAAACTACGGTTCCCAGGACCCAGGAGGGGTGTGCTTTAAATGTTTGGTGTGTATCCAGCCAGGGAATCTGTGGTGGCAAGCCAGCTCTCGGAGTGAAGGAGCCTCAGCAACATGAGTCTCTTCCTACGCTAGTCACCCTGCCGCCATTTAAAATTTCCCACAATGCCCCACAGCACCCAACCTAACAGGGCTACAGGCCATTGGGGGATTTTAAAATGGCAGGATCCAGAGGAGGTAAATAATTTGTTTATCCCCATGCTATGATTTCTACCCATCAAACTGCTGTCCTTTGACATAGGGGGCAGCCCTCCCCCCCACAACCCTTGTCATTTGGTAGTCTTAAAAGTCGGTGACAGTGTCATACACTGGAATCTAGTGCATGTCTGCTCAGAAGTAAGTCCCTCTGAATTCAGTGAGACTTACTCCCAGGTAAATTTATATAGTAGGGATAGGGAATTTTAGATCTGGCCTCTGTCTTTTAATCTTGAGACTCTTCCCCAGATTATACACCCCTTCACCCCAGGCTGCACCCCTTCCCAAGCTAAGTCCCCTACCTGTCGAATTTTAAAGAGGTTTTTGTTTTGTTTTTTACATCTCATCTCCCCTTGTATCTAAACCTGTATTTTCAGTTGAACAAGCTGATTTCAACATGTCACTATTAGTAATCCTCCGCATGATCTGGTTATTATGGACCTTGACTCATTAGTCAAAACATTTGTTCATATTTCGTATTATCGGCCACTATGTTGCTAGCATCATGGACCACTCCAAAATAAGGAAACTTCCTCATGCCAATCCATTGTTTGGTTCATCTTCCCCTATTTTAATATAGCACCCTTCTGTCCAACATAAACTTCCAGGACGGAACTTCCAGGAACTTCTCAATCCTTGTCTATTTTGTATTTATTTATTGTATTTATTTATATAGGCATTTCTGTGCCATGGTTTCAGAACCATGTTCTGGAGAATTAGGAATGTTGTTGCACTGAAATTGACAGAGGGTGTGTATCATTACTATCCCCAGCAACCTACAGCTACAAGGACATACTGGGTTTCTTCTAGGCTGAGAATGCTGGTGAAGCCTAAGAGGCTTGGCTGTGTGAACTTAGTGTGTCTTTAGAATGGTCCCCAGAATCCTTTGCAACATGCATGGATTCCATGACAACTAGACAAGACAGGTGGAGCCGCTGTGGCACCCTCCTGATGTTGCCAGCTACAACTCCCCATTAGTCATACCAGCTTGGAGCTGATGGAAGTTGTAGTACAACAACTGGAGGGTGCACAGTGGCTACCCCTGACATTAGAGTTCCTCAATGGACAATTTTGTTTTGGAAAGGGTTTACGTTGACGTTACAAAACTTGGAAAACACCACCATTTATTTATTTCAAGAGTTACCCTACAGAGTTGAGTTCTTCTGATCTGGCTGGCCCAAAAGGAACAGCTGGTATCTGGCAGAGGGACGAAGGATGTTTGGCTGGTACTACCTGTACCTACTTTCTTCTCCAGAGCAATAACTGTGGGTTTTGAATTACATTGTGCAGCAGACTCCCATCAGCCTGTGAGGATCGTGTGATGCTTGCCTTGTGCTCAGTTAGCCTGACTTGCCTCCTGCAGCCAATCGCCATCTCATCTGCTCTCCTCCTACCAGTCCCATTCCAAAGCCAGCGTTCTCGGAATTCTGCAGAGCAGATTCCTTCTTTCTCAGAAACACACCGGAATGTGTTTCTTGACATTTCAGAGACTCCAGAAGAAGAGCAGGATAGCAAGGGAGAAAGAGCTTTGTTTTCATCTACGTATGGGATTTTGGTGTCCTCCTGAACAGCTGTGATTGTCCACTGAAGTAATTTGGGTTCTTTTATTTGTCACACCTCACACTGAACTGCAGCCCAGCGAGGAATTAATTTGTTTAGAAATGACTGGTGGTAATATGTGTGCCAGTCAACTGCATGGAAAGCTAAATTCCCTGAGTGCGATCTGCAAGCTTGATTCAGAGGTAAAATTAAAGGGACCCCTGACCATTAGGTCCAGTCGTGACCGACTCTGGGGTTGCGGCGCTCATCTCGCTTTATTGGCCGAGGGAGCTGGTGTACAGCTTCTGGGTCATGTGGCCAGCATGACTAAGCCGCTTCTGGTGAACCAGAGCAACACACAGAAATGCCATTTACCTTCCCGCCGGAGCGGTACCTATTTATCTACTTGCACTTTAACATGCTTTCAAACTGCTAGGTGGGCAGGAGCAGGGACTGAGCAATGGGAGCTCACCCTGTTTCGGGGATTCGAACCACCGACCTTCTGATCTGCAAGCCCTAGGCTTTGTTGTTTAACCCACAGTGCCAGAGGTACCAGCTCACAATAGGGTACTGAATAGGACTAAGGTTGGGCGTGTTTCCTTGATGCTGGTGTGCAGTTGCCCCTACAAAGGGATACTGTTAGCACCTAATATGGGCCACATTCACAGACTTTGCCATGGGTGGGGTTTGATCCAGGCACCAACCCCTGCATGAAGATGCTCATAGTCCAACAGGAACATTAGTTGGCTGTCTACACATTGTGCCCAGCTCTGCGTTTGCAACACCTTCCAAATACAGAAACAGTTTTTTGCAGGCTCTTTTGCATGGAATTGCTTCGATTCTGGGCGGTTTCTGTGTGCAAAAGGAATGGCAGTGAATATGAATATGAAGAAGAAGAAGAGCTTGGATTTGATATTCCGCTTTATCACTACCCGAAGGAGTCTCAAAGCGGCTAACATTCTTCTTTCCCTTCCTCCCCCACAACAAACACTCTGTGAGGTGAGTGGGGCTGAGAGACTTCAGAGAAGTGTGACTGGCCCAAGGTCAACCCAGCAGCTGCATGTGGAGGAGCGGAGACGCAAACCTGGTTCCCCAGATTATGAGTCTATCACTCTTAACCACTTGGAAAAGGAATGGACATCCTTTTCCATAGACGGAGGAATCCCATTGTTATATGTGCACAACAGCTGATCGTGCAATATGCTTCCATGTCCTTGCATGCTAAAATGTGAAGACAGGAGAGCTGTCTTATCAGCCCCTTACTTGGCTGACCTTATTGAGTTTTAATTTGCAAACAGCTTAATGATGTTTTTGGTGAAACAGCTCAGTTGGTTAGAGCGTGGTGCTGATAGTGTCAGGGTTGCAGGTTCAATCCCTGTATAGGAGAGCTTCATAGTTCTGCATTTCAGGGGGTTGGACTAGATGATCCTCAGGGTCCCTTCCAACTCTACAAATCTATGATATAATTGCACATTTAGAGAATTACCCATTCCTGAACCTTATTCTTCACGATCGAAGCACAAGGTTCAGGAGACGGGACTGGCCTCTCCTTGGATTCTTTGCTTTACATTCAGATCCTTTCTGTGAGCCTCTGAATGAAGCTTGTACATTGTACCCAGGTGTTGTTTTTTATGTGCTTCAAGTCTTTTGGCTGAACTTCTTCTTGGACGATTTGTGTCGCATCCCAGAGTTGGGTGCAGAAGTACTGGTCAGCAAATTCACAGTTTGACCACAGAAGACTCCCCCCCACACACACTTTGCAGGATCAACATTGAGGTTTAGCATCATAATGTGGGAAGAGGGATTATTCTGCCTACAATTATGTCATTATAGGCATTTTCCAGTGGATGCACCCAAAATCACATCCCGGAGACTTGCTTCAAGGAAGTATGCAGGCAGACTTTGTTTGAATGGCCCAGCTGCTGTGGTAGGACACACATCACCTTGAATACCAATGTACAATTCTCTGTCAAGGATTGAACTTAGGGGTACCAGTTTGGCCAGTTTTCTGCATCAACTCTTGGGATTTGTGTTGTGACAAACCTATCTCTTCCCCCCACTGCTCACAAATCTCTAGAGAGCTGTTTCTAAGTGGGTGCTTTTTATCTGTTTTCCTCAAAAAATAAAGCTACAAATTAAATTTTAAATGAATAAATGTCACTTAATGCATCTAAGCACCGGAAGAGGTGTAAGCAAGACAGGTGATTGAAATCAAGCTTTTTAATGGCTGGTAAATACATGTGCTGAATGTGTCATGAAGGTAGAGGGGAGTCTGGACAGGGGCAGGTATGTCCTGCTTAAAGGTGCATAGACCAGTACTCTATAATGCTATGGTTCAATATTTCCCTACTTTCCAGCACCAATGAAGGGCCATAGCTCTCAGGCATAGGACCTGCATACAGCCCCCTGGTTGAATCACCAGTATCTCCAGGTCAGGACAAGAAGGTTCCCAGTCCAAAAGCCTGGAGAGCTGCTTCCAGTCAGTGCAGGCAACACTTAGCTACGTGGGCCAATGGCCTGTCTCGGCATAAGGCAGCTTCCTAGGTTCCTATGGAAAATGCAATACTCCCAAGGCAGTGGATCAACAGCAAGGATCCTCTGCTGGATTACAGCAAGCTCTAAAACAATTTCACTCAAGGTTCTGCTTAAGAATCTCAAACTAAGTCAGTTTTAATGGAACACCTAAATCCTGATTTGCCCAAACATTCCAAAATGCACTGTCCCAAACAGCAATTGTTGTTTTTAAACATTTGACTGTACTAGAATGCTTTTGAGGGATTCTTTAAACATTTGTTTCTGTTCTATCCATCTCCAGCAGTTTTCCTTGAATAAAGTGGCAATGGTCTAAGTTAAGAGAGAGATGGCTTAGGATGGTGACACAGGTTCACCACAGTTGAAGTTTGTCATATTTCAGGGACATCCCTAGGAAAGAATGTGGATTATACCTGTGTTGTAGATTGCTCTCATCCTTCCTTTAAAATGTAACTGAGCCCCATGCAATCCGATGCACTTACCTGGAATAAGTAACACCAATGTACTGGTAAGTCTTAAGCTATTCTTCCCCCACTCACTAGAAGGAATGAGTTTGTGCATGTGCTTTCACTAATAGCAAGGTGCCTTTTCTGGTTGTCATGACGGGGTCTTACACTCTCATAAATATGTAAAACGATAGCTGTCAGGGTCTCACATCATCCATGAGCAGATAGACTCATCCTGGGGAAAATATGCTTGTCTAGCAGCAACCATATGCTGCTTCTGCAATGCATAATGGAGAAACGGAAGCCTGTTGCCCATTCCGCAATGTGCTGACATCAAGCTGAAGTCAAACATTCGTGGTCAGCACTGTGACACGGAATGCACTGCTAGGCTTGTTAGGCGATTCTACAAACTTTTGTCGAGAGGCCCCTTGTAGAATTCAGCTCTGCACATCACATATTCTGTATATTTATACCTATCAAATATAACTATCGCATTCCTTAGCAAAAACAGAGAGGTAATGTGTGCCACTGTCATCTTCACAACACACATATGATCGGGAAGACACTTGTCTGCTGACGGTTATGGCCATTGCTGCCTGTAGAGCTGGAGGTAGTGAGGCTGCCAGGCTGCCATATGTTTGGGTAGCGTGGGGCCATTATTGGCAGCACAGTTCCTACCTGGTGGGCTGTAGCAATGTTTCCATGGATGCTGCGGGTGTCTCTCTTTCCCATACCATGTTGGTATAATTGCCTTTTGTGGTTTCCCCCCCTTCAGTCCCAGATTCTACTTAAAGACAGGTAAAGGATTACTCAGCCAAGTCTTAAAATACCAGTTGGTGGGAAGAGGGCTATTGCGCTCATGTTCTGCTGTGGACTTTTTTGTCCGACGGGCCACTCTTGAAACAGGATATTGGACATTGTGGGCTTTTAGCCTCATCTAGCAGGGATCTTATGTTTGCCTATGCCTAACATTCCCACCAAAATTGATGGCCCTTCAGCTGGATTACGCAGCTTTTTCCCTTTTTACTCTTATGTTGCGGGGGCTCCAGGCCTGACTTTAGTACACTTCCCCAAATTCTGTATGTACTAGGTGTTATCTGCCAAAAGTACAACTCATGAAACTTGACAAGATGGGCTCTGCATTACAGCAGCTTATGCCACACTCAATGGCTCAATATTTATTTTTTACCTTTTACTCAGTATTAGCCTTTAACTTGCCACTTAAACAAAAAATCTACAGCTGACTTACACAAGGGACTGGTTACTTTTGTTGAGGTTTTTGATTAGTTTCCCCAAGTAACCTTCTTAGAGCAAACACACCCTCTATTGTACCACTGATTTCAGCCATTAGGGAAGAATTCTCATGCATATTCACCACTCTGCCTTCCTGCAGCAGATATTCGAGACATTGGCAACTTAAAGCCAATCCCTTGGTTTTCAGCAGAGGGAGTGCCCCTAAGGACTGATAACGATACTTAAGAGTTCTATTCACCAGCCCCTGCAAAGAGAATGGCTAACAATGGAGCAGGCCCCAGTAGAGCATCTGATGCAAGGCCCCTTCTGTGGTGGCTTTGGGAGTAGTTGTGGGGAGGGGAGTAAAGTAATTCAGATAGGTACAACACACAAGGCCTTCTGCCCTCGATGGAATGATCTCCATTGTACTGGTAGACATGCCCATATCCTTCTGAGGCCTATAGGCTAGTTGGTTTAAACCCCATTTAACAACCTGGTCATGAACAGGCATTTTTGGCTACAGGTCAATTGTACTCTAGGCTTAGCAAATTTGAAGAGGCAACCACAGAACTTCTGACCAAGGTGTCCATTCCAATCTTACATCAAAGCAAGGGGCTTTTCTCTCCAGCTAGCTCCCAGCTCCTTAAGACAGTACAATCTGAAGGAAGGAGGTATGTCCAGAAGATGTTTGAAAATTGGGATTCGGGTGGAGAGAGGCACAGTGGGAACAACAGAGTGCATTGTTTTCCCCTCACTCAGCCGTATTTGAAAATAGAGGCCACAGGCCAAATCTGATTCTAGGAAACCTCCAGTGTCCCAAAGCCCATTTCAGAAATCAATCATCCAGTTTCAGAAGTCAACCATCCAACTCCCATCACCTTTTTGCAGCCCCAGTTAAAACACTGGCAAGGAAAAGGAAGGAGAGAAGCAGATTATTAGAAATGTTTTTATTAGAAAAGTAAAAAAACCAACAGTTGCATAGGAGTCTTCAAAAACTTGAACATCAAGTGTATTCCATGTGAACTGTAACCAATGGAAGCACTACAGACCGACTGCGAGGGTTCCTGCCCCCCCCACCCAACCCCAGCCCAGCATCACTTCACACCTCCCTCAAACACACATCACCAGGATACCCAACCATGACAGAGCACACTCCACCTAGTGTGCCCTGTGCCTCCCACACTGGTCTCATTCAGGAAAAAAATAAACATGAACAGAGCTGCGTAAATGATGCATGGTGGATTTAACGCCCCCATTCATTCAGAAGTCCTTATATTTAGCTGCCCTAGTGTGTCAGTAGTGGAGCTTCTTCATGCCCTTCTGTTCAAAGCAACGCAACACATTCTTGGGTCCCTTTAGACCTTAAAACACATATAAACAATTATCCATGCACCTCACCACTCACCAGATATCCATTGATTACTATCTAAGTTTTTTTCTTTCCGATTTCTAAAAAAAGAAAAGTTTATCACAAAAAAGCAGGCAACCTTCATCTATCCGTAGTGGCAGCCCTGCTGTTATGTCATCAGCTGTCAGGGGAAAAAATACTGCTAAAGTTGTCCCATGTGTCAGACAAGGATTTTTTTTAAAGCTAGCACATTGTTTCCAGGGGGCTTTTTTTTTTGTCAGTTACTAAAAAGCAGAGTGCTGTTGTTGTTGTTTTTAATTTTCAAACCTTGCCTTCCTCCTCCTCCTTGGACTACCTGCCTAGTATCACTTGTTAAGTCAATCTTCCATCTAAATCTAACCTACAGTGGCTCAAGAGGACAGCCGCGTCTTGGAAACGGCTTGTGTTCCACAGCCCTTTAAACACGCCTCCTCCCCACTTTGGACCGGTGCTGGCCATTATCTTTAAGAGAGTAAATGCTCAGTTTTATTTCCAACCAGGAGACACTTCTCAGCACTCTTCTATGAGCAACTGCTCAGAGCTATACAGTTTCTTTTTAATGACCCTGAAGCCAGTGCTGAGCTTCAGCGATTGGCTGAAGCCTGGAGAAAAAGCAGAGCCGGAGCTAAAGAGTCCCTGGATTTTAGGCCAGAGGCGGGAATCCAGTCTTAGAACGAGAGTCAGCTGGAAGGTAGGCACCAGGCCGGGGTCCACAGCAATCTGCCCCACACTGTGGCAACCCTTCCCTTGTTCCACGCACAAGTCGATGAGGGCGCCCCTCAAGCCACAGGGCTCCCTATAGGCCAAGTGGAGGAGCTCCTTGCCAACTTGGGCGATCAGCTGGCTTGGCATGAGGAGCCTGGAGGAGCGGTTGGAGTTGATCTTTGCTTTATTCAGACTGACTTGGATTAGCTTCATGAGATTGGCACACAGGAGCTCATCCTCCGGATCATTTAACAAGTCAAAGTCTGGCAAGGACACTTCATCCAGATATTCCTGGGCATCTGCAAATGAAGGAGAGACAACAGCCCCGTGACTACTCTGCTGCTAATGCTGCTGCGATACCTTTATTGCCGCCACCACCCCGCCAAGAAATCAAAACAGCTTTGTGCATTTCGTTGTTTTTAATTGGTAGAAGCCATTCTGGGCAACAAAAAGATCACATTATAAGCTTAAGTCAGCCGCTTCTCAGCAACCCCTCTGCTAAGAGAAGGCAGGCAACAAAGGCAGTGGCTGCTTGCTGGTTTGCCCATTAAACACACATAGCACTTTAAATTCCTATTTTGACCTGTAGTTGCCCATAATGCTCACTATCTCCCCCACCCCCCATCCTCCTCCTCCAAGGCTTCATTTAAAGTAGGCCAATTCTGCATGCACTTAAATGGGAATCACTGAAGAGCTCCTTTTCTGCTTTAAAGGGGTGGGGAGGGGAGTTTTTAAACGGAATTAAGTAAACATGATAGAACTCCACCCCCACCCCGTCTATGTATGCAGGTCCCCAAAACTCCCCCTACATTAGCATCCCTAGTCACCTCCCCCCAATCTGCTTAGACGTGGTACCCATTACAAGCAGCTCCCCGGCCCCAATTCTCCCAGCCCAGACCGGCATATGAAGGCCTAGGAGCCCGTTTTGCAGACCTTAAGACAGACACCCCCAGTGAGATGGAGAAACCCCGCTTACCCGCTTCGGAGCTCAAGCTGCTATCCAGGGACTCGCAGTCGGAGCTCTCCAGCCGGGCGCTGCGGCCGGCGGCCCCTTGGTAGGCGCTCTCCTTCTCCCAGGCGAAGGCGGGCGGGTTCTCCCTCTGCTCCGGGATGGGAGGCAGCGGGGAGGAGAAGCTGTCCCACGAGACTGGCATCGCTGCCTTTCTTCCCACGGCCGCTTTTCCACACCGGGGGTCGGAAGACGGGTATCCGCTACTGGGATCGACGGCTCTGTAGCAAAGGGGAAGAGGAGGACGCAGGTGAGGATCGGAGTGGATCGGATCCGCTCCGGACCAGCTCCGAAAGATAAAGGGCAGCAGAATAGACCACGGGACCCTTGCCGGCATCTAATGGAAAACCCATGTACTTACCGGCTTCAGGGCGCCCGTCGAGGAAGCTAGTGGAAGCAGCAGCGCTGAGCCGTAGGACCCGTAAGAGGCGCGCAGCTGCCCGAGCAACCCCACTGCCACCCAACCTCCCTCCTCTGCCCTTTCGTTGGCACTGCGGTTCCACCCCCCGTCGCTCCGCCTTTAAATAGTCGGGTCAGGGGGTGTGCGCGCTCGGAAGCCCCGCCCCATTCCCTCCGCCGCCTTCGCCGCTTCGGCTCTCCTGCTCCGCCGCAGCTCATTGGCCGGGAGCGGGAGCTGGGCCGCTCCAATGGAGAGGGAGCGCACGTTCGCAACGTTCTCTCCTGCCCGGTTACAGCAGCCTGGGACACGCCCCCTCCACCTTCTCCTTCTCCTCCTCCTCCGCGCTGTTCTTGTTCTGCGGCTGCACGGGGATGGGGGCGGGGGGAGGCTTGTGGCTGCGGCGAGGGGGTGGCGCAGGCTGCAGAACAATAGGCTGGTGTTGGAAGTGGGGGGAAGGGGGGGAAAGGGGCGCATAACAATGTGTGTGGCACCCACCCCTAAACTTCGCACCCCTCGATGCCCGATTGCAACATTGCGCGTTTGCAATTGCACCCGGGTGCAAAGCCTGCAGAGTTCAACGGGGCATCGCTCCCAAGTAAGTCCGAGGTGCATGCATGCATCTTAGCGAACGCGTTTACCTGGAAATCAAGCCCCCAGTTGTGTGTGACAGAAAGAGAAAGCCATGTAAATAACTCCCGCTAGGGATGGGAAAGGCTTACGGCTGCCAGTCAGTGTAGGCAGCACTAAGCTCGATGGAGCAATCGTGTGTCTCGGTATAAGGCAGCTTCCAAACTGGGGAGGGAGGGGGTTGCTTCTGAGTAAACGCCCTTCAACGTGCATGGGATTCTAAGAGTGGGAAGGCAAGCGATGGATCCCTCTCTGGGCGTCCATATCACGTAGCGAGCAGGCTCCGCTGCAAACCAGTAGGGCCTGTCGCGCACCGGGGGGGACGAGGAAAGGATCGGCGCAAGCCGTCCCATTGTATTCAAGTGCGGCTTACACCCAGGTAAGTGTGGGTTAGGACCGCAGCCTTACAGAGTCAGTGGCGAGGTAGTTTTCATAGAATCAAAGAACTGCAAGGGACCCCAAGGATCATCAATTTCAACCCCCCCTACAATGTTGGAATCTCCCCCCCCCCAACGTGGAACTCGAACCCGGGACCCTGAGATTAAGAGTCTCTTGAGTTCTACGGATTGAGCTACCTGCTTTGTTCTCAATCCCAGTGTTACGCACGGCCTGCTCTTTCTCTCTCATGAAGCTGTGGCTCCTTTTGCATGTTGTTTTCCCCAGACACACAATAGATCTGTAGTTAAAAGGAAGGACACCGGTATCTCTCACACACCCCGATCCTAGGTCAGAGAAATATCTTGGATTTCAAAGGAATACAGTATCTACACGATGCGCACGTAGAAACGGTTTGGCATCTGTCTGCCAACTTTAATTATAATATACCTCGGGACACTTCCAAAGCTTAAAGGATCCGTTTCCTATTTACAGTGTGCTCTCCCAAAGACCTTAACCGCGTAGGTATATGGCCACGAAAGTAACAGTTGCATTAGCAGTCAGGTTACATTATTTTGACAAGCAGCCGAAGAAGTGAATCTTCCACAAAGCGGCCTGTAGAGGGATGTGTGCGTGTTTTGTTGCTGCAAAGATCAGGACACCCCCACTCCCCGCAAAAGTACTTGGTATTAGGCGCATTTTCATCGGGCTTTTCCTTGCAATGCACAACAAGAGGAGTGATGTAAAAGCGGGTCGGGGCCCGTGTCGGACTCGGGTTCACACGTTAAGTGTTGGCCACCCTGCCAGCACTTTGGATCGCCAAAAAATAACACGGGTTTTATTATTATTATTATTATTGCGCCTGCATTGACGTCAGCTCATGTCTGGGCGCTGGTGCGCGCAGGGCCGCGCTATCGACTGACCGCCGCGGAGCTGATAAGGGCGGGTTTTGTTGCAATTCCTCGGGTAGAGGAGGAGGAGGCCGGTCGGTGAGACGGCGAGCTCGGCACGTCGGGGAGCTCCGTAACTCGAGCCGAGCAGTCCAGCGGCAGCCAGAACTCACACGGCGAGCTCGGCTGGGTCCTAGCGCCTCCCGGGTTCCCAGCCGTGTAAATTGCTGCGGGAATTGCATCACGAGCGAGGGGGGAGGGAGGGGAGAGGAAGCGCCCGGAGCTGCTGCAAAAAAGCATATCGTTTCATCAGAAAGAAGGAAACTCCATATAATAAAACTGCAGGAGGGCTTAAGGCCGGACTGACTCACCCGAGGTTTCTAGAAGAGAGGGCACTGAGTTTAGATCATGGGTAGGCAAACTAAAGCCCGGGGGCCGGATCCGGCCCAATCAACTTATAAATCTGGCCCGTGGACGGTCCGGGAACCAGCGTGTTTTTACATGAGTAGAATGTGTCCTTTTATTTAAAATCCATCTCTGGGTTATTTGTGGGGCATAAGAATTCGTTCATTATTATTTTTCCAAAATATAGTCCAGCCCCCCCCACAAGGTCTGAGGGACAGTGGACCGACCGGCCCCCTGCTGAAAAAGTTTGCTGACTCCGGTTTAGATAAAGATGGGTCCAGTCCAATGCAAGCTTCGCACATTAATTAGAGGGGGGGGGGATAAATGAATTCTGAACATACTAAGCCCATCGACCTAGGGTCACAATAAGCTATTGGTTAGGTTGAAAGAGCAGTGAGCCAGCGTTCGAATTTCCCCAAAACTTTTCTTCTTAAGTTAAGCAAAACTAAAACTAAAACAGCTGGCAGTCCTGGGAAATGGTAACTTGGGAAACCGTAACTTCTCTGTCCGGCGCACCAAACTTTTTCTCCCATCTGCTGATGGTGGCAGCAGGCCTTAGCAGATGGCTAGCCAAGTTGCATATATTTTCATTTTCTCCCCCTTCCCCCACCCTTGCTACGCTTTCTCTGGCCCATAAGTTTGGCTCCTGTTTTTATTTGCTTTTATATCATAAATGCTTTCAAATAGGCAAAATAAAAATATTCAGTTAGAGCAGATACATTTTTAAATGAAAATAACCGGGGGGTGAAATTAAGCTTGCCAAAATGGAGAGGAAGTTTGAGCACGTATGGGAGTTCTGTGCCCCATGGGACGTGGGTGGTTCTGTGGTCTAAACCACTGAGCCTCTTGGGCTTGCCGATCGGAAGGTTGGTGGTTCGAATCTGCACAATGGAGTGAGCTCCTGTTGCTCTGTCCCAGCTTAGCAGTTCAAAAGCATACCAGTGCAAGTAGATAAATAGGTGCAGCTGTGGCGGGAAGGTAAATGGCGTTTCCATGCGCTCTGGCACTCGTCACAGTCCTCCGTGCACCAGAAGTGGTTTAGTCATGCTGGCCGCATGATCCAGAATGCCGTCTGTGGACAAACGCCGGCTCCCTCAGCCTGAAAAGCAAGATGAGTACCATACACCATAGTCGCGTTTGACTGGACTTAACCATCCAGCGGTCCTTTACCTTACCTTACCCCCCTTTTTAAAATCTACCTGTGTGCCCTATCCTGGGTTTCAGTTCACAGCGCTGCATAAATTGAAAAACAACAGAGCAGGGAGGAATACAAAAGAGGCCTCTGCCTCTTCCCTGGCGCCCTCCAGAACTTGACACCCTGGCGCCCCGCTCCACTAGCTTCTATGGGTAAGACGCCCCTGAGAACTGGTCCCCGCAATCCATTTAAAATGTGTGTGAAGTTGACTTAGGTTTATTTCCATCCTACTCACGCACATCAGTGGCTGTGTTGTGGTACATGTCCAGACAAAAATCCACCATGCCCTGGCAAGTTTTAGGAAAGTGGGCCAATCCAAATCCATGTGTCAGGCGATTTGCCTTAGTTTTGTTTCCCCCATCTTGGTGCTCTCTAGATTTTATTTATTTATTTATTTTTGTTACTACAACTCCCATCATTCCTGACCATTGGTCATACTGCTTTGGGGTGATAGTAGTTGTAGTCCAAAGCATTTGCAAGGCACCAGGCTGCCATAGCCTGTGCATTTCTGCTTACGTTCCCCACATGCACATAAACAGTGAGACTGAGATGAAGAAGAAATCTAGAGAATCCTAATTAAAATGTCTCTCAACCTGATAGTAATAATTCTACTCAGCATTTTATAGAGTGCTTGAAGACTGCTCAGAGCACTCAATCTATATTATTATCTCAATCGTTCTTAAAAGAACCCTGTAGGCATGCCAGTGTTATTATGTTCATAATGCCAATGGGAAGAATGGAGGAGGGGCAAACTTCAAGATCCCAGCTGGCCTAAGGGCATCTACTGAGTTCAGGGATGAGGTGAGATTTGAACCTGGGGAATTCCCAGATCACATCCTGAGTCATTCTGCTGCTCTTGACGTGTCCATCCTATCCCAAAGTGACCAGATCTCCCATCAAAGGCAGGCACATTTATTTAAATGCTCACAAGTTGTTTTTCCAACATTCAAACTGATTTCCACATGTAATTTAAGATTTTTATTTTTAAAAAATACAAAAAGAAGCAGTGTGTGTTCCTTATTTCAACAAGTTACTGTTTTCTTCCATCCTTCTCCAGAATAGCCCCCGTGATTTAAACCAGCCAGGTCCCATTGTTGCCTCGCAAGATACCCCAAATTGCTCATCATTCAATTATTTTCCTGGCAGCATCTCGTTTTGCCCTTATGTATTTATTTAGGAAGTTTTCTAGATTGCTCAATCACACATTGCTCAGGTACAGTATACGTAACGAAAGCAGCCATAAAACACAGCCCAAACCTATAAAACTCTCTCTGGATTTATTCATGCTTACCTTTTGCCTCGCTCTTTCCAGGCACAGGACTGTACAGTGGTACCTCGGGTTACATACGCTTCAGGTTACAGACTCCACTAACCCAGAAATAGTGCTTCAGGTTAAGAACTTTGCTTCAGGATAAGAACAGAAACCTGGCTCCGGCGGCGCAGCAGCAGCAGGAGGCCCCATTAGCTAAAGTGGTGCTTCAGGTTAAGAACAGTTTCAGGTTAAGAACAGACCTCCGGAACGAATTAAGTACTTAACCCGAGGTACCACTGTACTTGAAAGCTCTGTGTCCAGTGGTTTTGTTTGTTTGTTTTGCCCCAGAGTCCCCCCCCCATGAAAACCCATTTTTTAGCACTCAGAGCAAAAGTCAATTTTTGTTTTCCACAAATTTGTTTGTTCCAATTCAGAGCTAAAGAGCGGGGGTTTTCTTCTTGTGGATAAGCCCCGCCCCCTTCACACACACACACACACACACACACACACACACACACACGTCTGTTCCAAGATAATCCAGATTCTGTGGTTTGTGGATTGCAGTCACAGAAGAATTCAAGTTGCATCAGTACTAGCATTTCTGCATGCCCAGTGGAATAATCACACACAGACACATATACACACACATCCTGCAGCTTCTCTTGATCCTGCTTCCCCAGCCAATTTAGTGGTGCATAGGGTGGGGAGAGAGGACGCTCTACTGTGCTAGCAGTAGTCCTTGCATAGTTTTATGCTAGCGGGACCAGAATTTTCCTCCACCCCCACCTCCCATCCATTCCGGTTTCCGGACTGCTATGCCATTTAAATTTAAATTAAGAAAAAATTTAGTGACTGCAGCTAAATCAAAGTCAAATGTCTGGTGGTCTAACCCAAATCAAGCCATAGAATAGAGGTGCAAGTGATATAGGCACCACAATAGGGCAATGAGAATGTCGTTTGTATGACCATGAGCGATGGAGCGTTCATCCACTATTCACTCGGATCCACTTTTTGGTGCATTTCCCAGCCACTTTCTAGAGATCAAAAGGTTGAGTTTCAGAAATGGACTTGTAGGGTGACAGAGCACTTTAATCCATATTAAGCTTTATAAACATGCACACAAAGCTCTGGTAGGTGCTTAAAACCCTCCAGCAAAATTCAGCAGGCTAGAGCTGTACAGAAGTGGAGGATCTCCCCGCCGTTGCCATGTCAGTGGCTGTATATGTCAGAAGTGGAGAACCTGTGGCTTTCCAGAGGGTGTGCAACTTCAGATCCCAGCTTGCTTGGCCTTGTGTCAGGACATTCAGCGGTGTAACGTGAGTTGTCAGCACCCGGGGCAACGCAAGTAATTTGCGCCCCCTAACCCGGGGCAAGGCACGTAATTTGCGCCCCCCTAACCCCTAACCTGCGAGTTGCCGCTGGCGCTGCCGCCCAAACAACGCCGCTTGCCCGGAGGAGGAGGGGGGCAGAGAGGCGAGGAAAATGCAACGGCCCAGCAGCTGCAGCAGCAGCGGCGGAGGCGGGGCTGTGAGGAGGGGCTGCCTGGTGCGTCCTCCGCGGCCCTGACGCACGGGGACCGCGGCGAGCGCTGAGAGCCGCTGCCTGCCGGACGCCTTCAGCCCGGACGCACGCACAGCTCGTCGGTTCCGCGAGACATGAGGCTCTGCTACAGCCTGTGCCTGAGGCTCTTCGGCGACTCCGGAGGCAGCGAGCGCGCCCTCCCAGATGTTGCGCCCGGTGCGGCCTGCCCCCCTTGCACCCCCCACGCTACGCCACTGAGGACATTCGCCTTCGCTCATCCTTCCCCACAGTGGTGCATTCTAGATGTTGTTGGCCTAACCATTCCCTCCATCCCTGACCACCGGTCAGGCTGTCTTGGGATGATGGGAGTTGTAGTCCAAAGCATTTTGGCCAGGGGTGCATCATATAGGTAGCTGTATCATGGCTGTATTTTCCCACAGTTCTGCAGGGCAATTCTGCGCTGAAGAATGGCAGGAAGGAAGAGCTAAACATCTGCTTCTCCCCGTGCCACTGCCCCTGAACAAAACTGGAGCCCCGTGTCTGCTTTAGAACAGTTGTTGAAAGTCAGGAAATTTGATTACAGATCTCCTGTGTTGTGTCTGTTTAGCCTTGAATATGTTCCTCCATAAAATGTCCCAGAATCCTTTGCAGCATGATAGGGTTCAGTGCTGGAGCTCTTCAACCAAAAATGGATGTAAAAAAATTATTATTTAAAAGCAGAAAGATGGAGGGATTAAGTAGGCAATGACTTAATGATCAGATTCCTTTTATCTTCATAAAGCCAATGTTTATCAGGCATTGTAAACCAACAAAGTGCACCATTGAATATAGAAGATTATCCCCTTCATCTGCCCAGCACTGTTTCCTCTCTCGTTTGAACATGACATCCTGGTTGTGTCTGCAAGCAATTGCCTTCTAATAAGATATTCCCCCGGTTTTTTCTCTCTGCAAGCAGACACTGGCATTGCTACAGAGGCTTGATGTCAATGGAGAGGGGTGGGTTCCTAGGACAGCAAATGAGAGAGGAGGTGGATTCGTGAATCAGCCTTTCTTTCCTGGACAACTCTGAAGGAAATGATTGAAAGACTCTTCCAATGGAAATTTACAGGTATTTTTATTAGCTGCCATAAAACAAAAGGTAGCAGCCCTCGGACCACACTTAGAACCATGTGGTTCTCTCTATGTGGCCATGTGACCTTGTGTGGGAATATCGTGGCACCCTGGGTTGTGAAACTGACCGGTAAGGGTGTATAACCAAGGCTGCGTGGACAATGTGTAGCATCTTTGCTGATAACATGGACACACAAAATAGTTCAACCCACAGATTCATTTGTTCAGTAGAATGTATTTTCAGTAGCAGGGAATTCACTTCCTTAGCCTTTCACTGTCACAAACTAGACTGATGGATGTTAAAATGGTGGCTTCTACTGAGGAAAAAGACCCCTTGCAGCATCCCAGCCCAGCCTTCAATGATGATGAGACTTGAAAAATAATGAATCTGACAAACTTTTATAAGCCCTTCCGCTCACCGCTCCTGTAGTGCTTTTTTACTACTATGACTTCAAAATTATCCCTGCAATAATGAGGACTCAAAATCTGTTTTTCTAAGAAACTAAATTAAAGGTTTTATACATTCTCACAATGTTCTGTGTGTGGGACACACAAAACTGCTTTGCTTTGCGGACTGTCTCATGGGACCTGCAGGATATGCATTACAAACCCCATATATAGTGGCTCATAGATTGTAAAGCCACTCCAAAAAAACATATACACTGCAGAGAAAGGGGTGTGTGTGTGTGTGTGTGTGTGTGTGTGTGTGTGATGTTGGCAATACATTACAGCTATTTACATTGCATCTGTTAAAATACACGTAGTCCTTGTTTAAAAATCATTATTGTCTTGATATGTGGAAGCTTGCAAAATAGTGTGTGGTACTCAAATAAGTTTTACCTGTTGAAATGAATAAAGCTAACTTAAGTCCTATTCATTAACTTCAGCAGATGAGTAAAAATGAGCACATCCCTTGGCTGGAATTCAAAGTCATGCTGTGTTGAATGTTCCACCTCTACAAACTTATTAGCTTGCCAGACAGAACAATCCCCCCTCAACCCTGTGTGCTGTTGTGGGGGTTCTGCCATAGTTAATTTTGTGGGGTTCAGGGGGCAAACAGAAGGAGGAGAGGGATTCATTAGGTTAACCCCACCCATTGCTTTTAGAAGAAGAAAAAATGATCGTAAAATGCAATCTCAGAAAGGAAAGCATTTCAAATCCCCCCTCTTGAAAAAGCACATGCCCTTGCATGGCTGTGAGTATGGAGGACCATAAATGTCCCAGTCCCTGAAAAGCAGTGCAATCATTCATATGTTTTCAGTTGAATGCCACCCATTTTTCTGGCTGGTGAGGGGCTTGCCCGCTTTCTTTCTCTTCCGAGGGTCCACAGGTTGCCTTGGGTCATATCCAGTAGATCCTATGAAGATTTTATTTTTAAAACGTGCACCCTGGTTTATCTTCCTAAGAAATCAAAGCAGCTAGCCACATGAAGACCAGTAACACAACATTGCGAATCATGTCAAGAAAGTAGCCCCAAACAGGAGCAGACAGGAGCAAAAGCAGCCAAACAGCTAGCCAAAGCTAAGCAAGCTCATAAAAGTCATAAAAAGTAGTAAAATCAGAAGCAGAACATTGAAAAGAAGAGCCTAGCCCCATCAAGGCAGCAAGGCAGCAAACAGAAGGGACCGAGACTGATAGTAAAAGGCCTCTCTGAAAAAGGCAGGTTTTATTTAGGCAACTGGAAATATTCAGGGTAGTATCCAACATTAGTTATACTCAGATTAGATCCATTTAAATCAGTGGAGTTATGTTGCTTAAATCCGCTGGTTTATGATTAACACTGGGTATGATCCTCAGTGTTGGTGCCACAACTGAAAAGGCCCTGCTTCTTATGGGTAGACTGCCAGGGACGGTTTTGTAAATCGTGTGCTCATGTGATACACCATCACTGCAAAGGCTCCGATGCATTATAAAGGCGGTCTATTCAAATAAAGTGTCGTTAATGTTTAGATGCAGGGAATACAGCATTTTCTTTTGGTCTCATATGGTGCTCCTTTTATTTTGGAACTCTTCAGCTGGCAGCCCAGCAGGTGAATGAGGAGGCAACAGCAGTGAAGGGGATGAATGGCAGGGCCCCTGAATCAGAGCACACCTTGACAGATGCCTCAATCATGCTGGTCCTAGGCATCATCCCTGGTTGGCGAGAGAATATGCAGCAGAAACTCAGGCGTTGAGTGGAATGCAGGCGTGGGGTGGGGGGAGATGGGAAGACATATGGAAGATGGAGGTCTTTAAGTTGCCCAGGTCCCCGAACCACTTAGGCCCTTAAAACTAAGAACTAGCACCAGACCTGTTTCCTCCCAAGCTGTACCTGTACTGTTCTTGAAGCCAGTAATTCAGCTACAACCTGACCATTTCTCTACATCTAACTTTAATAAAAAATAAAAATGTGGCATTTTCTGAAAATGGTTTCTTCAAGCGTCCCCTGAAAAGTCTGGCAAATGCTCTAGCATTGCGTTTACCTAGGAAGCATGCTGTATTAGCCGATTTACGTTTTGCAAAGTCAAAGAAAAGGAACTGGACAAGTTAAGCATTTGACGCCACTGGACCCTAGGATGCAAATGAGTTTTATATGCTACAGATGGCGCACCATCTGTGCCCTGGGCTCAGCCTCGGGATCTGTTTTTAATGCCAGGGCTCTGAGTCCTGGAAAATGTGAAATAATCCTAACAAAACATGCCTTTGAGCATGTGCAGAGTGTCCCCTGCTCCCCACGGCCAACAAATAACTGCGGCCTTTCTCCACATGCCTAGGGCTATGGAACGGGGGCTTCTAGGACAGATGGCATCCTTGACCCCAGGCACACCTCTCCTGTTTGAATGTAAGCGCTGGTTAGAGAAAGAGGGAAGGAATTAGGCCAGCTAGTTCTATTTGTAGATGCCACTAATGACTCAGCATGTCACCTTGGTGGCAACAAGGAGGAACCGGGTTTTTGCTCCAGTGAATCAATCTATAAAAGATTTTAAAACTGTGTCTGATGCCTGCGCGGTGCTCTCAGACAGGTTTATACCTGAATGGTGCTCCTGTATGTCCAAATCTGCAATTTATTATCAAACAGCCAAAGATCAGAATTTGTTAAAGGCTGGGGAGCATTTCCCATGGAAATGTAAGCATCTGTATTAACTCATTGATAGCACACCCTCAATGTTTATTTTACTGCATTACTAAGGATAACTTTGATCATTGTGGAAGTCAGTATATATTTTTGAGCACTGTCCCTTCCTAAGGGATTAGTTTAGGAATGATGGAGCGGAAGATACATACTTCTAGGCAAAGGCTTCAAGTGGCTGAGGGACACAGATTTAAGCTCAACCTGTTATTTTGCCCATGATTCTTGTGCCGGCCGCAGATTATTTGTGGGGGGACTCGTACATCATTTGACCTCAATTTTCTCAGGACAATCGGTCCACTACAGCTGACCTCAATTCCATCCACTGAAGTCATTTGTGTTGACTACAGACAAGCTGGCGACAGTTCAGGGGGGGCTTGATTCGCGTTCATCATCGCCGACAGCATAGGTGACCTGCGAAGCAAATGGCGAGAGGCACGTTGTGAAGGGAAAGGTGCTGAGAACAGGAAGGACGGTTGCAGTCTGCACAGGACTACCTGTGATTACTGAATGTGTCGATAATACACAGGATGGCTCTCTTTGCTGCCTGGGGAGGGCGCTGTTCAGTATTGGGACTCCAGCCTGCAGGGAAAAGGCTAACCCTTTACCACCACCACCCCGGCACCCACCCAACAGCTTATTTCTCCTTGTTCAAATAGCAGTTGTGGGTGGGTGGGAAAGCAGTATTCATTAGGCCCAATGGCACAAAGAATGAAAGAGATCTAAGAAGACCCCACCCTAGCCCTGCTTATTCCTGGGGAAGAGGAAGGAGACACAACCACAACCACAACATTCTCTTGTCCATGGTTCTGGCAACAAGGACTTCAAAGCAGTCAAAAGCTTACCCTCCTTTTCCAGTACAGTCTCCCACACTGCTCTCAGGTTTCAGCCTTGCTGAATCTTTTAAGTGGCCAAAATCTTTCAAGTGAAGATTTGCATCCCAGTCTGTATCCATAACAGACTCAACAACGATGTTGGTTTTTTTAATCAAGGCTTTTTCATTATTGGGTTGTTTTTTTAATTGACAAATTGCCTTGGGATAATTTTTTATGAAAAGCTATCCGTAAATGAAATAAACTGATTGCCCATTATATATTGTCAGCGAAATAATTTCCTCACGCGAAAGCAAATTCATGTAGGTTTTCATTCTTTGCGAGGAGGCGGGGGCGGGGAGAGATGGTGTCTTTATGTTGATTCACATTTACTTGCATCATATTAGGAGACAAAGCAACATTTTGTGGGGGAACGGAGTTTTGTCGATTATTGGTAATTGTCAAGCGGCTAAATCAGTGTTCCCCAACTTTGGGCCTCCAGCTGTTTTTGGACTACAACTCCCATCATCCCTCGCTAGCAAGACCAGTGGTCAAGGATGATGGGAATTGTAGTCCAAAAACAGCTGGAGGCCCAAGGTTGGGGAACACTGGGCTAAATAAATGAATAAAAGCAACAGCTGGGGGGAAAACCAACAGCCTAAAACTAATGAAACATTAGCATAAAAGCCACATAGAACAGGGACTGATCTTATGGGTTAAAGCATGCTTCCTCAGCCCTCCAGATGTTTTTGGCCTTCAACTCCCATGATCCCTAGCTAGCAGGACCAGTGGTCAGGGATGATGGGAAATGTAGTCTCAAAACATCTGGAGGGCCGAGGTTGAGGAAGCCTGGGTTAAAACCTGGGCGAATGGATAAGTCTTTGCAGGATGTCTTCAGCACCTGATGGTTGCTACTTCACATATGGCAGAAGGAAGGGCATTCCATAATACAGGGGTAATGGCAGAAAATGCCAATTTTTCAGGCCGCCGCTCAATAATATTATTTAGGGGGCGGTGTCACACGTAGAATTTCCCCACAAGTAGAATGTTGGCTGGATGTCCGCAACAGACCATGGAGCTACCTAGCAGGAGGTTGGATGGAGTTGGCTCTGAGGCCGTCCACCCCCAAAGGATTTAGAAGGATTCTAGCCTGTGATGTTAGAATCATGACTTGCAGGTCCTTCTGGTGCTCCAGGTAGGAATAGGGTGTTGGTGCCTTACCTGCAGGGTTCCTGTCATTACATGTCACAAGAGACCACCTGAGGAGCCCATCTTGCCATTTCTCAGTCTCACGGTATAAGGCTGCTTGTGTATGCAATGAGAGGGAGAGGTGGGGAAATAGAAACATCCTTCCTTTTATGTTTTTAAGCAGAGGTTGGATGGCCATTGGTCATGTATGATCTAGTTGACATTGAGGTTGCATTAGATGACCCTCGGTGTCCCTCTGCAATTCTATGATTCTATGTATTTGTTTATTTTATCAACTTAGATGCCCCTTGCCAGCTCTACAGCTCCTAAAAGTGGCTGGCTATGACATTAAAATAACAAATAGTCATCCCATGTCTGCCTTGATAGAAAAGTCTATCCGGGTTCTAACTGGGTAAGAAGAGAAAGCTGAATATAAATCTAGATACAGAAAGAAATGTAAATCCTGGTTCTCTAAGCCTAACATCAGTTGATATACCTGTCTTTGGACCTTATGATTTACTGATGGCCAGTTTTCCTTAATTTCAAATTTCATTTCCCCCCGCTTCCTGCAACTCTTGATGGCTGCATCCAAGAGATGTCTTTCCTCAAAAGCTGAAAAATAGCATTTTATTGCAGCTTCCTGTTGTTTCATTCCTGTGAATGGGCCTCTGTACCTTCAGTCTCTAGAACACTTGAACCAGTCTTTCTCAGAACCATCAATGGCAGCATAACACTGTTTCTGTTTTCACCTTGCTTTTTACCCTGTGCTGTTGTTCCGGAAAAAACAAGTCCACCGGAACTGAATATAATCCCTGCATCAGATACACACTTGACTGAAGGCAGAGCTGAGAGGGTGGGTTTAGACTCCTCACAGGGATCTTTGGGAGGAGGGGAGGTGCTGAGTAACAGTTAAGAGTTACTGCAAATTAAAAACAGCTTTCCTCTCCAAGGACGTCATGTAGGCAACAGTTGAAGCTGTGCATTGTGGAAAGATAGAGTCAGTTACAGAGTAATGTTGGGATCCTATGCCCACTCACTTGAGAATAAGCCCCATTGAACCGAAAGCAACTTACATCTGAGTAGACTTGCATAGGATGGGGTCTTGCAAGGGCTGAAAAATACTTAAGTATGGATCATAATTTAAACACTGCCATTGCAGCCCTCTGCACGCTTGGTGGCAAGCAGGATTTACCCCCTAGCCAGGGTGCAAGCAATTTATTATGGTATTATTCTGTAGCTATAGCTTCCCCAAACCTTCTTCATTTAAAACCAAATTTGAAAAAAAACACACAACAGCACTATGTTCTGTCATCTTTTGTAGAGTAAGTAAAATGCTGGGTATTTTTGTAACAGAGGATTCAAACAGTCCTGACCTCAACTTTAAAACCAAATGCAAAAGCTACATTTATTGCAAAACAGTTTCCATTTCTTTTCTACTTTCTACCCCACCGTTGGTGGCCTAAAGACTAGTGTTACAACACTGGAAGGAGCACATGTCTCCATACACCCCGGCCAATTCCTCAGTGATCAGAAGACGTAACTTCTTTTGTGATTTATGAAAAAGTCACCTGAAGCAGGTGGCAAAAAGGGAAGAAACACTCAGATAGTGGGGACCCGGACTTGGAATTGTTTACAAGTAATGACCAGCAGGCTTTCCTGGAACATATTTTTCCTTTTCTCTCTCCCTTCGCCACCTGCTTCCCATTTTGGTTTTGTTCTGATTGCATTTACTTTTACAGTGGTACCTCGGGTTACATACACTTCAGGTTACAGACGCTTCAGGTTACAGACTCCGCTAACCCAGAAATAGTACCTCGGGTTAAGAACTTTGCTTCAGGATGAGAACAGAAATCGTGCTCAGGTTGCGCGGCAGCAGCAGGAGGCCCCATTAGCTAAAGTGATGCTTCAGGTTAAGAACAGTTTCAGGTAAAGAACAGACCTCCGGAACAAATTAAGTACTTAACCCGAGGTACCACTGTACTATAAATCAATAACATTTAAAAACAAAAACAAAAAACAGTTTCACATTCCATCTGAACCCTAAATTGTGGTTTGTCTTAATTGTGTTTTGTTGAAACAGGCCAGCTTCATAAACCATGGTTTGAAGTTGGCTTGTTTCAAACTATCCGTATTTAGATTAATTGCAGTTTGTTAGATTTGAAGAAGACAACACGCTGTAGTTAGTAAGACAATGGAAGTGAAAGCTTCCAATCTCCTCCTTGTGGCTGTCTAGAGAAGGAGAGCATTTGACCCCAGGTTTTTTTTCCTTTAATGATAAACCATGGTTATTGTGATGCTCAAAAGTAGCCAGAGAATTGAAGACAAGAAGACAGAAGCATTATTTTTTTTATATAATGTGTACAACATAGGTGCATCACACTATTATACGGTTACCAGATGTCCCTGGTTCCCGGGGACAGTCCCTGGATTTGCAAATCTGTCCCCAGACAAATTCCGTCCCTGGAATGTCCCCAGATTTGAAAATCTGTCCCTGGGAAACGTGGCAGTGGCAGCCTCAGCAGCCCAGAGCCAGCCTGGTAGCGCAGTTGGCTCTGGCTGGCTTCAGGAACTGCTCGCTGACGCCGCCACTGCCAAAGGAGAATCGGGGATGTTTGGTGGTACAGATCTCCAGCCCCCTTCGCCCTTTGTTTTGGCAGATCAAGGGAGGCTTGGGAGTCGCAGGTGGGTGGCTGTTGCCCAGGAGGGGCGCAAGGCACACGGTTTCTCTGCCAGGCAAGGTGCAAAGCCCTTCTTTCGCACCCTGTGAAACATAAATGCACAGAGTTTTAAAAAAAACTGGGTAATGGCCACCCACCCGCGACCCCTGAGCCTCTCCCGATCAGTCAAAAGAAAGGGGGAAGGGGGAGGAGATCAGGGGAGGCTCGAGAGTCACGGGCGGGCAGTGGCCATTGCCCAGTTTTTTAAAAACTCTGCGCATTTATGTTTCACAGGGTGCAAAAGAAGGGCTTTGCACCTTTATACAATATGCATGTGTGCTTGGGCCCAGGGTCTTTTGCCTCACCATCCCCACTACTGACTCCCTGTTGCCACTCAGCTTCAAAAAAAAAAAAAAAAAAGGATCCCCGGATTCATTGAAAAAAATCTGGTAACCATACACTACTATCCCTCATATTTTAGTGATTCTTTAAAATCCTGCAAAGTTGGGTTGACCAGAGATGAGGGTGGCATTTAACTAACATTTACTCATAGTAGATCCATTGAAATTGATGGACCTAACTTAGTTATGTATATTCGTTTCCAGAGGTCTACACTGAGTAAAACTTTGTTGAATTCTATCCTGAGTATCACATGGGGAAGAATGCCCGTCTTGCATTACTTTCACCTCTCGGGAATTATTGCTTGTCTCCAGTCTGAGGAGGATCAGATCACACCTCACTTTACTTTGAGGAAAGTACAATTAGGAATTCAGTTCTGGTGCTTGATCTTGTGCAGAGTAAAGAACACTGTGCGAACCAGCAAGTGAAGCTTTTATCAGCATGGAGATCAACACAATCACTTGTCAGTGCCTACAGATCAAGCTGTTTTTAGAGGCACAGCTACAGTGGCTGGCTGAAAAACTGGCAAGCCAATCTTCATGCAGCTTTAAAGGAAGGGGAAAAAAACCCCAATGTTTGCATGCCCAGTCAGATCTAGCATACCTACATCTACTGCTCCGTAAGAAAAACAACAGCAATTTGACTTTTTTTTAAACTGCCATTAAGTTCTTCCTTATAGATACAACTTTCTGGAAGAAGGGAGCAGGGGCATTTCCAAAAAAAAAAGGGGGGGCTATATAGAAAGAAGAGGCACCCAGCGACTTTAATTCCAAGAAATGGGCAAATAGAAAAGAAAGCAATCTGAAGCACTGAAGGTGACTCATCCAAGCTGATGGATGCTTGTTTCCCTTTGGGGCAAGTTGGGGCATGTGTCTGCTGTGGTTTCAACCTGCTCTTACCTGTGGCTTCATTTGGTCTTTTGGATCATTAGGCATGCAGAGATCCCCTGCGAGCATGAAGGCCAGATTATCCACGGTGTAATTGCAGCAGGGCCCATGCCTGCAAGGGGTCCTTGCCGTCTGAACTTTCATTATATATGTATATGTCCCTTCCTGGAGGCGAGATATGAATTAAAATGTGTAACCTGACAGGGGAGCAGGTTTTCCAGAAGTTGGTGACACAGGTTTCATGCAGAACACTTCCAGAAGTCTGAAGGACCTCCCACCCTGACTGGCCCTGAAGTCATCGTCTCCCGCTCTCATTGGCTTTCAGAGGCAAAAGGTGGCAAAGGAGCATATTCTGTTGCCTAGGAGGAAAATGATGCCAGAGGTCGCTTCCTCCCTCACCAGGGCTTTTTTTGTTTTCAACTGGAAATCACTGAAACTCAGTTCTGGCACTTCTCAGGTGGGCGTCATTGCCCTCCAAGTGTCCCTATTTTCCAGTGACACCCCTGATTTAGAGAAGCTGTCCCTGTTTCTGATTTGATCCCGGAATGTCCCACTTTTCCTTAGGACATCCCTATTTTCTTTGGAGAAATGCTGGAGGGTGTGGAGTTATCTGACCTCCAAGCCATCTGAAGGCAATACTCTATAGGGAAGGCTTTGTTTTTTAAAAAAAGTTTAATGTTTTATTCTGTTTTTATATATGTTGGAAGCTGCCCAGAGTGGCTGGGGCCACCCAGCAAGATGTGTGGGGTATAAATAGTAAAATTATCATTATGGAATGAGACGTCCTTGTTTTCATCGGAGAAATGTTATAAGAGAACAGGGGGGCGTTCATGGTGAGTTCCAGAACCTCTTTTTCTAGAAAAACAGCACTGGTTGTCACTCACTCACTTTTATGTGTTGGTTTGCATACTTCCTGTGGACGAGAGTGATTTTGAGGTAGGTGGAAGCAAACTAGAGAGCTGGTAGGTTCCTTCCCAGTCTTTAAGATACCACAAGACTTTTCTTTGTGGTACCTTCTTTCATGTGTTGCGTTGCCCCAGGGACCCCAACCACCTGGATCTGACCTTGGTAAGTGCATGCACAAGTTCTGTTTCATGTCCCCCAACATGGTACTTTAGCAAAGTATACCCATGAACAGGCCAGAGTTTTAGTATAGCCCAGTTTTATCCTTTTGGCCAGTTGCCCGGACTGGAGGATGTGAAGCTCTCCCACAAATTGTGTCCTCGGTGTTATCATCATTATTTCCTCTCCTTTTCTACAGAGGAAAACCAGCAGATTGTAACCTTCAGGGAGGTTGTTCTTCAAACACAGCGGCAGTCGATGCTATCTGACGGAGCGGACTCTGGCCCATGGAAGATGGCAAGGAGAGACGTCCTTCCTTGTTGGTGTTGGCATTGTTTTGAAGCAAATTGGTCAACGTTGGGTTTGGGGGATAGCTATGACCCTAGGTTTGAGTAGCAGTTGCTCAGTTTGTGGGGCACAGCAAAACCTGGGGGTTTCACTAAAAAAATAATACAAAACAACTGCAACAGTTTGGCACCAGTTTGGAGGGGGTCCCAAATTTTGGGGTTCATTAATGTTAAGTACGAACCCCGTTTTTGATGTATCAGTTGCTCAGTTTGTGGGGTGCTGCAAAATGTGGGGTTTTCGCTGCAAAACAACCTGCGAAACTTGTGACGTAGGTTTGGAGAGGATCCCAAATTTGGGGGTTCGTAGTTAATTTTCCTGCGGATAAGCCACCTTTGGATTTGGTCTCCTCTTGGTTGTTTATCCGCTAAATTGGTTGGCTATTTGACCTTTTGCTGAACTTTGCCCTGATATCAGTATTAGTGAAGGCTGGGTTATCAATCTTTTAAATGAGTAAATAAAGATTGATTAAAAGATTTATATGCCGCTCTTAACTTTCCAGATCCTAAAACCACTGATGGCTGCCAAGATAAGCATGTAAATAAGAAGGGCACAAATGAATTCAGCAGAGCCCTCAAATGCAAATGCTTAACCCAGCAGAAAGCAGCAAAAGCCACTGGAATTAAAACCAGGCAGATCACATGGTGGAAGAAAAGCCTAGGCGAATTATGGCAGCGATCCTGGCAGTCAGAATGAACCTAGTGACACTATTTTTGCCCTTGTGCAATTGGCTCATTTCTCCCGCCTCCCCGTCTGCTTTTGTCTGCTGTGTCTGCAGTAGCCGGGATTCATTTGGAAGGAGATCAAACTCCAGAGCAAAGTAGCACAGACTGGGGTACTACCATCCCTGGAAATGGTTAAAAACAAAAACAAAAATTCTTGGGCTCCCAGGGACGTGCCTTTTGAGGCAGAAGAGGCACTCCCCCCCAAAAAAAAACCCCTAGCCCTCCCACCCAGCTCCAAGGCAGGCATGTGCTGAGGTCAGTGATTTTTGCTCATCTGAGGGAGGGGATGGGGGGGGGGGGTCTGCTGAAATTGCACAGCAAAAGAAAGAAGCAGGAGCAGCTATTCAGAAGTGCAGGAGATGGGACAGTCCTGGGAACTCCCTGAGGGCTGAAGGGATGCACTTAAAGGATGACTGAAAAAGCCTTCCTGCCTGCATTTATCAAGTTCTTCCTGTGTGCCAGGAAGGGAACCTGTGGCCCTCCAGATGTTGTTAAACTCTGGTACCCATAAATCCCAGGCATCATTTCTAATGGACAGGGAGGCTAGGAGCCGAAGTCCAGCAGCAACAGGAGGGCCAGGCTTGCTTTATGCCTCCATGAAGCATTCTCACATTTTTCAGAAACAGCCACTGAGGTGGGATTTTTTTTTTGGGGGGGGGAACAGATGGCAAGGAGACAACAGTGTTCTCCTCCTCCTAAGTATTCATGTTGCACTGTGGAGTAATGTGAATAAAAAGGTAAGTCTCTGCCCCAAGGAACTACAGATCAATAGTAGGAGGGACAAGAGGGAAGGGAGTTTGTTGTTGTCTGCCTTGAGAGACAATGGAGTGAACCACTCAGGGTGAAGTGGAACTGCTGAATGTTAACAGCTCCTGCTGTGGCTGCAGAGACGGGTAGCTCATAACTGCTACCTCCCCTGCATTGCTTTTGCTGTGTTAGCAGCACCAAAGTGACCTCTCTGGGGAACAAGCCTGGACAGTGTGTACGGGGGTCCAGGGCTGCCCAGACGACAATATCCCCCTCTTGGCCTTGCTGAGGTGGTCCACAGGAAAGCAGAGCAAGACGTTTGTCACCAGCTTGGCTGCAGGAGTCGCCGGAAGGAGGCCTACAAGCCACCATCCAACCATCTCAGGGACTCCAGATTTGTGTAGGGTTCACTGATGAGAAAATACACATGGGTTGCAGATGGCTCCCAGGGCTAGGTTTAGGGGCAGACAACCCAGCTAACTGCCTGAAGCATTAGGCCGAGAGGATGCCAGGCTTGGGGTGCCAAGCAGCTGAGCTTGGTAGTGCAGACATGTCACCTATGGCTGGGGGGGGGGGAGGCTTTGCATCCTCAAATATTCTTGCCTGGCTGGAGTATGTTCTTGAACTCTGATTATGTCTTTTGCTGGTCTGGGTGGATGCTAGAGAGGGATGTGCTAGTGTGTGGAGAAACTAGCCTCCTGTACAAATGGTACATTCCAAAGCCTTCACCAGCTTGTTGCTTCCCTTGTAGTTGAACAACTCCTTAGACATGTAAAGAGGATGCTTAACAAGAGCAGTTCCTTCTGTTACAGACTCCAACCTTACAGATACGAAACCTCCCTGCAGGTGACCCAAAGAAATCATCCAAATCAACCCCCACAACCATATATAGTGTAACGATTCTAATAAAGGTAAAGGTAAAGGTACCCCTGCCCGTACGGGCCAGTCGTGACCGACTCTGGGGTTGCGTGCTCATCTCACTTAAGAGGCCGGGAGCCAGCGCTGTCCGAAGACACTTCCGGGTCACATGGCCAGCGTGATGAAGCTGCTCTGGCGAGCCAGCCCCAGTGCAGTGCACGGAAATGCCGTTTACCTTCCCGCTATAAAGCGGTACCTATTTATCTATTCGCACTTAGGGGTGCTTTCGAACTGCTAGGTGGGCAGGAGCTGGGACCGAAAGACGGGAGCTCACCCCACCGCGGGGATTCGAACCTCTGACCATACGATCAGCAAGTCCTAGGCACTGAGGTTTTACCCACAGCGCCACCCGCGTCCCTTTTAACGATTCTAATACAGCATAATAAAAGCATGATAATGAACAAAATCAATACAATAACCATTATACAAACACACCCTAAAGCCCAGGTTGCATTCCTGCATCATTCATAGAATTAAATATGCCTATATGCCTGGGAGAATATGTCTTGTCTGACTGGCACCATCAGTAAAGGACACTGGAGCCGAAGTCTGAGGCCCCACTCAGCAGAATGAATTGGAGAGCTCCCCAATGTGGCAGGGCTGGTCTGCCACACTTTGAAGGAATGCAAAATAATGCACATTGCCATCTATAAAGAGGATGCTGTGCATAAGACCAGTAAGCCCCGAATTGAGCCTGTATCTCAGGTCAGAGTCCATGCATAGCAGGGCCACAAGGGAGGCAGAAATTGTTTCACCACTTCTTTGGGCACCCAAGGGCCACAACCAGTTTTTAGGGGACATAGAGATGGCTGTACCTTCTGTGCATGCCAAAATAAGGAGGTCCCAGGGAGATTCTTCTGGTGTTTGGATTTTGCTTCCTGACTCCAGAGCAATCCTCAATAGCTCAAGGGATTGAGAGGAAATCTAAAGCTGGGCTTCTTGCCAGAAGTAGCTGGTCTAGACAGAGATGGTCTCCATTTCCCCGCCCCCCTTCGCCTCCCCTCCTAGCTGCCAAACCGGTCTCCATGAATGCTAATTCTTCATGCACCCGGTCGGCTAGCTTCATAAAACAGCATCCAGACAGCCAAGCACGAAGGGCAAAGGGCATTTCTCTGCTGGATTCATTTCTACGCTATTCCCGGTGTTGTCTAAATTGGGGGCCTTTTTTGTTGTTGGTGGTGCATAGCTGCACTTATGCGTGCCATCTCATCGTCTGGGCGGTCACATTGCTGGAGCGTGAGGGTGCTGGATCATGTATCGCCTCCCAGAGAACGGAGGACAAACTGGGAAATGGAGATTAGAGACGGGGAAGGAGTTCTAAACATCCTCTGCAGCAGCCGCCTTTCCCAACCGGCAGGGCTGGGCTGGGAATTGTGGGCCGGCACATCTTGAGGTCACCGGGTTGGGAAAGAGCTGCTCTGCACTGTCAGCTCCCTCTGTGCACTTGCAAAGCCGGGATGAGAGATGCCATCAGATTAGCTCAGGCCTGCACAACCTGCAATCCATCACACCCAACACAGCCCACAACTCTGCAAGGCAGGCACACCAGGAGGGGGCTTGATAAATCTCCTGCCTGGAACTGTACAAACAAAGGGGTCGTGCAGCCTCTGGCAGACCGCATGACCGATGGGCTGCCTCTGGCTCTGTGGGGCACATTTTGTGCAGGATTGTGCTCCGATTAGGTTGGACAGGGATTGGCTGTCTCCTCCTCTTGCTTCAGAGTGGATCCGTGATTCTGATCCTGGCTGGGGACCCCAAGTGAAAATAATAAAGAGGATCCCGAAAAGCCAGAGGAGTTAAAAATAAGAGGGAGGAAAGACTGCTGCAGATGCAACTTGCTTTTAAAACCGAAAAGCGTCTTGCCTTTTCAGCAGAGCAGTGGATGGATACTTTGAAGAACGCCTCCTCTGTGCTTCAGGATGGGCACAGAGGATGCATTGCAATTTGGAAATGTTTCAATGACACCTCCCACAGTGTGGCTGTAATATTTTACTTTCAGTGCTGTGATCACCTATGAAGAACAAGAAAACCAGATTAGCGATCCTCACCTTGGCATAACAAGAGTTTAAGAGCTGAATGCTACAGTATGTACACAATAGTGTCTACTCTGTCTCCATCAGACTCCCACTGCTGGTTTTTGAAGCCGGGCACATGTGATGTTAGCCACAATCCATCTGAATCCTGTTGTAACTGAAGTGCAAAGTAGGCTCTCAAGAGATACTGCTAATGCACCCTCAAACCAGCTTCCATCCAATATGAAAACGCAAGCCAGTTAAGCTGAAGTGTGGACAGTTCTGACAGCCTTTTTTGCACATGCCCAGATGACAGCATGTGCTTAGATGACATCATCTTTGAACAGAAGTTGGAGGGGGTTGCAGGCATGGGGAAATAAATCAGGTAATGAGGGAAGACATTCCTACCCCACCCCCCTCTGGTTTGTACAGTAACATTAAAATGTGACTTGAAGCGTGATGGGGTGGGGTGGGGGACGATCTTGCAGCATTTTAAGTTGCTAATTATGTACATAGCCTTACTATTTTACCAGGTACTAAAATAGGCTGTTGGCCGGGACACGGGTGGCACTGTGGGTTAAACCACAGAGCCTAGGACTTGCTGATCAGAAGGTTGGTGGTTCGAATCCCCGCCACGGGGTGAGCTCCCGTTGCTCAGTCCCTGCTCCTGCCAACCTAGCAGTTCGAAAGCACGGCAAAGTGCAAGTAGATAAATAGGTACTGCTCCGGCGGGAAGATAAACGATGTTTCCGTGCGCTGCTCTGGTTCGCCAGAAATGGCTTAGTCATGCTGGCCACATGACCCAGAAGTTGTCTGCAGACAAACGCCAGCTCCCTCAGCCTATAGAGCGAGATGAGCGCTGCAGCCCCAGAGTCGGTCACGACTGGACCTAATGGTCAGGGGTCCCTTTACCTTTAAAATAGGCTGTTGCAGGATTTTGTCATGGGGCTATTTGCCAGATGATCGGTGGGATAGTGAGCAGGTAGGCTCAAACACCTGCTCATCCACGATGCTCATTGGGACTATCATTTTTTTACTTGCCCACAAGTGATCTGGAGTTAGAGGGGAGCACTGAAATGGCCAGGTTTGCTGACAAACACCAAGGTAGTAAAAAAAAACAAGCCCCAAACGGATGTTCCAATGGGATGGACAATAAAATGAGAAATGCAGTTCAATGTAAGCAAGTACACGCCCCAATGTGTGTTTTTCATTTATATTGCCCCCTGGTATGAAGTCCATCAAGCTGGTTGGCTGAGTCTCTCCCTCTGCATGTAGCAGAATCTCAGCCAGTCTGCCCAGACGCTCTAGAACCTTGGAAGTTTCCTGCGCTGTGGTGACCAGTGGCAAGCGACAACGTGAAGACCCTGTTAGTTAAGAGCCCGTTTCAGGGAGCTGCTCTTTCAATTCCTTTGCGTCTAGTACAACCAGTTCCAAAGTAGCAGCAACAAACAAGGGGCCTCTGGTTTTGCTCTTGTTCCAAGGCAATCAAAACCCTCCCACTGGTGGCTTATGTGGGAGACTAAGAACTCCTTAAGAACCTTTTTCACAACTTAAGAGAGCAGCTGAAAGGAAACCCACAAAACTGCTAAGGCTGTTTCCCTTTCAGACCTGCTTTTACCAGATAGCAGATTTTAGAGCTACTGTTCCGCACCAGATAAGCAGGGGGTTTTTTTTGGTCTGTTTGTATACCTAAGAGGTTTTTGGTTTATTTAAGGTGCACATTTAAAAATATAAAGAGTGGGCGAGACAAGCACTTAAAAAACACGTGTTCTTTCTTCGGTGTGGTTTATTTCAAGATTACATGTATTACATAATCAACAATATAAAGTGCCTGCTAAGACAGATAAGCACCTTATCTATCTTATCTTTCTATAGACATAAAAATGTAAGGTTGTCATCACACTGTAGTTGGCTTGGCTGCTGATAGTCGGCCATGTCAACTGCAATGTGACGAATGGCAGCCAGGTGAGTGGGGAAGCAGTGCAGGCGGCAGACATCCCAGAACAGCTATTTAATGGAAGGGGACAGTTTAGAAAGCTATTGTGTGTAGTGCCTCCTCCCCTCCATTAAACATAGCTGCACTGAGGTTTAAGGGAGGTGCTTCACACAGTGGTTTAACAAACTGTTCTTTGAAATGCCTGCCTGTCCTTTAAAGGAGAGGGTGCAAGGGGAAGGGAGTGGGGCTTGGGGCAAGCTTTGGGGGGGGTAAATGAGGGGATGGGTGAGGTGTAAAAGGGGGTGGTCAGATGTGGGGGAAGGGCAATTGGCAAGAGTAGGTAGCCCCTAGTATTTGTGTTTGTGTGTATAGACACACACACACACACACACAGAGGTTGGGAGGAAGAAAAGTCTCTCTGTAGCCATCACAGCAATTGAAGAGGAGAAATTGAAGCTGAAAAGGAGGGTCGCACTCAGCTGGGATTCCCTATTTTTGGTTTAATCAGTGTGGAATGCATGCGCTAGAATAAGTCCAAGCATGCTATGCACATGTGGTCCACCTCCCCTCTCCTGCACATCAAAATGCAGACCCTTCAAGTATCCCTATTTTCCAGGGATGTTCCTGATTTTGAGAAGCCATCCTGGTTTCTGTTTTGATCCCAGAATGTCCCGCTTTTCCTTAGGATGTCCCTAGATTCATTTGAAAAACGCTGGAGGGTATGGAGTTAGCCAACCCCCCAGCAGTCTGAAGGCAATCTTGTACAGTGGTACCTTGGGTTAAGTACTTAATTTGTTCCGGAGGTCCGTTAACTTGAAACTGTTCTTAACCTGAAGCACCACTTTCGCTAATGGGGCCTCCCGCTGCTGCTGCCGGAGCACAATTTCTGTTCTCATCCTGAAGCAAAGTTCTTAACCCGAGGTAATATTTCTGGGTTAGCGGAGTCTGTAACCTGAAGTGTATGTAACCTGAAGCGTATGTAACCTGAGGTACCACTGGATAAGGAAATGTTTTTTTTATTTTTTAAAATGTTTTCTTTTGTTTTATATATGTGTTGGAAGCTGCCCAGAGTGTTAGGGCAACCCAATAAGGTGTGTGTGTGTGGGGGGGTATAAATAGCACATTTATCATTATGGAATGGGACGTCCCTATTTTCATCGCAGAAATGTTGGAGGGTATGCAAATGGAAGCATTTAGTTTTGCTTTCCCTGAATCTTGGCTCGCTGTATCATCCGCACCAAGGATCGGCATTTATAAGAAGCTCCAGTCAAACCATGGTTGCTGAAGCTGATTTGTTAAACCAACCAGTGTTTGGTATTTACTTATTATTAATTTTATAACCCACTCTTCCTCCCAAGGAGGCTCAGCGTCATCCTTGGCCCAGAAGTGCAAGATTCAGGGAAAGCTAAATGCTGGTTCAGTTTGATGTTTAAATGCAGCCAGTGAGACTTACACCTGTCCATCTTCCCTCGGAGAAACCAGGGGGCGAAAAGAGGACAAACTCTGGCAAACTCAGTTACTAATAAGGCAAGTAAGGAGAAAATAGGGAAGGACAACCAGCTAAAGGCATAAAAATTCCACAAGCAAGGCAATGCCTACATCACAATGTGTCACAGCACGGACATTCCCCCAGATTTCCTAATGGATGCTAAGACTTCAGGTTACTCCACAATAGATTTAGCTAAATCAGGGCCTTGTGTTTAGAGTATGAGCAATGCCAGCTGCCGGAGAAACTCATGAAGCAACAGGATCAGTTATTTTCCTATGAGTATCATTTCTGTGTTCAGTTCTCTTACTGTGTTGATGCAAAAACAGTAAAAAGAAACATTAGCGTGAGTGTGGAATTCTCTCTCCCTGCCCAACACCCCCGGTGGAAATTTTCTGCTTGGACCAGAGAGCGTTAATGATAGGTTATATTTAATGTCCAGGGCATGTCACTTCCTGGAAATTAACAACTGTGCTGAAGATTCAGAAAGCATTATGGGATTCAGTTATGAAGTTAAGCAAACATCCGATTTCCTTATTCCAGGGCAGTGCAATGGAAATCTCCACAGCCCAGTGAGTGGCATGTTCTGTGCTTACATAACACTCAAGGTTCAACCTCAGGCACCTCCAGATAGAGGGCAGATCTTGAAGAGCCTTTGGCAATCAGAATATGCCATACAATAGCAGACTAAGTGGACCAATGGTACGGCCCACTATAAGAACTAAGAGACAGATGGATGTCAACAACAATGCATTCAAGAGAAGATGATCAGATAGCTTGGGAATGGACTTTGAAATGATATATCCTCACAGACTGATCAGATAGCCTGCGAACAGACTTTGAAATGATGGATCAAAGCCAAGTTATTTCTCCTTATCTTCTCAGAGGATGTCAGATTGCAAGTTGCATTGTTGTCCTATACAGTGGTACCTCGGGTTACATACGCTTCAGGTTACATACGCTTCAGGTTATAGACTCCGCTAACCCAGAAATAGTACCTCGGGTTAAGAACGTTGCTTCAGGATGAGAACAGAAATCGTGCTCTGGCGGTGCGGCGGCAGCAGGAGGCCCCATTAGCTAAAGTGGTGCTTCAGGTTAAGAACAGTTTCAGGTTAAGAACAGACCTCTAGAACGAATTAAGTTCTTAACCCCAGGTACCACATTATTCATTGGGGATGGCCATTCCCAACGAGATGCTACCTATATCCTCAGGCAGTTGCAGAGTCTGATGATGCTTAATACCCGATGAGAATAAAGCATATGCAGAGTGCAACTCTCTGTTGACACTGGCATAGGAAATCGTTTCGCTCTCTGACTGATGTTTGCTGTCATTACAAATGTTCTAACAAGCGCTTTGTTCCATGCTGCCTCCTATAAATGCGTTTTCAAAATAAGAGAATTGTCTTAGTACTCCTTAAACAAACTCCAGGAATCGTTCCAGGACACAGAGTACTGAGAAATTTAAAAAAAAACAAAGACACCTAGGGCTGAAAGGGAATGTGCAATCACCTGGTGTAATCTTCCTTAGGTCTGTTTACTAATTGATAACCTATACAGGCAACACTAACCAACTCCACACACACACCCCACCGGCCCCATTGGTATGCATTTGTGAACATGTGTGACATGCAGAAATTAAGCGGCTGAAGGCTTCCCTATCATCACACCCTTCTTGTTTCATCTCTCCAATTCCTGTACAATGGACAGTTGGTAAAGCCATAGAACATCAAATTGGGGTCTTCTATTGCAGCTTCATGATCGAACCATTTCGTGATGTGGAGGGTGTCCCCACCCTGCCACGTTAATGCAAAGACCTATTGTAGGAGCCAAGGCTGCCTATATAAGAAAAGCCTTCTGGATCAGGCCCATCTAGGCCAGCATCCTGTTCTCAAGAGTGGCCAGCCTATGGGGAAACCGGAAACATGAGCACTCTCCACTCCAGTGGCTTCCACCAACTGCTATTCAGAAGTATTGCTGGAAGCATCTTGTCTATTATTCCCTTTCCATTAATGTTGCTGTTAACTACCACATGGCAAGCACGAATTCAGCAGGTGAAGCTATCCCCATCACTTCATCAGTTGATCTGCTCATGGGTTACCGGTGCCCTTCAAGGAGAAACAAAACAAAGTTGTTCAGAAGGGTGTGCTGCTCCTTTAGCACGGACAATGGAGCAAGTGGCCCCATTCCAGGATGTAGGAGTCCAGCACAAGACATAGATGCGTGACTGAAGCCACATGATGGGGAACATGTCAGAAAATGTGCTAGTTTCAGCTCTGCAAGCATACACAACAGCGCAGCAAGCCAGGTCAGAAGTACTGGTTTGCTGTACGGCTTCCTTTTGGCTCGGATCGGTAATATTTGCTGTGCCGTTTGCTCCAAGTTATTTAAGAAGCCTCCCTTCTGCTGTCTGAATCTGGAGATGTTGGCTGGAGATTTGTTTGTACATAATTAGAGTTCATGTACAGATTGTAGCACTTTGGGAGGGAAGAGCTGCAGAAAAGGCTTGAGTCAGTACAAAATGTTCCTCTGGCATCTCCTGGAAACCCTGAGAACATCACTGCACAAGGCCTTTTGTTGTATTCTCTCTGCTTGTAAACTATTTTTACGGCATGTTTGGCGTTCCACAATCCTCCCACTTCTAAGAAAGGACGATGCACTTGAGATGGTGACCTCCATCGCGAGGATTGGGATGGGTCAAAGATCCAAACGTTAAATGGAAAGCATTGATCAAAATTACTTCGCAATAATCTTCCCCTTCCCTCCGTTTCTCAGAATGAAAACATGTCAAGAACCACCTCTTTTTTCTTTTTTTAAAAGGGTCAAAATGTTAATGTTAATGAAGATGTTGCAGATTTCTTTTTAGAAAACCAACATGGGTAAAAAAATTATTTTATGGCCAAACTGTGCCCCTATTAGGATAAGGACAGCCTAACAACTGTTGTCTATGCTCTGGTAACCTCCATGTTAGTTTGCTACTGCAACACATTATACGTAGGGCTGCCTCTGAAGACAGTTCAGAAACTTCAGCCGATGCAGAATTTGGCAGCCAGATTGCTCACTGGAGCAAGATGGTGTGAGCATATTGCATTCTGGCCTGACTGCACTGGCAGACAATTAGTTTCCAGGCCCAATTCAAAGTGCTGTTTTTGACCTACAAAGCCTTAAACGCATCAGGACCGTATTATCTCAAGAACCACCTCCCTCCATATGAACTGACCTGGACCCCGAGATCAAAGAGTTTTAATGGGATAGATAATTTCACAAAACTTTTCCCCTGCTTAATAACAAGTTTGCTATATAATCTGCTCTACAATAAAAATTGTGGAATGCAGATTGCTAACAAATTTCAGTATGTGCATGCTTAAAAGAATTATGTATTGTGCAGTTTGAGAAGTTCTAGTTGGACTATACCTTGGATTAAGAATGCTTTGCCTCAAATGATCACCCACTTTCTATGAAATAATTTGAGATGTGGCTTTGTGTAAAGGATATGAGACTTTTCCGTATAGCCATTGCATGTGACACATTTCTGGACAGTTGACAATGGAGAGAGAAATGGACAGCTTGATCAGTTATGAGAAGATGGAAATGATTCACTAGTTGTCAACTTGTTAGATATTTCAGCTGTTTGCAATTTAATATCCTTCGTTTACCTTTTATTATGAATGCAGATGTGGAGCAGCAGTAGGCTAGCATGCTACATCAACTCCATAGTATTTGTAATGTAAAATTATGACCCTCAAACTATGACGAATTTGAATAATCTGTAACAAAAATTAAACACACGAACTGGAAGTCCAGTCCTAATGGTCAGCCTGCAGTTGTAGCTAAAGAGATGCTCTTCAGCATTTCAAGTTGGTTAAAGATCATGCCTGTGTGTCCCATTGTCTGTCTGTTGAGCTGAGGTCCTGCTTGCAGGCTTCTATGGACATCTGGTTGGCTATCATGAGAACAAGATTTTGGACTAGATGGGCCTTTGGCCTGTCCCAGTAGCAAGGCTGTTATTCTTTGTCACTGAAGATCTGGAGTTTCTCCTCAACCTGAAAGCAACAGGGCATGCATAAACTTGCATAATGCTGGGATGTTACTATAAAAAAGGAGTGCAGAGACCATAGGGACTTCTTCGCTCCTGCAGCTATCCCAGTATCAGAAGACCTGGATTCCTTGCAACTCCACGTAAGCCCTGGTACATAGCAACTGTCCATACAGAGCACAAAAGGCGAGAAAGCGCAGTTTGCTGAGCCTCAGCATAATTTACTTAAAAGGAAGCTCCACAGAAATCTAGGTAACTTAGGTTAGGCTTAGGCTGAGAGTTGACAAATTTCATGGACTTGAACTTTTATATACGTTTGAAAACATTCCAACTCTTCATGAGAGCTAAAAACAAAGAAGGGAAACTGAAATGTTTTAGTACCCTTTAAGGCTGCACAGAAGTTGTACAGGAGCTGTGTTTTTCTTACCAATCTTAAACTGATTGTATTAAAGCCACAGCAGACTTGTGATAAAATCTGGTGCAAAATTGAAGCAGCAACATTTTGGTTTTGAGCACCCACTGCTTGCAAAGTTGTGGCTGCAGTATTACAGCAGTTCCTGCCTCCCACACTACACTGCCTGTGTAGGTGGAGCACTGCTAAAATACACAACAACATTCCTGAATGTAATATATGACTCTGTCCTTAAAATTTGATAGAAACCAGGATACACAAAACCCATCCGTAAAACGTCTTCTACAAGCAAATAAGTGCTTAAGATGAGATGCTGCTCTTGTGCTTTGGCAGATACAGCAGCAGAACTCATCCACTCGACTCATAATCATCCTTATGGAGTAGATTTTAAAAAAAGATTTAAATATGGACAGCTGCTTTACAGAAGCTTGTGTTGGCACCAGTTGATTCCCTTTTTCCCGACTCCAGAGCCCTTGAAAAGAATACAGGAGCAGACACCATAGCAGTAGAAATAATTTAATTGCCAAACAGACGGTTCAAGTGAATTGGAACAAAGGAGAGGACAGCCAACGCTGCTTTTCAGAGGCTTGCTCTGCATTTAACAGCAGTCATCTTCTGCCAATATTTCCACAGTCAGTTAAGAGAGAAACAGCTGACAAAATGCAGACTCAGCAAAAACCAAGGAATCTAAATACAGGAAACAGTTAATGTTCTTCTGCCCTTCAAGTGATTCTATCCTATTGTTTTATCACATCCATCTTCAAAGGGACAGCTTAAGGCCAAAGCCTGTTGCCTTTTGACTCTGCCCTCCAGGAGTTTAACTTGAACAGTAACAAGGGTCCAATTACCCAGCCAACTTTCAGCACACATGCTCCAAGGTCAGCATAAAGGGTTGTAAGTTTAAATAGCCACCCCTTCCCTTTTGAGCAAACAGGTTCTTCTTCAAAAACTGATTGTATCTCCTTAGTTACAGCAATCACACCCTCCTGAAACATGCTCCTGAGTGAGGCTGCTGGAAAACAGAATATTTTTTTTTCTTTAATAAAACCTTGTGTGTCTGCAGTTTACTGGCTCTGGTAAGAGGCAGCCCAGTTATGGACCGTTCTTTACTACACTGCAGTCCAAGCAATGGAAAACAGCCAAGTGTTTTAAAAGGGAACTGTGCAAGTGATTTATCTTTCCACATCAACAAACTTTCAACCCGATGAAGGAGTGAACCCCAGCAACTGTTCTATGGGTTTATACCGCCATTCGTCTGCCTCCAGCTCTTCAACTAAACCAGCAAGTTTTTCCATCCGAGCAACTTGCTGATCTGCAACAGAAAATTTGACTGTGGTTAGCAATAAACTTTCAATTAAGCTTTTCAAATGAAACACATTAACAGCCATGAATAGTCTCTTGCCGCAGACAATTCTTTCATTGGTTACAGAAAAGTTATCCCTGCCCCGCCCCCCACTTCAGCAAGTTGGTTTCAATCTGCAACAAAATTTAAGTTTTGTTTTTACTTATATATGCATTCTAGATGTACATTCACCTGTGCCTGAAAAAAGCAGGATGAAAGGTGTGAATAAGGCCCCCTTCCTTTAGTTGTGGGAGACTCAACTCCCCAGGGGGTGCAGGAAAACTCTTAATGTCTTCAAAGAGGAAAACCCTTTGCACTACTGAGCTACAGATTACAATTACAATAGCTTTCAATAAATGTAAAGAAAGGTTGTTTATATAACCAGAATCTACTCCCCGGAAAAAGACACCAGTAGAACTGCTTTTGCACATTAAACATGAAGATCTGAAAGGAAATCTGACTTCAGAACAGTCATCTAACTTTTAGTCCACTTGGATTGATTATTGCAACTGAAGGATTCTTGTCCAATCTGCTGGGCCACAGAATATGGCTGGAACAGTACATTATCTAGTTTCGTACACAAAAAGTTAATCTAACCAGATAACACTTTGAACATTTTTCACAGAACTGCAGTACAAAAAAAATATATGTATCCGATAGAGATCTCTTGCATCTTGATGGCACTTCAGAAATACCAACTGATCTCCAATATACCATGTGAGCCAGGAAGGAGGAGAGGAGGTCATATTCAAACCAACTGACCCGTGGGGCAGAGAGTGTTTTATTAACAGCAGAATTGCATCTCACAAGACTACCTAGTATGAATGCAGCATTCATACTACTCCTCTTATGCATACAACGCAGGAGTAAGTAATAGAGGTTTCAAGAAATAGACTGTATTGCTTTTGCAATTCTATTATCTGAGATAACAGTGTGTCATCAGGTTCACAAGAAATCAACTAGATTAAGATATATTTGTTTTAAAAAAAACCACTTGCAAAAAGGGTCCCTTCTAACTCTACAATTCTATGATTCTATGATTATGGAACTTTTACTATCGATATATCCATTGACGATTCTTATATAAGTTGGAGAGTACTTACCATGTTTCACTTGCTTTAATGTGGATGCAACCTGGTAGCTGAAAACGGATTCACATAGGAATCGCTCTGAGCCATCTGTAAATAGAAGGGGAAGATAATTTAGTCTATGCGGGTGGTGCTGTGGTCTAAACCACTGAGCCTCTTCGGCTTGCCAATCAGAAGGTTGGCGGTTCAAATCCCCACAATGGGGGTGAGCTCCTGTTGCTCGGTCCCAGCTCCTGCCAACCTAGCAGTTCAAAAGCATGTCAAAGTGCAAGTAGATGAATAGATACCGCTCCAGCACAAAGGTAAACTCTGTTTCCATGCGCTGCTCTGGTTCACCAGAAGCGGCTTAATCATGCTGGCCACATGACCCAGAAAAACTGTCTGCAGACAAAACACCAGCTCCCTCGGCCTGGAAAGTGAGATGAGCACCGCAACCCCAGAGTCGTCTGCAACTGGACTTAACGGTCAGGGGTCCCGTTACTTTTTTAATGCCTCCCTATGTCCATCTAACGGTGCCACTGGAAACAACAACCATTTCTTTTTGGACCAAGGATTCAAGCCAACCTGGGTTTGGACTCATGGAGTACTGAGATAGAAAATGGTTTTTGGTTTTGTTATCATTAATAGAAAAAAGGGGGCGGGGAGTGACAATTAAACAACCGCCTGCAAGACTTCACAAAAACTCTGCCGGATAGCATCTCCAGGGAACACTGGGGAAATCTCCTGCCTGAAACCGTGGAAAGCCACTGCCAGGCAATTACACCAGAGAGAAGGAATCTATGGCCCTTCAGATGTTGTTGGGCTCTGGATCCCATTAGCGCCAACCACCACAGCTGGGTCAGGGATAGTGGGAGTTGGAGTCCAGCAGCAACTGGATGACCACTTTCCCCAGACAATACTGAGCGAAACTGACCACAGGCCTAATTCTTTATAAGGCACTTTCCTATGCTACTGCACCCACGTTAAACAGAGACACTGGAATGCAAAATTTGAATCGGGGTGTGTTGTACAAACTGAGCAAGCCCCTCGCGAAGTTTTTCTCGCGAACGGCCTTTGCTAGCTGTTAGGGACAAAAGGCCTTCTACAAATATAGCAAATAAATATTGCCTAGAAACTTGGACATTCCATTAACCATCACATAGATTTAGCTCAGTCAGTACAGCATGAAAACCTTAATCTCATGAGTTCATGAGGTCATGAGTTCGAGCCCCACATTGGGCAAGATTCCTGTATTGCAGGGGGTTGGACTAGATGGCCCTCGTGGTCCCTTCCAGCTCTAGGATTCTATGATACACCATGGTTAAATAGCTGCTGATGGATCTACCCTCCACAGATTTGCCTTTCCAAGCCATCACTACATCTCAGGGAAGCAAATCCTGCAAGTTACCGTATTTTTCGCTCTATAAGATGCTCCAGACCACAAGACGCACCTAGTTTTTGGAGGAGGAAAACAAGAAAAAAATATTCTGAATTTCAGAAGCCAGAACAGCAACAGGGATCACTGCGCAGTGAAAGCAGCAATCCCTCTTGCTGTTCTGGCTTCTGAGATAGCTGCGCAGCCTGCATTCGCTCCATAAGACGCACACACATTTCCCCTTACTTTTTTGGAGGGAAAAAGTGAGTCTTATAGTGCAAAAAATACGGTAAGTTTTTGTGTTGTGTGAAGGAGTATGCTTTTGTCTGCCCCAAGTATAATAATGCCAATCATCTCCTTGGGTGACCCAGAGCTATGAGAGGGGAGGCAGGGACTTCTCTCTGTTCATAGGTTTTGTAACCCCTCTTTAGTTCTTTAGGGAGAAAAATGACTAAAGAGTGTTTTGAAGATGCTTCAGCTTTTTTATATCAGAACGATGCTCCCAATACCTTGATCAATTTGGTTGTTGTTTTTCTGCCCTTTTCTCAGCTCTACCATATCCTTTCTGAGATAGGGCACAATCAGGGTTCCTAATGCAGCCACACCAAACTTTATATGAAGGAATTATGACCTTGGCCAGTCTATTTTCAATCCCCTTCCCAATTATCCCTAGCACAAAATTTGCTCCTTTCACTTATCACAGCACCCTGAGGTGATGCTCCCAGTAGCAAGGCTACCCATGTGAAAAAAGAAGAAGAATTAGCGTCTTAAGTGATATCTGGACTGAAAAACAGATCAGAAAAACTGAAGCAGACACCTCCTCCTAACATCTAAGGAATTGAAGTGCAGAAAACCTGTTCTTGACTAGCCGGTGTTACTATTGTTCATTCTTTCTTTCTTTCTTTCAAAAAGGCAAATGAACTCAATTGCCTTAAAATACAAAGAGGAGGACTTTCACCCTTCAAAGAAAACAATTCTTTGGTTTTCTGGAAGTGTCACAAAGATAGTGGGATTTCAGTTAAGATTCAATAGCTCTTCAAAGCAGCTACAAGACAGAGCACCATGTCAGTGCCCAAAAGCAACTGTAGGTGATTCTCAACCCAAGGCTTTAGGGAGGTTGGGGGGGGGGAGCCTATTCTCCCCAGGAATTGCTAATCTCAGGAGACTATAGGTGACTCATCCATAATGGCAACACACACCTTGCCTACCTGAGAGCAATGCAAAAGCATACGACAATACATGTTTGAGCATCTCAAGGTGCAATCTTAGCAGTGAATGGAAACAGTGGCAAAAGCAGCTGTTTTTTAGCTGGCAGCTCATGCTCACATTGCAGAATGTTAATCAATATGAGCACGGGTACTTGTCAAGTACAGGCAATCCAACATCGGAAATAGGCCACTGTGCAAATCCCTGGGACAAAACCTCTAAGATGTACCATGGCCACATCACTCATTGAAGAGAGTGCATTAGCATCTCCCACCTTATGAGAACAATCTTCAGAGAGTAGTTAGCACTGGATTCCTCTAACTTGGAATTGCACAAGACCACCACCTTCCCTGCTCAGAAAGAAAATCCACTCATCCCAGCAAACAGGGTTAGGAATGGGTTGTCAGTCATACAGAAGAGAAAAGAGGAGACACTATTTTGACTCCCCATGACCATCATGTAGACTTCAGAGAGTCTACTATAGAGCTTCAAGGGAGGAAAATGTATTAAACATGCCTTTGATTGTTTGGTGGGGGCAGGAGGGGAAATGACTGCACTCTATATACACTGAAGGCAGTTAGAGTTATGACAGAATGGAGCTAGCGGAGCAAATGGCTATAAAGAAAGGTTTCAGCTACCAGAAGTGTGAAGTTTTGCACACAGTTTCCTCAGGAAGAGACTTCTTCCCTGTGGAAATGGACAGGTGTTTGGGAAGGGGTAGAGCAAGTGAGATTAGGTTTGCCAGACAGAGGAGGTTCCCCAAGCCCATCTTAAACAGCGGTAGCCACAGAGAATCATAGATTAGAGTTGGAAGGCACTGCAAGGGTCGTCTAGTCCAAACCCTGCAATGCCCCACATGAGGCTCAAATTCACAACCCTGAAATTAAGAGTCTCGTGCTATTAGGCAAGGGTTCCAGATGAAGTTGGCGATTTTGAAAACTAAAACTGAAATCAGTTACTGCACACTGTACACTTTTAGTGTACACTTTGAAATTAACATGCATCCGCAATCTGCACTTATAGGGACTTTGGACATAAATAAAACAGTCTTGTGCTTCGGTTGTGCCCAACTACAGTTTGGAATATTTTGCCTCACCATAGACATTTGTGTTTTCTCCCCTCTTCCTTGGAGGCACTCACAACTAGAACAAAGCAGGGATGTGTGGTACTTTGCCCCAAATAATTTACTGATGGGGGTACAGTTACTGGAAGGGTTTTTGCTTCATACTGGTGACCTGCTCAAACAGAGCAGTCAAGGCTTGGAGGAAATTTACACTTAGACAACACTGGTCAGTGACTGTGTGTGTAGACTGCTTCCAAAGGAGCCACCTCTGCACTCTTGGTTCTGTGGGCACTCAGTGGCCTTATACACCTGGCTCACCCCCACCCTGCAATTGCGGGATCTGAGAAATAATTTAGTACAGGGATTAATTACCTTAGTCTAACTCATGCAAGAGCTGGTTGTTTTAACTGGAGGAACTTCAGGTCTGTTTTGAATCCTATACATCTCTTTATTCTGCTGACAATTACCCGAAGAGTTTGCCTTGTAGTTTCATGAATACTTGCAAAGCATGCAAAGGAGTTTCTGAGACTTAATATTTAACATGCTACCAACATAGCCCCATCTGATGTGTCTGAATAGGAGGTGTGAAGGTATCTGCTTTTCTCAAAGAAGACTACAAGCAGAGGGCCTGGGGAAGCAACCAACTGCAGGAGGTGCCTGGAGAGGTCCGGGAGGGCCTTGGAATAAAGGGCCTGGTCACAACATAGCATGCACAACAGTTGTCTGGTGGAGGAGAGGAAAGTTGTACTGGTTCTGTGGGGCAGCCTTCCACGATGCTCTGTACCTTGGAGAGGCAGAGAGCAAAGCTGCACCTCCCACATTTGATTTTGCAGATGTATTTTTGTGGGGTACATCCTTCCCCATAGTGTGAGAATTGTAAGTGAAAGTGAACTATCCAAATGATTGTTCTAAGAGATGACAGCTCTCACATACAGCTGACCTCCAGCACACAGCCCAAAGGAACTCAGCAACACCATATTATGGTCAGTGTCTGAGCTGAGATAGATGATGCACTTAAGGCTGCAAAATGCACAGTCCGGCCAAAAGGACAAAAAGCCCTTTGAAGGACAAACATCTTGCTTCTGCCAGACTGTACTTCTATAACTCATCTGAGTAAAGCTGCACAGGCATTAAAGTTTAGTGATGTATTATTAGCCACCTAGGTCATTGCTGAGCACAGTCCAAGCACAGTTAAGCACCTTTAAGTCTAATTGTTTTTGTGGGACCAGAACGTGCTTAAGTTCTGCTGGATCACACCCACTATCTTTTATTTGTGCTGTCATTTCTAATACAGTGGTACCTCGGTTAACAAACTCAATCCGTTCCGGAAGTCCATTCTTAAACCAAAGTGTTCTTAAGCCAAGGCGTGCTTTTCCTATGCAAGTGTGGCACTCAAAATGGAAGTGCACCCCTGGAGTACGTTCGGATTCCAAAAAAAGTTCGCTAACCAGAACACCTTCTTCCGGTTTTGAAGTGTTTGTGTTCCAAATAGTTCGTGAACTAGGCTGTTCGTAGACTGAGGTACCACTGTATAGAAGTTTAAAGGTGTCAGTTAAGTGCAACTGACAAAGGCAGTACATGTTATCAGGCCAAAAAAAGCATTTTAACTCGTTAAGCCAAGAGAACCACTTGGCTGGAAAAAACAGCCAGTTTTAGTCGATCTTCTAAGATTCCTTTTCTTCTTTGAACATATTGCTTCCTGAACACTACAAACCATTTTGCAATCTATGGCATTTATGTCCGTGCAGAGTGATCTGTAATGAAACTCTCTTAAAAGCTAGATTTCTCCAGATAGGAAACAACGTGGAATTTTCCACATAATGTCTAGCAGCCACAATCTGTAATCCTTCAGCCAGAACTGAACAGAAAATTATACTTTTCAAAGAAGTAAAATTTATTATTTTAAAACTGGACATATATACTAACTTGAAGGAGACATGAGACGTTTGATGCAATATGCAGCCGCCATGGCTCAGAGGTATGTCACTGACAAAGGTGGACAAATGATGTTTATGTGTTGGAGCCTATAAACTTCTGAAGTGGTTTAGAGTCAGGGTCCAAAGAACTGGGTAGCTAGTTCTGCTTTTCTAAAGGAGTGCTCTCAACTTGTGCATCCCAAACAGCAGTTTTCCCAGTGGTTTCCAGAAACGAAGGGGAGTAGGGTGGCCAGGTGAAAAAAGATATTTGGGGCCCTGCATCTTTAATATTTAATATTGCATAGAACTGAGAATTGCAGCTGGTGTAGCCAAGCTGAAAATGTCCTCCTTTGTGCAATTACTAAAGGCGCAGGAGCCTCTTTTCCCCCTGACTACCCTGCTGCAGGTTCTGCCTCCCATAAGCTTACACCACACATAATAATAATAATAATAATAATAATAATAATAATAATAATAATAACAACAATAATCACAATACATTTATTGTCATTGTACAACCGGTGTACAATGAAATTAAATGAGCCCCCCTCCAACACACTGAGGAGCACAGACATGGTCACTGATAAACAGCAAGTACTTCGCTCATTGGTACTGCTAGCCAATACAATGCATTCTTCCTCACAGGCTCAGATCCAGGGCACATCAAGCAGAACACACAGTAACCAGAGAGATAATTCCAATGCAACTTCCTGCATGGGGTGAATATTATCTCCATAAGTGCATGTTCTCCCGAAACTGGTGAACCTCAAAACAGTGCTATCAGCAGCAAGCCTACGAATGGGAAAGATGGTGCCTGCAAAAAATCGAACAGGACCTCTGTGGCCAACACCCTCTTTAAACTACTCACTCAACAACTCCTAATGAGCACCTAGCTGCAGCTTCTACCCATTATTTAAAGCTATTTATGCCCCACCCTTCAAAGAAACTTTCCCAGGGCAGCTATAAAAGTGCAAAACAAAAGAGAGAGAGAGAAATTATATATAACAAAAGCAATGAAAATATATGCAATAAAAGCAACAGCAATAAAATCGAAATGAGCAGATGGCTCATTTGGAAGATCTGAAAGGTGTTTTCCTGGTACCAAAATGACACTGCACTAGAGGCCAGGCAAGCTTCCTTAAGCATTCTACTGGACCACTGATCAAGGAGGTGGAGCCCCCAAAACTCAGTGCTCTCCTGTCTCTCCCACCCCTAGATAACAACGGTGTGATAATAAACCAAGCAGTGTTGTTGCTACGTGGTGGAGCCAAAATGATCAACCTTTTTTAAAAAAGGTGATAGAACAGACTGTGGAAACTATCAAGGCATCTCTTTATTAGCTGCGGCCGGCAAAATTCCTGCAAGGATCTTAGTAAACCGTCTCCTGACTATATCTGAGGCTACCCTTCCTCAGTCTCAAAATGGGTTTCAACCTTATAGGGGGACAGTGGACATAATTTTCACTTGACAGCTTCAAGAAAAATGCAGAGAGCAAAATCAACCGCTGTATATGGCGTTTATTGACCTGACTAAAGCCTTCAACACTAAATTGTAATGGCCTGTGGACTGTCCTTCTGAAAATTGGCTGCCCAGATAAATTTCTGAACATCCTTCAGCTCCTCCATGATAATATGACAGCAACAATCACAGGTAACAGTGGTTCTCAAAGTGAACCATTCACAGTGGGATCAGGTATTAAACAGGATTGTATTATCGCCCCAACTCTATTTATTATTTTCATTGCCATGATCCTATACATTGTCAAAGGGAAACCCTTCACTGGGGTAAAAATCATATCTTGAACAGCAGTTCTCCCAGTGGTTTCCAGAAGCAAAGGGGAGTAGGGTGGCCAGGTGAAAAAAGATAACCAGGGCCCTGCATCTTTAATATTTAATACTGCATAGAAGAGAGAGAATTGCAGCTGGTGTAGCCAAGCTGAAAATGTCCTCCTTTGTGCAATTACTAAAGGTGCAGGAGCCCTGCCCTTTTCCCCCCACAACTACCCTGCTACTGATGGAAAGCTCTTTAACTTGAGTTGGCTGAAAGCAAAGAGTACAGTTACTACAACTTCCGTCATAGAGCTTCAATATGCTGATGACAACGTGGTGTGTGCACACTCAGAGGGTGACCTCCAAACCATCCTAAATAGCTTCACAGAAGCTTACAAAAAGCTTGGCCTATTGCTCAACATCCCAAAAACCAAAGTGCTGCACCAACAAGCACAAAACAACCCCTCTGCAGTGCCACAAATCCAACTCAATGGTGCAACGTCAGAAAATGTTGATCACTTCTCCTACCTGAGCAGTTATCTTTCCACAAGGGCCGACACTGACACTGAAATCCAGCATTGCCTGAGCTCTGCAAGTGCAACTTTCTCCTGATTGAAGTACAGAGTGTTTGAGGACCGGGACATTCACAAGGAAACCAAAATGCTTGTTTACAAAGCTACTGTACTACCAACCTTACTGTATGCTTGTGAAACATGGACCACTTATAAACGTCATCTCCAACTCCTTGAAAGATTCCATCAATGGTGTCTCCGAAAATTTTTACACATCACCTGGGAAGACAGGCAAACTAATGCCAGTGTACTGGAAGAAGCAAAGATCACCAGTGTCGAAGCAATGATTCCTCAACATCAACTTTGTTGGACTGGTCATGTTGTTCGGATGCCTGATTATCAACTTCCAAAGCAACTACTCTATTCCAAACTTAAAAATGGAAAGTGTGATGCTGATGTCCAACAAAAGAGGTTTAAAGACTCTCTCAAGGCAAATCTAAGAAAAATGTAGTATAAACACTGCCAACTGGGAAACACTGGCCTATGAGCGCTCCAGTTGGAGAACAGCCTTCACCAAAGGTGTCAAGGTGTCTAAGTCAGGACAAAAGGGAGAAACGTGCTAAGGGGAAGGCACGTTTGGCAAACCCTCACCATGATCAACTCCCACCCAGAAACCTACGTCCCCACTGTGGAAGGATGTGTGGATCCAGCCACTTCCGGACTCACTATTAAGACTGTGCTCATTGAAGACAATCTTACTCGGCCAAGAGTGATCACCAAAGAAGGAGAAGGAGCAGAGAAAATCAGCCAGGAGGCCTGCTGGAGAAATAACCAGCAGGTGCCGGCAAAGATCCAACTAAACATGGGGATCATTGTCTTGGGGTATGTCTGCATCGGACACCTATCTGCATGATGGACCCTACTGTCTGTGCCCGTCACTCATTAGTGGAACAGTGACTTCAATTCTCCTAAGAATCCATAAGCAGAGATTCCACATGCAATCCTTTGTATGGGCTTGCTGTTGCAATTCAAGCGAGACGTCTTCCTTCTCTGCCCATTTCCCTAACAAAATTGGATCTTTTGTGGGCTGCAGGTGGCTATATCTGGATTCCCAGGGGATTATAACTTCTGTTTGGGTGCTTGGTGGAGCCCTGGAACTTGCACCTGAAGGTGTCAGTTGCTGTCTCCCTAACCTGTGAACCATGGAGTCCTCTGTGTACAAGGAAGGCACTGCAGGCTCTTTCAAGCAGCAGGTTTGTGCAGAGTGGGTGGGGGTGTCTACTATGTTCCATGGTAGAAGCGTGCTAACGCTGCCAGGCTAGATGACTGCAATGCGTTATACATGGGGCTGCCTCTGAAGATGGTTTGGAAACTTCAGCTGGTGCAGAATTCAGTGCCCAGGTTGCTCGCCAGGGCAAGATGCTTTGAGCATATTACACTGATCCTGGCCCAACTGCACTGGCTGCCAATTAAGTTTCCGGGCCCAATTCAAAGTGCTGGTTTTGACCTATAAAGCCTTAAATGGCTCAGGACTGCAATACCTCAAGGACTGCCTCTCCCCATATGAACTGACCCAGACCCTTTGATTGTTTTATTTTATTTTATACCACCCATCTGATCATCATCTAAGGTCCTTCTTCATTTGCCTCTTCCACAAGAGGTCCGGAAGGTGGCAACACAAGAATGGTCCTTTTCTGTGGTGGCTTCCTGTTTGTGCATGTTCTCTCCCAGGGAGGCTCGCCTGGCACCTTTGTTACATATCCTTAGGACCAGGTAAAAGCATTCCTTTCGTCCCAGCCCTTTGGCTAATTAAACAACTAATGGCCTTTTAAACTGGGGGGGGGGTGTAGGTCTGCAAATAGTTGATTATTTCAACCAAATGCCTGATGGAGAGGTAGAAAACACTACCGAGAGACAAAAATTGAATCTTTGATGGGGGGGGGGGATGATAAGATACTCTGATCCATGTGAATGATCAAAAGGCTAGAAATGCATATTAAAATTCATGAAAGATGATGCATAACACTATGGTTCTTTTGGCATTTCACCAACTTGCAGCTAATCTTACTGTATGCTCTTTGAAGAATCAAAATTCAGTTTCTGGTCTATTATCCCCTCAAAAAAGTATATTACAACCTGAGACCCTTGCTTTAGGGCATGATGAGGCAGTGGTAAGAAACCTGTGGCCCTCCAAATGCTGTTGGACTCCAACTCCCATCAGCCTCAGCCGGTATGGTCAATGGTCAGGGATGAGGAGAGTTGTAGTCCATCAACATCTGGAGGGCCAGAAGCTCCACGTCTTTGCTCAACAGGCTGCCAGACTTGACAAATGGCAAGAACTGGCCCACCCGAATAAGGAAGCCCTGTAAGCAATTCTAGGCAAGGCTGATTTATCATTATGCTATCAGAAAAATACTATTAAATTATCAGAAATCTCTCCCCCAGCTACGATAATCTTTACTGTTGTAGTCATGAGACAAGGCAGGGGGTGGTGGAGGCAATTGCTTTGGAGATATTAAGCGTAGCTAACTGTGGTGGAGCCATACATTCCCCCTCCTCATATGAGCAATCCATTTAGTATAAGTCTCACCAACTATCACCCCCCCAACACTTTCCCAGTACTATTTGCAACAAAGTGGGGGAAGGATAATGGGTGATTTTCAGTGTAGGGAGTTTTTTTGGGTTTTTTTAATTTCTCTTAAATATATGTGGCAGCTGAGGAGTCTTATTTCTTCTTTTGGGAACAAAAAGCCTCACCAGACATTCTCTCCTGGGCACATGCCCAGTAACACAAAAATACTTCAATATTTTAATTGGTTCTAGAGGCTCATTAAGTTTGAGGACAAGCATTTAATCTTAATTAATCCAACAGTTTGGCATACAGATGCTAATATGTATACATATTAATTAGGGTTGTGACACAGTATATAATTAGTGCAACATGGCAAGTATTCATGCAAAGTGATGGCATGATCTACAGAGTACAATGCTCTTCCCTCCCCACACCGAACTCTGCATATAAAACTCTAATGAAAAGCAACTACCTCTCAAGAAAGGAAACAGCAACTATACCCACCCATCCTGCCATGTTTTATAAAGGAAGAGTTCCATCCCAACTTTCTGTTTTTTTAAAAAATAAATGCCTACCATTCTTGGATGGAGAAGCTACACTATGTGATGGCAAGTGCTTCCAAAGCTATTTTTTTTGGCGATGGGCAAGTCCCCATGCCCATGCCTTGTGTTGTTTCAATATGTTAGTTTTTAGTCTTGAAATGCCTATGGAGAAGAGATTCATTCTTTCAGCAAAAAGACCTAGGATGAGTGAGTCTGGAAACGCCAATTGCAAACCTTAAGGACACATCAGATCCAAGTCCCACAGCTGAACGGTGCATCCTATTCCTGATATCGGTAAGACTTGTGAGCCACCTGTTATAGGGAAGGCAACTTCTAAAAGCTCACCATGCCATACCCAGATATGGCAATTGGATAAATATAATTTGTTCTTGCTATGCGTGGGACTAATTGTACAATTCAGTTCCATTCCTACTCCTAAAACGTAAATGTAAAGAGGATCCATCCTTTCTTGCTGTCATACTGTTAACTGTCCTGAGCTGTTAGGGGAAATGGCCAACTCTATCCTAATAAATATAATCTATACTGAAACTTTACATATACTAGCAATCGATTGCTTTCAAGGATTAAGAGACATACAGGTCAGTATAAAGCTACCTAGAATTCAATATCTTGCTCCAGCAGTAGAACCCAGGGCAGCTTTATTCTGACTGATATGTATTTTCATTGCTAAGTAGTAGCTACTGCCTCAGATCTTAATGAACAGGCTATCATCCATCAAGCCTGGGCAATTGTACTGACAGCATAGCATACTGGCCAAGAAATCTAAGCCACTGAAATAAAGCCTGAGTTTCAGTCAAAAGGCAAAGTGCCCTTACAAGAGTCTAAAGTCTACTTGGGACTCTGTAAAGGCGGGGGAATGAAATGCTTTTGCTGCTTCCTGCTTGAACTCAAGGTTTAAGCAGGGAGAAGATGGGTAAGTGTAAGCAAGAGGAGGAGAAAAATCCAAGAACTGCCAAGGCAAAATAGGAACATATGGGGAGAGTGCTGATGCACTCCAGTCTAGCTTGTAGGCTTCCTGTAAGGTATCTGGCTGGCCACTGTAAGAATAGGAAGCTGGACTAAATGGGCCTTTGACCAGATTCAGCTGTGCTCTTATGATGTCCTTAAGTGTGCCTGGAGATCTATTACTGATAGGATTGCCAGATGCTAACCTAAAAACTTTGCTTGTCTGTTTAAGTGCTTGGAGATGCTGCAGCCTCTGACTTTACCCCTTTGGCTTACCTTGCCTGCTGCAGAACACAACCAGTCCTGCTTGATGCAGAAGGCAGGACAGAAAGATGGGTCAAGCATTAACTGAGTAGAAGGTGCTGTGGTTGCATGCTCTCCTTTATGAGCCCAGAGGCTCTGAGACAGGCAGTCTCCTGGCTAATACCGGGCAGCTCCTAAGTATCCAAACGGGCTCTATAATTATCTGCAGCGAATCCTGAAACAAGGGTGCAAATCATACATCGCCGACATTCCAAAGCCCAATAAATCAGATCAGCAATGCAACATCAGCCGAGTGGTGCCTGGAATCAATGTAGCTTACTGGGCGAACGACTCCATCCAACTATGCAAGTTGAACAGATGCAAAGGGATAACAAAAGTAGCACAAGCTCCACTAGAGCAGGTTTACTCTGAAGTAAAGTCCCCCCCCCCAGGTTCATTGGGGCTCACTCCCTGGAAAGCAGTGTAAGTTGAGAGCCCATATGCCACACACAAAACTGTTTTACCGCTACTACCACCTGGCTCTTAACCACTCTCGCCTGCACCAAGAGAAAACCACTTTACTGCAAAGACCTACGGATGTTTAGCAGTGTCCTTTTTACTCCCTTGAGCCAAAAGGAGGAGATATGCAGAGCAGTTACCTTCTAACATTTCGCCAGCTCCTTTGGGGTATGTAAAGAGAGCTTTTCTTGGTGTGGCAAGGTCTGAGACGCTGAACCCAGACCCAGTTACGGAACTTCCACTAACTCCACCAGCTGAAGACGATGACGAAGAGGCAGCCATTTTGCTCAATCTGAACCTAAAGGCAAGAGAAAGGAAGACATGAAAACCAAGTGCTTCAAGTGTATGTACCATCTTGATTGCTTTCTTCTTGTGCTGTTGTTTACATTATGTGAGGCTATCAGTGGAGGGAGTGTAGCAGCACACTGCTGAGTTAACTGGGGGAAAACAGCATTTTGGGGAATATATTCAAATTAATGGGGGACTTGGTTTGAGGTAATCTTCTGTTTGTCTTAGCAAGGGAAGAGTGTAACTCAAGTGGCCAGTCTAGTACCAGCTTCTGGTCAAAAGGTTTAGCCCTGCTTCCTAGGCTGGAAGGAAGGTCAACGTATTTATTCCAGACCCATGTCTCAAATTAAATTGCAAACCTGCTTCCAAGCAAACCCACAAAATCTATGTGCCTGTGATTATGAGAACAGTGACAGAAAAACCAATTTCAGAGACTGCCATCCCAACCTAAAACAAATCTTCTTAAACATATCTGAAGTGTGAATGCACATGAAAGCTTATACCCAGATCAAACTTAGTTGGTCTCTATGGTGCTACTAGACTATTTTTTAATTTTTTTTATTTCAACTGCGTCAGACCAACACAGCTATCTACCTGAATCTAGAATCATGGAAGGCACCACACTGAGCTGCAGGAAATGGAAGTCCATCGGTATCTGAAGAAGTGTGCATGCACACGAAAGCTTTTACCCAGAACAAACTTAGCTGGTCTCTAAGGTGCTACTGGACTATTTATTATTATTTTATTTCTTCTTAAACACAGTAATCTCTAACATTATCGATGGGGCCTGCTTCTAAGTCTGTGTATTTAGGATTGCAAGCTGAGAAAACAGATCACACAACCACAATATAGCTGTGTGCCTTTGAGCTAGAATTGGCAACTTTTTAATTCCCCCACCAGACCATACTATTGAAACACATCAAGATTCAAAGGGAGCGCAGTGTAAATCCGCCTCCCACAATTTAGCTAGTTTACATAACTCAATAGATCAAAGCTGGAGGCTGTGCTACACATCTTCTGTGACCCAGCACAAAGTCTGAGCTAAGACAGCAATATGATTTGAAAAGGATTAACTTGCTGAAAGCTTAATTTATACTAATTATACTCAACATAGTTAATGCCGATTGTTAAATATAAATGATAACAGAGAGGCATGGCAGCTTACATATCAGCTGCATGAATTCACGCTATTTCAGACACCACAGAGACCTTTGTACCAGGAAAGGTTTTAACCAAAGTTATGTCCCTGATAGCCAGATTCCATGTAGCTTAGGTAGTGATGCAAATTCCTTCCAATCTGATGGGACACCATGCCGACAGAAATGATTATTCTCTGCAGTGCAGGCTGTGGCCTAACATCCCAAGGATGAGACACTGAGAACAGGTTAAAGCATCATTCATTCAAATAAATAGTAGTTTTATTGAAGTGCTGCAGGGCTTTCAAACCCAGACAGTTCTCATCAAGTCAGGTACTCAGAGCAAAACATGATTGCATGTTCCACACCATCCATCTCCACCCAGCAACTCTGAATGACCCACATACTGTGGCTCCGGGGAGAAGTGCAACTGCTGGATCTCTCGACAGAAGATGTGGGCAAGCCTGCCATCAAAGAAAATGCTGGACATGTTGCAGTGTGCTTGGCACTATGTACACTTAACCAAAGGCTGGCAAGGAGAAAATGGCTCAATTATATGTGTGTGTGTGTGTGTGTGTGTGTGTGTGAGAGAGAGAGAGAGAGAGAGAGAGAGAGAGAGAGAGAAATGGGATTGCTGTAGAATTTTAAAAATCAAAATAGATTTGACTTTCAAACACAGTCAAGTAGAAAAATATGCAGCTGGATATTCTGCTTTTCTTTTTCTAAGAAAAAAAGAGAGTCTACAGAAATCAAACAGTTTAACCTTGGGAGCCAGGTTTCTTTAAACCCATTAGGAATTAAGAGGTAGAAGATGAATATATAAAACTTGAATCTGCATCTGTAGGACAAACAAACAAAAGCTACAGGTGCTCTTGTTCTCAGCAATGCATAAGAATATTTGGACCACAAGCAGCCACAGCACCATCCCCAACTTTCAAGTCTTGACTCTTCTTCACCTTTTGCCACAATATGTATGTGTACCCTACTGCTCCATTTGCTCGCAACATGTTTGCTCTTAGAAACAAAATGCAATAAAAACTTTCACCACTGGGTGGCAGCCAGAATGCAGAAACCCAAACATTGGAGTTCTGTGGCACCTCAAAGGCCAAGGTCAATGTCATACATTTCATTATATTATTTGCATTTATTTATTGAATAAAATGCATACACTGCTCGAATGTAGAAAAAACCTCAAAGCAGTTTACAAAGCCCAGAGAAGTTTCCATGAATCTCCCAGGGGTCCAGGACGCATTAGGTTCACATGCTCTTAACTTCACTGTTAGAAGATTAGGTGCTCCTAGACAGGAACTTGGTATTGTGATCAAGAACAGATTGAAATCATTATAAAAGGTCACAAATAATGAGCTTTAACGTGCAAAACACACCTGAGCCAAGTGCTCACAGCTTTTCCAGCTGCCACTTGGGTGTGTTTTGCAGGCAAAAAGCTGTGCATTATATAGGTGGGTGCGATTTTTAGAGATGCCATGCACATTTATTTTGCATTCCAGATACCAGTTCTCAAGTGCAGAAAGTAACAAAAGAATTGGCCCAAGATGCCACAGGATTCTTTTCACCATCAGAGGCTAACAAAGATGGGTAATGTTCTGAATTGGTTACCAAACACCTTGTGGAATCAGATAGCAGGAAGAGGCACTGGATATGACAAGTTAAATGCCATGCAGTGGACTTATCCCACTGCTTCGTTCCTTTTGGGTCATCCACCTATTCAAGGACAGAAGCAATGATAAGGACACCATCTCACCTCCAGAATGAATATTATTAGAATATGCAAAAGGAAAACCAGAAAAGAGCCATTTTTACTTATAATGGGGAAAGCCCAGTCAACACAAACTCTTCATACAGCTTAGAAATACAGCAAGTGTAAAACCCAATCTAAGCATTGCTCGTGAATAAATGAAACATTTTTTTCAGCCCCCTCCCCCTAACAAAAACACCATTAGATCTACAATGCCACCTCCTCACATTTCCTGTATTAACATGGGCTGGAGAGGCCTTAAAGCTGTTTCAATTACCGTACCTTCCCCAGTTGAAGTCCTTATTGTTATATAAAATCTTTTAAAAGTAAGATACAAAACCTTTAGGTTGTTTTGTGGAGCCGGCTATCTTACAGTATTAACTACTCCCACAACCTAAAGAAAATGCTCTTTTAAGCTGTTAATGTAGATTTTTTTAAAAAAAACAAAACCCTACAACGCACATAACACAGTTAAAGCAATTGCTGTCTGTTTAGTCACTGAATACCTACTGTTTTTATTATCCATTCCAGATCTACCACAATTATGTACAGCATCTTCCTTCCTCTTTTATGAGCCATGCAGCCCATTTCACATTTGTAAATCGCCATACTCCAATGACTACCTGATCAATGGCTCAGCATGGTACCCAAGCATTTGCGGGAGGAAATACATCTTCCAAAAGCTGGCCACAGTGGGAGCAGTAAATTAATCCAATCAAGGATAGCTTTTTGTGAGCTTGTATTTCCTTGTGTTGTCCTAGCTAGTATAAGCCAACAAAGCTATCAATTCTGAGGTACACAGGAGTCACTGGATGGCCTATAAGCCAGACAGGGGTTTTATAGCCTTCTTTTTAAAAGACTTCAGTGTCTTCTCTGCAACAGGATAGAGAATATTGGGAAAACCGGTTCACTGATTTTGAAATAAACAAAGGAAAGAAATCAAGTACAACTAGAATCTCTCTAAGTAGTTAAGCATGAAGATTCAAGTAGCTGTGCTTTGGACTGTAAATGTAGGCTCTCTCTCTCTGAAAGGTCCTGGGCATTTCAAGTACCGTATTTTGCGCCCCATAAGACGCTCCGGCCCATAAGACGCACCTAGTTTTTTGGGGGGGAAATAAAGGGAAAAAATTATTTTCCCCCCCAGGCGCGGGGCTGGGGCAGCCCGAGCTTCCCCTGACCCCAGCCCCCAAACAGGCAGCTCTCTGCAAGCCGTGGGAGCCCAGCGGTGGTTCCCGCTGCTTGAGGAGAGATCCACAAAGCCTGGACGCGCTGGGATCAGCACGCGCAGGCTTCGGGATGCCGGCAACTCTCCCCAAGCAGTGGGAACGTTCCCGCTGCTTGGGGAGAGATCCGCGAAGCCTGCGCGTGCTGGGATCAGCGCTTGCAGGCTTCGGGATGCCTGCAACTCTCCCCAAGCAGTGGGAACGTTCCCGCTGCTTGGGGAGAGATCCGCGAAGCCTGCGCGTGCTGGGATCAGCGCTTGCAGGCTTCGGGATGCCTGCAACTCTCCCCAAGCAGTGGGAACGTTCCCGCTGCTTGGGGAGAGATCCGCGAAGCCTGCACGTGCTGGGATCAGCGCGCGCAGGCTTCGGGATGCCTGCAACTCTCCCCAAGCAGTGGGAACATTCCCGCTGCTTGAGGAGAGGTCCGCGAAGCCTGGAGAGCGAGAGGGGTCGGTGCGCACCTACCGCTCTCGCTCTCCAGGCTTCAGCGAAAGCCTGCATTCGCCCCATAAGACGCACCCACATTTCCCCTTCATTTTTGGAGGGGAAAAAGTGCGTCTTATAGGGCGAAAAATACGGTATTCCTCTGCTGCTATGCAAACCCATCAACATACCCCAAACCTCTTTCTATCCCATATGGTCACAGACATAGGTTAATAACCTGAAATGTGCTTGCATCAATTAAGTTCCGGTTAGAATCACAGCTACTGCAGATTCAAAAAAGGCACTTTTGGGGGTCTTTATGAAAGCAAGTTCAAAAAGAGTAGCAATGTAGTGTTAGTCTGTTGTGACAAAAGAAAAACCACACACCTCAAGGTGTTTTGCAACACCTTAAAGACTAACGAATGTATTGTGACACAAACAATGCAAACCTATGCACATCTGCTAGAAAGCAATTCCAATTTAAATCATCAGGACTTACTTCCAATTAATGATGCACAGAATTGTACTGTTAATCTCCTTACCTCTGTAAGGCAACAAGTGGCTTCATGCAATTTGCAGTCAGAGAAATCCCACAAAATACAAGAGGATATGTAATATAATAATGTAATGAAGGCATGCACAGCAAGTCCTGAACTTGGGGTGGAAACTCAGTTCATGGGCGCCACTGCCACACTCTGAGCAAACAAAGGAACTGCAGGGAAACCAACCAGGAAGCCACAAGTGCACCCAAGTGAATCATGCGGCACTTCACAACCTATAAAAATGCCCCAGTCAGACTTGCTGTCTCACCTAAGCCACTAGAAGACGCTTGCTGTTGCTCTCTGTCCTTCAAGAAATCATGGTCAGAAGGAAATCAAATAATCTACAGCAGACAGATATTAGAACCTGAACAAATGCAAAAGAATCAATAGGTTAAAAATAGATGTGACATTGTACATGCCTTTAGCCTTGTGTGGGGGTGTATGGGGTGTTAGGGGAGGGGTAATACCTCTGGTGGGGGACACAATGTGCTCCTGCTGGGGCAGTATGTCCTCCTTGGTCCCTACCCTGCACTCAGCTCTCGTCTCTGGCTCCTAGAAGCTGTCAGCATGCGACAGCGGCCACACCCCCATCTAGCTCTTCCTCACATTGACTATTTTTTTAAAAACCAACCAGCCATGTCAGGGCTAAAAACATGAAAAATGTCGCATCTAGTTTGGCCCTTTGAGTGATATACCACTGCTTATATGAGATATGAAATAAATGGCTGTAACACGAGGCATTTCCCAGAAACAGAACCAACATCGGAATAGTTGGAGGGGTGTGTCCCCACAAATATCTTGCTAAAGTTCTCAGACTGCCAGCTACCTTCATACTGTACCTCTTCAGTCTTTGAGCAAACCTCCTCATAGCCTCAACGGGGGCTTCAGTGTCCACCAGAGATAGCATAACATGTCTGAAGCTAGTAGGGCTGGCCATCAGTGTTTCCCCATATCACTGAGTCAGGCATAGATATATGGGCCCCTTTGTGGGGTCACAATTGGGAGAGGACCACTCATCATGCTAGGTAGTTGTAGGCCAGTGAGCAAGACCCATTACTAGGTTGGTTCATTCCACTGTGTAGTAACTACTTTGTTAGTAGATGTAGGTAGCAAATAGCCTCACAAATTTTGAGCTAGGTGTCAGCAGGTTTAAAGAAAAGATTTAAAGACACAAACCTAACCAATTTCTGCATCCTATTGTTAAAAAAGAGATTGCTTCTCCCGCCCCAGCCCCACAACACACTTTCCCCTTACTTTGCAGCCAAGGGCTCAAACTCCTGGAAGAGATCAACGATGGCTTGGCTTACATGTTATCAAACTATGGCCTAGTGGGACCGCACAGGGCTCAGGGAGAGGACCCTACAGCCACTCTGCTCATCCTTGGTCTTCGGTTACAGCTTGTGGTTTAAGAGAGCTTAAATATGAGCCCCAGTCTGGATGTGAGCAAAATGGCTTTCCAAGAGCCCATACACCTGTTTCCTCTAAGCCATAGTTTGGCACAAAATGATGTGCAAATCAGGTCAGTTTAATGAAGTAATGAGGCAGGGTACCATCTAAAAGAGGCAAGAAGGGAGTTAGGCAGAACGAAATCTGTATCTTTAAATTGTGTCCTGACATGGAACTGCAGGACATTTTGCAGAGAACTTTTAACTTAACGTTAGTGGCTACTGTGGGGAAAGAAGTTTTCAGATAGTGAAACAAGAATCACTTTAGCTCTGTTTAGGTGTCCAGCTATACAAAATATGTAGAGGTCACTAGGCCACCCCCAACACACCTGCCCCACACTCTCCACTCCCAACCATGCCATATTCAGCACAAAAGTCTGAAGGGAGATCCAAAGCATATTCAACTTAACATACTTAAAAACCTCTCCACAATCAGGAATTCTGATAACACAGGTTATGATCACAAGGAGGCTGCGTTCAACTCAACCTGCATTCAGTGGCAGGGGTGGATGCTCATGCTGACAGGTGGATGGGTTGAGTTTGCACCCCCATGCATTCAGCTGAATAGAACTTTTCTGAACACACTTTCCTTGTCACTTGATTACACGCATGGGTGTTGCTAAGGGGGGGGGGAGAGAGGCTGCCCCCCTGAAATCAAGTAAATCAATAAAAATACTTAACTAACTGAGGTTCTGTCCTCTAATATGAAGCCTGCCCCTCAACATAAATCCTGGGCTGGCTATGCCCATGATGTCACGTGCGATACTGAGACCACAAGGTCAGCAAATGGGAGAGGTGCTGTACTATCGGAGTAACCCAACCAACTGAATTCTTGTGCCTTCAAGAATGACTTCCAATGAAACTCATTGGGGAATTCATCATCTTATTAAACGCTCTCTACATTTTTGAGTACCATCTTGAGGGTTTTCTTTTCAACCATGCACTGACACGCTTGCACTGAAACAGTTTCCAGGTGCCCACGTAGACATGATAAGCTACCAAAAGACAGTCATGCGACTACCTTTAGGCTGCAGTGGTATCTCTGCTGGTTTGCAATAAAAAAGCCACCCACTTGCACAAGCACTTATTACATATGGACAATCAGGGGTTCACTTCTTGACATGACAGATACAAGCACAGACATTCTGTTTAGCTAGTTCGTTAACTGAACTATCTGTTCTGTATAGAATGTGACCTTCACAGAACTATTGCAAGAATAAATCAATATCTATGTACATCCTTTGGTTTGCCTAGCAGACTGATCCCAGCCCCAGCGAATTCTTTTTACTCTCAGTTGGGCTAGCTTCCCAGTTGCCTCGTCGCTGTTGTTTGCGATGATAATTACCTCATATCATGAGGGCAATAAAGCAGGATAGACATTTTATTTACTATATTCTGGGTCACTGCAAGTGTCAACTGTAAGTCATTAATATATTTTCTATTTGAATACAAAATGCTGGAAGGTGAGGAGAGGGAGGTGATGGAACCATGGCCAGCTATGTAGCAAGTGTTTCTGCTATGCTTTAAGCAGCCTTTCCCCCTTTATTTTCCAAAGACCTACAAACTTGGTCCTGTGCATTGACTTCAAGAACGTAAAATTTGCCCAACTTTTTATACACGCCTGTAAAACGTCTGCCTACCCTGCAGATTTGGCAACCAAACTTTTCCCCTCTTAATTCGAGCAGCAGGATCCTATGCGTGCCTACTCAGAAGGGAACCCTCGCTGTGTTCAATGGGGCGTGCTCTTAAGTGCGACGCGACTAAGGCCCACTGAGCTCGCAGGACGGTTTCCGCAAGTAAACATGCACGGAAAACAGGGGTGGGAACGGCGGAACTCACCGCGACGTTACACCCCGCCGACTTGACTTTCAAATGCCCAGTGCGCTTGCGCCGTGGCGGGCAACCGAATCGAAAGGCGCATGCGCGCAGCCACCCCGCCAATGTGAGGTAGATACCAGGCCGAACAACCGCGGCCTTTTGTTACTCGCCCGTTGGCCTCCCGGTGACCAGCCACGGCCGCTTTAGTGCGCCCCACGGCACCCCCGGTAAGTAACGCGGCAGAATCCCCCCTCCTCATCTCGTCCTTACCTCGCTTACCCTCAGCCGCCCTCAACTTCACTTACGAGAGCCTTGCCGGAATGACGTCGGCGAGGAAGACGTGCGCGCGCCTGGGAGGCTGGCGGCCACGAGCACGCCCTGAATACGTACAGCGTCGCTTGAGGAGGCGGGGGGCCTCCTCCTCCTCCCTCCTCCCTCCTCTGGCCGTTGGGTGCCATGGCAACAGGAGAAGGACTAGGGAGAGCGCTGAAGCCTCGAAGGCAGGCCGCAGTCCTCCCCGAAGTTTATGAAATTAAAGGGGAGGGAAATACGGAGATATTATTTGGTGACAACTTTTTTTAAAAAAAAAAGTTTGGTGTTTAGCATTGAGATGCAGGTTTTTTTTTTTTTTTTAAAAAATAGTATTCGAGACCTTAACCCATTTCAGCATCTGCCACTTACGCCCAAGAGGCTGAAACTCAACCAGCAAAGCCTCCCGCTTTGTCAGGATTCCTTGATGGGGGAAAAGCTCGACCAGTTGCATTTGGGTCTGTCACGTCACAGCAAGAGCTCTGCAAGGAAAAAAAAAAAGGCAACACTGCCTAGCAAAACTGATAACGTTTTCCGACCTGCTAATATATATATAGAGAGAGAGAGAGAGAGAGAGAGTGTACTACAATGCCTCACTAAATACGGGGGATGGATCATCTGGCCAGATTTTTATTCTTGGTACTTCTGCCCTTCTGAATTTATGTATATATGGGTTTATAATTGTATTTGATTTATATCAATGTTCCCTGCACCGATATCACGTGGTGGTGGGTGCCTTAAAATATTTTAAGCAAATCTCCCCAAGACATTTGCACATAGTATGACAGCATGGTGGCAAATTGCACCGTCACTTGGCACAGAAGTGAGGAATGCAAGATCAGGAAACACTGTCCAGTTGATTCGTTTAGAATCGTTTAGAACAGTGCTCCTTTCCCTCTGTGTAGACAGGACGTCCTGAGAGCAGTGCAAGTTTTTGCATCTCAGCCATGAAAAGGACCACCAAAGATCTGTGCAGGGTTATGTATAAGTGCCCGATCTTTGTATGAACATACCTGAAATCCACATCCACAAGTAAATGGAGCACCCAGAATGGATGTACTCTAACGAAAAAGGAATGTGGAACCTGTGGTCCTCCAAATGTTGTTGGAGTTCTAAATCCCATCAACCCCAGCCAGCGTGGCCAGTGGTCAGGCATAATGGGAGTTGTAGTCTAACAACATCTGGAGGTTTTTCCCCTGTCAAAATGGATGGGACAGAGAACATATTTGCATAAGCCTTTGTGTAACTTGCCCTTTTCCCTGTGTGAAGAACCAGCTCATATATATAGTGTAAGACTTCTTTCTCTCCATAAATTTACTATTTACTATTCCAACATTCTATTCCAACATTCTGTTTCCAGCACAGTTGCCAATCAAATGTTTGTGGAATCTTAAAAATAGAGTATGGCCCTGTTTTTTCCTTTCCAGCACATAATATTTGCAAGTTTGCCTTGCCTTGTTTAATGGGAGGTTCTGTTTAGATATCATAGTAAAGGCTGCAGTCCTAACCATGTTAACACGGGAGTAAGTCCCATTGGACACAGTTGGATTTACTCTCAAGTAAACATGTATAGAATTGTGCTGTTGTGCTGTGTACATGCGGGAGGACAGGAGTGCCAGGTGTGCTCTGGTCCATGGGGTCACGAAGAGTCGGACACAACTAAACGACTAAACAACAACAAAACAACAACTAGTGTACAGTTCTAACAACATCTACTCAGAAGTAAGTCCTGTTGAATTCCACTTAGTCTTTCAGCAAAGGGAAAACACAATGGAAGTTCTGCGGCCACCGCTGATAAGAATTGGAGGACGTGTTTACAGGAAAAGACATATTCGAGAACAGCCACACCAGCATGAAGAGGAAGAGGATTTCTATGCAGGTATGCTAAGAATCCACAGAGTTCCATTTCATGAGACTATGATATGAAACTGATCTTGGCATTAGGACTTGGACAGAATTACTGAATATGGACCATGATTCTCAAGAAAATGCCAACACCCATGCTGTCTGTATGGACTCAGTATAATAAAGAAACAGACACTCAAGATGATAGAGAGTGGGTCTCAAAATTCTTAACCTGTTTGTTTAATACCGGTGAGAGAATGTCTGAAATATATGGATTAGAGGACAATATTATACTTGGAGTAATGTAGAGATGTGAGGGTAAGCATCAGGAATACAATTATATGGGGGCTGTAGCTCCGGAATAATATATGGGCTTTGCATATATATTTATGGTTATATTTTCAGATCATGGTCTCTCCAGTTAACAGAGCTGGATAGCAGGGCTGCCCGTGACTTGCTGCACAAGTCAATGCAGACTAGGGATGGGGAATCTATGGGGCTCCAGATGTTGTTGGACTCCCATCAGCTCCAGCCACCATGGAATGATTGGAGTTGTAATCCAACAGTTTTGAGGGCCACAGATTCCCCATTTGTGGAGCTGGCCATACTAGGCCCGGGGGACTATTGATATGTCATGTTTTATGGTTATTGTTGCTTTTTTTTTAAAAAAAAATAATATTTATTACTTTCCCAACAATTTAAACACAACACTACAAAAAAACAAAAACAACAACAATACAATACAATTATATTGTTGCTTTTTTTTTTGTTCCCTTTGTGAATGATGCCATGGCCTTTGGCTAGTGCAACAAAGTTTATGGTGATGATATGTCTTCCTACAAGGGGACTTCATCTCTTGCTACTCTGTTATATTCATAGGAAACACAGAGCTCTCTATGCCTGTGATTATTTGTTCCTTTAACTTTGAAAGCAACAGCTTGCCTCTGCTTTTCTGGAAGTGTATGCAATTAGTCAGACTTTTACCAAAAGTCAATTGTCACCATTGATATCACAGTCTTAACTCACAGTTTGGAGTGGAATTCAGCACACTGCCGAAAAATGCCAGCATTAGTAAGTTGTGTTGAATTGCTAAATATTTCACATTCTGTTATGGAGTGGGAGTTAAAGCTCTATTGTCAAGAGGCAACACTTGTTTTTGTGCCGAAGTTTGCTTGCATTTGAAACTACTGTTGTAGTCACTTTAACGGAAGCACCAGATGGGCTTCTGAGGAGCCATCCTGCCCTGAAGGGTGGGTGGGCAGAACAAGAAGCTTAGGCATGAATTCATGAGCAGAAAACATAAGGAGAAGAGAAACAGCAGGAAAGGAAAAAGAAAAGGGGAACAGGGTGGTAAATATCATGCTAGGTCAGAAGAATTGATGCAGTGCACACCTGATCCTTATAATGTGTACACTTGGATCCAGAATGGATATATTCCCATTCACCTAGTCCTAGGCAACTGAACCAGCTGCTATCATACTTTTTGCATCTTGCTTCCCAATCCCTTTTCCTTGTGTTTCATGTTGTGCTCTTTAGAGGATAATCCTTAGGACAAGGAGTGTCTGAGGCAGGTAGTGGTTACGAGATTAAATTCCAGGCTTAATAGAAAAAATAAAAATGACAAATTGCTGGGTCTGGATGGCATTCACCTGAGAGTTCTCAAGGAACTCAAATGTGAAGTTGTAGATCTTGTAACACTGTGAAACATAGATGTCAACTTTTCCCTTTTTTAAGGGAAATTCCCTTATTCTGAATAGGATTCCTCACAAGAAAAGGGGAAAGTTAACAGCTATGCTGTGAAGTTGTAGATCTTCTATCCCTTAGACTAGCCTCCACATCTGGAAAGCTGCCAATGTAGCACCAATTTTTTTAAAAGGAATCTGGTGGGGGAGGGAGATCCTAAAAATTACAAGCCACTGGTGGCAAGTATTGTCAAAGAAAAAATAACTTGGCATATAGAATAATAAGACTTGCTGAACAGAGACAGCAATCTCACCTTTTAGAGTTCTTTGAGAGTGTCAACAAGCATATAGATTGGTGAGATCCATTTGACATAGTGTTGTTGGACTTTCAAAAAGCTTCCAACAAGGTACTTCACTGAAGATTCCTAAGTTTATCAGTTATGGAGTAAGAGGAAAGGTCCTCTTATAGATAAGGAATTGGTTAAGCAGCAGGAAGCAGAGTGTACATGTGCATTCACAACTATCTGAAATGTCTATGTGTGTATTGCACAATGAGTATGCAAATGTCACTGTGCAACACTGCACATGTACAGACACACATTTCAGGCTGTATATTTTGGTTTGCTATAAACAATCAGTTTATAATATATTTGCCTCATTTTTTCCAGTGGCCTGCATCTTGAACACCCTTTCAGCAAATTACTCGCAGTTATTAGCCGTAGCTATAGTTCTTTATTTGACAAACCACAGTGTTTATCAAATCAGTAACATACTGTAAATTAAATTTAAGGCGCTTTAAAATTCTGCTTCATACAATGAATTTTTTCCCCCCACCTTAACAAATCCGATGATGGTGAGAGTGGGATAACACAGAGGTTTGTGACATCTTTTGAAATTATATTTCTGGTTAGCTGAAAAATAGTTGCAGTGTTTTCTTACTGAGCTAAAAATATCCCATTTTCCAACATATTACAGTCACTGCTGTTGAGAATAGAAGTCAATATCACTTTGCCTCAATTTTCAGCTTTTGGGTCCTGCATCTGTATCCACTGCTGTTCAGTGTTTTCTTAAATAAGCATTTGTATGAGGCCAAAAATTCAACATCTAGGAGAAAATTTTCTCCTACATCTCGGAGAAAAATAGATTTCCACAGGGCTATTCTGTAGATTATTTTCAATGAGAATATAAAAGAAGAAAGAAAGAAAGCCCTCCAGTTGACAGCAACAGCTGCTTCCTGACGATGTCAGGAAGACTTAAAAGTTAGCATAATGGGTAGAAGCCATTGTAGTGTGAGTGGGCTTCTGCTTATGTAATTGGATTTAACTTCCTTTCCTCCTCCTGCCAGCCCCCTCATAGGCCCCCAGATCTAGAGGATCCCAAAACCTTTGGTTTGTGAGGTGCTACAGGGTGGTGGTCAAGTCACATTTTGCAAACAGAAGTCTGTTTGTTATTTACCCTTTAGATCAGGCACCCCCAAACTCGGCCCTCCATATGTTTTTTTGGGACTACAACTCCCATCATCCCTAGCTAACATGATCAGTGGTCAGGGATGATGGGAATTGTAGTCCCAAAACATCTGGAGGGCTGAGTTTGGGGATGCCTGCTTTAGATGAATAGTTTCTAATCTCTCCATACCTTGCAGGTCCTGAGGATTGTGCAGATGAACCCTGTGATGCCTTTGTGGTGGAAGAGACAGAAAGAGGCTACCAATGTGCTGTGGACATTCCTAGCCCACTATACAAGTAAGTCTGTGTGTGTATATTCAGAATTGCTAATCATGCAGCTAGAACAACAGAGGGGAAAGTCAGGTGTTCTCGGTCTTTATTATTGATTTTACAATTAGCTTTTGACAACTACTACTGGGAAATTTGGGATAAATTAGTTGCCGTAGCCTCACATTGTGGGGACTGTCCTATGCCTTGATCACCAGGAAACTGGTGCTTGTATTAGCATTTAGGATTCCAAAATGGGTAGGATGTTTAAGCTGTTAAAGTTTGGAACTACTTAATCATTTCTTTTTTAAAAAAAACTATCACCGATTCCCTTTTCTGTTTAGATATATAATAGGCAAAAAAGGAGAAACAAAGAAGAAAATAGAAACAGAAACCCGAACCTCGATCATTATTCCTAAGCCTGGAGTTGAAGGAGAAATTGGTGAGTTCTGGGTTTTGTAAAAATTTAAATGCCTTTAATTTTTATGCATGGGTCTGACATGGTGTGAAACCTAGAGATGATAAAGGCATCCTGGTAGTACTTGGAAAGTAAATGTAAAAACTGTCATGAAGAATGAAATTAGCTGCCTCCATAATACTGAATTCAGTGTAGGAAAGGTAATATGATGTCTTCATTGCAGAATGTCAAAGTAATTTGTGTGACTATGACTGAAGGTTGGCAGTTATTACAATCCCAAGATGCCCATGGGATCTTGGCTTGGATCCCAAGATCCCATGCGCAGGTCCATGCTCAGTGGATTCTGCCCTGATGGAAGAGGAACAGAGGCGATTTTGGCTGATTCTACCTGCAACCCTTGAAAATTTGTTCTGTGGTGTTGACGAATCCACTAGAAGAGTGTAGGAAGTAGCATGGGAGCTGAAGTGGATATAGACAAAAATTGACTCCCTCTCTTCTGCCATCAGAAACCCCTGCCTAATTAAAGACCCTCCTGCACATAGGAAATGCTAGGTCCAAGCCACTGAAAGTATCTAGTAGTGAGCACGTCCTTCCGTGCTGTGAAATTCCCTAATAAATGCCCTCCATATTACACCAATTATTGCCTATCGCAGCTCATTTTTGCTCTCCCCCAGCTGCTTTTGTCCACTTAAGTCTTGGTTGAGGCCACTCATGTATTCTTTTTTGTGTCCAAATAGCTGCTTATCCCCTCACTATCTCCTACACCTTTCTGGGTATAGGAAAAATTAAGCCACCTTTTTGAACTATGGGCTCTTTACTCTTTTATTCTAGTCCTTGTTTCACTTACTGCCTTCCTGGCATTTGCTGCCTCCTCCATATATTATCTGTCTGCTTATCTGTCTCCTGAGGCTTCTGGGAATAGTCTTTCTGTACTTGCCTTCTCCTTTGCTACAACTCCAGTCAATTGCTTTCTTTCCGCATTCCAAGCTCTTCCATGCACACCCAGAACAGGATGGACAAAAACGGGTTTTGAGCATGTTTGTATTAGGTTTCTTTGTATTACTGTTTTGGTGTTGATTTGAAGACTTTCAGTAACTGAATCTTCACTGCAGTTGGCCCACCTACTGTCATTTTGGCTGAAAATAAGGAATGTAGAAGCACAGTGTGAACACATTTTAAACAGACTGAAGAAGGTCAAATTCTTTAATTCCACTTATGGTATTGCCAAAAAGTAATCTTGTGGATCTAATGTTAAGGCTATCATTGTTGGTTGCATCCTGTTATTCTAAAAGAGGGAACTACATTTTTCTCTTCATATTTATGCTTTGCATAATTGTGCAGAGTCAGGTACCATGGTTAGCATGACATTTTTTTTTAAGAACCAGACATGATTGAATGCTTGCTATCCATTTATTTATTTCCCTCCCCTTAATTATCGGTGTACTTTCTGCATGTAACATTAGACATTTATTTTCCACACAATACACTTTATTCATAAGGTGTATGAACTGCTTTTACACAAATCATTGCACAGTAATAACAGTAACACACACAAAAATCTCTTTGGCGAAAACGAGTGACAAAACTCTGCAGTGCACCCATAATGTGAACTGAAAACCTCAAATGTTTCCAGAGGAAGTAGAATCAGTTATTATAACAAAGAGACTCAAAAATAGTCTACTTTGATAAGAGAGAAAGTCCTGGCAATATCAATAGGTATACATAAATAAATACAAACCTGTATCAGGAGAAATAAAAATTGTATGAACTAAAGGACAGAAACATTTTAATGGTTAGATTCTAGTAATACATAAATATTAATATATTAAAACCAGGGAGCTTCATCTCACACTTTAAAAACACTAGTTTGATAGTAACACTGACCTGTGTATGTGCTGTTTTATTAGCCGTGACCCCCGCTAATTGATTTACAAACCTCGATTAGCGGTTTATTGCTGCCCGGCACACTTCCACTCCAGCTCTTCTTCGTCACGGTCAGCAGAGCTTCGCACAGCGTTGTAAACTGTCACCTGCTGGATTCAGCTCCCAGACAAACACACAGAGTCCCGTTTGTCTCTATACAGCATTTATTTCCAACATTTCTCAGGTATTTCCAGGGCTAGTTGCAGCCATCACTGCCCTGCGTCTGTTCCCCACAGCTCACATAGTGGGACTGACAAACTTTTCCTAAGCTCCGCCCGAGCTTCTAAAAATGACGTCAGAATGGTGTAGCATCATGGGAAAAGCTTAACTCGTTAAGTTCCAGCTCCCACACCCCCCCTTGCTGCACCTTCTGACAAGACCCTTTTGAGTTCAACACCTTCCCCTTTGCCTTGTGCTCTTTCCCAGCATCTTTCCCAGGCACCCGTTGAACCCCTTCAACACTCCCAGAATCACACTGTGCGACACTTTTCCACGCACCTGTGACCTGATACCCCCCTGACCCACTTGGGCCAGCAGTTGTGTCTTCTCCGTCAGACGTTCTCCCCTCTGACTGGACAACCCGTCCGTGAGCTTTCTCCATTACGCTTACCGGAGATGAAGCCTCACACCTGGACATTCCCTCCACAACCCTTGGAGATGCCCAAACCTTCCCTGACCCCTGACCCTGGACCTGGTCCTCATCACCGGGATCTGAACCCTGATTTTGGACCTTGTCCCCGTCACCGGGATCAGTCTCTGCCTCCCTCTCCTCCCCTTGAGGAGACTTTGCACCCGTCACCTGGTGACGTATTTCCTTTTCCTTGAAAAACTTCTCCAGAGCAGACCCAGTGAACTGTGACCCTTGGTCGCTCTTGAACCCTTGCACCCTGGTGGAGAACCTTCGTTCCACCCCCGCAACCCATTCCTGGATCAGTTGCGTCACCTCCCCCTCTGATTTGAGAGAGAAACACCAGCCAACCTGGCTGTGGTCACCTGTCAGCGACAGCACATACCTGGCCTCACCCAGACTCTCAGACCTCTTGGGTCCTGACGGATCTGTGAGAACCAGCTCAAAGGGCTCTTTGGTTACCCTCCCAAACCCGGGAAAACCAAGCACCTTTGCACCCTTGCATGCCCTGTACCCTTGGGACCTCCCACATTGTGTGATTTTACACCCTTTTGTGCACCTGTGCAACTTTTGCACATGACTGGGAACCTTAGCACACTGCACCTGTGCTTTACCAGCATTCCCACCACCCTCCAGAGGTGTCTCCAGAACAAAGACGTTGTTCTCCCTCTGCATGTTGACCCGTTGTCTCCCTCCTCTGAAAATGGAACAGGTGTCATTTTCAAAACGAGCATTGTATCCCTGCTTCTTTAGAGCTGATACATATAAAAGACAACACTTCAGTCCCGGCACAACGTAGAACTTTTGCTCCTCCTGGAAAGAAAAGAACACGTTAGCCATCACACCACAGACTGATTTTTGTGTTCCGTCTGTGAACCTAACAGTCATCCCTGTCAAAACAGCCCTGCATTTCCGCAGCTTCCCAGCAGATGTCTCTGGAATCAAGTTGCAATTTGCAGCAGAGCCAATAACAACACTCTGCTCTGGCCTTGTCCCACGAGTCTCTTGCTGGCACCTGGCAAGTCCACCAGCCTCAGTCTCACGCCTGGTTGTTTTTCCAAACCAGTTGCCATGGAAACCCGACTGGTTCCCATGAGAATTCAACAGTTTGACCTTGGCAACATCCTGTCTTGTCTCTCTGCTCCGGTGGGGGCAATCTCGACGCAGACGTTGAACTCCAGTGGAAAAACACTGCCTGGGACTTCTCCCAGCTGGCCTGGCCCTCCTTCTTCCGGAACGGCGCCTCCCACCAGCCTCGCCCCCCCTGAACTGCCGCTTCATCCCAGCAGGTTCAGTGGAAAACTTTTCAAACTTGCCTTTGGAACTTTCTGCCCCCCCCTTCTTGCTCACTAGCACTCCTTGAGGCTAAAACATCAGGAACAGGGGCTCCAGCCATCTTTAGGCTTTTGTATTCCTTCTCCAGGGCTCTGGCCTCCTGCTGAATCTTCACAGCAAACACAGCAGCACACTTCCAAGTGCCAATAGTCCCTTTGCCCCCCCTCTGGGGCCCACAGCCTTTCCCAGCTGTGCACCGGCTCTCACGTAGGTGATCAGCGCCATCTTGTCTTTCTGTTCTGTAGCAGCCATCTCCCGGCCCTTGCTTTCCGCCTCCAGCCTCACAAACACCCTGGAGCGCTGAACGGCCTCTGGCTTCCTGGCACCCAGAACAGTAGACTTCAGATCAGCAGTCAGGTTGCCCAACTTCTTAAAGTGAGCCTCCCACAGTCCTCCAAGACTTGGCAGCCTGCCATCCTCTTCCGTTCTCCCAAGGGGCCCCAAGCTGTACTTACAAACGCACCAGCTCCTCCGGCTCCTCAGCTCCGTGGAGAAACGACACCCTTGCTGCTCTCAGCTCTTGGCAGTTCTCAGCAACACAGGCACTTCTCTGCGTCTTGCAGCCTGCTGCTTTCAAACTCCGCAGCTGCTCCTTTGCCTCTTAACACCAGGCACAAAGTCCTTCCGCCTCCTGCCAGCCCCCTGCTCGACATCGCAGATCAAAGCTCCCGACAGTTTTACAAGCGGTGATGACCCATAACCTGTGCTGTTTTATTAGCCGTGACCCCCGCTAATTGATTTACAAACCTCGATTAGCGGTTTATTGCTGCCCGGCACACTTCCACTCCAGCTCTTCTTCGTCACGGTCAGCAGAGCTTCGCACAGCGTTGTAAACTGTCACCTGCTGGATTCAGCTCCCAGACAAACACACAGAGTCCCGTTTGTCTCTATACAGCATTTATTTCCAACATTTCTCAGGTATTTCCAGGGCTAGTTGCAGCCATCACTGCCCTGCGTCTGTTCCCCACAGCTCACATAGTGGGACTGACAAACTTTTCCTAAGCTCCGCCCGAGCTTCTAAAAATGACGTCAGAATGGTGTAGCATCATGGGAAAAGCTTAACTCGTTAAGTTCCAGCTCCCACAGTGTATTCATCTGAGATAGCTCTCACCTTGTTAGGAAGTGGCTTTCTGGTACAGTGGAAAATCTTGTTATTAATTCTAAACTTTTGTGAGCACATGTAGCAAGCTGTCATAAATCCTGTCTTCTGTTTTGCTTGTTTCCAGTGATCACAGGACAACACCGGAATGGTATTATTTCAGCTCGAACGCGAATTGATGTTATTGTGGAGAGCTTCCGCAAGAAGCAACCCTTCACACACTTTCTGTCATTTGCACTCAACCAACTTGCAATCCAGGAAAAGTTTCTACAGTTCAAAGAGGAGGTGTTGGAGAAGTGCTCAAATGTAAGTTGCCATGATAATACTCATAAATAATCTGAGTTTAAAAAATAAGTAGAGAATATTGCAAAATGCTACATGAGCTTGTCTAGATCGGGAGACACATTAAAAATATGTAACAACACTATTACCTGAGATGATATACTCAACGTTAGCAATATGGTGGGATAATAAGTATGATGATAAGCCATGAGAGATCATAGAAATACAATTTGTATTTTGTCCCTGGAATTCGCACATTATAAAGATAAAATCCAGGATTTCCCCATTGAAGCTGCCCACATCCTTTAGTGATGAAGAAGTGAAAGATGTTTCCCTTACTAAAGCAAGTATTTCCCCAGCACTGGCACCTTGCTACTTCCAGGACCTCTAAGCTAAGTTCTGTGGCCTGTCTGTGCAGAAGGGGTCAGAAGTGCATCCAGTTTACACGGAGTCACATTCAGAAACTGTGTAGTGTTCCTCAAATGTTGGTATTCCTGGAAAAACAGACTTATACTCTATATATAACTAAATTTTAAGAAAATCCCTAAAAGTTACAGACAAACCAGTCCTTTTATTATCTATTATCTATTATTTATCTATATATCTGGAGATCAGTAAGTCTCACAATATATTTATGGCACACTATTTTCATTTCATGTTGAATGGTATAGGCACCTTTCTGGTGAAATTCTGTGTGCAGCCAGATAAAAAACAACTTCAAACTACTGATACTCTATTCTGAGAAAATAATTTGATAGTGCATCAGAATGTGTGACTCCAGTATTTTATGAGGGTTTAATTGGATTCCTTGAAATCTGACAACATAATCCCCTTTGTCAAAATTCATAGTCTTCACATTTTTAAAACCTAGAATTAAGTCACTGCAAGAGAGACTGAAGTCTGTGAGGTACATTATTTTTTCCACACTTTTCTCTAAACTCTGTTGTATAAAATACACAGCTGCTAGTTAGTAGGAAAAAAACATACTGCTTTCGCATATGTCTCTCATTCATTTCATGGTCAGTTATCCCACCCTTATGTCACTTTATCTCACAGTGGGATGTGCCAGAAAGCAATATTTGCAAACCTATGCTTTGTAGCACGATATGAAAGTATATACAGCTGTGCAAAGCAGCGGGTGAGCTTTTAGGATGCTTAGAACCTGAATATGGTGCTAGTTATGGAAGCTGTATGTGTTTGTTCTTGCTGCTTTTTTCAGCTTCAAAATAGAGCAGTCAGTTAATGATGTCTCTATTCAAATGAGGCTGATTAACAGCCATGTTATTTAAAAAATGGAATAATATCAGGTGTTGAGATTAGCATTTCTGCTGGTTGTTGAGCAATGGTACGGAATCTTTCCCTCTCACTATAATAGTTACCATGGCAACCGAACATCCATCATTTATATTGCTGTAGTCTCATGCGTCTGTATATGCTGCAGATAACTCTTCCTCTTTTTTGCTTCATTAGAAAATTAAGGGTGTATTAAAATGTGAAAATTAATAAGCATTGTCCATCTAAGCTTTTACACTGAGCAGACAACTTGTACTGAAGATCAAGGAATATTTATATTTATTATAAGTTATTTTTATACAAACCACAGATTTCTTTCTCAGAGGAAAGCTATGGTTTGCCTTAACAACATCAGAATAACAGCAATTATAATCAAAATTCATAAAAATATCATCCCAGATAACATGGAAAATAAATCTAACACAAATAAGTTGAAATCAAGATGCCTGCTTGAACAGAAAATATATAGCTTGCCTTCTGAAAGAATAAAAGTTTGAATACAAGTGTACAAGTTTAATTTGCCCTGGCAGATGTCTCAGGGGACTAAGTTTTCTCATCAAAGCATCACAGCAAAAAAGGACCCTGCCCTTACTGATTTTATTTCTCAAGTAGCTTCTGCTACTTGCAGCTTGTGGGTTTGTCCCTTTGTTAGTGTCAGTATTTTTATATAGCACAATCAGAGTGCCTAACATTTTACAGAACAGATGAGGCAGGTTCCTTCTCTGATGAGCTTACAATATAAAGTTCAGTGGAAGACAGGGCAGGAGAAATAGGGGTGAGCAAGGAGGCAATGTGCGATTGTGTTGGTTTCACATATTTAGGTTAAGTTGCAGGCTGATTTCCATTAGGGCCCTCAAACTGTTAAAGCAGGAAGGATGAAGCATGTTTAAGACAACTAAAAACTAACAGAAGTTGTTGTGAACAAGGGAGCATATAATTCTAGTAGCATATAAATCAAAAGCAGTGAATGTAATGATATATGCCCAAATAAAGTCAGAAAGATGGAAAGCGCAATTTGATCAAGGCTTTAATTATTGAGTAAATCAAGTACAGTACAGTGGTACCTCAGGTTACAGATGCTTCAGGTTACAGACGCTTCAGGTTACAGACTCTGCTAACCCAGAAATAGTACCTCGGTTTAAGAACTTTGCTTCAGGATGAGAACAGAAATCACACGGCGCCGGCAGCAGGAGGCCCCATTAGCTAAACTGGTATCTCAGGTTAAGAACAGTTTCAGGTTAAGAACAGACCTCCAGAGTGAATGAAGTTCTTAACCCGAGGTACCACTGTACTTGTATTACATCCTCAAATTAAATTTCCAAATTAGAACAAACAAAGCCATGACCAGCTTTAGTCCCTTGAAAAAGACTATTCCATTGATCATATTGCAACAATTGATTATTGCCTTCTGAAATGTTTCTGAGTAATGACCACCAGGTGGACATACCATAACAAATTGTCATATGTAAACTTCTGTGAAAAGACTGCTTAAAGGTTGGGGAATGAATATTGAAGTTCTGGTGCTCAAAGAAGGCAATAAATCTGTTTGGAACAATTGCTGTCCAATTAGCCTGTTAGACAGACAACAGCTCAAGACTCCACCAGTTTCTTTACCAGTAAGTTGCAAGATTGGGCCAATTTAAACAACATAATTTCAAAAGAGCCGGTGGTGTTCAGGAAAGAAAATGATCAGTGTTTTGTACTAAATCACCCAATTAGCAGATATACTAAATACAGTGGTGCCTTGCAAGACGAAAAGAATCCGTTCTGTGATTCTCTTCGTCTAGCGGTTTTTTCGTCTTGCCAAGCAAGCCCATTGACGGATTAGCGGATTAGCGCTATTAGCAGCTTTTAGCGGCTTATCAGTTTATTGGATCAGCTGATAAGCAGCTTAGCGGCTTAGAAAAAGGGGGAGGGGAGGAAAAAACCCCGCATGAACTCGCAAGACATTTTCGTCTTGCGAAGCAAGCCCATAGGAGATTCGTTTTGCGAAGCACCTCCAAAACGGAAAACTCTTTCGTCTAGTGAGTTTTCCGTCTTGCGAGGCATTCGTCTTGCGGGGCACCACTGTATACAAAAAAACCCATAATTTGTAGCTTTTCATGATGTGCTTCCGCCGCTTGTCAGGATCAACTGAAATAAACTGTTGTTGAAATTATGGAGCAGAAACACAGAGGTTGTTGTTGGCCTTCATTACAAAAATCATACAGATACTGCAAATGCCATATAATCAGATTTGGGGATACATATCACAAATGGTTATTTGATGGGTGTCATCAAATCAGGTCACAGCTTTAATTATTTGGAGGTTGAATTTTCAGAAAGAGGTACCTACAATTAAGTATGGGGTGGGTATGCAGTAGGGAGTGCCTTCTAAATAAGGCACTCTCAGTTCCTCAGTGAAATCTCCCTCGTCTCATATTAGAACTCACATTGTGCCTCCGTTATTTGCAGCCAAGATCTCCATCCTCCCCTTCCTGCTTTTAGGCAAGGGTAACAGGTAAAGAGGAGCAGAGGCAGTTTATGGTAGTGTGACCTATGTAGTTGCACTGGGAACCACAATGCAAGGAGCTCCAAAACAATGCTGTAGAAGCCAGAGGCAGGGGGCACCAAATTTTAGTGTCACACAGGGCACTGCTGAAATCTGAGAACCCAAAGTCTGCTACTGAAGGGGAGTGGTGGAATTGCTTGCCTGTTTAAGTCTTCTATCAAGTACTCACCTTTAAGAGTGTTAAAAATGCCTTAATATCTTCACACGTTATCCTTTCTTTTGTTAAAAGTAAAAGAAAATCTCATCTGTTGAAGTATATATGAGGAAGCGAAGATCTGGGGTTTGATGGTGATAGAAGAACTGGAAATTATCTTGGCCACAATTTTCAAAAGTTCTGTACTTAGTACTCTCCTGATACATTGACAGTATGCATTGGATAGAGACAGGATTTATGCCTGAAGTTTTTGTAATGCCATTTTTTTATGTATTGCTGTAAATTTCGAAATGGATAAAAACACATTACCAAGAAAATATTTCCTGGGGGGGGGGGGGATAATAAATCTGGAAATAGCTGTAGATCCAAGTACAAACCTAAAATGCAGATGATTTAATATTGGTTCCCAGAATCTAAGCAAATGGAGCCCAGACCAGGGCAAATAAAATAAAAAAAATAAATAGGCAGAAGGCTCATTTATCTAATCAAGCCATAGATTCTATGTAACACTGCCCCATGGTTTATTTAGCATTATGTGAATGGTCAGAAGTGAGTGTTGGGCTTGTGACCTACTCCACCCCTCTTTTGTCAGTGCAGTTGTGAGGAAGAGCTTAGTGGTATCCACTTACTGGTTTAAACTAATAAGAGTCTTTCATTTTACAGTATCTGAAATGGGAACTCTAGTTAGTTTTAACTGTGGTTCGATGAAATGAGCCATCATCACAAACTGGTTTGAAAGTGTCTTGCTGCAATTAATAAACCATAGTTTAAACTCACAGCAGTTAGCAATTTTGGGCCATAACAACAAACTGTAGTTACTTTAAATTAGGAATCAGATGTTTCCAATCTTCTTGCTGCCTTTGGAGAAATCACCTTTAAAATGAGTTTACTGAGACAGGGTTTCCTTTATATACAATAGATGAGCTTACTGTGCGCATGGGGCTAGGTTTGAAATACAGTGGTACCTCTAGTTAAGAACTTAATTTGTTCTGGAGGTCCGTTCTTAACCTGAAACTGTTCTTAACCTGAGGTACCACTTTAGCTAATGGGACCTCCCGCTGCCGCCGCACGATTTCTGTTCTCATCCTGAGGTAAAGTTCTTAACCCGAGGTACTACTTCCGGGTTAGCGGAGTCTGTAACCTGAAGCATATGTAACCCGAGGTACCACTGTACTAAGTACAGTTTCTGGTAGATGGCATCTGACAGTTACTAAATTGCATGAGACTGCCATAAGTGAAAGTAGGCCCTGTTATAGATTGTTAACAGATTGTAAAAATGTTCTTGGTCGCTTGTTGGATGGAAAATGTGGTCTTCCTGGCCTCTCTCCCTAAACCTCTTTCAAGGGCTTATGGGCCTTGCTCAGTGGAGGAGGATGTGGAATGGAGGGCTGAGAGTGGAAGGGGGAACCCCAAAATCAGCAAAGGTACCTTCCATGCCATAGATTACCGTATTTTTTGCTCTATAAGACTCACTTTTTCCCTCCTAAAAAGTAAGGGGAAATGTGTGTGCGTCTTATGGAGCGAATGCAGGCTGCACAGCTATCACAGAAGCCAGAACAGCAAGAGGGATTGCTGCTTTCACTGCGCAGCGATCCCTCTTGCTATTCTGGCTTCTGAGATTCAGAATATTTTTTTTCTTGTTTTCATCCTCCAAAAACTAGGTGCGTCTTGTGGTCTGGTGCGTCTTATAGAGCGAAAAATACGGTATATAAGCTACTATGATGATAAAGTTACTATGGTCTTCCGAGTTCTTTTAAATCATGAGTGAGGAATTGGTGGTTCTCCAGATTTGGTTGGACTACAACTATCACCATCCCTGACCATGAGCTATTTTGGCTGTTTTAAATGTAACTTCCATGTTGAAATAAGAATGTTCATGAAACTAACATTTTTATTTGTAGTTATTTTTTCCTGTAATGTAAGTATGAAGAAAACATTGTCGGGGAAAGCCTCAGCAGCCTTATTCTCAATTTTCTGTTTCCTTCAAATTTTAATTTCCTTCATCTGTTTCTAAGCCTTCAACCTTTAGTATTTCCCACTATATGGAACAATGATGGTTATTTATAGGGTTATAAAGGCTTGCCATTACTTTGTGTCCAGCAGAGGGCAGTGCTAGGAAGGCAGCAGTAGTGGATATCTGAAACTCAGTATTTTAAGAGGCTGATGCGCGACTCCTAAACATGAATGTGAAACAAATGATATTGGTTTAAATGGAATGTGCTTCCATTAAAAAAAAAAAAAAGTTTCTTAGATGTTGGATAGTATATTCAGTTTTGAATATACTGCCCTTACCAGCCTATCCAGGGAGTTCCTCAACAGCTTTGGAGAGGGAAAATGTGAGACTTAAGTGGCTCAACAAGAATTGGCTACCCAGACTTGCATGAGCAAAAATGCTTTCTGCCATTGTTGGATGCAACCCATCAGCACACACTGTCTCTTTTCAGTGCATTTACTTAGCTCCATAGTTCTGATGAACTTTTAGGCTGACTTTGATTCTGGGACATTTCTCATGATTCTGGGCAAATTATTCCTTGGCTAACATGAGTAGTTATCCCACATCAAAAATAAATAATTGAATTTAAAACTGAATTGGAAATGGCTTGTGGGCGGGAAGGAAATAAACAACTATAGTCATACCTCGGGATAAATACACTTCAGGTTGAGCACTTTCGGGTTGTGCTCCATGGCCACCCGGAAGTAATGGAGCGCGTTACTTCCTGGTTTCGCCGCTTGCACATGCTCAGATGGTCAAAATGACATCACACACATGCGCGGAAGTGGCGAAACGCGACACACAGATGCGCTGTCACATCTTACGCTCTGTTCACATCCCGAGGTACCACTGTATCTGATTTTAAGAAGACATCTGAAGGCAGCCCTGTTTAGGGAAGTTTTTAATGTTTGATGTTTTATCACATTATTATTATTATTATTATTATTATTATTATTATTATTATTATTTGTTGGCAGCTGCCCAGAGTGGCTGGGGAACCCCAGCCAGATGAGCAGGGTATAATTATTATTATTATTATTATTATTATTATTATTATTATTATTATTATTATTATAGTTAAGAGGTTTCTTTTTCAGAGCAGGCAAGTATCTAAGCCAAATTATAAGGGCTGTGAAAGCTAGAGCATCTTTTTAGCTTCTAGTGGAGTTCTAAATTCAATTTAGCATTTCAAGAGTGAGCCCCAAAGTACAACTCATCCTACAACAATATAAAAACTGTGACCCTAAGTACACACATTGAGAAGAGGCAGAATGCACTGGACTACTGGGTACTTCATACTTTAGTAATTTGATTGTGCTTATGGATACATTGTGTTCTGCTTCTACCATATGTGCAGACCTATTACAGACAATTGCTTTTTAAATGAAATCTAACCACTATTTGCATAGATAATAATATCTAATTACATTGTCCTTCTGTTACATGAAGCAAGCTGAGTTTGCACCAATGTGTCCAGCTGAATTGAATGTTCGTCTTCTCTGAGGCATTAATAATAACAGTGATAGTATGGTACCAACATTATACATTGCATTTTATGGTATACAAGAGGACTGCTTTAACTGTTTGGTGGCCATCAAAGATTTCATTGGGTTTATGCACACACAAGGCACAATCCCATAGATATTAATAGAAAGTCATTGTACACATGTGGCTCTGAACCATTCCAATCACTTTATATCCCTTTGTTGCTTTATCACAATATAACTGATGCATTTACTGCTTATATCTAACTTATATGTAAGAAAGCTTAGAAAAAAATTGTGACAAGTATCTGAGAAGTAATCTAGTGTTAATGGTAGCTTTCCATTATTATAATGTGGAGGCTCCAAATTAGTTTGTGTCAAGTTAAATGCTGAAAGAAAATAGAATTTAGATACAGTGGTACCTCGGGTTACATACGCTTCAGGTTACACACTCCACTAACCCAGAAATAGCGCTTCAGGTTAAGAACTTTGCTTCAGGATAAGAACAGAAATCGGGCTCTGGCGGCACGGTGGCAGTGGGAAGCCCCATTAGCTAAAGTGGTGATTCAGGTTAAGAACAGTTTCAGGTTAAGAACGGACCCCCGGAATGAATTACCGTAAGCACTTAACCCGAGGTACCACTGTATACAGTTTGTAAATCTGGTTTAATCCAGATTTTTGTGAGTGAACTTTCTTCCCTAACTTTGCTTTACTTAAGAGTTGTTCTTGTTATGTACTGAAGTTCTCACCCTGGGATACTGTAGATAGTGACGTTCAGTGATTGGATAGTTTTAGAAAGTTGTTACAGTAACAAGGTACTGGAGCTCTATATAAGCAGGCTGACTGAGCCCTTCAGTTCAGTTCTGTTCCAGCTTACAAATAAAGAGCTGCTTTGGAGAAATCGCTGTGTCGTCTGCTATGTCTACCCACAACTTAACAGTTCTAGATATGCTTCTGACTCGCTTTTTTATTATTGTTGTTGTTTCTGCTGCTGTTAGGATGCTCAAGTACAACAGGGGTTGTTTGAAGATATTGCTGGGTGCAGATGTAAAGGAAAAATCAATGCAATTCAATGGCACTGCATTGATTACTAAATAGTAAATTATGAACTGGGAGTTTGAACAAGTAATTTAAAGGCTCTTTGTCTTAAAGCAGGCAAGCATCTAAGCAAAACGGCAAGGGCTCAGCAAGCTAGAGCAGCCTGTTGCAACTTTGCTGCAGGCTTTTATTGGGAAAAGTCCACTCAGAAGCGTCATGGGGTTAAATTGTTAATATTAAAACACATTTGCAGAACAATCCTAACCCCCAACCTCCACTGCTGGGATGCATTTAGGGTATGGGGAGGATTTTCCTTCTGTCTGTCTCTAACCATCAACAATGTGAGTTGTTGACATGCTATGGCTACCCGTTGGTGGTAGTCAGTTTAAGGGCTCAATATGGGGTGGAATGGCAGTGGAGTGAAGTTGGACAAGCCATGAATTTGCTGGACCCTGAATTGGTCCAGCAGCTAGGGAGGGACTTGCTCCAGGTCTCTCTGCTGTTGTCACATGAAGCTGGCACAGCATAAATTAGGTGAAATACTCCTTCCCTTTCCTCCATGGCCAGCAGAGCTTCAGATGTGGTGGCAGCTCTCCTCCTCTGTTCAGCCTGCTGTTCCCTTGCCAGGAATTAAGATTGTGCCTTCAGGTAAGGAGTAAGATCCATTGAACTCAGTAGGTCTTACTTCTGGGTAAACCTACTTAGGATTGTTTTGTTTAGACCAGGCATCCCCAAACTTGGCCCTCTAGGTGTTTTGTGACTACAACTCCCATCATCCCTAGCTAACAGGATCAGTGGTCAGGGATGATGGGAGTTGTAGTCCCAAAAATATCTGGAGGGCCAAGTTTGCCTATGCCCGATTTAGACCACAATCACTAGAGCTCTGAAAATGTAGTAAAAGATGAGAAGCAGTTGGTTTGATATTTGCAGATAATTTATAGGAAGGAGTTATGGATCTTCTCTGCTATTAATGGGGCTTCCTCCTGCAAAGCTAGTTCAGGTGTTTCCTAGTGATGTGCAGCATCAGAATAGGAAGCTGTCAGAGCATGTAAGATACCACTGATTCCTGGAAAGCTGTAGAGAAGAAATTCAGCTGATTAGGTTGCTGGTAATTATAACATGAAATCTCCTTTCCCCTCCCCCAGGGGATTAGATTGAATATGCCTCTTTTCCTAAAAGCTGCTTATTTATTGTGTTAATATATTTTGTGCACATCATATCTGTGAGCATTACAGAAATTAAAATGAACTGCTGTCAACAGTTGGAACATAACAAACCTGCCCCCTGCTGCCTCCCCAGCTTCTGAGGCTCCCTGTGTTCATTATGGACTAAATGGCTTCTGGGGCTTGTCCCATATTTGAAGAGAAAGCTCATAAGTACAACCACTTTGTCTTTGCAGTATATCCTAAATAAGCTTTCATGCAGAAGAGAATGAGGACCTTTTTCAGCTTTGTTTTTGTACCAGTTGGCAGAATGGAAAGAATGGGAGAGAGAGAGCTTTTGTTCTCAGCTGCTTTGAGCATTCCCGTTGAAAGGTGGAATTGACATTAACTGAATTGAATTGAATATTATCAATTTGGCCTCCTTTGTCTGTGAGGGCCTGGAAGGTAGCAGTGACGGTAGTAACGCTTTCCCAATAACATGGGCAGCATTGATAACGGATTCCTAGCTCTGTCTGCAGATTATTGCCCATGTTCAGTGAGTCTTGGAGTCTGCAGGATCATAACTGGAGTTATAAGATATGGAACAATACAATGGCTTGTTTAAAGCAGTCTTTGCCAACCTGGTTCTGTTCAGATGTTTTGGACTGTAACTCCCATCAGGCCTGTCCATCATCGCCTTCCTGTCTGAGGTTGATGGGAATTATAGTCCAAAACATCTTGGGGACACCAGGTTGGCATAGACTGCTGTGGAACTTTCTGTTTCTGGAAGATTTCAGCGAATGATTTAAAAGTTTCTGTGTATAAAGGTGGCTGACAAAATCTCAAATTGGAGCAGTCTTTCTAAAAGCTTAGAAACAAGAAAAAGCCGTTGTCAAACTTCTGCTATTCAGGGATCAAGACCTCTGCGTTCCTCATACTTGGATCTATTTTTACACTGAATAGATATGCTATAGTGATTCCTGACTCTTGGAGGGTGTAGGGCCCTAAATCAATGTTCTTGGTCTTTCTTCCAGTTGGTATATTTTTTATTCATGACACAGTTCATTCACTGTTGAAAATTCATTTCCCTGTGTAGATAGTGTTTAAAGCCCTAAACGACTTAGGCCCCAAATAGCTGAAAGACTGCCTCCTTCTCTACAGACCTTCTCAGGTGTTAAAATCGGGGGGGGGGGGCTGGTAGTTCTGCCACTCTCAGGAATTCAGGGGGCAGAGGCCCGGGGAAAGGGCATTCTCTCTGTGGCAACCCCTAAGGTGTGTTGATTCTACAGCCTGCATCACTGTATATGTGGCCGGGGAGTAGCAAATGATTTGCCACTTTGCTCCTTCAAATAAGACTTGCATAAGAAAGGGAGTCATTAGCTGGCCCCCTGCTGTGCAGCATCACTTGGGTTTCTGAAATGTAAAAATTAACAATGTGGTTGAATGGAGACAAGACAATTACCTGTAGGGAAATTACCTTTTCTAAAACAGCTATGAAGATAAGAGCTAGCTGATTTTAAAATGCAGCAGCCAGCAAAATGTAGGAAATTATGTTATGTAATTTGAATACGTTTATCTGGGCATTTTTTAGTTTGCTTTTTTTTAAAAAAATGATTCCTATTTGTTGCTATTGCCATGTTATTATATGACTTTAATTTTGCATGTCACCCATTTTGAATTCTGATCACCAGACTTCAAAAATCCAGAGCTGGTTAATACCTTTCTCAGAAGCAAGCAAAACATCACAAAAAGTTATTGAGTTCTCGAGAATTCTTCAATTAGGCAAGATGTTACACAAAATAGGGGATTGGGAGAGAAGGAAAAAGAAATAAAGTAAAATTGGGCTGGATGTTTAGCTATGAGGTTACCTTAAAGACTCAGTTACAAGATGGAGATAGCAGTTGAATAAGTCTCCCTAAGATGCTACAGGTAGCTGGTTACACATCTGTGAGATTGGAATAAAGAACCAATGGCTGCTCCACATTTTTTAGAACATAAAGCCTCGCTTGTAATAGAGATCTGCTCTATACCTTAAAAGCGACACAGATTCCTAGATATGCAAAAGTAAAGAGAAACATGAATTTCTGATGTCACTCAATGAATTTCTCAATGTTTCTACAGGACTATGGTGTCAGTAGTAGCCTGTTCCAGAACCCTGCCAAGCTCCATCTGACTATTGGGACGCTGGTACTCCTGAATGAACAGGAAATCCAGAAAGCCCAAGAAGTCCTACAGAGGTGTAAAGAAGACTTCATTGAGTGAGTAAATTGAAAGCACTTGGGATGCCATAATCCAGCTGCAGCACTCAAAAAGAAGTACTGGTTCTAGGGCCAGGGTAACTTAGAGGGGTGTGGGGTGTCCCAGCTTGCAGCAATCCAGCAAACCATTATTAGGAGTAAATGAAAAGCCTACACAAAACAATACAAGGACCTAATTGCACTTTGTTCTTGATATAAACCATTTAGGAGCATCTCTCTGCTTGCAATCTTATTATAACCTAGCATTTTTCTCTCTCTTACAGTAGCTGGTTTTATTTGTACATGAACAAAGATTGATTCTCCCCTCCTGGAAGTGCATGAAAAATGTGATTGCCTTGGCACTTTTTCACTAGCGGAGCCTTTGGCAAATAGCTCCCCCCGCCCAATGGTCGTATATCCCTGAGATTAATTTCCGAAACAAGTCGAAGGTAGAGAGTATTGAACCGTATTTAAAAATAAGCTCTAATACAGTAGATCAGTGATTCTACAGTGCAGGAGTTGTCATAATCTACTACACAAAACCGTAGTCTTTGAGCTGTAGAATTAGCAAGCTATGAAACTATGAACCCCCCCCCCCCGATATTTTTTCCACTTCCAATCTTTTTGCAAGGACTTTTTAGCAGAATGATTCCTAGCTTGCAGGGTGAGACCCGCAGATGAGCTTGCAAATGGTGAGCATATTTTTTTTTAGCAGGTAAGCACATTGGTGGCAAATGCAAAGTGAGTTATGGCCAGGGGCTTGTCTCTGACCTTGCTTTGGGCTTCAGAGGCACTTGAAATCAGGGAGGTGCTCAGAAGTCGCAAGAAGCCTACTGTGCCCCTGAAGCCCAAAGCAAGGTCAGAGATGAGCCCCTGCCCATCTCTTCCTTTACATTCCTTTTGTGACTGCAGGCTTGAGCCTCCCACCACTCTCTCCTAAGGAAAAGGGGGGTGGATGGAGAGGTCTTGGCCCTGCTTTGCTGAGCTTCGGAGTCACTCTAATGCAGCCAAATTTCTCACTGCTCAGTGCCTCCAAAGTGCAATGGCATAGATTTTATCCATAGCAGGAGGATTGGTGGCAGTCACAAAACTGAACTGGCTTATTGAGGCCACTAAAAATTGAGGACTTCTGGACCCAGTTTTGCATCACAGGACGCTTGTGTGTGTGGCACCAAGTTGACATTAGTGTGTGATGAGGACTTGGCAGCACAATGAGCAACATGCTTTTCTAGATTGTTTAAATTGTCAGAGAAAAGGCCTTTGTCTGCGTTATTCAGGGAGCAGCTAGCTGCATGGATTCTGATACTATCCACAGAAATAGATAAAATTCTCATCCTTTGCTTTAATATTTGACAGTATTTGGCAGTTTATTATGTATGGAAAAGATTCTACAGTTGTTTGTACTCTTTAACAGTTAAATATTACTAGCACTGTGCTGTATAGTATCTAGAAGTTGCTGCATGTAAAGCTTGCAATCTACATTAATAATGACAGGATTCAATTTTCCTCTATCTCAGTGAATCCCTGTGATGACCTCATATGAACTGACCCTCATATGATCTTACAACATTCCATTTGATGGGACCATTAATACAGCCTGTGACACTCTATGTGGCAAAATAATCTGAATGTCTTCATTGTAAGTTTCACAATGAGACATAAATCTGTTGGGGCTTAGGAGGCCTGGAGGCATTGATCTGTATGATTCAATGTTCTATAGTGTAAGATTGTTGTGAGTTGAATCCATTGGGTTGTAGATGGCTAAAGTGCTCAGAGCAGATGCATTGAAATTAATTGAACTAAGTTAGGTTTATATGATTCTAGAAACAGCAGAAACAAGGGCAAAAGTCAGTAGTGATGAACAATCCATTCTGTCTTCTAGGGAAGAAAGGGTAGGTATTCTGAGGAATTTGCTGGGGACAGGATATAGTTGTGAATTCTGCCGATGATCATTTTATTTTGTATGATTTTCTGTTCAAAAAAGTATTCTCAAGCAGCATACAAAGGCTTAAAGCAAAATAATGAAAATTAAAAATTAAATATGCATCAAACTATTGAAATAACAGTCGCACTAAAATATATAAATGTAATTGAAGTAATCCATAAACCTCCATTAAAAAGTGGGGAAGAAACTGTGTTGGTGAATTGGTGTAGCCTAGTGCAGCTGACCAAGTGAATTATGCAGTTGCCAAATCTTAAATATGAACTGTGTTTGGTGTTTCCCCCCTCTTTCAAACAGCTCAATTGCTGGAGGCAAACCACTAACTGTAGAAGTAGCAGGTGTAGAGTACATGAATGATGATCCAGCCATGATGGATGTTCTCTATGCAAAAGTTCATATGAAGGATGGCTCTAACAAGTAAGTTTCCCCTGCTTTTTTAATTTAAAAAAATCATTTTCATTCCACAAAGTGATTATATATGAATTTGCAAAAGTAATATAATGACTCTTGAGAAGGCTCTCAACCTCTGAGTTTGATTGTTTCTGCCAGAAAATATACCGCAAGATATCCAGGAGATAAGGTTATTGCAACCTCTTTGTAGGTAAAGAAGGGTCTGTAATGAGTTTGCCCTTGGGCTGATAACAAGTAGTATTACTGAGAGAGATAATTATGGAGTATCCACCTGTGCAGTTTCTGCTTAATGTTGATACTTCTGAAAACTAGAAACTGTTTCCGCTCTCATTAGTTCTAATTTAAATATGTGATTGAAATTCTTACCACTTCTAGCTGGTGGCTGCGTTCACACGTATGTTGGTGACCCTGAAAGTGCCCAAACACAGCATCAGGCTTGTGCACTCCCCCCTTCCATCTTCTCTTTCCATGTAGTCAGGAGCAAGACGACTTCAGCAGAGTTTTGTTTCACTTTTAAAGCATTAGGTTTGAACCACAGATTCTGATTTAAAACAAACCTTGGTTCGTTTTAAAACCCACTTTCATAACCCATGGTTTGGAGTTTGTCTGCTATGTGGCTAGCCATAGGCTTTTTAAAACCAGGATCTCTGATGCACATGCTGGTGCTGAGCCAGAATTCTTTAAAAATGAAACTAAATGCTGCTGAAGTCCTGGCCCCATGGAAGGCAGAGGGGGGAAGGGGGAGCATGCAAGCTGAAGACTTTGCTTGAACCCATTCAGACTTGTCTAGATGGCTAAACTGCGAGAATGTGGCCCCTGTCTTTGCTACTGACTGCTAATTTTGTAATGCTCTTTACTTTGCCTAGTTGCAAAGTATGAATGTTAATTTATTTTTGTATTCAGTGTTGTCACTACCTTCCCTAAGAAACCAAAGTTTAAATATAGACCAGGCCATTCCTTTTGTTTTCTTTTCAAATGTATATTGAATGTTTCAATTTCTTTCTTTCTTCCCTTTGAAATGTATCTGTGGTTTCCTGAAAAGAAGCATCAGAGTAAATAGTTGCAGCAAAATTAAATAAACAAGATTTTAATGTATCATTTCAAATTAATCTTCAGCTTTTGTTAAAATAAGGACTACCATGTTTTTATTTGCTTTAGCTTTCTGCCTTACAATGAATCTGATCAGTAGGATCAGTGGTAGAGACAGATCCTAATTACTTTGGGATTTTACAGTTTCAAAGACCAAGTGTCCATTGCTTCATAGCTCTCACTACCCATTAACTGGATTCTGTGCTACCAGGACATACATACTTGGGATGATATGAAAGCTAAGGCGCTTGGATTTAATAGATACACTCAGTAGATTCCATGAGTTTAGTAACTAATAGTAACATATTAGTTACTATGATACCTTAAGAAAAGTAACCAACTCTTTCAACACCTAGGATTATAAAATAAGTTCTTGATCCATCCTTTATATGGCAATGTGAGAAGCAAATATACTTTGTGATTTTTGTTTGCTTCTGAATAGTTGATTTTCCAAAGCATAAGAGTTTCCATTTCCCTCCTTTGCCTTGGTGATGCTGGAGACTGTGTTTAGACTTTGGGGGGGGGGGGAGACAGTGAAATAAGGTTATGCTCTGATGGTTCCCATGTAGCAAAGACTTTGTAATTCATTTTAATTTGTCTCATTTCTTTGATTAATTTTATAACATAATAAAGCACCATTTTCACTTGAGCTATTTTGTTAATTTGTTTTAGTATCATCTGTGATGATACTTCTTTCATTTGTCATCGCTAATTTTAAAAGTCACTGATGTATCACCAGAAATAAAATGATGAGGGGCAAAACATAAGATTCAATCAGTAAGACTAGAAATTGGCCAGTAACTGCTTCAAAGGGACAGCTCAAAGCTAGCAGGCTGTAGCGTTAGCTCATCAAGGATTGTCGAGCAAATGGTGACCAGAGAGGGAGAGGGAATAACCTTATTACTGTTCCATCTCTGAGTAAGACCTAAAGGGCCAAGGTGGCAACTTATAGCTGGAAAGGGATGAGCTATCTGGCAAATTATGTTGCTAATGGACTTAGTGACAAGATTGTATAAGACTTCCCATTTGTGTGATGATCTCCCATTTTAATGAGCAGGAATGTTTGGTTTTAATGAATGTTCTCTGTCCATGGTGCTATGAATCTTGCTCAGTCCTTTCAAGGAAGAAAACACACTGAAGAGCTACAGGGCTTTAGAAATGTGTTCATCCCCTAGTGCACACATTTAGCTTGCAGTTAGCACAAATATGAATCATCACACTTTTGTGTGGGGAAATTACTTGTATGTTCTAGCAGGGACAAGTTCCTGTACACTTATCGAACTTCCTGATTCCCGTATTTGACCTTTCAGAAATGTGCAGTTGTAATCAGAACTGGAATTAAACTGATGCCTTTAGAACCAGTGCTTTTCTTTTGGGGGGAAAAGTGGGGGAACTCGCCACGAAGTTTGTTTGTTTGTTGCGGGCCCAGTCATAGTGCCACCGCCCCCACAGGCAGTGGCTAAATGTAAGATGTAATTAATAAATTCAAGCAGAAAATGATCTGAATTAGAAATGGCCACAACTTTATTGCGTACAGATATAGGTGCATTTTTGGCTCAGGCATTGGGTATATATTGTTGGCTATTTGCAGTGTAGTAGCGCTGCAGAGAGCTTGCTGGGGAGACCATGCATTAAAAAGGGACTCAAAAATAACTTAAACAAGGTTTTAATTACAAAAACAAAAACTCCTTATACACTAAATACATCAACAACAAACCAGACCCAACCACCAACCCATCCCCCAGGGTAATGGGAGAGCTAGGTGCTGCTCCTTATATACTACACCCAATTGCTGACACAGCTTAATCAATACAACTCAGCAGCACTTGCTATGTTTCACAGCTGTAAAGCTGGGTCTCGTTAATTTGCTCTGGCCTTTGCTCTGGTCCCTTAAAGACATAAACATCGGGTGGAACAATGATGAACCTTTACATTTAAAGAAACAATTCAACATATATCTGTTCCAGTCCCCCTGCCATATATATGCATATATATATATATATATATATATATATATATATATATATATATGCTTTCGTAGATTTTCACGGGTACAGGAATGTAGGTTTTGGTGTCTTCGGGTGTCTTCCCGTGTAAGAGTTGGGGTGTCTAGGCGACGTTTCGACGAGGTCTCACTCGTCATCTTCAGGCTGGTGCTTTCGGCTTCTTGTTACTAGAACAGAGCAGGATCTCAGTGTTTGAGTTCCTATAAATACTGTTGAGGGGGTGTGGTGTATAGCCTCCAACGTTCTGGGCAGAGAGGAAGTTCCTAGGTTAATGTGCCTTTTCTTCTTTTGTTCATTAATTACTTGAGGGATATCTTGAGTGATTACTTGAGTGATATTCTGAGTACCACTTAGGAGGGTCATTAGGTGTGGATTAGTTGCTAAAGCTTTCGTGTCTTGACCTCTTGACCTTGTAAAGAGTTTTTCTGAGAAGATGGCTGTACTGCACTTAGTTGTGCTCTGGCTTGGCTTCGTGTATAGGGGCGAGCTGTGGTTTTGTGCCCTGTGCCAGCCAGATCTGTGTAGGGATTGCAGGGGGGTGCAGCATCCGGAGGTGCCACTATGGTTTGGCTACTGGATGGTGTCTGTAATTTATCTGTGGAGAGGGTCTGGGTTTGGGTCTGGTGTGGTTGATTGGAGATGGCGTTCTGTGTGCCTCTGGTTCTGGTGTCGGTTTTCGACCTCGTCGAAACGTCGCCTAGACACCCCAACTCTTACACGGGAAGACACCCGAAGACACCAAAACCTACATATATATATATATATATATATATATGCTTTCGTAGATTTTCACGGGTACAGGAATGCAGGTTTTGGTGTCTTCGGGTGTCTTCCCGTGTAAGAGTTGGGGTGTCTAGGCGACGTTTCGACGAGGTCTCACTCGTCATCTTCAGGCTGGTGCTTTCGGCTTCTTGTTACTGGAACAGAGCAGGATCTCAGTGTTTGAGTTCCTATAAATACTGTTGAGGGGTGTGGTGTATAGCATCCAACGTTCTGGGCAGAGAGGAAGTTCCCAGGTTAGTGTGCCTTTTCTTCTTTTGTTCATTAATTACTTGAGGGATATCTTGAGTGATTTCTTGAGTGATATTCTGAGTACCACTTAGGAGGGTCATTAGGTGTGGATTAGTTGCTAAAGCTTTCGTGTCTTGACCTCTTGAGCTTGTGAAGAGTTTTTCTGAGAAGATGGCTGTACTGCAAATAGTTGTGCTCTGGCTTGGCTTCGTGTATAGGGGCGAGCTGTGGTTTTGTGCCCTGTGCCAGCCAGATCTGTGTAGGGATTGCAGGGGGGTGCAGCATCCGGAGGTGCCACTATGGTTTGGCTACTGGATGGTGTCTGTAATTTATCTGTGGAGAGGGTCTGGGTTTGGGTCTGGTGTGGTTGATTGGAGATGGCGTTCTGTGTGCCTCTGGTTCTGGTGTCGGTTTTTGTGGGGAGGGCTAATTTCCAGATGTCTGGCAGGCGGGACGTGTCGTCACGCTTGTTCATGTTGTGAGGGTGTTTCTCTATCTCGATGGCTTCCATGATTATTCTCTTGTGGTGATGTTCCATGTTAAAGAGCAATTTGGAATCTGCAAAATTAATTTCGTGTCCTGTTTCTTTCATGTGTTGGTAAAGAGAGGAAGTTTTTTCTTCTTTTTTGACGGCATTCTTGTGTTCTGCGATACGTGCATTTATTCGTCTGTTTGTTTGTCCAATGTACGTGGCTGGGCAGACTTTGCAGGGTATTTCATAGACCCCTTGGTTTTCTAACTGGATTTTATCTTTGGGGTTTCTGAGGATATTGGCTATTTTTTGGTTGGTGCAAAAGGCTGTTTTGATATTGTGTTTATGGAGGATTTTGCTAATTTTATCTGTAGTGCCCTTGATATAAGGAAGGAGGGCCATGCCATTGTTTTCTTCTGTGTCTTGGTTTTTGGGGGGTGTTTCTTTTTGGATTAGCTTCGTAACCCTGTTTTGCTGGTATCCGTTGGCGATTAACACATTTGAGAGATTCTGTAACTCAGTTGTCAAGTGGTCTTTGTCAGCCAGGCGTTTGGTTCTGGAGATGAGAGTCTTGGCTACGGAGTTTATTTGTGCAGGGTGGTGGTGTGATTGTGCATGTAAGTAGCGGTTGGTGTGTGTTTTTTTCCGATAGACACACTATCTACCGGAAAAAAACACACACCAACCGCTACTTACATGCACAATCACACCACCACCCTGCACAAATAAACTCCGTAGCCAAGACTCTCATCTCCAGAACCAAACGCCTGGCTGACAAAGACCACTTGACAACTGAGTTACAGAATCTCTCAAATGTGTTAATCGCCAACGGATACCAGCAAAACAGGGTTACGAAGCTAATCCAAAAAGAAACACCCCCCAAAAACCAAGACACAGAAGAAAACAATGGCATGGCCCTCCTTCCTTATATCAAGGGCACTACAGATAAAATTAGCAAAATCCTCCATAAACACAATATCAAAACAGCCTTTTGCACCAACCAAAAAATAGCCAATATCCTCAGAAACCCCAAAGATAAAATCCAGTTAGAAAACCAAGGGGTCTATGAAATACCCTGCAAAGTCTGCCCAGCCACGTACATTGGACAAACAAACAGACGAATAAATGCACGTATCGCAGAACACAAGAATGCCGTCAAAAAAGAAGAAAAAACTTCCTCTCTTTACCAACACATGAAAGAAACAGGACACGAAATTAATTTTGCAGATTCCAAATTGCTCTTTAACATGGAACATCACCACAAGAGAATAATCATGGAAGCCATCGAGATAGAGAAACACCCTCACAACATGAACAAGCGTGACGACACGTCCCGCCTGCCAGACATCTGGAAATTAGCCCTCCCCACAAAAACCGACACCAGAACCAGAGGCACACAGAACGCCATCTCCAATCAACCACACCAGACCCAAACCCAGACCCTCTCCACAGATAAATTACAGACACCATCCAGTAGCCAAACCATAGTGGCACCTCCGGATGCTGCACCCCCCTGCAATCCCTACACAGATCTGGCTGGCACAGGGCACAAAACCACAGCTCGCCCCTATACACGAAGCCAAGCCAGAGCACAACTATTTGCAGTACAGCCATCTTCTCAGAAAAACTCTTCACAAGCTCAAGAGGTCAAGACACGAAAGCTTTAGCAACTAATCCACACCTAATGACCCTCCTAAGTGGTACTCAGAATATCACTCAAGAAATCACTCAAGATATCCCTCAAGTAATTAATGAACAAAAGAAGAAAAGGCACACTAACCTGGGAACTTCCTCTCTGCCCAGAACGTTGGATGCTATACACCACACCCCTCAACAGTATTTATAGGAACTCAAACACTGAGATCCTGCTCTGTTCCAGTAACAAGAAGCCGAAAGCACCAGCCTGAAGATGACGAGTGAGACCTCGTCGAAACGTCGCCTAGACACCCCAACTCTTACACGGGAAGACACCCGAAGACACCAAAACCTGCATATATATATATATATATATATATATATATATATATATATATATATATATATATATATATATATATATATATTTCCACTTATAGAAGCAACACAGTTCATTATGACTGATGTCATCAAAGACAGCTAAAATCTCACAGCAACTCTATACAGTTCTAGCTGCTTTGGTCAACTGCTCATTTTTGGGAAGGCGCTCTCAGCTGGGAGCATTGCTTTGCCTCTTTTCTATCACTTTCTGTCCTTCCACTTTTCCTGTGGAGAACCATTATCTCAAGCCGGAGCTGAAATGGAGAGGAGAGCTGCTGTATATGGTGACCTCATGTTTTCCTTCTGTCTGAATTCCATCACTCTGTGCTTTAAATGGCGTAAGGCAGAATAATTCATAAGCACCAGCCTTGGAAAGCATCCCCAGATAAACCATGCAGCTGAGCTGTACCGCAGCAGATTTAACCAAATGGGTTCAATTATGCTTGGCAGTGAATAAACAAAAAACGATGCATCTGACTTGTCTCTAAATACATCTTAACACTTGACTGTAAATGTTTCGGGTTATTCTGGCAACGTTCAGAAAACAAACATGTCCAAATAAAGCTCCATCCTGTGGCTGTGTGCTGCAGGTTAATTCCAAAATGAATGTGATGTGCACACCCAAATAAAACGATCCTGTATGATGACCTGCCTGTGCACTACATTGTCCTAGAAATGTCTGCATTGTAGGGTAGGGGAAGGTGTTGTATTGCTAGGGTTAAGCAAGGTATTGTCAGTTCCCAGCTACATTGTTTTATCACCTCTGTCACTAGAGACAATTAGTGACAGGTACCAGCATGACTTGAAGAAGTGCTTGTGATTCAGAGGTGATTTCTTTATCTCAGACAAGCATCCTTGGCCAAGTTTCTGATTTCCACACTACAAAGTTGGACATGGAACAAGATAAATTGTTTTTTAGCATGATATCAAGCCATCTTCAGGTGGGGTCAGTATATTTTTGGTCTTAAGAACATAGTTTTGTCATCTCATCCAATGACTGATCCCTTATCTAGGCTTGCCTTGTATTCTAAGCCCAGTGACAAATGTGACTGAAACATTTTGTTCTGTACTCCAGACCCGCCAATTCCAACTTTCACCACTGATATCTCCCTACCTTGAAGAAATGGCAGGCTGCAAATGCAACATCTGTTGTTTTAGTAACAACAATTTTATGTATTTTTCCTTGCAGGGTTATGAACATACAGTTATGTATCCCATTACAGTAATGAAAAAAATGTGGCTTTCCTTACTTCCTTTCCTTTCCCATAGGCTCCAGCACATAGCAGATAGACTGACAGATCGGTTTGTGACCTCTGGACTAATGATGAAAGAGTGGGATCGGGTGAAACTCCATGCCACAGTCATGAACACAATCTTCCGGAAAGATCCTAGTGGTGAGCATTTGTTAAGGTCTCCTTGAGGAAATATAGCTACGACTTTGATCTCTGAAATTGTTATATGGTTCCTGTGTTTGGTGTTGCTCATTTGTTATTGTTTTGTGACCTTTAGGCAGAAGATAATTGGTTCATGACCCTCAAAAGGAGTTGGGTTCCTTCATTAAAGTTACACAGTACAGAGCAGAGAAGAAATCTTTTGTTAAAACATTAAACACACTGTTTATATCTGGCAGAAATTGGCTCTTTCTTCCCCTTATGTCTGATGAAAGTTAGGGTATTGTATTGCTTTTTTTGACAAGACTGTTACTGTCTGCATTCGTATTTCCTGTATCTAAAAAATGGATTTGGTTAATGCTATGTACTTCCAGGCTCCTGTATTGTATTGTTTTGTTTTAGTGAGAATGACTATATCAGTAAATAGAATAGTAACGGAGTAATTGAACTGAACCCTGAACATGCCTTGCACTAATTTTAACATACTGCTTACAGCAAACTATGACAAGGACATTTCCTTAAGTCACTCTGTGCATTGCATATTTTAAGGCCATAAGAACTACCATGCTAAGTTCATCCAACTAACTGTATATCAAGATTTTGTCTTTGATTTTAGCTGATAGGACACTTAATAGATGTGTTTGTGTGATGTCTGCATCTGAAAATTCAGACTTTCTATCAGAGTCCACACAATCTCAAATCCTGTGCCTGGACTGCAAATTAAAAAATATAAAAATTCTTAGTCCACCAAGGTTTTTACTATCCTTCCTGGAAGCAGTTCTCACAGGTGAACAGGTAGCTTGCTGCTTACAAGCCTGAATTACGAACTACTGCTCATGTTTATTTTTAACAAATAGACACCTTCCAAAAGTTGTATTTTCAGATAGCTGGTTTGCACAACATAGTAAGCCAAACTATGGCTTAGTGAGATAGCACTGAAGTTTTTTCTTGATTGTAGCTTGTGATTGGTGAGGAGAGAACTACTGTTTCCGGTTCTTATGACATGCTAAGCTAAACCTTGGCTTAGCTCAGTGCAATGCAACAGTTTGTTCCTTGCTATCATAAGGGCTAGAATTTTGAGGGGTTTTTAATGAAACATGAACATCTCAGAAATCATATTGGTGGTTATATGCTTGTGAGGAGAATATGTAGATTGCAGAGTAACAGAACCTTAGCTAAGGGGTAATTCATCTTCTTGAGTTTGTTCTCAGATACTGGCATTGAGAGATTAGAGACACCTTGTGAACAAGGATGCATTGCCCAAGTGCTTACTTTTCCTCATTGGTTTTAAATATATACTATGCAGAGTGATCAGATATTTGATGCTGGTCTTGGTAATTCAAGAGATGAGAGAATGCTTTATTGCTGAAATGTGCTTTGACAGAGCACTGAGTATTACACTCTCGTTTCCCCTTGGATGATTCTATTACACCGAGCTGTCAGCCCTGCATAATCCTTGCAACAATATTGATGACTGTAGGAATTTTGACATGATACTTTGGGAAATAATTTGCAGGTTTTCTTTCTTGTATAAAAGGTGAGTGCAGAGTTGTATTCCATGTGTGAAAAAAACCTTTTAAGGATGAGCTGTAATTTGATATATTTATTTTGCAGCTGAAGAGCAAAGTAATAGATCTGCAGGCAAATTTTTCAAGGAAAGGGAGTCATTTGATGGACGAAATATATTGAAGGTCAGTGTGAAGTAGGCTTGTTTAGCTTATGTTAAATGACGTTCCAGGTGAAATTAAAAACAAATTTCAAACTTGCCCCTGTATATTGTATCTATGATTTCCTAATTGGTGGGAGAGAGGATGGACTATTGCAGTGTTTCCCAACCGGTGTTCCGCGGCACACGAGTGTGCCGTGAGACATCGGCTGGTGTGCCGCGAGATGCCTGGAGGGAGGCGGGCGAGTCGGGCGGCGAGAGGCGGGGCGGCGGCGGCGAGGAGAGGCCGCGCCTCCTGCTGCTGCCTGGCGCTCCTCCTCGCAGCCGGCAGCACTGCCTGGGCGCCTCCGCGTGACTCTGTCTTGCTGGGTTTGGTCTCCCAGCAGAGACGGGTCACACGCGCCCCTCCCTCCCTCCCTCAGCCTGCGCGGAGGCGGATTGAGCGCAGCTGAGAGGAGCTGCCGAGGGAAAAAACTTTCACTTTTGTGCGTCCCTCCCGGCGTGACGCTGCGCGCTGACGTCACGGGGCGGGGCTTGCTTTAATGGTGGTGTGCCGCGAGATTTTTTTTCAGTACACAGGTGTGCCGTTGCCCAAAAACGTTTGGGAAACACTGGACTATTGTATGTACTATGTATGTATGTACTTAAAAAGAATGTATGTACTAAAAAGAAAGGAATTCAATCTGAAATGCTGTTGGCATGTCTAACATGTGCAAAATGTATAAATGACACAGACATATGGAGGCACATTGACTGGACTAAGTGAGATCCTAATATAGCTATTAGACATGTGATTGCTGATGCATGGGTCCTTTTGGACCCAGAAGAAGTTGGGATGGGGGCAGAATGGGGTGGGACACACGTATACAGATATTGAAACTGTAGTCCAAAGCAGGTAGCCATAGTTTACCAGTGGGAACAAAATGGGAAACTCTGTTTAGTTAGAAATGCCTGCATTTCATTCAAGCATGTGTGTGTGTGTGTGTGTGTGTGTGTGTGTGTGTGTGTGTGTGTGTAAGACAGACAAAGACATACAATAATAAATACTTAATTGCAACACAGCAGAAAAGAATATAAGCTGTCATTAGGTCTACCTTAAGCTACTTTTGAGTCCTTCATTCCTTGAACATTTCCCAAATACTTAGATTTTTAAAAGAAGCATACATTCAAGTAGTTTATTCATCTCCCACCTGTCCCATCTTGCTTGGCAACAAGTTAAAGATTGTGTCATTTGCACCTCTGTGTCTTGACTTGGCATGCTGATGTATGGAATTTCTAAGTGGAAAAATACATTAAATTTGATCACCCATGTCTATTATTCATACCACAGCTCTGTGAAATGTGAGACAGACCAGTTGTTTTTTAGAAGCATTAATTGTGGGGTTGTTATTTTTTTTTACTGTTCCAGCCAATAGAACCATTGGCTGTTTGATGCATGAGAAAATGCTGCTAATTTTCCCCAAGCACGCCTTCTTTTAAGAAACACCATCTTTCTCCAGCACCCCCACATTCTTTCGCCACTCATTTGGCATTTCCCTCCTCGTTGCCAACTGCCCAGAGGAACACCCACTGGCACTAATTAAGTATGACTCATAACTGGCAGTAGAGCCCTGACAGCCCGGCCATTGATCAGTGATGCATTCTTTTGAATTTTGCTCTGATAGGCACTCTTGCCCCTGCCATTTTATATTAGTTACATTCTTCTGCTAATTCTCTTTGCAAAGTAGTTTCCTTAGGTTTAGAGACAGAAACCCAAATGTCAGATTGGTTACGAATGCAGCTGCAGCAACTGTCACAGCATACCAGCTGCATCCTGCCATCCAAATGCAATGTGCTATACAAACTCGCCCATTCTCCCTTACTCCTTAAATTGTAGTCTTTCATTTCTTTTACTTCCAGTCCAGATTATGTATTGTTGACTTGTTATTTGCTTTGTGGATGCTTATGCAACCAGCTCAGTGATTGGGGTTAATTCTCCCAGTCAGATAACTTTCAGATTGGTTTGATAAATGAGAGCATGCCAGGTAAGAGCAAGCCCCTTTTTATAGAGCATAACCAAAAGACGTCAAGCAGTTGTATAAAGAAATCTCATTTGGAAGTAGTAATTAAAGTATATTTGCAAACTCCAAGTGGGAACAGCCCAAAAAAAGTGCACAGCTCAGGCACAAGCTGATGAACTTCCTGCAGCAAGTTAGACACAGGTCTGTTTTAAAACACTTATTCATTTTTGTTCTGCTATGATACTGGACTGGCACTGTATAAGCCACCGATGATAATATGGAGAATCAGTACACCTCCAGTGGCATTTTCTTCCATAATATGCCACTGCAGATAGCCTTTCCAATAACCTTTTCTGTTATAAATGTAGAATTTTAAAAAATTTTGCAGTCATTGCATACCAGTGTAGATCTTTGAGATCTATTAACTCACCTTGAATTAATTTCATCCACATCAGCACATCTGCCAGTGTCTTCCAACAATTATTTAATGCTTCACAATAAGCAATATGCATATTAAAAACAAACCTTAAGCTTCTGTGCAGCCAGACGTTTTCCAGCAACAGCCCTGTTAGACAAACAGAAGATCCGTTACAGCACAATCCCGTGCATATTTACTCAGAATTAAACCCACTTGAATCACAGAGCAATCATGACACTGGCTGGGCAGCAGAGGGGCATGAATGAATGGGGTGGCCACTGCTGCATCCAGAGCCTTGCTACTCAACATTGCCTGGGGCAGATAAAACCCTGTTCCATGCTGATGTGGAACTGATGTGGTGACTGTTCCTGGATCAGGCCCAATACCATCAAGTGGGGTTAGTTTGGGATTTATCGAATCTAGGGCCAGTGCAAACCCACCCCCCAACATGCCCCATTTAGGGGCTTTCTGCGAGTTCCTGCTAGCGATACTTCCACCCCAACCTACACTTTCAGTGGGCAGAACAAGGAGCTCCAGGCTGGAGGAGTGATGCTAGCAGAGCTCTGAGGAGAGGCTGTGACAGATTGGGGAGTTGGATTGCAGCTTTAAGTGTGTTATGCCAAGTATGTTTAGGATTACTGCCACACTTTGATCAGTCATTTTGCTCTTGTGAAGATACTAGGACAGGGTTTCTCAAACTGTTTTTGGACTACAGTTCCTATCATCCCTGACCATTGGTCCTGCTAGCTAGGAATGATGTGAGTTGTAGTCCAACAACAGCTGGAGACTCAAGTTTGGGAAACCCTGTACTAGGGGCTTCCACCCCTGCTGCCTTAACTCACCAACTTCATTTACCCCCACCCTGCCAAAACCAGCCTCTCCCCTTCCTTGCCAAAGCCACCTCCCCCCTTACAGCTTGCCAAACTCCTCCCCATTAGATCAGGCTCAATCTTTATCTCCCCTACCCCTAGTGGGCCAAAGTGATTTTTTTGAAGCTGTGCTGGGACATCAAAATGAACTGAGGTTTGAAGGGGGAAGTTTATGGGGGGTGGGTGCTGGAGAAGCTGATAGGCAGGTGGGTGCATGCCTTCCAGTGTAACCCCCCTGTGGAGGTTTGAATGAGAAACGTGGGGTGGGGGCATTTGAAAACCTTCAGTAGCCAAACCTCCCACCTCCTCCTCTTAGATTTTGTCAAATCTCCCCCTCACTCTATTTACAATATTCATTCCGGTTTGTTTGGGACTTGAGTACTGGCCATTGCCTTTAAATTCCTAAACACCTTAGGATCAGTACATCAAATGCACTGGCGCCTCCTACCTTATGAGCCTGCCTGTTCTGTGAGGTCATTTGGAGAAGCCTGTTTGTGTATCCCACTATATCTGAGAGTGGGCTGGTGGGAATGTTCAATACAGCCTTCTCCCCTATTGTGTCTAGGCTTTGGATTACTCTGCCTGGCAGATTTAATTATTATTTTGTTCCAGCAGGCCAATATTCAGTTTGTTTCTCCTTTTTTGGCCTTCTCTTTTGCATGTATTTGTTTTGTATTTTCTGCTATCCCCCCTTTTTAGGTGAGTTTTTAAATAGTGATTTGTGGTGTATGTGTGTATTTACCATGCTGTGAGTTACACTGAGTGCTTCATGTTAAGGCAGGAAGGCAGAATATAAATGTGTTGAGAATAATTACTCCTACTACTATTGAAGAAGCCAGAAGTTAGGCATTAGGATGCAACAGTAGGGGCTCAAGAGGTAATAAGTCTGTAAGAAGCCAGAATACATGAGGCTGGGAGAATTTTGAGATTAAAGTCTGCGGGTACCTTCCTATAGACAACACCATACTGACTGTAATAAATATATAGTAGAAAGTAATCTGATAGAAAGGGCTCAGCAGGTGTCGCATGTTTTCAAATGGATGAGAACATAAAATAACTTTTTGCCTGCTTTTAACTCTGCTACCATATGCCAACGTAAACAGAAATGTTTTCTTGCTTCCAACAGTGTTTAAACTTTGGAAAATTTGGGGCAGGCTTGTGGATTCTATGTTTGGACAGCTGCTGATAGTGCTTTTCTGTGTGCCATTGTCACCAGAACAACCCAGGAGTGTGATCCTGAAGAGGACACTCCTAGCTGATCTTCGAAATCATGGAGAAACATGTGAGAGGAAGGCTTTAAGGAAGGGTTTCCCAAACTTGGGTCTCCAGCTGTTTTTGAACTACAATTCCCGTCATCCCTCACCCTGCTATCTAGGAATGATGGGAGTTGTAGTCCAAAAACAACTGGAGACCCCACTTCAGGAAACTCTGCTCTAATGAGTCTAAGCCATTATTGACTGTATGTTCTGAAAGAAGATGTCATCTCTTCCTCCATATGCAAAGTCCAGTATAATGGGATCCCAGTGACATAGAGTCCCCTTTTGTTTAAAGCAGGAGTAGTCTACATATTACGGATGTTGGACTCCCAATTTCCATAATCTCTTGCGCAGGCTAAAGCTTGATGGGAGTTGTAGACTGATAAAATATGGGGGCTATTGCAGTGTATATCCCCAGGTTTGCAGATTTCCAGAGGCTTTAACTGACAGTGCTCGGCAATAATCTATCCCTTCATAAGATTCCTGCATACACTTAACTCTTGTTTATTTTAAGGATAAAACCTCTAAGTGGTGAACAAGAGTGCATAAAAATGCATAAGATAAAATCCACCATAAAACAAAACTACAAAGCGTAGTTGGAATGTATATTGAGTTAGATCATTGATCCATCTAACACAGTACAGTGGTACCTCGGTTTTCCAACGTAATCCATTCCGGAAGACCGTTTGACTTCCCAAATGTTCAAAAACTGAAGCATTTACTTCCAGAAGCATTTACTTACAGAAAACTCAATACGGAAGCCGCGTGGAATGTTCGACTTCCAAAAAGTGTTCGAAAACCGAAGCAGTTACTTCTGGGTTTTTGGCGTTCGAAAACCAAAACGTTCAACTTCCGAGACGTTTGAATAACGAGGTACCACTGTATTGTCTATACTGATAGGGTTTCAGGGTTTCAGATGTTCCCAGCCCTACCTGACAGAGAATGAGGTGGGACGTTCTGCAGGCAAAGCAGATGCTCTGCCACTGAGCTATAAGCCCCTTTTCCATAATAAAAAAAGCCTTCATCATCGATCATATCAACTGAAAAGCAATGCTGGAGAAGGCCTGAGTAAAAAGGACAGAGTAGTAGGCTTGTCGAATCATCAAGGAGACAGAGTTCCTTAAAACTGGTACAATCATGCTGAAAGCTCTGTTACCAGTTGAATGCATGACACAGCAAGCAAGGTCTCATCATACATTTCCTTAACAATTCTTTGCACTGCACTGGCCCACTAAGGTTTCCCTTTCATCCTATGGCTAAACCTCACACTTACTTCACTTCCAATCCATTAGAATGTCCAGGCCTTGAGGTACTCTGCTCCTGTAATGAAGCGAAGATCATTTGGTGTCTTTGCATCTCTCTGTGTTTGGGAAAAGTAAGGGAGATTTAGCAAAAGATAATAAAGTGATAATGGGGTATGATCTGTGAGTACGCTTGTAATCCTAATGTCGGTAAATAGATATAACCTAGATGCAGGACACAGATTTTTAGTATGACCCTTAACTTTGTAATGTCATATATTTAAAGTGAAATAGAGGGGAACTGCCTGGATTTTTTTTTAAAAATAGCCTAGAGTAACAGCTGCCTACATAATGCTGAGCAGAGTTAATTACATCCTGATAGGGAAGGGTTTTATGGCATTCCACAACAGCCATTATTGAGAAACTGACAGAGCTTAACTTTCTTAATAATGACCCTCCCAGGCTACAGCCCCATCTCCACTAGTGCTGAACACTGAAAATCAGTTTGGTTATTTTATTTAATTACAATACGAGAAAGAAGTGCTAAGGCATTGTTGAGTTTGTACAGGCCATACTGAGGGGGTCTGGTTGCAATCTGCGTGACTTGGATGAACCCACAATCATATTCTTATAAAAGCTAGCTCCTGGATTCTCTTGTTTTGTCACACAAAATGAGAGACTAGTCTATAAAGCCAAGGGTGGGGATATGCATATAGGAATGGACTTAGTTCTTAAAGGCTTCCATAGAGTCCTATTGGGTAAAGTAAGCTAAGATGCAAACTGGGACTGGATTGCAGGGGACTAGGAAAATCTACCTGTGCTATGGACATGGGGCTCATGAGTGTATCCTGGTGCAGCTCATTGGCTATGAGTCAGTTGCTTCCTGTGACAAATAAATGAATTGAAAGATGGTGTGTCAGTAGGGATGGGAGTGGAACATATCTTGTATTGCAACTACTTGGGTCACTTGGTGCAGGAGTGGGTTCAGCTCTCATCCCAGCAGTGTTCCCACATGCATCTTTTTATTTTAAAATGAGTAGCTGCTGTCTGGTCTTATAGGTAAAAGTACTGTACTTGGGTACACTGTTCTGAAGCCTGCTTCTTTCTTCTGAAATTAGGAGATCCAGTCTCCACTGACAATGTTGCATGCTAAATGTACACCAGTTGGAGATACTTTTTTAGTCAAGCTGTTTATAAAGTTTCCAAATAAATAATATTATACTCACACTTGTGAGTCCCTGTAATATATGTGCTCTCCTTCCACCCTTCATAATGACAGGCGTTTCACAAGTAAATTAATAAAAGCAAGATGACTAGAACACACTACTGGCATGCTTGGTAAACACCAGAAGATAAAACTAAGAAGTTGATGGAAAAAAAACAAATATATGTTTTGTAGCATTTTTGGATAGAATATTCGGTTAAGAGTGGTTTTTTAATATTGGAGTGGCTAGGTAGAAAAATTGAAAGGAGAATTGGAAACACATAATGCCACTTTGCACACTGCAGAACATTGCATCTATTTCTGATCCCTGCATTATTAAAGGATTCTGATATACTAGAGAAAATTCAAGAACACACCATTAGAATGATGCTGTGGTAGGGAGACCGCAGGGCTAAAGAGAGATTCAAAATCAACTTTTGCATTGTCTGGAGAAAGGAAGATTAAAGGGGCTGGATGACTGTATAAATACATTAATAGAAATCTAATATCTGAGGGGGAAAAGCTTTTTTACATCCTCTGAATATGGGCAATCCTTAAGCTAGTGATCTAAGAGAGAATATGAGAACATTCAGAAGAGAGACTGGGAAGAAAAATTATTTTGTTGGAGTAACTCAAATACAGCAAAAAAAGAAAAAGAAAGAAAGAAAGAAAGAAAGAAAAGGCAGCCCACTAGAGAAACAATTCTAGGAAGAAGTGAATAAGAAATGTAATATAGGGAATTTGTGATATTTTTGTATCTTTTCCTTTCCCTCCCACTCCTTTCCATGGGCATTCCTTTCAATCTTAGGTTCTCTTCGATCAGTATAGCAGCAATTAGCTCTGCCTCTTTTCTAGTAGGTGAGTTGAAAGTCCTACACTTGATTTACAGTGGCCAGTAGACCACACTGACCCAATGCATTATGTATCTTACAAGACAGAAACTTTATGGGAGAAAGTATGTGATTGATTTTGGACATTCTGTATCCCCTTTATGTTAGACTTTCCAGAGTATGTGTGCAATTCCAAACACAGCTACAAGGTGATAAGTATCATTGAGCACACTCTCACTCCTATACTTAAAAGTACATCCTTCCGTTGGGAGAGCTATCCATTTATTACAGCTCCTGCTTCCTGTTCTTTAACCAGTGCCTGATCCATAAGAGGACCTGTCCTCTTATCCCATGACTGCCCACTAAATCTAGTCTCTCCTTTTAAACAAAGCACTCCAGTTTGCACTCCACAATATACTGGGAGTCGGGTATTGTTGTCATCTGTAAGTGCTAACTTACTTGATTATTCTCTGCTACTGACCTTGAGTAACCTTTCCAAAAAGCATGGGAAGAATGCCCAGAGGCAAGCATATGTATAGAAAGAGATGTTCCAGTCTCAATCTTTAAGTTTATTGTAAGAGTAATTCAGATGTTTTTGCCTGAGAACAGACTCTTGGGGGACCTACTTGTGGCATATTAGCATATATGAATCTTTGGTATCACCCTAAGGAGGAAATAGCTCTTGATCTGAAGACGAATGTCTAGATTCCTTAAACTCTTGTGAACACCTCAGTGTTCTATCCTTCCCTCAGCAAAACACAAACGGAGGAATGGGGCACACAAATTGGTTGCCAAAGAATCCGATAGTTCCGCTTAAGGTAGTAGAAAGAGGTCACATAACAGCAAGATACTGCTTCACAGGAAGTAGCACTGGTACCAAGACAACAGGGTCTGCTGAAGGTGTGAATGGAATATTGTGACATGCCCAAGTTTTGCAATATGGAGAGACATAGCGGAATGCTTGCTTCTGTTTCAAGTAGTCTTTGTTTAGCTGCGAGGCTACTTGGGAAACAACCAATAAGGCCCATTTTGCAGCCTAACTACTTCTAAAGCCATCAATACCTCATTAACACATTAGACTCTCAGAGGCCTACATGGCTTCATTCAAAGTGCATTAAAGTTAATGGAGCATCACTAAAATCTGCCGGAGAGCTCTGTGCAGATGTATCTTTAATTCATTATTTTTCAGCAGGTGCCATTACTGCTTGCTTAACTCTCTTGTAACACCGATTAAAGGAGAGGGAACTCTGTATGTGCTTGTCTCTGTGTGCAGCTAGTTACCCAAGAGTATGATCTGTTACTAATTTGAGTGCGGTCCTGTGGGTGAGCTAGTAGTTTGTTAGCAGTGGGTATTGAAAATAATGGAGCATAAAATGCAGCAAATGGGGATATTTCCAGGTATTGTAATTAGGTCTTGTACCAAGAGTGACTCTGTTGCATGATCATTTAAGTATAACAGGCCTTTGGCTAATTAAACAATCTATGGCCTTTTAAACTGTTTTAGGGGGGTATTGTTTTTGTTTGTTACTGTGGTATGTATTTTTGTGTTTTTATACTGTAAACCGCTCTGTGGTGCTCGGGTGAAGGGAAGAACAGCGGTCTCCCTTGGGAGGTGAGGGACTCTCTTTCCTTGGAGATTTTCAAGCAGAGGTTGGATGACCACCTGTCGTGGATGCTTTAGTTGAAACTCCTGCATTTCAGGGGGTTGGACTAGATGACCCTTGGGGTCCCTTCCAACTCTACAATTCTATGATTCTATGAATTGCCTTCATAATTCAAACACTATCTAATTTTGTTCTCAAATCTTGGGGTTTTTTTAACCCTAGCATGAGACTTTTTAATAAGCTTCATTATATTAAAGTTCTTGGGGAAACAGTTAATCAAAATGAGAACTGAACAAAAAGAATATTGCGCTTGCTGATAAAACAGAGGCTTCTGTAAATTGCTTGACATGTTAGTTTTGCAGAATAAGCCACAACGTTTGGGGAACTTTGAAGGTGTTTTTATGGAATACTAAGGAGACCCCATTAATCCTTTATAATCCTACATCTCCAGATCATAGCTCTTTAAAAGATTAATACAATACAGAATACATTTTTTTAAAAAAAAGAATGGGAAGGGAAGTGGACTGGATAGACCACTTCATTCTTGAAGGCAAAGTCCTTCGTGAAACCTTATCCAGATCAATAGTCTCCTCCAATGTTCATGGAACACTTTTCAGGCACACTCACTAATGGAAGAACCACTGTCTTATTATTTAGTGGAACAATCTGTCTGAGCCAAGCCAAATGCTGCAGTAGGAGGGAAAAAATGTCGCTGGATAGCTAGCCTGTTGGATCAGGAGGAAAAAACCTGGTAGCCTCTTGAGGATGAAGCACAAGCTATTCAAATAAAAGGCATTCTTATCACAGCATCATCCCAGTCAACATTCTCAGTGTGACAATCTGTCTTGCTCCAGAAGTGCAGGAAAAAGCTAGGATTTCCCAGCCTGGCCCTGAGAAGGCTTCTGTACCTTTTGTTTCATATAAGGGAGAATTTTGGCATGTGGTGTCTTCCAAAGTTTTGTAGTGCCTGGAGATGCAATTGGACCCAGAAAAAAAACATACAAGATTGAGGGGTGGGGGGGAGAGAAAAGCTGAACACAACAGATTCTGAGTAATACACCAGATTTTAAAGAAAAAGAATGAAATACTCTTACAAATTATTCCTTTGGGACTTGATGACATTATTTGCTCCCTTTTGCTATTCTAGGGAGACTGTTCCAGAAATCTGTCAAGCTGTATTTTCAAGGTGGAAGGCCTTGATAACCTGTGGGTTGTTTTGGAAGCCCTGCTGTGGGAAGTAAGGAAAGAATGCCAGGCCTTCATTTTCTTCTTTTCATTTTGTCCCCCATGCTTTTTGTGAAACTCTGCAGCACATCTTAATCACAAAGCATCTGTGCCATAGCAGAAGTTTTTGTTCTTCATCTGGCTAGCATGCCTTTAAAAAGCCATTAGAAAGGAGCAGCAGGCTCATTTTAACAGAAGGTAGCATTCATTTCACTCTGGAGCAGAAGGTAGGGTCTTTCGCTCTGGAACAGCACCAGCCTACCTGCTCTTTTAATGGTTGTAGTGCTGGAAGGCTTCTAGGTGCCATTAAATGGTGTAAGGTAATTACTAGGCTTGCAGAGTCTGGAGTCGCACACAGCTGGATATATGCTTTTTGTGTGTGACCAAAATGTTATTGAAAACATATTTCGAATGTGGAATGTAATGATCTGAATCAACTAATTAACCCTCCATATTTGTTCCTTCGTTGTGATGGCTAGTTGTATGCAAACTTCTGTCTCCTGAGCCAGTAAAAGATCTGACTCAAGAAACATATCTATGAATTCCACTGAACCTGAAGCATGGGCATAGCCAAGATTCATTTTTTTTTGGGGGGGGGGTCAGGCTTTATGTTGGGGGAGGGCAGAACCTCAATTAGTTAAGCATTTTTATTGATTTTATTGACGCCCGTGACCTGAAGTAGGCTTTGCTTCGGAAATGTAGCAAAGAGGCCCTTTTGTTAAAAATAGTTGAACGATCTTGGAACATAAATCACTGAAGTGCTGTAAGTTTGTGGTTCTTGTTACGTAATAGAGACTGAAATACATTTTTCATGTTATTTTTCATCTATGTAATGTGAAAATGGTCAGGCTCTTTTCTGAAGTGTGTATGGAATGCTATTCATTAGATTCATATCTGATCATTTCAGAACTATAACAACATGCACTTTTAGACATTTTCTGGCCAGAAACCTTTTTTATCATTAGTATTTTTATAATACAGTGGTACCTCAGGTTACGAACTTAATTCATTCCGGAGGTCCGTTCTTAACCTGAAACGGTTCTTAACTAGAGGTGTGCTTTCGCTAATGGGGCCTCCCGCTGCCACCACGCCGCTGGCACGCGATTTCTATTCTCACCCTGGGGCAAAGTTTGCAACCCAAGGTACTACTTCTGGGTTAGCAGAGTTTGTAACCCGAAGTGTTTGTAACCCAAGGTACCACTGTACTAATGTGCCGGGGGCTGGGGACAGACAGGCTCTTAACTCAACTGTTTTACTAAATGTTCATTGACTGCATGTTCTTGTTCCTTCCTGTTTGGTGCGGCATTGCAATCTGGATCACCTGTGTAAATCAGTGTGTGAGAGAGAAAGAGAAAGCATGATGATGTGTAGAGGCTGGATTTAGGTGATTTTTAGATTCCTTCCAGCTTCATGCCTTCTAGGAACTAAAATATCAGATTTGTTCCATGTTGCAATGGAGGTTCATTAACGAGAGTTGTGTGGGACAGATGGCCAAAGCATACTGCGTCCATAGTTCCCATCTGCCTGCTAGCCAACTGAGATCCATTCCACATATTCATGAACTGTGAAATTCACCCCATTTGTATCAATCAGTCTCCTTTGTCCTATCAATCACTTTGATTTATTTCTTATCCCTACAAGCATTCCTCCTCCCCCTTTCTCTCTCCCACAGTATCAATATCTGCCATCTCAGGATAGCATGTGTTTCTAAATCCATGTGGTTCCCAGAGGACTGCAGTAGAGGTTCTTTCTTTATACTTGCAGACCCCTCTTTGGTTTTAAACCAATCTTCTCCTTGTCAGAGACCTTGTAGTAGATACTCATTTCTGCCAAAAAAGACTGAACAAGAGCTGCAGGCCAATACAACAAACATTGTCTTCTTTGATAAATTATTGTATGCTTGATGGGTGAGCTACTTACAGCTTATTTCCCTCTAGCTTGTGCTGGTATTAAGGTTCTGATTTAGTCAAAGTCTGAAAGATTATAATAATTTGCACTTTAAGTAATATTTTCCACAAAGACAGGCTATAAAGAGCATGGGTTTAACTAGCTAGTTCTTCTAAGCCACGGGACCAATATATTTTCAATTTAGGTCATTTTATACTTGTTTAGGGTAGGATTATTAAATTTTTTCATGGATAATTTCAAGAGAAGCTGTCTGAGGGCTTGGTACTCTCCTGTATTTTGCAATATAGGCTAGGCACTTGAGTAGATGAAAGTTTGTGAAGCCAAGGGCTCTGGAATGCCTGTTTTAAAGTGTATATTTAGTTGTAGTCACTGAAAATTTCAAAGTCTCCAGGTAGAAAACTAGGGAGAGCTATGATATGTAAGTCAAGAACTGAGCAAATTTACTTTCTATTATCTTCATGATAGATGCAGAGCATGTATTGCTCTTTAAGACTGTAGTCAAATAATGTAATCTTGAGTGTTATCCCAAACTCTCTACCAGTCTGTACCTATTTAAATGTAGCTGAAGTCAAGTCCTCCCACTTCTTCATCAGTGTGGCTGAGAGCTAATTAATATGTGTATGGTGAATTTGCCCCCATATTTTAAGTGTACACTTTGGTGCTTTTCATTTGTGGGAGAGTGAGATGGTAGGCGACCATTTTCCCTGCTAAAAATGATGTAGTGAACCTTGCTGCTTCGAAATAACTGTGAATTTTGCCTTCAGAAAAGAGTGGACATGAAAACAATCCCAATGGAATCTTTTGGTGGGGATTTTTTTTATCTCCTCTGGGGAAAACTGGGTGCTGCAGATGTGATAAAGGAAAGGGCAGTCACCACAAACATTTTCTGTTGATGGAGTGCCCTTAGAAACATCCATCCTTAGAGTTAAGCTGAGGTAATCATATTTTTAGTTCCTTTTCTGTGGGCGGGTCATGATGGGACCAGTTTAGGCAGCTTGGCTTGCCTGAGGAGGAAACTGAGGGGTGGGTATGGGTGTGTTGTCTCTCTCTGCTCCACCAGTACCAGAAGTCTGACTATGTCCCTGGTTGCTCTTACTGTATATCCTATCTGACCTTGTATCCAAGTCTAAGAACTATCACCCTTAGGGGTATATTTAGATTTGGGGCTGATACCACACAGCATAGCTGCTTTGTATCAATAACAAGGCATCTGATTCCTTTAACACAGTGTTTCTCAACCTTGGGTCCCCAGATGTTGTTGGACTACAACTCCCATCATCCCTGATCTCTGGCCTTGCTAGCGAGGGATGATGGGAGTTGTAGTTCAACAATATCTGGGGACCCAAGGTTGAGAAAGGCCCCCCTCCATCTTCTGATGCTTAAAACATTCTTACCTTCAGGCTGAGTCCTTAGCCTCCCACACCGGTGGCTGGGAGTATCTGGTTTTGTGAATAAACTGTACGGGCGGCTAAGGACATGTTATTTCTCTTGCCAGCCTTCTTGTGCTGATTCACAAAGGACAGTTTTGCACCATTAATCTCCTTAGCCGGTGCTTTATATGGTTGATACTTTTCAGCAAATGGATTCCCTACAGACTGACTGCATGTGTGTATTCATTTCCGGGTGAATGGGTGCATCTCGTCCTCTGATACTGCTTCTCTTTGTTGGTAGATTTTTAACTGCAGAGCATTGCAGTGAGTTGTTCCCATGGTATTGAAGTATTGAAATTCTCTGCAGAACCAGGTTTTCTTTTTCTTTTCTTTTTTTTAATTAATTCCAAATGGTCCTTTTGGCCTTGCCACTTTAGGCAAGATCAATACCTGTGACAGTAACAGTGAAATCCAGGACAGGCTGCCCAAAGCGCAGAGCAGAGAGATTACGTGAAGGAAGTTTTAAATACCTCTGCTTCCCCTTCCTCTCTTCTGGTTATATTTGTCGTCCTGCTGCCCAGCACCTTTTCAGCCAAATCTATTAATGTTTCTCATGCTTGCTGTGTTCATGACAGGTGATTTAAAAGCAGTAGTTTGTGCTGGCATGTCCAGGTTTTCATAAATGGAGCTGCAGTGCTGCTCTGCTGGTAGCCTGGTGTATATTAGCCCTGTGATTGATTGTAGCTATTCCCAGGTTTGAAAACAGAAGCGGTGCATCACATTTTGGGGGAAGGTAGCCGAAAGGAAACGGCAGGAACCGAGCAGACGAGAAAGGGGGTGTTTCATTCATTCTGCCCAAAGCAAAATATATTCAGCACATTTATGGAAGCCTCACTTTAAAGTATTCTTAATACTATAGTTAAAATATTTTTGAAAATTTTAATTTTATTAATCCTTTTTATAACCCATTCAAGACCATGGGTTCAGGGTGGCCTACAGCAGTTTCATCTCTGTCTTCAAAAGACCTACAATCATAAATAAAGTTTGGGTGGCTTGAGAAAACAAAGGAGGGCAAACGAAAGATCATCCAACTTGCTAACGTTTTTTTACTTGCTGTTAACTCCCCTTAATCTGAAATAATGTAAGCAAAATCAGGACAGGTGTGGTACCTTTTGAAAACTAATTGATTATGCCATAGGTTTCCGTGGCCCACAGTCAACTTCATCAGATGTGAAGTAGAAGGCAACTCTATTAAACCTAAGCTCAGGAGGCAGGGTCACAGGACCCCTTTTTCAAAGCAAGAAATTAACATTGCAATATCAGAGACCTTTTGCTACCATCTGTGCTCCCAAGAGCCTCTTTCCAACTGTGCTTTGAGAGGGAGCTTATGCCCTTTGGACTACGCTATTGCCCTCATCTGCCTACTCTTGGTATCCAGCGGCTTCAGTCACCTGAGGCCTGAGGGAATAAAGTGAGGTAATAAAAGTAGGAGGCTTGATGTGAAAGCGGGAAGAGAAAAGGCTGCGGCTGTTCCTTAAATCTTGCGCTATGCTCATGATTAATGTACGGCTGGTACCTTTCCAGAAAAATCAATTGTTCTAGTAAATTTCACTGTGGGAAAGTGCTATTTTCTGTCTTCTTTTTTTTACATGTTGAGGTCACACCCCACTCTGGGAACAGGTGGCTATTTTAAATAAGTATATCCTTTTTTCTTCTTCCTTTTTATCTTAAAAAAAGGTAAAGGTACCCCTGACCGTTAGGTCTATTTGTGAACGACTCTGAGGTTGTGGCACACATCTTGCTCCATAAGCCGAGGGAGCCAGCATTTGTCCACAGACAGCTTCTGGGTCATGTGGCCAATGACTAAGCCGCTTCATGTTTCCCGTTTCCCTTTCTTGAGCGATAGGGCTGCTGTGGGGCTTTTTAGTTTAGACAAAATGTGACATGATAGAAGTTTATAAAATCATAACATGGCATGGAGAAAGTGGATCATAACATTAGAACTTGCAGACACCCAGTGAAGCTTAGTGAAACCATGGAATTCAGTCCCACATGAGGCAGTGATGGCTACCAACTTGAATGGCTTTGAAAGAGGGTTTGACAAATTCATGGACAATAGGACTTTCAGTGGTTACTAGCCATAATGGCTATTTCCTGTCTCCATTGTCAAAGGCAATATGCTTCTGAATACCAGATGCTAGAAACCACAGAAGGGGAGAATGCTCTTGCACTTTGTTACTATGTCTGTGTCTGTGTATGCAAAGTGTGTTTGTGTGTGTATGTGTGTATACATATATATATAATCCTTTTTTTCTAAAAAAAAATAGGTGCTGGTACTCACCATGAAGTTGTTACAGTAAGTGCTACACTTTTTAACAACAACAAAAAGAGGTGCCAGTACTGCGTATTCTTGAGTACCCCCTGAAAAGTGGGGGGGGGGTTGTGTGTGTGTGTGTGTGCATGAGCTTATTTTCAAATAAGAACTGCCTATATGGTAAGAGAGTGCTTGCTTTTGTTATCTCAAATAGATATTTGCAATATCCTGTATATGCATTTTGCTTCCTGTGCTAGCTTGTCTTGAGGCAAATAATCCCCTTAGAAGTTAAAACTTCAACATTCCGCCCCCGCCACTGCAAATAAATACTTCAATATTCCTCACTTTAAAAACATCTTCAGGCTCACAAACAATCTGACAGTAACAATTTCCTGTTGTGTAGGCAGTGCAGGGAGCATCCTGTTTGCTGAGTAAGCAAAAAGGTAGGATTATGAGGACCTGTGAGAGCTACTTATTCAAAATATATGGAAAATAAAAAACAGGTGTAGTCTTAAAATCCCACTTCTGGCCACTGAGCTCAAAGCCTATGCCCTGTCAAAATTGCTGTAGTCTTCAAAAAATATTCTCTAAATACTGTGCTCAGTCAAACTGGATTTTAATTTAAAAACAACCCCCTACACACACCATTATTAGTTCTTATATATGAGAAATGTATATCTTGATTGCAGGAACATAAGATTTTGGATCCTCATTATGGATTCGTGTTTATAATTGCATAGGGCTTTTTAATTCTCCTTTTTTACCCTGTGCTTTAAATATGAAATCAAAACTTATTTTTAAAAGTTTTCGATAAACTGTATTCACGCTAGGCTTAACAAGAAGCAATAAAAGGATAAGTTTTATTATCCAAATATTGATTTTCCTAGAATCTTGATTATTTCAAAGTAATTTTTGGCCTCCTCCTGTGTAGTTTCATGTCCTTTTCAAAATGTAACTGCACTTCCAGCAGTTGTTGGGGCAATCTTTTAGCAAGTCAGGTTTTCAGGACCAGCTCCTAGACCAAGGGTGGAGGACAGTGAGGGCCATATTCCCTTCTTGGCATGCTTCAAGGGGCCACATGCCAATGGTGGGCGGGACCAGAACCAAAAGAGGGTGGAGCAACAAATGTAAATTCTACTCTTTACGCAGTAGGTGACTTTCTACACTGACAATCCACTCTGTCCTCCATCCAGGCAACCAGAAAAATAGTCAAGGAGGGGCCAAAGTAGGGACAGTGAGGTTTATTGCAATTCTCATTTGCTACTTTGTTCTCTGAAGCTCTTGGGTAGAAGAAGGATCTGAAAATAAAAGCTAGATTTATAGTTTAAGAACCTTTTGTTTGTTTCCAAGACTCCATACTTAGAGACTCAAGATTTTGAAATTCCTTTTGCCTACCTATTAGATCCCGTAATGTATTCTGCCCAGCCAACCAGATCGTTTTAAGTCCCTCTCTTTGCTTCTGCCCATCCCCATCCATATATCTGCAGCGAGATTGACAGTACAGCCCAGTCAGCTGCAACTTGCCTTGAAGTGCAATCATCTTTGGGCAGTACAGTATATGTCTCTCCCTCAGGCTCCCCTAGCATACTCTTATGGTGTCAGATGCCCCACCCACTTGGGCAAATCCTGATTTACATAAGAGGGTCATGGAACATAAAATAAATGGCCAACATCAGTGAAGAAGTGGTTTAAGATAAACCGTACCAGGGAGAGTTCAGTACATTTCTGGAAAGAAGTGAAATATATTACATTATGCCTGCCAAGTAAATTTTTGAATTTCATTGGTTTCACACAGAAGAATCAATGCATTGTCAGCTCTGGATGAGCAGGGCTTAATGAAGCTGTAGATTTTTTCAAAGCCGCTGGGAGTCTTTAATGGCCAGAAGAGTTGTATGTGCCCATGTTGAGCTGAGGTCTGTAGGGACAGATATAAAATGCAGAAGAAGTCAGATGGAGTGTGGGTTTTTAAGGCCTCCATGATGGGGAAGCTAAGCTACTCAGCCCTTGTTGACCCTTGGCACAGCAGCATTAAACCGAGTTTGAAATTAGTGTATTTGTTGAAAGGTTTTCCAAAGGCATTTTAAAGGCAGAGCAATTTCCTGCTTCTTAATGGAATGGAGAAAAGCACTTGAATGTGATGTTTCTTCAAAGCAATATTACTGGCTTCCCTTTGTAATATATTCTGATGTAATCGTTTCATCTGTCTCCTGTACAGTGTTAATCACTGGAGCAGTTTTCTCCTGAACTAGGTTTCAGGAGTGGTGTGTGTGTGGTTTAAGTGCCCTTGAAAGACTTCATTGAAGGAATTGGGTCAAAGAGCCTTTTGTTCCGGTTCACTCTTCTTATCTTGAACAAAAGCACCCGAGGGTGTCTCCTTTCAGTATGCAGTTTGATAACCTGCATTAATTAAATGAACTCAGTTTATTTATCATGAACGTTACAAACTAGCTCTCACCAAAGAAAGCCTCGTTTAACCTAGTTCATGAACTACTGGCAATGACCATTTTATGTGGCGCTGTTATTTCTGGTCCCCCTACCCCACATTTTCCGCTCCATTACACCCCAGCCCACCTCTGTTCTGCCATTCTTCCAGGTCCAAAAGGACCTGTGGCACTGGCGATTACATGTCAGTCAGACCTAAAATGGTCGTCGCCTATATTATATTCAGGCCTAACTGAAGAATGAAGACTCAGGGTGAAACTATAATTTTACCTCTTCCTTGAGCCACAATCCATATCTTCTGTGATACCACTACATACCAACAAAGAGAGGCAGTAACATCTTTTATGAAATCTACTGGGAACTTGGTCACTGAGCTCATTTTGGCTGATGAAGGAGCAGCACTCACATTCCAATCTGTGGGGAGCCCAGGGAAGCAAGCAAAAGTTTGTCTGAAGGGCTGATTCCACTTTTATGTTTCCCTTTGTGTTTTACTGAGGCAAGTGTAAACAAGGATTGTGAAATGTCAGGACCAGAGATGGCCAACGGTTGGGCCAGAGGCCAGATATAATCTGTGATGCTATTATATCTGGCTTCTTACTGTCCTACAGAATCAAAGTGTTTCAAAAATATTGTTTGTAGTTTCACTCATAAGAAATATGAGCACACGCTTTTAGAGATCTTTCATTATTTCCATCTCGTTTCTTTCAGCTCTTTGAGAACTTCTGGTTCGGAGAAGTGCAGCTGAATTCAGTCTACCTCTCTCAGAGATTCTCCTCAGATAGCTCTGGTTACTATGCAACATCTGGGCAGTTAAATTTCTCCTGAAGTAGAGACCAATGATCCAACAGAATGACATCAGAACTGCACAATGAAGAAGAAGAAGAAGAAGAAGAAGAAGAAGAAGAAGAAGAAGAAGAAGATTTAAATGGATCCTGTTGATGGGCCAGTGTCATTCTGTCCTCCTTCTAAATTTGCAAATTCACCTTCATCTGAACACAGTGGAAAAAATTACTTGTTCAAATAAGATATTTTAGTTGATTGGTTCTTTTATTGAAGAATAGGTGCTGGTTACAGATGAAATAATACATTCTGCTTGTAACAGGTTTTCAGTTAGTTGTAAATAAATTAATCAAGGTTACCAATCCATTTTTTTTACTAGCTTACCTTTGAACACATAGCTAATGCTAGTTATTACTCATGGATTGCACTAAGAATCGATTCTTTCAGTTTACAAAAGCTCCCATCTTCAGTTGCCTAGAAGGGGTTCTTACTGCATGTCCAGGTGGGCTGCAAGTAACTCTTTTCATCTCTGAAATGGTCACTGTAATTCAGAGAGCACAATCCATGCAAAGCGACATTTTTCTGTACGAGGGCCAGGTTTTGCCACGTGGACAACACCCTGGATGATTCTGCTTACATGATGGTGAAAAATCACACCCAGCAGTGTGATAATGCTTGCCTATTTCCTTGTGTTAGCCCCCAAAGGCAGTAGGCATGATGTGTTCGCTTGTGTGCAGCTCTGAGCATTTACTATGGCTCACAGTGTTATGACCTGTATCTTAAAAACATCTACAAGCTGTTGTGTATGAGTTCTAGAGTTATTTCATCTCAGAACAAAAAGAAGGGAACAAGGGTATATAAGGAGCAACAGTGAGAAGTGAAACGGTAGATGGAAGGGAAGGCAAAAGCAAATACAAATACAAGCATCATAGTAATATCTGAAATATTATTCCCCATATTACTGAATGCTTGGAGTAAATTCTGGAAGATCTAACCCAGTCTTTCTTAATGACTGATAGCCATACACTGGGCAAAGGATGCCTGGACTGAAGCGGGTTGGACTAGATGCCCCTCGTGGCCCCTTCCAACTCTACAATTGTATTGTTTATTTGGTTGAGAGTAATTGATTTGGGACTGAATCATGCTGCTTATTTTAGTACTGGCAAGAAATGTCCAATTCACATCCATATCCCTGCCCCCTGAATGTTACAAAACAGTTTTCTAGAAATTCTGCTAAAGAGAATAAATGTACACCTGGCAATTTTTAGAATGCAGGAGCTATTTTCCTGTTTGTCACTTGGGGGATCATCTTCACTGTCCACATCCAGTTATACTAGCAGCACAATTGTTTTCTGAGGGTGGGCTGGGCTTTGTCGTTTACCAGCCCAACCAACACCTGTTTCCTTGTATTAGCATCTCAGGATGTCCTGTCGTGGCTTTTTTTTTTATAAAAAAAAACACCCAGTGGCATATGGGAACACAGTAGCCTGCCTTATACTATGTCAGTCTATCTAAGTATTATATTCTCTCACTGCCAGTGGCTCTTCAGTATATAGCAACGTAGGAAGCTGCCTTAGAGTCCTACCATTGGTCCATCGACACCAGCTGGCGGTGGCTTTCCATGATTTCAGACAGGATTCTCTTCCAGCCCTGCCTGGAGCTGGGACCTTCCACAGGTAAAGCAGACCTACAGGACTATTTGCAACGATTCCTTACCATCCCTACCTGGAGATGGGGATTGAAGCTAGGATCTTTGAATGCATTATGGCCCTTCTCCCAAAGGCAGGCAGAGTGAAACTCTTTTTGTGGCATATGAATAACTACGAACCATTTTAATGATTACTCTTAAAATATGCAACCCCTGTGTTCCCTATTCACTCCTTAGCTGGCTGATGTCATCACTTTCGTTCTTCAGCTATCAAAAGTCTCTTCTGAGGCTCTTAAGGCTTGACTTTGCCAGTCACCTCGAAGAGCACAGTTAGTTCATTGGAGGTCTGATCCTGAGTGCTCTTCTTCTGCACACAGCAATTTTTAGCACCTTTTGAGAGGTACCGTACTCTGCTTGCCCAAATACAGGCCCCTTTGGTTCTTCCTTTACCCAGAGCAAAGGCAGAGGGAGGTGGAGTTTTTTTGTTGTTCCGCTTGCTCACAAAAGTCAGGCATCTCTTCTGCAGCAGAAAGAAAAGAAGTACATCAGAAAGCTTCTTGACATATTTTTATTTTTAACAACAGTAACCAAGAAGCTGTTTATGCACTTAGCAATGCACTTCATGCTGAATATTAGAGCCCGAAAAGGAGACGAGGACTATTTTTATTCTTCTTTGTCTGCAGTTCCCTCATAGAAGCTTTTCCAATAAATTTTCTTTCCTGACCAGTTTTGTCCTTTATCGTCTAGCATTGATTTTCCCCCAGCTGCTTGTTGGTTATTGAGGTTGACATTAATATGGCTGGGTTTGATTATGCAGGGCCAGATTCTGCCATTCTCATTGTTCATGAGAGTAGTTCTTTCTGGGTACTACCACCAATACCAAATGGGCCAACCTGAAGCTTGACAAATCTTTTTCAGTGCTACAGATTAAGTAGTATAGCACTGAATTTCGGTGCAAACCCACTATAATATAGTTAATTACTTAGTAGGTCAAGGCCTAAACTCGGAGAACACAATTTATTTTAAATGAGATTGGAAAGGGTTTCTTTTAATTGTATGTACTTTCTTTTTCTTTTTTGAATATATATATATTTAATAAGTTTGTTCCTTTATAATGTATGAAGTATAATTAATTCAGCAACACTGGATTAAGTTGGTACATAAAATTCACAGCAGAGAGAAGCAGATCTGGAATTAATTTCTATGAAGCTGAGTAGTAGTCCAATACCTCATATGGACATGTTTAAGGGCAAGCTGATTAATAAATATATTTTTGTTTTATAGCAAGTTATTTTAGATACATCTGTTTTGAAAGCTGTCCTCAGCAGAACCTTGGCAGTTAGCTAATACAATACACACAGCTCATAAATGCTTAGCACTGGGGATACCTCAGGTGCTGCATCACAAGTCCTATCAAAATTCTTACATTGCAGGTAGGTGTTCTAATACAAACGTTTGGACTCAGCACATCACAAAGATAATGACTACGTACCAGCATCGCGGGATACCTCTTTCTGAAGACAACTGGGAAGTCTGTCCAAATAGCCATCTAACTCTAACCCACCTCAAATAAATGGACATTCAATCTATTCCAGCCCTCCAGCTGTGTTAGCTGGGGATAATTGGTGCAGTACTGTGGCAGCCCAACACATCTGGGGCACCAAGTTGAGCAAGCCTGGCGTATGCTGTTGGTGAAGGCAAATTGTGACCACAAGAGCTGGTGGCATAGCATTGTCAGAAGTTCAGTGACTACAGAAACTTGTGTTTCTTGATGCTGGCTTAAGTCTTAAGATTTGGGAAAGGTCCCACCCCCCCCCCAAATCTGCTGGTTAGTACAGTATGCAAACCTACACATTGTTGTTTAGTCGTTTAGTCCGACTCTTCGTGACCCCATGGACCAGAGCATGCCAGGCACTCCTGTCTTCTACTGCCTCCCGCAGTTTGGTCAAACTCATGCTGGTAACTTCGAGAACACTGTCCAACCATCTCGTCCTCTGTCTTCCGCTTCTCCTTGTGCCCTCCATCTTTCCCAACATCAGGGTCTTTTCCAGGGAGTCTTCTCATGAGGTGGCCAAAGTATTGGAGCCTCAGCTTCAGGATCTGTCCTTCCAGTGAGCACTCAGGGCTGATTTCCTTAAGAATGGATAGGCTTGATCTTCTTGCAGTCCATGGGACTCTCAAGAGTCTCCTCCAGCACCATAATTCAAAAGCATCAATTCTTCGGTGATCAGCCTTCTTTATGGTCCAGCTCTCACTTCCATATATCACTACTGGGAAAACCATAGCTTTAACTATACAGACCTTTGTCGGCAAGGTGATGTCTCTGCTTTTTAAGATGCATATTATTGCAGTGAGAGAGAAGTGGCTTACATTTTGCAACGAACACAAATCCTTGCATTTCTACTGGATTGACTATGCTTTTTTAAATGTTTGGAGGACATTCACATATTTCAAAGCAAGGAGTGAATATACCCCTGGAAACTTTGGCCAATTGTGGTAGCTGGGAAATCGTCGGTCATATGTTTACAGACGTAAGCATCCTTTAAAAATTGTGAGGTGCAAAAATGAGGATCTGTCTTGACTGTTGTAACATGTAACAGCACTGAAATAAACACCAGCACAAAGTCCAGTCTTATTTGAGCTTAATGGAGCTGTTGCACAATGGACACTTTAAGGGCCTTTAAAAATTAAAATTATCTAAAAATGTGAGGTTCTGGACATTAGCACACCTCAAATAGGTGCTGACAAGGGGTGGAGAGAGAAGAGAACCCTGTGTCAAAGATGTCTAAGCAAGGTGACCTCACAAGGTATACCACCAGAGGCCCTGAATAACAGGATCAAGACAGACAGTGACATGGAACATGCACCTCCATTTGCCTCTGTTTCCTCTGTCATCTCTCCTGTCTCCAGTTGGGCAGGGGCATGTCCTCTTATGCAAAGTGCAGTATACATTGAAGATGCTACGTTAATATATATTTTAGTCGGAGCACGCCATACAGATGTATCAGGGTACAGAAGTATACAAGCCTTAATTACGAAACCTTTCTGGCAGCCACAGGGTTTTGTGAGACACTGCACAAAAATCTACAAGGAGCAAGCAAATCAAAACATTGCTCTGCAACCACTGGATCTGCTGCCCAAGGCAGTTTCAAAATCACTGCATTGTGTTCTAAGCAGTCCTTATTTCTGAGTCATTGTGTTGAGCACTGTAGCATTAGCTGACTGTAGCAATTGATTTGTGCCCTGCACAAAAGACAAGCCCAGCTGACAGGGTCAACACTTTAGAAACATTAAGAACTGGGCTCATCAGGTTGTAGTCGCACAGCCACTTGACATCTGACAAGTGTGTTAGATGCAGGCAATCTAAGCACACCTCTGTCTCTCTGCTTGCAACTGGCTCCGGCTGAAATTTCTGAGCACAGCATTTTGACTTGGGAATTTTCTTCCCCCCCTGACAGACAGCTTGGCACTGCGCTTTGACAAAGCACCATCTTTTGCAGAGCAATACAGCTGAATTGATTCTGCTGCTCATGTTGCCCTGCTTTATCCATCCCTTGTGATTCTAGCTGGAAATTACAGGGTTATTCTTACCGTAAAGCCTTTCATCTTGATAGCCACTTTGAAATTGCATCCCTGACTTGAAAATGATACTGTGTGTGTCCAAGATTACATATTTTTTGCATCTCAGACCCCAAACATTCAGGACCAGCTTGTGAATAATGCCTGCTGCATACTTTTTCTATCTCTTTCTCCATATCTGGAATAGAAGGAAGCTTGGCCAACAATGGTGTCTGAGCTGGAGATAAACACTGCTTGAATTTTCTGGTTTTATTTTATCTTTGCTTTTGCTAAATCTCAAAACACACACAAAAGCTCTGTGCATGAACTGTGTCTAGATGGCTCTTCCTATGATTTGTTACTGGAGACAGGGTTGGGAGGGGGATAGAAACCCTTTCTGCATAGACCTGGACCCTTCTGAATCCTGTTGCCATCTGAGTTCCTGTCTGTAATACACGTTGCTTAAAAGAAGGTTACATGATGTGCCATCTGCATGCAGACAATAAATAAGAGCAGTTTAGGATGGGCTGCGTTTGATCAGATTATGTGTGGCTTTTAGTAGATCAAGCCTCTGTATGCCTCACAGAACAAATATGACTGGCAAGTGGAAAAAAAACATGTGACCAGCGATGGCTGAGTTTCCTAATACAAAGGCAGCTCTCAGGAGTTTAGGAGCGCCTTTTTGCATTCATCAACAAAATGCTTTCTGACTGTAATTGTGGCACAAATACCTAGGATTGCAAGAAACCAGGATTTCTTTATTACGTTTATGTTCTGCCTTTCCTCACAGGAGCTGAAGGCAGCATACACACACCTCCCATGCCATTCTACCTTTACAACAACCCTGTGAGGGAGGCTAGGTTGAGCGAGAGTGATTGGCCCAAGGTCACCCAGTGAGCTTCTTGGCTAAATGGCGATTTGAACTTAGTTCTCCAGTCTAACACTCATGGTCACTATACGGTGCTGAATCTTTTGTATGTTTAAAGGCACCCTGGCCCTTTATACGTGTAGCCTGATCTTATGTATGGTTCCTTATTTTTGGTGAGTTACCGGTATATGGGTCTTCCTTCCAAGTTAGTCTGCATAGGGTTTTAGCTCTATTTCCCCCAGAAAGCACCCTCCTCTCTGTCTGTCTGTCTGTCTGTCTGTCTGTCTGTCTGTCTGTCTCTCTCTCTCTCTCTCTCTCTCTCTCTCTCTCTCACACACACACACACACACACACACACAGACATTTTTTGCCTCCTCCCCTGCATAATTAAAGTTTTGTATGCAAATAACTGCAAGCTATGGCTATAATGAACGGGTGGTGTAAATAGTTCAGATCACATCACTGCATTTGTTGGCTTCGACAGAAAACCGTTCTTTTCTAGTTCATAATCCCGCATATTTGCAAAACCACATCAGAGAGTGGTGCCCGGTTTATAGATTATGACTTTGGAGCCAACAAGCTTTGGCTCCATTTAAGACCCTCAGCAGTCCACTCTCTGTGTAAATAGCAGCATCTTAAACCAAGTTAAGTTGCACAGCTAGCAATGTGTCACATGATACTTAATCGTGCCTCTCTTGCCAGCGGAACAGATGGCTGATGCATTTCTGTAATGAACGTAGTGCCGCAAAGGCATTGTCTGCAAACTTATAGCCACATGTGGCTTATTCATAAATCAGGCAACCAAGGTTGAATCCACTAAGGTACTAATTCTGCACTTCATTTGCTAATTGCTTGGGTCTAGTACTCAGTGAGGTGCTAAACCTCTGTCTGGGCTGCACTACTCCAGACAGGGACTCTTAGGATGGAGTGCTTTCCATTTAAATATCTTTCTCGATTTTTATTTTTTTTAAATAGGGATGGAGACTGTGGGGTGGGGAATAAGACTGGTCCACTTAAAAGCTACTTTACATTTGGCATATGATACTGAAAAGGCTAGTCAACTGGGTTCAAGAAATAAGGATCTTTTACTCATGTATGATAGATTAGCTATGATGTAGACATCTTTGGGGAATGAGCATCTCTGACTTAGCACAACTGGTGCAAATAGAACCATCATTTTCTCTGTTATCTTGAAGGCTCCCCTCTAACCTGCAATGACAGTTTCTTCTTAAATATGTTATACTAGTGACAGGCAGGAAGGAAATAGCTGAGACCTCCAGGTTTGGGTGGTATATAAATTCAATCAAAATAATAATGATGATGATGATGATGATGATAGACATTTGGAAACTTTGTCCTGCTATATATTTACAGTATTGGGCTGGGATTTTTTCTTTATTTTTTTAAATTATCTGAGTAACAGGGACAACATGGACACAACAACATCCCATGCTATTTGTCATGTTGCCTGGGCCTCATAGGAATACTCCCCCCACCCCCACTAGGAGACAGCCAAACAAGAACTTTTTAATGGTCTCTGATAATTTCCATATATCAATAACGGGATTTCTAAATTTCAGCTTCCCCCATCACATTTTGGAATGACTCTTCATCTGATCCACGGAAATAATCACATATCTTATTATGTTCTGGCTTCTTCTTCTTTGGTTAACTCACGTGATGTTAAAAACTCACCCTCTAGTTTTTGTTTAATGTCTGTTCAATATACCCATCTGTACTCTTCATATGCAATGTTCACTGATGATACATAGATAGATAGATAGGGTGGCCCACTGTGGCTTATAGTTTCCAGCAGTTGGTTATCAGCAGGTCAAGACAGTGAGAAGCATGTGTGTCAACTCTTGAAACGGGTTTCAACATCCCTGCATAGTCCAATGATTAAATGCCCTACTGGTATTCCTTGACGCTTTCTATCAAAAATGATTGGCCAGGAAAAGGTACGGGAGAGCTCATTTGTCTCCTGTTCTTGGAGGATTTTCTGAGAAGAGAAACCATCGCTCTTTGTCTGCTTCCCTAATTTAGAGTGGATGAATCCTTGACCATGGACTTGGAGGTTCTTGAGGGGGGTGGGTTTGGGTTGAAGAGCTGGAAAGATACTGTCTTAAGCATGCACAACATTAGAAGATCAAAGTGTTGGCTTTCCCCCCCTTACTCCTATGCATGTTCAATGGTGTTTATTTCCAGATAGGTGTGCACAGGGTTGCAGCGTGAGTCTGGCAAGACTGTAAAATCCCAGCACAGGAAGAACCAGGACTGATTGGCTTTGTTGCTGCAAAAGTAAGGAAGTCTCACTGTAGACTTGCAACATCAAATTCTGCTAGGTGGTTGAATCCGTAAGTGATATGCTAGACAGTGCACTTAATTGCCCAGTATAGTAGCAGCATAGAACAGGGAGGGTGGACATCTGGTGAGGTAGAGGTTAGTTTTTATCGCTGTTGTTTCAATTGACAGGTTCTACAACTACAGTATTCAGGTCAGCAAGAGTAGCTGCATTTAATAATCTGAGTACAGTATGCATTTGGGGAGTGAGGGGAGTCAGTGTTGTGGACGTGATCCTGCCACAGCTAAGCACTTTCAGTTCCCACTTATTATTTCAGAAGGAAAGTCCAGGACATGCATAACTCTCTCCTGTGGAGAACAATGGCCTCACAATTATTAATACTGGCAGGTCGTGCCCTACCATATGGGTGCCCCCTTCCCCACTTTTAAGATGTGTCCAGATATTCTGATAAGGTGTTTGTGTTTGGTACAGGCCTGGTCCTTTGTATGATCTCGCTATTGCCGCATTGGTGCTTGGGTGAGAATAGGTTAGGAACCCTCAAGACACCAGATTGTACGGAATCCAGCAGTTTTCAGTTGGGGAGCGGGGGTTTGAGTAAAAGCAGTTGGGCTTGAAATGTTTAGTTATCACATTTGGCAAAGTCGTTACAAACAGCTGTAATCCCCCAGAGAGTTCCTGCGGTATCATATAGCTAGGAAGTGGGGGGAAACATGGGTGTGGGAGAAACAGTATCTGATGTGACCTGAGGGGTTTAAAGCCACTCTAGCTCCAGGGGGCCATTTTTGGGGAGTAAAATTAAGATGTAAAGTGTGAATGCAACAAACAGCTATATCGAGTGATGCCATCTGGGCAGCGCCCCCAAACACAGTGGGGTTGGCTTAGTACATATTGCAAGTCCCATATGACCATGAAGTCCAGAAGCTAATATTACCTAAGGGCATCACTGTGTGTCTCCTTTGGGTACACTTGGGCTCGCTACAGCTCCCTGTTGAGTGCCAAGCCTATGGCAGGCCCATTCATCTTGTGTGACACAACCCTTTAAGGGATGGAGAGACTCCTCTATGAAGAAAGGCTGCAGCACTGGGAACTTTTTAGGCAAGTAAGAGGCGACACGACGCAAGTTTATAAAACTATGCATGGCAGGAAGAAAGTGGACACGGGGGGTGGGAAGCACCCCCCCTCTCTCAATGCCAGCACTGGTGGTGGGCATTCAGTGAAGCTGAATGATGGAAGATGCAGGGCAGATACAGGAAAGTGATTCCTAATGCAGCGCATAGTTAATCTATGGAACTCAGTTCCGCAGGAAGTAGTGGTAACCAACAACCTAGATTACGGTTACCAGATGCCCCTGGATTTGCAAATCTGTCCCCGGACAAATTCCATCCCCGGAATGTCCCCAGATTTGCAAATCTGTCCCCAGGAAACGTGGCAGCGGCAGCCTCAGCTCTGGCTGGTTTCAGGAGCTGCTTGCTGCCCGCTGCTGTGGCGCCAGCCATTTTTCATCGCTGGAACTTCCGGCAAGGACAAATGGTGGGCGCCATGGCAGTGGGCAGCAGGCAGCTCCTGAAACCAGCCAGAGCCAACTGCGCTACCAGGCTGGCTCTGTGTTGCTGATTGCCGCTGCTGTCGCCACTGCTGAAGGGGAACTGGGGACATCCGGCGGTACAGATATCCTTCCCCCTTTGTTTTGACTGATCAAAGGAGGCTCGAGAGTTGCGGGCAGGCGGCCATTGCCCAGTTTTTTAAAAACTCTGCGCATTTATGTTTCACAGGGTGCGAAAGGAGGGATTTGCACCTTTATACAACATGCATATGTGCTTGGGCCCAGGGTCTTTTGCCTCACTATCCCCACTACTGACTCCTTGTTGCCACTCAGCTTAAAAAAAAAGTGTCCTTGGATTAATTGAAAAAAATCTGGTAACCATAACCTAGATGGCTTTCAAAGAAGATTGGGCAAACTCATGGAAGAGAGAGCAATCGATGGCTGCTAGCTGTGATGCGAAGCTCTCTCTCCACAGCTGGAAGCAGTATGATGATTTAGAATACCAGTTGCTGGAAACCGCAGGAGGGAAGTGTTTTGTGCCTGGGTTCTGGTGGGCCGCTGTGAGAACAGGATGTGGGCCTAGAGGGGCCATGGGCCTGATCCAGCAGCATCTTCTGATGTTCTTACCTGTCCTATAGCTTTAAAAGAAACTGCTGTCTGCCCAACCTGCTCAGAGTTCTGTATAACCCTGAATGCTTGGATGCCTTTGATCACAATAAGCTCCTCTTTCGTGTATATTTCTTCTGGGACATGGGCGTAGCTTGGGGGGGGGAGGGCAGTCTCCCCCCAATCAAGTAAATAAATAAAAATGCTTAACTAAAAGTAGAATTTGTGAAAATATTTTTCTGAGCACTTGGTGTCAAAAGAAAGCAATTTAAAACAACAGTTGTGGAGACATTTCATTCCCCATGACAAAACAAGACAGAGGATGATGACGGGTGCCCACCCAGTCAGCATAAATCCTGGCTACGCCCAAATTGTCCACAGCTACTGAACTAAAAAGCTGTAGAGTTCTGCTCATAAAAATAATCTAGGACCCCGCTCCCAAGGTCTTTCTTGGGCTATGCACTGTCATTATGAGTCAATAGCCACAATGAGTTGCTCTTTACAAATTAGGCAGAAGTCGAAGAGACCGGTGCATTCCGAGTCCTTACTGCCCCCCCCTCGCCCCTCTCCCGGTCCCCTCCAACCCCCTTCCGTCGGGGGTGGGCTTCTTTTAACAGGTATGATGATGTCAAATGTGATGCTGATGCTCCAGTGACTTAAGCCTGCCTCTTTTGGCGCAGACTCCGTAATCCTCCCGGTGGCTCCCAGGCAGCGCCGGGCTTCGCAGAAGTAGTGCATCTCCTAATCAGGTCACATTTCAGCGGGGATCCAGCCGCCCTTCTCTCCCTCCGAGCCGGGAGAGAGATCAGAGGAGGAGGAAGAAGAAGAAGTCTCAACAATCGCTTTGCGGCCAGCGAGGGAGCCACCGCCTCGCAGGCAAGATGAGAGCCCCAGGCTGTTGTCTGGTGCCGCTGCTGCCGCTGCTGCTGGCCCTCGCCTTGGCGGAAGGGGACGGCAAGGCGGCCAAGGAAGGCGACAATCCCGGCAATTTCATGGAGGACGAGCAATGGCTGTCTTCCATCTCCCAGTACAGCGGCAAGATCAAGCACTGGAACCGCTTCCGAGACGTGAGTCCGGATGGAGTAGCCCATGCATGATTTTTTATTTTATTTTTTACCTCGTAGCATGCAAATTCCTCCGCCTCGCTAGCATCCAGGGCAACCCGGGAGTTGGGGAAGGGAGGGAACGGTGGATAGAGGCTGTTGCAACGCGTTGCACCCGCGGGGGTGCATGGGCAACGGAGCGATTGGCAGCCTGCAACAATTGCTGCTGCTGCTGTCGAGGATGTAGGTGCAGGCGTGGCGTGGAGGAGGCGGTGGCGGGTTGAGGCGGCTCCTCTTGCAGCGCCAACCCGCGTGCAGGTGGCGCGCCGGGAGCCGCCAAGAGCAATCGCCGGTTGCAGCAGCAGCAGTGCGCGGAGCAACCGTTGCAAAGGCTCGGGGGGGGGGGGCTCCCAGTGGCTGGTGCATTTGGAGCGAGAAAGCTGGGTGGGTAGGTGGGAACCTGCACCCGATTCTTTGCACGGCGGCTGTCGAGCAAAAAGCGGGGCTGGGAGAGCTGAGGTTGCACTGTGGGTCCCGATTCTTTATTTTAAAACGAGAGCAAGTGGGATTTGGATCCCCGGCTATAGCTTTTGCAGCCTCGCGGTTTAATTCCTGTTACGCGCACAGACACACTCGAGTTTGCAAAGATTTCCCCTGGCCGCCGCGCAAGCTCGCGTTGCAACCTCTTTGCTTGGCTGCGCAGAGCCCCGTCGGAACTCCCGTTTCCTTCCGACGCGGCCAGGCGGAGACCCGCCCTTGCGAACTTCGACGAGTCCTTTGGCGGCGGAGCCGTTTGCTGCAAGGCAAGCCACGCAGCGCCGGGGGGGGGGGGGCTGTGCGTGTGTTTGTTCCAGGCTGGCATCTCGCTTCCTACTCAGTTTGCCACCTTGTGCAAAAATTCTTTGCTATATCGTTAAGGTCCTGGAACAGTAAACGCGGGGTGGAGTTGGGACGGGGCGGGTGGATCGGTTTCCACGTTAGTGTGCTTTGGTTGGTCTTTCTTGTTACTGCAGTGTTGGAGCGGGCACACTTCACTCGCCGCTCCCCCCCCTTTTTTTACGGCTGACGCCGGCGAAATCGGACATCAACGAAAGGACAGAGAAAATTGAGGGGGGGGGAATAGTAGATGCAAGGGGAAACGGAGCCACGTTATACAGGTGTGCAAACTAAGCAGGAGAGGGAAATCTGCCTGGCTGTGCAATCCTGACTAGTCTACTCGGAAGCAAGCCGCCTTGAGCTCAATAGGACTCATTCCTAGGTCATTTGGGTGTGTAGGATTGCAACCCCAGCCTCCCTTGTTCTACGACAACTACCCACACCTACAAGATTTCTGAGAAATAAATGTGCCTAGTGATTGTTTAGGATGGTCACTAGGGAACAGAGAAGCTTCATTTTACACCCAGATGGCAGATGCAGGTCCTCCTTTTTCGGGGGGGGGGGGTCTGGGGGGTGCTGCTGTTGCTGAGGTTGCTCATCTGGCATCAGCTATCAGTAAGAGAGTACAAGGAATGAGTTGGCTTACCTTTCAAGGCCAAAACTGAGTGATTCATTTTCTACAGATTCTTGGGACCCAACCCAATAGAGGTCAAGGCTCATGTGCTTTTTAAAGAAAATAGGCATGTAGAAAGAGAGAATTTTGGCAGTTGCAGCTTTTCCTTTCTCCAAGCAGCACCGTAGCGGTGAGCCACACCTGCCGAAACTGCTGCATCCTGCCTGGAAATAAGGGGGAGATTTTGGAGCCTGGACTTACATTGGCAAAGGAAAGTGTATTTCTGCCCATGTCTTCTTACTAGCTCACTTACTTCCATGGCAGGTTGTTGTGAACCCAGACTGAGTTCGGATCAAGCTGCCTTGCACTGGAGATAATTAAATTAAATTCCCCTGGGTGCATCTGGATAAATGGACTCAGGCTCACGAATCCTGAGTTTGGTGAGCTTTGCTCCCAACTAAGCCTATGTAGCATTCGGACTGACGGCTGCTTTTGCTGAGCAGACTCATGCAGCAAGCTCTCTGGAGTATGTGGCTGTAGATTTCCTTTTGAAAGCCCCTTCGTCTGTTCCCTGCTGTTGGGACAATGGGTGGATAAAGCTCCAGTTTGCTCATCATGCAACCAGATGGGCAGTTCTCCCTGCTCCCCGCCCTGCTCTTTTAAGATTTATTCTGTGAGGTCCACACTAAATAAAAGTCGGAAGAGAGGCGATCCCCAGGGAGACAAATATTTGTGGGGTGGGAGGAAAAGGGGTTCATTTGTATAGTTCTCCTTTTTAAAATTAATTGACCAGAAGATCACACCACAGCCACCCCTCCCTGTTTGAATAAATCTGCTTTTCGGTCCTCCCTGTGCCTCCTCATCAGTAAAACGGTGCCAGTTTTCATGGGGACTAGGCAACCGTACAAACGAAACAAAGGATAAATGAAATAGGCTGATGTCTAGGCTTGCCATTGTTGTTAACTGCTGTGCCTTTTAAGGGCAGCCCCCACCTGCAGAATTTTACCAGGTGACACTTTACCTGCCATTTGCTTGCTTGCCAGGTAAAGTGTCTTCTGCTCGCTTTGTGCGTGCCCAGGCAGGTGATAAAGAGGAAGAAGCAGGTCCAGTCAAAAAAAGAAAGAATGCTCTGTCTCACTGCTGGCTCCCCTATTTATGCAGTGTAAAGTGTAAATCCTGCATTTGGAAAGGGGGAGAAAAAACATTTCCGTGGGCAAGAGCACTTAGATGAGTTTGCCCTCGAAACATCTGTTAAAAACCTTAGTTTTATTCACCATCGGGTGGTCAAATGATGGGTTCCCCCTCGCCCAAGAGCCCCACATACAACCTCTAGTAGCAGAGGTTGTGAGCACTTGTGGATTACAAGGGGGTGGGAAAAGAGCTCTTTGCACCCTGCTTGTGGTCTTGGTTGAACATGGTGGAAACAAGAACTAACTAACTTAACACCACACTGCGGTATGCAGGCCTTTCGCCTGGTTCCCTGGGGTTTTTAGGTACTTGCACATGCACAATTCGTGCTTGTGGGTGGGGGTCTCTGAGGGGAACCTGCAAAACGATTTCTTACACTTCCACAAACCTCTGCTCCCCCTCTCCTCCCACAGACATTCTGATTCCCCCCACTTCTTTCTCAGCAGCCCCCATTATGGCTAAAATTATTTCGGCACTCGCTAGCTGAGTTTGGCATCGGAGGGATGCTAGTGATTTTAGGGAGTGCTAGTTAATTCCGGGTTAATTGCTCCCAGGGAAAAGTCTTGTGAGCTTGCCAGCGTGGGCACATGTTTTTCCGACATAGCCCCTCCGACATCTGGTTTGGTCTATTTCAAAAACCCACCGAGGAGGCTGGGAAGATGTCTGGTCAGCTGATGGGAAGGGAGGTTTGGAAGCAGCTACGGTTTCATCTAATGGCTGTTCCATCAGAAGGAAAAGCAATTTGATTAAGCAATAAAACTCAGAAAGCTTGGCTTTTGCCCTCTTGACATCGTCTGAAGAGCCACTTAGTTCTTCCCACTACCCCTCTGGAAGATTTACTAGCAAAGGCATTAAATAAAGGATAGGATGGACGGACACACACACTCACCACCCCCACAAAGACAATCTGAGCAGATTGGCTTTGGCCAGGAACAATGCATTTGCAAAGGATTATGAATGCACCTCCCCTCCGCCCCCTGCCAGATTGTCTTTTGAGTCAGTAATGCACAGCCAGCTTTCCATTCTGCGGGTCTGTGCCCATATAAAACATAGAACACTAGAAAGTTGGGGGTCACTCAATGACATTGATTGGCAGCTGATTCTGGACGGGCAAAAGAAAGTGCTTCTTCGTATGAACTGTGCTTAATTGATGGGCTTGTGATGACGGAGGCTGGCTCGGATGCTTTTAAAAGAAATAAGACAAATTTATGGAGCAGGGTGGGGTCTATCAAGGGCTATTAGCCACTGTGCGCAAATCGACTCCCTTGTGTTCAGAGGCCGTATGGCTCTTGAACACTGCTTGCTAGGCATGGGGGCAACAGCATGAAAAATATATTGTCTTCCAGCCTTCCTGGTGGGCTTCTTAAGCATCTGCCTATCGATTATTGGTAACGAGATGCTGGGCTAGTTCGACCTTTGCTTGGTCTGATCCAACGAGGCTTTTCTTACGTGCTTTTACGTTGCACAGCAAACATACTTTGGCATAGTAAGGAATTGCACAAGGGCACTTGTGTCCTGGCTATTTTTGTATTCTTTCTTTGAAGGGCAAGAGAGAGAGAGAGAAAAACTATAACTATATGTGGAGACCTACTGTAATGTAGCAGCTAACAGTGGGATCCTTTACATGTCTACTACTCAGAAGTGAGTGTCACTGAGTTCATTGGAGCTTACTCCCAGGTAAGTGGGTCTAGGTTTGCAGATGTGAACTGGGTCCAATCAAAGCTCGCTGCTGCCAATAACTCAGTAGGTCGATTCAGGCAGGTTTCTGCCAGCCCAGTCTCCCTGTTGCATCTGCAGTAGAAGGATAATCATTCTGACCCACCTTACAGGACTGTTGTTTGCAAAAATTTATGAAAACAGTACATGCAAAATGCCTTGAAAACCTGTAATGCTACATATTGTGATTTTATTGCAAAGCACAACAATGTGTAAGGTGCATAAATGAAAATACAAGGAGCTCGTTTGAAGTCTTGGTCGGCTTAACTTTGCAGTATATCAACTTGTTACATATCGCTCTTGGTTTGAATATCTTGTCCTTGTCTCCCTTTTGCAAACATAATTTTTTTACTGTTCATTAACTTGGACATGTTCCCCCCCCCCGACACCTTCACTTTAATGTGGGCCCACTCTGAGTCCCGTGTCATTTTAGCAAAACCTCCTGGTAATCATATTTAAAACTTTTGGAAGCTAGAGAAGGAAAACATGTTGTGCCTCTCCTAAAAAAAAACAAGCATAAGAAAATTAAGCTGATTCAGTTATTACTGAAGCCCGTGGTTTGATGCATATCAGTTTGGGGGTGATTTTCAGTGATGCCAGGGAACGTCAACGCATACACACACACACACACACACACACACACATATATATATATATATATACATACACACACACACACACACACACACACACACACACACGCATTCCTGATAACGGGATGTTACAGATGCTTTGCAAGTCCATTGGCTCTCAGCTTAGAAAATACTGTAATATTTGGTGCCTTGGCAACCCCACCCGACGTTTCCTCTAAGGAATGCGAAAGGAAATTACTCCCTCTTCCCCATCCTTTAAAAAAAAAACAAACCTCTCTAATGTGGCTGCATGTAGGATTGCAACAACAGTGTATGCTGGATTCCGAAATAAAATCACTCTTCTCTTCCCACCTGACTCACGCAGACACTTTTAATAGAGCACCTGCCTTTCAGCCAGTCCTGTGTGCAGGATTGCAGCCACGGTGCATGCTGGTCTTTTTGAAGCAGTGTCTCGTTCCTCCATCCCTCCGGGTTTCCATTTCTCACGCAGTTGTGAAATAGACACACGCAGCTGCTCCTCCGCATAGGACAGGCTATACTCTTGACCGATGCCATGCGTGGCAGCTCCAGAGGTATGCTAGGTTCCCAGGGATCCTTTTAAAATAGAAACAGGGCGGGAAATGTTTCCATGTTTGCGTGCCAACAAGGTGGGCCGAAGAAATAGTTTGGGGGTACTCTGCCTTGTTGTGGAATTTGGTGGGTTTGGCAGGAACGAATGCAAAACAGGAGAACCGCGGGTGAGGTTTTGTTGGCTCGTGGCAGTGAGACAAGTAATGCCTGTGCTACGTTCCACAAGAGAGCTCTCTCTCTCTCTCTCTCTCTCTGTGTGTGTGTGTGTGTGATGAATTAATTCATTAAAAGCACAGTTCCCAGCAGCCTTTGAAGGATCTGCCCATCAAGGGCTTTGAGTCTTGGAACATGATTTATTGCTCTGCCTGAGCACGATAGGGCGGGTATTAATTAGGCCATATCCAACAATTCAGTCACTCTTCTTCGATGCGGAGGCTGTGCAGCCTTCTCCACTCTCAGAAGGGGTTGCATCTCTGTGTGAGTTCCTCTGCAGCAGAAGAAGCCATCTTCCACCGAGTCAGACCGGTGGTCTGCCTTGCTCAGTGTTGTCTTCTGGTAGCAGCTCATCTGTGTTTCTGGCATCTACAACTAAGGCTGGGAGAGACACGTGTCAGAAACACAGATGAGCTGCTCCCAGAAGACAATATTGAGCAAGTGGGGCTTTCTAGTTGCAATGCCATGTGCTCTCCCTGTCAGGAGACATGCTCAGAACAGTGACTCCAGCAGAGGTGAACAGGTTGCTTTTTACTGTTCTGTTCTGCACTGTACATGTGTACATCTTTCTGGAGTGAACGGTGCCTCCAGTTTTAATTCAAGGGGGGGGGATGTGCCTCAGCTCTCAGACATTGGGGGAACAATGGTCTAGAATTAATAGGACGGTTCTATCTATCTCTAGATAAAGAAGAAAGCCATAATGGGTCCAACAAGCTTGTCCTCACCCTTTTAATTCCACAATGGCTGCCCATTAGGGTTGGGCCAATATATATCGTCCAAAACTATTTTAAAGTCCACATCGTGATATCAGTTTCATAATCTTTGACCTGGCAATATCTCATGAATCATGATGTGTGTTAGGGCTGGGCGATAGATCGTCCAAAACCAGATTGAAGTCCTCAATGTGATAGTGGTTTCATAATTTTTGATCTGGCAATATATCACAAATGTGTGTGTGTGCTATGCAAAAATCATGATGTTGGAAAAACTGTGAAGCCAGCCAGTGCCTCTACATAGCTCCATCTTTATTTCAGACATTGTGATATATCGGTATAGCGCAATGTTTAGCTGATGATAGATATATCACGATGTTGGAAGCCAGATATCGCCCAGCCCCCATTGCCCATCACGTTCAAGCGTTGTTGAAGGGACTGTCACTTGCATGCTGGTCTTCACAGCCGTAGTTGCATTCATGCGATGTGATTCACTTTCAGCATCTTCTTCAGTCATACTGAAAATAGGCAGTTGACCTTTGGTTAAAAGGAGTAGCCTTGCCAAACTTGCTTGCACTCCCATCTGACAACATCCATGATCCTGATGCTGACAAGGAATGCGGCTTGATCTGATTTCTAACCCTCCCCTGATCCTATGCATAGCTGGGTTGGAACACAGAGTGGCTGGTGCTACAATAATCTTCTTAGGCAACGTCAGTGGCTCAACTAGCAAGCATAGGGCTAGTTAGTATATGAAAGGGTTAAGATAATAGGGCTGTGTTTCCTAGGCTCCTCTTCCTTCTGCCCCCAAGAGGGAGGAAGTGAAGATTTCTCTCTATCCCCTCCCCCCCACGCCATGGAACTGACCAAGGAAGACGTGCCTAAGCAAGTGCCAAGCTTAGAGCACATGTTTGGAACTATCTTTCTGTATTTTCTACCCAAGAGTATTCTGCCTTGCTGCTGCTTGGATAAATGCATGAATCTGACCTTTGGAACATTTTGTAAGTAAATTGTTTTAAATTTACTTAACTGTGTGGTCTGTACATTGCAAGATGGGGAGAAAGAGAGGAGCGCTGTTTGCAAGCGGACTAAATGGGATAAAAGGATCTAACAACCTATATTCCTAATGCTATGCAGGTGGCTACCATTTTCCATGTATCCAACTGACGTGCAACCTCCGACGCACGGGTCCTTTTGGATCCAGGAGAGGGCAGGGCAGGGGTGCATGATGGATCTTTGGTAATACCCTTTGTCCTTCATCCAGTATAACTGAGTTTCATCATACACTAATGGCCATTGTCTAAACCAGTTAATAAAATATGACAGACTGTACAGTGTATTGTAAGGATAAGGAACCTTTGGTCTTCCCAGTGTTGGACTCCAATCATCCCTGACCATTGGCTATGCTTGCTGGAGCTGATGGGAGTTAGAGTTCACCAACATCAGAGGGCTGGATCTTTCCCACCCCTGGTATATTTGAAGCAGATAAGGAAATAAGGGCACAACTAGCCTAGTGCTCTTGCTGTATGCAAGCTTTACCCCTTGCTATCCTATCTCAGCTCTTTGCACACTTCTTCTCATGCACATTTGTAGGTGGGGTGGAGGAATTCGAGATGGGGGTCATGATATATATGGGTTTCCAGGATCATGAAGCAGCTGGATTTTATTATGCTTTACTTTGTTAATTTTGGGGGAGAAATAGATGGTGTTTCTAGACCCTTGGCTGTACTGAGGATGTCCCCTCCTCCCCCGATAGTTAGTCACTTGATCTTGGGGATCCAGATTGTTTTCCTTCAAACCCTTCTGTTGCAAGGATATCACATTTTCCCAGCACTCAAAACTGCAATATTTTGTTAGGTGGGAGAAGATATTCTTTATTGAGCCAATGCATAATTTGTAAAAATGGAATATGATTGCATGAGTATCCCAGGCACCTATAGATACTGAGTGTGTCTTATGAACAAGGAGTAAAGCTGGCATTCCATGGTGAGATAAAGGCTATGACCCTATGCATGCAATCTCAAGCAAGTAAGCCCCTCCCAAGGTTTCTTCTGAGAAAGCATGCTTTGAATTGAGCTGCCCCTTGCATTGCAGCCCATCCGTTGACCTAGGTTTTAGCCTTACCTCCCTAAATATTGTCATTTGATTGGTTGATTCATAAATAGAAAAACCTTTCTGCTGAAAAGGTTGCCAAAGCTGTAGACCAAGGGTAGCGTCTTTGTCTAGACCTCAGCATTCTCCCCAGGCCATATCCCTTCATCAGCTCTACTGTGGTTGCTCCTTGAATATTCCTTTGAATTCCGATAGTGCCTCTAGTTTGTCCAGGTGGAGGATAAAGAGTAAAACCAGCCTACTATACAAAAGGAAGATTTGCATTCGTTGCTCTGCCAGTTTTGCCTCTGGCCCCATGTACTACTGGCATGTGGCCCTTGAAAGGTTGCCTAGAAGGAAGTGTGGCCCTCAGTCTGGAAAAGGTTCCCCACCCCCTGCTTTAGATGATTAATAATAGCTTAAAAAGTAAAAGTGAAAAACACAATAAAATGACCATTCCTATAAGAAATACAGACAGTAGGAGAATTAATTACCAGTAAGATCTCTAGGGATGCGGGTGGCGCTGTGGGTTAAACCACAGAGCCTAGGACTTGCCGACCAGAAGGTCAGCGGTTCGAATCCCCATGACTGAGTTAGCTACCGTTGCTCGGTCCCTGCTCCTGCCAACCTAGCAGTTCGAAAGCATGCCAGTGCAAGTAGATAAATAGGTACCGCTCCGGCGGGAAGGTAAACGGCGTTTCCGTGTGCTGCTCTGGTTCGCCAGAAGCGGCTTAGTCATGCTGGCCACATGACCTGGAAGCTGTACGCCAGCTTGGCCAATAAAACGAGATGAGCGCCGCAACTCCAGAGTTGGCCACGACTGGACCTAATGGTCAGGGGTCCCTTTACCTAGATCTCTTTAGCTTTAATTTGCCTAGAAAAACCAATGGGGTTTCCCCTCTGCACCTGTATTCTGATGGATGAAAGTTCATTGTTTAACATCACACCAGACATTTAAAGCAGGTTGAATGCACATGGCTTCCCCCAAAGCCTTTTGGGAACTGTAGTTCGTTAAGGGAGCTAGGTGTTGAAGCTCTATGAGTGGTAGATTACAGTTCTCAGGTTTCTTTAGGGGACGTTGCGTGCTTTAAATGTGCAGACAACAACTACAGCTCCCAGAATTGACATTCCTGGGGTGTTGGAATGAAATCACGATTTCATTCCAACATTTCATTTCATTTCATTCGTGATTTCATTCCAACACTGGGGTATACAGAAATTTCCGACAGAAGAAGCTGCTAGTGCGTTTCTGATATTTGCACCAGCAAATATCTGAATTTTATCTGCAGGTCATTTTTTTGGACTCAGAATTAACTTAAATTAGATCTGTTCAGTGTGCTCCTCCAACTTAATTTATTCCCCTGCAGCTTTAATTTTGAAAGCTTTAAAAGAATGTACTAGCCTCCCGCCTCACATTAGTTTGGTTCAAAATTTAAGTCCAAGGGCGCAAACACTTGGATGCACAAATAAAGCATATCTGTGATTAACATTCCGCTCTCATATCTGCTTCACTCCAGACATCATAATGATCGGTCCAAGCTCAGCCGCTCCTAACCCTTATATGGCAGATCTAGAATTTGAACACTGGTCTCCCAAGTTCCATATTTAGCACTGTGTCATCTGCAGCACACCAGTTCACATTACGAACCGTGCTGCTTACATGGACCCCCCCCCCCGAAAATGGGCTAAAATATATAAATCAAAATCACATGTATGCTGGAGGTGTAATCAAGGGGAAGGAACAATGTACCACATGTGGTGGGGTTGTGATAAAATTAAAAAATTCTAGAACACTATGATGAATTAAGAAAAATGTTTAGACAAACATTTGAGAGGAAACCTGAAGCCTTTATGGCATTATGACAATTGATATACCCAGTGACAAAAAAGGGTGTTTCTATATGCCACAATTGCAGCAAGAATGTTAATAGCTAGGAATTGGAAGGGGGACAAAGGAAGAATGGCAAATCAAATTGTGTGAATATTTGGGATTAGCAAAAATGACAGAGGCAATTAGGAACCAACCAAACCAAAAATTTAAGAAAGAGTGGGAATGTGTGAAAGAGTATTTGGGAGAACATTGTTCTCAGATAAAGCCCTTGATATGTTTTGAATAAAGTTAAAGTTAAGAACAAATAGATAAGTTATATTATGTAATAGAAGAAAGGCTATAGAGACAACACAGTCGAAAAGAGAAAGAAGATAGAAGCTGCTGCAATGAGATGTTGGGAAGTCACTTGTGAAGAAATATTGATATTGCCTGGTGTGTGTATGCACACACACAGAGAGAGACAGAGAGAGAGAGAGAGAGAGAGAGAGAGAGAGAGAGAGTATGTGGGGAAAAGGATTGGAATATGTATATGAATAACCAGTTAATTTTTTTAAAAAAAAGCATTAAAAACCCCCCACGAACCATGCTGTTCTACCTGTTAATCTGCATAAATGCTACAAAGCAGATTAAGTTTCATGCAGCAGCATATCTTCAGAATATGTGATCTAGCTTGTGTGTGTTAGTGCTTTTCCTCATTGCCCTATGGGGATGTGATGAACCATGCAGAGAGACACCCATAGGAGGTTGCATTAAGAACCGCCCTGTGGCTGGCTTGTTTTTTTGCTGGATTTCTTGCTTTAAAAAAATAAATAAAAAATCTCACATCTCCCTATGGAGAGACCCTTGGCTTACCAATTAAAACTCTACTGTTGCATTTGTCCTCTGTGACCTGCAAGCACAGGAAAGGATCAGGTCTGTAGCAGGAGGCCTTCTTTGAAGTTCCCACTGTAGCTACTTTGCAGGGGCAGCCCACCCATGAGGCAAGATGAGGCAACTGCCTTGGGCGGCAGGATCCGCAGGGGCAGCAGATTTGGCCTCCAAGGAATGCATTGCCTGCTGCCGCCGCTGCCACAGTGGTGCCATTGGAGGCTGGATCTGCTACCTCTTAGGCAGCCCCCCGCTATGGCACCTCTACAGGGGCTTTTTGGTGAACAGGAGATGCTGCTGATCTCCCACCCCTAGGGGGCTTCCCTCTCGAGTCTCCTGGGCTCTGTAACCAACCACCCAGCATTTTTCAGAGCGGGCCCCTTTCCTTGTCATGGCAGTCTTTGATCCCCACTTCACCCCTTCTTCCTTGGCAGAGGGGAGGGTGCCATTTTGTGGTTCGCCTCAGGTGCCAAAATGCCTTGGTCCTGCCCTGCTGTTTTGCATTACTTGAAGAGGCAAGCTGCTCAAAACTTGGAACTGAGAAATGTATTGCCTCTTCAGCATGTGATGAAAACTTCAGAAATACACTTGGCTTTCCTCTTTTCCTCCCTTTGTTGTTCTTTTGTTTGGTATCGAGGACCTCCTGAAAGTGGACTACTGGTGGCCTTTGGGCTACAGTTTAAGACTGTGGCCCTCCAGATGGTGTTGGGACTACAACTCCCATCATCCTTGACTACTGGCTATGCTGGCTGGGGCCTTTGGGGACTCTTAACAACATCCGGAGAACTATAGGTTCCTCAAGCCTACCTTAAGAGATGCTCAGAGCCCAGAGCTGTTGGAACACTATCACAGGGCAAGTGTCCATGGATGCGTATCTTCTTTCCAAGAATACATTTAGCATTTAGAACTGTTAGCAGCCTTACTATTCTGCTCGAGGGACCTACACTAGTCCAGAGTTTTTCCAGAAGAAGAAGAGGGAAAGGCCACGAAGCCGTAACAAAGCCCCTCAATGGCACCCCTTCTTGAAATATCTGTCCTGACAGCCAGCAAAGCTAGAGCTGAACTGTGCATTCATGAATATAGATCAGAGCTTTCACTGTGCTGGTGAGGGTGGGCTGTAATTCTCTGTGTTAAATAAACCAATTAGTTTAATAGATAAAGGGCAAGGATAAAAGAGGGATGGGAGGTTCCCCTGTTAAATGCTTCCCACTGGGGGCCCGTTATGACAACCGCATAATGTGGAATTAGCAAATCCTGTTTGCGATAGAACTGGATCCTCTGTAGGGTTTCAGATGTTTACTGGCATCTTCGTTGGTTGGGGCTGTACCAAGGAGGACAGGGCCCGGTTCCTGCAATAACTCTGCAGAAGGAGGAGTTTTGGAAGCTGCAGCTTAAGAAGAGGCCTCAAACTGCAGTTGCCCAAACTCCTTTTTACACACCTTTTTGAGGGCATAAGGACCATCCTGCACATCCCATCACCCTGCTGTGTCCCCAGGGCCTTGGACAATGTCTTCCTCCCCTATCACTCATCTGGGCTTTACATACTCCTGGCTTTTCCTCTACCCAGGAAGATTGTGTACAAGTCCATTCAGAGTTCTCTCCTACTCTGAAGAGGAAGTTGTCACTCTCTCTGTGGTAGAACATGAAAAACAGAGGATCGGTCCTTACTCTGGTTACACATTTCAGGAGTAAAAGTGGGATCTAGGCTCGCTGTCCTTTTTACCAAGGATAGAAGGAGTCATGCAGAAGTTTCCCCCCAACACCTTATCTCAATGCCATTAAAATCTTTTTGTGGCCAACTGCTATTAAAGTCCTAAGAAGAGGACTATTTTAAAAACCAATCACCCCAATTCCTTGTACTCCTGCCCCTCTCACAGCAATGGTTTGCCTTTCAAGATTCCCCCCCCCCCACCTAAAGTTTCCTTGTTGAATGAAATTGACTAGTCCAGCAAGAGCTGGGCTATTTGGTCCAATCATTTTCACCACTAGCTTGGATCATGTGAGCAGCAGCTGTAATCGAGAATAAGGAAAATGGAGCAAGCAGGCTTTGTTTTCCTGAAGCAAGGTGGCTTTTGCATCAGTTCTGCTGATGGTGCTGGGCGAGGGCTGGTGTCACAGTGGTGGGAAGCAGGAAATAAGCATCCATCAGAATAAGCATTTGCGCACACCCAGAAGCTGCTGCAGAGGTGGAGAGCCTGTGGCCCTTTAGCTGGTGTTGCACTCCTCCTCCCATCAGCCCCAGCCATCATCGCCAACCACCGGGAATGATGGGAGTTGTAGTCCAAGAGCCACAGGTTCCCCATCCCTGGCACGCATCCTGTGACCCTGGTTGCAATTGGCCCTTCTGCTTTTTGTTCCTCCTCTGGCAACATTTACAGTGCTCTGTAAATGTACTTGACAAGCCGACAGGGGGAAGTTAAATGCTGCACAAGTTTGTATGTGTGTACGTTGTAGGTGTGATGTTGATTTCTTTTCTTCCCATTTTTTTCTGTAAACGGCCATCTGCGCTGTTTGCTGTTCTGACACTCCAAACAGCCTCTAAAGGGGGGGGGGGGGAGAGAAACGCGCCTGGTTTTGCATCTCTCTTACAGGCACACATGCTTGAAAGCCCGTGTCTGTGCACCCAAGGGGAACACGAGCAGTTCATGTATCCCTTCTGCGTTCAACGCAGCAGCGGCAGCCCCCCGGAGTCCTGCTGCAACGCAAGGGCCTAAGCGCAGCCCCAGAAGCTCTCCCAGTAATGCGGGATTAATAAAACAAGTCTCTCGGAACAGGCTCCCTCCGCTGAGATGTATGCTGTGCTCGGTGAGTCACGATTAGCTTGTGTCACTGTGTGTCACCGAGAGCCACTTATGTGCCATAAAATAAAATAAAACCTCAGCTTAAGCTGGCTGGTGCCCTGTACTCTTGTCCTCTGCAGGGCAGGATGCATGCGAAAGAGGCAAGGAGGTGGGGATGGAGCCCAAGGAAGAGATTCAGCGGTGCCAAATCTTTCTCCCTCCTCTCTTCCCTCCCCCTTCGGCATGCTGCTTCAACACACACTCTATTGTTCCTGCAATTGCTTGGGAGAAACATTTGTGCCGGTTTTCTCAGGCTCTCTTTGATAGCCTGCCGTTTGTTTTCCTCTCTGAAAGCTCCCCCCTCCCTTGATTTCCAGTGCAAACCTGTTAGGATTGTGTTCAGTGGGATTGACTCCCGGGTCAATTTCGCATGAGTTTGTTTGATTCAGGTTTTTGCATCTATCTGTGATTATTATTATATAAATATATATTTTTTAAAAGACTGTGTGAAAATGCATAAGCACATACTTTAAAACGTATTGAAATAACACTTCATCTGAATCTGGATTTAAATGCCTGCCTTATCTCAACAAACACATTCCTAAACCCATTTTATCCCCAAATTCATAATTTTGATGTCTTTTGGTGCATCTTAGGGGGCCAAGGATCATAACTGTAAAATTCAAAAGTGTGTGAAATCTGAAGGACTATTATGTTTCAGCCCGTGTATCAGTCTGGGAGATGCAGATTATATCAGTTTGCTTAAAAATGCAGACAGGACAAAATCCTCCTTCATCCTTAGGTAAGGATAAGATTGCAGCCCCCCCCTTCCTTCAAAAATTGCCTGTGCATCTGCAGAAAGGCACACACCACCATGATGTTGCCAAATGCAGCGCTATTAATAATTGGGCATCTGAGGATGGGCAGTATTATTTGCAGCGGAAATGGCGTTCTGCCTTGTTAACCACAACCAGGCAGATCTGGCTATTACAGAGTTCCAGTCTCTCAACTGACTTAGGCCATGATACTGAAAGGCTTGACAGCTGGCTTCCTGGCGCTGTGGTTACCCTGTGGGCCTCCTGGACTTCAGTGGGGCTGAATATGCAGAAGCATGTGGGTTTCACATCCTGGAGATGTATACGGTGGAGGCCAAGGGTCTTGCACATGTAACAGGTGCGTACGAAGGGGTTTCAGTAGGTCTAACTCTACTTCCTACTCTTCTTCCCACTGCACCTGCCAGAAGGCTACCTTTTGAACAGCCGGGAAATGTGGAAGTCTTCTGACCTCCTTTGCAAAGGGCCACCATTGTCGTGAGCTGAGCTGTTTCCCAGCGTGGCACCTGGGAACTCAGACATCATCTTTGGTGCCCTTTGCTCTCCCAGTTTAAAAAAATATTTCCCCCCTTCTCTTTTGCTTGTTTGATTGGGGCCGGGGTCCCCCCTCCCCTGGTTTTGGAGAAGGGGGTTGTTGCTTGCCTTTCCCCTTTTTGGAGTTTGTGCTCTATTTGTTTTGGGATGGGTGCAGACATTGGGAAGAGGGATTTCTGAACATCACCAATTTTTCTTATGTTGAAATGGGCCCATGGCACCCCCTGGGCCCGAATAGGCCAGGGGACCCCTGAATCTAGCCATGGCTGTCCCAGGTATAGGTGTGTTGCTAGGGGTCCACTGGCCCAAGATCACCCAGTGAGTTTCATGACTGAGCAGGGATTCAAACCCTGATCTCCCAGGTCCTAGCCCAACACATTAACCACTACACCACAGTGGCTTTCAAAATCTTGAACCAAATGGTGTGATGGCGAGCCCTTGCTTAGCTGAGAAGTCCTCCTTTTAGCTGCATTCTTCATAGAAGACCTGTACACACAAAGAGACACATAACAAACATCATTACAGCTGTGAGAACAAACAACACTCCGCCTGTAGCTTTTATTGCCCTCCCTGCAGCCTCCCTTCTGTTTTTCCAGTATCAACCTCAGATGCACAAATGTGCTGAGCTCAGGTCAGTCAGGACATTGCTGTCACTTCTGGTGACACATGCCTCAAAATAATAATGCCGATGGACACTTCAAGGATAGGGTCTGAATCAAACCATTTGGATTTCTGAAATACCGGCAAATCCTCGTTGATGGGGCTTGTAGCAGAAGCTGTGTAGCTCTTGATGCAATCTCCAGAGATCTGGAGTCTAAATCCAGTAATCTAAGGCTGTCTTCATCAACTTGTCGCTCTCCAAGTGTTGCTGGACTACAAATCACATCAGTCTGGGGGCTAATGGGCGTCATCTAACAACTGAAGTGATAGCTAGAGCATGAGACTCTTAATCACAGGGTCATGGGTTTGAGCCCCACAGTGGGCAAAAGATTCTTGTATTGTGGGGGGTTGAAGGAAATGACCCTTAGGGTCCCTTCCAACTCCACAATTCTATGATTCTATGCCATTTGTTCAAATATTGTAGGAACAGAGATTCTTTGGGGGGTGGGGGTGGGGGCATGTTTCTCTGGTAACAACCGGTGCACGAATTAGCCAAGCTTGACTGTGGTTTTTAAAAAGACTAATTCCATTGTATTAACAACAAGAACATCATTCGAAAACCCAGAAGGCTGAACTCCACTTAGCACAGCATGACCTCATTTGGAGAACTGCGTTTAGCACTGGGCACTACAGTTTCAGAAGGATGCTGGCGAGCTGAAAGGTTTTAGAGTGGAGCTTTGAGTATGATCGATGCTCTAGCAGGGGAGTGTGTGTGCGTTGTGGGTAGAATAATATTGCTGGATTTGCAGTACCCTGCCTGTCTCCATCTTGCCTCTTAGATTTGCAGTGCCTGCCCAGTTTGGCTTAAGAACGAGAGATTGTGAAATGCCAATCTGGGCCTTTGTGCTGTCTTGCCTTCTATCTATATTATCAAGGGATCTGGGGGTGGTGGATTGGTTGAGTTGCCCTGATGTCAGAGAGGATAGTGGGATTTTTGAGTGCTGTTGGCTGAGCTTCTTGGGCCAGGAGGGAGAGCAGAGCAGGGGCCTAGGGAAAGAGGAGACCAGGGTGGAGGTTCCTGAGAAAGCAGAAGCCCAAGGAAAGTGATGGAGGGGAGATGAGAAAGAGTTGGAAAGGACAACTCCCATCATTCCTAGCAATTGGCCATGCTGCCTTGGGTTGGTGGGAGTTAGGGTCCAGCACTTGGAGGGCACAAGTTCTTCATCTCCAAGAAAAGAGGTCCTATGGTCTCCCTGCCCAATTTGTACCCACTGCTCTTCAAAAAATAGGAGGTGCTTTCCGAACTCCTCAGTGAATATATTCAAAGTAGCCACTGAGCCACTGAGCATTTGGGGTTTCTTTCCGAAAGGGGCTTAAGTACCAAATCATTTTGAGTAGGAAGAAGTGTTGTACATTTTGCACTTTGTGGGCTTTCTGGTCTAACGACACAAGATCCTGGGTGTGGAATCTACACAAACGCAGAAGAAGCTTTGCAAGCCACTTCAAAATATGCATGTCAATGTCTGCCTCTCCTCCACAATCCTGATCACGTGTATCTTTGATCTCTCCCTGTTAACTCTCCCAGCTTTCCTTCCCACCCCACTTCTTTTCCTTTCGTTCCTACGGGGTGCTCCCTTTCAATACCTGGAGGGCCACAAATTCCTCACCCTTGATTTATTTCTAAAGGAGTCAGTTGGAAAGCCCACTCTCAAGAACGCTGTAGGTACTAGAAATCCAGTCTTGGAGCAGGCTGCTACCCTTCGAAAACACACCATTGAAAACACCTGTCTTCTGTTTGTATAGATGTGTGGCTGTTTAGATTTTTATTGCTTGGTTTTAGCACTCCTATTTGTGTCTAAGCCTCTTGGAGCCATTTCCATGAGCGAAGTGACAGTAGTAATAATGACAACAACATCTAGAGACATCTGACAAATTTAGACGTCCACATTCTGAACTAACGAGCACCAGTGAGTTGGATGCACTTTATGGGCAGTAGACAATGTGGGGAAATCACCCAGGTAGAAGAAGAAGGGGTCTCCTTATGAAGAAGGGATAAGGGGAGGTGGCAGGTTATTGTTTTTGTTTAGATGAAGTGGAGACATGATAGAGGTCTTCAAGTTTCTGAGCCGTGTTGAGACTGGATGGACACCCTAACTCTCCGTTATACTAGAACAGGCATAGGCAAACTTGGCCCTCCAGATGTTTTGGGACTACAACTCCCATCATCCCTGGCTAACAGGACCAGTGGTCAAGGATGATGGGAATTGTAGTCCCAAAACATCTGGAGGGCCAAGTTTGCCTATGTCGGTACTAGAACTTTGACAACATGGCCCTGGTGTTCCACTTCTGCTCATTGGGAGCTTTGCCAGCTGCTTAGGAGGACGAGCCATTATTAAAGGCGCTCGTCCGTGCAGATGTTGATGCTGAAGTTAGGGGGCTGCCAGGATGGTATTGGGACATCAACAAGCTCTCTGCTTGTTGGGCAGGGTCGTTGATTTGATTTGGATGTATGTTCAGCACAGCTAAAACAAGTGCTTCAAACCATTCAGAATTAACTTAGCACAACATTTGCAACCACAATATGGGGCAATGGCCACTGGCTGGGAGTGGAGCGGCCTTGAAAGGTAAATTGGGTGGATTCATAAAAGAGAGGGAAGCACCATGCTGTGGGTGGTTTAAACCACTGATTCTACCTGTTCCCTGTCTTCCCTTTCCCCCCACCCCCGAACAAAAGAGCCAAAATGGAACTGAACTGTAGCAGAAGATGCCTTTCCCTTTGATGCAGTTCTGGCGACCTGAAGTTAGGTTTCAGCTGGTGGCTGAAAGGAGAAATGTCAGCAGGAATGAGCGTCTGTTTCTCTTTGCCGAGGAATACAGGCTCTTAATATGTTTTCCCTTTCCAATGTAATTTAACCAGCCAGACATGAAAGAGCTGGGTCCCTCTGCCAGTCTCTTATCAGCACATTCCTGCCGTAAATTGAGATTCTTCAAAGGGAAGGGGGGAAATGCCCCTTGCATCTTTTCGGGTCTTTTCTAATTATCCCCATCCTCCTTGTGCATGTCAGTAACTTAAGGGGGTGTCCAAAGCTTTGGGAGAAAGCTCAGTGGGCTCAAAGCAGGCCAGCAATGAGCTGCCTAAAACCTCCCAATGGAGCAACATGGGAAGTTTGGTCTACCCATTGTTGCTCCAGGCTGAAGTATTATTTATTAAATTTAGATCACGGGGCAGTGGACTCTATAGACTGATGAATGAATCTGATGAAGTACACTGTAGTCCACAAAATCTCATGCCCTAATAGGTTTGATTATTTTTAAGGAACCACAAGACTTGGTTGTTGTTGTTTTTTTTGCAATTTACACTCACTTCAGAGTGTCGAAAAGTTACTTATATAAAAAAAGTACTTACATGCAAATTGCTTTCAATTTAGCCACTTGCTAAAAACAACAACCAACCAACACAGGTGATGGAACAGCTAAAAATAGATAGCCGCACTATCTGGGCTTTTAAAAACCGATTTCGTCATTTTAGGTTGGATTTTTGTAAGCCAACTGAAGATTTGGAGGAAGCAGATAATCAATAAATATTGCAGTTTTTATCATTTTCCTAGTCATTAGGCATAGATCACTTCTGGAATATGCCATGAAATAAGCAATTTTAAGGTGCTGAAATACCTGTTGGGTGTCTCTTTGCTAATTCTCCACCTGTGGCCTGTGTTGTTGTTGTTTTTAGAGACACTTGTCATTCTCTCAAACAAACTACAAGGCAACAGCCCCCTCTTGTCCTTACTCTTGTTCCTAGCCCCTCCCAGCCTACAAATCTAATTAGTACATACTGGCTCACTCCCTCTCGCTCAGCCATTAACTATGATGCAAAGAACAGGCATACACCTAACTTCCCTGCCCATCTTTTCCACGCTTCCATAATTCAGAACATCCTCCTGTTTGTTGTTGCCATTAACCTTTGTTCATAACCTCTTCGGTCTGTGCAAGTTTCCAAGCTTGTATTTTATTTTATTTTGAGATGAACTTTACAGTCAGGAGGGAGGCTCTTCAGAGACTGGAGGGCACGAGGAAATTGTCTTATGGGGTAGTTTTGGGACATGGAAGAATGTTTAGAGCAAGATGGTGATTTCAACTTGGGCTGAAGATGGACACACACAAACACACACACACGAGTTCAAGGTGGCCTGAAAGAGGGATTGGGTGTGAGTGTTCATCGTTCTTTCCCCTGTGGCCCGGCAAGTTTGACAGGGTTTTTTTGTATGGTTTCAAAAACCTTATAAACCGTTTTGACCGGAAGTGACAGTGGGATGAAAAAATTGTGCGTTTTAATCCAATGTAAGGAAACAAGAAGAGCACTTTGCAGGAGTATGCTCAGAATAGCAGCCACACACACACACACCTGCCATTTGTAAAACTAGGCTAGAAATCACTCAATTTTTGGGTGTTTGTGGCTTCCCAGATGTCATGTCCTGGTTGAGAGCTTTGCTGAAAGATTCTGCTTGGTTTTGCAGGAGCTAACATGTGGCAGGTGGCTGCAACAAATCTTCGATTCAGAGAAGCTCATAAAAGCTCGGAAGACGCGCTGATGTGCCGAGATTTATAATCAGCATCTTTCTGTGTGTCTGTTGCTTGCCCCTTGGCACTGCCCTCAATATGAGGGAATCTCTTAATGTTTGCTTTTGCTTCCCAACTACACCACCCTGCAAATAAACCCTCAAGGAATGGTGCTCTCCCGTCAGATATCAAGGAAATAAACAACTACCTGGTTTTTAGAAGACATCTGAAGGCAGTCCTGTTTAGGGAAGTTTTTAATGTTTGAAGTTTTATTCTGTTTTAGTGTTCTGTTGGGAACTGCCCAGAGTGGCTGGGGAAAACCCCACCAGATATGCGGGGTATAAATACAGTGGAACCTCAGGTTACATACGCTTCATGTTACAGACTCCACTAACCCAGAAATAGTGCTTCAGGTTAAAAACTTTGCTTCAGGATGAGAACAGAAATCGTGCTCCGGCAGCGCGGTGGCAGCAGGAGGCCCCATTAGCTAAAGTGGTGCTTCAGGTTAAGAACAGTTTCAGGTTAAATACGGACCTCCGGAACGAATTAAGTACTTAACCTGAGGTACCACTGTAAAACAACAACAACAACACTGCTGTTGCTCCTCCTGATACTTTTTCTGATACCTGGCAGTGAGGCTAAACAGACCTGGCAGTGAGGCTAAACAGCCGCCATAGTTCTGCTGTGTCTTCGCTACCACAGAGTAATGTGTTGGGAGGTTGGTTATTCCCCCCCCCCATTACTCCCGTCCTTGGTGCTCCTGGGTCACGAGAGCACTATTTGTGCAGCTTCCATAGTATTAAAGTATTAAACACGGGGCAGTGCTGTGGCAGCTGCGCATGGGACATAGGAGCCAAAGGGTCTGAACAAGGTGATGCACTGGAGACTCTCTTTGTCTCCCTTCTAGATTTCCAGCCTCAAGCTGGGAGAGAGAACAAGAGAGAGCCAAAGGGTAGAGCTGTCCTAGCACAGCCCTTCGTCAACGTTCTGGTGGCTGCACATGCCGCCGAGTCCCTTTTAACAGGAGGGAATGCGCCTCTTTGCCCATTGTTTCTCGCCGTAGACATGAAAGATGAATGCAACAGCGCAGGCTTGCTTTATTTACTCTGACTTGGAGCCGCAGGCAATGCCATGCCTTACCTTGCTTGATGCTCGACTCTAATGGCAGCATCTGCTCTGACAGTCTTTCCAGGCAAGCTAACGAGAGAGTGAGCAATGGAAAGAATGGGCTGTGCTTCTTTTCAGAGACAAGCCAGAGTTCGGTGCATAGATCCAGCTGGCCTTCCCCAGCTGGAGGCTCTGCCCAAACTTGAGCCAGAGTCTTTTTTCTATCAAGCCTGTAACATCAAAAGGCTCCTAAAGAAAAGATGGCATGTTTAAATGACTGCTCAGAAAGAATCACAGTGGTACCTCGGGTTACAGACGCTTCAGGTTACAGATGCTTCAGGTTACAGACTTCGCTAACCCAGAAATAGTACCTTGGGTTAAAAACTTTGCTTCAGGATAAGAACAGAAATCGTGCTCCGGTGGCGCGGCAGCAGCAGGAGGCCCCATTAGCTAAAGTGGTGCTTCAGGTTAAGAAAGGACCTCCGGAACAAATTAAGTTCTGTGTCCAAAATAGCTATTATTACAAAGTCCATCTTTGATAGCATTGGAAAGTTTGGGTCATAATAATGTCATATTTCAGGTATCAGTTTGAGAATAGAAATTTTGTGGAATAGACACACCGTGTCCACAAATTTTTCACCACCTAGAGTTATGGCTTTATTTTAGCAGCATGTAATTTAATCACAAATTTTCTTGTAGTCCTTCTGCCAGTAGCCATCTGCCCCTTCAACTCAACCCAACTCATGATGGTTCCTCAGACTTCTGGGCCACGTTACCAAGATCCGGATTAGAACCGGGTGAGGATGGAAAGATTTTAATGAGGCAGAAAATGAACAGCAAATTCATCATCTGAAAGCAGAGAATGTTGCTGTGTGCGCATGCAGTTATAGGAACAAAAGTGAAATTAGAAGAAAAAAGATGAGGAGAAGAAATGGCTCTATAAATAAATGCCCATTGTGGTTTGTGCCAGAGTCCTTATCTTGGTATTGTTTGCTAGGATTCAGACAATAACAACACATTACACCATTTCAATTATGCATATGTCTGTGGATCTCCAGACCTGTCATCTGATAAAAGCATTTTTTAGAATAGGTCACATTTGAAAGGTTTGCCAGATTTTAACGGCTTGATGTCTATAAACCCATTCATTGTCTGTTAGCTAAGAGGTGAGTATTGCCAATTAAAGTAAGCAAGAATCATCACGGTGATAACGGCAGCGAAAGAATGCAGACGGAGTTTGACTTTTATTGGGCTCCATGTATGCACAGGTCACCTCCCTGCACCTGCCTGATCTGACCCTGCGAAGGATGCAAGCTGACACGGATCCTGTTATCTTGTCCATTTCAATCTCTTTCTTGCTCAGAGGAACAGACCAAATACACGGAGCGTCCGAGGGTTGGTTCCATCATACCCTAGCAAGCAGCTCCTTCCCCAATCTGCATCCTAAAATGGTGGAGCCTAGAGAGTGCCGTACTGAAATATACTTGGAGTCGAGTGTGGATTTCATGCTCTTTATTCAGCTCATAGTAGTGAGGAATGAACATTCCCCCCAAAATACCTGCTTTATATACATTACTTACACAATGGGTTGCACGTGATTGGTTAATTCTGGGATTCTCCTGTAGGCCAATCAGGTTGCAGATTCACTTCCACCTGGAGCTGGATTGGGTGGCTCCTGCGGACCAATCATACTGCATTGTTCTAGGACCAACAATACTTCTGCATTCTGAATCCTATTGTTCTAGGACCAGTCAGACTGTTGCATTTTGGATCCTATTGTTCTAGGACCAATCAGACTGCTGCCTTTTGTATCCTATTCAACTCAGTACATAACACGTACCATAAGCAATTTCCTATATGTGAGCGCCCAGTCCTTGCCCACTGCTGTAGCTGGAGTGACCCATTGGGATAATATCTGCTCTCTCTTTCTGAAAGGCAGGTCCACAGCCAGCAATTTTAAGGCTTCCTCCAAGGGAACTTGGGTGCTGCGACTCGTCTTCATGCCCCATTGCTCAAGACACACACACAGAGAAAAAGAGATTCTCGTTTTTAAAAGCCACCACTGTCATTCCTCCTTCATTTGGGAGCTGGCTCCTGTGCTCAGGAAGCGCACTGTGATATTTAATGTAGGTTGCTGGCCTTATCAGCATCCCCACCCTGCTCCGGTTGCCATTTCAGCTTCTCTTCCCTTCATTAACGGGAGCGCTGGGGAGGGGGAAGTTCCTCTGGAGATGTGTGTCTGGGGACCAGTGAGTAATGAGGCTGTGCTGTGCACCTTGCCTGTCTCTTCCCCCTCTCCCTCTCTCTCTCAAAGTCAATGTATTCATGTTTCCTCTAATGTGCCTGGCAGAGCGTGGCTGTAATGGATATGCAGAGTGGAATGACCTCACTCCAAGCAGAGCACACAGGCTGGGATAGATGCAGCTCCTGCAACAGGGTTAATTGCTTTCCCTGAACTGCGAATGTCTGCTGCAAGCTAATGCAAGGAGCTTTGGGTGCCCTTGCTTTTGGTCTCTCTGCCTTTCTCTCCTTCCACTCTGAATCCCCAAGATTTTGAGTGTTACCCACCTGCCGTTAGGAGTTTGGGGGGGGATCAAGGACTGTGCTGTCAGGCTCCAAAGAGTCCATTCGCCCCACCTTTGGGCAAGGCCTCGGGTTTAACAACAATATGTGTTGTCAGTATACGGGGGCAATGCGGTCCAGTCCCCTGTTTAATCAGAAAAAGGTTATTGGGTGTTAGTTTCCCCATGCCATACATTCTCATCCCAGGTTTCCTCTCCCACAATCCAGGATTTGATGAGAGTCCTGTGTCGCTCAGCTAATGGCGCGATTCCTTCCCCTGGTGTAAACAGCAACCCATTTTACAACATTTGTAATTACAGGCTTATACAGAACTTGCCGCTTCGCTCTGCGTGTTTCGCTCTCATTTTGTTCCCAGAGCACCCTGTTGCCTAAGAGAAATGAGTTTAAGCCCTTGCTCCGTTGCGATTTCTACAGCCCCTTCAAGCAACTGGGCATTGTGTAGTAAACAAGCCAAACACAGGTCTCTGCCCTCGGATTGAATAGCAAATCAGTAGGCTTGGCACCTGCTTTGCAGACGGTTGGCCTTCCCATGCAGATTTGGTGGCCCAGTGGTTTTCTGCTTTTGTGGAATCAGGGAGCACTGGAGAGGATTCTGTGCCAGCTGGGACTGGCAAGAGGTGTGATCTAAAAGTTCTGGAGGGCACCAGGTTGGGAAAGACTGGTTCAGGACACACAGTTTGCGCAGTGCTCTGGCCAGGCCACTTGCTCCTCGCTGCTCCCCTTGTGAACTGAGCCTGGACACTAGAACACACCAGATGTTGTATCCTGTACTAATACATTCTCGGGAGCAATTGTGCCTAACCTCCTTCAACCACTCTCCGAACTGATGGCTCCTCTCCAATATAAACTTTAGATTGCTTTAAAATGCTTGTCCTTTCATGTGTCGCTTTTTCAACATTCCTGTAATTCTTTACTTTTTTATTTTCATTTTTACAGCTCGGACGTTCCCATTATTCATTTTTTACATTCTTTTTTAGATCGTTGTCATTCCGTGTTACACACGCGCGCACACTCATTCCCCAATCATTTCTCTGCTCTCCCCCCTACCCCTGGCTCTCCGTATAATACCCCTTGTCACTCTGCTGGAATCTGCTCCTTTAAGAAAGAGCGCCCTGTCAGAATTAATAAGCCATCAGCTTCCTCCTGCACTGGAGTTGATGCTATTTGTGGAAGGCATTTTCCTCCCTGAAAATGCCAGCGGGATGTTGTCCCACCAAGATTTTCTGATGCTGTGCTTGGCGATGCAATCTAGCGGTGGTCCTGTGTCTGCGGGATGTTTGATTCCCGAAGGAACTGTAGAAGTGTGCAGCTCCTAAGGAGATGCAAGCATAGAGGCTTGCTGGGTTATACTGGCTTCCATCTAGCCCAGTGTTCTGTCTCCAGTGGTGACCCAGAAGGTGCCTCTCATGCCAAAACAGGGCTTGTGGGTCTGAGATGAGACAGAAGCCAGAGCTAAGCCGGAAGTTAGAACTGAAGGCCAAACTAGGATGGCACGGTTCCGAAGGAAGCCAGAAGCCAGGACCAAGGATGCAAGAACACATTTGAGAGTAAGAAGACTGTGTCGCTCAAGTAAGGCTCCTCCAGGACCTGCCCTAGTCCTATCTGCCCAGGAGAATGCAATGGCAAACCTGGTTGGGCATAGCCAATCCAAAGCCTGAATATACTTCACTAAGAGTGGCCAACACTTGCACTTGTCTTGTGCCTAGAAAGTATGGATCCAAGTTGTTTCCTGCTTGTCCCACAGCTTCTAGGCATGGATCCAAGCGGTTTTGCCTTTGCCCTGCTATTTCCTCCCAGTTTAGCATTCAATTGGAACCAACAGCAATCCATGGAAAGCCTGATTGCCGCTGGCTCAGACCAGCTTCTTGAATTCACTAGGTGCATTTTGCACCTGGCTATTGGCCACTTGCGACCAAGTGAAGATGCCTGGGTGTCAGATTGGCACCTGATGTCTCCAACATTGGGTGGTGTGTGCCTGGGGATCCTTGGATCTGGACTGTTTTTACGAACCAGCAACACATCTTGTAGAAGTCTATCCAGTTATATTTTATCTGCACAATCCAAATGAATTTCAGGATCCCAACAGTTGTATTGAAAAATACGACTTTTGAGCCATCTGGCCCCCAAAATGGCAACTAGGCATTCTGTTTTGGCAACTGTAACCTTGGTTTAAGGAGCCATTTCTAACGCTGGTTCTGATTCGGTGCTAAACTGCGGGTTTTCCTGGGAGAAAGCAGCAAGGTAAACAGTAGCATGGATGAACCCTAAGAAGGTATCACCTACAGTTCAGTTTTCACTCTCGATCAGGCTTCCTCAACCTCGGCCCTCCAGATGTTTTTGGCCTACAACTCCCATGATCCCTAGCTAGCAGGACCAGTGGTCAGGGATGATGGGAATTGTAGTCTCAAAAACATTTGGAGGGCCGAGGTTGAGGAAGCCTGCTCTAGATGTTTGGAAGCATAGAGCTGTCCTCTAGTTCATGTTAATCAGAGGAATATGGGCTTGGAAGATAGTTTCATTCACCTATTGTGGCTCATATCAGTTGATGAGCCCATTCCCCATGAATTTGTCTCTTCCTTTGCTTTAGTGCAACATAAGCATCCTGTGGCCATAATCACATGCTATGGTAGCAAATGCTTCAGTTACTGACAATATGCCGAGAGCGGTAGCAGCCAGGCTATGACACCAGCCAAGTACAAACTTAATTTAGATTTACTAGCAGTAAAAGGGTAACTGCTGCAAGCTAAAAGTGATCTGAGCAGAAAAGCCTCCCTCTGTGTTTTTTAAGATAGCTGGCCACAAATGAGAGAGCATGTTTGGAGAATCTGGCTGCTTTCAGATTATGGTATTTTGGCTTAATAAGCTGAAATATGGACCAGGCTTTTGCCTGCATAGGCAGCTGCTTTTCAAGAGCCATGATTAATTCAGGAAGGCTCTAATTAACCATAGTTTCATCCAAACCAGTAAACTATACCAGCTTCAGGGGGGAAACCAAGATTGTAGGCTACAGGTGGAAGTTGGTGTAAGATCCTAACTTGTTCCAAAGCTGGTAACCCTAGTTTCTTGGTTTGGGCAAAACAGGAGCAGTGAAAGAGGGGAGATTTCCCCCACCCACTGGCGAGCCAGATATTTCTGACGGAGACAAGTTGCTCATTTCCTTGTACCTTTTAACATTATATGGCATCTTCGGAAAGAAAGATAATAAGCCTGACTTTTCAAAGAGCAGAACTCATCAGTGCTTTGCCGAGACTGCACAAAACGTCAACATTATGGCTAAATGCATCGAAGAGCCGGTTTTCTTTTTTTCTTCTGGCTTCTTTCAAAATCAATCGCACTAATGGGAGGTAAAAGTCTCTCTCTCTCTCTCTCTCTTTGCTGTCATTAGAACGTATGGGCGGAAGAACACCTATTCCCACTGGCACTTTTTAGGGCCATCCTTTTAGTAGCACATATAATGGAATTGACTTCTTATTCCAAGGCCCCCAATGTTTTGGCAAGTGTTCTGTGTGTCTGGTCCAAGGTGTGGCTCCGCAGCAGGACACCACAGTTAAGGAGTTTGCTGTGCCTTTGAATAGTGTTTCCTCCATGCTACTGAGTCAGAGAGCATGGCAGCTGGAAGAATAAGGACAGGCAATGTGGGAAATCTCGGGACTGGTTAAATAAAGAGCTTCTTTGCACACACTATGGAATCCGCTATTTGGAGATGGCCATCAGAATGGATGGCTTTCAGAGAGGATTAGACAAATTCATGCAAGACATCAATGGCTGTTAGCTGCAGTGGTTGTGTTCTACCTCTGCTGAATACAAATGGAATCATTTCTAGGCACTTCTGCATACAGGGCCTTCTTGTGGTCTTCCTATGGGCATCCGGCTGGCCACTGTGAGACAAGGAGGCTGGACTAGATGGGCACTGGCCTGATCTAGCCGGGCTTGTCTTATGCAGGAGTGCAGCACTGGGGAAGTAGAGCAGGCCTGGCTTTGTTGCAAAAAAAAAAAAAAAGCCCTTGTGGTGCTGGCAGAGGGAGGGAGGGCCCAAATTTAAGATGCCAGCACTATGTCTTGCACCGATTGGCCACCCATGTGCTGCTCGCTGGTTGGGTCTGTTGATTTAATGGGCAGTTGGTGCCCACCAATGGTGTTATGGAGCCCTTCCTTGCTGTGCCAAACCAACTTGGAGAGGCAGCCGTGCCACTGCAGGCAGGTGTGCATTGAGTCTTTCCCCAGAGCTTGCATGCTTGCAATTGTCAGTTGCCACTGGTAGGTAGGTACATTATTAATTTGAGGAAGAATGGAGCTTTCTGCCCCAGTGGCCCTCCCTTTAAAAGCACACTGATAACATGTCAGTTTGGGGCTGATTAAGTCTATATGGTTAATGTTGGGATCAGTTTCCTGCATGGAAGCCGCCCCTCTCTTTTTGTGAATGTGCTGTATGCGTGAACACAGCAGCGGCAGGATGTAGCAGCTGGTCCCTCTGCAGTCTTATTCAGCATTGCAAGAAATGAACCTTTTGATTTCGACTCGGAATGCAAATGTTGCCTCCCAGATCTAGACTGTTTATCCTGGCGGGGATTGGGACTAGCTCCTTGCTGTTCTACACAATATCAGGATGAAAAATAATAGCAATGAGATATATGCATGGGTATATGAAGGGCAGCGTCGCTAAGGAAGTAACTGAAAACACTCCCGCGTTCTCTTGTCACTTATCTATTCATAAGATGCCCAACTGTGCGGCTTCTGCCGAATGGAATGTTGCAGCTGGGAGCAGCAACATAGCATTGCAGCGTGGAGTGCTGCTCTTCCGGATTCTAGACACTCCATTCCACCCGCAACCCTGTTTTCTGGCTCCCCTGCTCCCCCAAACAATCTTTCAGCATTCTGTGTCTTCTCAGTATGCCTAGTCAACATTAGGCTGTTTTTGAAATTGCCCAACCCCCTGCTTAGGGTATTTGATTTTTTAAATTGCACTTCTGCAAACCCTGGGGTTTCCCCCAGCTTTCTGATATCCTCTTATGTCTGCATGGAGGGTGCCGTAAGGGAGCTGGGACTAAGTGACCAGCCAAGGCCTCTCCCTGCTCTATAGTCAGTGGGTCTTGGAAAAACACACGGCTAAATCGTGGGGGGGGGGGGGATGGGACACTTCCAGATTCAGGAACTGTACTCTTGATGGGAGGCCATTTTCATATTTTGCTTAATGTGCCAGTATGACCCGAGACTGTCTTTAAGATCCCCCACACTTTCATCTTTATAACTCCTTTCACATATTGTTTTTCCTGCAGCAGACATACGTTTCAGCCAGGTGCAAATAGATGTTCCGTGAAATATTTTATGGCCCTTTTGTTCTTCAAGAGCAATGGAAGTTCCAGGTTGTTTTGTGTGAAAATATGGGCAGTGGCGTTTTTGCCGTGATTTATGCCTGTGTGGTTTTGGCTTCTGGTGCAGCAAAGCGAGGGAACGGACAGGGCAGGAGTCCTTGAAAAACAACAACAGACCTTTAGCTTGGGAGTGTGGGTAGCCAGCTGCACAGGAAGAACAAGAACAACTCGAGGCTGGATTGAGGAGAGAATCATGGCTGCAGTGAGCTGACCTGGAAGTAAAGTGTGACCTCTGGGGATAAAATAATAATAATAATAATAATAATAATAATAATAATAATAATAATAATAATCTATTATTTGTACCCCGCCCATCTGGCTGGGTTTCCCCAGCCACTCTGGGCGGCTTCCACAGAAACCAAAAAACACTAAGATATCATACATTAAAAGCTTCCCTGATGTCTTCTGAATGTCAGGTAGTTGTCCATCACCTTGACATCCAATGGGAGGGCATTCCACAGGGCGGGCGCCACCACCGAAAAGGCCCTCTGCCTGGTTCCCTGTAGCTTCGCTTCTCGCAATGAGGGAACCGCCAGAAGGCCCTCGGCGCTGGACCTCAGTGTCCGGGCAGAACGATGGGGGTGGAGACTCTCCTTCAGGTATACTGGGCCGAAGCCGTTTAGGGCTTTAAAGGTCATCACCAGCACTTTGAATTGTGCTCGGAAACGTACTGGGAGCCAGTGTAGGTCTTTCAAGACCGGTGTTATGTGGTCTCGGCGGCCACTCCCAGTCACCAGTCTAGCTGCCGCATTCTGGATTAGCTGTAGTTTCCGAGTCACCTTCAAAGGTAGCCCCACGTGGAGCGCATTGCAGTAGTCCAAGCGGGAGATAACCAGAGCAGGCACCACTCTGGTGAGACAGTCCGTGGGCAGGTAGGGTCTCAGCCTGCATACCAGGTGGAGTTGGTAGACAGCTGCCCTGGATACAGAATTGACCTGTGCCTCCATGGACAGCTGTGAGTCCAAAATGACTCCCAGGCTACGCACCTGGTCCTTCAGGGGCACAGTTACCCCATTCAGGACCAGGGAGTCCTCCACACCTGCCCGCCCCCTGTCCCCCAAAAACAGTACTTCTGTCTTGTCAGGATTCAACTTCAAAAGTGGTCACAGAATTGTAGAGTTGGAAGGGACTCCATGGATCCTTTAGTCCAACCCCCTGCAATGCAGGTGGCACTCTGTGCCTCCTCAGAGGTCAGCACCAACACTTAGAGCTGTGCTCAGAAATATACTGGGAGCCCATGTAGATCTTTTAGGACCGGTGTTATGTGCTTCCAGCAGAGTTCCTTTGTATGGAGTTTGCCCATCTAGGGCAATATTGCCTTCTCTGACCAGGAGTGGCACCCCAGGTCTCAGGCAGAGGTCTACTCCGATTGCAAAACATCCACCTTGCCAATGAGCTATGATCCCTCCCCTACTTGATGCTGGACCGGGGTCTTTACCTTAGCTCCCTCTGCCCCACATGGTTCATAAAGAACCCATGTTCTATCTGAAAAGTAGCTAATGGCCTGTGATAAAAGTATAAGATTTTATTCTCTGCTGCTTTCCCCCACCTCCTGCTGCATATATCTGAAATACGCAGTAGCTGCCTGCTTGAAGAGTGGTAGGAACCATCATTTTGCCATCTTCTTGTCATTAAAATTTTATACACTTTTTAGTTGTTGTTGCGTGTAAAATGGAAGCTATGGCTGGACCGCCCCAGGGAGCTGCTGTGCCGTGCGCCTGAGTCTTTGTACGATGTAAATGTGTTCTGGAAAAGGCGTTTTTGGCCACCACTGATCTGCTGTGGGTTTGAATTGGCGGCAGAGAGATGAAAGGTTCCTTGGCAGCATGATACTGTCTCTTCTCTCTTCCTCTCCCCCCCCCTTGCCCAACATCGCCTCATTAAAAGGGTTGTTAATAGGTTTTTAAGCTAATAGAACATTGAGCTATTTGAGAGGCAGGTGGCTCAGGAAAGGACAATCAGGCAGCTTGGACGCTGTTCCTGGGGAAAGTGGCAGATCGCGTCAATGGGTCACGCTGGGAACACTCTCTGGTTTGGCTGGGGTGTTGAGATTTGAAACCGATGGAAGCAGGGAGGCAGATATTGGGATCAGTAGCCACCGCAATGAAAAAGTGTGCAAGCAAATAGCCTACTCTTCCTGCTGAGTTACATCACCTGAAATACAAGGTTCCCTTAGCACATGGCATTTTTTTGTTGTTACACCCTACTCCCAAAGCAACATCTAAATCTGCAGATTGTCTACATGAGGCAGATGGGGTTGTCAACGTGTGCGTTGCACAGAGACGTCCTTTGGCGAGCCACCCGGGATGGGCGATAGCTCCCTACTGAGGAAGCTCACGGGGTCCTCTACATTTTCTCTCAGCCTCGTGGGAGTCGCTTAACCGAGTTGGTCCCCTGCAGCTGGGAGAACATTTCAGTGACTCAATCCCTGTGGGGGGCGGAAAGAGAAAGAGATTGCGTAAAAGGCAAATATGGTTTGTAGTCACCAGGAGCAGGTCGTCTAGTCACTCAGGATATTGAGAAGGCCTAATTTTGAGACTTCTATGGAGGCCCCAGGAGCATCACCTGACCAGCTCTAGCTTATTGTTGAGGCTTCCTTTAGTTTTGTGGCTGACCTCCTTGTAGTTTCCTCCTTTGGCTAGAACAGAGTGGTGGTACACAAGCAGATTCCTTTCTGGTGTGTATTTTTTATGTTCGGCTTAGCTGCTTCTCATTTAGAGGCTCAATCTTTGGCCCCTCCAGTGACAGAGGACCAGTTAACAAAATGGGGAAACATCTGTGCCCAAGAATCTGGAGAGCTGGTGCCACAGAGTAGACAAGATGGGACAAATAGTCCAAACTGATATAGGGCAGCTTCATATTTTCTTACACAGATCACCAATCCGGAATCCTGAGGAGAATGAGAGGCCTTGCCGGTTCATGACTAAGGCAGTATTTGAACTGTTGACTCACAGCTCAATATATAATGTTTAGCTTTCTGAGCACGACTGGATTTGGATTGATTCCTCACCTTGCCCCTCCACCCCAGTCCTCTGTGCTCATGATAAAGTGATGGTTGTTTGACTGACAGCAGCAGTCTATCTCTCCATTGCTAAACCGGCTTTCCAAACACATTGAACTGGGGTATATAAGAGAGTGGGCCAAAATGCTCACTTTGACACTCCGTTAACTGGGTGACTGCTGACTCTTTAACCCGGAAGTGATTTTTAAGGGAAGAGAGTTTTCCGTGAAACCAGAGTGGGTGGAGAGTTTTGTCTTCATCCCTCCCCACCCCCCCAACATCGAAATACTGCTGGCTTGAGTACAATGGCTGCTTCCCAACAGAGCTGCCTCCCTCCCTCTCAAAGGAAGATTCCAGCAGCAGCCAGAACTCCACACAGCTGTAATGGACAGATTTTGAAAGTGTTTTAAAAGAGAAAAGGTTAAGGAGCAGCTCCCCCTTGCCAACTTTTAGGGTTTTGTGTAAGTAAAACTTTTAATCTCAGGGTTGTGGGTTCGAGCCCTACGTTGGGCAAAAGATTCTTGCACTGCAGGGCTTAGACTGGATGACCCTTGTGTTCCCTTCCAACTCTACAATTCTATGAATTGTGTGAGAGTACTGACGAGCCTTAGTCGTGCCATTCAGGAGCTATTCTGCTGGACAGCTCCATGACTCTGCTGGGCTGAACTATAGGATTTAGAGGGCTACTTCACACAAAAGGAGAAATACTGTGTATGATGGAATAGGAAGAGCGTGCATCCTGTCTCTCACTCTCACACACACAGCACATGTTATATAATGTGTGGCATATGTGTGCGCATGTGAGCTGTGGAGAGAACGAAGGGGAAGATGGGGCTTGTCCACTTGGGAAGGTAGCCCATCTAGGAAGAGGAAAACTCTCTACTCATTGGTGAGAAACGTTTTGGGAAAAGTAAACCCCATGGGAAAATCCGTAGCCACTTTCTTGTAGGACACCTTCGGGAGAAGAAAAGGCTAAGGTGTAAAACCTTAGACCAATCTAGAGTAGAGTGCCTATGACACTTGAATGGCGCCTTGTATGCCTCCTTCCGGCAACTCATGGAGCTAAGCTGGTGGGAAACACATTGTTCTGCTTTCCTTTGGACACGTCAGCAAGGCCAAGAGGCGGATCTTGTCATCTGGGTATCCCAGGACCTCCATACACACCACCCAGGCTTGTGCCCCGGGGGAGGTCACTTCAGAGCTGCGTGGTTTGAGGCGTACTCTGTTGTCTCTTGAGACAGACGGATGCCAACAAAGGTGAGAGAAACTCTCAGTGAATCGTACGGAGATGCGAGGAAGGACCAGACGCACAGGTGCCGTTTTTATTTTATGCTGTAGCATAAAATGCTCTGGGCACTGCTGGACTGCCCCACCTTTCCGATAAGCCTTGCGTGGGGCTTTGAAGATGAGCCCTCAGATGTAGACCTGCTCTCAAAGCGGATTATTTTGATGTTGTTACACCATAGAAGCCGGCACAGAATATAAAGGCCGAAGAGCATTTTGAGCTCCCAGCATGCCCTTGGTAACTCCCTCCTCTCGCTGAGCAAACACGCTTCCCTTCAGTAGCGCCAAGGTCAGGCGCAGTCTCCTTCAGTAGTTTGACCTCCTGAGGGAGCCGCCGTCTCGAGTGACCTACCCTGTCAACAGTCCTCACTCCCCCTCCGGAAAGTGCATGACAGAAACAGAAAGCGCTGGCTAGAAAGGATTGTTTAAATATATTAGGGGCGGAGGGGGGGGGGGAGAATCAGAAGGGCTTGCCTTTGACAGAACTGCTTTGCAGCTGTGGCTGGGGGTCTGTTCTGCACACATGCCAGCGGATTGCTTAATTGCTTATCACCAAGCGTTTGGGGCCGAATGATCTTTCTTCATGAAGCATGAGTGTTGGGTTTGTGCGCTCGCCCCAGTACATTTTTATCCCGCCTTTCCTCCATGGAGCTGAAGGCAGGTTCTCCTGCGCCTGTCACCTTGCCACCATTTCACCCTCACAACAACCCTGTGAGGTAGGTTAGACCGAGAGATAGTGACTTAACTCAAGGCCAGCCAGTGAATTTTGTGGCCTGGTGGGTATTTGAAATTAGGTCTCCTTGGCTTTCACCCAGCCTCTGTAGCCACTACACAGCATAGCATGGCTCCTGAGTTTAAAAGGGGAGGGAGGAGGGACTTTAAAATGACCACCTTGCAAGAGACATACATGGAGGGTGGCTTTGCTAACAGTACTTTACTATCCTCTTAGGGTTTCTGCAGCTTCCTGGTGTTTTGTGTCTGCCCTGGGAAATCTGAGGTTATCTAATTTTGTTATTTCCTAAAGCACTTGAGGAGCATGCATGGGGTTTACTTATTTATTACATTTATTACATTTTCCTCCCCCAAAGGAGTTGAAGCTGGCATGCATCATTCACCTCAGTGCTCTTTTTCTAGAAAAAGAGGTGCCAGAACTCACCATGAACGCCTCTCTTGTTCTCTTAGAATGGCAATGGCGCCCACCTGAGGTGTGCTGGAACTGAGTTCTGGCAAGTTCCTGCTGGGGGGGGGGGAGCCCTGGTTCTCCTCATTTAATCCCCACAATGACCCTTTGAGGTAGGTTAGACAGAGAGGCGGTGTCTGGCCCAAGGTCACCCAATGAGCCTCATAGCTGAGTGGGGATTTTGAACCCTGGCCTCCCATGTTCTGGTCCACACAGGCTCCTTTTTTATCCTGCTTGGCTACTGACAACCCCAGTTGCTTCCACACGACCTGTCCATTCAGCAGTTATCCTGATTGGAGCTCAGGAAATGCTATTCTGATTTGTTTTTGGACAGTGTTGTGCATTTTCCAGCTGCTTTCCTTGTGGCAAAAGCTCTGGTTTTGGGTGGGGGTGGAGCAGGTTGGTTGCCTCCCAATCGGCTGTAATCGTGCAGAGACTGAATCCCACCCCAAAATGGTGATGGTCTGGAAGCCCTCCCCTCACCCCCGCCCCAAGGAGGTGGGTTAAACTGACCCAGAGGGTTGGTGACTCAAGGTCACCCACTGAACGCCGCAGCCAGGTGTGGATTCAAATCTATTGCGAGGACCTTGGACCGGTCCTTTTCCTCTGCCCACACCCCAGAGAGCCCCCTCCACCTCCCTGTGCTTACAAGCGGTCCCCAGAGCGGCAGGTGGCTCCACAGCACATCAGCGCCACCATCTCCGATGTGAAGCCTCATTTGCTTACTTGGCAGAGCCTGCTGCAGAGTGGCAGGGTGCCAGCTTTGACAATGTGCCGTTTCCTGTCGGGTTGGGCTGGAGAGAAAGAGAGCGAGAACGAGGGGAAGGGAGAGACATTGTTATGCTGCTTTTTCTTATTCTTCTTCTTCCCTGTGCTCCCTTTCGGTTGGTGCTATTGAAAACGTTCCCAGTGGGGGTGGAACGCCCTGGAAGTCTTGAGCGTGCAGTGGAGAATAAATTGGTTTTGTTCTCTCTGGCTCGCAATTGCCAGCCTCGCTATAAGAGCTGGGAAGGCAGATTTCGGCAGGCGGGGGGAGGAAGCGCACAATTGCCTTGGATGGTCCAGCTCCTTCAACCTGCAGGGACCCCTTGTCTCACTGCTTGGTGTTCCAGCTGTGTGTGTTTGGTTTGGGGGGGGGGAGAGACATGGACGAGGGCAAAGAGGCTGGGGACACGGCCAGGGCATTGAAAGAGAGCAGCAGTTGGGTGAAGGAAGAGCTGCTGCAGAGGTGTGCACAGAGAAGATGAATGGACTCGCTGGAGACCTGAGGCGGAAAGGGGGAGAGGAGGAAATGGGGGCTGAATGCTTAAAGGGTTGTTGACGGAAATGGCAGTCCTGTTCAAAGGATGAGCCTTTCTGGAGTGTGGCAGTAGCTGGAGAATGGCTTCTACTGATTTCCACGGAACAGGCCCTGGTAATGTTTCCTTGAGACAACCTGTGACCCTTCAGATGTGGCTGGACTGCAAATCCCATAATCCTTGACCACCGGCCATGCTTGCTGAGGCTGATGGGAGCAATATCTGGAGGGGAACAGGCTTGGCATAAATCAAGAACAGCATCTTGCCACCGCCACCAGGGTAACGTTTGTTTGTTTTGCTCATGGCCGCCCTACCAAACTTCAGCCAAGGCATGATGAAAGGTTAGATGCCCAAAGTTCGAAGGCAGCTTCCTACGGGGGGGGGGGGCGAGCCATACTTTGCCCAGTACAAATCCTGGCATTGCTTGTAAATGGATCCCTTGCCGAAGGGCTGAGAAACAGCTGAGATCTTGGATCGGAAGGAGAGCCCACTTGAAACTGCCCATCGACAGGCAGCACGAGAATGGCAGATGTTTATATCAAGTGATGCATATGTCCCTGTGAACCAAGCCTTGATGATCCATAGCTAGACATGGCAACGGACTACACTTGTTCCTCGCTGCTGAAGAGGCAAGCCGCTTTCTCAACAGATCAGTGGCTTGTCACTTCCAGCTGCATACCCAGTTCTCAGCTATATGCACATCTCCCTTCAATAAGCCCCACCTATACCCATTCTGGGTCTTTTAAGAATGTCCCCAGTAGACTCATCAAAGACAGGCACTCACTTTGGGGTCCAAATTAATTGTTGTCGGGGCAAATAAGGATAGAAGTACACTGGAAGGGATTTGCGTTTTTCCTTTAATCAGGGATACATGGCAATTGACTTCACAGTGGTAGTAAAGCCTCGTCATTCATATCCATGGAGTGTTTTGAAAACCTTGAACCACATTCGTAACAAAAAGCCTCAATTGTCACTAGCTGCTAGTTGTGCTGACCCCTCAGATTTCAGAATAAATACCCCTTTCTGTGGAAGGATGGGGGGAAATAACACTGTCTAATGAATTTCTCTAATCACTTACATTATTGGGCTGTGTGAACTGATTGCACCCTTAGTTGTTGCAGTATCCAGACCTGGAGCAGACGAGTCCGTTTACTGTGGGAGGACAGTAACCGCATGGCTCGCCCCCCCCTTTTTTTGCTTTACCAGCTCCAGGTTGGCAGAGCAGAGAGGGCTGGATCAGGCCCATCACTGGCAGCTGGACCAGCATAGAATTCTGCAGATCCTTGGAAGGCTCAGCTCTGCCTTCTCCTCCTGTTTCAAGGGCTTATGCTGATAGTAGCTTCTTGCCTGTGCTTTCAGCAGACGCAGAATGGAGCCAGGTGGAGAAACACGTCCACCACATCTAAATACCTAGAAGAATGGATGGGGGGGCTGGATTGCCCTGCTGAAACCCCTTTGGACAAGAGCGTGGGTGGATCGTTGACCTCAACTGTAGTCTTTCTATGGGCAGCGTATATAGCTACAGAGCATTGAACCCAGCCAGATATATCCCTTCCCTTCCCTGTTTCTTAATTTACTTCTTTGCGGGTACATTTCAAGGGAGGTGGCCTAGCAGGCTTGCACTATAATGGCTGGATCGTGGCCTTTATTGGCGGAGGCAAAAAAGGAAAAATAATCAAGCACGTGTATGGGTGGGGGTGTCCAAAAGGGTATGAAATACAGTGTGCGACTCCAGCGCATCCTTCCGAGACTTTGCCGTTCATGCCCTGTAGGCAACAGAAAACCTCCTGAGGAAGACGCCGCCTGCTTAATAAATGCCCCAAATTATCAGGCCCTCGTCTTGATTTATATCCCTTACAACCCGAATCTACGGCTGTCACTGTTACAGGCAAATGGCTTAATGGATGCAAATTGGAAAAAAACAAAACGAAAAATTGCATTAGTAGAATGGTTAATAAAACATCATTTCTGGGAAATGAATCCTGACATTACTCTGAATGTGAGCAGAGGAATAGCAGTGGCTGCATTGCCTTGTTGGTATAGCTGCTATGTAATGCTGTCTTCATGTGTGGGATTTTTTACTTCTCTTTTTCTCTCCTTTTCATGTTATTTCTGCTGCCCTTCTGCTGTGGTCTGAATTATCCAGGAGGTGGAGGTTAGTACTGATTTTTTAATATTTTTTATAATCTTGTTTCATTTTATCATCACATCTGTATCGCCTCCTTCTGTCCTCTACTGCAGCTCCTTCATTTTGGTTCTGGTTTATTTTGGAGGACCTTCTAAGTGGTTGAATGTGGTCTGTGAAAAATTGGCCAGTCATCCTGGCTCTGCGTGTTTCGATACCTGCGTCCGTCTGCCTGCAGTGAAATCACTGGTGCCTGAACTGGCACAGCACAAAGGTTGCATTAAACTAAATCCAATTTTGCTATAAACCCACATCGAGGATGGTGTGCTTTAGAGCTGAATCAATAGCCGGGCTACAAGAATGAAAGAATCAACATGGCAGGCATCTCTTGCTGGGTGGACCATTTCAGACTTCCAAGGACATGAAAAAGTTCCTTGGGTAGAAAGCCTGAAAGGAAAAAGTGTTGTCTCCAACATTCTTGTTTTCTGTGGCAGGGAAATTTGAGCTGCTTTTTATTTCTATGTGGTAGGAGAACCCAAAATGTAATTTCTTTTTTATATATATATAAATTTTTTTATTGGTTTTACAAAATTTTTATAAACAATACAAACAAATAAAAAGACATATAAACATGTATAATTTCGTAATCTTTTTTTCATATCCCTCACTTCCCAGACTCCCCCAAACCTCCCCTTTCTACATCCCAATTTCCAAAATTATTTCAGCAAATCCTAAACAATTATATCAAATATATTTCTTCTTATTCTTTTCTTTAACTTAATCTTTTGTCGCTGTAATCTCCTTTTCTTTCTCAAAACCTCGACATTTTAGCATTCATCAATTTTATAATAGTTCTTAAGATAAATTTTAAATTTCTTCCAATCTTCTTCCGCCGTCTCTTTCCCCTGATCACGGATTCTGCCAGTCATTTCGGCCAGTGTCATGTAGTCCATCACCTTCATCTGCCATTCTTCCAGAGTGGGTAGATCTTGTGTCTTCCAATACTTTGCGATGAGTATTCTTGCTGCTGTCGTAGCATACATAAAAAAAGTTCTGTCTTTCCTTGGCACCAATTGGCCGACAATGCCCAAGAGAAAGGCCTCTGGTTTCTTAGGGAAGGTACATTTAAGTACCTTTTTCATTTCATTATATATCATCTCCCAGAAAGTCTTGATCTTTGGGCACGTCCACCAAAGGTGGTAAAAAGTACCTTCAGTTTCTTTACATTTCCAACACTTATTGTCAGGCAAATGATAGATTTTTGCTAGCTTGACTGGGGTCATGTACCACCTATATATCATTTTCATAATATTTTCCTTTAGGGCATTACATGCAGTAAATTTTATCCCGGTGTTCCACAACCATTCCCAGTCAGCAAACATAATATTATGGCCAATGTCCTGTGCTCACTTAATCATAGCTGATTTAACTGTTTCATCTTGTGTATTCCATTTCAACAGCAAGTTATACATTCTTGACAAATTCTTAGTATTGGGTTCTAACAGTTCAGTTTCTAATTTTGATTTCTCCACCTGGAAGCCAATTTTCCTGTCTTGTTTATAAACCTCCATTATTTGATAATAATGGAGCCCAAAATGTAATTTCTCACCTACATACGGAAGTGGTCGAGCTCAGCAAGGGCTGTTGCCATGTGATTCTTCTGACTGTGTGGCTTGGCTAGGATGGCACTTTCTAGGGCTTGGTACGTGGAGCGCAACTGATATACTAGCTTTCTGTTGATTACCAGGAGGGTGAAGGGTGAGGTGAGGAGGTTGGCAGGGTGCAAATGCACCAGGATCAGCACCATGTTGGCTCTGCTGGTACTCCTGCACCGTGCTGACCTCCCGGCTGCCTCCTCGCTCCTTCCCAGTGAACAGGAGCGATCAGCCTGCTGGGAAGCTAGTCCAGCAACCGCCTGGTGAACTACTTCTGCTTTCTTGAATCAGAGGTCTGGAATATATCCAAAGAGGTTAAGCCCAACCCTCTGCTTTACACAGGGTCTTCCACGCAGGTAAGTCTCTCAGTTGTAACACAAGTGTAGTCTGCATTTACATTTGATGCACATACATAAATCCTGAGGATACAAGGAGAGAGGAAGACAAAATAAGGATCACCCACCCACAGCCTCTCGAGAAGGCTGTGCAGGAGGCACACCCAGCCGCACACTCTCATTTCTTCTGGAACTTTTGAGCTCCAGCTGAGTCTTTTCAAAAGCACCTTTTGCTGGAGCAAGCTGACTGGAGTGGGGATGCAGAACACGCCCCACACTCCTTTAAGGAGATTGTTGCCGCAAGTCAGAATATAAATCTCTTTTTGCCCATATACTGCCTTTCCCCTCCCCCCCCACACTTTGAAAACAATGGCGGTTGCCCACCTTAGGCACCACCTGCTCCCTTGTGCTCCCTCAGAGTCTTTAAAATCGCATGAATGAGTTGACACAGTCCTGCAGCTGCCCGATAAGCTCCAATATCTCTTGAGTGGTATAACATGTGAAGCAGGGAATCATGCAATGCTGTATTTAGAAACAATTGCATGTTGCTCTGACCTTCCGTGGTCTCCAGGCCTGACGTGGCGCTGCTCGCACAAATTGCTCTTTCGCGTCAGCCTCTGTTGGCAGCTAACATCTGCCCTGGCTGAACCATCTTGGATCAGGTATCTGCCCAAAAATATGGAGAGTAGATGGGGAGATTGGTGGGCCTGAGGGCCAGATGCAGCCCTCTCAGACTCTCCTCAGACCGCAACCCCTCTCACAGGCCTTGCTCTGTGCCCCGTCAGATGTTTTTGCCTGGCTGGAACGGTCTGCCAGGGTGGACAATTGAGAAGTGTTTGTGTTTAGAAACCTCTGGCTCTTACATGGTGTATTTCTGTCCCATGTCTTCCTCCTCCCAGTTGGCCCAGCCCACCACTGTCATAAGGCCCTCCAGAGGTTGGTCAGGAGGGAATCCGGCCCTCCATCTAGAGGGACATTCTAGATGGTTCCGTGACATTGGTGTAACTCCCTTCCCGCCAGAGCCTGGCAGCATATTTGTGAGAACCCAGTAAGAGGGCTAGGTGCACCCCTCTCCTCCACAGGCGAGCCTTTCCTTCTCCTGCCTGTCAGGTCACACGTGGCAATATCACCAGTTCCCATATCCTAAAAAAAATGTAGATGTGCTTCAACACAGGAGTGCCTTCACAAGACCACTGTACCACATGGAAGAGGGAAGCAGTCTGTCTAAATAATAATAATGGTGTTCTGACTGGTCAGCTCAGAGCCATAGTGGATGAGATTTTTTTAAAAGAAAGAAAGAAAACTGCTGAGGTGTGGGGATTCCCTGCCCCCAATCCCCACACACTTCATTTTGATGAAAGCGGGATGGCCAAAGGCTCTATCATTAAACTGCTTTTATTTTGTTTTTCTGGTTGGTAGAGCATGTTTATTTCTGATTGCATAACACTTTAAAGCAGAAAATGGCTTCATTGATTTGCAGTGGGCTGCTAACTTCTGATTGCTTGCTAGCTTGGAAAATGTGAAGAGATTTTTTTTATTTAAAAAAAAAAGTAAAAACAAGGTCACGAGGGATAAGAGAATATGACCTGGTGTTCTGAAATGCCTTCCTAGTTCTACAATGTAGGGTCTTGCAATGGCTGAGCCCTGGCATAGCAAACCTCAATCAGCTGATGGTCAGGGTTTGCTAGGACAAAGGGCGTATCACTTTGCAGGGGCTGCCAATCAGCTGATCAGCAGTGCCTGCAAACCCCATTTTGGCTAAGTCAGGTCTTTAGCTGCACCACACCTGACACATCTCTATCAGCATGACATCATATGTGATGTCAGGTGGGTGTGGCTTGGCTAAAATGGCCTTGTGGGCCAAAGTTGGAATTGGGGAGCCTGATTAGGCTCATCGTATGGAGGTTTCCCATCGCTGTTCAAGCATGGACAAATCCCACAGAGCCTAGTCCATTTCTTTGCTTTGTGAAGAATTGAGGATTTGAGAAGATTCAGCCTTCTTAAGCGCCAGCCCATCAAATCATTGAGCTTCTCCTGCAAAAAGGGAACAAAGAGGGTAAAGCCAAGAGAAATTACAGCAACAGAGCCTCTTTCCTGGAATTCAGGCTGTCAAGGAAGCATCACTGTCGCATCCTCTGCATAACATTATCTGTATGGATTTTGATTTGCCTGGAGTTCTCAGCATCTGGATTTTTATAGTTGACATTTTCTCTTGTTTAAACTCTTTTAATTCACTTAGGCTGTCATTTTTCCTTTCCCCCCATGTAGGATGACTACATCAAAAGCTGGGAGGATAATCAGCCAGTTGATGAAGGTACCCTTTTCCCTTTTGGTTCCGCTTAATCTTTTTAAAGGACCTGTTGCGATCAAGTGCCCAAGACCTTGTTAGGACAAGGTTCCCCCTGCCCTGCAAGATGGTAAATATGGGAGCAAATCTCACTTGTGTCTACCTTGCTTTCATCTGTTCTAAAGAAGTTTGAAAATGACTTTGAAGGCAAGACTATCAAGCCAGAGTACAGGCATGTTTGAAGAGAGATGTGTTTCCCGGTTTCGGTTTTACAAGCTGCAAAAAATGTGTGTGTACAATGCAGGAATTGCAACTCTCCTTCTAAGTGGAGGCTATGGTCTTCCTTTTTTATCTTCCACTCCCTCTGTTCCATTAGCAGCATGGTGTTACCTCTGAGCTGCAGTAGTCTTTCATATACAATCTACCTGCCAATGCATATTCTTAAAAACACAAAAACAATTTGTAGACAGGCCAAAGTTTTCCCTGCCCTTGATAATTCATTAGAGTGGGCTACCCATGGCCTTAATCACTTTCTTCTGGGGTGAATTCTGATGCTTTTCCAGGTGTTTGGGTTAGTTAAGTCTATTTCCCTGCATGTTAGATGAGGTTGTTGTGTGCCATTGAGCAGAATTGATTGTGCTTATGCGAGTGATGGAAATAACCCCCCTTTTATGTTAGTGGAGACGCCCGCTTCTAAATGTTTACAGTTTGCAGGTTTGGTTTCCTTGGTTAGTATCATTTAATTGCTACTTGAAATCGATGCCTCCAGAGTTGTGACTTCACAGATGATTGATCCAAAATTATTGGGTGGGTGGTTGATGTGACAGAGGAGAAATTAGTGAAGTAGAAGCACAGAGTTGAGCCCTGAGCAGCTGTCCAGATAATAAAAAAGTGGAATGGTGCAGGACTCAATTTCATGCAGGAGAGGAAATAATCTGAATCAATGGCTGTTTCAGGGGCTCGTCGGGAGACGTCCACGGCCGTTTTAAAGCAGTTGAGTTTAGATGTTGTAGGGCTGTCTCGGGTGGTACTGCAGTTTGCACAAATGCGTTGCCAGAGAAGTCCAAATGGGCACTCCTCTGATTAATTTTAAATCTGCTTTAAAGACCTCCCTGTGCTTAAAGGTTTTCTAAATTTGGTCTAATTTTAATCTAAGTGTTGTAGTGGGATAGGAGGTGTGTGTGTGTGTGTGTGTGTGTGTGTGTGTGTGTGTGTATTTCCTCTCCTTTTTTTGCAAGTGGGGCAGTTGGCGCTGATCCCACAATATCCATGTGCAACAAGCCAAAGCTGTGCACATGTAGCTCTGCCAAGTCAACTGCAGTTGCGCTGATCAGCTGTTAGGTAGGGAAGAGGGACAGGAAGGGTAAATGCAGCTGTGCTCCTCTGATTGGCGGCATTACAGCTTTCAGATACGGCTGCCTTTTCGGCCTTTGTGTTTATGCGATTCTTCACGTGCATTTTGATTCTTTTTTGCATTGGCCTTTCCATCTAAACCACTTCAGCAAGGATATCTACTGAAGGGTGGTGTGGACATTTATGTAAAGAGGTCAAGTAACAAAAGCATGATGGGAAATTTTAGTTTTCAAAAGGGAGACTTGGATGAAAAAAAGGGGGTAGATATTCTAGCACATGGATGGGGAATGTTTTTCACCCAGAGGGCCAGATTACCTTCTCAGCAATGTCCCGAGGGCCACATGCCAGAAGTGGGCGGGGCCAGAAACAAAAATGGGTAAAACAATAAGTGTAGAGTTCAGGAGCAGGTTCCAGACTGGCAAAAACATTCAGGGAGGTTGTGAAGCCGAAACTGTGAATCGTGTGGTCTGGGGAGAGGGGATATGGCTGGTGGAGAGCTCTGGGGGTCCAAAAGAGAGCGCTGGTGGGGCCACCAGACCTGAGGTTTCCCTTTCCCTATTCTAGGGAAAGTACGTATATGGGGCATAGGGAGAACTGATGGAATAGTTTGCTGACTTAGATGCTGTGTGGTTACGAAACTTAAGCTTCCTAGCCAACCTGGAACAGAGGAAGTTTTTTCCCCCATTCCTTGCTTTCTGATCCTTCTCCCTGGAGATGTTAGGGATTGCAATCAAAGCATGTGTTCTATAGCAAGCAACTTGAGTATATCCACATGTTGCCTGAGCAACACGATCTTCTAAACTGTTGAAAAATGTATGCAAGAGAACAGCATGCTCAAGCTATAAGAACAGACCATAGTTCAATTGCAGATGGTTTTAAATTTATTTATTTTCTAAATCACAGTCAGTTTTAATTGGCTTTAAATTCATCACATCCTTTTATCCTTCCTGTACACCACTTAGATGCTAAGGTGGCAAGTGGTGTAGACATGGTTGACTTAAATAACATTGACACATAAATAAGTAAGAGTGTATACTTTGCATACCCAAGCTCCCAGGTTCAGACTCTGGCATCGTCAGGTATGGAGCTGGAAAAGATTCGTCTCTGAGACCTTATAAAGCAAAAGCCAATCTGTGTAGGCCAGGAATGGGGAACCTCCAGATGTTGATGAATTCCTATCTCCCATCATCCCTTGCTGGCTGAGGATGATGGGAGTTGGAGTCCCACAGCACATGGAGGCCACAAATTCCTCCATCTTGCTTTGGGCAGAACTGAAATAGGTGGACTGGTCCTGATTCTGTTTAAAGCAGGTTTATACATTCAAGCTTTGAGGAGCTGGAGTTTCGCTGGTTACCACCGCCTGATCTTCAAGTCACTGCTGGCACCAGACTCCCCCCCCCCCCTAAACTTTTAGAAAATTGAGTACTTGAGCACCAGTCCTTTGATCTCCCTTGGTTTTATTAAATAAAGGCAATTCAATTTAAAGAATGCCTTGACTGCTCTGGCCTGACCAGAATACTGATTTGCTGACCTTCAGAAAATAGTGCAAGAGCATTTTGTTTTTCAAAGGCTGCCTGATCCAGGCTGCAAAGTTCCTGCCGTTGTAAAGTTTGCTGGCTTTGAACCCACGCAGATTTAAGCATGCTTATTATGCCCTTTGAAAGCGGCAAGCTTAAGGGCGCTTAGCTCTACGCTGCATTGTCCTCTGCGGCCCAAATCCAACAGCAATCACGGGCAGCTAGTGATGTGTAGCTGGAGGGACTGGGTTTAGAGGCACATCTTCCATTCCCATCCAAAGATGCATCTAGCCTATCCTCCTCCAACCTCAGGTGCCCTCAGGAAGTTCCAAACTACATCTGCCAGACAATTTGGTAGAGGGTAGATAACCACTGCAGCCCAGATGGAGATGTGTACCTTCGTTGACAAATGCAAGCAGGAGGCTGTTTCAGGAGACCAGTCATTTGGGCCAGATTAGAGCACACGGCTTGAAATTTGTTTGTTATTCTAGTTTTGACACAGCGTACATGGAAAGCTGCCTTCTGCTAAGCCAGCCCAGTGGTCCATGCAGCTCAGGATTATCTCCGTTGACTGGGTGCCGCTCTCCAGATTTTGAGGAGAGAGTCTTTCCCTGAGCTGTTTGGAGATGCAATCGAAACTTGATCGTTCTGCATTCAAAGCATGCAGTCTACCACTGAGCTATAGCTGTTTCCCAAATTTAGCGATGATTAGTTGTTGTGGGCATATTACCTAAATCTCACCGATTTGGGATTTAGTTGTTTGGATGCATAGAGTGTGTGAGTGTGTGTGTGCGTGTTAAAAAAATAAACCTAAACAAAAATGTGTTTGAAAGGGGAGTGGCTAGAGACTAGATTTCAGGTGGCAGGTGCTAGTTCTGTAGAGAACCATGACAAAAATATTGGTCTCAACCCAGCAGATACTTCACCTTTGTGGTTAGGGCTTTTCTTGCACAAAGTCCTCCATCACACACAAACACGCCCTGAATGCAAATCCAAAGAGCCTTCAGTATATGTAGTTCAGCACTGGACACTGCTGCAGGTGAGTAAGCCAGTTGATTTGTCGAGGCCCACGTTGGTTTCATATTGACAGGCACACATGACAAGTGTAAGGTGACCCTTGACTGTGTCCGTGCAGGACAGCTGCAGCTGCACATTCCTACCCGTTCCTCAGTGAAGATGGGAATGTGAATGCTTATACGTACCATGTCAGGTGGTTCTCTCGCAGCACCTTTTTGCATGTGGTGGGAATCCACGCAGGTCATAGAGAGAGCACATGGCAAGAAGGTTCATTGCTGTTGCATATTGGGGAGCTGTCTTCCTAAAGCGGTGAGTTTAGGTTTGTTTGCAAAGGCAGTCGGCAGTACACGGCACACTGCGTGCAAATAATTTCGAAATCGTTGATCGTTGATTGTAGCAAAGTTGTTTGTAATAGGGTTGCCGTATTTCAAAAAGTGAATATCTGAACACAAAAGTTGTTGAGCTTTTCCTGCAAAATCTCAAAATGAAGTTGCTGTGCTTTTTTTTTTTTTTTTAAGGAAATTCGCCAAAAAATCAACACTTCCGACATTGCCATACACCCGGGAGTCCCGGACGTAGGGCAGCCCTATTTATAAGATAACACTACAAATGGGAAACTAGTCCAATTATCAGACTCAATTTAAGTTGATTTGTGAAACAGCTTCTGATCCTGATATACTTGCATGTAATGAAGTATTGCAGACCGTGGTTGCTTTGTGGTTTTTAGCATGTTGTGTGTGGTTGTCTGCAAGCTTCTGCTTTATATCAGGCAGCAAACTCTGCTATAAAAAGGAGCATTTAGTCATTCACACTCCATTTACTTCTGGCTTTAGGTGTGGACACCACTAAGGATCCTTGCCAGAAAGTGAAATGCAGCCGGCACAAGGTGTGCATCGCCCAGGGCTACCAGCGGGCTATGTGCATTAGCCGCAAAAAGCTGGAGCACAGGTAAGGAAGCAGCTGGCCTCCCCATGAGTCCCTGGTGGGGCAATAGGTGTTTCTGAGTGACTTGCTCTTGCTTCCGACGAGTCCTTTTGTGGTGGGCACAACAGGAAGTCAATGGACTTATAAGTCAACGGAGGACAACCCACACTTAAATACAGTTGGCTAGTAGATTTAAAAGTGATTTGTTTTATTCAGGATGTTGAATGAATGTTTTTAAAAGTGCCAAGTGCTTGTCAGCCACCTGCTGAAGTGGCACTTGTTAGCCAGGACTCTGAAACTCAGGACCAGGTATATTTCGGATCATGTGACATCGTTGTGATGTCAGGTGATGGAGGCACTACCCATCTCTCAAAATGGCCCGTGGGGGTGGTCAGGATTTGGCCCGTTGGCCGGATCCTGCTCCCCACTGCCTGTTCTCACTGAACAAGCAGGTATAGAGTTGCCTGCACAATTTCCATAAGTCTTAATTAATTTTTCTTTTTTTGAATTTAAGAGTGAAAAGGCAGAGGAGGAATAGGCAGTATCCCTAAGGGAGGCCATATTGCGCAGGTGAACTCATTCCTTGTGGCTAAGGCTCTCTTCCACTCCTTCACTTAACATTATGTGTTCACACATGAGCTCCCTGCAAGTGTTCGCCCAAACTCCTGTGAGCTAAGAGCGGGGAGAAAACAGGGGCATGCACACATTCATCTGAACACCCTTAAAATCTCCCTTCAGACTTTTGCTCTTGATACAGGATGGTGTGAAGTGGATCTGGCCCATGCAGTGACGCTGGGAGTGGGGTTTCTGTGCATGCCCCTGCCTCTATCAATCCATGCGCATTCGCCCCAAATGGCTGAAGAGGCCTTTGGCCGTGATGGCTTTTCGCCCCTTTCTCCTGCGAACAAATCATATAACTGAAGGTTAAAGCTGTCGCTGTTTGGCAGGCGGAAGCTCTCCGTGTGGCTTTCATGGGAGCACAACAGGCAGAAATCCATAGGTGAAGCTTTTCCTCCTCGTGGCTCTGTGAAAAGTTTCACTTGTGGATCCCTGCCTTTTATATTACAGTGATACCTGAGGAGCACTCTCCGGTCTGCAGTTTCGGGATATTTCACATTCCTCAAGTGCCAAACAGAGAAGAGCGCATCTTGTGCCTGAGGGCGTGTTTGCTGTGAGGTTATCCCTGCTTTAATACGAATTCTTTGTTTCTTTCTTATCTCTCCCTCCTGTGCACCCACAGAATCAAACAGCCTACCCTGAAACTCCATGGAAACAAGGAGAGCTTGTGCAAGCCTTGTCACATGACCCAGCTCGCATCTGTCTGTGGCTCCGATGGACACACTTACAGCTCCGTGGTGAGAGAAAATGGCAGCAGCTAAGCCTGGAAAAGAGGTTGGCGGGAGGGCATTCATTCAGGGGAAGAAGTAGCTGCAACGTTTCAGGGGGTCTGGTCTGAATTTCATACCTGTTTAGTATTATGCCAGGGGGCGTGCAGGGAGTTTTTGTATCTCTGTTCTCTTGAGTTGTTTTACAGTCTTTGCTTGTTCCTTACATTCTTAAGAGTCATAGGATTGCAGAGTTGGAAGGGTCCCTGAGGGTCATCTAGTCCAGCCCCCTCCCCCGCAGTGCAGGAATTTGCCGCTGTCCCTTAAGGGGTTCGAACCCCACAACGCTGGCATTATCAGACCACACTCTAGGCAACTGAGCTGCTAGAATTAGCTCCAAGTCCTATTGTTTCTCTACCCACTCACCTGTTCTAGCTTCACAGCAACCCTGTGAGGTTGGTTAAGCTTAAAAACAAAACAAAACCAACTACCTAGTAATGAATCCAAAGTTATTCAGCTGGCTTTATGGTGTACTGGGAGTTAGCTCTACAAACAGCTTGTAAATCCTAGTAGTAGTAGTAGTAGTAGTAGTAGTAGTAAGAAGAAGAAGAAGATAATACAAGGGAGCTTCCCGAAGAAAAGGTGTTGTTGTTTATTCGTTTAGTCATGTCTGACAATTCGTGACCCCATGGACCAGAGCACGCCAGGCACTCCTGTCTTCCACTGCCTCCCGCAGTTTGGTCAAACTCATGCTGGTAGCTTCGAGAACACTGTCCAACCATCTCGTCCTCTGTTGTCCTCTTCTCCTTGTGCCCTCCATCTTTCCCAACATCAGGGTCTTTTCCAGGGAGTCTTCTCTTCTCATGAGGTGGCCAAAGTATTGGAGCCTCAGCTTTACGATCTGTCCTTCCAATGAGCACTCAGGGCTGATTTCCTCAAGAATGGATAGGTTTGATCTTCTTGCAGTCCATGGGACTCTCAAGAGTCTCCTCCAGCACCATAATTCAAAAGCAGCAGCACCATAATTCAAAAGCAGCAGCACCATAATTCAAAAGCAGGAAAGGTAGCAGCATATAAATGTAACAGATAAATAAATATTTACTTGCGTCTCATGCAACACTTTGCCATGGGAAAAGCTTGGTTCTTTAACTTGTTATTAGGGCCTGTTGGTTTCAGAATGGTTGCTCAAGGGACTAATGGTTCCTCTTTCCGCATTTCTGGATTGTAGTGCGGAAAAGCACGTTCTGTTGGGAGGCTCAGGAGTGAGGCCATCTCATTGTGAGGGAAGTGACTGTCTGCTTCCTTAGGATGAGACTCAGGAGTGTGAGCAGAAGACATGGAAGCTACCTGCCCCTTCCTCTTGATGTGTCTTTTGACTGCTCACAACACTTCTCCTCTCAAGCTTAGAAACTTTGCCCTCATTCCTACATTGCCATTTCATGGACATAATTTTGTACTTCATTAATGCTCTTCTCCTCTAGGCTATCAGTGGGTGGCCTAAGTCCTCTCACCATTCATTTCCATCTGTAAAAACGGACAATTTTGTGAAAATTGTAAGGACACATTAACCCAAACTGTGGAGCAGTACTTAGTACTTCAGTACAGTTAAATAAATTACACACACACACACACACACACACACACACACACACACTAGTGGAAGCACTGGAGGCATTGTTAGCGAGCGATATTAAAGATAATAAACAACAAAGACAACCTCTCTGGCACCTCTGCTTAATTTATCACCAACCCACAAAATTATATCAAGATTATATATAACCCTTTGGTGGAGGTCCCAGAGGTGGAGTAATTGGTTGATTTTAAAGATAAAGAAGAGGTAATTATGAGCTGGTTCCCCCCCTTTTTTTCTTTTGAGGGCAGCTAAAATTGTCATTACTAAATGCTGCAGATCTACAGAATTCTCGTGAATGCTAGTATGATGAAAAGAACCAAAAAGGCACAGAGACAATAATAAAATGAGGCACAGCTTTTAAGAGAATAACAAATTATACGAAGGCTTCGCTTCCTCTGGTGCAGGCACACATTTAGTAACAGAGGGAGGGATTTGTAGCGCTAAGGAGATCACTCTGTCAGCGCACACGTTTCTATTTGCCTGACAGAGTGGTTTCCCTTCTCCTCCCTTCTCATGCTGTACTGACACACGCACCCCCTCGGCCAGTTGTGCGGGCTTCCTTGTGCAGCCTTCTGCTAGTGCCTCCACCCCCATCATTCAGCCTGGACACTGAGGTCCAATGCTGAGAGCCTTCTGGCGGTTCCCTCACTACAAAAAGTGAAGCTACAGGGAACCAGGCAGAGGGCCTTCTCGGTAGTGGCACCTGCCCTGCGGAAGACCTTCCATCAGATGTCAAGGAAATAAACAACTACCAGACTTTTAGAAGACATTTGAAGGCAGCCCTGTTTAGGGAAGTTTTTAATGTTTGATGTTTTATTGTGTTTTTAATACTCTGTTGGGAGCTGCCCAGAGTGGCTGGGGAAACCCAGCCAGATGGGCGGGGTATAAATAATACATTATTATTATTATTATTATTATTATTATTATTATTATTATTATTATTATTATTATTATTATTAGACTGGTTAGTCAAATCAGACTCACAGTAACAGAAGTCAGACAAATTGTCCATTCAGCTCAGTATTGCCTGCACTGACTGGCAGCAGCTCTCCAGGCAGGAGGCCTTATCAGTCCTGCCTGGAGATGCCGGGGAGTGAAATTGGGACCTTCTATATGGAAGGCACAGGACGCGGGTGGCGCTGTGGGTTAAACCACAGAGCCTAGGACTTGCCAATCAGAAGGTCGGCGGTTCGAATCCCCGCGACAGGGTGAGCTCCCGTTGCTCGGTCCCTGCTCCTGCCAACCTAGCAGTTCGAAAGCACGTCAAAGTGCAAGTAGATAAATAGGTACCGCTCCGGCGGGAAGGTAAACGGCGTTTTGCATGCGCTGCTCTGGTTCGCCAGAAGCGGCTTAGTCATGCTGGCCACATGACCCGGAAGCTGCATGCCAGCTCCCTCGGCCAATAAAGCGAGATAAGCGCCGCAACCCCAGAGTCGGCAACGACTGGACCTAATGGTCAGGTGTCCCTTTACCTTTACACGGAAGGCAGATAAGCTATGGCTCTTCCATGAATTTATTTTATCCTCATTGTCACCTGTAATAAAACAGGTTTTTGAAACGATATGAAAACGTGCTTGGCCCATTGACCAGACCAGAAATCAAGATGAGTTTTGGCAGCAAGATCAAGGAATCCTTTTTTCTTTTTTAAGGGCACCTTCATTTCTGGGGAAGGAAATACTATTGGCTGTCCCTGGTGTTGGTTAGAAAAGGGAGAATGTCTGTTACCCAGATGTTGGTATCAAAACATCACATTCTGGAAACAAAATGCACACAGTTAGGACGTTGTGAATGGTTTTGGCCCACGGAATCGTGACTGGAACCAGCAGGTAGAAATGGCAACGAAGCAGGTTTTAGCTTAATACTAGGAGAAACTTCCTAACAGTAAGAGCTCTTTGACAGCTTTGGAAGGTGGTAGGTTCTCCTCTGCTGGAGCTGTTTAAGCAGAGGCTGGTTGGCCCTCTGTTAGGGTTGCTGTAGGGGGGTGCTGAACTCGTTGACCTTTTGAGGCACCTTCCAACTTTTTGATTCCATGAAATGTAAAGCAGGTCCCTTAAAAGGACGGACAGCAGCAATACAAGCATCGCCAAGGGTTTGAGGTCATTTGACTTTCCTTCTAGACAAAGTGAGTCTCTGGGTAACAGTGCAGTGGTATATTTACAGTATTGGAAGTGAGTGCAATATGCCTTTGCGTTGCATGCAGTACAGTGAAGCTGTGCAGGTTTGGTGTGACTCACTGAGCCAAAGCTCGTTTGGGTAGCCCTTGTTATGCTGTGCTGACCTACTTTTTCTGCCTTCTGGCTGTTGGAATGGGGGAGTCTGTTCCAACTAAGCTCTTGCCTTTAGCACATACAATTGCATTTAACTCTCTCAAAATAGAGAAGCGAGGCTTGTGAAGAATCGCCTCCCAGCCTGGGGTAAACTGATTCAGAAACCGAAGCATGGTTCCTTTGCTAAAAACTGAGGCTGGTTTTTATACAGCTCCTGAAGCATGCAATTCAGAGATCTTTTACGGCCATTTTTGGATTGCTCTGTATGGTGGCCGGGGCAATTTGCAACAGGAAGTGAGGATTCTGAGTCTTTCCTGCTTGTCTCCTCGCATCCTGAGCACTGATCTGGCAGTGAGGTGGAGCATTGGAATTATGGCTTTGCCACTATGTAAATAGCTGTAACATGCTTTGAACCGACCACTTGGAACCATAGATTTGGAGGTGGTCTTGTTGGACATGTAGTTTGATGCAGGAAATCCAGAGCGGTCCAGCCTGTTTGAAAGCCTCCAATGAGCAGGGGATGGGAAAAGAAATTCAATTCAGTTTGCGTGTAAAGATGAACGAACCTACTTCATGCTTTCCAACACAATACGAGAACCAAAGCACAGCCAGTCTTCAAAAGTCAACACTTTTCTGAATTTTGTAGTGCAGCTCTCCTGAGAAGTAATGTGTACAAAAATGCACATACTGGCGTAAAGTGTGCATAAAAATGCATATATGAGTGAAAAATGACATGAAACAGTTTATTGTATTAGGGGAAATTGTTTTGCGTACACTTGTTCATTAGGGGAAATTGCATACAAATGTGTAGATTAGGATAAATTTACAGAAAAACGCTGGTGAACTTTCATGGTAAGTTTTTTTTTTTAAAATCACAACCATGTGGAAATATGGAGAACCGAATTTAAGTTTGGAGAAATGAAAAACTGGAATAAATTGAAGATTTGTCCATCACTTATGCCAGTGAGGGAGACTGCACCATCCCTCTAAGTAATCAGTTCCATTGGCCATCTTGCTCAAGTTTGTTTTGGGTTTTGTGAATCTACCCCTTCATCTTCCCACCAACTAAATGCTCCATTTCCATATGCTCTGTGTGTGGTGTTTTGTCACAGCCACATATACTGAGGTCCTTCCCTTTTTTTTTTATTAAAAAAAATGTTACTCTTTCTCCCATCCCATCAGTTATTAAGATGTTTGTGAATTCCCCATGAAATCACAGCAGGTCAAGTCAATGCCTGGGGAAAATATTTTTCTATAGTTTGCAGGAAACAGGCAGCCAGTTTGTAGCCTATTATGCACCAAAGAATGTTGAGAAGCCTTAGCCCGATTAGTTCGAAACCAGGACACAGCAGGAAATTTCATTCGGGGGAGATTAGCACTAAGAAGATTCATTGTTATTTGCTTTTGGTTCCTCGTTGCCTGAAGAGTTAAATAAAAAAAAGTAACAGGATGAGAAGGCTGGCCTGCCGCAAAACCCTTCTGTTGCAATCTGCCCTTGGATTTCAAAGGGGTCAGCGGGAGAGAGATTCTTGTTGCTGGAACTTAGAGCTCCTAAATGTACTCAGAATAAAGAGCAGGGATCATCATGGGAAGGAGGCAGGATCTAGCCATGGAGCCCTAACATTAACAGAGCATGGGGGGAAAGTTTGATTCCCCATCCTTACGCAGAGCCCTCCTGTATTTTGGCATGAGATATGGTGGCACTGTGGGTTAAACCACAGAGCCTAGGACTTGCCGATCAGAAGGTCGATGGTTCGAATCCCCATGATGGGGTGAGCTCCCATTGCTCGGTCCCTGTTCCTGCCAACCTAGCAGTTTGAAAGCACGAAGTGCAAGTAGATTAATAGGTACCGCTCTGGCGGGAAGGTAAACAGCATTTCCGTGTGCTGCTCTGGTTCGCCAGAAGTGGCTTAGTCATTCTGGCCACATGACCCAGAAGCTGTATGCCGGGTCCCTCGGCCAATAAAGCAAGATGAGCGCCGCAACCCCAGAGTCGGCCATGACCAGACCTAATGGTCAGGGGTCCCTTTACCTTATAAGCAGAATCGGGTGCACTATAATTAAAAACCCCGTCCATGCCTTTGCAATCAAAATCCCACGTCAAGCCAAATTCTGTGACCTGTGTAAGCGGGTGAAAAATAAGCCCATTTGCAAGATGTCTCTAATAATGAAAAATAGCGATCAATAACTAAATGCAGAATTCTGCAACATTTCTTTTGTGCTAGTCATTAGGAGCATGAGAAACTGCCTCATGCACTGAAGCCCCACCCCAGCTACCAAAAGCCTTATTTATTCCTCGCTTCCTTCACCTCCCTTGCACACATACTTGTGTATATATCTTCCCAGTCATAAAAGTTGAAATTCTCAGGAAGCCTCGTTTTGTGGTGCCCCTTTCCCTCGCTCCCCCCATGGAAATCACGGCAGGCGTGTAGCCTTGGCTAGTAACAGAACCCTTTCCTAAGTTGGACTATATCAGCTGAGCACGATTGCTCCCGCTGGGCATGGCTCCAGAGGCAGAGTTCATTATACTGCCATAGGAATACTTTCCAAGACCCGCTGCGCTTTCTATCGTGGACAAAAGGGAAATGGTCACATCCTCCGATTTATTATATTGAATGTCAGCATATTGATATACACAGCCGCTAATCCCTGTGATTGATGTGTTTACACTGGAGCTGATTAATGAAGTCGTTTCCCATCAAGGAGCGTTCGGAGGAATATTATTCATGGAATTTGGAATTGGGCAGGGGGGTGGGGAGTAACCGTTATGAACTTGTGCATGCGTATTCAGCCATTGCATTAAGCAGTAGGTGAATCGTCATCTTAGTGCAGAACTTAGAGTATCCGTTTGTTTGTTTGTTTGTTTGTAGTGTTTGGACCCTGCTCTGGAAGCTGAAAAGCAACTTAACAATCAGTTAAAAAGCAAGACAGTTGCTGCCCTCAGGTTTATAATCTAAAAGAGATGATACGAGAAGGGGGAAAGGGATGGAGGGAAGAGAAGCAAACTCAGGCACCAGGACCATCTGGGATGGAAGCAACTTAAGGAGACGAGGAGCCAAAAGGGTCTGGCCTGTTGACCGAGGTGATGAAGTGATCCTGCCTCCCATCTCCCCTTCTGCTCTTGCTCCTGCTGCCAAAAGATAGAGGAGAGGGAGGCACTGTCTACTGTCTAAAGGTGTGTGATCTATGTTTGACAGACTAGACAGGGACTACCAAATGAGGAGGGGAGCATCAGGTGGCAGTAGAGGAGCAGGTGATATGAGGTCGAGGAGGTTCATGGCTAGACCAGCAGAGTCTCGGAGCCCGGGTATCCCGCCCCCCATTTGATTGGCAAGTGCTGACTTCTCTGACTGTCTACTCTCCATTCTGTCTTGCAGTGCAAACTGGAGCAGCAAGCCTGCCTGACCAGCAAACAGCTGACGGTTAAGTGCGAGGGGCAGTGCCCATGCGCGAGTGAGCATAGCCCGACCTCAGCCACAGACACCAAACAAGGTCAGGGGGGACATTTAATGAATAGTCTGATGACGGCATCCTCTCCTTCCCTTTCTCTCTCTGCTGCTTTTCATGTAAACAACAGAAAGCATGCCTAAGAGTCTGGCGCTAAATCATATTCCAAGGGGCCCCAAACTCCCTTGATCATGCCATGTGCATTTGTCTGCCAGGAAAACTACCTGAGACCATGATCCAGACGCAGGCAAGCTCCCTCCCCCAGTAGCACATCTCACGCTGCAGTTCCGTGTGCATTGTCATTATTCTGTTCTGGGAAGGTGACCCCAGGGCTGGCATTACTACCAGTTTCAGGGCTCCAGCATTGTGGCAGCGGGCACTGCTACTGCTTGCCAGGACCCACCTTAAAAAAACAAACAAAAAAGAGCTAGTTCTCTATGCTGGGTCTACTCACTGTTTGAATTTCCTACGGGAAATACCTACGGGACCGCCTGGTATGTCCCACGGAGGACCTTACGGTCCTCAAATGAAAACATCTTGGAGATCCAGGGCCACAGGGAGGTTAGGCTGGCCTCAACCAGAGCCAGGGCTTTTTTGGCTGTGGCCCCGATCTGGTGGAACGCTCTGTCACAAGAGACTAGGGCCCTGTGGGACTTGACATCTTTCCGCAGGGCCTGCAAGACAGAGCTGTTCCACCAGGCCTTTGGCCAGGGCACAGAGTGACCCCCTCCTTTGGTGATCCTCGTAGAACTCTGGCCCAGTAGTTGCCATTTGATTTTGAATTGATTTTAGAATATTGATTTTAGAATGCTGTGTTACTTTTATTGCTGTTAGCTGCTCTGAGCCCAGCTCCAGCTGGGGAGGGCGGGATATAAATAAAATTTTATTATTATATTATTATTAAAATGCTCCCTTCCCCACAGTGCAGCATTGGGCATTCTAGGGCAGTGTTCAGAGCACAGTCTCAGCTGCACACTAATGCCAGGTAAGCCCACCAGAGCCCACTGCTGGGGAAGGGCTCCCATAAAGAGTACACATTGCCCAGGTCCCCCCACACACACCTTGGGTCTCCTAGATTTGGGTCAATATGGTGCTGACCTAAGAGCTGTGGGAAAGCTTAAAGCACCAAAAATCAGGTTCCCCAATGACTGCAGTTCTGGTCCATGCAATAAAGATTCAGAAATCATTTCAGCACATCTGCCAAGAGCTAGTTCGCATGGGAATGGGAAATCTAGTTCATGCTACACCATCGTTTGCAAAGAGGAGGAAGGAAGGAAATAGGTCTGTCTCGTTGTTGCTTAGATTTCTTCCTTGCCCCTCACCATAAGGACCCAAGGCAGGTTTAGACAGTATTAAAACCAGATGAACCAATTTACAATCAAAAATATAAGGTGGGTCCTAAAAACATAACATAGGCATCAAAGGCCAAGATAAAGAGGTAAGTATCTGCTATGAGGCATGCATGATATATATATATATATATATATATATATATATATATATATATATATGCAGGTTTTGGTGTTTTCGGGTATCTTCCCGTGTAAGAGTTGGGGTGTCTAGGCGACGTTTCGACGAGGTCTCACTCGTCATCTTCAGGCTGGTGCTTTCGGCTTCTTGTTACTAGAACAGAGCAGGATCTCAGTGTTTGAGTTCCTATAAATACTGTTGAGGGGGTGTGGTGTATAGCCTCCAACGTTCTGGGCAGAGAGGAAGTTCCCAGGTTATTGTGCCTTTTCTTCTTTTGTTCATTAATTACTTGAGGGATATCTTGAGTGATTTCTTGAGTGATATTCTGAGTACCACTTAGGAGGGTCATTAGGTGACCCTCCTAAGTGGTACTCAGAATATCACTCAAGAAATCACTCAAGATATCCCTCAAGTAATTAATGAACAAAAGAAGAAAAGGCACAATAACCTGGGAACTTCCTCTCTGCCCAGAACGTTGGAGGCTATACACCACACCCCCTCAACAGTATTTATAGGAACTCAAACACTGAGATCCTGCTCTGTTCTAGTAACAAGAAGCCGAAAGCACCAGCCTGAAGATGACGAGTGAGACCTCGTCGAAACGTCGCCTAGACACCCCAACTCTTACACGGGAAGATACCCGAAAACACCAAAACCTGCATTCCTGTACCCGTGAAAATCTACGAAAGCATATATATATATATATATATATATATATATATATATATATATATATATATATATATATATATATATAAAAAATGCTTCATGTTACTTAGTGAATAAAGCACTGTTACCTGAGTAAAACCTAGCAAATTAATTAGCAAATTAATTGTGTAACTTTTGTTCAATTTGTTGGTATAAAGGTTGTTTCTGAGTTGTATGCTATTCTGTACCTAAACCCTTAAAATGGCAGGTTTCTGTCTGCTGCTTTACATCCCCATAAAAGTACAGAAGGCCAAATTCTAGACAAGTCCAAGATGTGTAACACACTCTGGTTAGGCAAGTGAGTGGTGCTCTTGTCAAATCCTAGAGTTTATCCACCATTTGGACAGCTGAGACTTTTGTTTAAGGCAGGGATTTCCAAGCTAATAAATGTCACAAGTCATCCCCTTCCCCAACTCCTCAGTAAGCAGTCCTTTCTGTATTACACACATAAACACACTGACTTTATTCCACGAAGGTGGAATGTTTTGCTACATGAAAGAGACTTGCACAATGAATAAAATAGAGTTTGGGTGTCTTTCATATTCTTCCCAGCTCAGGGTGCACAGTTAATAATTCTGCATTTGATTTACAGAAACCTGTACTGGGCAAGACTTGGCAGACTTGGGGGATCGGCTCCGTGACTGGTTCCAGCTCCTGCATGAGAATGCCAAGCAGAACAGCTCCGGGAGCGCAGGGGCCAATCCAGTGAATGGTATGCAGAAACTGTGGCCGTTGTCATATGCATATGTGTACACAAACAGTCATGGAAAGACAGGGACGGAGCCATGCAATCTCTGAAGAGATTCTCTCTGCAGTTACTGGACTGATATCTGTGTCCAGTGATTCCCTTAGACTGAACGTATTTGAGCTGCAGGTGGATGGTTGACTGCATGATTAAATAGGTTTAAAAAACAAACACTTTTCTGTCCTTGGAAAGCCTGCACGTTGGGGAGAAAGGGTTGCGTTCAAGGTAGTAGCATTAAGGCGAACCTTAAGTCAGGATGAGGATTTCTGCTTGCACAAGGAAATGTTCTCCTCCTCTGCTTCCCCCCTAAATCTCTTCTGGGGTTTCCTCCAACTCTCTGGAGTAGATTTGAGGACAGCGGCTGGGGACCCAGTTGTGTTAATGCAACAGTTCTGTTGAATGCCGCCCATATTTCTTCTATATATTTCTTCCTGGCAGGCTGGTTTTCCACACACAGGGAGCTTTTGATAGGGGATAATGCTGAATCGTGTGATTCACAATCTGCGAAGTGGCACAGTCCTGGGGATACTTATGCGTAATAGGATATTTCTGAATGCATACTTTGGCTTAACCCAGGGGTTGGGAAACCTGTACTCTCCCATCATCCAGAGCCAGTATGGCCAATGGACAAGGATGGAAGGGAGTTATAATCCAACAACATTTGGAGGGCCACTGGTCACCCCATCACCACCCCTCTATTTCCTCTAAGTTATAGCAGGAAGAAGGTTGTTTCATTCAAGTGTGAAAGACGCAGGAACACATTCAGCTGTAACTTCTGCAGTGCAGACACACCGGTGGGAAAATTCTGCCGTGTTTTCAGGATCAGTCTGAGAAAGCTCTGTGTCCTGCACTGAACGAGGGAAGGTGACCACAATCAGCCCTCCAACAACTCCCATTAAAGAGGGACAGCCTTGTTGCAATGAATAGGACTTTGCGAGAGCCACAGGCTCATTTATTTCACCGGAGCGGGTGCAGCAGATGTGCCTGGTTCCGTCAGTCTTTATTCCTCCTGTTGTGTCAGCTCTTATTTCCCCTTGTGAAACTAAATTGTTTTTGCTTTGGCTGAGCAGTTACTTGTTGGGTGCCAGCAGCTTGTCGTATTTCGGCACTAAACTGGTCTTTATGTGTGACTCTATTAGTTTATATGCCATGAGATCAGGAACGGGGAATCTGCGGCCCTCCAGATGCTGCTGGACTACGAATCCCATCATCGGCCCCAGCTGCCGACCAAGCTGGCTGGGAATGATGGGCAATGTAGTCCAATAAACTCTGTAGGGCCACAGCGTCCCCATCTCTGCACTAAACAGTTCTTGAGTCACCATCATGTTCATCCAATCAGATTTGGTGCGTTAAATGTAGCTTTACATGTGCCATTTGCCACATTTTCATTGGCTGAAGTACAATACTTTGTTCTCAGAGCTGATCTGAGAAATTAACGCTCTAACGACAAGCTAGAGTCTGTGGAATTTTCATATTATTATTATTACTATTACTATTATTCCTTTTGTAGTTAGTGTGATAAAAGGAGAAATGTGCTTAGCACAGAAAGTTGGACTGGTTTGTCATCAGCAAATTCACATTTTGTACATTAAACCAAGCAAGCCCTGCTCATCTCCTGGCTGCTTCCACGGAGCAGAGCTTTCTGTGTGGGCCACCCACACTCTGCCAGTTGCTGTGTGAGCACAGCAAGGTACAGGTTTTTGCGCACTTGTTTGTTTTAAACAAGTCCCCAGCCCCTGAGCAGAGTTGGCAGATTGGTCCCAGAGCACACGCAGAACGTGAAGTGCGACCGGTCAGGAGGAAGATCATTAGTTTAAATGTCAGTGAACAGAAACCGCCAAGCCTCGTGCTTCTCCCACAGGTGGGCCTGATGCATTGGATGAAGTCTTGCCGCGCTGGGAGGGCGATGCCCTTGTGCCCCCCTTGGCTCTGCCGCTCCCGTCCCTCGGCTTTCGTAAGCAGAGCAGTGAGCCGCCGTGGCTCACCTCCAGCAGTGAGGAAGTCCATCTGGAACCAGCCTGGCAGCAGCATCACAAACTACGTAGGAGATAGGAAGTGAAGCAAGCCGTGCAGGGAAATGGCAAGGCTCCCGTCTCCTTCAACAGCAGCTGCTTTTCCTAGAGGGCCACTTTGAGAAGCGAGCCGAGCGTGGCAGGCCGATGCCGCAGCCATGACCCTTTCAGGCGGGCTGCCACTGTCTTCTGCTGCCCTGCGTTACACGTCCTCCTTGTATCTTCTGCCTCTAGCTCGGCTTCAGGAAAGAGAGGGGTAGCAGCTGGTACCTTGTAGAGGACCAGATTTTGCCAGCGGGCCTTCAGTTGTTCACCTCTGCTCCATACATGCTTAACATGTATTTGCCCAGCAGAACTGCGATGGCGGTATTTTGGGGTTCCGGTGCAGAATTTCAGGCCTGCAGGCCTGACGTTTGAATCCTGTGTACAGCAGCATCGACAGACAGCCTTTCCAGGAGAGGCCCTGCATATGCACAGGCTTGTGTCGACGCACGAGCTTTTAAATAAGTAAAAATTCCGCAACTAGGAAGACGGAACTCTGTGAGCGGTATAAATTATGCAGATCGAGCCTGTTTGCATAATGCATGCAGCTTCTCTGAGGAGCGGCAAGGCACTCCAGGAGCACCTGCCTCTCAGCCACAGGGTGTTCTGCTCGGCTTCTCGTTTGTGTAGCTCCTAAGCATCGCCTACACGTTTTTAATCACCACTGTCTTTGTAGCCATAAGGTCTAGCAGCTTGCTTGGTTTCTTTAAAATAACGAGTAGAACTTGCAACAAATCACTGCAGGTGATCTACCTCTCAGTGCAAGTGCTCCTGTTCAGAGTTGCAGACAGACATGTTATCCTTAGGATACTCCATTGCAACACACAGACACACACTTCGGGTTGTTTTGTTTACCAGCTGACACTCAACATTCCACAGCTGCTGAGCATGCTCAGTCTCCATTTGGGTTGTCTTTGGGGTGGTTTTGCCTCCTAGGGGTGTATTTTTTAAGTTTTATACTTCTTCTTACCTTGAGGTTCACCTTCACACGCTGCTTCCCCCGTCTCGTCTCTCGGAAGCCCCATTTCGGCTCCAAACCACCTGAGTTCACTCTTAGAGGGAACAATGGAAGCTGAGGTCCTCAGGGTGATGAATCCTGCACCCAAATCCCGCACTTGTGGACGCAAGCGGCCCTCGTTAGAGCTATATGCGCAGAGGCACCTTCGCTCCCCCTTACTCTTCTTTCTCACTCTCTTCTGTTGTTTTTTCAAACCTCATCCGCTTGCAGTGCTGGACAAGAGCCTTGTGGCCAGTTGCAAAGACTCGATTGGCTGGATGTTTTCCAAGCTGGACACCAACGGCGACCTTTTCCTGGACCAGACGGAGCTGGCAGCCATCAACCTGGACAAGTACGAGATCTGCATCCGGCCTTTCTTCAACTCCTGCGACACCTACAAGGACGGCCGCGTCTCCACCGCAGAGTGGTGCTTCTGCTTCTGGCGAGAAAGTGCGTTGCTGCAAGGTTTCTCCTAAGAGTCTTTTGTGTTGACTCCTTCCAGTCAGTCATATCCCGCCGTTCTTTATATAGTGCCAACTGTTGTAAGTGATGCTGAAAGAGATACACACACACACTGACAAATGGGCTTCTCCCTATCTTTCCCTGATGGCACTAAGCAAAAGGCCTCTTCTTGGCTGATGTGTTTTACCATAGCATAGTACTAAGTTCAGGGACGCGGGTGGTGCTGTGGGTTAAACCACAGAGCCTAGGACTTGCTGATCAGAAGGTCGGCGGTTTGAATCCCCGCGATGGGGTGAGCTCCCGTTGCTCGGTCCCTGCTCCTGCCAACCTAGCAGTTCAAAAGCATGTCAAAGTGCAAGTAGATAAATAGGTACCGCTCCGGCGGGAAGGTAAATGGCGTTTCTGTGCGCTGCTCTGGTTTGCCAGAAGCGGCTTAGTCATGCTGGCCACATGACCCGGAAGCTGTACGCCGGCTCCCTCGGCCAATAAAGCGAGATGAGCTCCGCAACCCCAGAGTCAGTCACGACTGGACCTAATGGTCAGGGGTCCCTTTACCCTTTACCTTTAGTACTAAGTTCAAGCTGTTTAAAGAGGTGCTCGTTACAGCCCCACTTAGATTAAAGATCATTGTCCTTTATTTGCATGCCACCTTTCTGTCATGAATTTTGCTCGTGGTGGCAAAACTGGCTAAGTGGCAACAGAATTTAACAATAAGTTAACCAAAACATCTCAGCATCTCAGTAAGAAATATACCAAAAATTGAATTTTAGTAAGGTCTACTAATAAAGCGCAGAAACATTCCTGTAAATAAGGCACCTTCAAGATTAATTCTGGACCCCAATGGAAGCCCCAAAACATCACCCCACCTTGATAGTCTCTATCAGCATGCTTTTTCCCAGACTTGCAGCGAAGCTGGTCTCTCTTATATTTTCTCCCCAGAAGCTGCCAATAGTTTTTAGGAGGGAGAATATTTGCTTAGCGTTTATGTAGTGCTTTTTCTTATGAACTCAGAGCCCTTTGCATATATACTTCAGTAATCCTTGCAACAAACCTGCAAGGTAGACCAGTGCTGTTAGTAAATGAAACACCTGGTATTTATGTAAGTGGTTTTTCTTAAGGGCTTAAAGTGCTTTGCACATGCAAGGTAGGCCAGTTCTTTTACCCTCGTATCAGAGATTACTGGAAGAGAGCGGCTCATTTATTGACGAGCACATGGCTCCACTGAGATTGTTTTGAGCTGGTTTTTGGCAATCCTGGAATGGACGCGTGTTTTGCTTTGGGTGTTTCAGAGCCTCCTTGCCTTGTGGAGCTGGAGAGGATACAGATCCAGGAAGCAGCCAAAAAGAAACCTGGTGAGTTGTGTGGAAATGGGGAGCTATTTGGGGATGGATGAGGGAAGGGGAAAGGGATCTTGTGGATGTCTCGGTGCTGATAGTCAATGCTTGGAAGGCACGTCACCCAGCAGTGCTAGTTTCTTTCACCCAAGCCCCATCTCTGCTTGCCCCACAGCTGAGGGCCAGAGGATCCACACCTGTTTTAGATGATGGTGTCATGGAAATGAAGATTTAGGCAGATCTAACGGCTCCTCCCTAAGGTCCAGCTCAGGCATCCCCAAACTCAGCCCTCTGGCTGTTTTGGGACTACAGTTCTCATCATCCCTGACCACTGGTCTTGTTAGCTAGGGGTGATGGGAGTTGTAGTCCCAAAACAGCTGGAGGGCCGAGATTGGGGATGCCTGGTCCATCTCATACATGTGGGTGGCCATGCCCAAAGCAGCCTTATGGCTGGAGCCATTTGTGCGAGCAAATCCCCAATCTGGGCAGATTTCAGTGATAATCGTGCAACAGCTCATTGTCGCAGGCCAGGCCAGGGGTGTTTGTAGTGGTGCAATGCCCTGGCTGTGTGCATGTATGGCAATCCACTTACTACACGTTATGATTTTTGTCAGTGGTTTTTGCACACCATAATTCTTGTCAGGGAAATAATCGATGTGTGAAGATTTTCCCTTGTCGTTTTCCATTGCATATGTTTATACGGGAAAGCACCTCTGAGGTCAGATCATTTTTTGTGTATTGAAGAAGCTAATTTTTTAAGGTGGTTCTAAGCACAATTAAATATAAAGTCCGTACTCTGGCCAGTTATCCCTTACAATCTAAGCTCCTTTCTTATTCAAAGTGTATGATCTTCATTTAAATTCCCAGTTGCACAAGATGCTGTGGGCTGCTAGGGTTGCCATATGTCCTCTTTTTCCAGGACACGTCCTCTTTTTTGCCATAGCGATCCATAGTTAAAAGCAGAAGTCGGCAAATGTGTCCTCTTCTTCAAAACACAGCAATCCTAAAAATCATTTCCCAGCAGTGAAGTCCTGCTGTTGCAACCATTGTATCCCAACTCTACTGACGCCCTGTTGCTGACTTTGCTTTCCCAGGGATCTTCATCCCCAGCTGCGATGAGGATGGGTACTATCGGAAGATGCAGTGTGACCCAAGCAGTGGGGAGTGTTGGTGCGTGGACCACCTTGGCATGGAACTAACAGGGACGCGGATGCATGGGAATCCAGATTGTGGTAAGGAGAATGGAGAGGAAAGGTGGGAAGAACTGTTGGCGGGTTGGAGCACAAAACGTACACGTTGCACACGACAAGGGGGGCCTCCAACGTGGCCCCTGTCGTGGACTGGTTGGATGCAGAGGAAAGAACCAGCTGTGGAACCCACAAGAAGGCTCAGAGCCCAGGGAATGGTGGTGGGACCACAATGAGTGGTCAGAGGGCGAAGACTGGGAAGAGGAGGCGTTGGAAGCTGAAGAGGTAACAGGACTGAGTGAGCAGGGAGAGTCTGTGGCAGAGAGGAGTCCTGAAGCTGAAGCAGGAGAGGAGGGAGGCCAAGAGGCAGAGAGGAGACTGGCTAGTGAAGAGGCACAAGTGTGTCCCCCTCTGGCGGAGACCAGCTCCCCTCCTCCTGGTCTCCCAGAACATGCAGAGAAATGAAGAGGACAGAGGAATGGGAGACAAGACAACAGAGCCTTCGGCTGCCGGGGAAGGAATTGAGGGAGGAGCCTTACAGAGCGGTGGGAAGGTGGGGACCTCGCAACTGCTTCACTGGGGAAAGACCTACTAGGAAGAGTTGCTGTGATCTCTAGGCCTGCGCTGTTTTGGTTTCTTCGAATAAAGAGTTAACTTCACAGACAATGGACTTAGGCAGCAGTGAGGAGGTAGGAACCTTTAGTCTCAGCAAGTGCTTTTGGGCGGGGGGGGGAGGGGGCAAGACTTGCCGGAGACGAGTTGCTGTGCTCACAAGGCCTGACACTCCTGGGTTGTTGTTGTTGTGGGGGTTTTTTTTTGTTTTTGCTAACAAAGAGTTAACTCCAATTTGCTCAGTGTGATTTCCTGCTGGCTCATTCCTGTTGGCCCCACTTGTAGAATTGAACGGAAAGGCTTCCTCGCCATGGAAGTGAATGAATGCCTTCTGAGGGGGAGGGTTCACCCTCCGCGGTTACCAAAGTGCCGCACCGCCGTTTCCTTACTAACGCCGCTGCTTCTGCTGTTGTTGTTGTTCTCGTCGTTGCAGATGATATCGTTGGATTCTCTGGGGACTTTGGGAGTGGCGTCGGGTGGGAAGACGAGGAAGAGAAAGAGACTGAGGAAGCCGGCGAGGAGGCCGAGGAGGAGGAAGGGGAGGCGGGAGAGGCCGACGACGGAGGCTACATCTGGTAGAAACCGCCGAGGGCACAGTTTGGTCAGGATGCTGGCTGCAGGGCTGGGAGACGGCCGTCGAAACCCGAAGGAGAGGAACAGCTTAACAAGATGATCAGGAAACACAGTTGAATGTAACTGACTATGGCAGAACATGTTGTGTGTGTGTGCGTGTGTGAGTGTATGTATGTATGCACCTGCCTGGGTGAGTCCATTCTCCTTACATGGCCGTGGGGATTATCTTGTTTCCCACACCCCAGCTTAGCAGAGATCAAAGCTGTATCAAAGCAAAATGGGAAAGGGGGCAAAGTATTCTGCACTGTAGGTTCGGGTGGTCTTTTTATATATATAAATATATTTAAAAAATGTAATTTAATTTAATGTTTAAATTGTCTTATCACACATTTCCGCTCGTAGCCAGACCCCCAAATATGTTTACCTGCCCCATCATCTCTCGTGTTATGGTTCCTAGCAATAGCTTCCAATAATTTACACATTGTTAGTTCTGTACACCCTGGTGCACCAAATTGCTTTCAAGCACATGCTCTGCAAGCGCCCAGGAGCTCTGCCAAGCTTTCCTGGGTCTTCGTTGCAATGGAAGAGGTGTGATCACCTGGACTTCGGCTGACAGGTCAGGGATGAAGAGCAGCCCCTTTCTCTTCCTTTGACCATATGTTAGATCCATATCAGGCTGGGACAGGTAGCACAGCGCTGGTTGCAAACTTGGCTAGCATATCACGGACTTCTCAGACACCGAGAGGGTCCTGCAAAATCCTACCTCCCTGGAATATTCCCCACAGGCGGCTTGGCATCCTCGTATTGATTTAAGAACCAACAGGTGATCACAGGGTTGTGCCCGCCAATTTCGAGGGTCCCATTGCAAACTTGTCTCAACTTTATCTCTGGTCACTGTAGAATAATGGGCTTCCATATGGCCTCTCGGTGCCCTGGCAGAGTGACAGAGGCATTTGGGCACACAATTGGCTGAGAAACACTGATTTTTTTAAAAAAAAAGGAGAAATAACATTATTGATTGTGGAATGCAAATTTGTGGGGCAGGCTAGGGTAACCGACAGCAAAAAGGCATCCCTAGCTAGGAACAAAGTTCCCATGACGAGAAAGGGGGGCCCAACATCCGTCAACAGCAAAACAGCCACCCCAGGAGGTTTGCTTCCGAATGATTTGGGTTGCAGTGTGGAGTTGCTATTGGCTGCTTTGTTTCTAGGTAAAGATGCTTGGCAAGATGCTCTTTTCTACATTCTTTTCCATGTCGGGGGAACTGTAGGCTTTTTGCCTGGATAGGATGCACCACGGCAAACTTTAAATTCTCCTTTGAAAGAGACAGGCGTCCCACTGCTGCTGCATTTGGACGCACCCACTGCTTTGTGGGCCTGGGTTCCTGCAGGTGTGAGATTCTGTGTGTGAGTGTGTTGCAAGTGCATGGGTGTTGCAGCCACGGGTGCCCTCACGCAGTGTGAGCAGATGGCGGGTGTTTGTGTGCGTGCGTGCGTGCGTGCGTGGAGAATGAGGGAGGGCCAGCTTGGCTTATTACATTGAGCATTCCAGAGCTTACGCAAAAACTGCGCTTCCGGTAGAGCCATCTAGGCTTTCTGTGCAGCTCCATATCCTTCAAATACACACAAAAATATGAATAACTGTGGGATTTTAATTTTTTTTAACGTGAGCTAAACCTCCCAGTGAGCCCGGCCACATGCTTGCGGTGGCACCATAACAGAGAACACTTGTGTAGCCCAGCTGTGATAATAAACAAGCCTTGCTGTGTCGACCTCTCTTAACCTTCCTTCTTGCCTAGGCTTGTCCCTCTCTATTTGTCTCTGTCTATATACACACCCGCACGCTTCACACCCCTCCTTTATTCCACTATTTCTTCTACTTTTCTGCAGAGAGAATAATAGTTTATGACCGAGCGAGACTTGGAACTTGTCACTGCCGGGAGGGAGTGGCCTTCTCAGTCCATGTCCTTTGGGAAATTCCTCCTCTTCCTCCGTAGACTTTGCATTGTTGTACCCTCCCCCCTTCCCTTTCTGCTGCAAAGAGATCCATTTGCATCTTGTTAATACACAGAGTCACAGAATTGTAGAGTTGGAAGGGACCCTGAGGGTCATGTGGTCCAATCCCCCTGCAATGTAGGAATATGCATCTGCCCCATATAGGGATTGAACCTGCAGCCTCAGCACCAACAATCCAGTGACTTACTCGAGCTTTGGTTTCTGGAAAGCCCCTCTTTGAGGGCTCCTCCACTGTTGTTGCCTCCCCACCCCCCTTCTGCCTGTGTGTCTGGGACTGAATTTCCCAGTGGTGCATGTTTAAATAACCTGTAAATACATCTTTCAAATTTCAAATTTTTGCTAACTTCACTAGGCAGGGCAGCATCCCAAAATTAATGCGAAGGGGAAGAATTGCCCATCTATTTGGACACAGGAGTGACCAAGATGGGGTGTTTTAATGGATGGCACAGGGGTGGCAGCAGGACCAAATCTGTGCAGACATGCCAGGGGGAGCGGTGTTGGCTCTTCCTGTATTCCTTGCACAGCCCCTGCCTCTCCCTGCCAACCTGGTTTCCCCCATCCAGGGAAGCAGCAATGATGTTGCCCCTCCACACCAGACACTATTGAATACTGTAGAACTGGGGGGGTGACAATTTTGTGTGTGTGTGCGTGCTGTGTTGATAACAAGGCTTATGGTTGATGATTGCTTGTCCTCCTTGACACCTTTGACGACAGCCTTGGAGACGGATGATAGGGTTTTGTTTTGTTTCCAGAGGGTTGAAGGTAGAATGGCAGACAAATGGTGGCCCATGATTGATCCTCATTCCCGGCGTTGTGTCTGATCGCAGGTTTTTGTAGGTTTTGGCTGTCAAGAACTGCTCAAAAACCAACTTCTCAAAAATGTATTGCATCGATTGAAGACAAAGGAATGAGTGTCAGTGCCATGGAAAACGATAAGTCAGCCATGCCACTTTCAACTCTCTTTTTAAGAACTATTTTCTCTCTCCAGGTTGTCTAGCTCTGCCCAGTTTTGAAAGAAAAACTTCCCCATGGGACAAAAGACGTACTTATTCGCCAATGAAAGAGAAACCTCTCCATTTTCTTAAGGGGAGTTAAAAAGTAATTGGAGAGCATTTTTTCTTCTTATGGTGAACACATAATGTCTTTTGCCTATTCTCTGCTTCCAGCCTTAATTTTACACCCCATTTGTTTTAATGCATTTTTAGCTGATTTGTATTACCTCGTGACACATTCTCTGACTTCTAGGGTAGCAGAAGCAGAAGATACGTCATCCCAAATGACGTCCGTAGGAGAAACTTGCCGTCCCTGTAGGGTTCACCTTGTCAAGTGGACTTGGGTGCAGAATTAAAGACGTCCTGTTTCTCCTTTGGGTTGCCAACTACTTTCCTAACAGAGAGCAGAGAAATACTGCAGGAGCAAACTTCCCAATCACTGTGACTTCATGACTGGCAGTGTGGGGATTAATTTATCTGTAGCGCTTCCCCTGTCATGCAGCTGTTCAAAGACATGAGAGCAAGACTTTGTGTCGAGTTAGTTAATCGAATCTCAGCTCCCCGAATCTTTTTGCTAGGGTTAAACTTTAAGAGTATGTGGATTAGTCCAAATAACTTCTGAGCATGTGCAATGCCCCTTCCTACTGGGTAATCTGAAATAGGCCTCTTTCACATATCTGGGATTACATGGTAGGTCTTTCAAGATAAGAGGCTTACTTTTGGAGCAGGCTTGAATCTCAGGACAGGGTCCTGCTGGGGAAAGGAGTTGGCAACCCTTGACTTTGCTTAGATTTCACTGGGGTTGGTTAGATCATCCCAGTTTTTCAAAATCTCACTCTTTTCTTCCAAACCTGCAAGCTAGTCTGAATGTTGTAAATAAGGAAACAACACTTGGCGCACACTCGCACACACAAGTTCTTCCTCTTCACAGCTTTGCTTTCCACACCACGTTCGCCCCATCAATGCTGTTTGTTTTCAATAAGAGCAGGAACTGTCTTAGGCAGCCTGGGAATTCAACACCAGAGACGACTTAAAAGAAATAAAAAAGAAAGAGTCTCTTCCCCGAGGGAAGCAGCTAGGATATCATCACCATATCAAGCAGCCATGCCAGCGCTGGAGCTGTGTGTATCAGGCAGTTGTGACAACTTCACCTGTTTTGCCATCTCTGTGCTGGCAGAGAGGGAGAAGAGACAAGCGAGGAAGCCTCTTATCATACCGTTAGTATCAACCAGATTTGGATTTCTGAAAATACCAGGCTGCATTGCCGCCATTTTATTTATTTTTTCATGCATTTACTTGAGCCCTGTGCAAATAAGAAAGAGCAAGCCTGCTTTGGAGTGTAAGTATGTAATGTTTTGGTTGCTTCAACCAATTGGCCAAAGGGGTCTCCCTAATAGCAGGTGCTCCTCTTCTTGGTTGCTTGTCTCCCTTCATACATTTTTAGGTTTGCCCCTAAGGTAGTCACATTTTTAGGTGTACGCTGCAACTGTAGGTGTACACGAGCAACTGCAGTATGGCGTTCGTAGCATGTTTTGAATCTGTGTGTCATCTGAGTGCTCTTGTCAAGGAACTGTGATTGGCAGCGACTACCTGGCGAGTGTGCCCTCAGTAGCAAACCCAGATTTGCCTTTATGTAATGTATGAAACAGCCCTACGGGCCTGGTCCTTGCTGTTTTGAGCTGGTGAAGTCCTCTTTCTATTCTTTTGAGCTTTGAGGATCCAGCTCCCCTGATCCTCCCTAGGAGAGCCTTCCATTGGAACCCCTTACCGGCCGATGATCAGAGGACAAATGAATATATCTGGAAGAACTCTTGGTTTTCATGTGTGCAAATATTATTTTCCCTTGATCTTCATTGATTCTGGATGCTGGAGGGGAAGGAAATGGACCATTCTTCTTCTCCAGAGTACAGCTGAAAAGAATTAACATCCAAGGGAAGGAAATCTTTGCAATGCATTAAACTCCTAAGACTGCAGCTATCCATTTCATCCAAAGGTTCTTATATTCAGAAGTGACTTCAATTCATTTTAAAATGTGGAGCGTAGGCTGCAGTTCTTGAACCACCTCCTCAAAAGTTGGTCAATGGCCATTGGGATGTGTTCCTGTTCTGATGCTTTCATGCAAAAACGTCGTGTAGAGCATGTGACTTGAAGATGGCAGCCAAAGGTTGCAGTTCTCTTAAGCACGCTTCAGAAGTGAGCTCAGTTGGAGGTGACTTCCATATACAGCACTCATTCTGCGCAACAGCCAGAGGTGTGCATCCCAGTCTGCACCAACAACTGAAACCTGCGAGTCCATTAAGTTCCAGATGAGCCCTGAGATTTGGATCAAAACACTCATCCACATTGGCTGTAGTGTGTCTGCTTCTACATAAGGGATTCCCTTCATGTTGTATCAAGACAATTGTGTTGGTTACTGGGGGAGTTAGGCTCACAGGTGTGCTGCTTTTGAAATTTGCCCTGTACACAAACACACCCCTCTTCTTCCCTTTAGTGTCCAAATCTCAAATAGATCATTTCTACACATTTATCGCAAGCCTCCCCACACCGAACAAATGAAAGTAGCTCTGTCTAGTCCACTCTATTAAACCTTTCTCTCTTCTCTGTATTGAATCTCAGCTCAGTGTTGATGGAAAGAATGTGTATTTTTAAAGTGTTAAAATGAGTTGATTTTTTTTTTTGAAAGGGGAAAAAAACCAACAGCATTTTACGCTTAACAAACCAGAATCGAGAAACAAACTCGCCTATAGCCTGATAACATATTTAAGTCTTATGTGCAATAATAACTTCTGAACTTTATAGTGTTAAACATCGTGTTCAAGTGCTTTGATTTCAGTTTGTATATTTCAGTGCTGCAAGTGTATCTCGGTAATTCTAGACGATTAAAAATGAAACAACAAAAAAAGTGTTAGAACGTATGTGTGTGCATATGGTGGGCGCTGGAACACCAGCGGGGGCAAGCCTGCCCAAGTTGAAATCCTATTGCGGCCTTTGCTAGTCTCGTGCCCTCCGGATATCCACTATGGACTACAGTTCCCATCAGACCCTGCGTGGGCCTGATGGGAGTCCAGGACATTCGGAGGGTGCCATGTTGGCAAAAGCTGTCCAGTTGGTTCCAATGGGAAAGTTTAAACACTTCCTTCCACCGAAATAGTTCTGGGACTTTAAAGAGCTCAACTTGGGCAAGACCTTGCCCCCCAGGCTCCTTCTGTTCCTAGGGCGCCCTCTCGTCTCCCTCCCAGCTGTGACACTCCTGTATCGCTTTCCCGGCGGCTCCCTGGGAAACTGTTTCACATTGTCGGTTCTCTGCCTAATAACTTAACTTACTTAACCTAAGGAAACAAGTACACACGTACACCATTCCAAGAAATGAAATACAACCTTATTTTTTAAAAAAAAAATAAAAATTTATAAACATCACTCCGTTGTGGTTTGTAATGGCACTGGGGAGGGGATTGGGATCGGGGAAGAGTTTGAGAAGACGGAAGGGTGCTGACGTCTGCTAGCAAAAATGCCCACCTGTTGGGCTTCACCTGGCTGTGGCACTTCCAAGATGAATCCCCACTTCTTGCCGTCTGTTAGCTTAGGAAAGGCATTTCTGTGATTTGAGCTGGGAGGCGGCCTCAGAACTGCTTTGGAGGGGCAGAACAGCTCAATGGGCGTTTGCAGTCATATGGGTAAATGTGGAACTCCTAGAGCAGAGATGGCGAGGGTCTGGTCCACAGACCAAATGTGGCTCTCATGGCACACCCAAAACTTTAGGCCGTGTCCATTGCAGGCCCAAGCCATCCTCAAGTAAGCGCCTAAACTACAGTTGCCGTGTTTCAAAAAGTAAAAACCAGGACAGCCCAAAAGTTGTTGAGCCTTGACACTCTTCCCATCAGCCTGGAGTGCTTTTCAAAGCATCTCCCCCAACACACCCCAGAGCACATCTTGCAGGAGGGTTGGGGAACCAACAGGTTTCCAGATTTGGGTGGGCTACAACTCCCTTCATCCTCAGCAACTGGCCGTGCAGGTGGGAGGTGGCGTCCACTAAACTGCTGGGCCACAGGTTCTGCATTCCTATGTTGCAAAATGTTCACCTGGTGGAGAATCTGTTCTACCTCGATGGTAGCATTCGGAAGCAAGTACTGTGCAGATCTCTGCCATCCACACTGCAAAGCTCCAATGCTCCTGGCAGTCCTAATGATTGTGAGAGAATAAGAGGCGACAAAGGCTGCCCTTGCTCTGCCAGATAAGCAGTCCTGGCTTGCTGGCGAGGATTCGGTTTTCTGCTCTCACATAAAGCCACAAGGAAAAAGGGAGCGATGCCAACTCGAAATGGGAACGAAGCGTTGAGTCGCCGCTGCAGAACGCCAAAGGCCTCTTCCTGCTGCAGTGTGGGCACATTGCTCACTGTCACTTTGCGGCGGCCGTTGGCAGGCTGCGAGCCAACAAAGCCACAGAGGATTTTTCTCTCTCCTTGCTTTCCCATTATCGCCAGGCCAAGACTTCGCAAGTTGCAGCTGTCCCCTCAGCTGCCTGCATTTCTAGGCCCACTTCCAGGGCCTGAACAGTGACGGGCCTGTTTGCCGAGGCTTCGCACGGACAGCACCTGCAGAGAGGGTTAACTCTTTGGCTTCTCAGGGGCTCGTGCCGTGTTGCATTTTGTACGAAGAAAATAGGCTTCTGGACACTAAAGGCATGCAACTCCCACTTTTGTCTATTGAGCATGCCAGGTCAGTCCTAGTATGGCAGCAGGTTGAGGTGGCCTGCTTTGAGCAGGGCCCAGGATGAGGGTGGTGGGAAATCAGGTGGCACATCCCATTTTGCCGGCCGAGGCAAAAGGGAAATGTATAATAATAATAATTTATTATTTATACCCCGCACATCTGGCTGAGTTTCCCCAGCCACTCTGGGTGGCACCCAATTGAGTGTTAAAAACAATACAGCACTAAATATTAAAAACTTCCCTAAACAGGGATGCCTTCAGATGTGGCACTGAACCCTTACCTGGGTTTCACGGTGGCTGCTGCAAAATGACAGCAGTTCCCAGCGAGAATTCACTGAAATCTTGCAAGATCTTGCCAGCACCTTCTGCTGTGGGGCAGAGGGAGCACTGCCTCTTGGGTTTCTGCTGCCTGAGGCGGCTGCTTCAAGTTGCCTCATGGGTGAGCTGGCCCTAGCGGGAAATAAAAGACATGAATGTCTGACTCTGACTGGAGCAGCAAGACTCTCGTTCTGGGGAGCTCTGCTTCAGGTGGCAAAATGTCTTGGGCCTGCACAACCAGGAAAGGCCATTAACAGCTCACATACCAATATGGGGGTGCAGACACAGGACACTCTCTGACCATTAGGACCAGGAGGCACCTCCCATTTTCCCCTAAGCCAAACTTTCCAGGCCTCTGTTGGGCAAAGTTCTAGTCTGGTCAAGGACCCTACAGGGGAGGGAACATGCAGCAATGGGACTAGGTGAGTGATGTTGCCCCAACAAGCTGTCTGCTACTGATGGGACACAATGGGACATCAGGGATGGAATATGCAACAGACTGAAGAGCGACAGCACTGACTAGGACTCTGCAGAGAAACGTTTATGTGGAATGCGCTGCCCTGCAAATAGTGAGGTGAGGTATTCTTTCAGTTCTTCTCCAAATTGTCTCAGGGCTGTGCCTGATAAGAGGCCTGGGTATTTTTGCCCTTGGATGTCCGCCACACTGGATTTCAAAGTGTAAAGTGAGATGCAGCCCTCGGTTGTTATGGGCACTTGGAGCCGCACCAGCGAAGCTTCCAGGCTGCACCGTGATCACAGCATGTCTCATTTTCAAACAGCAGTTTGGCTCTCGGTTGACTCTGCCTCTCAAAGCTTGTATCTTCCTGGCACCAACTTCCAGGTGGCTCGTTCTGGCAGCCGGCTTCTCACAAGCAATATCAAATATCAGATGAATCCTTTTTGCCTGGTTTGTTTCCCCGAGACTTTGGGTTCCAATGGAAGGCTGGCGCCAGCAACATTTTCCAATGTCATTTTGTCTGCTGCCTGTCCAAACGCTTGAGGCAGCGGATAACATAGACTCACACTCAAAAAATAAAAAGCCTGCCAGATAAAACATCCTTAGTTAACAACAGACAATAGGCACTTCCCCCCAGTGAGCAGTGATGTAGGTTTTCTGGAAAAAAAACTGAACGGGAAAATTTTCTAATGCAAATTAGGCAAGTTTGGAATTTTTTTTTTTACTTTGCACTGAAATATTTTCTCATGCCCCAGGCTGTGATTTAATTAAGCATATTTCCTTTACTTGCAGTTAGCAAACAAAAGTAAAACCTGTGAAAATACCAAGCTTGCCTAATATTTAATTTGCAGTTGGCACCCATTAATTGCTACTAATGAACCCAGGAAACAAAACTTTCGGTGGGAAAATAGAGCAATGGAAAATTTTCAGCCCCATATCACTGCCTGTAAGGTTACAAATTTCCCCCAAAGATGTGCTTGATATTCCTTTTCAAAAGTCAGGAGAGCAGGGCTTGAGCAAACTTCCTGCATTAGACTGCTCCATAGTATGGAGGCAACCACTATGAAGACCCAGCATTACCCCAAAGGTGTTCTTCATCCTTCCCCCATTACGGAGAATTTGAATGGTCTTTGAAAAATATCAGGCAACAAGTTCTGCAATTTTAAAAAATGCAACAGAAAATGAAACAGACACTAGAGGATTGTACTAGCAAAAAAGAAACATTAAATTGCAAAAACTAGTATATACTGTGAAAGATAGAATAAATCTATTTGTACACAAAGTAGGGAAGGGGTCTTAGAGTTGATAGTCTATTGCTCCTGGGCAGTTAACACATACAGGTTTGTCTAGACAGCCTGTTCATTGAGCACTCATTCTGATTCAGTTGCACAAACATGGAAGCCAGACAATGCCCAATCTTTATGTAGCATTCATTCTGATTTGTTTGCAGGATACTTATATATATAGGTATAATAGTTCAAAAGCACATCAAAGTGCAAGTAGATAAATAGGTACCGCTCCGGCGGGAAGGTAAACGGTGTTTCCATGCACTGCTCTGGTTTCGCCAGAAGCGGCTTAGTCATGCTGACCACATGACCCAGAAGCTGTATGCTGGCTCCCTTGGCCAGTAAAGCGAGATGAGCACCGCAACTCCAGTGTCATCCGCAACTGGACCTAACGGTCAGGGTTTCCTTTACCTTTTTATATAGCAATAAGCCAACTCCCCTGCAATTATTTGTTCACTTGAATCCCTCCTGCAAAACAGTGGCAGCCTGGAGGCACAAATAGTCAAACAACGTCTCCCAGGGTGCTGGAGAGACTGCGGGCAACACAGAGCGCTTATGCACATGTGGTGGAATTGCACGAAAAGCGATGTCTTTCTGGAAAACACCATTCGGAAGAAAGTAGCATACCGTGTGGAAGAAACAGTAACGAAACAAGCAGTGGTGCTGCCATCCTTAATTTTGTTCAGTGTAAAGGATAACAAAAACAATGCTGTACAATATCTAAAATGCTTGCGAATGTCACGTTGTGAGGCAAGCTATTGCCTAACTCCGGAAACATGCAGATGGTTTGGCGAGAGACAAATGGTAGGGGGAATTATGGCAGGTGGCGCCGTCAGGGAAAATGACACATCCATTGACAGTGACAAGGAGACTGGCCATATGGAAAGATTCCCTGGTTTCATTTTCTGCTTAAGCTCCACACAAACCCCACAAACTTTAAAAGCAAACAGGGGTAGGGAATCTCCAGATCATGGGTCAAACCTGGACCACCAGGCCTCATTTGGCCCTGCAAAGCTGTTCTGGTGAAGCCAGGCCTGCACACCCTATACCTGATCTCCTACATACATGACATCCCAGGTGTGGGACAGGTAAGGGCGGGTTGGAGTGGTCTCCTGAGTTCTACTGTGCTGGAGCAAAGCATCTCCCACCGCTGCTCTCTGAACTAATCCCACGCTGCTCCTTTCCACCTCCATTTTTTTATTAAAAAAACACCTGGGGCTTCAAAGTGCAGCATATATATTGGAAGCCAAACTGTGATCCTTGGATGAAGGGCAGTAGAGAAATTTAATGGATTACAAGGAAATATTAGAATCACCTGATGTCCCAAAGTTTGGAGAGATAATGATCTGGCTCCCCAGCTGGAATCGGTTCTCTTCCCCTGATTTAAAGTGGATGGCCTTGAAATGATGGAACAAAGACTAATCTTTGGGAAGTTTTTAATGTTTGACATATTATTATTATTATTATTATTATTATTATTATTATTATTATTATTATTATTATTATTGCTAGAAGCTGCCCAGTGTGGCTGGGGAAAACCAGCCAGATGGGTGGGGAATAATAATAATAATAATAATAATAATAATAATAATAATAATAATAATAAACAACTTACCTAGATAACCCCTCCCCCAAAAGTCCATGATTCTACCTGCTAAAGGAATTTCCTCTTTGACCACTCCACCTTCTGTCACTTGGAAACAACACTATGAAGGATAAAAGGAACACAACTGCTCTTAAAGAAGCACGACTGTTCCCAGACGGAGGTACCTTTTCCATTATGTTCATGTGAATGGCATTTTTTTAAAAAATTATAGCGCCCTTCTATTCCAGGGATGTCGAGGCTGCCGCAGTGAATGCCCTAGTTTTGCCCATTCTAAAATTAGGTAAGGTGAAGAATGATGACATACACACATCAACAAACAAGTTCATCTTCATAAAATGAAAACGGTGTTCAGCTGCCTAGTCACCCCCCTCGGAAGACGGCCCCGTTCTTCTCTGATCTCGGCTGCATGGTTCCTGTGGGCATCCCTTCTTCGGAGAACGTGCTACCCCAATGTGCCTAACCTCTTCTCTAAGGGGAGAGGCCAGGCATGGCTCAGCAGCGTCCCAAGGCAGCAGATGCAAACTGCTGACCAGTCGCTTTCCTCTGCTCTCAGGAGCGCTTTGTGGAGTTCACAGCTCAAGGGCTTTAGCACAGCACACAGCAGTTGTCATCCCCTGGCCAGAGTCCCAGTTGGCTAATCATTTTCCGCCTGGTCATGACATATTTGTAGGAGAGGGAGAAGTGTGGTAGATTTATCAAAGTGGTGCAAAGGCTTAGAGGCTTTTCTATGAGGGTCTGTATGTGCCAGACTGCACAGTACATCCTGCTCACAATTTATGTCCCTCCAACCCGCCCGCCCCGCTGACCTCAGCAGCACACGCGTTACAGCAGCCTTTGCCAACCTGGTGCCCTCCTAGTGTTTTGGACTACAACTCCCATCAGCATCAGACAGCAGGTTAGCAAAACCCACACAGAAAGAAATAATAGTCTCTTGTGACTAGCGATGGCCAAATCTGTCCATTTTGGTTTCTCTCAAATTTCTTACCTTTCCCATCTTAAGTTCAGCTCTTCACAGTTCCACGTCAGTGTGCCCCCCCCCCAAAAAAGAGTCATCATTTTGGTGTGAATTTCTTCTAATTTAAACATTTCTGTATGCAATTTTGCCCGACGCACACATTTTCGCATCGCAATTTCCCCAGATTTAACGTATTTTTGTATGTCATTTTCACTAACAGATGTGTTTTTTTATTTTGTAGTTTTATGTTGTGGCCCACCCCAAGCTACAGGTATAGAGCGGTCAGTAAATAAAAGAAAAAGGAAATTTCATGCATACTTTACCCTAAAGGCCTGCACCACAAAATTTGGAGAATTGTGAATTTCAAAGGATGGCTACATTTTGCCCCGGCTTTAAATGCAAAATGAATTGACTCTCTTTTCCCTACTTGTCGCACACTAAATATGAACCATTCACAGTGGTATAAGCTGTCAGGAGCCAGAGCCCACTTCAGCAGATGTGACGAAGAAGACTCTGGTCAAGTCCATGGATGGATCATAAAAAGGCTTGTCTTTAAGGTGCTTCCAGACTCTCTGGGTGCTTCCAGACGCCTGCTATTTTCAGGTGGGATTCAATTGCATACTGGCAAATTCAGGTTGCACAGTTGAAGTTGATCGGGCAACTCTTGAGCAACAAACCCGCCGCCACCACCAATCCACTCCCACAAACAGGACTTATTGCAATATGGAAAGCGAGGAGAAAAGTGTGAGATAACACTTGCTTGACCCAACATCATACACTTGCAACCGCAAACGAATCCAAATGCTCACAAAAGAGCCAACCTCATCTAACCTCCTTCACGAGGATGAATGCTGAAGAGAGAGAGAAAGCGGGGAGGCGACATTTGCCGTCTTCGCTGCATCCGATTAGCACATCCGATTAGGACTCTGGTGGAGGTTGGTCCAGCGTATGTCAAAAAGGACTCTGCATTCTGGGTCACACCTTTTCAAACAGGCTGTGTCCACCAGCAGATCCACATGTGGATATTTGGGTCCTCTGCTGCTTTCTCCTGCTGCAAGCAGAACCTTGGGAATTCCACAATCCAGCGGTGGCCTGTGCCCAACGAGACTCATAGGGAGGGCAGCTGGGCAGCCCGATGACAGGAAGAGCCAACTATTCCCAGCTTTGCCCCTATCTCGGAGTCAAGTATAAAACTCCCCAGTGGCTTACCCCAGGCTACGTTTAGCACGATACTAGCACAGCATGAAAGGTGTCCTATCTTGTGCCTAACGGCTGCCAACCCCAACCCCATAACAACACCCTGTGGCTTCCACTGCCCAAAGGAGGACCTTATAATGTGCCGTTGTCACGAAAGAACCATTTTGCGGACTTACATTTTTTTAATTGCCTGGGCTATGTTTAGCCCGCAAGCCCTCCTCGGGGAAAGGGTGAGGCTAATCCCAGCTCGGTTCATTACTGGAGCTTATTATCCAAGCAGCCACCAGCATGCCAACGCCTCGGGCATTTGCCTGCGTTTCCTGGAGGGCTCACCTAGGTGACAAGTGTTGACACCTTGGCAGCTCCCCTGGGTGACAGGTGGTACTGACACCTTGGCAGCTGCTGGGAAAATGCATCTGTTTGCTTCTGTAACGGGGACATCTCTGTAGGCCAAGGTGAGGCAAAGGGGTGATGGGTAAGGCTGCTATTTATGTGTTTGTTTTGATGGGTTTTTTAGGCCCCCCTACGGGGCAAAAGCGAGGAAGCCCAAGAGCCACATTCCTTTCTGTGTGCAATCTTCCGGAGGTCACATGCTAGAGGTGGGCGGGGCCAGAAGCAAAAGTGGGTGGAGCAACGGGGGTAAGTTTTGTCAGAAGGGGATGAGACCATCAGCCTGAAGGAAAGTCCCCTTCAGAGCCTTGAGGAAACTCCTTGCACAATGTATTATGCAAAATGACATGTACAGACACCATGGACTGGTTGGACGCATGGTTGGACGAATGGTGGGAGGAACCAGCTAAGGAACACTTAAGGAAGAAGCCCGGGGACTGTTGGTGGGATGGCTACGAGTGGTCAGAGGGAGAAGACTGGGAGGAGGTGGTGTCGGAAGCTGAAAAGGTAACAGGGTTTAGTGAGCAGGAAGAGGCTGAGACAGAGGGAAGGCCTCCTGAGGCAGGAGAGGAGGGAAGCCAAGAGGCAGAGATGACTCTGGCTGAGGATGAAGAAGCCAGAGGGTCTCCCCCTCCTACTGTGACCAGCTCCCCTCACCCAGAACCAGAAGAGGCATGAAGAGGGAGGAGCAGAGACAAGCACATCAGCATAGTCTCTGATTGCTTGGGAAGGACCCTGGGAAGGCAGGGACCTTCCATCTCAGCAACTGCTTCATGGGGGCCAGACCTACCAGAGTTGAGTTGCTGTGCTCATTAGGCCTGACGCTCCACCAGGTCCTTGCAGAACATGTTTTTTTTGCTAATAAAGAGTTAACTCCAACATGAACGGTACGATTTACCGCCGTCACTTCTGACAACAGCAGAATGTAGTATTATTTGGGGGAAAGCAGGTTGAAAAGCAAAAGGAAATCAAGAATGAAATCACGAAATCCCAGACTGCAGTCATCCTGGAAGACCTTTGCTGAAAATAAAGGCCCTCCTGGCCAAGAAGAGACGGCTGAGGCAAAGGCCACCTGAGATCCTCCAGCATCAGCACAGCAGCCAGGAAGGACCTTCCAGAGCCGCAGCTGCCATCTGAGGGACTAAGCATGCTCACCAGGAAACCAGCAGAGAGGCTAGCATTAGCTAGTAGCATCTTCCCTGTCCCTCGAGTGGTGACGGGCTGTCGCTTTCCGAAACCTCCATCCGGCTGATGTGGCCTCCAGTGCCTAACACTGAACCGGCAAGGCAAAACAACAAGCTGGGGAAGCGACAGATCGCTCTGCTCAGTTTCTGCAGGGAGTCAGGGCAATGGCTGAGCTGCAGGTGTGTCTGTCATTGGGCACCAGCTCCCCTCATCTCTGGCCAGCTGGCTGGGGCAGGTGGGAGTTATATTTCAGCGGCACCTGCAGGGCCAAAGGTCCAACACTCCGGAATTAAAGTGAAGTGGTTTTGTTTTGTTTTGTTTTAAGAGTCTCGTGGTCTCCCAACTGAGCAGCTGTGCTGTTTCCTACTGCCTGCAAATCAGGGGTGGGCAACCTGTGGCACTCTGGGCATTGCAGGAGTCTGCCTCCCACCAGTCCCAGCCAGCATGCCCAATGGTCAGGGGCGATGGGAAGTGGAGTCCAAACAGGACTGGGGGGGTCACCAGTTCCCCACCCCTGAAACAAGCAGACCCTGGCCCAGTGAATTGCAGGGGTCACGACTGATGCTGCGAGATCCCACCCCACATCATTCCTCTTCTGCCCCAAATATACAGGTTAGGCTGTGGTGCTTTATTCTTCCCTTCCATTTCCTGCAGCCCCAGAGTAACAGAAATACAAAGCAGCACAGTCTTAACTTGGAACATTGCAGGGCACCCACAAATCCTATTTGGTGGGAGGCTACACAAATATATCAGACGGAATAATATCCACAATAACAAGCAGTAAATTCACTCCCGAGCCCAAACTTAAAAGAGCACCTAGACAGGCACAATATACTACCATCCTTTCAACCGCTCTGAATCTAATTCTGCCTCCTCCCTTGCAGAAGCCGTCCAGCACCTGAAATATGGGTCGTAGGAATGAGCAAGGGCGGCTCAAAGCAGAGCTGGCAGAGCCAAGAATCTCATCAGCTCCATAAATCCAGCGAGGTGCTAGGAAAACTAGGACACACGGAGCCAGGATTTCATAAAGGTAAAGTCTGTGTCAGGTCTCCCGAGACGGAAGGAAACTGGATTTGGCAGATGAAAACAACAGTTGTGTGGTGAGCTTAGAGCTGATTCACAACCTCTATAGCAAATTTGCCTGTTTGCTCCTTGGAGGTGATTTCGTGCAGCCACTGAAAGGAAGGCAATTGAAGGATGCAGGTCCTAAGCTTGTTTCCTTGGAAACAACTTTCCTTACAGGGTGGCGAGATGAGGCCGCCTTCCCCTAGCAGCGACCAAGCCTTCCTGTTGCATAGGGTTGCCAACTGACCGAAAAAGAACCCCAGGCCAGTATGCTCTTGCGCCTTTAGCGCCGGCCTGATCTGCAGAAATGAGGAGGGGACACTTTACACGGCAGAGACAAAAACGATGTCTGGTTGGCATGTCTCTATTAGGTAGCAAGCAGCTGTTTCAGGCACAGGGGCTGAGGAATAAGTTGGCAACCTACTGCCTAAGTTTTAAGAAATAATCGTGGCAATTTGAATGTGTGTGTGTAGAATCTCACACAATTGTATTTTAAGAGGGAGAAGAGAGAATTTGTGGCCCTCCAGATGTTGTTGAACTCCCATCAGCCCCAGAGAGCATGTTCAACGGACAGGGATAATGAGAGGCTATGTTAAAATGTTGTGACCTAGTCGCCAGGTAATCCCACTTTACAAAACAATATGCTAGATTCAGGGCTGATTCTCAAAACAGCTGTTAAGTCTGGAAAACAGGAGACTGATATGATAGCCATCTTCAAATATCTCAAGGGCTGCCACGTGGAAGATGGTGCAAGCTTGTTTTTCTCCTGCTGTAGAGAGTAGGCCACAAATCAGTGGATTCAAGTTACAAGAAAGGAGATTCTGAGTAAACATACAGAAAAACTTTCTGATAGTAAAAGCTGCTTAACAGTGGAACGGTCCCCCTCAGAAGGTGACAGCCTCTCCTTCCTTTGAGGTTTTCAAGCAGATGTTGGATGGCCGTCTGTCACGGATGCTTTAGACTGAGATTCCTGCATTGCAGGTTAGGCTAGATGATCCTTGGGGTACCATCCAACTCTATGGTTCTGTGATCCTGTGGGTATAAGCAGGCTGATAATCAAGGTACATGAGGAATTTAGACATTCCTTCAAAACTACATGGAAATTTCTTTCCATTCTTGAAGTCAAGTTATTTCAATTTTCCCTCACCCCCCAAATGAATGAAAGGCTGGAATCTGGGCTCTTTTCTCTCTATCTCAACTTTGTTTTTAAAAAATTAACAGTTTTTGTTCTTTAAGAAGATCCCTCCACTTCCATTAATTAGCTAAGCAAAAGCCTCTTTGCTCTTTTGACACCCCCATCGTTCAGCTCCAGCTCTGATGGCCTTCTGGCAGTCCCCTCCCTGTGAGAAGTGAGGTTACAGGGAACCAGGCAGAGGGCCTTCTCGGCGGTGGCACCCACTCTGCAGAACACTCTCCCACCAGATGTCAAGAAAATAAACAACTACCTGACTTTTTAAAGACGTCGGAAGGCAGCCCTGTTTAGGGAAGTTTTTAATGTTTGAAGTTTTACCATGTTTTTAATATTCTGTTGTGTGCTGTCCAGAGTGGCTGGGGAAACCCAGCCAAATGGGTGGGGAATAATAATAATAATAATAATAATAATAATAATAATAATAATAATAATAATAATAATGGGACATCACGATGGGCAAGGCAATGGAGAAGCGTAACTCTTCAGTTACCAGAAGAAGCCTATCAGACCACACAAGAAGAGGGCATTCTTGGACTGCAGGGATTGCAGCGCCACACCCTCCTGTGTTTAACAGGTGAGACAGACAGGTTGCAATACACCTGTTTGGCAGGCAGCCCCACGGAAGTCGATGGGACTCCCAAGTAGACATGCCTAGAATTGCACCACATGCTACTTGCAACATCCTCGTTACTCTCACTCTTCCAATATTTATTGAGTGACTGTGCTAGTACATGGGTTTTATACTTAACAAGCCCAGAGCTAGCCCTGGTCTGAAAGCAAAACAGGGTGCTTGTCCTTTGATCCCAAAGAACCCTTTTGAGCTCTTGCGATTCCATGTATCAAATCTCACGCCAGCAAGCGGGGGGTGAAGCCAGAGGAAGGAGAACTCCAGAAACTCACACCAACGTTGAAACAACCCCTATGGCCTCTGCAGAAATCAAAGTGGGCCAGGCAATTGGGATTCCACCCCAGGAAAAAGAAAACGTGGGGCTGCTGCCCATCACGTGGCTGTTAAGAGCTGGCAAAAGAGCAGCAGCCCCATGTTGCGCTTTGATCGCACCATTTGCACAAAATGAACACTCTGCAGCTCTATAGGCTGCTGCTGGCATAGGCTGAGATTGGAGGCAGGCAGAGCGGAGCTGCCGAAGGACCACACTGCCCCCTAGTGCGCACGAGCGGAAGTCACAGCTTACCCCACAATTTAGGAACTTGGCAGGGCTGCTTTCTGATGGCTTCCGTGGCAGAAGCAGTAAAAGGCAAAAGGGAGGGCATTAAGAGTAGGTCCAGCTCAACCAACGAGAAGGTCCCTGGGGGCTTCAGTCCACAATTATCCACAAGCTGTGTGCAAACTGGCCCTCCAGCAAGGCGCTCCCTTTGCAAATGAAGCTGCACAGCGTACAGATCAGATGTGTAACAAAATCAGCAGTTATGGTTTGCAAAGTGCAGTGATGCAATGCTGCCTTGCATTAAGCCGTTTGAGAAGCCTTTTTACACTTGCTCTTCCTTGCAGGATTTACACTGTGCTGAGCCAAGACCCTTTCTCCTTGGAGAAAAAAGAAAGTGTTGTACAGGACTGGGGGAAATACGCATTTTCCTTTCGTTGAAGGACACAGGTCATTCAGCCCTATGGAATTTGGGAGCACAAACCCATCCATTTAGGAAGGGATTAGACCAGGGTTTCCCAAACTTGGGTCTCCCAATGGTTTTTTGGACCACAACTCCCATCATCCCTGACCACTGACCCTGCTAGCTAGGGATGATGGGAACTGTAGTCCAAAAAAACAGCGGGAGACCCAAGTTTGGGAAACCCTGGATAAGACAAATGAACGGAGGATAAGGCTACTACCCCTGGGTGCTTGTCAAGACGCCCCTGCATTTCCTCCATGATCTGAAGTAGCACACTTGCAAATACTAGGCGAGGAACATGGGCAGGAGGAGGCTATTCTCCTCCAGTCCTGCTTGGGGGCTTCCCATAGGCAGCGGGGAACAGGACAACTGGCAAGCAAAATGTTGTGAATGACAAAGGATGTTTTCGGAAGGAATGTTTGAATGGTCTTCCTCAGCTGCAGTCGTATACAATAATACATGCTTGGGAGCAAGCCCCAGTGGACTCGATGGGGTTTACCTTTGAGTGTATAGGACTGTACTGCTCACCTGTGTGGCGCCTATTGCATTGTACGCATGTTCCAAAGTTAGTGTCCACTCACTGCTTTTACAATGAGAAGTCATTCCTCAGACGAGGAAAACATTCAGCATTCAGTTCTTCAAAATAAAAGATCAGGCTAGTATTCCGGCTTTGATCCAGGCCTTGCTGCATAAAACAAGATTTTACAGTGGTGCCTCGCAAGACGAAATTAATCCGTTCCGCGAGTCTCTTCGTCTAGTGGTTTTTTCATCTTGCGAAGCAACCCTATTAGCGGCTTAGCGGACTAGCGCTTTTAGCGGTTTAGCGGCTATTAAAGGCTTAGCGGCTTAGCAGCTAAAAGGCTATTAGCGGCTTAGAAAAAGGGGGGAAGCGAAAAAAATCGCAAGACTCGCAAGACTTTTTCGTTTTGCGAAGCAAGCCCATAGGGAAATGCATCTTGCGAAGCGCATCGAAAAACGGAAAACCCTTTCGTCTAGCGGGTTTTTCGTCTTGCGAGGCATTCGTCTTGCGGGGCACCACTGTAATGTGTGACTGGTTCCAGAAAAACACAGGTGGTGGCGTGCAAAGCAGAATCCACAAGGAAGGGGTAACAGGCATAAGCCTGGACAGCTCAGTTGGTTAGAGATGGTGCTGATAGCGCCAAGATTGCAGGTTCGATCCCCGCATGGGACAGCTGCATATTGCAGGGGGTAGGACTTAGATGATCCTCAGGGTCCTTTCCAACCCTACGGTTCTATGATCTAACTCTGCCTCTGTTTATGAATCTAGATCAGGCCCACTCCGTTGAACGACAACATTGCTAGGGTCCACCAAGTGATTCTTAATTGCCTTCCTTGCTGCCTATACTATCACAATCCTATTTACAATTTTACAGAACAGGAGCAGAATTTTCTCCCTCAAGAGGCGGTGAGGACCACCAACTCCTCCACATGCAGCTGCTGGGTGACCTTGGGCCAGTCACACTTCTCTGAAGTCTCTCAGCCTCACTCACCTCACAGAGTGTTTGTTATGGGGGAGGAAGGGAAAGGAGAATGTTAGCCGCTTTGAGACTCCTTAGGGTAGTGATAAAGCGGGATATCAAATCCAAACTCCTCTTCTTCTTCTTCCTAGCAGGAGCCACATAGATTTCAATGCTGGCCTCTTCCCCTCCCTTCACAACTTCAAGTGGTAAAAAACTCTCATCCTTTTAAGAACACACAGTATTTTTCTTCTGCACTGTGTCTGGAAGAATTGGCTGCAGCAAGAGATATTTATGGCTCGAGGGAGAAGGAGCTATACTTGCTGGCGAGACCATTCGAGAAGTCTTCATTTTCTTCAACAGCGGTGGAGCTCCTTGTGTGGACATTTGTCTCAAGGAGACTGGGAGATAAATGGGTATGACACATGCCATCTCCTATCCCTAGGACGTTGCTCATATGAGCTCCCCAGATCATTGGATTCTATGAAGCTATACCACTTATTTGTCAAAGCCCCTCCAAGCCAGAAATTCAGGGGATCTCAGCCTGTCAGATGCAAAGTGGGGTTCGCTGCGCTGGCTGTGAACTTTTCCTACAGGTGAGCAGGGGAGAGGCTCTGAAGCCAGCAGTAAAAGTTCATTCCCCTGCTCTACACCATATCTATTAGAAATTCATAGCGTGGCTTGAACACACTCAACAGCAAGATGTATACTGCGCAAGCTGTGTTCAGAAAAATAATTATGCAGCACAACTTCCTCGCCCCTCCAAACAACTGTTTGTTCAGTTTCAGCACTGGAAACTGAATGAACATAACACAGCACAGAATGCCTGCTTCCATAAATTGCAATCTTTTTCCTGGCCTCCTCTGAGTCGACAGAGGAATGAAATGAACTAAGACTGCCCTGCTGGCCTGGTCCATTTCATCCCCAAGGAAGAGGAAAGGAAAAAGAGAAGAATGGTTTGAGTCCATCTTTTGCCGAGAAGTGGAGAGCAGCGTTGCCCTTTATCGTCTATTTTTAAGAAGCGGACATGAGCAGCCATGAGTCCCCTTGAGCACTACATGGGGGGGGGTGAGCTACTGTTCTATTATTGCAGCACTTGCAATCTCGTGCTGAGAATACAAGCAGGGCTTGCAGAGTTTGTTTTTTGTTTACTTTGTCCAGGAAAGCACAAGTGGAAAATAAGAGCAGCTCTGATGGATCAGGTCTCTAGCTGAGCACACAGTTCTCACGGGGCCCAAGCAGATGCTTATGGGGAGCCTTAAAAAAGCACCTGAGGGCAAGCAGACTTTCTCTCCACCCCCAATTCCCAGCCGCTGGCATTCAGAAGCAACACGGGCCCCGTCAGAGAAGGGAGAACATTGCCATCATGGAAAGAGAACTGATCTCCCTGGGCGCAGTCAGGGCCTCTAAAAGCGCAGCTCTTCTCTGTGGCTAAGCACTGGGCTTGTTGAGAAAAAAGAACCATTATCTATGTTCCTCCTAAATACTCAATTCTGCGACGAATGAACGATCCAGAGAGAACGGGCAAGAGGGAGCCGCTGAAATAAGCTCATTTCGTTTCGCACACAAGAGACAGCGGCAAACAACTTCTGCATAAAAGGTTATTGACTGAAAACTTTAAAAGCAATTTCAGCAAACTGAAATGGGGGAAAAAACAAAACACCAGACCCGGCTAGAACACAGTCTATCTACATAGGTGTTTGGAACAGTGGCACCACCTGGTGGCAAGCAGGAACACTACAACCAACTAATAAAAGATGTCATATAGCTTCGTATTTTTGAATTATGGTGCTGGAGGAGACTCTTGAGAGTCCCATGGACTGCAAGAAGATCAAACCTATCCATTCTTAAGGAAATCAGCCCTGAGTGCTCACTGGAAGGACAGATCCTGAAGCTGAGGCTCCAATACTTTGGCCACCTCATGAGAAGAGAAGACTCCCTGGAAAAGACCCTTACGTTGGGAAAGATGGAGGGCACAAGGAGAAGGGGACAACAGAGGACGAGATGGTTGGACAGTGTTCTCGAAGCTACCAGCATGAGTTTGACCAAACTGCGGGAGGCAGTGGAAGACAGGAGTGCCTGGCGTGCTCTGGTCCATGGGGTCACAAAGAGTTGGACACAACTAAATGACTGAACAACAACAACAGCTTCGTATAGAATGCTAGGACTGTAGTTATGTTATCGTTTATTTATATAATCAAAATCTAGGCAACCTCCAGGAGCTTACAGTAGAAATTTCATCCATGCATAAAGGCAACAGAGGAAGGAAAGGGAAAGGGTATCAGGGGATACATATAAGCAAATGCAGATGTGTTCAAAATCTGTGATTCTGTATGCGTGAGAGAGAGAGAACGTAGGGGTTTTTTTGTGAGAAGTGGCAAGACAGGGAGAGGAAACCCCACCACCACCAGATGTTGTCAGGCTAACTCCCATCATCCTTGATCACTGGATCCTTGACATGCTGACTGGGGCTGATGGGAGCTGGAGTCTTAACAACCTCAGGAGAGCCGGAGGTTCCCCTTCCCAGGGGGGCACAGAGGACAACTGCCGAGCGGAGTCTACAGAAAAGGTGGGTTTAGAAAAAGAACTGACAGAAGACAGGTGGAAACAGCACACAGGGGTTTGCAGGAGAGAGCTCAAGGGAAACAGGGGGTGTTTTGATGCTCGAGTGAGATTTGGAGAAGCGAAGAACACAGCGAGGTGCATGATGGGAAACGAGGGCAAAAGGTTCAGCCCTACTGAAATCAGCCAAGGAAAGCTGATTTCAAGCCCACCCATAAGCATGGGTCACTGGCCCAATAATATAGGCCTAAGGGCTTGATGCCTTTTGCCGCCCCCTTTGGTTCTCACACTGCCTTCCCAAAGCCAGCTCAGGAGGCAGTGGGCTTTGGGAAGGAGGCCTGAGGTCTCTGACAGGTACCTAGAGTTCTCCTTCCTCCTTCCCAAAGCCTAGTTATCGCTTTCCAAGCTTTGGGAAGGAGGTGGAAGGGCTCTAGGACTCTGACGCCTTGTTTAGCCAGCTTTGGGAAGGCAACACGAGGGCCGGAGGGGGGTGTATGTGTGTCAAATTTAGGCCTTTCTCCCCTCACCGGCATGACAAGGCAATGTGTGGCCTACAAGCACTTTTTGCGGCCTACCTCGTCTGAGAAGTTGGACCGCCCTGATCTAGCTATAGCTCAGCCAGGGCATGGATAAACAATGCTTTTCTTCTCTCTTCTGAAGTTCTTCAGAGCTTGCTGAGCGGTCCCTCCACAGGCTCTCTTTGGAGTCTCCACACAACCTGGATCTTGTGGCTCACCCTGTCAAGTTCCCGGAAGCCGCGCAGGCTTCTGCTATGAAGGTATTCCAAGAGGGCCGGCTGCAGAACGGTGATGGGAATGCTGAAGTTCAGGTGAGGGTACGTCACTCCTATGCTGTTATCCCTTGTGTTGCTGGCAACGATACCTGCCATTGGGGAAAAAATATTAGGTATTCCCAAACATCTGGAGAACCCAAAATCAAATTGCAAAGAAGTGGCTACTTAAACAAGTATTTGAGCAAGGAAGCGGGTGGAGAGGACCTTGAGGAAATCTTGTGCAACTAGAGTCTGTTATTTAAAAAGGGGATTTCATAATTCAGAGGAATAAAAGAGCTTCATCCTGCAGAGCTGCAACCTCTCGATTGCACATGGTTGAAATCGAGAGATAAAATCAACCCACAACAAACCTGCCTCCGTGATCAGATACGGTTGGCAAGAATAAAAACCTATCAAGAGCGTTGCTACACACAACCAATTATCAAAGGCTCAGTGCATGTGCGTGAGAAAGTTGTGTAATGTACTTTGGCTTGGCAAAGACAAATGAGGATTATGAATCACGCCATACCCAGGCATGCATCATTGGGGTAAAGACCCCAGCTCCTCCTTGCATTTGATTTATGTGGCCTTTTCTGTAGCTGGTCCTAGACTCTGGAAAGTCTCTACCACGAGAGACCCATTTGGCCCAGTCCAATTCCCTGGTCTCCACTACCCAAAGACATTTCCTTTTTGCGGGCATTCGGCCTATTGAACTGCTGCCTTTAACCTGCTGGGCATGTAAAAAGGGTTGTGTGAGCTCACATCTTTCTCTTCCCCTTCCTAAAACCCTCTGCAGAGGGTTAGAAGGCGCCCCCTCAACAGTGAGGAGATGCATTGTATGGGGCTGCACGGGGAATTCTCTAAAATTGGGTGGTGGGATTTCGCTCCACCCTCCTCGCCTTGCAGCCACCATGATGTTCCCTCCAAAATCTACTAGTCCCCCCACACTCCAGAGAAGATTTTGAGGGTGGGTGAGGGCTGTAAGTGGGAAGAGAGGAAGGTTCTCCACTAGCAGAAATCCATCCCACATACACAGAGACAGTTTTGAAGACCAATTTTGTTTAAATGCTAGCAGCCTTGAACAAGATTTCACCAAGTACTGCTTCCACGCTTAACCCAGCTCATTGCACACTAAGGACTAGGAACTTGCTTTCCTCACAGCAGCAAGTATGAGATTACAGGATTCCATACTTGGACCAATCCCTACACCTACATAGTGAGATCATGGGAGAGCAAGGAACAAGGAGAAAGAGGCTGTACCTAGGAGTTTCCCACTGTGCGTGGAGAAGAGGGCTCCCCCGCTGGAGCCACCATGAACTGCACAGGTTGCCTGAAGCATCACAGGCTCATCTCCCACAGTGATGACTGCTGACAGGATCCCAGATGTTACTGATGCGCCGCAGGCCTGGCCAAAGACGCCGAAACCAACGATACTCACATCTTCTCCTGCATGAAGAGAACAAACCAAAGCAATGAAAAACTGCACGAAAAGTCCAGTTTGTGTATCACAGAGAGATGGCAAAGCTCCCAAGTCTCTCCAAGGAAGAAGACCCACAAATCGCCCTTACCACCTAACGGAAGTTCCTGTTTCTTTGCAACGTGAGAAGCAGTTCTGAGATGCACAGTTCCCAGTGGGGAGAAACAAGACTAAATCCTACAAGAACCCTCAACAATAACTCCAGGAGAGCTCAGAAGCAAGCCACAACGGAAGCCAGCAAAAGACTCGCCATCAACACTTCATCCCCATCTTCCTTGGAGACCGTGATCCATGGTGCAACATTAGACTAAATCTCTTTCCAATCTGTTTCCAGTGACTTCCTAGACTTCCCAAAACAGGAGCATTATATTGCAAATCAGAGTTTAATTTAATAATTAATTGAATAACATTTAATAAAAAATGAATGAAGTACAGAAATCAACGGCCCTGCTTGCCACAGGCAACATATTGTATTGATTTTGGTCAGATTTAATTCGGACCATAGCTGGGATCTGGGGATGGAATCGAACGCTGATTTCAGATCCATGAAGGCCACGAAGAGTTTACCCTGTAGAGGCCTGGTATACTTCTTGGCTAGAAAGGGCAACATTAGACAGTGGTCTGATGTTGAATGGTTCTCGCCCAGGCTGCCTGGGCTTATGTTCATTTAGAAAAGTTGTCAGTTTGCTACTGAGGAATCGGGCATAGAGCTTCCCAATTATTGAAAGCAGGTTAATTGGCCTATAATTGGAGGGTACATTTGGGTGGCCTCTCTTAAAGATTGGGACTACTATAGCATGCAAGAACCAATGATCCCTATCTTTAAGTCTGAACAAAATGCTTGTTTAACCTGGAGGTAGACTGTCTGAATTGTGCATTGCTTTGTAACGATTTGTTGGGTCTCTGGACCATAATAAAGATTGACTGATTGATTTTGGTCACTTGAACTGAATCCACCATCTAATTCAACTATTCACAGAATTACAGAATCATAGAATTGTAGAGATGGAAGGGACCACAAGGGCCACGTAGTCTTAACCCGCTAAAATGTAGGAATCTTTTGCCCACTGTAGGGCCCGAACCCACGACCGTGACATTAAGAGTCTCGTGCTCTACTGACTGAGCTATCCCAGCTGTCCCTGTGTGGGAGGGGGGAGGCACAACGGGGACATATTCACACCCCAAAATGGTTTCAAAGCTTAGACTTTGTACTTGCTCAGCAGAGGTTACTCAGGGGAAGGAGTCTAGCAAGATTTTTTTTAATACCACTTTCAATAGAACAGCCCATATCAAAATGATTTAGTAGGCAGAATGTTATATGGCCTTTGGTTTATTCCCCACAATAAAACCACAAGACCCAATGGGCAGTGACCCAAAGGAGATGGGCGGAGTGTCCGGTTCTCACCTTTGTAAAACTCTGACGCCAGGGCGGGCTCTGTGGAAGTGGGCAGGTCATCTTCTAATTCTACCAGTGCCACATCATAGGGAGAAGAGTCCTTGGTAGCAAATACCACTTTCCCTTTAGCTGCAGAACTCCTAGGAGCAAACAGAAGGAAGCATTAGGGAGACAGCAGATACAGATACTTGCAATAAGCCAGGATTTTTGGCATTGCTCAACTGGCCTAACTTTTAAGATGATGCAATCCTTTGGGAAGGTCTCTTAAACAAGCGCTGTCAGCATAAATGAGAGCCACGCCACTATGTTTTTCATGATGCCCTGTGAAGTGTGTTAGAAACAAGTCTCACTGAGTTATCCACATGTGGGCGGATCTGCACATTCAGAAATAGTCAACTTACCTAGTGGCAAACATACATTTCCCACAACATGGACAATCCTGACTCCCCAGAGTGCATATACAGGGGTACCTCGGGTTACAGACGCTTCAGGTTACAGACTCTGCTAACCCAGAAATATTACCTTCGGTTAAGAACTTTGCTTCAGGATGAGAACAGAAATCGTGCAGCGACAGCACAGCAGCAGGAGGCCCCATTAGCTAAAGTGGTGCTTCAGGTTAAGAACAGTTTCAGCTTAAGAACAGACATCCAGAACAAATTAAGTTCTTAACCCGAGGTACCACTGTACTTGGAAGATGCACACTGCTGGAAATATGACTTAGCCATGTATGAAAGCATCGGCGTTATGGGCACACAAAAAGTGCCCCGCGTGGCTCTGTAAAAATATGAAGCAAAGAGAATTCCTTTTTAAAGGATGTGTCCACTGTATTGACACTCAAGTTTATTATCTCTTTCCAATTCACAGGTGATGGTTTCTCAATTTCTAATATAGTGCACTGAATGGGGATTCTAGGTGCTATGTGATTTGCTTCTCTACAAGATCAACATCTGGCATATACCCAGACTGCTCACCCCTGTGGCTCCAGCCCATTAAGAAACCCAGGTCTACCCTGTTGACTGAGCACCGCAGGTTTGAATGCTCAAGTGTCAAATCTTGCAGAGACTAGAAGATGCAGCAAAGCAAACAGAACTGGACCTCAGCATCTCTCAATACAGGCAAGAATCCAAACATACTTTCCGTGGCTGGGCTGCAACCTAACGCAGACACTTGTTGTGCCGTTGGCCACGTGTCGACAGGTCAACACCAGTCTTGAGTTCACGATCACGCCAGATCCCCAGGTGAGGCCCCGTTCCACCAGAACCACAGCAGCCAGCATTTGCTGATGTGGTCCGTCTCTGGCCACCATCTTTCCGTGAGACTTGGCCACAAGTTCCAAGGGGTTCAGCCACGTTTTCAGAGCCCGGTGAGGCCCAGAAAGGGCGCTCTGGATGCAATGTAGAATACTGTTGACGGCACAAACCAGAGTTAGACCAACCCATTCGCTGGATTTCCAGCAAAGCGGAGCTACGATTATCCCGACCAAGTGAAGGCCAGTTTCTGATAGCGCATAGACGCCGCCCCCTTCGGTGCCGGGCAAACAGCGAGCGTCGGTCAGGATTAGGGCGTTGCTTTCTCCGGATGTGTTGCTCACGATCCCTTTGCTGAGGGTGTTCATGAAGATGTCCGGGCAAAAGGAGCCAAACGGGGAGCCACAGGCAAAGACAGGGTCTCCCTTCCTCAGTGTTTCGGCCGCCACGCAGCTCACCCCGCCCACACCATGGGAATTGCCATCCAAGATTCTCAGCAGGGCAAACCAGGGCAGGGAACGCGCCTCGTCTTCCGGGGCGCTGGATTCCTCTTCAACCTCCATCTCTGTGCCAAAACGCCACTGTTCAGTGGAGTTGAAGAGTTTGGAGAAAGCATCCTGGAATGGCACACAGGTGAGCATCATGATGAGTTCGGCCTTGTGGCAGCGGAGGCCGCTGGGTGTCTCGTGCCAATTTGAAAGTGGGTTGAATTTCAAGGCTGGGGTGTTCCCCACCAGATCTCCACCTAGCCAGCTCCTATTGGGAGCTTTAAGACTGCATTCTGCTGGCCTAAGCACTTGGATCTGGATGTCCGGGGGGAAGCTATCAGGGAGCAGAAATCGGCTCTGGGCCCAGTTTTGGTGCTCGGCTGGCAGGAGGAAAGGAGAGAAGACGGAGCCATGGCAGAGGACAATGGCCGGGTCTGGCGTCAAAAGGACGCCGCTGCCACTCCAGGGTCCTTGGGGCACAGATCCGCGCGCGTGAGAAACACGGACGACACAGCCAGCTTTCTCTGCTATCAACCGCAGAGCCTCGGCCATTGCGGGGAGGAAGAACGCGTTTCCTTAGCAGCACCGGGAGAGAAATCCACTCGGCATGGTGCAAGAAGTAAGAGCAGCTTAGGAGGGGGACCAGAGTCTTGCAGAGGGAGGGCGAAGCTTCGAAGTTGTGCAAGAGAACTCGGGCGAAGGAGGCACGCGGGGACTGCCCCGGGATGATCCCCACACACCCCTGGGATCTGTTCGCTTAGCTGGAAAGAGCAGGTGCAAAACTCACGGAGATCCCCGTCTCCTGTGCGCCCTGCGTAAACATGGCTCTGCCCGGCGCAGCTCGAGGGGGCAAAGTCCTAAGGTTTCGAAAGCGCGCGAGTCAGCGGCCGCAGCCGGAATTAGTACGGAGCCGAGCGAGCAAGGTCAGGTGGGGCAAAGATCCCGCTCCTATTGGCCGCTCTGCTCGGGCAAGCGAGCTGCAGTTGGCTGCAGCGGCTCGTGCTGCGGACGTCCTCCGCGATTGGCTGCCTGCGGCTCAGCAGGAAGATTTCCTGGCAGGATCGGAAGCTGGTTTGCCTGCTCAAGGGCGGGGGCGGAGCTAGGGGAGAGCCTCCCAAGTAAAGCGAAGCTCGCCGCGGCACAAAGCCAGGATTTCGTAGGATTGGGGAGTTGGGTGGGACCCGCAGGGGTCATTTAGTCCAACCCCCTGCAACGCAGGAATTTTTTACTCAGGAGTAAAAAAAGCACATATATTTGCCATGCCCTTAAAGCCTTCTTGTTCCTTGTGTCACAAATGGGTTAAGTCAAGGGGGAGGGAGATTTAACTGGCTGCCTTTCCTCTCTTATGGGAGAGGCTGGATGGCAGCCTATCACGGCTGCAGCAGTGAGGTTTCTGCCTTGCAGAAGGCTGGACTAGAAGACCCTCAGAGGTTCCTCCCCTCCAACTCTGCGATTCTGCCATCATCCCACAGGTGGTGCAAGTAGACTTAAACTACTCTTGAATTTGTTGAAAATAAATTAAATTTATAATCATACGCAGGTTTATTTAATATTTTTTTCTAAATATTCTCCAGAAATTTTTAATGGTTTAGTTAAGCATGCTATCCTTGAGTAAACGTTTGTCTTTTCATAGAATTGTAGAGTTGGAAGGGGCCCTGAGGATTGTCTAGTCCAGGGGTCTGCAACCCGCGGCTCCGGAGCTGCATGTGGCTCTTTTACACCTTTGCCGCGGCTCCAGGGCGGATACTAGCGAGGGGAGGAGGCGCATTGTGCGCCCCGACACTCCCCACTGTGGCGGGTGCTGTTCTGGCTGTGATGTCGCATGGGGGCAGTGCATGCGTTAGTCACACACCGTCCCGACGTCATCTTCCCGCCCACCCGCTACATTGTAAGGGGCATGTACGCTGGTCACTGTATTGAAAGGGGGCATGTATGCTGGTCACTGTTTTGAAGGGGAGTGAAGAACACACACACACACAAAAAGGTAACTTGTTAATTTAATGTTTATTTCTATGAGGAGGAGTAATTCTGAGGGGTCAAACAAAGAAATAATAAAAAAGTGACAAAAAAGTTATTTTTTTATTGACGGTTTTTGCCGCTCCCAGGTTTTTTTTCTTCGGAAACGGGTCCAAGTGGCTCTTTTTGTCTTAAAGGTTGCAGACCCCTGGTCTAGTCCAACCGCCTGCAATGCTGGAATATGCAGCTGCCGCATATGGGGTTCGAACCAGCAACCTTAGCATTAGCACCACGCTCTAACCAACTGAGCTATCCAGCCATCAGATTTAGATTCTTTCTACCCCTTTAATTTTACAGAAAACAGGCTATAGGGACGCGGGTGGCGCTGTGGGTAAAAGCCTCAGTGCCTAGGTGTGGTTCGAATCCCCGTGGCGGGGTGAGCTCCCGTCTTCGGTCCCAGCTCCTGCCCACCTAGCAGTTCGAAAGCACCCTTAAGTGCAAGTAGATAAATAGGTACCGCTCTGGCAGGAGGGTAAACGGTGTTTCCGTGTGCTGCGCTGGTGCTGGCTCGCCAGATGCAGCTTTGTCACGCTGGCCACGTGACCCGGAAGTGTCTCTGGACAGCGCTGGCCCCTGGCCTCTTAAGTGAGATGGGCACACAACCCTAGAGTCGGACACGACTGGCCCAGGGGTACCTTTACCTTTTTACTGATAATGTTTAAAGCAGCACAACAGTTGTAACAATATGTTAAAGGGTAAGTAGAAATTTATCAGTTTCAGAGTCAGACCCATAAGTAGTAGCAGTTGCCAGGACATCACCATTTTTGCCTCTACATAGCTTCAGACATTATTGAAATATCGCAATGTTTATTTTGATGTTGAAAAGCAGGTATTGCCCAGCCCTAGTACTGATACATTGCCCGGGCCTAACAGCCACGATTCCCTCCTCAGGGACAATATTCAGCAGTCCTTTCCTCTTCACAAATTCTCTGGCCACACCTGCATCCCAGGAAGTTCCCTTGCTCACATCCACTGTCGACTGACGCTTCCCTGATGTTGATCCTTGAGAGCCAAGAACACAGTGGGTGGGGTTGAATCTACCAGTGCTGTAGGACAGCTCCCCGCGCAACAGCTTTCTGACTGTCAAACACAATAAATCGAGTGCGAGCTGTTGCGGGGTCCAGCATCACATTCTCATTTATCCACTTTTGTTCAGTCAAAGTCTCTCTCAACTTCCTTAGAATTCCTGATGCACTGCACTGAGCTCTGAAGAACTGGGTGGAGCTGGAAACTGAAATTTGCCCCTAATGCACCTGTTATTTCCAATATCCTGCAGCAGCCCAGCTAGAAACTCCTGACACTTCGGCTCCAGCTCATTGACTAGGGTGCTGATAGGGGAAATCTCAAAAGAGACGCCAGTGGCGCTGTGGGTTAAACCACAGAGCCTAGGACTTGCCGATCAGAAGGTTGGCGGTTTGAATCCCCATGACGGGGTGAGCTGCCATTGCTAGGTCCCTGCTCCTGCCAACCTAGCAGTTCAAAAGCACGTCAAAGTGCAAGTAGATACCCAGCGGGAAGGTAAATGGCATTTCCGTGTGCTGCTCTGGTTCGCCAGAAGTGGCTTAGTCATGCTGGCCACATGACCCGGAAGCTGTACGCCGGCTCCCTCGGCCAGTAAAGCGAGATGAGCGCCGCAATCCCAGAGTCGGCCATGACTGGACCTAATGGTCAGGGTTCCCTTTACCTTTACCTAGGGGAAATCTCAGAAAATTGCTCTTCCTCCTCCTTCCCAATCCAGCTGGGTTAACAGTTGTTTTTCTTTCTCAAGAAACTGGTGGAGCTTCTCCAATTCCAACACAAGCTTTTGCTTCTCAGCTTCGGTTTTTGCCAGAAGATCCTAACTTGGCTTCCCTACATCTAATTTAAATGACAAAACCTTGTGTCTCTCTTCTTCCAGAGTTTGCAAACAGTGATGTATATTCTCCTGGTGAACTGGAGCAGCTTTCTCTATAGGAATCATGCTGTGACCTTTATGAACCCTGGACCTGTTGCAAACCACACAGATGGATGTTTGATCGTTTTTCGCAGAGCTTCAGGGGTTCCTGGTTTCTCTTGCACAGCTTTTGTTCTCCTTTGCTTGCCGCATGCCGCACTGCATGGCCAACTCTTTGATATTACACAGGTGCCTGGTGGGCTGGAAGTTCTGCCAGGGAAAGCGCTTTCTGCAATGTAGACAGGCAGGCAGAACACATTTGCACTAGGCCTTTCGCAGCACTGGGCAATGCGGTCCCAGCAGAAATTGCGCCCGCAGTCTATGGCCATCATTGGGTTCTGAAAACAGATGGAGGCAGATGGAGCAGGTGGCTTCTCATTTCAGGTGTTCATGTTTATTTTACTTCAGAGGCTCATGCAGTGTCTTGAGAGAGGGGGAGATAGCTCAGTCGTAGAGCGCGAGGCTCAATCTCGGGGTTGTGGGTTCGAGCCCCACTTTGGGTTAAAAATTCCTGCATTGCAGGGGATTGGGACTAGATGAGCTTTGTGGTCCCTTCCACTTCTATGAGTCTATGAAATATAGACATTAGCTGCGGAGGTACTCTGAATCCACTCCCCATTTTAGGAAGAACTTGCTTTAGAGGCTTTAAGTCAAAAAGACTGTGTTTTATGTTTCCTCCCTGCATGCCTGTCAAACTGTTTTTACTCACCTCCCATAAATTCTCCTCCCCATCTCCTTTCATACTTGTATTTTTATCCCTTGCCTTGAAACTGTCACATTTCCCTGCCATTATTTAGTTCAGTTGCTAATTGTCTTATTAAAAATTATTTTATCTCTCTATACGTAATTCCTTTCAATGCCTCTGCTGAACCCCCTTTTTTTTGCAGAGAAGGGAGACCTCTCTGCCTCCTGACTTCTCCGACTCCATTACTCACCCATGCTGGCAGCGGGTCCAGCTGCAAAATTACAGCCCAGCCAGGCTGTTGCTAGGCAACACTGGTTTGCACCAAGCACGTGCACAACTTTCCTTATCCCCTGCATTGCCAAGCATTAGCTGAAAAAAACAAACAATTTCCTAATTTAAAAAAAATGCAAGATGTCACACTACTACTAGGAAATTAGAGCAGTAGACTCTATTCAAGATTCGCATAAACATGTCCTTTCTTGCATTTCCTCTTGCTCTAAGATATGCATGCTTTCAAGCAGCAGAGCAGGTTGGGTAATCTGTGTGCCATATCTGCCACAACAGAATATAAGGAGCTGCTTGAGGTTGCAAAACGTTACCGCAGTCTCTTTACCCATCAAGTTAGTTAAGGTTGGGGCAGGGAGATTCTTGTGCCAGCCTTCCCCCAATATGGCCTGGGAGAAAATGCAAAACTTTTAAAGAAATGCACAGAATGAGATGGTCGCAAGGATCTTACTCAAATAACATGTATGCGAGGAAGACAATGGCCTATTTAGACAGGTGATCAACTCTTTTCCTTGCTTTTTTACTAGGGGCTGTGCTCCTGCTTGCTCCCCCCCCCCATGCAACTACCAAGCTCTCTTTTCACCTTCCCTGCCATTTCCAGGCACCCTCCCCTCTCTTGTGCAACCCACACCCAGTACACAAAACAACTGGCATCATCAACTCCTGATCTTCCTCCCGCCCCCTCGGCTGCAGCTACTAAGCACTTTTTTCACCTTCCACCCAGTTATGAAAGGATGTATATCTAAGAGCAAAAGCTGCAAGAAAGAATACTTTTTTTGCATATCTTAAATAGAATCTACTTTAATTTTCATTTTTATTCAAATGGCCACTTAAGTAATAGCAACTAACTGAAATATACAAACAGAAACTGTACCAGTTATACGCTTGTTCAGGCTCTACTTCTGTGTTAACTTCTGAATCGGGCTTTAACCTGTTAATGAATTTTCAATCACGTTCTTTTTAAGCAACTCCACATGCAGAAAGGGCTTCCTTTTCCTTTATAGGTTTTCTTCTGAACCAACCAGCTAACTTAAACATGCTTCAGAGCTTCACATGCCAGAAAATATATTAACTCCTTCAGTTACGTAACTAAACATATTTGGTGGCTAACACTACTATGTGACATACTTTCTACTACCTTTAAGTCACATTTTTTTAAATTAAAACCATTTATCTAAAATGCCATTATAAATCAGGAACTGTACACCTTTTATCACTAGTTTATTTTGTGAGCATATGAACTTCTAACGTACTAGGATTATGGCCAGACTCAGTCCACTAAGTGTGATGGGTTGTTCTTGTTGTTTTTTTATTAAAAAAACTTTATTAAAATGTTTTGGATACAGACAAACCTTCTCTGCAAACATGCTTCACGTTTCCAGAAATGGGAAGTTAAAACATTTTGCTAACAGAATGACATGTTCTCTCGCCTTCCAATCTGTAATCCAGTTTCTAAAGTATATATTAAACTTTATATCCATACATTGCAAGGAGTTAAGACTTGTCTAATGAAATACATGGCAAGGCGGAGGGGGGAAAAGGTCAGAGCTATTCACAAGTACTTTCTCCAGTGGTTGAGACACCACCTTCATAGAAAACTATGCCTCTACTGGGCACAAATTCTATAGCTCTGTTCACTGGGGTCTTCCCTTTAAGCATGGAACTGGAGTATGTCACTTCTGGTAAGGGGTTACCAGGTTGCATATTGTTTCAAGAACAATTCCATTAGCATTCCTTGAATGTAACATCGAACAGGAGAACTCTAGGTGGTCAATACTGGAGATTCAAATAATGTAGTAACTGATCGGTTAAAGTCAAGTGTGTTTGCATGACCACTGTAGTTTGACGTGGTTCTATACACCTCCTTGGCCACACAGTCATAGGCACGGTGGCCTGGGGAGATATTTACAGATTGAAAAGCTTCTGTAAAATCAAAAGGCTTCACAGAGACAAGATTAAAAGAGAAATCAATGACGATGCTATATGCAGCCATTTTTGGTGAAGACACTGCAAACAGGTCAAGAATTACAAGTATTCTATAAGTGGAAAGAGAGCCTTATTGATCCTGATCAAACTTCTAGTTATGCTTTTCAGGAATAGTTTACTGTCACACGCTTCTTTCTAATGATGGTTCAGCTTAAACTACTCTGGGAGTACCCCAACTGTATTAAGCTTTACAAGTCAGATGCATCAACCGGTGCAATTTAAGTGTACCATGTTAGCAATACATTCTGTTCCTCTTGCTGGCAGAGAAAGTGTAAATTTTCCTGTCTTTACAGCTGCATTACATGCTTCAGTGGAATCCATTAAGTGTTTGGGTAAATAGCAACACATTTTGACACGCCCGAGCGCTGAGTGAATGTGGCAAAACTCAGAAGTTTTTTTTTAAAAAAAATTCACACCACCAGCACAAGAAACTGGAATTCCAAACTATTAATGGCTATGTTAAGGACTTATTTCCCTTTCAAAGATTTTGATGCAGAGACAAAAGGTGCTAGATCACAGGAACTAACAATCAAGTTTACCTAAAGTCCTAGCAACAGAGTGCACCTTTCAGCAGAAAAAGTGCCTATGGCACAAAAACAAGAGTTCTTCTGGTGTTTTGCCATTTTGCATTTCATCTTCTGTAACAAAATTTAGCACACAAGTCACCCCAAGAGTTTTCAGACTCTGAGCCACCAATCTCTTGCATCTATCAGTGAAATACACTGCCAGCGAGTACTAAAATAATTTCAGCTAAAGCCCCATCATACTCCTTTAAAGGAGACGGATGTCTACTTGTGGTTTCTTTAAAATGGAAAATGAAGATGTCTAGGCAAGTAATGAAATTTCAAACACAAGCTCTGTTGAATATAAAAGAAACAGGGTTAGTTTACATTAACAGCATTATGATATGCATTTGGTGGAAAAATTTAATGCTACAATAACCCAACAAAATAAACTCATGATTTCTACTGCATTTTTTCCAGCAGTTGCCTGCAATGTAGAACAAACCATATCACAAGCCTGAGACAACTGTTCCACTGCTGCTGCAGAGAAGGGGGATAAGAAGACTGCCGACAAAGGAAGTGGTGGTAACTTTGAGAGGTGGGCTAAGGTGATTAACCGCATTTCAGACTCCTATGCATAATGACATGGAAAGCTAGAACAAGTGTGTCTGCATGTGCGTTCCATTTCCCTCCCCAACTAAAACCCCTGTAAATTAAAGAAAACAAATCATTGCACAAGTCAGTCCCAATAGCACCATCTTCATGATCAAACAGTGTGACAGCACAACCATCTTACAGGGCAACTGAGCCCATCTTTCTGTTCACTAAGGATTATTAATATCATGATAGCTGGTTCAGTAATTTGGGATCTCTCTATCTAAATAACATTTAAATAGATTAATAAAAACCCTATCGAATTCTGGCCCAAACAAGATGAATGCTAACTTAAGAAATCTAAAGGGACACCGTTTACATTAAACACTTTCTTTAAAAAATAGAATTGCTTTTTCCAAAGTCAATTGGCCACAGTGGTGAGACAGGTTCTCTTTTCCAGCCATTCAGAGTGTTGTGTGCAGTTTTGCATTCCAACTCACCAGCCCCATTGTAACTGAAAGCCATGGTTTCCATGGGAAACAATGGCAACTGGAAGTGACAACAACCTGCACCAGTGTGTACAATGTTATCTCCCAGACAAAGGGAAAAGAATTGTGTCACCACTGTGATATTGGGTAAGTGAAGACAGGAGTCTCTCGGACATTGCCAGTATGCGGTTGGAGAGCCTTCCATGTTCTAATAGAAAAGTCCATAAGGAAGCTGTGAACAGGATCAGTCCAGGAGTAGATTTCTCTCCAAGTATCAGTCAATATACTGCGATAGCCAACGAAAACCTTCACCGTAGCCTTGCCTCTTCAGTACACTGCACATGAACACTTCCATGGGACGTGTGTTCAAGTCCTTCTGTGGCACATTCCCCTAGAGTCAAACAAGAATTCATTCACAGAGACTCAGTTGCGGAATTTTTAAAACAGTGAAAGAGTTACGCATGGATTCAAACACACACAAAACATTCTTAAAAATTAGGGGTAGGGAACTTCCGAGCTGCAGGCCATGGTGCACTGGGGTTTAAATTTGGCCTGCAATGCCATTTTTTAAAAACACACCCACTGCCAATCAACCGACAACACTCCAACAGGGCGGGTGGGTGTGATCACCTGATGGGCAACATTTGATTCTATGTTGGCTGTGTTCCCCTGTTGGGAACTGATGTGTACAGCCAAATCAGCAGGATTTAACTCACCCTCATCAGCTCGTGAGTAAGGTAAATTCCTCCCCAGTTTGGCATGCAGTCTGGTGCAGCCAAAGCTCAGTGTAGGGCTGTCTGAAACCCCTTTTGCAAACAGCTGAGCTATTTTTAATTGTAAACATTTTAAATTGTAAATTTCACAAGTATATTAAATTGTATTTTTGAATTCTAAATTCTACCTTGACTGAAACATAGTATGCAGTACATAAATGCAAGAAACAAAAATAAAATTTGCAGTATACCCATAGAGGTCAGGCAAGCATGAACATATGCAACACATTTTAAAATCTGAGTATAGCTATCAGCCAGCAATGTTTTTGTGTTTTTTACGTACAGTCTATGTAAAAATAAATGGAAACCAACTGGACAACAAAGATGGCAATATTAAGAAATCACTGTATGCAAAATTCAATCTCCTAAGGCATTACTATTGACCTGAAAGTTGCTATTCTCCAATAAAGGAACTTCAAATGGAGACTCAAGCAGGAAATGGTTAAATCTGAGAAGCTTGATTTGATTAGTTTAGGCTTTAAATCTAGATAATGCATGCCCTTTAGTAGGCATTCATTAACACAATGACTTAAGGCTTCCTATGTTATTAGTAACGATTGCTGTTGTGAATGATCTTGTATATATTTATGCTTCACTAGATTTGTCACACTAGATTTGTCCTTGCCCACTTTTTACAATTCTCTCTCTACACCCACATATATATGTATCCTCCAACTGAAGGTAACATTTCATGCATCTGATGCAGTAGACCAGGAAAGCTTATGACACAATAAATCTATTAGTTTTTTAAATGTCAGGTGATTTTGTTGTTCATCTCTTTTTGGGGAAGCCAGGGGTTCATATACTATACAAGATTGGTCATTTCTAACTGCACATAAGAGAAAGAATTCCAAAAAGGAGCAAATATACCAAATAAAGCTATTCTACGAAAGCGAGCTCTTGCAGTTCTCCTTGACCAATTGTACTTTTATTATAGATTTGACTAAAACTAGCCTTTTACTTAACAAATTGCCTGGTAGCCATTGGTGACCAGGAATTACATGGTGAGCAAGTGGGCTGGTGGAGAGGGAGGGATCTCTTGTTTTCTTCTTCTGCTAGAGTTCTTTGTTTCTGCACTGGCTGAGGAAGAAAGGCAGTCAGCCTGTTTCGTAGAAGGCAATTTTCCCCACTAGTCTTTAAAGAAGTTTCTCCTCTTCCTGGGCTAGCACAGAAACACAGCCTACTAACCTCTTTAGTAGGCTAGTAAAATTACTAATATTTGCATCACACACAGATGTACTGAAAGCCTGTTATCTGTCCTTTTCCAGTATTTTAAAAGCCATTAGAACTTCAGATTTCAAGACTTGGATCTTGAAATACCACTCGACTGAGAGAGCTTTTAAAAGGATATCAATCTTGCAATAGGGTATATCAATTTTCTTATTTTTATGAGCAGCTTTGACTTCTTACCTTTCCTGTGGTCTGCCCGTAAAGCCCAAAAATCTCTCGCAGCTTTTCCTCACTGATAGCTTCTGGTCTGTCAATTTTGTTACCCAAGATAAGAATTGGCACATTTGATATTGTTTCATCAGTCATTAGTGCCTAATAGGAAAAAGAGGATTACATGTGCGTCATAATGTATCTGCAGCAATGATTCTCGATAAATCCCAAACAGTTTCTTGTCTATTATCATACATAAAATCTTTGCACTACTGTACAAAGTGAGGCATCACGGTAGTTGCACTTGACTTACAGTGAAGTCCTACAGAAGCTTATTGAAAAGTATGTTCAGGCCTAAAACTGTTTCTAGAACTTAGATGTTTTAACTACTACTGCCTTGTTTTCATTCTCCACTTTATATTTATTAGATTTTTCTCATTATGACACCTCTTCTCTTTCACACAGTCTTAAGATCCAATTCTTCAGGTGACAGAAAGGAAGAGAGATTCTATACAGGCTCCAACTGGTTGTGTAAAACTGGGGGGAAGCTACATACATTAAGCTCCACTTTGGACTCCAAAAGACGTGCATGATCTGCGCAGTCCACTAAAAAGACAATCCCATTAATCGCTGGTAGATAATTCTTCCAAACACGCCGAGCTAAAAGGGAAAGAAAAACATTTTTATAAAGATAACACAGCCACCAGCTGCAATACCCAAGAAGGGCAGAATTTTGGTCACGAGTGTTTCTCGACACATTTTCAAATTCCAGCTTGCCATTATAATCAAAGTCAACAACGTCACTAGTAGCTACTGCATGTGCTTATCTTTTTCCCTGCAGTGCAGGGGATGGACTAGATGACCCTTGGGGTGCCTTAATTCCTTTAATTCTATGGCAAGTGCTCACTTCACACCTATGCTCAGTAATTTAAAAAGTATACATTATGTGAACTAGCTTCAAAATTTCAGTCCTTCCACATTTTCAGGGCCATTTCTTGAGGCCAACTTGTTCTGCTTTAAAAACCGAGCCACATTTTATCTCCATGTGGTTGTTTCTGCAAGAGAGCTGTTTCCATAAGGAGGATTAGAATGGCTATTAGCCACAATAACTATGTTCCACCTCCTCTACTGGAGGCAGCACCCCTGTGGATCCTAGCTGCTAGGAATCACAAGTGGGAACAGTGCACTCAGGTCCCGTTTGCAAGCATCCTGAGGAATCTGGTTAGCATGTGTGAGCACAGGATGCTGGGCTAGATGGGCTTTTGGACTGACTTAGCTGCAAGCTTCTTTTCATGGTGGATGTTGCTATAACTTCAAGTATTACGATATCCCCAGAACAAACAAAAATTGTATTTTTTTAAAAAATGCACAGGCTTGGCTTGTATAAAAATGTGTTGTTTCAAACTCCTCCCCCACAAAGGGAAGTGTGGAGTAAAGACCCAAAGGTTTATTTTGGATGTGTGGGAGTGGTGAAAGGGCACTCTTCGTTTCAAGTGCCCCCCCCCCCTTGAGAACAGGGGTTGTCATATCATTCAAAATCATGCAAGTGTGGAGCCAAGAGGGAAAAGTATGGTTTGAGGAGAAAAGCATGGCAACAAGAGGTACACAAACTCGAGCTTGTGATCCAAAATTCATGTAACAATAAACTGACAGCAAGGAAAAAACAACATAAATTGATGGGTTGCCATGCCAAGTAAATTTGGACTTTGGCAGGGGGCGGTGACCATACCAAAAAGGTTGAGAACCATGATGGCATCATCATGACCAGCTAATTAAAACTCCCAGTTAATAATTTGCTACATCAAAATAACCAACACCAAGACAGAAACACTTATCAATCGCAAATCACAAGACAGGAAATGTTGCTTTTACCTTGTTCATGGCCACCGAGATCAAAAGTTGTGAAAGTCATTCCTGCAATTGTCAGTTCTTCTGATGCTGCAGCAAAGAAGGAAAATATTTTATGAATTCCAGTACTGGTTGGTTGCACTGTTTCTCTCACATATAAAAATCCCTGCATCTAAGAGAAGCCATTCAGGACAAACCAGACTTTAAAAGCATGGGTGGCTAACCTGCTGCCATCCAGATGCAGTCCAATGACAACAGCAGCAGTTCCTATCATCACAGGCCATTGGCTGTTTGTGGCTGAGGAGCTGGACTCTAGCAATGGCTGAAGGGCTAAGACCCTAGCCTTAAAGCACTACCTAAGTCTAAAATTACTTCTTAAACTTTCAAATTCTTCAAATGACATGGAATTATTTTTAATTCTAGCTTATAAAAATTTATCAGGTATAATGTGCATTTAATGACACAGTTCCCTATAATCTCTTACTAGTTTTTTATAAAATTATTAATCGTTACAAAAGGCTTATATACAAAAGGCAATGAGAACTGCTATTATACAACTTTTTTAAAACATACATGCTAGGCTCTAAGTCAGGCATGGCCAAACTTGGCCCTCTAGCTGTTTTGGGACTACAACTACCACCATCCCTAGCTAAGAGGACCAGTGGTCAGGGATGATGGGAATTGTAGTCCCAAAACAGCTGGAGGGTCAAGTTTGGCCATGCTTGCTCTAAGTAGTCTAGTAACATACAGTAGCAATTTTTTTTTTAATGACCTTAATAGATAACACCACCCAAAGCTATGTAAAGCTTACTTGGATGCAGGGTAGGCACATGTTGACCCAACCTGTCGTCCTTAAGCATGTGCAGAAGAGTGGTTTTGCCTGCATTATCCAAACCCAAGAAAACTAACTTTCCGGACTTCTTGTATAATCCTGCAGAACAGAAAAGCAGCGTGTAAAAAGCAGCATGTTAAAAAATGGAATAAGATCACTGGATCAAAGTAAGCTGTATAATTAGAATAAATGGATCTTGAAAACTGTATCTTGAATATCCATGCTACCTTGGGCACATTAACAGATGCTTTTCTACAGAAAATTGCCAGTGCTACTAGTGGAAGAAGGGAGCATTTGTGGAAGGGCTGAGCTTTCTAACTTGTACAGAACTGAAATTAAGACAGACTACTTCCTCTTAGGTACTATACAAAGTAGAAGTCTTCTGTTTTCATTGAGTGTTGCCGCTTGCCCCTCTTACCCAGGTTTTTGTGCCCTTTAGTCTCCTAGAATTGTAAGCTATGGTGTCTCCACCCTTTCCTTGTAATTGTACAATTACTTCTATATAGGCTCCAATACATTTGGTGAAGTTAGCCAAGAGGGAAAAGGGGAGAAGGATCATAGCTCAGTACATGTGCTTTAAATATGGAAGATCTCAGATTCAATCCTTGGCATCTCCTGGTGGGGATAGGACAGTTTCCTTTCTTAAAATCTGAAGAACTGCAGCCAATCAAGTAGAGATGGGACTGCAAAGCAGTAGAGGCGGGTTAGGGGAGTCTGTAGAATTTTGGCACTGCACAGGGTGCTGCTGAAATTTGAGACCCACTGTAGGTAGCCAGTTTTAAGAAATAAAAAATTAGCAAGGTCTCTAGGACAAATGAGTAAAATGACACATTCAGAATTAGAAAAGCCAGAGGGGTGAAAATGGCATAATGTGCCACCACCTCTCAGTTCCTAGTAGCAGATTGTGTGAAAACCAGCAGTTCAGATGTTAACACTAAGCCGAAGAGAACTGTTCATAGGTGAACATTTGAAGCCTTACCTAGAAACTGCAGAACACTGCTGAAGCCATTGTAGATCCATTCAAATATGAATGACATTGTGGGAGATCAATTGCCTAGGAGAAAAATAAAAGCAATTGTTTGTCAATTCTGGCTATATACCAGAACATTTCAGCTATCATAATTTCCTATGAACTAGAAAGTTGCCATTTAAGAAGGACCAGCAGAAAAACAAAACTGAGTGGTAGCTATGAAGATAGCAGGAACAAATCAACACTTCCTCCCTCAAGCAGGGAATATAAGCTAAACAGTTTGCACAATGGCTCCTATGTTTTCAACTGACTCTCTGTACCAGCATATTTGATATGCATAGCAGGTTACTCTAACCCCATATGAAGTCAAGTTCTATTCTTAGTAGAAATGTTACGAGGTGTCTTCCTGAAGCTTCCAAATATATATTACTTCTTATGCAAGACTTTGAGTGACAGCCCCACAAATCACAAAAAGAAAATATAGAAGAGAAATTAAACTGATTTCTCTTGGTTGGGAGCCTTTCATTTCAGGTTTATGCACCAAAACAAGTCTTTACGGGTCTTTGTAAAGGGCTAACAAGTGCCACAACTACTATATAGCTGTGGATCCCCTGCCTTGTCACTGCATATGGTGAACACAAATAAAGGTTCTCCTTCTGCAGCGTGTGTTTAGGAAACACTCAAGTAAGCAAGGTACATAAGGTACTGGCATCCATTTCTCTCAGGATACAATGGAAGAATGCATGGATACACATACATCTTAAGTGAGGGTGGGAAAAGTTGTTCCTTGCTTTAGTATGTTTCATAGCAGGTGAAACATGCCCCATGAAACACACAATAACACTCACTATGCTCACAAATGTTCTTACAAAGAGTACCCATGGATACCAATATTAAGGCCGTTTAATTGGTGCTCAGACATCTTCTTCGGTTCATCTAATTCCAAATGGATAACTTTTAAATTTCTAATGTATTTATAAATTCAAAAGCATGGAATCCAAATATTACAACAAAACTGCTGCTTGAATTACAAGAGGGAGTGGAATGCAAAGCAAAGGCTACAGGGCGTACAATTTGGCTAAAATTGGGAGGGGTTAGGGTGGGGACATTTTCCTCATAAATTTGAACACTGAACAAGTTACCCACCAACTTTTCTGTCTAAAGTCTACCATTACCAGATAATAATCCTTCCTTATTTCAACACAGCTACACAAATAGGATGCCATGAATTCCAAGCTTAATCAGTCAGCGCTCAGCCCCATAAACAGACTGATGCCAAGAAAAGGTTCTGAAGTCTGAACCAGTTAACATTCCTGCATTGCAGGGGACTGGCCTAGATGACCCTTGGGTTGCCTTCCAACTTCTGTGATTCTGACAACAAAACTATTGTCAGCATTACAGAGTGCATTTGCCGTTACTACTAATAAACTAAATGAACTTCCATGACTTCTAGGATAGAGGGCATGAATTCCAGAAAGGCTTATGGCTCAAAACATTTTGGTTATTTTAAAAGTTAGCTGTCAAACTATTCAGTTACCTGGGGGGGGGGGGGAGTATTTTTAACATAAATTTACAAAGGTTTCACCAGGGGTTCCTATACCTGTGTCTCCAGCAGTTTTTGGACTACCAATTCCCATCATCCCTGACCACTGGTCCTGCCAGCTAGGGATGATGGGAGTCGTAGTCCAAAAACTGCTGGCGACCCAAGTTTGGGAAACCCTGGGTTACAGTACACTCCCAAGAAGAGAACAGCATCACTCATCCCTTTATCAAAGCTCACATAAAATCCAAATGCCAAGTCTGGGTTGCCATCTTTTACCCCTACCCCTTGTAACTAACCAGATTACATAATAACCAGAAACCCAACAGGTGAACAGAATTCACTTGCCACGAATTGGGAGCCTCCCATATATTTCTTTAAGGAATGAAAGTGCCTATGAGCAAAGGGATAAAGTTGGCAATCCTACAGAGAGCAAGCTGCCTTCGGGCGAAGCCAAAACCAAGGATGAGTAGCGGGTGGGCGGAATATACTCCTAGCAGTTCCGGCTATTCAAACCAACTATAACCTTACAACCCAAGCCAGCAACTAGTTGGAGGATAACCAGGGTGGCAAGCCAAACACCCAGGCCTCTCCCTCCCGCCCCCCACAAAAAAATTGCACAGGTGTCACCCTCATTCTCAAGAGAGGGGCACAGATTGCCATTTTTTGTGTGGGTGGGGGAGAGAGAGGTCACTACTCCACTGTTTCGGCACTCCCGCTTCCCATCCCCGATTTTTACAACACCAGTTTAGCATTACAACACCATTATTAGTATTCATACCCCACCTACCCTTTTTGTTTTTTGAGGAGGGGAAGGGTGGAAATGAGAAAGGTGGGCTGTCAGCAGCTGAGCCTTGGGGACTCCGGGGACCCCAAAAACAAATAAACTAAAGGAGGACGACGGAGAGAGTTGAGGAGGAAGGAGTTGAAGAGAGAGAGAGGGAGAGAAGAAAGAAGAGGGAGGCAATCCCGGCAAGCCACGTAAGAGAAGGAAAAGGCTCTCTAGCTAAGGCCGAGTGAGAGAGAGAAGCGGTGAGCCGGTCCCGAGAGGTCAATGGACAGACGGAGAGAGACACAGGCACAAACACAAATCCATTATATTACAATAATTATAATATATAATAAATATAATAAAAAATATAAATTATCCGTGGGAGAGAGAGAGAGAGAGAGAGCGAAGAGCGGCTCCCTCCGGCTTCGGCCTCCTCAGACCACTCCTCCCCGCCCCCACCTCGCCTGCGTGTCACTTGCTCGCTTCCCTCCCTCCCTCCCTCCCTCCGTCTAGGCCGCCCGCCCGCCCGCCGGCCCAACGCCCACCCCGCGCCGCAGCCCCCGCGTTCCCCCGCGGCCTCCCTTCGCCCAGCGGCGCCTCCCTGTTACCGGACTGGGCGGCGGCGGCAGCAGCAGCAGCAGCAGCCTCGACCAACGACGGCGGCAAGCGGCTCCGACGGCTCCCCCTCACCGCTCCGCTCTCGCTCCTCAGCCGCCAGCGACACGCCGGAACTACGTAGCATCTCCTCCCTTCTCAGCGGCAGAGGCTACTTCCGGTGAGGGGGGAATGGGGCGGAGCTGGAGCGGAAGGCGGAGACGCCGCCGCCGCGCTGGCCCTACGCGCTACGTGTCATGCGAGAGACGCAGTGACGTCAAGGATGGCGGCTCCGCCCACCGGGTGTCCAAGGCTACGAATCCTAGAATGGCAGCGTTCGAAGGGATCCCCGTGGTCATCTAGCCCAGTCCCCTGCAATGCAGGAAGCTCCAACATCCCGTCCAATGTCTGGGGGCGGCGGCGGGGAAATAACATCCCATCCAATATGAAACCATACCGGGCTTTGCTAGCTGGGATACCTCAGTTGGTAGAACATGATGAGTCGCTTAATCTTACAAGACGTGGGTTCAAGTTTTGTGTCGGGCAAAAGATTCCAGCATTGCAGGGGTTAGACTAGATGACCCCCGGGGTCCCTTCCAACTCTACGATTCTATAATTCAGTTCGGCTGACTATGAGAATGTGAGGAAGGTCCCTGCAGCTCAGTCACCCTTCCATTGCGGCATGCTGCTCTTGCGGTCGCCGCGCAGGTGGGAGCAGGGCATGAGCGCAGTAGCTGTCTTGCCCACTTGCGACCCCCACCCCAGCATTGGGTGTTTCCGAAGCTGGACGCAGCCACTGTGGCTAGGGGCCACTGACAGGCTTATCCTCAGTGAGTTTTAAGCCTGTTTTAAAGCCTTCCCACTTGGTGGCCATCGGTACCTCTTGCAGTAGCGGATTGCTTGATTTATGTGCTGTGTGAATTTCTGTTGTTTCCCTCAATCTTTCAGTCTTGGAAGGCTGTGGATTCTCCATGAGAAAACTCAATATTCGATTAGAAAATAAAGATCTGAAGCTTTCTCTCTTTTTTGGCCTGGTCGATTATCTAGCATCCATCCATTTGCTTTTTGCAATGATCCTGCACTGTGCGTCTCAGGCCTCGCCAGCCTTCACATACACAGCAAATGCTGTTCTTTCATATTCACTATCAAGTTCCACTCGAAACTGGATCTTTAACAGTATCAGGGCTTGGCCACACTTTTGCTTGTCTGAAGCCTAGAAAGCATGAGTCCAAGCAGTTTTGCCTTTGCCCTGCAGCTTCCCCCACAAGCCCAGGCAAATCTGCTCTTTAGTACTAAATTGGGACAAACGGCTATCTGCAGAAAACCCAATTGCTAACTGTTCTGATTCAACACTAAACTGTAGGCTTTCGCATGAGAAAACGGCGGGACAAGATTTGGATGAGCTCTCCCTCTACATTTGCTTAGGCAGAGGGCCTTAGTGGTGCCCACCCTGTGGGAGGCCCTCCCATCATATGTTAAGGAGATGAGTAATTACATAACATTTGGGAAAGATCTGAAGGCAGCCCAGTATAGGGAAGCTTTTGAAGGCTTTACTATGTTTTTATATATGCTGGAAGTCGCCCAAAGTGGCTGGAGCAACCCAGTCAGATGGGTGGGGTATGAATTATTTTGAACTGCATTTCCCAGTTTAATGCCCACTCACCCACTTTTGAGAGATCCTTTGGAGTGCCTCACAACTCACCCCAACTCTAGGTCATTTATGAATTAGTGGAAAGTGAGAGCACCTTATACCAATCCTGGAGGGGTGTCAACTTTCTACATCCCTCTGTGGGAAGAAATGCCCATTTATTCCTACTCTCTTCCCGTTCCTCAACCAGTTACTGCTCTGTAAGAAAAAACGGCTGTGGTGTCTTTCTCTTCCATCTCCACTGAGCTTGCCCTACACCACTATTTACTTTTCTTCAGCCAGTTTAAGTCCTGCTTACGTAGGCTGTGTGTGTCAGGGGTGGGGAGAGGGGTAAAACAGGTTATGCTGCATCACAACTCCATTTCCCAGTCCTGCCCCCATTGCAACTTACACTACCAAAAATGTAGTTGTTAAACAAATTCACCCGCAGGAGTCAATGGAAGGGCAGAACAGTAGGCCCAGGAACAGATGGTAGGAGCCAGGAGTTCCAGAACAAGGCATACTTTAAAAATTAGGGTAAGGAAAGTACTTGAAATGTACTTTATCGCTTGAATTCTTTTATGAGACTTCAAGAGCTTATTCTCTGTCAAGCGCTCAAAATGTTCATTGCTAAGAGGACTGTCTGCTTTCCCATACAAGTATTCATAATGATCCCAGTGAGAAAATCCATCGTCTTCAAACCTCACCTCATTACTGAAATTTTCATCCCGTCTCCAGTACAACAAAAGACATGTACCATAATGCCATAGCCATTACAATGCGGCTGCCAGGAGGGAAGCCTTTTTTTCTTATTCTGAACTATACAAACAGCATTTTATTTGGAACAGAATAGTGTTCTGTCCAAATCAATGAAACAGATCTTTCAAAAACAGAAAGCACCTACGGCCTCAACAGAAGTTTTTATGGAACAAAAGCCATGCTGCATTTTAACACCAAAACATGACCTCAAGGAAGTGCGTGGCAAATCCTTTTGAAGAATTTCAAGTTCTGCATAGAACAATCAGTGCCAGTGCCATTGATGGACACACATTTCCAGAAATTCATTCCTATCAGAAAGTAGCCTCAAGTTCTGCATGAGGGGCCCAAGGCCCAGTGCAGGCTAACTGGCACTTCTAGTATAAAATGCAAGGCTGACACTCCAAAGTAGTCAACACCAAGCAAATTACAGCTCCCACCATAGAGAAGCAGGGATGGGGGCAATTGCCTGTCTGGCATGGCCCTGCTGCTCAGACTTAGCGTTCACTCTCATTACAAGACATTCAAAGCTACGTATCATTTTAGTATTGGTATTGACTATATTTTTGCATTAAGGGAGCTTTCCAGATCACCCTTTTTACTACCAAGTAGAATATGCCAGTCTACTGCTGCCAACAAATGTAGCTTAGCTGGGGGCCTGTGTGGTACATGTAAACCTGCCAGAACTGCCATCCGAATGATGGCAGCCCCACTCCCACCCTGTGCACATTCAGTGTTAAGAGCATAGGTGCACAGGCCAGAAACTCCACTCCGCATTAATGCTGCTAAGCTACCCATCCCCAATCCCCACAGGATCCAGTGGGGGGCAGCAGCCAGGCAGTGCTATGCAGAATTCCCGGCCTACATGTCTACTCTGTTTTTGCCAGTGCCACAACCTGAAAGATATGTTCCTGACATATCTGCATCAGTGTAGTATAGATGATGGGGGCAGTGAACAAGGGACAGGCAAGGAGGCATGGAGCATGCCCACCAACTAGGAAATGGCAAGTAGTGGGTGTCATTATCCCCCCCTTCAACCTGTCAATGGCAGCTCTAACTACCAAGCACTGCAGTGAGGAAGTTGTGGCCATAATTTATTGCGAGATGAGAGGGTTAGGAGACTACTCTTAGTCATCAGAGCTACCAAACCAGCCATAGCTAACACAAGAATTGCTTGAAAAGTGTTGTACTTCCGCCTCATCTCAAGCTGGTAAGGTTAATGACAGGGAGAGGCATCTCTGGCTTCCACAATTATGTTGCTGTTTTTAAAACAGAATCCAACACTTCTTTTTTACTTTTCCCTCCATCTTCCATTACGCACGCTTCTCCCTTCATGATCGCATGAGATTTCAAAAGAACATGAAGGAGACAAGACTTCAGAATGAGCTTCAGCAAAAATTCTTCATAAGCAACGAAAGGGGTATCTACACACAACTGGGTTATGCAACAGTGATTTGCCATGATGTGCAAGTAGATTTTGAAGACTGTCAGGCTGGTGTTTTACACAAGAACTGCTCCGATGCTAGGATCTTGATATATTTTGAGCATATATTCCAAGCACACGTTACTGGTAGGTATGCAAAAATCTGTTACATCATCAAACTATTTTACATGTTTCAAAACAGGACTGCTCTTGAAATCGAAGTTCCCGCTTCTCATCTAGTTGTGCACAAGTGTTTCCTGGTGTTGTGGTAGCAACTACGGCAGCATCTGCTTCTGTCACTTCTCATAGAAGTACCACCTGTCCACTGGGTTTTAAAGGCAAAGAAATGGAAAAAGGAGACAAAAACTTTAGCATCATAAAGTAACTTGGAAAACATTCTTTATAAGGCATTGCAAATCAGTATTTCAAAATGTGAAGCAAACTTCATGCACGCCGGTTATTCATTGCTAATTTCAAGCGCTTCGGAATTCAGAGCGTGGGAAGCCAAAACAAAAATTATTACAAATTGGAAGACAATTGGACTTTTTATTTTATTTTTTTACTTTTATTGGATTTGATTTGATGTGTTAATTAGATTTTTTATTGGAAAATTAATAAACGCTTAAAAAAAATATTCATCGCTAATTTCCATATAATTTATCCTGGCTTCTGTTCTTAAAACTAGAGGTTTTAGAAGCAGCTAGAGAGCAGGCAAACAAATGCCTGTGTCCTTTGTACTGGCAAGTGGACAGGTACCAGGCATTTGGCTAGAAGGGCCGCTGCAAGCTTTGCGCCTGGAACTATGTCTTGAGCTTATACTGCACCATTTGCATATTAGAAAGACAGCCCTTCAACATTTACTGGTAACTCAGAACGTGAAGAGAAAAGTTGCACTGGATATAATTCCTGGGAAACTGGGTCATAAAGTGAGGGTTGTCAAATATTGATGTTAGACCTCCTGTAAGCATTAACAGATCTTTCAAATGAAGGAAACCTGGCTAGTGCAGTTTCACCTAAGGCACTGCGTAATAAGCTGCCCTTGTCAGAAGTGCTACACAAATGATAAAGAATGCAGGAGCTCTAATAGTGAATTGTTGGCTTTCCCTGGTCCAAGTCTTGCAAACAAAATATTTAGCTCTAATAGGGTAGTAGTTTAAATGTAAAGTTCAGTGCCAAGCAGGTGAGGATGCAGAAGGAGAGCTCTTAACGGAAGGTTCCCACTCTCCAAGAACATAAATACACATACTTCTCAAATTCACTCTGAATTAAGGTTACCTTCTGGTGGTATTGGATCAGCAGGTCCGCAGGCAGGTGCCTGGGGGAAAAAGAGGAGAGCATTAAATCCAGGATTCCTGCTAAATTTAAAAATTCAGTTTCTCTTTCACATCAGTACATAAGATTTTGCAAATAAATGCAATTGTTATAATAATTTAAATGCCATACAGTTATTTCCCCTTCTGGATGAAAAACAAGAACTCTTCTGATGCTCCCAGTAAAACTATACATCTGAGGAACTGTAATCAGACTAAAAAGATAACCCTTTCATGTGTCCTAGAACCAAGTGCTGGCATTCTGATGTGGAGCTGGCATTCTGCAGTTGCTGCAGACCATGAGTTTTCGGTCATTACACTAGGCAGCATCCCATTCCATTCCTTGCGTAAGAGCAGAGAAGGAAAGGAGGAAGAGTAGAATTTGTAAGGGGAGGAAGAAGAAGAGAAGGGGGTGGAAATTTTGGAACAGGAGGGAGATAAACTGAAATTACAGAGTTATGAGAAATTGAAGGTTAAAGTACGAGATTGGCTCCATTATTACCAAATAATGGAGGTTTATAAACAGGACAGGAAAATTGGCTTCCAGGTGGAGAAATCAAAACTAGAAACAGAACTGTTAGAACCCAATACTAAGAATTTGTCAAGAATGTACAACTTGTTGCTGAAATGGAATACACAAGATGAAACAGTTAAATCAGCCATGATTAAGTGGGCACAAGACATTGGTCATAACATTATGTTTGATGACTGGGAACAGTTGTGGACCACCGGCATAAAATTTACGGCATAAGTCGGCAAAGTAAGGTTTAAGAAAAAAGGATTTGAAATTATACATGTTTGTTTATGTGTTTGTATGTTTGTATTGTGTATTGTTTGTGTTTATACAAATTGTGAAAAACCAATAAAAAATTTATAAAAAAAAGAAGAAGAGAAGGGGGGTGGAAGTACAGTGTGCTCTCTTTGCACAGTAATACAAAAAACAGGAGTTGATACAGCCTGAACAGCCTTAGGACTAGTGAAGGAAGCTATGCCTCTCCTTAGCACTTGCATGGACGTTCTTATGAGGGCTTCCCATCATTTACAAAACATTGGTTTAGGAGGAGATTTCTGCCCATGGTGTCAATGAAGTGGTATTACTGAAACATACGGTAGGGTTGGACCTGGAAATGGTATTAGCATTTTTTATAATTATCCAGGTAATCACTAATAGGCACAGGCTGCACTACTCAGATTAGACAGTCTCTTCTCTCAAAATGATGGCTGTGCAATAGGAGTCACCATCCCAGGAGCAGAAGATGCACAACATTCAGAACTGGGTGTAGGCTGTGCTTTAAATAAATAAAATATACACAACACCCAAGTTCTGTACCATGTAGAAGGCATAAAGCAAGCCTGCTTAATGTGCATCCCTTGTTCATGAGGATATAGGTAAATGAAATATTTGGGACATGGAAAGACCCACCTTTGGACCATGACAGGTTTTGCCAGGCACTTTTTTTGCCCACCCAGACAGCCATCTTCTTTTAAATAAGTTGAACAGAAAGATTTCTAAGATGCCGAGTTCTGCAGTCAATGCCACATTTGGCGGCTTTTCCACCTTTGCATGAAATGCACACAGCCATGCAAATTAGAACGGTGTCCTTGCATGTCCTGGGCATAGAAATTAAACAGATCTGCTTACCTCTCCCACAGTAGCCCCCGCAGATGTTTGATCACAATGGCAAGGGCTGTCTGGCAAAGATGTATTTGTGCTAGAAGAGAAAGTTCAGTTATAGAAGTAGCCACGTTTTCGCTCCCTGCATATTTATTCAATATAAAAATACTGAGATATATTCCTAACCCTGACATATTTCAAAATGATGCCTGCATTACGAGTGCAAGTGCTAACAGTAACGTTTTTAGGCATCGGGCGAGCCATATGATCATCCCTCTCATTTAATTCCATCTCTTTAAAAGCCCAAGACTGGAAGGAGAAGAGTAGCAACTTACCAGCAAATTTCTCCACCTGTTTTGTTATTTACTAGAGCCTTCCAGTAATCATGGGTGTCTCCGATAATCTTAATTGAAAAGTCCTATGAAATAGAGAACAGAGCAAGTTCAGTGCTTCTTCTCAATATCTGCAATTATTGAGTGCAACAAATGCCTTGTGTTTAGTGCAACAAATACTTCCCTAGTCAAGAGAAAATCTAGGCAATAACAGCACAAGCCTGCATTATGTCCCATCCTAGTTTGTCAGTGGCATTCTAGTATTAATCTGTCCATTTCATTACGTGCTGCATTCTCAAGGAACATGGAAACAATACATCTCCTTTTAAAAAATAATGTTGAAGTGGCACATTTCTGGATGGCAACGAGTTTTTAACAAAGGCTGTACTCTGAAATGGCATAGGATGGAGGGCCAGCCAAAGTTTTGCAACAGTAAGACACAGACAAAGGGCTCTTCCAGCTTGGCATGAACAGCAGCAGAGGTTTTGACTGACTCCTTCAGCCATTCCACTGCTCACTACTGCTTATCAGTGTATTGATTTGAACACAGAAACGTTAAAAGAAGAAGATAAATGCTGCAGCTTCACCTCTAACCAAGTGGCAGGACAGAGAAATATAAATAAATGTGCTTGTTGAGTCTTCAGTGAAAAGAGAAAAACAAGAAATGAACCGTCAAGGTTTATCAAGCAATAAATATACAGCCTAACAGATGAGAAGGGGAATTAAAAGCACTTTGCCTATGTCTCTCAATGAGAGAATGGCTGAGCTGTTACAAGTAAGTGTGTGTGTGTGTGTGTGTGTGTGTGTGTGTGTGTGTGTGTAAACAAACATATGTCAGAATACAGTGGTACCTCGGGTTAAGTACTTAATTCGTTCTGGAGGTCCGTTCTTAACTTGAAACTGTTCTTAACCTGAAGCACCACTTTAGCTAATGGGGCCTCCTGCTGCTGCCGCGCCGCTGGAGCACGATTTCTGTTCTCATCCTGAAGCAAAGTTCTTAACCCGAGGTACTATTTCTGGGTTAGCGGAGTCTAACCTGAAGCATATGTAATCTGAAGCATATGTAACCCGAGGTACCACTGTATGTACATTTGTCTGTTTAATAGGTTTTTAACTTCCAGCTAAAGGAAATGAAGCACTCATCAGGAGCTACTTTCCCCACAGAATGAAGCATGAGGAACTCTGGCTCCCCATGATATTGTCAATTACCGAAAAGGACATTGACGGATATCCATCAAGATGCAAACATACCTTGTCTTTAAATTCTCCATTGAATGCAAATTGGTTTTCCGGCTTCCCGTCAGGTACTTTGTATCTTCTAAACCAGTCCACCGTCGCTTCTAAATAGCCAGGCTTCAACGTCCTGACATCATTAATATCTTATAAATAAAAATAAGAACCATGCCTTCAGAACCCAGTTACGAGTATTAGTTACAGGACACTAAAAGGACATGCCTTAGATTCAAGAACATGCTTTACTCCTCAACCCTGACACCATGTCCATTTTCCTGCCTAGTTGCAATTGTTCTAACGTGGATTAAAGGTTTGCCGAGAGCCTGCAAACAGATACAAGAACCTAGACAGATAGAACCTATCACTTTGCACGGGGCACTTTTTTTTCTGAACCACAGCCAAGATCTACAACTTAGCACAGCATTATTCTTATCTTTCTCAGTGGACTCTTGTTGCAAGGGCAAAGTTGGCAACCCCACTAGAAATCCACTCCTATACAGGGAAGAGGTGAATCTAAGAACTCCCACCAAACTAAAAAAACAACCAACCCATTGCCTTAACTGGTGTGTAGAAAGTCGAGAGGAAATCGCATGCAGTGAAGAATAATTCAAAACTAGGCTGGTGTTTTATAAAGGTACTATTTCTTGTGTAAACACCGAGACCTGGCAGTTTTCCTATCCATGACTCATAAAATATGCCGACTTATGAAGTTCTGACCACACCTTAGGCTCCATCTAGGCACAGACTCCAACTACACCACGGGAGAAATCTTCCTGCTCTTTGTAACTGGGTCTCCAAGCTACAGATAAACTCCACATAGCAAAGTCTCAATACAATGCTAGCACTTCCTTCTGTAAACAAAGCAACTGTTGTTTCTGGCACTTAACACACTCTCATTACTATTACTAAATTTATTAGTCTTTTTTTTTGCCCCAGGAAACTTAAAGCAACTTAGAAAACAACAACATTTGGTCCAAATATTTATTGCTCATGCTATAACCAGTAGTATAAGTTTCACCTCTTCTAAATGAAGTGGAACCTACAAAACTTTGATTTACTCAAGAGTTCAGTCCCTTCAAGGCAAGTAGGATTACCATTATTACCATCCATGAGATTTGTGCAGTAGTGATGTTAGCGTCCTGCTAAAGGTTTGTTAACAACCTGCTACATATTCCATGGATCTAGGAATACATTGTTCTAGAGACATAAACAGCATCATATTACCTGTGCTCTACACAGATCTCACCTTTCCTTGCTGGGCATTTGAAGGGAGAGGAAGGAAAGTTCTGATCACTTCAGTGCTACTTACTGTTCAATTTAGCAGCATCAGGGTCTTCAGTGTTGATTGCAATGACCTTCCAGTCTGTTTCAGATTCATCAATCAATGCCAGGACACCCAGCACTTTCACTTTAATTATTTCTCCTCTGCTGCACACCTGATTGAGTAGATGTTCCTCGTTAATTAGATGGAAAGACCAAAGAAAACAATTCAAATAAACCATAACAGTTAAATATTGTAGCATCTCTCACCGATTGCTCAGCAAATAGGCCTGAACCACTTATTTTGCCTAAACCAGGGACAAACACTCAGCAACCAAGGTATTTGTGAGTTGGTGTAAGGTTTCCCCAAGGAGCTCATCTTTCATATTTTTATTTTCAGATTAAAGGTATAACTACAGATGTTTGTAGAGAGACTGAGAATATGGGAGATAAAAAAGTCTGATGTTTCACATGTCATGATATTAATTGTATCAAACTTTTTCAAGGGCTAACTCAGGGGTAACGGTTTTAAGACAATACTGCAGCATGAGTCTAACTTATATAGGCATCTATTAAATAGTATTTAGAGACCGTGTAGAAATGTAAGCCTTGGCATTTATTTTAGCCCCACTCTTTATAAACTTTTCTCTGCGTAGCAATGCAGGCATATGTTCCAGCTGAGAAGAGCATTTCCTGCATCTGACTAAGTAAGTTGTAGTCCATTTAAGCTGATGCCACAATAATTCAATTTTATGGTACCACAGGACTCTCTGTTTCTGCTACCAAAACAGATACATTCTGGAATCCATTATGAACACTATATTAAATCAGTTGAAGCAAACAGACACACTTTAACAAGCCCTTAATACATTTCCAGTACGGTTGTATATGCAGAACAAGTTACCTACTGCTGATTTAAACTCATTGCAACCTTACCATGCCATGATGCAAAATTATAATGCCCAAGTTTGAACGGGGCAACTAGCTGAAAAGTCCAGTTCAGCAAGACATTCAGGTGTAAAGTTTCACCAATGTGGACAAAAAGAGATTGAAACAACAGTTTACAGCTCTAAACACAGACCACCACAACTTCAAAAAACACGTTACCTTGCTTCCAATTTCACAAACGTCAATTGGATCATTATCTCCACAGCAGCTGGTATTTTCATCTTTATGCTCTGGGTCTTCCCATGTCTTTAAAAAGAAGACGAGGTTATATGTGGCACACATACACAGTTACTTTGCTAATGGGCTGCTTATACGGCATTTGCAGTTTTACGTCTTTTAAAAAGTATTTTCTCTTGAAATGCTCTTTAGGCAGCCAACTTTGTCCACTGACAGCAACAAGAGTATGGCTGGCGGTTGTGATATATTTCTTACAAGAAAATTCAGGAATCAGAGGAAGGAGTCTGCTTTGCCTAGCTGAATCTAGGCCATTTGTTTGACGCTTTACCAAATCCACAAAGCACTGCATTTTCCTGCATATGAAAGGAGCAGGGAATTTTTTAGATCTAGTTATGAAACCTCAACTTGCTGTTAGATCTGTTGCATTAACCAGAACACACTCGCATTAATTCAAGTCGAAGAGACTTCCACGTGCGTGCATTTAGCTACCTTACACAGAAATATGGATGTGTTGATAACACATGCCAGAGGGAAGTTGCCATTCAGACTGCTTTAATAGAAATTGACCTAACTTCCTTCCAGGTCAGAAGCAGAGTTATTAAAACCCCGGCAAGGGCAGGGCTCCGGAACAGTTTACATAATGATGCCATAGCATCCCTCATGCTGGCCATCTAAAGTTTAGCTGGAACAAATGCTGCCAATTTGGAAAGTAGAAGTTACCTCAATAGATGTTTAAGATTAAAAAATAAAAATAAAAATCTTCGAAATGATTGAAGAGAAGAACACACGATTGGGCAGAGGCAGTCTATGTAGTTCTGCGGTCAGAGGGAACTCAGTAGGACAGGTCTGAAGTCTAATTCAGAAAAGGTGGAAGAACCATAACCACAATGCCAACTGGGGCAGGAGGAAGTGTCTGACAGTATGTCGTAGCCTCTGTACCACAGGAAATAAGAGGATTGATCAGTGTGGCACAGGATTGATCAGTGTGGCACAACAAACTGACCAAAGGGAGGGACTGATGCTAGCTGGAAAGCAAGTATTGGAACTGAATTAGCTGAAGTAGGGAAAAGAGCAAAATGTAAGAGTTAGTATTACAGTGATAAAACTATAAGAGCACAGCTTCCATAGCAAACTCTCACCTTCTTCTTCTTAAGAAGTCTGGTTAGTGCACTGTAATGCCATGTTTCTAAAGTCTTAGTCATATGCATTCACTATCCCCTGTGACTTGTGCTGGATTTTTCAGGGTTGAATACAGGCAGTGACCATTTCAGGCACGTCCGATATGTGCACACATGCTCACATTGCGCCAAACCTGGAAGTGGCCTCGAAATGGGATGTTTGCAAGCTTTTTCAATTGTGTTTCAAATATACACAATTTCATTTAAATGCGTTGGAATGCAACACCTACGTAAATTGAGGGGTTGCTTGTGTACTTTTCAAGATGACCCTGATATGTGAATTGTGATCTGCAAAGCCAACTGATTCAGTTGCAGCACAATCAGCTTCCATGTTTACAACATAGACTTTTCTCCTGAGATTTTGCCACCCCGTTGTCCATGCAATAGTTACACGTTCTTCCTCATTAGTGTTTTGCTCTTGCTATAATGTTGCTTTGCTAAAATGTTTGCACGGAAACATAGCACTTCCTGGGGCAGCCTAATGAACATTTATGCTCAGCAATTAAAAGACCTCTGAAAATAAAGAAAGCTAGACAAATACCTGTGGAATAGCACCGTAATTCCAGATGTATCCCTTGTGGGGAAAGACATTAGCGACATAACGTAGTTTTCCTTTCTTCACATCCTGCTTAATTGGGTTTAGAGGATCTTTGGTTGCAATCTGAAACAGAATTAGTTTAAGTTTAGCATTAACAGAAGAATGTACAAACAATCCAATTTTAGGACGGTATTTTCCCTAAAGGTGCTTCAATTCACATTTTCAAAGTACCGTATTTTTCGCTCCATAAGACGCACTTTTTTCCTCCTATAAAGTAAGGGGAAATGTGAGTGCGGCTTATGGAGTGAATGGCACCGCGCAGAGAGGTAGAGCTGTGCAGTGCCCCTTCAGTAAAGCGGGAGGAGGAACGGAGCCCCTTCTGTTCCTCCTCCCCCTTCAGCGAGGCGCCTGTCCTGGAAGCCGGAAGGGACTTCTTTTGTTCCTTCTCCAGCTTCGCTTGAAGGGGCGCCTCCTTCGCAGGAGAGGTGCTGCGCAGAGAGCGAGAACAGCGCAGTGCCCCTTCAGCAACGCGCCTGTCCTGGCTTCTGCCTTAGCCTCTTCCGGGCAGGGGGAGCCTTCATCCCGCAGCCCTGAAGAGGTTTGGCGCGTTATCCCAGAAGCCAGAACAGCCACACAGTATCCCAGAAGCCAGATCCCTCTTGCTGTTCTGGCTTCTGGGATCCAAAATCTTTTTTCCCCTTGTTTTCCTCCCCCCAAAACTAGGTGCGTCTTATCGTCTGGTGCGTCCTATAGAGCAAAAAAATACGGTAAATTAAATATCCAAATTGACAGCAACCATGAAAACTCAGAAGTCCAATAGGGCTTGCTCACGAATTGTGTGCACAGTCCTGCAGATTTAGAATAGCTGCCCATTTCTTTACTACTAACTAATCAGGAAATTTCAAATTTCAGAGAGGCTGACGCAGAATGGCTTTATCTTTCACGGATAAGCTGATTTTAATGAAGAGGCAGCCACCAAGCCAGGAACTACAGCTTTCCAAATATAGAATGCCATTACCTCCATCTTAGCATTGGTCCATCGAGGTATTTCCACAACCATGTTGAACACATCCTGAAAAGAATAAGAAACCAGAGGTATATACCATATCCATGTAAATCTAGAATTGAACATTTAATTTTGTTTATTAAAATTATAACTGTCTAGATAATAGATCTTAAGTAAAAATAGCAAAGCCATCGGGATTCAAGTAATTTCCCCCCCTAAGTGCTGCAATAAAGGAATGGGGTGAAAACTATACAGCTTTCATGCATTCATCAGTGGGGGAGACAATTTTGTCTTTTGACGCTTTTGATCCATAATGGAAGCAAAAAAGACCAACCACCTGGTATTTCGTTGTATAACTTGATATTCAATGGAGACCATTACGCAAGAGACTATTGCACAGATGCAAGAACACAATCAAAAGTTCAATGATTGAAGATCACTATCATGCTAATGCATTTTGCTTTCAATGGCAGGTTAAGATTTTACATGTCCAGATTTTCTTTTCTTTTTTTAATCAACTGCATTTACATAGCAGCCACAGAAGAGCAAAATCCACCCTGGCAGAAGAAAGGATAACATCATTTAGGATTATCCATCCAATACAGGAATGAGCAACCTGGCTGGCATGACGTATCAGGGACACTTCTCACAACAATTATTTCAAATGTGCCTTTTTTAAAGCTAGAATTCTGACAGGCATTTTGAGACCTGCAAAGGAACCTCACACTGCAAATCCTATGCAGGTCTACTCAGAAGCAAAATGGAGGTTACTCTTAAGTATGTGGGATTCTGGACTAAAAACCTTTATTAGGTAAACACATCACGCCCACAAATACCTAGCTCATATCTCAGAAAATTATCTAATCAGACTTCAGTTTCCTAACACCGTTCGAAGAGTGAATTGGCTTCAATTTTATCAACAGCCTACTTTGAGAACGAGGTGGGAGGGGACATCCCTTCTTCCTTCAGAAGGAAAAATAGCTTCTTAAGAACACAGAATTAAATGTGCTAAAAATTATGCAGGCATGAGTCAAGTGGATTGGAACCACCATGGAGCCTTGAGGCAGTATCCAAGGCTCCTGTTCCCCTAACACAAGAGGTTTGTACTAGCGTAATACAACTTTCCCCTTCTGTCCCCTGCAGCTCTCAAAATCAGCTCCAGAGGCTTGAAGGACCCTTTGGGGAAGGTTTTGTGGAGTGCGGGGGGGGGGGGGGAAGGAAAGGAAAGGAAACAGAAGCGCAACCGCATCAGCAAAACGCCACTAGTACTGCTCTGGATGCAGCCCATATAAATTACAAACCAGCCTGCAAGTATATTAAAATAATAGTGGAAATATTTATGACAGAAGCCCAGACAGTTCTGTAGCTATTTTCCTGAGGCAAAGAGAGCCCCTCACCCTTTTCATACATAAACATAAGCAGCATTCCAGTTTGCCATGCCCTGGCAAGCACGGAAAGGTACAACGAGGCCATATACATTTAAAATACGACGAGGGCAGCAGCCCAGGTGCTGATAAATTTAGAACCTCTCCAATCCTCTCAAGATCTTAAGAATACGAGGATTAGGAGCAAGAGCTGTAGACAAGACTGGGTAATGTAACCTTTTGCCCTAAACTGGACTCCCTATCTGGGCTGCTACTGAAGCTGTGGAGAACCCAGGAGAATAACGAGGAGAGCCATCCCTGCAATAAAAACAAAGAGAAGCGAAGTCTGAGAATCAGTACTGCATTGTATTGTTTAGCTTCTGGGACAATAAAATGTCTGCTTATTCTTACTAACTTTTATACCTGTGTCTCAAACAGATAAGCAAGGGGCATAGCACATTCAAATAGGCAGCGTCTCACTGCACACAAAGTCCGTTCTGCTGCCACAGGTGGATTCTTTTAAAAAACCACATGAAGCCCCTGCCTCTACTCCTTGCTCCACTGATGGCGGTGGCTGAATTTGCGGGGTTGTTTTCAGCTGTATTTGAGGACTTTATAACTGAAGATGGAATATAGTAGACAAGGGATACCATGCCTCAAGTGACAGCCAAATCCCATTCCTTCTGTTGCAAGAGTTATCGCTTGCCACATGGGGTAAATTGTGCCCAAGAGACCATTTACAGTGGCCATTAGTTATCCGATTTGTACATGCCTAAAATTAGCCAAGATTCTACTTAAACTTAAGTTCTCCTTTCAATTCTAGTTTTCAACCCTGCTATTCCTTTTGCCCCCTCAGACCTTGGCTTTTACTCTAAGGCAATGTCAACGAGATTAGATTTCCATTCTACTGTTTTATAAACTAAGCTGGTTGCGCGCGCACACACACACACAGAAAAACCACAGGGTCATTCATGCAAAATAGTTTACAGTGTTTTTCTTGTTAATGCTGCTCTGATTGTTGCTAACTAATGTGGGTTTCTTTAATAGTGAGCTTTAAAAATTTGGTACGCTTATGTGCTGCTCTTGTTTGGTTAGCCAACCTGGAGTTTTGATATTTATAGCCCAAAATTTGAATCGTAATGATTTTTTTAAAATGTGTCTCATGACCTGACAGTTTGGGCTGCCCAAATAAGACAACACTATTTAACTTTACAGTATTTCCAGAAGCCAACATGTGAAGATTTCACTGCATCAAGTTATGCCTCTAGGCCTACTTGGAAACAAAAAAGTGCTGGAACAACAAAAGCTATAGAAAATGTGAAACAAACATTGTTCCATTTCAGACTTAATGCTCTTGATCCAAAAAACTATAGTTAAGACCTGATTCAACCCTGATCTGCTTTAATGCCCATAATATATGTAGTGGTGCATTACATTTATAGAGCATGATCTTTTTGTCTTTGTCCACTGTTGCAATATTATTCTGTCTGGTTTTTTCCCTTGTATCAGCAATACAAAAATTTATAAAAAACACTTGAGCCAATAAATGATGGTTTATTGGGTTGATAAAACTCCTTGTGCCTGAAGTGCTCAGCCCTACTTTGACGCGCTTGTTCAATCCCTGCTTGCAAACCATTGTTTCCCAATTCAGATACAACAGAAAACTGAGGCAAAAACAAATCATGATATAACTGCCAAAGCAGAAGATGTGAGGAGAGAAGGAATAGGAATGTGGTGAGTAGGCAAAAAGTACATTTCCAGGCCCCGAAAACTTGATTTATCAGATTGAGATTGTTACATTTTGAAGCTGACCATTGTGTACAAATATAAGTTTAAGATAGGTTGCTAAGAATAATAACAACCCTTCAATATCAAACAATTTATGGGGAAGAGTACTATCATGGATATAAAAAAACTGAATTTCTAAAATCTGGAAAGAAGGATGAGAAAGAAAACTTCTGGGGGAACCTAACACAGCTAAGAAGTCAGCGCCAAGGGATTTTCATTTTGGCAACATCACACTGTATAAGTTGGACACAAAATGCAATGAACCAGCTTCCCCAGCTTCCCTTTAAGAACATGAAAATGCCAATAATATGAGACAGTTATGTATTTCCTCCTGCTGGGAGAGTCAGCCAGTTGGAAGCTTTTTTGTGGAGTGGCTTTTACCACTTGAAAACTTTTGAGGATTTTTAGTAGACCGCTTCGCAATTTTTCTGCCTGTTGTATCAATTGTAAGGCACTGTGCTGTTTTAAACTGTGTTTTCACAGACACACCATACAGCACCTAAATGAAGCATGTGGACCACTGGTGAAGAAGAAGAAGAAGAAGAAGAAGAAGAAGAAGAAGAAGAAGAAGAAGAAGAAGAGGAGTAGTTTGGATTTGATATCCTGCTTTATCACTACCCGAAGGAGTCTCAAAGCGGCTCACATTCTCCTCTCCCTTCCTCCCCCCACAACAAACACTCTGTGAGGTGAGTGGGGCTGAGAGACTTCAAAGAAGTGTGACTAGCCAAAGGTCACCCAGCAGCTGCATGTGGAGGAGTGGAGATGCGAACCCGGTTCCCCAGATTACGAGTCTACCGCTCTTAACCACTACACCACACTGGTGGTCTGTGGACCAGTTTAGGAACCTCTGTTCTACAGCTGAAAAGAGAAAAGTGAGCGTTGGGCTGAAGCAGGCACTAATGACTGTATACTGTATTCTGCTCTGGTCAGACCTCACCTGGAGTACTGTGTCCAGTTCTGGGTACCATAATTCAAGAAGGACACTGACAAACTGGAATGTGTCCAGAGGAGGGCAACCAAAATGGTCAAAGGCCTGGAAACGATGCCTTATGAGGAACGGCTAAGGGAGCTGGGCATGTTTAGCCTGGAGAAGAGGAGGTTAAGGGGTGATATGATAGCCATGTTCAAATATATAAAAGGATGTCACATAGAGGAGGGAGAAAGGTTGTTTTCTGCTGCTCCAGAGAAGCGGACGTGGAGCAATGGATCCAAACTACAAGAAAGAAGATTCCACCTAAACATTAGGAAGAACTTCCTGACAGTAAGAGCTGTTCAACAGTGGAATTTGCTGCCAAGGTGTGTGGTGGAGTCTCCTTCTTTGGAGGTCTTTAAGCAGAGGCTTGACAACCATATGTCAGGAGTGCTCTGATGGTGTTTCCTGCTTGGCAGGGGGTTGGACTCGATGGCCCTTGGGGTCTCTTCCAACTCTATGATTCTATGACTAGTGAACAATGGTAGTAAAGGGAAAGTTGCACCCCTCCACCCCAACTTAAGAACAAAAATTAATTTACATGCACATGCTATGTTAAAGATTACTCCGCCCTTCGTGCCAAGTTTTACTTAAGTAACATTGGTTAATAAAGCTAAGGCAGTTACCTTAAGTTGTCAAGCACGGACCAGAAATTAGGTTGAAGTTGCTTTGAACACACACAGCTTGTCCCCTGTTAAGAATAAGCAACTCTACATCGTGTGACTGGGTCACCTTTATACAGTCTGCAGGGTGAATCCCCACGAAGTTCTGCTCAGTGTGACCGCGAGCCTTACCTTGCGAGCATCTGGATGTATCGGAATGTCATGGAACGGAGAAATGTACTGTCCCTTATGGTTTTCTGAAAAACAAAGGAAATGTCCAAGTTTTTGATTATCTTTAATGCATGCAGTAGTAAAATAAAGCTGACAAAGTACCAGGGATAGAAAGTTTAAAGAATGTGAATGTCTATAAACAAAGACAAGTTGGCACAGTCCTATCAATTGGGTTTTGTTCCAATGAAATCATTGCAGCAGCAAGTGTGCTGCCGAGTTCCTACCCGCCCTAGTTTCTCAGAAGACAGCACTAAATGTGATAGTGGTTCGTCACAGATTACCCCCACCATCCATGTGCAGCTTAAAGCTCCCATCGCTAACAGCAGTGCTTCAGATAGCCTATGCAGTCTCCAAGGCACTTCCACAGTAGTCAGAGATACCTGTAGACTGTGACCTGCAACAGCCAGGTAGCCAAGCCCAGGGCCCTTTCTGCTGCTGCTTCTGTGCTCCAGCATAGTGCGTTCAGTTTTACGAGGTATCTCAGAAGGCGTTCTCCCTGAAGTGCAAACTACGGGAGCCTCTGGAAACAGCAAAACCTGTACAAGCAAGTGGACTCCAGCCTTATCAAATGACAACTGAGGCCGATATGAAGTTGCCCTGAAATGGTTTAGCTTATATCTCCAAAGATGGACAAAATGATTTCCTATTCATCATATTGCACAATGATAAGGGTACTTGGATAGATGTCAGTAGATGTCACAATCCCATTACTTTTAGACCCCCCTACACACCTACATGGCGTTTCTCCAAGGAAATTATCACACACAGCAACACAGTGCATGTGTGTGTGTCATGGACTGGGTAGGGGAGAGAGAACTGCAGCCATGTGCGCTGCACCCTTTTCCTGCACCTTTCCACCCAAGCAGAATCTTTCCCTCTCATTGGGGGAGCTGGCGGGGGTGGGAAAGACCCAAATAATTGCCCCCATGCATACATTTGCTATATTTACCCACACACAAGTACAGTGGTACCTCGGGTTACATACGCTTCAGATTACAGATGCTTCAGGTTACAGACTCCGCTAACCCAGAAATAGTACTTCAGGTTAAGAACTTTGCTTCAGGATGAGAACAGAAATCATGCTCTGGTGGCGCAGCGGCAGCAGGAGGCCCCCATTAGCTAAAGTGGTGCTTCAGGTTAAGAACAGACCTCTGGAATGAATTAAGTACTTAACCCGAGGTACCACTGTATTGCCATGGAAAACTTGCTCCCTTTTGGCATTCCACACTCCTGAAAAGAGGACCTAGTAAGTTGCATGTGGGTTTAGGGTCACAGCTTAGCAGCAGAGAATATGTTGTGCAAGCAGAGGACCTCTAGTTCAAATGACATTGGGCAACAGGACTTGGAAAGAACTCTGACTCAGTCACTGGAGTCTCCCTTGCTAAGACTCGAAGGTGGCCAGTTCCCTGGTATCCTGTGATGAGAAAAATCACCTCCACTACCTGGACTTATCCATCTGTCCAAATTTATTAGCTGAGGTATGTCTGGACTCAGAGGCTCATTTAATTTTGGACTCATGGCTTTCCTGGATTAACAGGCAAGGTTAACTGCCAGCAAGCCAAGCCAGGCTTCCACTACAATGGATGACAGCAGGGTAGATACCTTCATGTACTTAAGTCACTTTAGGAAAAAGTTTTTCCCAGCAGTCGCCAGAAACAAACTGCAAGTTGCATTTCTCAATCTAGAAGAGTATGCATCTTGGAGCATTACCTTAAAAAGGAATCTCCAGTCAAGGCATGGGATCTAGCACACCTTGTCTCAGTGTCTGCACACATTGCTCCCATCAATGCCTCTTTTTAAATGGCTGGTGCCCTGCTTTGGTATTCTAATTAGTCCTAATAAAGATATTGCCTGGGTGTGGACTTAGGAGCCTCAAGTAAAAAGCATGGCAGTCTCTCACTCCAGTGGACCTGTTTTATGATTCAGCTTTTTCAGCTTACCAGGAACATCAGTTAAGAAAACTTTGGATAATCGTCATTTCTTTGTGCAGCAAAAACTGAAGCTGTTTTGAGGTGGAGCACTACCAGGAAGAAATGAAAATCGCCTTAAAGGATTATACTGCAGGAGGCTTTTCATTTTACAGCCACCTTCACTGCCCATATCCGACAGTCTGGTTCAGACTTTAAACCCAACAGCTGTTTGCTCAATGGGGGAGGGTTAGAGGAGAACAGCGCACCAGGAGCTCACCTGCCAGTTATTGGGGCACCAAGGAAGGCAAGAAATTTCAAAACAGCCAGTGGAAAGCCAGCAAGCAACTCTGAGCATATACAAAGAGTACTTAAGTACACTTAACTATTCTGAAAGGTGAGGGTAGATGGAGCCAGGTGAGCTACCTTTGTAATCTCCAAACCACCTGGGTCAGATGACATAGCAAGTCAGACTCCAGCTTGTTTCATTTGTGGCACAGCAGCAAGAAAGGACTGCCTTAGGAATGTCTGAGTCGCATGCTGCTCAGTTAACATTACACCATAGTTTAAAAACAAGCTATGGTTAATGTGACATGCAAACTAGGCCATAGCCACTTAATAGGGCATTACATGGACAGTTAACGCCATGATCAGTCATCCTAAACCTCACCACACACACAACTTTTATGACAGCATCAGTCCCATTCTAGTACCTTGGGCAAGGACTTTCTCTTTCTCCATATATCAAGTTCTCTGTCACAGCGTCCAAGGGCAGCTGTATCTCGCACTTTCATTTCCTTCCAATTGCTTCCCTTCCCCCATCTTCTCTCCTCCTTCAGAATAGCTAAATGCTTTCAAAAGTACTCTTCTCACACAGCTAAATGTATTGTATGCTGCGTTCCATGTATTTGTTGTTCTATTTTCTGTACTGCATCCTTCTGGAGTCAAAAGTGAGGGTTGGTAACTGGGGCTTAGCAAAGAATCACAAAAGTGGGGAAATCTCAACTGCCATTCTATAATAATAGCATTACAGGTTGTGATTTCATGGCTGGAGCAGCCATCCCTGAAAGTCCACATGGGAAGACAGGTGTGTTTGTATACAAGAGTTTGGAGGGGCACTGAATTCAGGTGATGCACCCAACCCCAATTCCCCGTCCCAGCCCTAGATTTAAGGGTGACTGGGATTGCAGGAACACACACCCATGCGCCAAGCCTAATCCTCCACCCCACCCCAAATATTAGGCCTTGGAGAAGCAGGGAAACTCCCATGGCAGCATGACGGCAGTGCTGGTGCATTTGGGATCCCTTCCCCTTCTCTCTTGTGAAAAATCCCTGCAGAGCTATATAAAAGCTCTCTGGACAGGCCCGTTTCACGCTGACACAGCGGGCTGGCACCAGGCTACCCACGAGGGGAAACTGCAGCAGCGTCCGCAAACCCCTTGGCGCACGCTCCGGCACTGCACGAGCCTCACAACAACCCTGCGAGGGAGGGCCCCGCGTTAGCGCCTCTGTCCCAGATAACCAGCCGCTTGCAAGGGCGCAAAACGCAAACTCGCTTCCAAATTAAACCCGCTCCCTGACTGCGCCGCCAAGTTGGACATTGCAATGGCAACTTTTTCAAAAAAGCAGAGCGCCGTGGAAAGGATCCTGGATCGAGCCTCGCCGTCTATCAAAGCAATTACACGACACGATTCCAGAAGCGGAGGAGAAGGCGTCGAGGAACAAACGGAGCCCGGCTGTGGCTTTTTCCTAGGCTGCCTGTCTGCCCCACAAATGCCCTCCCGAGGGAGACAGACGCACGCGCGCGCGCGCGCTCGCCTCCCTCTTTCATTCATCTCCCGCCCTGCGCGCTCGCGGGCGCCCCGCGCACCGGGCTTCTCCGGCAGCCCCCCCCCCCGACTAAGCCCGCCCGGCTCCCCCGGGGGAGAACTCACTGAAGAACAGCCTGTAGCCGAGGCTGTTGGGGCAGCCCCGCTCCTCCACGCTGTAGCTGGCCATGCTGCGCCCTACCGGCTCGCCCGACCGACAGCAAAAGGAGAGCTGCTCGCTGCTCCTCCTCCCTCGAGGCGGCCTCTTATTAGCCGACGGCACGCCCTCCCAGCCGCTTCCCCCGCACTGCGCAGGCGCCCGGCCTCTCCCCTCCCTGCGCTCCTCCGAGTTTCATCATCCTCCCCACGCCGCGCCGGGCTCGGCCCCGCACTGCGCATGCCCCGTAGTGAAGAAACAACGTCCCGCCCCCTCGCAGTTCTCCCCGCCCCTCCGTTTTTTCTTCAGCAAATTTGATTTGGGGCACCTTTGACACCTTTAACGCCGCTTCACTGGGAGTAACCCCCGTTGAGTTACTTCTGAGTAGGCAAAGCCTTAGGTGCCTCCAAACACTTTACTGAGCTGGTTTGTTGTTGCTGCTGCTGCTGCAGGGGAATTAACAGGGCTAGTTCTGTGGAAATAATAAATAATAATAATCACCGACACTGGAGAAAGTCTAGACTAAGGTTTCCTCAAATTTGGGACTCCAGCTGTTTTTGGACTACAACTTCCATCGTTGCGAGGGACATAGGCGCCGACTCCATGGGGCTTGAGGGGGCCCGAGCCCCCTCAAAAATTCGTTTGGGGGGGCTCAGCCCCCCCAATAATCTCGAGCGCCCCTCCAGCAGAGCGCCGCCGCCGCGCTGGCTCTGCCTGTCGACGCTTGGCGCGTCCGCGGCTTTTATAGGGCACCGGCGCGGCGGGGGGCGCCGGGCCGGGGGAGGGGGGCGGCCGACCTGTCTCCTTGGCAACCCCATTGAGCAGCGCCGGCTCCCCTGGGAGGGCCATCCCCCCGCGCCGCCGATCGCCAACACCGCCGACGCTGTGGCTGCCCGAGCCCGAGCCAAAGCCCGAGCCCGAGCCAAAGCCCGAGCCAGAGCCAGAGCCAGAGCCCGCCAGTCAGGAAGGAAGGAAGAAGGAGAAATGGGGAGGGAGACGAGGGAGGAAAATTGCGCGCAGGATGAAGAAAGGAGAAGGGTGAACGAGACAAGCTTCCAACCCAAAAAAGGGCTGGAAGACTGGGAGGATGAAGGATCGGGAAAGAAAGCGACGCCTTCCCCGCCCGCGACGTCGCCCGCTTGTCATTGGCAGCGCAGCGGGCGCCCAGAGGGGCTGGGCACCGGCGCAGGGCCGCTCCGCAGCCGCGGAGGACAGCTGCGCGGCTAGCCCTTGTGTGGCCCGGTGGCCAGGCAAGCTCGGGCGGGGACCCCCATGCAAATCTAAGACGGGAGAAGAGGGCTGAGCAAAGGGGGTCCCTTCCCTAACCTCCGGCTCTGAGACTTCCCTGCGCCCCAGAAAAGCGAAAGGATTTTCTCTCTCTTTTTTTTAATAAATATTTTATTAAGTTTTCAAATACAAAGTTAGAAACATACACTGAAGAAAAAAGTAAAAGAACAAGAAAAAGAAAAAAAGAAAAAGAAGAAAAGAAAACCAACCATTCAACACATTTTTTATATAACTAACTGGACTTCCTCGCATCTCCCTTACCCTGCATTCTTTATAATAAAGATATCAGCAAATTATTACCTTGTTTCGTACCTTATTTTGTACTTTTCAAATACTATACCTCTAAATTTAACATACTTTTCATCAGTTACTTATATCTTAAATTAAACATAGTATTACCTTAGATTTTGACCTTTTCTTACTTAACATATAATTTCCTGTTTCCCAAATCTAATTGCTGAAGCTATAGTTTCCGAATCGTGTAAATTTTTAACATTCATACAACTTATATTGTTTTTGCAAATAGTCCTTAATTTTTTTCCAGTCCTCTTCCGTTGTTTCTTCTCCCAAATCTCGGATTCTGCCAGTCATTTCAGCCAGTTCCATGTAGTCCATCATTTGTGTCTGCCACTCTTCCAGTGTGGGCAAATCTTGTGTCTTCCAATATTTTGCGATGAGAATTCTTGCTGTAGTTGCATACATAAAGAAAGTTCTATCCTTCTTTAACACTTTCTGGCCAACAATGCCCAAGAGGAAGGCCTCTGGTTTCTTGGGAAAGGTATACTTAAATACCTTTTTTAACTCATTATAGATCATTTCCCAGAAGGCCTTCACTTTTGGACAAGTCCACCAGAGGTGAAAGAATGTCCCTTCAGCCTCCTTACATTTCCAACATTTATTATCAGACAGGTGATATATTTTTGCAAGCTTGACTGGGGTCATGTACCACCTATAAATCATTTTCATAATATTTTCCTTCAAGGCATTACATGCCGTGAATTTCATTCCGGTGGTCCATAACCTTTCCCAGTCCTCAAACATGATGTTATACCCAATATCCTGAGCCCATTTTATCATGGCTGATTTGACTGTCTCATCTTGAGTGATTTTCTCTTCAACCTGCCCTCCATCCTCTTGCGGAAAACTCTTTGCCTGCCCTGCCCGTATCTCGTTTTTGCTTTTTAATTCCACACACGCACCCTTCGGACTTCGTGGCAATCGGGCGCGCGGGTGCGTTTCCTAAGAGAGTGAGGACCCCCGCCTCCTCCCCACCTGCTCCCTCACCAGCCAGCCAGCCGCGCGCCCTAGCCGGAGAGCCCCGGCCGTCCCTGTCGCGCAATCGGCTGGATCTCCCTTCAGCAGGCCGTGCTCACAACTCGGCCCAGGGACCCCCAGCAGCGGATCTCCGGCCCAGCTGAAGAATCCGGCAACAAGCCCCCTCCTCCCCAATCGCTCCGCCGAAATACGCTCCAAAACCCGCCAGATAGGCCGCCGGCCGCCAAGTCTCGTGGCGCCCTGAGCGAGGGTCTCTCCCCAACACCGCCACCTCGAACTGCGTTCTCCCGGCTACCCGAGCGAACCAGCGGCAGGACCCCGGTATGGGCCCCCCCAATATTTTTTATAAGTCGGCGCCCCTGGCGAGGGATGATGGGAACTGTAGTCCAAAAACAGAAGGAGAGTTTGGGAAACGCTGGTCTAGTCTCTCAGTTGTATATTCCTCCCGTAAATAAATTAGCTTTATTGGGTTAAGCCAGATTCTATATGGCAGCGCTATCCAAAAGGCAATCTTAAACCTCAGTAACACCCCCCCCAAAAAATAATCTCTGGCAATATGGGGGGGATATTAAGCCTGGACTGGACTGTAGAGTGGCTGTTCTTTCCCAGCCCCACGCCTGAACAAAACCCGTCAGCCTTGCCTTTCCCCTTTTTGCAATAGAAAAATGTCACAGCTCATTGTTCATTTCTTGCTATGTAAAAAGAGCCTGCTGGATCAGGCCGAAGAGCCACCGACTCCAGCATCTGCCTATCACAGTGGCCCACCAGATGCTTATGAGAACCCCCCAAATCCAAGGGACAAATGATGAGTGTTGTAAAAGTGCTAGCAGTTTTATTGCTGGACAGCTAGGAGTGTTGCTTACAGAGGTTTGAATGACAGAACTGGACAGGGACCCTGAGGGTCATCTAGTCCAACGCCCTGCAATTCAGGAATCTCAACTAAAGCATCCATGACAGATGGCCATCCAACCTTTGCCTAAAACCTTCAAGGAAGGAGAGCCCAACACCTTCTGAGGGAGTCCTTTCCACTTTTTTTTTTAGTCCTTTCCACTGTTGAACAGTTCTTGGTGCCAGAAAGTTCTTCCTGCTGCTGTTTAGTTAGAATCTCCTTTCTTGTAACTTGAAGCCATTGGTTCGGATCCTACCCTTCAGAGCAGCAGAAAGCAAGCTTATGCAAGCACAATGCAGCTGTGTGCGATAATTGGTATGGAGAAATGATGAATGTAGGGGGCCTAAAAGTACAGTGGTGCCCCGCAAGACGAAATTAATTCGTTCCGCAATTTTTGTCGTCTAGCGAATTTTTCGTCTTGCGAATCACGAAATCCCATAGGAATGCATTGAAAATCAATTAATGCGTTCCTATGGTCAAAAAAAGTCGAAACAAAGCCAAATTTGGTACAACAACAGTTTATTAACTGCTCTTTAAAGTCACACATACTGTAAAGAGCAGTTCAAAAATTGAAGGGAAAATAAATTAACTTTATAAACAAAACATGTCTTTGTTTTTAGACAAAGGAAACAAAGCCGCGAGACATTTTCGTCTTGCGAAGCAAGCCCATAGGGAAATTTCGTCTTGCGAGGCAAATCGAAAACGGAAAAACCTTTCGTCTAGCGAGTTTTTTGTCTTGCGAGGCATTCGTCTTGCGAGGTACCACTGTAATGTGATTGTGACATACTCTAAACTCCCTAAGGGCCCTTAACATTTGGCCAATATGACATGTAGGAGAGCACTTTGTTCATCTTTGGACATATAAGCTAAACTGTTTCAAGTTCACGAGGCAGCTTCCTTCCTCTGCCTAGAAGCTGGCCGACCCTAAATGCAACAGAGACTTGCAGCAGCAGCAGCTACAATTATCATAATTTAAAGCATACAGCAACAGAGAGTATCTTTTATTTCTGGTACATTGTCAACAACTGTGTAATAGCATCATGACCACTTTTACAACACAGGACTGCTAATTTACAAAAATGGCAATAAAGAGTTCTGGTAGGTATTCTTTAGTCACAGTGCAATGGAAGTGCAATACAGTGCAATACAGGCAGTAAACACTTTGATTCAGCAAATGAATTCTCTTCTTGGGTTTGCCTTTGAGCTTCAATGATGCTTTCTTATACAAACATGCACACCCTCCATTTTCTTGGTTTTTTTATTCTTTAAAATGTAGGGTTAATGAAGGATACAAGCCATGTATTTGAAATGAGTAGAACTGCCATTTTATTTTATTTTTATTTTTTAAAAAAGGTCCCTGATCCAGTGCCTTTCACAGCAGCTTGATTTGAAACCATGTTTTTCTTCCTGTTGCGAAGAGCTTCATCTGCTGATTTCTGTAGATCAAGCTGCTGTCAAAAAGCAGGACAGTCTCTTTATTTTATCATTTGGCAACCTCATGTGGTAGAAATGCATCCTTTCCTGAAATGAAATGAGGATGTCATCTCCTCTCCAGGGTGGAATCTACACACATATGAAAAAAGTTTTGAAAAATACATTGAATTTTGCATAGCTCACTGTCGCCATCTAGTGTCATATTTGTATATTACACTTTACAGCACAGCTATATCCCCTGTGTAACAATTAAGGAACAACAAGCTACTCTGCAAAGTTGTGTGGAAGGTGGGCTAAACATTTAAAGTCAGCATAATAAAATTAACGGAACACTGCCTCAACACCCCTTCGAGATTTTTATTTTTTTAGTGTATCAACACCAACAAACATGCAGGTAGAGGTAATCTGACAGGTATTATATACCTGGACTTTCAAAAAGCTTTTACAAACTTTCAGCTAAGGTTCCTAAGGAGACTTAGTAACCGTGGGAAAAATAAACAGATAAAAGTACAGGTAAGTCCTCTAATGCAGTGTTTCCCAACCACTGTTCCGCGGCACACTAGTGTGCCGCGAGATGTTGCCTGGTGTGCCGCGGGAAAAATTAAAAAATTCGAAAGATTTTTTTTTTAAAGTCAAATTTTCGATTGGGGCGCTGTCACTAGATGACCCCTGGGGTTCCCTCCCTCCCTCCCTCCCGCTCTGCGCCTCCCTCCTCCTCCTCCTCCTCCAGGGAGGCCCTTCCTGGCTCTCGGCCAAGGCTTGGCGGCTGCCACTCACTCACTCGCTCGCCCACCCGTCCCTCCATCCCTGCACCTGGCCTCTCCCCTCCGTCCCCGGTGCGGGGGCTGCCGGGATCCATAGTCCCCTCGCCCTTGGGCTCCGCGCCCGCGCGGGGTGCGCGAACTACGTTTCCCAGCGTGGCCTGGCGGGCCGGGCGTTTTGTTTTAAGCGCTCTTCTCCCGGCCATGGAATGAGCGCAGCGGCGGTGGCCAGGCGGGCAGGGGCTCTTCCGCACAGACCCCGCGCAGCCTGCCTGCGCCCCCGCGGAGATCGGGCGGCAGGATGGAGCCCGGGGATCCCCGCGGAGGCGGAGCGGCGGTGGCGGAGGCTGCCCCCCAGGTAGGGCTGCGTCGGGGTTTTTTTATTTTTGCAATGCTGCATCCGCGCCGGAGGGGACGCATCGGACCGCGGTGAGACCCCTTGGCGGGCGTGCAAGGCAATGCATGCGTGCAGGCGTTGCATGGAGTGCAGTGCAATGCAATGGCAACGCGGTGCCCTGCATGCATGCATGCAACTTCCACCGGCGCTCCGGACTTGGCAGGTGAGGGGGGTCCCCAGTGGGCGGCAGAGAGAGCCGGGAGGGCGAAGGGGAGCCGGGGGGGGAGCAGCGCTGCTCCCTGAGCCGAGCCCGGGGGAAAACTTCGGCGTCGTTGCGCCGGGTGTTGGAAGCAGAGGCTGGCGGGGGCCCCTCACCTGCAAAACCTGGTCGCCTCTCATATATTTCGTGCATTGCATTCATCACCTGCTTTCTCCTCCAAGGAGCTCCCGGGGGCGCATGTGGTTCTCCCCATGTTATCCTCGCAACAACAGCCCTGCGAGGTGGGTCAGGCGAGTGGCCCAAGGGAGCACCCAGGGATTGTCCTGGCCAGGTGGGGTGATTTGAACCCTGCTCTCTGCCCGGTCTTCGTCCTCATTTAGCCCCCACATGTGCATGACTGTACATGACTGAGGTTTCCCCCCCTCATCTTGGCTATGGTGTGAGTCTGTGCTGTTAATTAATGGGGTTCTGCCTTCGGAGAAGATGAGCCAGCCCTCAAGGAGGTGATTATGTAATTTGCTAGCAATTCATGTCCCTCCCGGCGTAACGCTGCGCGCTGACGTCACGGGGCTGTAATGGTGGTGTGCCTCGAGATTTTTTTCATGAAACAAGTGTGCCTTTGCCCAAAAAAGGTTGGGAAACACTGCTCTAATGGGCATACACCAGGAAGCAGGGGTTGTGAGGAGATAGATAATTTCCTTCATTGTTAAAACTAAGAGACACATTCCTCTAAGAATATGTTTTGGGGCTGGTGTTATTTAGCTTATTCATAAATAACACGGAGTCAAGGCTGAGCAGTGAGGTAGATGACACCAACTTGGTCACAATCTGTCCAAGAGGGTGAATGGGCAACAAATTGGCCAATGAGATACACACATCAACGGCATTCAAGTTTAAAGTGATGCATACTAACACAAAACATCCCAACCAAATCCCTGACAGGATATGGCTGTGCTGCCATCATTTAAACTTAGCTCCTGGTGACATAAATAAAATGGGTACCCCACACCCACCCCAATAAGCTGGGAACATAAACAATGTTCTCTGCCAACACTGTAGGTTTTGAAATTGCTTCTCAAAATTTAATATATGCTAGCTGGGAATCTCAGGTTCCAGAGACACCTTCCTACGAAAACAAACAAAACAACAACAACCAAAAAAACCCCCCAAAACCCTGGCATCTGATCACATAGAAGCAGCAACCGTGACACAGCAGTAACATTTGAATCATTCTCGGACAGTCTCACAAAAGTTAATGGATCAATTATGGGGCTGATATAGAGTAAGTGAATGGTCTGCATGTGTGTGTGTGCTCTAAATACTGTATCTTCCTGTTTCCTGAATGGAGGCTTTTCTTCCTCTCACTTGTCACTCTTTCCTTGCTTTTATTGTTGAGGTAGCACAACAAGCAGTCTCCAACAGATGAGGTTGCTGACCAGTCACAGTCAACTGCGCTTCTATTTAGAAATCTAGTTCAGAATAATTGGTCTGTCTGGTTCCTCTTTAAACACAGGCAGGGGCGTCTTACCCATAGATGTTAGTGGCGCGGGGCCCCAGGGCGCCAGATTTTGGAGGGCGCCACAGGCTGAGTGTCCGGGAAGGAGAGTCAGGGCGTGCTCCCTTCCCCGCTCTGGGGCAGCCCTCTCCTCTCCTCTCAGCCACCCATTGGAGCGCGCTGTGTGCGGCTCAGGGAAGCCCCTTTGCGTCCCCTCCTGCTGGGGCTGCTTGGGGGCCTGACGGGTGCAATCGGGGTTGGGCGCGGGGCAGGGCAGGCATGTCTCTCCCGCCCCTCTCTGGCTGCGTCACTGCCTGCACGCCTCCCTGAAGAGTCTGCAAGTGGAGCAGGGAAGCACCCTGTGTAATCCCGGTGCCGAGGGAGGATGGGACAGCCGACAAGGCACCTGATCTGCTTGCTGGCCTTCCTGTTGTGCGGACTTCCCTGGACAGGGGCAGGTAAGGGGCGCCGGGCATTTAGAGGGAGGCTTTGTGGGAGGCCGTCTGGGCTGTGATCCGGGCGCCTCTCACTTACATGCAGCGCCGAGCACGCGTTGGGGACCACGCGATGTAAACGAGCCGGACCGAAGTCCCCCCCCTTTAAAAAAGGTCGACAACTCTGTGAGATATGCTTAAGACGGCCCTGAAGACAGGCCTGAATCCCAACACCTCATTTGGAATATATACAAGGTTCTAAGGGGAGGAATAAGCATTTATAAATTGCAGCGCTTTATAAAAACTGGTGTGTGTCATACCGAAGTATCAAAACCCAGGATAAGAAGAGGAAGTTCCACAAACGTCAAGTCCTTTCACTTAGATATCTACACCGACAATGGGTTTTGGTCTTGAAAAGCTTATTGGAAATGGATTTGGCTCACATGCTGTGAAAGTAATGTAACGATATATTGTATAATCAATCCATCAGCATCTCAAATATCCTTAGGTATCCCAAGCTGGGATACTGACAGTTTTGGGGGAGCAACTTTTGCTGTCAAAGTCCTCCACCATCAGACCATGGTGAGCTACCCTTCCGTTCCTTGCAGGATACAGCCCTGTTCTCAAAAGGCTACTCTGACCAGACTCAGAGGGCTGTGCTGAGTCACTGCCTTGAACTTCGACAAAAATCCGATTGCGTCCCCCAAAAAGCAACCCACTGTTGGTCCTGTCAGAATAGGTGTTTTTGTGTTCTGTTTCCATGGAGCAGAGCTGGACTTGGAAGGCTTCCTGGAATCCTCTCCGGAAGTTCTCGTTGAAGTACCCGTAGATGATTGGGTTGATGCTACTGTTAAAGAAAGCCAGCCAATGGGCAAAGGGGAAAAAATAAACCGTGACGAGGTTGAGCTGATTCTCAGTGAGGTTCCCGTAGTCTGTCAGCAGCAGTAAAGTCCAGAGGGGCAGCCAAGAGAGGGTGAAGAACAACGCCACAATGATCAACATGTTGATAACTCTGATTTTCCTCTTGGACACTCTCCTTCCCTCGTTCTCCTCCGACTGGGAGCCTCTAATGCTTGCGGATGACTTGAAGAGTTTGAAGGCAATCCGAGCGTACATAATCACAATCGAGGTGAGAGGAGCCAGGTAAATGTGAGAGAAAAGAATGGTTGTGTAGATCTTGCGCATCTCCTTGTCCGGCCATGCCTCCCAGCAGGTGTAGAGCGGGTAGGAATTGTTGTAGGCATCTAGCATGAAGTGGTACTCATCCCGGGTGACGGTCAAGGTGACTGCAGAGGGGCACATGATGATTAAGGCTAAGACCCAAATTATAATGATGGTGACTAGAGCTTTCCTTAGAGTTAGCTTCTGCCTGAATGGGTACACTATACAGCGGAACCTAAGCAAGAAGAGGGAAAAAGCAATATATTCAGATACAACACTGGAAAAGCTATGAGAAACAAGCATTTCCTTCATGGTCTGCTGAGAGACTTGTGGGATGTACTGTACCAGAACACAAGGGGTTTAAAGGGCCTTTTATAAGCGACATTTTGAGAAGGCAGTTTTCCTGCATGAGGGAAAACTGCATCTCAGTTGTGGCTTTCTAGCTTTTCTAAAAGGAGATAATAATTTCAGGACAAAACGCCATTAAAAGGAAACATATGAACTAACTTCAATAGACCCCCCAAAGTTCTCATTAGCAAAAGCAAACACGAGCAGCTTGTGAAACTAATGCTGCAGCCAGACCTCAGTCAGGGGAACCTGGGCTCAGACTCTTGCTCAGACATGATATGAGTGGCCAATCAGCCCAACCTACCTCACAGGGTTGTTGTGCTGATAAAATGCAGGGAGGGAAAACTATTTCTCCCTGATGCCCTTGTTGGGAGAAGGGAGGTGTTATTCTAATTTCCACCCCACTTTTCTACCAAAGCATTCAAGGAGAGTTGCAAGAAGTTAAAAACAATGCAATGTGCAATAGATCCTCAGAGGCAGTGGGTTATAGAGAAGGTAGAAGCAATAAAAATGTTAAACATAAATAATAAACGGATAAAATGTTATCAAAATTATATATGGCACCATTGTAACATTTCCCATAGTTGACAGAGAAGGTTATTTTGGGGCTCTGCATATGCCTTTGATGGGGGTTTGAAAATTGTTGCTTATTTACTGTGATGGCTATTATTTATTATTAATAATAGGTAATATACTGTGTTGCCGACAAAGGTCCGTATAGTTAAAGCCATGGTTTTCCCAGTAGTGATGTATGGAAGTGAGAGCTGGACCATAAAGAAGGCTGATCGCCGAAGAATTGATGCTTTTGAATTATGGTGCTGGAGGAGACTCTTGAGAGTCCCATGGACTGCAAGAAGATCAAACCTATCCATTCTGAAGGAAATCAGCCCTGAGTGCTCACTGGAAGGACAGATCGTGAAGCTGAGGCTCCAATACTTTGGCCACCTCATGAGAAGAGAAGATTCCCTGGGGAAGACCCTGATGTTGGGAAAGATGGAGGGCACAAGGAGAAGGGGACAACAGAGGACGAGATGGTTGGACAGTGTTCTTGAAGCTACTAACATGAGTTTGACCAAACTGCGGGAGGCAGTGGAAGACAGGAGTGCCTGGCGTGCTCTGGTCCATGGGGTCACAAAGAGTCGGACACGACTAAACGACTAAACAACAACAACAACAACAAAATATACTGTGTATATGCCAAAATGGTTTTGAAGTCGTTTGCAACTATAAAATCAATAAACAAAATTCAATGCGTAATGAAATACACAGAGCAGCAAAACATTCTCAATTAAATTATACCGTAAAACAAAAGCCAGTTAAAAAAGCATGACAATTAAAAGTTTAAAAACAAATCAGGGAGTTCAAGGAAATGTTTGTCTAAACAGGTAGGCATTCAGGAGGTAGTGGAATGCCATTAGTGATGGGGCCTCATATTTCAGCAGGGAGAGCATTCTGCAAAACTGGTGCCCCCAGTGGCGGGGAAGAGGGAAGCCTCCTCTGTGTTACCACAAGCCAATCATCATTGGGTCATGACAAAAATATCTGGGTTCCCAAAACTGGTTGCAAGGCTGGGCAGTGGAGGGTAGCCTTGGTCCAAAGTTAATTAGGACTTTGTATGTAAGCAGCAGGGACGCGGGTGGCACTGTGGTCTAAACACCGAGCCTCTTGGGCTTGCCAATCAAAAAATTAGTGGTTCAAATCCCCGCAACAGGGTGAGCTCCCATTGCTCCATCCTAGCTCCTGCCAACCTAGCAGTTTGAAAGCATGCCAGTGCAAGTAGATAAATAGGTACCACTCCAGCGGGAAGGTAAATGGCATTTCCGTGTGCTGCTCTGGTTTCAGTGTTTCGTTGCCCCAGAAGCGGTTTAGTCATACTGACCACATGACCCGGAAGAACTGTCTGCCGGCTCCCTCGGCCTATAAAGCGAGATGAGCGCCACAACCCCAGAGTTGTCTGCGACTGGACGTAACTGTCAGGGGTCCTTTACCTTTACCTTTTTTTATGTAAGCAGCAGAAACTTAAGTTGGCTTGGTGGCTAGAAGGCAGCCCAGTACAGATCCCTCAGTGTTGGCATGGTATGGGCCCGATAAGGAGCATCACCCAGGCTGTGGTGTTCTGTACTATCGGCAGGTGTCTGGGCAAGTTGCAAGGGAAGCCACACATCAAGCACACTGCAATAGTCCAGATAGGAGGTTGCCAACATATGGGTCGCAATGGCCAATGACCTGACCCATGAAATCACACCCTGTTTTTTTCTGCATGAATTCCTGTTTAATTTTTTTTTATATGCTGTATTTTTCCTGTTCTTATATGGAATGTTGCCTTTGTGTTAATGATACCATTTACTGTTTTTATGCCGCATGTTAATTTGAGGTTTTTAAAAACACTAAGCGGTTTATAACCGCTTTGAAATAAATAGAACAAACCTACCTTTCCACTGCAATGGCCACCAGGGTGAACACGGAAGAGGAGACAGACATCCCTTGCACCAAGCCACTCATTTTACACATGGTGATGTCAAATGGCCAGCCTGGAATGATATGCAGAGTGTCAACTGCAGTGCATTTCTTAACATTCTAGACCTCCTGAGAGGTAATATAGCAAACACACAGTGATCGAACCCGAGCCTTCTCTGAGAGCTGCTAAACCATGTCTAGTTTGGACGCCAAGAATCGGAAAGGACTCTGGCATCATGGGATTGACTCCCCAAACATGCAACGATATTGTAATATTTATTGGAAACTGTGGAAAAAAATGTTTTCTGGGAAACGACCTGCAACCAGTGTAGCCTGACCAATGTGACATATAACCATTCATTGACAAACACAAATAAATGTCTCCAAATTATTCACAAGTTGCAAGTTAGCATCAAGTCCGTGTGGGAGATCCCATGCTCATGGGAATCACCATTCGGCCGCGGCAACCCCATCACGATTTGTTTCTTTTCAACCCAACGTTTATCCATGTTTCTCTCTTTTTCAAAGATGGGGATTTCATACTAATTATAATATCCTATTGCATCGCTCGGCCAACAAATTTTCTTTTCAGTTTCCCAGGCTCAGATCCAGCAATAACAAAGGTGCCAGCAGACCCTTTCAGTGGCTTCCTCTGCATTTTCATTCAGCATAATCCCATTTCCCATAGGGACACCATTCCCTGTGTTTATGGTGTCTACTTTAAATTATGTTTTGAAAAAAGCATACACATTTTGTCTTCAATATTAGCTTCAACCTTCTACACTACAGGGTAGTTTTGTTCCTTGAGGTGGAGTAATTTGGATTATCTACTTTAAATGCCCAAATGTCCTGAGGCAGGCCTTATCTATCTTCCTGTAGCAAGCAGGACTGTGTTGCCCTTTAGAAATGTACCTCGGGTTAAGTACTTAATTCGTTCCGAAGGTCCGTTCTTAACCTGAAACTGTTCTTAACATGAAGCACCACTTTAGCTAATGGGGCATCCCGCTGCTGCCGCGCAACCTGAGCACGATTTCTGTTCTCATCCTGAAGCAAAGTTCTTAACCTGAAGCACTATTTCTGGGTTAGCGGAGTCTGTAACCTGAAGCGTATGCAACCTGAAGCGTATGTAACATGAAGCATATATAACCTGAGGTACCACTGTACTCCCAAGCCTGTAAGCATGCTGCATTCGGCCTTTAATGTTTTCAGCTTCCTCTAGATGTCTCCATTCACCATACGATCACAATCCCATTCATTTCTGAATAAGTCAGATTTGTGCAGGGCACCAGAGATAGCTGCATGTGGTATCATTGCTATCCATTTAGAACTTCCTACTGTCAAAAAAGAAAAAGATTGACATCTCCTTCAAGAGAATGTGCAGAACACTCTCCTGCTCACACGCACTTGCTGTTCCCTTCTAACACAGGTGTCTTATATGATGGGAGATATTGATTGATTAGACATACTCTGATCAGTAGAGAGGATATGGGCAAAGCTTTCTTTTCTTGTTTGGAAAGAATTTTCTAGCCCTTTGGACTGAAAAGATTTGAATGTGCAGAGGCAAGCCTTAGCAAAATCTCAGAAGCAAAAGGAATTGCTGCGTAAGTGCAAGGGGGCAGGATCCCAGCGCTGCAATTGCACCGCTCCTTTCCATGCCTAGCAGAATCAGAACATATGCATAATGATGCTACTAATTATTATTTGTATCAGAAATTATGCAAATGTGCTTCATTTTCATCATATATGCTGGCTGCCAATTGGAAAGACCGGTGTAAAGTTTTGCAGGAAACGTCAGAGAGCAGATAGTAAAGAGAACTAGCTAAATAGGGGAGTGAGCCACACATTTAAAAATATGTTCAGAGCTTTTGCTGCAAAATCTGCACTTGTTTTGAGAACAAACCTCTTTTTTGCTCTACCGATGTCATGGCTCTCTATTGACTTCCTCAGTGGCAGCAGAGTGAATCCTCAAAGTTACTGGTGCATTTCTGCCCCCCCCCCACTTGACAGCTGTAAGTGCTCAAGGTGATAAGAGGGTAAGTGGATAGTTGTCACTTGATGAGGAGGGGAAAGGTATACTTAGAGGCAACATACAGACCATCGCTCATTACAGGAGGGGTGGGGGACAGAAGGAAAGCAGGAGAATGGACATAATATTTCACTAATCTCTATCTCCAAATGTCAGCTTTTAGACCCAGAATGTTCAAAGAGACAGATGTGCTATAGGAACATAGAAAGCTGGCAAACTTTAGGCCCCTCCAGCTCAGTATTTTGTCTCTAGGGACTCCTTGTAGGCCTCCAGAATCTCAGATGCGTCTCTCTCAGTCATACCTGGAGGTGCCAGGGGCTTTTTGACATGCAGAGCAGGTGCCAAACCACTGCCCTACAACCTTTCCTTCCCATAATAAGCTGCCTTGTCAGACCACTGGTCCATCTGCCATGACATTATCTACAGGATAATGTCAAGCAACTCTCCAGGGGTTTGGAAGGTTTTTTCCCCTCAGCCGGACCTGAAAATACTGGGGACTGAAACTGGGTAGATATTCTATCTGCATTGCTGTGGCCTGTAATTGGGAATAGTGCTAGTCACTGTAAACCCCAAAGCTCAAATTGCTAAATTAAAAAGCATTCAAGAAAAATCATTCCACTGTGTATTATTTTATTTACTATAGACCACAGGCTAAACACAGTGGAGTTCAAAACCTATTTTTCTGTTAGCAGAACCGTCATGTTGGATCGACTTTCCTCAAGGGCAGTTTGTCCACGATGGATCATTTTTTTTCATTGCAGTCCAATTCACAGCCTTCAGAGAACACAGGCTAGTTCCTGCAGTGCCCTCCCATTTCACATAAGGCTTCACATGTGAACTTATTGCGCACCCAATAACATTTCCCAGAATCCTCTGCAAGGTGTTACTGTTGAATGGTCAGTGTGAACCAACGTGGAATAGGTTCTCTGAAGCCAAGAAACGGGGAAAGGACTAGGGGAGACTGATACGGTAAAGCAGGGGAGGTGAACCTGAGACCCTCCAGATGTTGTTAGACAACAAATCTCATAATCTGTGACCACTCGCCGTGCTAGCTGGGGCTGCTGGGAGTTCTAGCCCAGCAACCTCTGTTGTAGAAACACAAAGACCATATAAATAAAGGAAGAGCTTCGACATCTACAAGGAAGGAACCATCGTTAACAGCAAGTGGAGGTGGCGATGGGGAGAAGCTATTTGACTTTCCACAGATCAAGAGCAAATGAAGATGTCACCAAGCCCAGGGGAGCTTCTAGCTGAGACAACTCACACTCAAGACTGGGGTGACTTTTTAGAGACAGACGTAGCAGCCTAAACAACAGAGCCTCACTCAAGGTACATATCACCACTTAAATGTGTTTTGTTTTTTTAATTCTCCAGTAAGCCAGGGGACCTAATGGCACCACTGCAGGGAATTTGAATTGGTATCCTGAATTTCCAGATCTTAATGTGTAAATAAAAATGTGTAAATTAAACCAGGTATTCAGTGCTAATGTTACTCAGAGTGCACTCACTGAAGTTAATGGGCATGATTAAAGTAGGTTCATTGATTCAAATGGGCCTACTCTGAGGAAGACTAGCATTGACTACTACCCATAGACAGCTGGATACATAGGGTGGAATTCAAAGAAACCTTTCTTTTGCTCAAGCATTCCTGCTTGCCAAAGTGAACTATCCTCTCCCCCCCACATGCTATTCTGGGGGTTCTCCTGACCCCTCCCAGAGATAATTTCAGGGGTGTGGGTGACATGGGGGGGAGGGAAAGCCCCACTGTGCAAGTGAAAGTCCTTGTGCACAGCTTCCAGTAACAGGGCAGGTTAGGTGAATCCCATCCTTAATTCACTAAAATCAGAGAGGGAAATTGAAGCTATCCTCCCCTGGGAGCTGGGGAAGCAGTAGCAATCTCGTAACTGGCATGTAGCTCATTATTCTGTTGATTAAAAGGATACAGTGTGGAATGGGGTCTTTTAGGCACAGCTCTGAAGTGCTAATAGCAGTTCAGAAACATAAATATGATTTTAACAAATTAAGGTTTTCAGCCGTTGACAGGGCCGCCCGGCTGAGTCGGAATGTGCTTGCCTGCTCTGCATAATAATTAGTCAGAAATCTGATCTTGTTTTAAGTACAAATTAGCTTACAAGAGTGCAATGCCAGGGTTACCTACTGCAGCAAAAACAGAGATAGAGGCAGCCGGTAGCGTAATATCCGTTTCCAAAACTCCTTTGTATCTTTTTGTGCTCATCTCTCAGACTCTTAGCACTTGCTGCTTTCCGTGGTGAAAATGGGTCTGCCTTTGCTCCCTTTCGTATGGAAAGCAGAAATGTGAATCATAACATAATTTCGGAACGGTGTTTTTCGAACACACATACATGGAGCATTAGCTTTAAGCATGCAGCTTGGCTTCTTTCCTATTGCTGCTTTCAGGATTAAAAACAGCAATGGCTCAGTCCTGCAATCCAATCCAAAGTCCAATCAGAACATCCTTAGATTTGGCATTAGGCAGAGCTCAGACTTGCCTAAAGAGAAATATTCAAGGGTCATTTACAGTGAGATAAGCTCCACTGAGGCCAATCAGATTTCTCCAGTCTAACTGATCAATGAATTGCCCCCTAACTGGTTTCTGGCATGCTGCTATACTGACATGCTCCACTGGAATGAGGAATTATGCTAATAAGGTATTTGATGTTTGGGCAAAACATCTCAGGCATTTCCATATCTTAGCGTCAGTTCTCCATAAGTAGTAGCTTGCATCTTAACCTTTCATTATCACATTTCCTCCTCCTTGCTGGTTAAAAGGGATAAGAAAAACAAATCGCTTGCTGACAGCTATCTCCCAACACCATTTCACTGAATATCCCAGAGTCTAAGGAATATTAGACATAGTAAGGTCTATGAAATATCGGCTGAGATTCAGAGATCTGCATAGGCTTACACAAGTGACTTGCTTCAGCCTGGCAGAATTGGTGGCTCCTTCTTTGAATGGGTGATGGTCATGCCTAGTATGGAATAAGAAACCATTTTGGCTCCGCATGTTCCTTAGCAGATGTCAGACTCACAAGTTAAATTTGACATCAGGTGATTGAATGCTTTGAACTCCCAAAGTTGGGTTTTCAAAGCACTATGCAGGACTTTTAAAGAAGCCCGAGCAGTGCTTTGAAGCACCTGAAGCTCCCTATTGTTATAAATATTCGGGGGGGGGGGACTAAACCCTAGAAATTAATAAATCATAGGATTTTGATTATTTCGGATATGAAAGGAGAAATACAAACCACAGAGAAATTCTGGAACTAGTGTATGCAAAATGACCTGGCCAAGTTAGGGCCATTAAGAAACAACACAGGACCATTGGCAATGCAAGAGAACTGTCCTTTCCCC